>NC_071620.1:32397908-33620721 GCF_014839835.1 Dryobates pubescens
GGTCTGCATCCATTCAGCTCTTTAATACGGGGAGTTACTCAGGTGCTGTTAGGAGGAGAAACTTGTAGGTGATGAGAACCTGAAGAATACAAGTCTTGCTTCAGGGTCTTTTATCTAATACTTTTCTCAGCAGATTTCTTTTTTTTTTTAAATCTAGTGATTGAATTTTGCTGTTTGAAGGCTATGGCCTAGCGTGTGTTAGGGATATAACTGCAAACAGAAAGACAGCAGGTAAATCTGTGTGGGATACTTGAATGGAACAAATGGCATTAATGAACATATGACATGTCCATTTGTCAGAGCTGAGAAGGAGGAAGTCAAATCACAGATTTGTAACTTAGAAATTAATGCAGTCATGCAAAACTTCTGTTATGTGGACTCCAAGGATCTATCTGCAGTTGAATTTTTACACTGTGATTGGCATCACACAGATGGGATAAGGGGATGATGTGATGAGAGAAGTGTCAGGGCACTGAAAGCACAGAAAAGCTATGGGCTTTTCTCATTTTGTGCTCTTCACAAGGGTGCTATTCATAGGTCATAGGTCCTCTACATGGAGGATTTACTTGACATTGCAGAAAATGTTGTCTGCATTCAGTGTAGGAACCTTCTGTATAAGTCTGTTGCAGCAGATAGCAGTTTTAAACATAACGCAACGATGATAATTTAATTGTTTTCCTAGTACAGATCTTACATGAGAAACTAAAGACAGCTTGAATGGAAAGTGGTGTTAGTTTCTTAGATGAGAGATGCTTTTAAAGAAGTATAAATGTGGGGATTACAAAGCAGCTTTCAGTTTGCACTCCTTGTTGAAGATTCTGAAGAGACTAGCCTAGTTTTTCTAGCCTAGCACTGCACAAAAGAAGATTCCTTTAAAATTAGAATTTATGAATCTGGAATTCAGTCCTTGCACTGACTCTGTGGAATGAAGCTGTTTGCCAGGTTAGTTGAGGAGAGAGTGTTGTTAGACTCTGCATGTGGGAACCTAAATACATGATGCATCAGGGAACAATGTGAATTTGGAATGCATTAGATTTGTTGCATTCTTCTGTTGGCCTCAATACCATCAGAGCAGGCTGTTTTCAAAGAACATGCTTTTGCCCAGAAGCCTGCAACTCCAGAAGTCCTTTTGGATAAAGAACAGTTAATTGACTCTTACTATTTATGAGGAACAAGTATGCTACCCTTGGACTATTTAATTGATCTGTTTTCTTAATGACAATAAAAGTATAGCAGGCTTACATGGTTGTGTTATGAGATGGAGGGAAGAGACTTACATACTGTGGGATTTGGTGGCTGCAACTCTGCAGGAGCTCTCCCATCATCTGTCCAAGTGCAAACACCCTGTGTGGAGTGGTGTCAGTGGGATAGCTGAAAGAAACCCTGAAAAGGGAGCTTTCTGAAAGAAGTAATGTTTACAGGCAGAGGGGACTTACTGGAATAACAAGTTTGTTCCAGACAGTTGCAATGAATGGGTAAAGAAGAAAGTCCATGTGAGTCCTTACTTTGACTGTGTACTGGCACAGTAGTGTTGAGCTTCTTGGTAGCTTCAATTAGTGTTACTCCTGAAGGCCCTCAAGATCTGCAGCCCAAACCCACCACGATAACTTGTGTTATGCCTTATAGAGAGGTGGAGCAGGGGCTATAGAAGTAATGAGTAGTTCATGGTAGTGTGATGTCTGTAGTATAAAGGAAAAAACTGAGGCTCTTAGTATCTTAACTGTCATTTTCTGAGGAAAGAATCTTCAGTCTTATCCTATTTACTCCATACTCTGTTGACAGAAATGTTCTTTTGTAGCCATATAGATGTTTTTCTGGTGCTAAATTAGACTCAGTGACATATGTTTGGATGTGTCAGGCCTGAGCTGCACTGAATACTGGAACGTGAACATGTTAGTTGAGATAGTACTAACTGTTGCTGCTATGGTCCAAGGCTGCATCATTCGCACTTGAAGTGTCTTGTGGCTTTGTGACCATTATCATAAGACTTGCCTTATTTATGCAAGACCAATAGCATGTGCCTATAAGTTGTCTCTGAGTTATGATAGCAGAAGCTTTATTGTTGCATGCCTTTTTGTTATTACATAGGTATTAACTCAGTGACTCAGCAGTGGGGGTGTAAGTGCTGATAGCGTCTGAGAAAAAAAAACCACACTTAGCTTTCTGCTTTTAGTGTTTGGAATAATATTCTTTTTAGGCCTGGGGATCCTTTGCTACTCACTCTCTGGTCTGCATCTATTGTTTTTGTGGAAAAGAGAGGGGGAAAGGCTGGTGGGGAGGGGAGGGAGGCGGGAAGGATTGGGGGGGGGGGGGGGGGCGCGGAAAGGCAAAGGTAATTATCTCTGCTAATAGTCTGTCTGCTTGTGCTTGATTGAAATGCAGCCTGGCTCTCCTGTATCACTGATTTATTCCCAAGGAGAAGTTCCAGTTTTCTACAAAGCCAACACCTTTGGACAGACACCATCTGGCCAACTGCTTTATTAACTCCCATGGTCCTTCCTGGATACTACTAGTAAAGAGACCAGTCTCACGGAAAGCAAACTAGAGGGATGCTGCTGGGGCCCCCAAGATCTCTCTTCCCTAAAGAGAAATGAATTCCATGCAGCCTCCCTAGCAGGCACTGTATAAAAATAACTAATAGGGTATTGAGGAAAACCAGCTAATTAAAAAGACTAAACATGGAGTCCTCTGACTCTTTAGGCTGGCCAGGCTTTTCCTATGGGAAAGTCAGACCTCAGTTGCATCTATATGCTGTCATTTCAGCTACCCTGTTTTGAACCAGTATGAATGCTCCTTTGAATCCATGTACAAGTCAGGGCAGCCATGTTCCATATGCACCCTTGTATCCATGGGATTTTCTGCCTGACCATGCTGGCCTCACATTCTCAGATGACCTGACTCTCCTTCTGAGGTGGACTCAATTGAGCAGACTTTTTAAGAATAATTTATGGTCACAAAAAATCCTTTGAGGACAGATCAGATTATTCAAAGGATGCATGTTTAAAATCTTTTTTTCCCATTGATACCATGAATTTGAAACAAAGCATAAAAACAAGCAAACAAAAACCTGTAAGAAAAAGAATACACTGTAAGGTAATCTAAAACTGTTGCTGGTTGGAAGAAGTATGTTCACTGGTGGAATATTTTGTCACAGAACTATACACAGGGAGCTGTATATGTTTCTGTTGGCAATTCTTTCATTTGAAATCAAGGCAAATTCATCACTATTGCTGTGTGCTACACCTGTCACCACAGGGAGCTTGCTGCTTCTGAAAAGCAGAGAGACCTGGGGCTGTTTAGCCTGGAGAAGAGAACACTGAGATGGGATCTGATCAATATTTACAAATACTTTAAGGGTGGCTGTCAAGAAGATGATGCCAGTCTCTTTTCTCTGGTGCCCAGTAATAGGATGAGGGGCAACAGGTACAAAGTGGAACATGGGAGGCTCTGCCTTAATGCAGGGAAAAACTTCTTTACTGTGAGGGTGATGGAATACTGGGAGAGCCTGCCCAAACTGGTTGTGGAGTCTCTTTCTCTGGAGACTTTCAAAACCATCCTGGCTGTAGTCCTGTGTTGCCTGCCCTAGGTGAACCTGCTTTGACAGGGGAGTTGGATTAGATGATCTCCAAATGTCCTTTATAACCCCTACTATTTTGTGATTCTGTGTTTTCTAGGTTGAGGGAATGTGACTGGCCTTAGGAAGGCGCTAGAGAGTACTCACAAATGACAGTATAATCTCTCTGAAAGTATGCTTTCCACAAAGTGTTTTGAAAATATAGACTCTAACGTAAGAGAAGGAATTACAGGCTCTTTTTTACAGAACAGGTCTTTACAATTTATTTGAAGAGTAGGATAAGTGCTGCCTTACTTTGATTTTGGTTGTTTTTTAAAGACAACATTTTTTCCAGTATCTGTCTCTAGTTAATTTCATTGCTAGGCACTGTGGTCCAAAAGATTTCTTTCTTTGAGATTCTCTGACAAAAAAATGTAAAATGAATCCTCTTTCCAAAAACTACAAGCCTGATAGGAAAACATATGTTCTTTGATTTCTACTCCAATGCTCAAATATTTCAAAGGTGGAGGGGAGGGAAGTTAGAAATGTTTTCTGTTATGGTTATACCATAACACAGTATATGGCCACAGTTCTATCCTCCTATTGTGCTGTCTTGAAGTTAGGCCTGTACAGGACTTGTTCTCACCCACTTGCATTTAGAAATTTGTTCTGAACACAGACAAAGAAATATAACAAACCCTGGTACCTTCCTTTTGACTTTGCTTTCCTTTCCTTTTTTCCAGAGGGACTTCTATTTTTTTTTTGTTTTTGCCAAGTAAAACACACAGGAGAATTTTTGGCTCTCTCTCCCATGCAGGGGAGTGAGTGGTACAACTCATAACCACTAATGTTGTGCACAGATGCTCAGAGAGATGATAGAAAAGGAAAACTGACCATAAAGCAGCTGCATTTTGGTGTCATTCCCCTAATGCAACGTACTCAGAAGTAATATTACCTGGTTTATTACTGAGAACAGAAAACAAGAAGGCAATGGTTGGAAAGACTGTTGGTAAGTTCTCTCTGAAAAGGTGTGGTTATGTAAAATATCTTAGACTGCAGGTTTGATTATTCTTTCTGTCTCTGTGGAACCACTTTTAGGTCTTGCAAAGGAACAAAAATGTTACCAAATAAAAGCTGGTCTACTTGTCTTCCACTTTAGCCTGTGCCCATGGCAGCTTCATTTGTACTGTGTTTTACAGTTGTACTTGACCACAAACATTGGCCAGAAATGTGCAACTGAGGCAAACTTCCATTGCAATCACTAGGAGTTTAGTCTGCATGAGATCATATGGGATCAAACAACATAACTGGAAAGATATCAGTCGCTATTGGTGTTAAGCAGTTCTAACACATAGTGCATCGTAGGAACTTGGCAAATTTGCAGAGTCAAGCAGACCACGATTAGTCAGCAGAGCCAGAAGGTCTCATACCAAGCTAATCTTCCCATTTGAGTAAACAGAAAGTACACTTATCCCACTTTGTTTTTTATTTCAAGAGCCTGTGCCAATATATTACCACATCATCTCCAGAGTATTGCTGGAGCATTGTTGTGTGTTACAGAGAACAAGGAGAATTGAACAGGTGTGCTGTGGAGAATGTGATGAAAAGGTTTTATTTAAAGGATGATTTCATGAGGGAAAAATGAGAATATCAACTTGGGAAGAAGATAATATGCTTGCTTATTTGAATATTTGAGGCAATTAGGACCTGGAAATCTTACTCTGGAAGAAGTTGAGGATTATTTAGAGTGCAGGGGTGTAAACCTATACATAAACTTTGCTTATATATATATAGACAGAAATATATCTTTGTGTTGTTCAGCAAGGTTAATGCTGATCACCTGTGCAGTATTATTTTGGAAGAATCTGTAACTAAGCACTATAAAAAAAACCAAACCACCCAAAGGCAATGGCTTGTTTGCTTTTTCAATAGATACACTTATGTTTTGTCCACTGAACTTTTCAGATGTATTCTTTTTGTTTTTCACCTTCAAGTCTGAAATAACATTTCAAGCAAGAGTAAGTGTGTGATTACCTTTTCTCCTTACCTTTGAAAGCATAGTTCAAAGCAGCCTTGACAGGGTAGTTGCTATGCATGTCTAGATATTTCTGTGGTAACAAACAATAGATTGTGAGAGTGAGTGACTGGAACTAGAACCAGGCCTGGCAAGGACAATTAGGTGTAATTTTGTAAAAGGTCTCTTCTGCTGATTTGGTAGACTGAAGGGTGGTTGATTCTTTAAATTCTTGCCTGGTGCTTTCCAATATTAAGGGCTGACACCTTATAAAAAATGGAGTATTTATGAGATCTCAAGGTCCTTGCTCTGTGTTCGTGTCTTTATTCATACTAGAGATCAGACTATCTAATGAATGATAACCTTGCAATGTTGGCTAGGTCAGGCTTTGTGTGTTAGTTAATGCATTTAATTGCATTAACTAACTTCAGTAGCTACATGTGTCCACTCTTCTATCCCATGTTTTCTCAGATGCTTGAACTCACCTAATCTCCTGTTGTTCTCCTATTTGTTTAGTGAATTGTGAGCATCATGTGGACAGATTTTGAAGCCTAGGCCCCAATGTTTCGAGCAGTGCACCCAAAGGTTGCACTGCAAGGGAAGACCATGATGAGAACTTTCATCGACTTTCTTGGACAAAGAAAATATTCGGTTAACTCCAAGCCAGAGAAGAATGCTGTTAACTCTGGCCAGTTTTCCTAATCTCATTTTTAGTGTCAAGGCCAGGTTTCCAGTGGCAGATCCAAAAAGATAAATGAAACACACATGAGATGTCCTAGGCCAACAGGTATTGCAGCTGCTTTTATAATGTGAAGCTGAAGAAAACAAAATACCTCAGACGATTGTATATGAACCAGTTGCTCTGACATGAAAATCTGTTTCCAGTCCCCGAATAGCCTGCTTTGGAAGACATCACAAAGCATTGCAGAATGTCTTTGAGTGACAATTATGTAGTGGAGTTACTGCCCTCATAATGTAATTTTCCAGTGTCAGTATATAATTAGGCAGGATGAATAAAGAAGAGTTCCCATTGTGAAATACTGAGAAGCTGCAGTGCCCTTCCCAGTCCAATGCTGCTGAATAAGTCAAATTTAACTTCCAGTTGTGCAACTTCTGGCTTTCTGAGCTTTGAAGCCTGCATGGAGCGTGCTGCACAACTGGTCCAGCTGACTTCTGCCTTTGATCTTCAAGGATCCTGTGGAAACATCTACACATTTAAAAATTCAATTTAAAAACAAAAAAAATCTTATTTCTTTTTCCTTATTTTATTAAATCTGAACGCTGAAAGGCAATCTTCAGCACTAGCAACAGCACAAGCTGCTGAAAGTTTGAGTTCTTTCATTTTTACTTTTAAATTTATTTTTTTTTTTCTACCACTGATGTATCTCAAACACAATGTCTCTCTCCTTGGGGAGCGTCACAGTCTTTGTTGCATCAAGTCCTCTTAGATGATGGAGACGGAACTGTTAAGCAGCTATCAGAAGCTATTGTAAGAGACTAATTCTACACTGTGGAATCGGCATGCTGCTATAGGTGAAAATGAAAGCTTCAGTTTGGCAATGCCTTCCAGTTGCTAATAGCTGTGCCAAATTGGAGCTGTGACCTGTGATGTAAAGCTTTATATTCCATTGCTGCTCTTCTGAGAGGTCAAGTTTGCTCAGTGCTCACTGATTTATTTAAACATCGTTAAGAGCACTTCTATTTGCTGTCCGTGTTTGTGATAAATACACGGAGTGTAACCAGCCCCTCAGCATTTGCAGGCATTTGCTAACTACAGGTTTTAGCAGCAGTTTTAGTAACAGGGTTTAAGGATGAGAACATGATATTTGGAGAGAATATGTTTTCTTTCTTTTTTTTTTTTTTTTTAAGTGTGTTGTGGTTTTGTTTTTTCATTGCTAAGTGTGTGAGCATGTCATATACTTCTTTGTAGGAGACAAAAATGTTCCCATAATTGCTCTCTGTGATAGGAAACAAAATTATTGTGCCTCATATGAAACGAGTTCACTGTAAGGAAAAACGGCCTGTTCAGGCTACAGGTTACTGAATGCAGCGTGAGAAATGAACCTGCCAGAAGAGTGCACCTTAAACAGGAGGTCCCTTTGCCACTGAGTTTTGGGAGAATGCCTGAGAGTGCAAATGAGAGGTATCAGTCAGAAGTGATCCATTGTATTCATGCTCTTCTGCAGAGGCAAAACCAAGTAATGGAATAACCACAGAACTCTGCTGCTTCACAGAGTTTTCTCTCTGAAAAAAGTTTTGTAACCTGTGTGTTAGACATGGCAGTGACAATGGTGGTGACAATGGCAGCCTAGGCAACCGTCCTAAACTGTCTTGCAAAGAAGCAGTGATCCAGGTATTGATAGACCACCACACAGACTGTGACAGTATGAGCTCTTAGGGCTGGTTTTATGGTACTTGTGCATGATGATGTTGCAGTAGGTAGCAGAGGGGCTGGCAACAGCAGCCCCAGGTTTGAGCTTCCTTGAATGAAAACGTCTTGTGCTGTGGTGTAGGGCCACATGGACATGTGACAGTTCTGTGAATTCTGTTGTTTCAAAGTTTGTGACTGCTCATCAGGAAGACCCTTTCTGTGGCCAGGGTAGAGTGATCATACTCTCCAGCTACCTGTGCAGGTATGCCTCCCCCTAACTGAAATACTATTTTTTAGGGTGAGATGAATCACTGTCTGGAGATACTTTTCTTGCTATTGAGGCAGTGTAGATGTCTAGTTTAGGGCAGACTGTATTAAGCCAGGACACCCAGTCACATTCTTTAGGGGTTTTCTAGAGAGGTCTTGTGCAAATTAATAGGTCTAAACCAAATGATCTGAATAACTTAGAGCCTCCAAATAGCATTGGCATTGTGAACTTTCGAACTGAAGCTACAGTCGTCAAATATCTTCTGTGAAGAAGTACTGGCTATTCCTAGATTTAAATGCAGGTGGCAAATCCAGGCAATGAAAAGGGTTGGTTAGTTTTTGTGTAGGTTTTTTTGTTGTTGTTGTGTTTGGGGGGGGGTTGTGTTTGGCTCTCCCCCCCCCTCCTTTTTTCATTTCTTGTTTGTTTAAATTCTCCTTTTCCTCTGTGGTTTGAATACAACTTTCTGATGTGCCTGCAACCTAACTAGATGCTTTTGAGGAATCTACTGATGTTTGAAGTTTGCCCAAGGGGATGAATTCTAGCAGAATTTAACATTTAAGACCTTTGAAATGAGGTGTTAAGAACCAATGCTTGTGATGTTGGGTGCTAAACACTGGTTGTGAATTCTCTGGAATTTAAGAACCTGAATCTTCTTGTGTAGCAACAGTGCTTGTGGGCTGCCTGCTGAGAGGGGGGATGTGTATGGGAGAGCGTGCTTGAAAGCTTAAAGTTCTGTTTTCCTTCAATTTTTTTTGAATGTCACTGCAGGATCACAGAGTCACAGAATAGTAGAGGTTGGAAGGATGCTCTGGAGAGCATCTAGATAAACCCTTCTTTTAAAATAGGTTCACCCAGAGCAGGTTGCCTAGGATCAAGTCCAGGTGGATTTTGAGTATCTCCAGAGGAGACTCCATAGCCTATCTGGGCAGCCTGTACCAGTGCTCTGTCACCCTTGAAGTAAAGAGGCTTTTCATGGTGTTGTAAAAAGGTCTGAGCTAACCTGAGAAAAGAGAGCAATAGAGCTTCACTGATACTGTGTTGTGCTTAGGCTAATTAGTCTAGCTAAGAACAGGCTGCTTCTAATGTCACCATTGTGCCAAGTCTTCAATGGCACTTCAAGGCACCTGTTGAGATGAGGGACCATGCCTGCCAAGGGATTTCAGACCGGGAGGCTGCCCCAGAGCAGAAGTCACAGATAACAGATCTTGAGCTGTGGGAGTAGTTCTGCAGCCTTTATTCTGCTTTCAAAGTTGGTGTGCCAAAAGCAGCTGGATCAAAGATGTTTGATCATCCAGCCATGAACTTGGGAGATGCTATCAGCAGCTCTGCATCTTGTTGCATATTCCTCAATGCTAAGCCCAATAACCAGAAGAACAGTGTGACGATTTCTCTATAGGCTCAACTGTGAGAATCTGTCTTGGTGACAAAGTGAACAAATTAATGGTAGCTACCCTGGCACCATATGCCTGTGAAAACATTGGCTTCAATGCCAGCAGGAGGCAGTGAAAACCTGCACAATATCTCTTTATCATTCTTGATTGTTTTTTAATTTATATTTTTATTTTTTCCCTTCCTCAATGATGGGATGTCTGTAAAGCTTTGCTTGCAATCAGCTTTCCACGTTCTTACATTTCAAAATAGTAGTAAAACTCAATACAGGAAGAAGCATGAAGTCCAGTATAAAACCCCTTAGATTCCAAAGGCATCTAAGCACCTTTTTGACTGAAGATTTATGGTTTTGGAATACAGCAGCCTATACATTTGCTTTCCCCATGTGACTGTGCACAAGTATGGAAGTTTTGTCAGTGTTTGTGCAGACCTTGTACATCACATATTGAGGATTTTGATTTAATGAACAGTTCATTGTGTTCTGAAGTGGGGGAAAAAAGAACTAATGTCTTCAGTTAGGATATTGTATGTACTGGGGACAATAAGTTAGGGCTTTTTCCTTTGTTTAATTTCCCCACTGTGGAAGGAGAATTGGTCACCAGTAATTGCAGAGGGCTAGCAAATGTCTCCTCAAGGTATTCAGGGCAGGCATGAAACCATTGGACAAAAGGTGCAAATTCTTTCCTACAAAATGTAAATAATTGCTTGGGGGGTTGAGAAATTTCTAATTGGATAATATATTTGGAGAAGTATAAGGCTATTCTCGCATAAATTGCATGGATTTTAGAGAAAGAGGAGATCATCAGAATCTTATCACTGGAGTGAAACAGAAACTATAGTATTTTACCCAGGTGTTTCTTCAATTAGCCTTTATCTTTGGAAGAAGCTAAAGCATATGGTTTCGGAGACCCAGTCTTGATTTAGTCTTCTAATAACAGAGAATCCTCTACATCCTTCCTGAAGTGAGGTGTTACATTGATTCATTTAGCAGATTAGTACTCTACTTCCTTGATCTGTTTTATCTGCCATAATTTAATGTGACTGCTGAAAAGGGCATTCCCACTGTCATCTACTTGCTTATTCCTGTCTCTCCCTTGTGCCAGCTCTATGTTTTATACTTCCTGGATGAAACTGAAATAGTTTATTGCCAAATGAATTTCCTAATACACAGAAAGAAAAAAACAACCGTTTTCATCTTACTCATGAGGTTCTTTGGTTTGGTTCCTCACACAAATAATGCAATGGAGATAGTGGGAATGAATGGCCATAGTATGGAGGAGGAAGATGAGACTAGCCCCTTTAATCAGCAGCACTGAGCAATGGCAGATTAAATGGATTATGGAATTATGGTGTGAAACATAACAAGCAAGTAGCCAACAGCTGACACTAGACAAATTCAGATGTGCAAAAGGTACCCATGTGGCCAATGAAGATAAAGAATCCTTTGCTATCTGACACTTTCAGTTGGAAAATTTTATTTTGGAGGTAGAGAATTTTGTGACCCTTACAGAGCAGATGACATGCATTTTTTGACAGTCTGCACTGAATTTAGAAATCAGAAGGACTACCAGTATTCCTGCAGAGAGGGTGGGTACTTAGAAATGTAAGGATACCATATGGGGAGAGGGGGAGAATAAAAGACAGCAGAGTCTTGAATCCTCACCCATGCTGTGCAAATCTTATTCTATAGAGGACCAGACTATTGCATCAGCAGTTCAAATTCACATGTCTCCTAACTCAAAGAGCATTTTTCCAGGCTTGCACCTTATTTTCTTGCTTCCTTACTTCAAACCTTATCCATGTGATGAAGCGAGATTTTCTTGTGAGGTTCTTGGTAGACTGGCTCAACAAGGCTGGAGTGAGACTGTAGTTACATGTAGCAAGCCTTTGCAGTAATATGTTTCTCTGCTATGTTTTCTTTTCCTGTAACAGGAAACAAGGTGCATGAGTGCTGACAATTGGAATAGGTCAGGCAAAATTTCCCATCTTTATTTTAACCATCTGTACCTTTGCTGAAGTAGAGCTAGATGAGACTGACTTCTGAAGAACAGTTGGCAGATGACTGACATGTTATTGAAGAGCTCTGACGAAGACTACTTTCATCAAACCCATTGTTTTCCAGTGGGTTTAAACTTCTATTAATATCAAAGCTATTAGGTTAATCCTCACATAATAATATGGTTTATACCTTTTGTACTGCACCTGCATTGGGCTTGAGGTATAAAAGCAGTGTGACAATGGGCAGACTGTTCCAAGAACTTGTTAGTTTATACATTTGTGACTTTAAATGCCTGGCAGTCTCTTGGGAACTGTTTTCTGCAGCCTTGCTTAAAAATCGAGCTGTCTCTTAAGGGTGAACATTTTGACTCTGAAGTTGTTAATAAAACATCTGTCAGTTTAAATGAGGCTACAATTTTTCCAAGACTTATCAAACAACAAAAGTTGCAACAGGCTCTGGTAATTAGAGCCTTCTTTTAAACTTAAGCTGTGATTTAACTTCTGTAAGAGTATACCTTTTATCATCAGTAGTCGTTTGGCATTTTTTCATGCAGGTCAGGGAAGATGCTACTAAGCGACTCTAAAATTTTATTGTCTTTCAGAGGATGACAGATAATGCTCTGATGAAACCTGGGCACTGAGCTCCCAGGGCACTTTGCCAGCATAGCTATTTGTGTAGCTACCTCTATTTCTAACATGACTGAGTATCAGCACTGACAGCTATGGACTAGAAAGATGTGCAGATGTATGTTTTCTGTGTTGATTTCCCTCTCCCCCTCCTTTTGAGGTGATCTTAGACTTCAAATAATTTTCCCTTACTAATGCTCTCATTGAATCTAAGAGGAACCATAATGCATCTCTTTGATAAATGTGCTTGCATGTTTTTTAATTTTAGTAAACAGCATAACTTTCCAGTTTATTTTAAAGAATTAGTACTTTCAAAAACAAATATGCAGGCAGCATCAAAGAGGCTGAAGAATAACAGCCTCAATATATATGCACAGTGATACGCGATGAAAATGAACTTAACAGCTTTAGGAGCCTTGAAAGAAGAGGTGGGAAAAGGATGCTCAGGTGTGCTGCTTGCAGGGTGTTGCTTCTGTGAGAAAAGTAAGATGAAGCTTGCATGCAGTTTGCCATCCAGGCAGAACAGACTTGGAGGGGAAAAAATGGGTTTGGAATTGTTATTGCTACTTTGTTTGAGGCTGTGGTGGTGGGCTGCTGCATGCTGTGATTAGGCTTTTTATTGCCTTTCCTCCCTATCTGTCTGGGACTTATTGCTGTGCAGAAGGACCTATTCAAGTAGCATGAGAATACCCCAACTGCTTTTCAGGGATACTTTCTGGGAATTGGAAAGAGCCATATAAATGACTAGTGGTTAAAAAAAATATGTATATGGCTGGGATTGAGTGCATAGCTACTAAGACCCTTGGCCTAAAAGCTACCCAGTCTTCCCATTAGTCCAGTTGTACAATTAGTCTGAACTTGAAGCGTGACTTCCCTTTCCTATTTATTTTCTATTTGAAATCGCTGGTGGCGGCAGTAATGCAGTGTTCTCGTGCAAGAACCAGTGTGTGATCTGAAGTCAGTTACTCTAATCACACAGCAGATTGGGACTGATGAGCTTGGAGCAAAACTTAGTTTGTTTCTTTTTTTTTTCATTTGTTTGTTTCTGTTGTTCCAAATAGTGTCCAGCACTCCTAGAAGGAGTTAAGTTGTGAGCTGACATGTTGGAAAATGAGTCTGTGTCAGGTTTTGGTCCTATGGCACAGCACTGTGCCCTGATCATAGCTTAGTTCTTGACAATCAATGTGGTTTGTCTCCAGAATCAAGTCCTCAGACATCCTGGATCTTGCTGAATTGTCTCCCCTTCTGTACAACTGCCATCATTAGAATGTTCTCTGCTTTCAGATTCAAACAGATTCACTTTCCTTAATTGAGAGTAATTCATATTTCTAATTGTATGTCATGTCTGTGCCTATGTAATGCAAAAGTGCTATTACAGACATGATAATTAAAAAGAGTCTACATATTAATAGAGAACAGAAACTGTCTATTAAGCAAGGTAATTAAAACCCTTTGGAAATCACTAATGTGTATTAAATATTTACTTTTAAGAGGACCAAGATATACTTTTTTTTTGCTTCCATAAAAAGAAATAAAAGACTCATAAATGGTCAAATTACATTTCTCATATTAAAAGTATGGGAGAGAACTTCCTACCTTAAGGGCAGCCTGAAGTTCAGCATGTGTAGTTGTGACTTTACAGGGAGCTCCCACATACATGTTTATTTTGGAAGACTGTCCCGTAAGCACAGAAGTGTAAGCCACCAGCAGTTGGAAAAAAATCTCAAACCCTCAATATGAGATCCAAATCCCTCCTTGAAGGTAGAGGAATGCGAGTTCTGTGGGCACATGCCCAGTGAGGTCCTCCTACTCAGGCTCTGCTTGAGTGTTATCAAGTATATTTCCGCTTGTGCTGGCAGCCAGTTTGTAGAATCGCTAGAGGTATTCTTAATTGGCTAGTAATCATAAGCCCCTAAAATATGATTTATCTAGACTAAATACATTTGGCTGTGCCAAGACAGGCAAAGTCACTGCAGATCACTAGGGGACGATTAATGATTTAACCTCTCTAGGATGCAAACTACAATTATGATCTTTGTCAGAATCAAAATGAGTAAATTTTACTACCTGCATTTCTGAAGAGAGAGAGAGAAAGTAAGTGAATAGGTTCTTATCCTAGTGTCAGTAATTGTTAGTTGCTGTCCTGGTTTATTTGGGATCCCTTGATGGAGAAATGAGTCAAGATAGCCTGAGTCTCACACTCTTCTTTTAATCGCTGTCTCTGAACGGTGGGAGGATCCTCTGCAAAGCAGGTCTGAGTGTAAGCACTGGGGCACTGTGACCAGGAGGCCAGAGTTAAGTGTCAGTCACACATTTTAGGTTCCCAGGTAGCAGATGACAGGAGATTTCATAGGTTGTTCCTGTTGTTCCTGGTCCACCTAGGTCCTATGTGGTTTGTAGCTTGTTCTGAAAAAAGAAGAAATTTATTCCCATGGAGATCATAAGAATGAGGTAAATGTCCATGGGTTGTATCAGTGATGTGTTGAATTCAGTGTTCAGTGTCTGACAGAAGCAGAAATCAGTGCTGTTTAGGGAGAGCATGTGAATCTGATAACTTTCTGATGCCCTCGCAATCCGTCAACATCTGGTGCTGTTGTACTGGGTTGCATCCCTCTCTAGTCTTATTAAGCATTTGTTTTTAGACATGTTGACTAGAAATATTTTTGTTCATACCTGCTTATTTATTGAAAGGAAAAAGAAAACCTAGGGTAATTGAGAGTAGCTTTTGAAGGATATTTGTCCCACAAGTTGCCTGATTTCCAGACCATGGTAATATGTTTTGCAAAGCCCTCATTAGAACAGATCAGCTTGGAGTACAGTGTTCAACTGGATTGCAAAAATAAATGCTGTTCTTGAATGTGTGCAATTCTTCACTTGGTGATGGACTTTCTGAATTGATTCCAGTGAAAGGATGAGATTTTCTGATTTGCGTTCATTGTAGCTGTGGTGCATCAAGGCAAGAGATTAGGCAGGTTTTATTAATGCTCTTCCTTCCCCTTCAACCACCCCCCCCCCCCTTAAAAAAAAACCCAAACCCCAAACAACCCACAAAACCAGGAAAAAAAATCCACAACACACACAAACCCCAGAAAAACATTTTATGGGCAAGCTTAGATGATCTTAAGGACAAAAGCAGATGTTCCCCTTGGAGTCATTATAATGAAACTAATATTTAAAAAGGTACAGCCAAGATTTTATTCAAAACATCACTATGTCTGCGGTTGAAGAAGAAACTGGTGTTGAGTGGTCAGCTAGTGATACAAATTCCTTCTCCCTACTCCCAGAGCTACTGTGTGCCACTCTTCCTCTATACAAAGACAATTTGCTTTTCATGTAGTAATGAAGAACAATGTTTTAACAGACAAAGGCACTTCTAGTGTATTATTGTGCTGTCTTTTGAGTAGTGCTAGATGCTGGGAAAAATGGTAATTCACAGTGTGAATGCTTCTTGCCAGCAATGTGGGTTAGAACTGAGCATGTACAATCTATGTTGCATGAGGTACAATGGTGAACATTGTGAGAGGGAGAAAAGCACAAATTATAGCTCTAGCTGATGGCCAAGAAACCAGCTTCTTACTGCCTCCCCCCGCCCCCCCCCCGCCCTTTCTTTAAAGATGAAGACAGCCCAATAAAAAATCCAAAATATTGTCTGTCAAAGTGTGTATATGGCTGAAGGTAGTAACAATATGTTCCTTGCAAGTGTTTGCAAATTAATGTGAAAATACACAGCTATATTGCTGGAACACCTGTGTTCCTCTGGTGGTTCTTTTTGTAAACGGGTATAAGGCACAGGTGTCTTCTCATTAAGTTATTTCACACTAATACAAAATATGCTGCACGGTTCCTCTTGTTGTAAATATGTAAGCCAAGGGAAAAAAATATTAGTACTGATTTAATGCAATCGCTGTTGTGAGGGGAACGTTCTGAGCCCTTTGTGAATGGCTCTATTCTGAGGGGATTTACACCCCATGTAAATCTGATTTAAATGGGAGAGTGGTGGAATGTGGCTTTCCTATTTAACCTATGCAAAAATCTATATTCTCCCACCTAGGTTTCTCACTGTGTGATGGGATACTCAGCTGGTATGTGGTGGGGGAGGGGAGGAACACAAGTCCAATAAGGAGGTAGAAAGTAAGTAAGGGACTATCTCAAACATGCAAGTTGTACATTTTGATTCAATATTCTGATATTCTTATCAAGGCTTTCCAGAATGTGACACTGACTCAAACTGCAAACAATAAGGAGAAAACAGCAAACATGTATCAATGTCTTCTGTGTTCTGCAATGATTTTTTTTTTTAAGACCAATGCTACAGCAGAAATAAACATCTAGAAGTAAAACAGTAAGCCATATTAACATGTAAAGCAAATGTGCTTTAAAAAAAGGTATTTTAGTAGTTTTTAAGATATCTTTATGTTTAAATTTATTGAACTATAGCCAGATTTATTCAATTAAGATAATACACTTCAAGGTTAACTACCATTTGCTGTTCACTTAGGCAAGCTATTGTACAGTTATGTAAATTTCATGAACAGAGACATGACTTGAGTGTCTTAATTACAAGCAAAAAGTGTCATTTAAATATGAATAAGTGAATAGTTGCCAGTATTTCCTGTTCACATGCTGCTGTCATCTTTAAGACCAAGAGCTAACTACTCATCTATATTGTGCTTTCAGTTTTTCCTTCTGCCTCTAAAATAAAATAAAATATCCCAAAACAAAGCCTGTCATATAAATGCACGTAAAGCAGATGATGTGGGAATGTCCTTCTCTTACAGTTGTTATTAGCACAATGAATTCTAATTTACACTGGTCACAATGAATAGCAGCAAATATGTGGTATTTTTCTGTGGAATTTCTTTGCATTTCAATATGGTATCTATATTTAAATTGTGCCATATATAACTTCTGTGTAGGATCCTTTGGTAGTAACTTTCTAACAAGTGTGCTAAGGGTTTATTTGTGTGCTTCTATTTTCAGTGCTAAGAACTATTATGAATTCCTCTCATTTATGCAAACACAGTTGAGTTCAAAATAGTCTGTTTCCTTGTTAATTTATAGTCAGTATAAATTTAATTTTATATAAGAAGCAGCTTTTGGTAGCAATATTCCTTCATCACCTTTAGGACTGAATTCCCTGTGTTCCTATCGTGTTGATAGTTTGGGGTTCCCCCCTCCCCCTTATTGTTTTGAATTGTTTGTCTCTCTCTCAAAAAAAAAATGACTTAGAATGAAATCTGTTGTTAATCACATATCAACGAGGGAGGGATGATTAGTTAATAAAAAACATGCCTTGTTTCTGTGGACCAAATGGCTAACTCTGGTTCTCAGTATGTACAGAGTCTCTTGAAAGACTATTCCCATCCTTCAGTGATGTAGCTGCAGCTTTCCCCAAGGAATGAGAAGTTCACTATTCACTCTGCGCTTGCATCACCCTTTCCAACATGTTCCCACTGATACATTAAAGGAATTAATTGCTCATAATGATCTCACCATCTGTTAACAGAGGTTCATACCTACAGGCTGGTGGCATGTGGTGGTCCTATTCAGAAATCAATAGGCAATGCTGGGGGAACGCTTTCCCACATTGCCTTCCATTGCACTCTGAAAAGGGGAGGAGAGCTCAGTGTTGGCCATCTGCTCCTTGTCTTTCTGTGCGAGAGACCTTGATGCAGTCCAGCCCGGCTCTGATCTGACTCCAGTCTGATTGGAATGTGGCTGATCTGAGAGCCTCTCAAAGCTGTGAAAGTGAGTCAAAAGGAGATCCCCATTGTCCGGCAGGACTGAAAGAAAATGATCACTTTAAAATTCATAACTCCCAGGTGCCCGCCATCTATTCATGGGAAAAACTCTCTGAACTTCTCTTCATTAAAAAGAGAGGGAGTTCAGCTAAAAAGAGAGAAAAGGAAGTAGTTTGTGGGAAATGTGCAAGGGATTTCAGGCTAAACAAATGAGGAATTTGGAATTTTTACTTGTATTAAAGGAACCGTGTAAGGAAAGGGAAGCATTTGTAAAAGCAGGGCCTCTGCATCAGGGGCCCTTCCCTGGGGTCCTTTAGCAAAATAAAAAGGCTGCTTTTTTTTTTCCTAATTCCTGCCCCCCCACCCCACCCCCCCCCAGGAGTTTTCCCTCCCTTTTCCTCTTTCTTACCTGTGTGAATGAGGGTAGGAACAGTACAAGAATTCAGCTGTCCCAGCTTTAAGTGATAAAATAGAATGCATTCAGTCTTCCCTTCTCCCCCCCTCTTCTGCATGTATTTTATTGTTTAGGCTGCATATAAATCTGGCCTGATAACAAATGTAAACTGAAGCTGAGTATCTTCATGGAGAATTAGGCTATTGAGGGGGTGGAAAGGCTATTCTATAAGCTTGTGGCCTGAACTATTCCCTACCCCCATGCCTGGTAATCTGAGGATTCACCATATCACAGGAGGGATTTTGGTTTTTCTTCCCCTGCCCCCACTTTGTCCATCCTTTACCTCCTATGAACGTGAGTTAGTGCTGAAGCATTTCTTCAAGCACATCACATACACTTCAGTTCTGTGCTTTTTCTCAGGGCCTCACAGTATCTTGAGTGGATTTATGCTTATTCCTATAATATGAAGTATATTTTTCTTTTCATACTGCTTATGTGGCCAAAGGTAAGGAGAATCACAGGGACCATGTAGTGGATTTTTTTTAAGGCAAGAGTGGACTATTTGGACCACTCTTTGTCCAACTACCTGTGCAACAAATGCTGTTGAATTACTCTTGGTAATTCCAGTTCAGAACCTGTAACTGTAGGCTAACTGCTGAGCATCTCATAACCGTGTACAAGTACATAAAGGGCAGCTGTCATAAGGAGGGAGGCTCCCCTTTTACAAAGAGTGATGCGGTAAGACAAGGGATAATGGGTACAAGCTGCTACTGGGGAGATTTGCACTGGATGCCAAAATATTTTTTCCCCACTATTCAAACTATTAGACATGGGAGTAAACTCCCAAGGGAGGTGGTAGATTCTCCTACATTAGACAGTTTTAAGGCCCAGATGACAGGGTGCTGGGCCATATAATTTAAACTCTATTCTTACCCTGAAAGGGTAATAGATGAGGTCCCTTCCAACCTGGTATTCTATGAATCTTCCAGACATATCCAGTGTTAATTCATTGATTTCCAGGGAAATCAATCTATTGGTAAACTGCACAGGTACTCTGTGACCCATTTCCAGAGTAATCTAGGAAAGATAGGGTAGCCTAGGGTACCTATTTCAAGTTTTATCCTGCCCTTAGTGACTACTGCGGTTAGGCATCTTTGACACCTGATAGTGTGAAGTAAACCACACAGTGTGTCTGATCCTGTGTACATTTGCTGTCAGGATGTAGTCATCTCCCACCACAAGCATTTGCGGAGTTTTTGATGTGACACTGACCTGCTGCCCCTAATCCAGGAGTCTTTTAGATTGGGAAAAAATCTCCTTTTCCAGACCTTATGTTGCCCCAATCTCCTTTATTTCCCTCTGTGATATCATTTGGTAAGGAAAGTAGTGTGTACAGCATCTTTTTGTTTGTTTTGATGAAAAGCCTTTCCCATTGGGATGTTCTGTCCATCTCAACCTTCCTTTCAGATATCATTAAGAAGGAGCTACCTTCCTGTGATCACTGTGGGGTGGAATTTTTTGTTTTGTTTTTTTAAATTCATCAGTGTGGGAGGACTGGTAAGCATTGTTCTGGCTCTCTTCTCCCCCAGAAATTGCTGGAGAAGTAGGCAACCATCATCAAACAAATGAGAATCAATACCCTCAGCAGAGGATTACATTTCTCTTGTAGTTTCATAACATGCTGCATCTGTGTCCAGTTCGGGGCCCCGCAGTTTAGGAAAGATGCTGACTTGCTGGAATGTGTCCAGAGAAGGGCAACAAAGCTGGGGAGGGGTTTGGAACACAAGCCCTATGAGGAGAGACTGAGGGAGCTGGGGTTGCTTAGCCTGGAGAAGAGGAGGCTCAGGGGAGACCACCTTGCTCTCTACAACTACCTGAAGGGAGGCTGTAGACAGGTGGGGACTGGTCTCTTCTCCCAGGCAACCAGCACCAGAACAAGAGGACACAGTGTCAAGCTGTGCCAGGGGGGGTTTAGAATGGATGTTAGGAAGAAATTCTTCATAGAGAGAGTGATTTGCCGTTGGAATGTGCTGCCCAGAGAGGTGGTTGAGTTGCCATCACTGGAGGTGTTTAGAGGGAGACTTGATAGGGTGCTTGGTGCCATGGTTCAGTTGATTAGGTGGTGGTGGATGATAGGTTGGACACGATGATCTTGAAGGTGTCTTCCAACCTGGTCTATTCTGTTCTATTCTCTGCTTTTGATCTCTACTCCAGCTTTTCTTCGGTATCATCCCCAGTTTCAGTGTTATCATTGGTCTCTTCTTTCAATGTCATATGAATAACCAGCCAACCAAAACTCCCACCTCCTTCCAATACAGACACGCAGATTTTGCTTGTTCAGTTGGCATGCTTATCCTGAGTAGTGTCTGCTATTTTGTCTGGTGCTACGTTCTTTAATTTTTTTGACTGCTTTCTGTTCTTGAATGACTGGTGTCTTTCTTGAAACTGTAGCTGTGTTTAATATCTTCATTCTATTCTTCAATATTGTCGTGGGTTTGGAGTAGTCAGAAGCTCCTTTACCCCTCCCCAAAGGAGTAAAAGGAAAATGCTCCACTGGGAATTTAAATGGCAGTACTATTCACAACTGTGTATAAAAATACAAAATACACAAGTTCATATTCAGCCTTGGCTCAGTTCTCTCCACCCTGGGCTTTACCAAAACCTCCCCCCCCACCCCGCAACTAGGCCAAAACCCCAGGCTGCAATGCCAAACCTCAGTGAACCCCCACAATACCTCCCTACCCAGGCCTGAATGACAAAGTAAAAATTAGCCAGGCCACTCAAGGCAGAAAGCCTCAACTCCCCCAAGAAAATATCAGAAAGATAACAGCTCAGTGTGCTGGGAGAAGAGAGAGAGTTAAAGGGGAGAACAAACAATTATGCCCATTCATATATGGGAGTAGATGCAGGATTATGGGAATGAAATAACAAAAATTACACTTTTCTGGTGTCCACCCGCTGGGCTATCGTGGCACTTGGTGCCATGGATTAGTCAGGAGGTCTGTGGTGACAGGTTGGACTTGATGATCTTTGAGGTCTCTTCCAACCTTGGTGATTCTGTGAATTCTCTATGGTTAAGTCTTTAAACCCACAACAAATGTGTTTTGTAGCTCATGCTGCAATATGTAGTGATTAATATCACTTTCCAAATGATAATGAGATGATTTTTTTTTCCCCAGCGATCCATTTTGTTGGCTTGTTTGCTTGCATTGAACTTTTCGTTTCCAACTAACTTATCTTACCAGAAATTCAAGTGATTACTACTGGAGTCAACTGAGCAGAAAACTTCACTGATCTAAACAAGCTAGGATATTTTCACTGCAAATAATGGAAAATGTTGTAACATTGAGCACATTCTTGTTCTTTCCTTACCACCAAGATCAGTGAAAAGTAGGAGCTTTTACACCATGTAGGAACACTCTGTAAATGGTGCTTTCCTCAAAAGAGTTGAGAGTTCAAATCAACAAAGCACACGACCAGCATGTGGAAGAGGTCTGAAGTTGCTTATGCAGTCTTGTCAGGCTGATTTCAGGCATCACATGCCAACTCCACCAAAATTAAATGAAGTTACATACATAGAATACATACATACATAGAATAAAGTTATTTATTTATTAGAATAAAGTTATTTACTTCAGTGTTCTGATTCTGGGTAGTCCAGTTGAGTTAGTGTAAAGCTGTGTGCGAGTTAATGCTTGAAAAGTGGTGTATTAAAGAGCTATTTGAAAAGTAGCAGTTTTTGAACACTAGTCCTAAAACAAGGAGAGGGGACCACAGTTCCTGCAGGAGAGGCTGAGCAAGAAGAGTGTGTGAGGATCCCAGATGGAGAGGAGAAAGCAAGGAGCTTATAGTATCAATGATATGATTGTAGGGTAATGCTTTTCTCAGGAGCAGGTGCAGTCTAGAGATGCTCAGCAAACTAATACATGGCTTTATTCACTTCCAGACGTTGCTTTCTCTCTGTTGCACAATTCAGGTGTTTGCACACTGCCTTAAGGAAGGTCTGTTAAGATGAAGTGTTTGGGTGGGTTTGGTTACTTAAAAAATAAATATTTTGCAAAGTTTTAAATTTTCCTTATTTTTATTTTTATTTTTCTTTTAAATCAATATATCCTACCAGGGATACAGCCAGGCACAGCTGAAGGACAGCAGCTGGAGTAACAACCTCAAAAGTAGAGGATATACAAACTTAAACCAGACTTATCATTGTTAGAATAGCAACGTGCATTTGTAGCTAAAGTTCATGTCTCACTTAAGAAAGATATGGAGACATGCTATTGGTTTTGGTAGCTGAAGTTTCAGCTCATATGTTTGTTTATTATCTATTTATTTACTTATTTAGCCAGTGGATCAGTAACAAATTTGAGGAGTCTTCTGAGTGAGGTAGATAGTTCTTGGGGAATATTATCTTATCCTACCATCAACTATTATTTTCACAGCGAGTACCTCATTTAAGAGGCAGAATAATCCTGTGATTGTGATGTAAAAGTTGAGAGGTGGATGTGCCATACCAGTATTTTAATAAAATCTTTTATGTATAGAGTTTTCTAATACTGCTTAAGGAGAAGACATGGAAAGAACTCCCAGGAATATTGTTCTCAGAATGTGACACTAGTACCACTTTGAGAAAATGCCGTGTGGTGATGCTTTGCTGTCAGTAAACACTGTATAGGTTGCCTTGGAGAATCTGCTTGCTGTCTTCTCTGTGGTGCCCATGAGATGCTTTTCTCTGTCTTGTTTATAGAACCTGCACAAAGCACGCGGGCACAGTTCTTTGGTGTAGAAAGACACATAAGGATAAGCACTTAGGGAGATTTTTCAAGGACACCAAAGTGGTTTAAGTGTTGTTGAATTCCCTTTGATTTTGGTCTCTAGCTTGTAAAGCCAGCAAGACTGTTAACTGCAACTTTAGGTCTCTGCTTTACTGCTCTGAATATAATATGTTGACCTTTTGTATCAAAGTCTTTCAGCTGGGTGGAATGGAAAGAGCACAATACTGTCCATGGTCAGGATACTGGCTTAAGATGTATGATTTGTTGTGTTTGGTGCTTTCTATTACCCTAGGGAAATGACTAAGCCTACCACTCTTTTTGCTTTTTGTGGTATGTTGCCTCTTACCAGTACAAGATGCAACAGCTCCGTCAGGAGTACTTGAAAGGAGAGATACTCGGTGGTTAGGTCTTGTCATTGCTGTGAGACAAGTAGGGTGCTGACTTGCATTTTGATATCTGCCCTGGGTGAGTTTCCTAGTCATTAGGCTCTCATGGCATCAGGCTGGAAAGGAAGTTCATTGACTAGGAATGACATCTGGACATGTGATAACTTCCAAATGACTACATTTTGTTGAACAAAAAAAGTATGAATTTAGTAAGACATTTTTGCACAAGCTCTGTTCCAACTCAGTTCACTGTAAAACTCTGTGTACATAACATGCAACCTAAAGTGTGAACAGCAGTCAGGCTTGAGTTCTTTTCCATTCTCTCTTCTTCCTTAGCTATGCACTTTGAATAGCAGAGAAGGGGGAAATGATGGAAATGTGCTGCTCAGTATTTGATATTTCAAAGGTTGTTAACTTACTCAAATTTCATTTGGAGCATTCAGAGGCTGTTCCATTTCAGCTTTAAATCTCTACCATGTTCAGTGTTTCTGGTTCATATTTTATTTTGATTTTTATGATGTATCTGAGAGCAATCGGTACCTTTCCTCTTTCCCCTGCTCTTAGTGTCAGTGCTCAGGTGACAGACCCCAAGCCTTCTGCTTTAAAATCAAAAGGAAAATTTTAAATATTAGTGCTGAAGTTTTAAACCTGGGAAAACTTGTAGCAATTCACATGTATTATTAATAGAAAAGTCTTACAATTCTTTACATTAGTTTCCATGGATTTTCCATAACTTCTTCGTTCCTGAGGTACACGGCAAAGGACCTGTATTTTCCTAATCTGAAATACTGCACTTCATTTGCAAGTGTCAGTAACTTTCTGGAAAGATTGAAGTGGTTATTTCAAAGTCAGAACTACCATTTGGGAAAAGAAGAGAGGCTGTAGGGTGAACTCTTCTACAAAAGAGTTCTTACAGTAACTAAACAAGTTTGCAAAATATTTGGGACTTTTTTGCTCAACCTGAATCTGTGTTATAAACTTGTACAATGTTGTGAAAGTGAAGTATAAAGCATATGTGAATAAAAGGTGTAATCTTTAACTCATTTTATGGGGATGTATTTCTATTTCAAGAATGTCATGGAATCGTAGAACTATTGATGTTGAAAAAGACCTCTGAGATCATTAAGTCCAACCACTTGTCTAGAGCTCACAATCCCACTACTGCTGCTAAGCTATTACCACTAAAACATGTCCCTAAGCACCACATCCATGTGTCTTTTAAATACCTCGAGGAGTGGTTATTCCACCACCTCCTGGGGCAGCCTGTTCCAATGCCTTATAACCCTTTCTGTGAAGAACTACTTCCTGATATCCACTCTGAACCCGAGGCCATTTCCTCTTGTCCTGCCACTTGTATGTGAGAAGAGACCAACCCCCACCTTGCTCCAACTTCCTTTGAGACAGTTGTAGAGGGTGAAGATGTTTCCCTCAGCCTCTTCTTCTGAAGCATAATCAATCCCAGTTCCCTCAGATAGAACTTGCATTCAAGGCCCTTTGCCAGCTTGTTTGCTCTTCTTTGGACATACTCCAGCACCTTTTTCAATGCCTGAGAGCAAGGGCTGGTGATTTGGAGACTTGGGAGCTCTACAAGCATTTGAGAGGAGTGATTTCTCTATTGCAGAGTCCTGATGTAAGAGTGTCTGAACATCTGTCATGCTCATTACTTGGTCTCCAGTACTGACCAGCTACAGATGCCCAGGGAACAGTATGAGAACAGGGCAAGCATGCAGTGACAGATTGCCAGAATCCTCCCTTAACTTTCAGTGATTTCATGCTCTTGGATAAGCCTGGGCTATAGGTGAGATCTTCCTGTTTAATAGGCCTTGCTGAAGTATTCTTCTGGAAGCAACCTCAAGTCCTCCACTGCTGTTGGTCCTCTTAATTTTGGAAAAAGTGCAATGAAGTCAGCGATTCCAGATAGCAAAGATTATTAGACCTTAGTAGGCATTTGTGTGGAGTTTATTGCTGGGCTGGTTATGGTTGATTATAATTCAAATTATTTAATTCTTATTTAATGTCTATGTTTATATGCAGTTTATACAGTTGATGCTATTCAGTCAGATTTATATCTTGCTAATTCCACAGGAGGTCCCAATCCCATTGAGTGTTATCTTTCTCTGTGTGTTCCTGTCTGATTCTTAGAATCATTAAGGTTGGAAGACCTCAAAGATCATCAAGCTCAACTGTTAACCCATCACCACCTTGGCCATTAAACCATGTCCTGAAGTACCACGTTTACATGTTTTTTGAACATCTCCAGGGATGGTGACTCCACCACCTCCCTGGGCATCCTGTTTCAATGCCTGACCACTCTTTCGGTAAAGAAATTTTTCCTAATATTCAATCTAAACCTTCCCTGGCACAAATTGAGACTGTTTTCTCTTGTCCTATCACTCATTGCCTGGGAGGAGTGACCAACCCCCACCTCACTGCAACCTTTTTTTGAGGTAGTTGTAGAGAGCAATAATGTCTCCCTTCAGCCTCCTCCAGGCAAAACAATCTCAGTTTCCTGAGCTGCTCCTCATAGGACTTTCTCTCTAGACCCTTCTGCTGCTACCCTGAGTAGCAGAACATATGGGACAGCTGCTTTTGCTGGACTGCTGCCTCTCACCTTCTGTAGACAGCCAAGAAAAGCCAAAGGTTGTTTTTTTGCTTTCAACATTTTACTGATAGTATGATGTAGTGGAGAAAGCAATTTGTGCGAAGCGTGGAGGTCATAAGAATAATTTTTCTACTTCTCTTCAAATTCCAGTGTACAGATAAATATCAGAATCCCATGTTTCCAGCTTTACCATTTTGTCAGGCTGAGGCCAGCTCCTGTATAAATGTGGAGAAAGTTGCAACTAGAATCTCAAAGGTTCTGGAGTCTTTAGGACACAATCACTTCCAAACAATTATTTGTCAGGATCTGCCTTTGTTCTACAAAAGGAAACTTAATAGGAGTTTGTACACTTAGAATCATCAGGTTTTGTTGTGGGTGCTGCAGGAACCACTTCTTTCTAGGAAGGTTTTGCATCAGATAGAGAATATGGTTATCCCACTGGAGCACTTTGCCCTGCGTGGAGTACCAGTAGGTTCGGTTCTATTCTATTCTCAGAAGTGAGTACTAATATGAAGTGGTAACCAGTGTAAAGCAGGAATATATAAAGATCCTTGTGAAAGATTTAGAAAGGGATGAACTGGACTTTACACAGGTTTCTTGGTGGAATATGTTGAAGAAGGGGAGTAGCTTTGTGTGAGGATGACACTGCATGCTGAATGAAGGGGCAATTTGGAAGGAAGTAAATAATTATAGAAGCAGTGGACAAGAAGGAGGTAGCTGGTTCACCACAGTTAAATTATGGGAGTAGGTATAGTGGTGGCCCTGCTGGAGTTAGATAGTGGTTGGACTTGATGATCTTAGAGGTGTTTTTGAACCCTAGTGACTCTGTGGTTTCAAGTGCATTAAATACCGAGCCTATGCATTAGAGTGAAGAATTAAGGCTGAGGGAAATTTTTAAGCTGCTGTTTTGAGCTGATAAAAATTGGAATTAAATGCTTGAAGTGCTGTGTTCTGACTGCCTGCAGATCCTTCCTCCACTGAGGTGATATGGTATGATTCACTGTCAGGCTGGGGTTGACTGAAAGCAAAGGCAAAGCAAAAGTATGCTTATGCTATGAACTTTCAGATATACTGCCTTGTGTAGGACTTCTTATGTTCTATTACATTCGTGTGGTTGTATCCAATGGTTTTGAGGAGATATATACATATACTGATGAAAAACAATTCTATTTCATTTTATTAGGAAACTAACAAAGCCTTTTAGTAAAGCCTATCAGCAAGGTTTCTTCTCGCACAGCTCTGTAGAAGAGACTCAGCAAATCAGGAAGGTGAGTATACTGTGCTTTATGAGCAAATTGATCAGAAATCAGCCTATAATAATTCCCTACATTCTAAACAAGCAAAATCTTTCATTAAGACTTGTAATACTAAAAGAAAAACAGGAATAACTTGGCTGGATGTTTCTGGAGTAGAGGGGCAAGAGAGAAAGCCCCTACTTTAGCCTGTCATGGCAAAACCTTTACTAAATTTTAGTATGATATTTTAGCATAACAGTCATAACAATGAGGAAGGGAATAGTCTTTCTCACTGTTTCCCTAAAATTATAAGATTTATATTGTACTTTAAGGGTATGTCCCACCTTTCTTGCATATGGACTTTCGAAATGTTATAAAGGTGCTCAGACATTTCCACTCCATATTCTCTTTGTTTATGCTGCATACCTGTACAATGTGCTGTAGAAATAATAATAATAATAAAACCAACCAAAAGTAAAACAAACAAAACCCACCCAACTAGAAACAAACCAACAAAGCAACCTAAACAAAAAACCCCAAACCAAATAACCCACCGCCAAAACCCACACCAAAAACCTCATCAACCACCACAATTAAAAACCCCATACCAAATATAGCAAACAAAAACCTCTAAAGAAACAGAACCTAAGAAAGCCAAAACAACAACAAAACCCCTCCACAAAAACAGCTGAAGATCCCCAGTTATTTTCATTTTTGGAGGCTTTTCTGAAGTGCTTTTCAGAGATCGAAATGAGGAACGAAATGCTGTGCAGCAAGGTATTTTGACTCCAATAACAGGTGTATTGAACCTTCAGATCTTGAGACACTGGGGACACTACCTAGTCAGACATTTCTTCAGACTCTCATTAGGTCTCCGGTTATGAAGCCTTAGTGATCACAGCAAGAACCAGCCAGGTCTACAGCAAAGAGTGAAGTAGTGTCCTACCTTTAGATATACCTTCACCACAGAGAGCAGCTGATTTTTATGGCAAATTCTGGGGTTCAGTAAGTCTGGATAATTTTGATGTGGTAGGAGGAACAAATTCCTAAATCAAGCAGTGTTCTCTTACCAACTTCCTTTCTCATGATCTCTGTTACTCTGTATGCGCGTGTGTGTGCTAATTAGCTATTGAGACTAAAACGCATTGGAATACCTGTGTCTGCTCCATAAAACATAGTTTATAAATGGGCTCACTTTGGAAGGAGATCTGAGAGGGTGCCTGTGGCTGAACAAGGTATTTGCTAGTTGCTAAATATATTTCAGTTCTGAGTCTAATTTATGGGTATGCTGTTCTTCAGTTATTCAGAATTTCTTTAAATCTGTATTTCTGCTTCAGTGAACAGCACCAGCACATCTCTCCCCACAGATGTAGAACTGGATCTTCCAGGCTTATTATTCTCTTTGCTTGAGAAACTATGTTTTAAAAATGTCTCTCCAATAAATGTTCTGTGTCTTTGTGAGAAGTTTTGTATAGTTGTTCATTCTCTATTTATTGGCATGTGCTTCATGCTGTTCCTCTACTGCACGGTGACTGTATTTTAGCATCAAAAACGTTCAGCATAAAGGCTTGTTTTCAACAATTTTATTTGAAGTCATCATACCTCCTTTGTATCCTACACAAAAGCTGCAGAATTAAGGAACCTGTTTTGAATTATTATTGTTTTTTAATTTTCTTTTAAATTTAAGTGCAGTTTGGAATTGCTAGTGTTATCAAAGAAGACAAGGAAATAATCATCAATACCTTAGCTGGGATGTGAGTTAACATTTGCACCAGCCATAGATTTTTTTTCAATTAGCACTCCCTTAGAAAACCCGTTCCCCCCAGCTTTTGTCAATGTGGTATAGGAGAAGAAGAGCAAATAGATTGGAAATTCTCTGTAGCTCAGGCTCCTGGGAAAATGTAACAGGTGTTGCAGCTCAGCTGGGTATGAGCTTTATGAAAAAGACCCTCTCAGACTTTACCCATAGAATTCCCTTTCCTAGCCAGAGCTTCAAGTAGGAAGAAACTAATGACTTCATTACCATCTCAATTCTGGGAAATGCTTGGTCCAGACCTGAATCATTAAAGGAAAGGTATAGCACTCTGTGTGACCTTACAAGATCAAAATGTTATTTAGAGCAATTCCATTAGTCAAGGCTATAAACCTGAAAGAACACACCCTTTTGCGATGGCTTTTAGGCCATAAAATGTGTGTGTGTGTGTCGTGAGGAGGGGGGCAGGAGGTGGAGACTGGGGGGCGGGGTGGGGAGAGTGGAAAAAACATATTCTGTACTCTTTGTGCAGCACAGTTTCTTATGCTTTCTTTGAAAAGCCTCCACTTCCAGCACTTCTTCCCTTCACCCTGTATTGTGACATGTTTAATGGCTCTTTTCATTCTCTCTCTTCTAGGGGTTCCTAATTGGGGATGATACCGAAGCCAAGAATGATGTCAAAATTTCAAGCCATAGATAATGAAATGCATGTATTTAATGCTGTAATTATTAAAAAAATTACTGCTTTTTTTTTTTTTTTTTTTTTTTTTACTAGCTTAAAAGAGAGCAGCATGTCATAGAAGACTGAGGTTTCAGTTGTTTTCCATTCCTCCATTACTGTCTTGGCAGTTTTAAGGAAGAGAAATCTCTCCTGGTGAAACGATATTCTTGCTACCTGTCTAGAATTTCTCTGCACAATGCTAACACTGGATTTGAAACACTGGCACAACAATTGTTCAACAGTAGAACAGAATATTCATAATTTGGGTAGCTTTTATGGACTTAGTCAATAAGGGAAATCTGAATGTGTTTTTTCCAAACAAGCTGCCATCTAGTCTTCTCTTTTCCTTCACAAACATACCTCCATAGGTAAAGGTGGACATAAACTAACAGGAGATTTACCCTTGAAGGTGTAGAGGCATGGCCAGTGTTTTGAAGAAGATTTGAATCCTCTGTGATATGTCTAAATCTCATTGCCAGAGGGAAACCATGTCTTGTACACCCAGCCAGTAATGTGAATCAATTAGTCTGGTACTAATAGGCATATGAAAAACCCTTGGTTTAGTAAATGTGTGTGTTGGTATTTTTTTGAAGGTGATATCTTTAAAAGATAAGGCTTGTCCATGTAGTGCAGGACAGATCACACTGGTGATCTCGTAGCTTAACTTCATCCAGATGCCTGCTACTGAGGTTGTTACAGTGGTTACCAATGCACGCTGACCTCCTCCCCGAAGTATTCTTTGCCTTGTAACAATCCGTTTGTACAGTGACGATTTTACAACCTGTTACCACAGTTGCTTTACTGACTTTCCTTTCTTGAACAGGTGACACTGGGGATTACAACTGAGATAGGGCAATAAGAAGTAAAGGAAATACTAGGGTGTATGAGACTATGACATTTATTGCTCATTTTCATCCAGCAGTCACCTAGTTTTCCTATATTCTCTTATCCTTTTCTAGTGAAAAACCCATAGTCTCAAGAATGGAATTAGCTGTTGCATGTGACCTTGTTTTTGTACTGTTGAGTTTCACTTCTGTTTGACTCCTTTAAGCCTTGGTGATTCCAATTTAGTCCACCCCAAGGATCACATGAGCAAATGCAACAGCCACCTCTTACTTCCCATGAGAGTACTGTATGTGGCATGTTTGTAGATTCAGGTTTATGTGTTTTCCTAGACAATTAAGTTTGCACTGTCATTTACAAAGGACAGTGTTGATATAAGGTCCTTGAGCCTGAGCATTCTACAGCAAGTCTGAGCAGTCCTGTTACATAGATTAGGTTAACCTGGGTATAGGAGAGGTGTAGCTGCATTAACAGGATGTTGTTTTCTGATCTATTGCTTGCTATGATGCTGCAATTTGATGCTCAGCTATAGCCTTAGAATGCATGCCTATTTAATTTGGCTTTGCTTGCAAGCCACTCTCATTCTGATTGTGTGTTTTATCTCTTGGGTTACTGTGGTGGGTGGCAGGCTGTTGTGTTGAGTCCTCAGAGAAGGATGAGAAGGCGTACGAGCTAACATCTATCGTCTCCCTGAAATACGCTGATGTGACAGCTTCTTGGACTGATAAATGCACACTTTTGGTAGAAGTCTTCTGACAGGAAAAGCAAGCAGTTTTTGTCACTTAAAACTAGCACAAAACAAAACCCTCTCTGAATGTGGGCTTTATTTACTTATTCATTTATTTATTTAAATGAAGAAAGTAGGTGGGTTGTTGTGCACAAATGCTGAATGGACTCAGTGTGGTTTGCCACCCAAACCAAAAATTCTCTTGCTTAGTTTGGCCTCTAAAAACCCGAAATATCCATTGAAAATCCATGCTGCAAATATTTCCTGTTTATAGTGCTGCTGAAACAAAATATTCAAGATGGAAGAGAATTAGAAAATTGCCAAGTACCCATTAAGAAGACTGTACTCGTAGAGCCTTTAATTGTGGAACAGCTATTGGCACCTCTGTGCTAGTTTGTAATTCAGTGCTGCTTCTGCACTATCTAGGTGGACTATTCTAACAGGAATTATTTAACCCTCTTGGTGACCCTTTGTGGCAGAACAGTTCTCCAGGTAGTTCAAGTTCAGATACTCTCATACATCAGTTTTTTGCCCCTGTACTCAGCACTGGTTAGGCCACACCTTGAGTACTGTGTCCAGTTCTCAGCCCCCCAGTTTAGGAAAGGTTGACTTGCTGGAACGTGTCCAGAGAAGGGCAACAAAGTTGGTGAGCGGTTTGGAGTACAAGCCCTATGAAGAGAGGCTGAGGGAGCTGGGATTATTTAGCCTGAAGAGGAGGAGGCTCAGGGGGAGACCTTCTTGCTTTCTACAACTACCTGAAGGGAGGCTGTAGACAGGTGGGGACTGGTCTCTTCTCCTGGATGGCCAGCACCAGAACAAGAGGACACAGTCTCAAGCTTCACCAGGGGAGGTTTAGGCTGGATGTTAGGAAGAAGTTCTTCATACAAAGAGTTATTTGCCATTGGAATGTGCTGCCCAGGGAAGCGGTGGAGTCACCATCACTGGAGGTGTTTAGGGAGAGACTGGATGGGGCTCTTTATGCCATGGTTTAGTTGATTAGTGTTGGATGTTAGGTTGGAGCTGATGATCTCAAAGGTCTTTTCCAACCTGGTCTGGTCTGCTCTGTTCTAACTTGTTCCTCTGCTGCTTTGTTATAGTTGTATGTTTTGAATACATCCATTTTGTGCAGCCTTATTGTGTTGAGTCCATGCAGATGATGCAGGTGAAATGTTAGGTTTTGTGATGTTGGCACAAATTTTGCCATGATGACTGTAGGCCTAATATGAGAAGAAGAGAAGGCTGTAATAATGATTTTTCTGGATGGGTGGTTAGCTGAGAGTAGTTTTATAAGAATCTTCAGTCATTCTGACTTGTATTCTAGAAAGTGGATGACTTTGCAAGAACTTTCTCAAAATCAGATCTCTTATTTAAACAATGTGATATAATATCTCAGATGCTATTGGGATGTTCACCAAACTGTCCTTATATTTATGAACTGTTTCTCATGCTATTTTCTGACTCCCTTATGAAGTGTGTTGTGCTCAGAGGCTGTGCACTTACCTGGCTTTGCAAGACATGGTGACCCAAAGCTATTCAGTAACTGCTCAGTGATGACTGTGCTTTGCACAGAAGTAATCTACAAGATAGGCTTTCATTAACTGCCATCCTGACATTGATTATGATTGTTGAAAGAACTTATCTTCTGATACTCATAAATGGGTTGCTAAGTCTTTTGCTCTGTTTTTCTGCAGCTCACATACTCATCTTCATGTTGTTGTTCACAAATTAGGTGAAAGCACCATTCTCTTGTCCTGGGTGCAGTTTCTTAAGAATATTAGTACATCATGTCTCAGGCCATATCACTGCTTGAAAGGCCTAGAACATCTGGACCAAAAGCTAGTGGTAAAAGTACATTAAAGGATTTGGTTTGCATTCCACTATTGGTCTAAAGTCGGGACTTATTTCTTGACTTTTGTAAAGATGACAAAACCCTTTTCTTTAGCAGCATTTTGTGATGTGTACTTAAGAGAAAAAAACAACACCACAAACAAACAAAACCCCCCAAAAAAACAACCCTCAAAGGAACACCTGCCACCTCTAAACCCCCCCCCCCCCCCCCCCACAAACCAGCCAAGGCAAAACTAGCAACTCTGGTTACGACAGTCTACGTACTGACAGATTATTAGAATAGAATAAACCAGGTTGGAAGAGACCTTCGAGATCATTGTGTCCAACCTATCATCCAACACCACCCAATCAACTAAACCATGACACCAAGCATCCTGTCAAGCCTCGTCCTGAACACCCCCAGTGACAGCGACCCCACCACCTCCTCGGGCAGCCCATTCCAATGGGCAATCACTCTCTCTGTGTAAAACTTCCTCCTAACCTCCAGCCTAAACCTCCCCTGGCGAAGCCTGAGACTGTGTCCTCTTATTCTGGTACTGGTTGCCTGGGAGAAGAGACTAACCTCTGCCTGACTACAACCCCCCTTCAGGTAGTCGTAATCAGGAGAAATTTATGTATCTGGGTGTAAGATCGTTAAAGTAGCCATTTTCCCTTCACCTGATGGTGCTTACATTTGTATTTCCTGACACCAGAAGTTAATTGTATTTAATAAGCAACTTCCTATTGCATTAGCAAATTTCCATCTGGTTGGAAAGATACCTGATTCTATTACTATATTTGTCTTCACGGCTATGATGCAAACCATAATTTGCTTACAGCTCTGTAAATACAGCTAATGCAATGATATGTACATCAGATTACCCACAAAAAAGGTTTTGTTTTGTGCAGGGTACTTCTGAATTTATGAATGAACAGAGAGGGATTATAGCTGTTGCCTCTGTAAGTCTGGTGGTCCAAAACTTTAGAAGGAAAATTAGAGGACTGGGTAAAAAGAGGGAATAGAGTTGCTGTCTGGAAATGTCAGTGCTCTTTTTCATTTGTGTCTGAGAGGGAGGGCGACAGTATTTACATTTTACGTGTGAGCAGGCTTTTGGAGAGAGATCTGCCCTTTGGAAAATCAAAATGCATGGGATGACAGGATGCCACCCTGAAATCTGATTCTGTTACAGCTTGGCAATACAATTATAGAAACCTATAAATTAGTAATATCATAAAAATCTGATTTGAAGGTTTAGAAAGAGCTGAGGATGAACTATTGAGTGAATTGTTAATAAGAATGGGATTTTGTCACCTGGGGCTTACCAGTCTCTAAGAAGCTTCAGCAAACAATTCTATTACTAATGATACAATATGCAGTGTAACACCATGTCCATTTTGAAGGTGTTCAAAGGAGATGTGGATGGCTTTATAGACTTGCTTGTTGTCACCTAAAGTCTGTAATGGACATGGAATTGAAACCAGGATTTCAGAGCTGACTCTCTGAGACACTTAAAGTGAAATTCCTTGTGGGAAGTGCTATATAGAAACATTCCTGCTCCAGAGAACATACAGACTAGATGTGGGAAGGGGATAAAGTGCCTTGCTCAGAGAAAAACGAAAGTCTGTAGTAGAGTTTGAGGCTTTTTTTTTTTTTTTTAAAGAAAAAAACAAGAAAGGAAATAGGGTAGTTGTGCATGCCTCTGTACCCATCCTTTTAGTAGTGAATACATGATAGCATGGGGCACTGCAATAGAGTAGTCTGGCAGCAGGAAGGTCGGAGAGGTGGGAGATCTTCCTTTAGAAGGAAGGCCATCCCACTGCCTTCCACTTCTTTCAGCTCTTCCTGAAGCTGACCTTGCTGTCACTGCAGATCAGCAGATTACCCAATACTGACAGCAACTGGACTGTTCTGTGGGACTCAAACACATTGATTTCCAAATGGCATTTGTCGGTTTGACACAGCAAGCAAACCTGTGTATCTCTTGCTACCTTACTTACAGCTTTGAATGGCACTCAGGTGGAACCATGTTACAAGGTAGTTGTCATATTGCTTATGCTGATATCCTACCTTTCTATTCCAAGGGGCCACACAGTTGTTTTTAAATGCAAGAAACAAAGCAGACCAAACTGTATAAAATCATGTTGGCCCTTGCTATCTACAGATAACGTTGAGAGAGCTCATGGCTTCCCAGGCGTATGGAAAGAGCACAGAAATGCTGATAAATGATTTGTTATGTGTTTTGCCACCACAAATTAGTGCATTGATGAGGCATCCCGCAAAAGCAGTGTTTGTTTTTCTGAAGATGTGCAAGTATATTTACCAGTGAGTACTAATGAAGTGTGCTTGTGAAGGAAATGAAGCCTCAAGTGTGTTTAATTACGTCCCCTTCCTCCTATGATAGCTGCCAAGAGCTTGATAACAAGAGTCCATCACCTATAACAGCAATAGGGATTTTGTCTGTTATCTGCCATTTGCTCTGTATAGTAAGAACCCTGTAGGAGCCCTCCCTGTAAAAGAGGATGGATGCCAGGCTTAAATTCAGGAGTGCACCCACTTTGTTTTCAGAAATAGGTAAGTTTAAAGATACTAAGCCTTATTGCGTGTGCCATGCCACACTGAGCACCTGGCATGAAGCATGCCTAACAATTTAATCTGAGAGCTCTAAATACATTTCAAGGTCTGTTGTTCGCTTCATTCTTAATTAGGATCTGTGCAAGACTATTGTACTCCGGTTGCTTACAACCGGGACCGCGAAAGTAGTGTATGGTTGGGTCACATAGTGTATGATGCGTAGAATCCTTTTGGGAAATTGAATGTCTGATTTAGGTGTCAAGATAAAAGTCTTGGGGCCTAACTTGAGGCAGTAATGTTTGACAACTTTGACTGGAGTTTTCTTGTTTCATCAGATGTTTCACAGAATAGCCTAATTCTATACACTACCGAAATCCTGTAAAACGTTGAGTCGTGGCTGTACAACATACTGAGGAAGAAAATAGAGCTACATGGGAAAGCCCCTGACGCTAATTTCAGAGTTTGTCCAGACAGTTGCATGTTTTTGCTGCATAACTGGCTCTCTGAAAAAGAAATTAGTCCCAGAAATGGAGTAATGTTCTTTGACTTTTTGTCAGCAAGTGGATGTTAAATCCAGGGTATGGCCATGCAGTAAAAATCGATGATCTCTGTGAAAGAACTATGCAGACAGTAATTCTTTCCTGATGAGGACAGATTGTTTTGGGGTTGTATTTTTTTTTTTTTCATTTTCCTTCCCTGAGGGAGATAATCCTTCTCTTGCTATTGGGAGATGGTTTTGAAAATCAGGTAACTTTGAGCCTGTTGCAAATTCAAATTTTAACCATACACAACCCTCTGTGTTTGGCATCAGTGTTTAGCTAAGTGTTCTTGTTAAAAATTATACTCTTTGGTGTTTAACTGCCACTAATTATATCTTTTGGGTTAAAACCAGTCAAAGTGAGCAGCTGTTATGTTTGTGAGCAGCTGGCTAGTGCATCTGGAAAACACTATCCCTGGATGTGAAAAGAGGTGACAGGTGGAATAGTTAATTGCCTGAGGAACAGCTCACAGCCACTGGGGAGGCTGGTCTCTGACCAAAGCTGTGCCATGGTGGGTCAGCTAAGAAGCCTGGTGGGCACAAAGAGGACAGCATGAGGTGATGAGGATACCAACTGCCAGAGATGCTTCAGAAGTATCTGGATTTGGAGCCAGTGGCCTTGCTTTCTGGCCAGTGACCATAGTTTATATATATATATAGTGTATATATATATATAAAAAGTATAAATATATAAAGTCATGGGTTCATTACAGTACATTTGGTGGAAGAGTATTCTCCTGTATTTGGTATAAGACAAAGAATTTCCCTTTTGCCTGAAATCAGACTCCAACAAGTACCATAAAAGCTTGCTTCTTCTTGAGCTTGTGATGGCTTAACAGTTGGCAAAGGAAATGTACTAATTCATCTGATAAATATTGACTTATAAGTGATTTCTAGGCTATTGCAAAAAAATGTATAATATTTGATTAGCTTGTTTAGAATGGCTACCTTTTTAGACTCATTGCTAGAATTCATGTCAGTCTGGAAAGAGGGACTTTTTGCATAGAAAGGAAAGATCAAGTCATCCCCATAAACCCTGAAGCTCAAGTATTTCAGAATTAGGTAGGTGTATGGTAGATCCTAGCTGTTATAATATGCATTTATTGCCTCCCTCCCCTACTTCCTCTGGTAACAGGTTGGTGACACAGGGATGGTGAATGAGACAGAGCTGCCCTATCCAAGAAAATGGAGGATCTGCAGCTTATAAAGAGTACAATTGAAAAACAGCAGCTTGAGTGTATTTATACTGCTCAGTACAGGTGATGCAATTTGTATAAATGCAAACAATGTTTCTACATTCTGGTATTACTCTTAGAATTAAAAAAAAATATGGAAAATCAGAGTTCAAATGAGTTGCCCAGGGAGGTTGTGGAGTCTCCTTCTCTGGAGACTTTCAAAACCCACCTGGATGCATTCCTGTGCAGACTAGTCTGGGTGATCCTGCTTTTGGCATGGGGGTTGGACTCAATGATCTCTGGACTTCCCTTCCAAACGCTGACATTCTTTGATTCTTTGAAATACAATTTCTTAGACTGCAAAATTTGCTCCTCATGTCTACTGCACACATAAACGTTTTTAGAAGCATCATAGTCTATCCCACAGCAAAGAAGAGTTTGAAGCTTGTTATGCACCCTCTTTAATGAGTCAGTAAGGAAACTATACATGGCAATTAGATCTAATCCAATGTAATTTTTTTTTGTTTGGTTGTTCTGCTAGGAGGGAGGCAGGGAAATAGTTTACTTTTTGGTAAACAAGTGGAAACTTGCCTCAAGGTTGCAGAATACATTTTCAGCTTTGTTTAGGATGTATGATTCTTAGCTTTTTCTCACATCACAGAATCAATAAGGTTGGAAGATACCTCAAAGATCATCAAGTCCGACCTGTCACCCAAGACCTCATGACTACTAAACCATGGCACTAAGTGCCACATCCAGTCCCCTCTTGAACACCTCCAGGGATGGTGTCTCCACCACCTCCCTGGGCAGCCCATTCCAATGGCTAACAACTTTCTCAGTGAAGAACTTTCTCCTCACCTCGAGCCTAAACTTCCCCTGGTGCAGCTTGAGACTGTGCGTGAGACATCTGTCCATTCTCCCGCTGAGTGAAGTTTTGTGGGAGATTTTATGCAGCCTGTATGATTGCAGATGAAGGCAAGGCTTGGTCTTACCCCCTCTTTGTATCTTTTTTGATCCTCCCTAATTAAAAGTGAAGTGATTTCAAAGCCCACCATATACCTTGGCCTTTACGATATGATTTTCACTTTGTGTACTCAAGCACAAAGATGATGCTTATGAATGCAGGGTTATCGTTTTAGTGACACTTAATATTCTCTTGGGTTTAACTCCTATTTACAAGGATTCCTGGTAGTTTCATGACATTTCTGTGGAGTCCTTGTGGTGGTAGTTTGATGTTTTGTTCAGTACTCTGTAGACCACGAATGAAACATGACAATTACTTTATACCAGGGTAAAATGAGCAAGCATAATTGTCCTCCCTCTACAACTGGAATCTTTACTCAAATGTAGTCCTGAATGTTAAAATGAAAATATCAAGTGGATTCAGTCTGTCTCTTATTTTATATATGACCAAGATGCAATGAATCTCATTTTCTGGTTCAACCAACAGTTTGCTCCTGCTACTAACAGAAAATGCAATGAGAATGTTGATCCATTGCTCTCCAAGGATACAAATGGAAAACAGATGGAAACCAGTAATACAGGTAACACAAACTCTGTTGTTCTGGCTGGTGATAATCTGGTAATCCTTGCTCAATTTCTTTCCAGTACAATTAGTTATTTTTGTTTGGTTTTATTGTGAGAGAGTGTGTTGTGATAACTTCCTTTAGCAGCTCAAAATGTAACACCAAACTCCCTGCTGGCAAGGCTTCAAGAGCAGAGTTGTGCCAGCAGATAATTTGGCCTGGGTTTGACTGGTTTGTCAGTCTGGTTTTTCTCTATCACATGCATACTGTGGTAATGTCAAATATTTATTCTACTGATTACGGCTTTAACTCTAAACCTTTAAGTCTCTTGACCTGTGCAGTGATAGCGACAGCCCCCCTCATAATGCTGTTTGAAAATAAGATTGATTTCTCTTGCAAAAAATTTTCACTTGATCCATATTACTAGAAAATAGTAATAGCAGGGGGGCATGACTAGATGATCTCCAGAGGTTCCTTCCAACCCCTACCGGTCCATGATTCCAAACCTCAAAAGTGATTGGTTTGTCATGCAAGTATTTTCCTTTTCATCCTTCCTGAAATACTTGATGAAATTCCCTGATCACAAGCCCAGGACTGAAATCCATGACTCTTCTTTTTGTTTTCCTTTAATTTTTTTTGGACATAATTATGCTCCCTCACCTGCATACATGTGCACATAGGAGTATGCGAGCGCATGCACATGCAGTCAAATACTCCTCTTAGCTTCTTAGCTTCAGGAGGGCAAAAGACAAAGTATTAGCTGCAGGGCTCACACATGTGCTCTTTAAAAAAAAAATCTGGCATGGGGTTCCAGAACATGTTGAGAGCAAAAACATAATAAACCTAGATGCTTCTTACATCACTCACTAGCTCCTGATTTGTTTGTGTCCCTGTTCTCTCCCCGCTGCCTACAACCTCTTACATCTTCTTGGAACACAGACTCCCCTCCCCTATAGGAAGTTTCATTCATTCATGATTTGAAGGAATTTCTTAATTCTCTTTCAGCAAGATTACCGCCATCCAAGCCCCTTTTCCTTCTCCCTGCCTTTGCCAGAGAGAGAGAAAGGAGCAGGACCTGCCCAGATGGTTGAGGACCAAAAAGAAGGAACATTTTCTCATGCTTTTAAAAAGACCACTTTTTTCCCTGCCTAATATTTAGCTCCTTCAAATGCAAATGGAGAGGTTTCACTCCAAGGTTAGCATAACAATTATGGGAAAGCTTTAAATCTGAAGCATTTGTTTACATGATGAAAGGAGTCCACAGTCCAAAAGCTCTGAGGCCAGGGCTTTTCAGTAGTTATTTTCTGACTAGGTAGTGAATTGCAAGTCAATTTTAGACCACAAAGAAAACCAATTTATATCAGTGTGTAAGCTAATTTTGGAGGGAGTTCTACATTCTAAACGATGATGTGTTGGGGTTTTTGGGGTGGGTTTTGTGTGTGGGGCTGCTTTTTTTTTTTTTTTTTTTTTTTTTAAGTGACTGTTACTGAAATAAACTTTTAATTTCCCCCTCCCCCAGCCCGTTGCATCTTGCTGTTTAATGAGCCCCCAGATGTCTTGGAAGCTAATGACTGTTCCCCAGTGAGCTCAGAAGGGACATGCAGGATCTTGGGGATTGGTTTCATTAATACCCAGGTGGGTGGTTGTCCAAAAACTTATACTGGTGCTCAGGAGTGAATTCCAGGTGGAGAGATCTGTCAAACCTCTTTTCCTGTTGTGGTTTCTGTTAGACTTGCTTCTCTGTTTGCTCACTCTGAGCGCAAACTCTACTTGGTGAACTTATCACTGGTAAAGTGCTCTGGAGCAACACCTCAGGATGCAGTCACTCCGTGAAGCTGTAAGATACTTCTGTCATGCACAGAATTGTATTTCTCTTTTAGTATGCTACAATTCTGAAATGATGTTGATGCTGTATAGTGCTACCTGACCGCTAGGTGTTTCCATTTCTTTTGTTGGTTAGAACCTTCCCCCAAAAACTTTTTATGTCACTGTTCACCTTGACTAAGTAGCATCAAAGCACCTGTAAACCCCTGGGGCATTTTACTGAATTTCATCTTGATAAGCTTGGTATAGAAGCAATATGACACACTTACTTATCCCAGACCAGGAAGGGGTTGGTCTCTTCTCTCTAGTAACCAGCACCAGAACAAGGGGACACAGTCTCAAGCTGCGCCAGGGGAAGTTTAGGCTCTAGGTGAGGAGAGAGTCATTTGTCATTGGAATGGGCTGCCCAGGGAGGTGGTGGAGTCACCATCCCTGGAGGTGTTCAAGAGGGGATTGGATGTGGCACTTGGTGCCATGGTGTAGTCATGAGCTCTGTGGTGACAGGTTGGACTCGATGATCTTTGAGGTCTCTTCCAGCCTTAGTGATGCTGTGATACAAGAGCCCAGTCAGATTATGTGCATCAGAGGTTACTTTGGCCAGTGACAGCAAGACAGGAGTAAATTTTTCACTAGGTGCCAAGGCAGCGTCACCATCTAACACCAAACAAAACCTCATTTTGAGGGGGATACATTGCCTGCTGCAAACTATCTTGGTTTCTTTCATGTGAACAGGAAAGTGCTTAAGGGCTTCAACCTCTTCACTGTGGGAGAAATTTTCTTTGTGGAGCGCCTCAGAACAGGGTTGTTTCTTGAGCAAGGTGGCTACTTTCTTTCACAAGAAACTTCTTACAAATGGCACAAAATCCTGCATGGCTGTTCTTAGAGCCATAAGTTATATATTGAGAAGGAAGCACTTGTTGGTTTACTCTTCTTAAGCTTTATAAGAAGATAGAAAACAGAAACCTAGAAAGCATAGCTGGAAGGGTCCTTCAGTAGGCTAACTCACTCATCTCCCTATCCTCTGGCAAGATCCCCTGCAGCAATGTCTTTCTCTACAAATGCTTGTCTAACCTGTCAACCCATGAAATATTTTACTACTGTAGAATCTGCCCAAATAAAAAAGGTGGTTCCTTGATTGTTAACTAGAATTAAGACAACTGTAGGGATCTTGTATTTGTTCAGTTCATGAATTTCTTTGAGAACATTGTTTGAAACTGAAGCAAATACAGCAAGACTGATCAGTAAGAACAAAGTGATGAAATAAGTGCAAAGCAGCAAACGGGCTTGAGTGAACCTCTGTAGAACATGAGAAAAATCTGGAAAGTGTAGAATTAGTACTAATGTGTGACAGCCCATGCTTCTTGAGGCCTTTTTTTGGTATGGTTCAGTCTCTGTGCTTAGACTAATGAATCTGTTGGTTTACTAAGTAGGTATGTTCTTTAGCAGGGAAGAGTGTGTTTGATTTCCAGTACTGCTCATTGGTTTTGTTAACAACTCTGATGATGCATTTTAGTGTTGGTGGTGGCTGAAGCTTGGTATTAGAATGACTGTTCCTGGATTAATAATGACCAGATTGTTGTCCAGAAAATTGTTTAATACTGTTTCTCAAGTAGCTGTAACTGGTGGTGTCTGTTGTTAGAATCATAGAATTCTGTTGTTCATCCTTTGTGGTTAGTTGCATTCTGGGTGAAGGGACTTTCTTTTTTGATTTCCCTTACCTTAAGATCCTACTAGTTTATGTTAAGGAATGCCTCCACTCCATGGTAGTAAAGATCCAGCTCTATAGGTAATGCACTGTAATCCAGATGTATCCGTTCAGTTGATCCAGCAGCAGAATTGCTGTGTAACTTCCAAGCACATCTAGTATTTGATTGCTCACAGCAAAGCATGTGTGATTAGTATTGCCTATGAAGCTGTTAGATCTGTTATTTTTAATGAGTAAATAGGTTTGCTTGATCCTAGAGAGCAAAGAATGGGGTCATCTCAGCTGCTAGCCCCCAAATATATAGCTCTGACAGACATTCTCTGTTTCTCAAACCTAGAAGCCCATAAAATTTGCCCTGCCCACCATTTGAGCTAGCCATCTGAGCCAACAAGACTGTGGAAATAATAAATCTTCATTAATGCAGTGCCACGCTGAAGCTTTCAAAAATTATTTTTCTTTGATGTGATTTAAGTCCAGGGGGAAAGAGGTAATTTTTGGTTTTTTTTTTTTGCTTGTTTGTGTTTTAAAAAGCAACTTTATGATGCTGAGAGACTAAAACTTATTTTACATCATTCTTGTATAATACTCTGAATATAACTTACACTCTCAAAGAATGATTGGATTAACCATCTTGTGCAGTTAACAAGAGCTAATAACATGCATTACACTGCCTCCTCTTAGAAGAGTCACTGTCTTTTCCCTTGTTTTTCATCCCTTGATGCATTTATTGGACATTAAAGCTTCTAATAAAGATGATTTAATGTAAAAGTTCACTACAGGAATAATCACTACATTGGCACTTTTATGATGTAAGTGGCAAAAGAAGTTCCTCAAGAAGCGTAGTAAGGTCTTGAACTCTAAGACTGCTTATTCCACTTGTTGCTGTAGGTAAGATCCTCTTCCTTTTTCATGTATTCAGTAGTTATTTCCTGGATCTTCTCCAAAGTCTGCAAATTGTCCTGACCTGATAGGAGTCATTTTAACTTACCACTGTGACTATTTCTGCTTTAGTTAGTTCATGTGCTAGTCTGTTGTAGATGTGGAGGTTATAGAAGATTTTTATGAGTTTTATTTTGATCTACCCAACGACAGCTTTTGGAAAAAAAACCCAAACCCACTAAAACCTCCTATCCTCAAAGTCAGGGGCTGCTACCCCACTGAGTATATGTTAAAGAAATGCTTACAAAAGGAAAGATAGCCTTCTTGCCATTGTAATGCTCAACTCTTGGTCTTTTTGACCATTCTTTGTAGCAATGGATAGGTTATACAGCTATTTTTTTAACTGCTTAACCTTTTAACCTTCCGAATTGGAAAGTAAGACCACTATAAAAGCTTTAGCTATGAAGGTGGCAATAAGCAACCCCATTTGTACTGCTTTAGTACAGTTTCTAAATGTTCATTCTCTATTAATGTAATCAAGACAGTGCTGGCGTTCAGAACCAGCAAGTACCCAGTAGTCACTTCAACCCCTGACCATAATGAATGTAAAATGCTGGTAGTAATAGACTGAAATGAAAAACTCCTTCATCTTGGCATGCAAGAGATTTGCAATCACATTTTGATTCTCAGAGGGCTCCTTGATTGGGGATTAATGCATGGATAGATTGACCTCTCTTGCAGGGGCTGTTGTTTTTGTTCTGTGTGAAAAACAAATTTCAAATAGATGGCCTGTTGCACTTTTCTTACAATTGATATCATCAGCCCTTTGGTTTCTCAATATTAACACCCACTCTGAAGTCTTCAGGCTTTTTTCTGTCTTGAAGGAAGAAGGGTGAGTTTTATCATCAACATCCTTTTGTTCCCTTCACTGGCATCAAATATGACATCCCTTGATTGACTTGGTTAATTTAAAAATTGATCATTCATGCCTTTCAAAACAAAATTGAGCTGTTGATGTACTTTCCACCTAATTCTACCTGAGAAATAACTTATGTTGTAGGCATTGTATGCAAAAAATGGCAAACCAGCTACTTTTCAGAGTGCATTTATATCCATTTATCTGGTTTTGACACATCAACTATCTTTAATTTCTGATGTTGTTTTTATAGAGAGAATACATCTTGGAGTATATTTTCCAGGATTGTCTCAACGATGTGAGGAGAGGCTGAGGGGGCTGGGGTTGCTTAGCCTGGAGAAGAGGAGCTCAGGGGAGACCTTACTGCTCTCTACAACTACCTGAAGGGAGGTTGTAGGCAGGGGGGTGCTGGTCTCTTCTCCCAGGCAACCAACACCAGAACAAGAGGACACAGTCTCAAGCTGCACCAGGGGAGGTTTAGACTGGATATTAGGAAGAAATTCTTCATAGAGAGAGTGATTGCCCATTGGAATGGGCTGCCCGGGGAGGTGGTGGAGTCACCATCATTGGAGGTGTTTAGGAGGAGACTTGATGGGGTGCTTGGTGCCATGGTTTAGTTGATTAGGTGGTGTCGGATGATGGGTTGGACACGATGATCTTGATAGTCTCTTCCAACCTGTTCTGTTCTGTTCTATTCTGTCCTATCTTATCCTATGCTACTCTATCCTATCCTAGGCTTGTATACTGTAACATTTACCTGAGAAATAATAATATAAGCCAAATTCATATCTCAACCTGGTTTATTAAATAGACTTTTTGAAAGTGAATGTGTTTGGCCTCCTCAGGTGCTGGTTTTGTCTTCATGCTCACTACGAAGTAACTAAACAACAGCAACAACAAAAAAAAAGGAGCAATGAGCTCAGGCTGCATTTAGAAATTCCACAGCAGACTTTTGCATTTGCTCTTCTGCAATCCTAGGCAAAGTATAAATATGTTCCAGGAGACAGCAATTCCATCTTATTTCCCACCAGTTAAGGATTACAAATGAACCAGAAAACATATTGTCCTTTATTGTCATCTTACATCTTCCTGTCAACTTTGTGTATACTAAGTAGATGATGCTAACTGTTTTGATAAATATGCTGTGGTTTATGTCCTCCTTCTAAGTTGCCTTGATTTTAGAGTTTCAAATTTTGGGAGATTGTGTAGGTAAAAGGTGATCTTGGTATCCTTTGAAAACTAGGTGATGCATATTTAGGGTTATGAGCAGTTATTCTGATTTTAGAGCTACTTTATGCAGTGCAGATCAATTTCAACATGGAATCTGGGTCATAAACTCTAAACTGGGAGACAGAAAAAGATCATTCAGTGTTCTACATGTTTTGCCATGGGTGGATTTTTGTCAAGGTAGTGATTAAGAGGTTTTAATAGGGAAGGGAAACATGTCCCAATCTGGAGTCATGAAAAGCTGAGGTTTGATTTATGATAGCAGAAATGGCAAACATAATCAGTGATTTTTATTTTTTTCTCTACCTTCTGTACTGTCAAATATTGGGAAATGGCTCTGTACTCCCTAGTGGAGGGATGAACATGGTGAAGGCCTCTATGGCACACTGTCATGTTCAGATCATATTTCCTCTCACACCAGCAAATACTGTTGTGATACAATGCTAGCCAGTGATAACAGGTAAGTATCATTTTGGAGTATTTATTTGCTGTCTATATTGAAGGATCTCCAGAATGTCATTTGTTCTAGCTGTGATTGTCAAGTGTTAGGTCACATATAGTAATGTTTGACCTTTCTTGGTCTTTAATGTGTTCTGTAATTATCTAGGATTCTTTTAATTGTAGGCACTTGATAGTTTACCTTAACACTAGATGTCCTAAATTATCTTGAACAAATGGCCTACAAGCCTTGTCTGTAGCTGCTCTGGTGTAATCATTAAAAACCCTGTTCTGCAGTATGCCCTGTCTCCTGGCACAAAGTGTTCAGGAGATTGCTGGATCTGAGCCCAGGTGGCACAACAGGTTAGTCTCAGCAAGGATTAGTGCAAAAAACTGTGTCTGGAATGCTGTGGTTGTACCAGTACTTCTGCCTGCTCTACTGCTCCATGCCAGAGGCTGTTCCCAGACTCAAAATGTAGGAATGATGATGCTCACTTTTGAGACTTGAGTATCTAGAGGTCAAATGAGGTCTCTGAATCTTATGTCAAGAAGAGCTAGGGTCTGATCTGAAAATTGGTTCCTATGAATTTGTCTGTTTCTTATTAAAAGTAGAGAGTAAATTCTCAGTTTGTGATGTCCATACTAAATAAGGTAGTCCCTTTAGCTTAGTAGCCTTAAGGGCTTTAAGAGGTGTCTGTTGCAATTTGTCAAATACCAGCAAACCAGCAAATACCAGTGCTGTTCAACATAAAGTTTCATCATGTATTTCCAAACTTAGGCATTTTCAGAGAGCCATGGTGATCACACACAACCCCTGTATATCCTGTCCTTTATTTAATGCTGCATAAAATACTAATGCCTCATCAGCTCCCAACTTTTACTGTGCAAAGCAAGGTAGTCTCCCATCATGTTGACATTACTGCTGTTGAGATGAAAAACAGCTTAATCAATTTACTCAAATAGGAAAATATATTCACTGAGTATCAGGCAAAGTGAATTCCATTTAGGGAATATTTAGGTGACAAATTCTATGTTAAATGTTTTTCAAGGATATGGAAAATGTTAGCGCATAGAAGACCAGCATGGCTGATGTTAGTGTGTTTTGGAAAAGTAATTAAAACCCCAATAACAAGACAAAGAGTGAAATATGTCAAAGGGGAAATAACTACCATTGATGAGGATTTCCCTTTGCTTACCATAATCTTCTGTTGCTGATGATACGAAACTGCGAGGAGAAGGTACCGGAAGGCTCTGCTGCAATTCAGCAAGACCTGGACAGGCTGAAGGGTTGGGTAGAGGTGAACCTCATGAAGTTCAACAAGGGCCAGTGTAGAGTCCTGCACCCAAGGAGGAATAACCCCATGCACCAATATGTGAGGGGTTAACCTGCTGGAAAGCAGCTCTGTGGAGGAGGAGTTGGGAGTGCTCATGGACAACAAGGTCACCATGAGCCAGATGTGCTCTAGTGTCCCAGAAGGCCAACGGTATTCTAGTGTACATTAAGAAGAGTGTGGCTGACAGAACAAGGGAGATTCTCCCCTGCCTCTATTCTGCCCTGGTGAAGCCACTGCTGTTGTACTGTGTCCAGTTCCAGGCTTCCCAGTTCAAGAGGGACAGGGAATTACTGGAGAGAGTCCAATGGAGGGCCATGAGGATGACAGGTGACAGGAGCATCTTTTATGAGGGGAGGCTGAGAGACCTGGGGCTGTTTAGCCTGGAAAAGAGAAGACTAAGGATCTCATAAATGCCTATAAATATCTAAAGGATGCAGATCATGAGGATGGGACTGGGTTCTTTTCAGTGGTGTCCAGTGGCAGGACCAAGGACAGAGGGTACAAACAAGAATGCTGGAGGTTTCTCTTGTACTTAAGGGAAAACTTTCCTGTGAGTCATAGAGCACTGGAACAGGCTGTCTGGAGAGGTTGTGGCATCATCTTCTCTGAAGACTAGGCAAACTTGTTTTAGCAGGGGGTTTGGAATAGATGATCTCTGAAGGTCTTTTCCAACTACCACCATTCTGTGATTCTGATCTGCCCATATCTACAGTAATGTGAAATTTGCCATATTTGAGGCTTTTGAGATACTAACAAAATATAGAAATGGGGTAGAAAGCATTACTGTTGGTGCAGCAAATACACCTCTTTGCTTTGAGGCTTTTTAGTAAAAACTAGTTGATAAAGAATAATTCTAATAATTAAAATATAGAATACATAATAATTGAGAATATATCATAAAAATAAATCAACCAAAGCACCCAAGACTCCAAAAGCAAATTGCCAACTTGCTGACCAGTGCTTGAAACTGTAAATCTATAGTGTGAGTGCTTCTGGACTGGATCCTTTTGTTTTGGGGCCTCTATGTAAGAGGTGGGTGACTGCTGTCATTTGTGACTGTTTACTCATTGCTGTAATTCAAAATGTATCTTACTTGGGCCAGTTTAGTAATGAAAAGTTGTTTCTCATTGTGTGTGATGTGTAGCTTGGCTAAGGAAAAGTCCTTTGTAGTGAAGAATACTACTGTGTAATTTAGCAATATGCTGAGCATTATCTACTCTGGTGAGAGACATTAATTCCAGTATCTTGGACTATGATGATTTAATTTTTCCATTCTAAACCTTTGTGAAGATTCCCCACTAAGTATGCAAAAAAAGTCTGTCATCTTTTTTTTTTGTCACAGTTACTTGTGTTTGGGCTGTACTAAATATAAGAGTAAAGAAAGAAAGGAGAGCACGGCCAGCATTTGTGCCATGTGGATTTCTCACGGTGGTATTCAAAGCAGGGTAAGGATCTTTCTACTATTCTCATTTGGTACTGTTATTGTTTTTAAAGGTGAATCTGGCAGGTCATCTACATTCCAAGTGAAAGAGAGCCCCTGGAGACAAGTGGCTTATTTTGAGAAGGGAGCTCTATGAAGGAACTAGTTCCTTTCATAGCACTGCAACTTGCCTATGGCTTACTTCTCTAAACAGGAACTTCTGTATTTAAAACAAAACAAATCCCAAATAACCCACAAAAATACCTAAACAAGCAACACCCCCCACCCCCCCACCCCCCAAATGCTGCTACAGCAGAATGGGAAGTTTGTTCTCTGATTCCATCCTGGAGAGATGTTTTGATGTCTGTCTCCTTGCATTTGCCCTCTTCCCCCACTACTTTTTGAAAGCAAGCTTTTACTTTCTGCTTGCATAGCAACATCTCTGATTCTTGGCCTTTCTCACTGAATTGGGACTTTGATTTCATCCTGTCAGCAGGTAAATGGCCTTAAACTCTTCATGGTTTTGTCAGGGTAAAGTGGAAATGAAAAGCATTACATATGTTCCAAGTTGAGAGGCAGCTCTTTTGCCATGTTCAAGTGGGTCTTTCCCCTCCCCCCTTCTCCTTCTATTAAAAGGCTCAGCCACAATGAAGCTTTAATCAGCTTCATTGATTTAAAGCTAATTTGCACTTGGCTTCAAGGCTAAGGTCTGTAGCACAAGCTGAAGACCTTTAAATCAGAAGTCGGAATAAAAAGCCTTAGGTATATCATATTGTCTGCTGTGCCAAAGAATAGCAGCTTCTGAAGATTGCAAATTAACTACAAGAAAAAAGCACAAAGCAATGTTTTCTTCTACATTAATGTAACCTCAGCTTGCTGAGTTACGTGGGGTTTGCTATCAACATTACTACTTCATGATGTAAATTAATAGACTTGGCTGAATACGTTTTAGCTCTGATGTTTTCAGCGCTCCAATTCTGGTTGGTTTCAGTTGGAGTTAACCTAACTGCCAAACTGATTCCCATCAGTAATAACTTTTAACATTTATTTTTCCCAAAGGGAAAAAATTGTCTTGTCTGTATTCTGCAATTAAGGAGGTGATGAAATATTCAGTGTATGCCTCCACTCTGACTTAAATTCTTTTGTTAACTTTATCAGATAAACTATAAAATATTAACTAGCCTACTGTCTGAGCGTTTGTGAACTGTATACTGTTTATTAGACATTTTAAGGTAGTCATAATTTTAAGGTGCTTACATTTTTTAACATTCAGTACATCAAGGGACAGACTGTATTACCCTCCATTTTCAGAACCAATGCTTGTGTTTGGGCTTGGTGAACCAGAATCTGTTTCCAGTTCCTTTACAACATGATCAGAACACATAGAAAAGAGTCATTACTACTGGCCTATACTGACATTTAGAATCTTAGAATCATAGAATTGTCAGTGGACCTCAAGGATCATTTAGTTCCAACCCCCTGCCATGGGCAGGGATACTTCAGACTAGATCAGGTTTCCAAGAGTCCCATCCAGCCTGGTCTTAAAAACCTCCAGGGATGGGGCTTTTACAGCCTGCCTGGGCAACTTGTTCAATGTCTCACCACCCCCATGGGGAAAAACTTCCTCTTAATATCCAATCTGAATCTACCCACTTCTAAATTTGCTCCAATCCCCCTGGTCCTATCACTGCCTTACATCCTAAAAAGCCCCTCACCAGCTTTCCTGTAGTCCCCCTTAAGATACTGGAAGGCCACAATAAGGTCTCCTCAGAGCCTTCTCTTCTCCAGACTGAATAGCCCCAACACAGTCTGTCTCCATAGGAGAGGTGTTCCAGCTCTCCGATCATCCTCATGGCCCTTCTTTTGTACACATGCCAGCACATCCAGATTTTTCTTGTAATAAGGGCTCCAGAACTGGATGCAGTACTCCAGGTGGAGTCTCACCAGAGTGGAATAGAGGGGGGGAAATCACCTTCCTTGACCTGATGGCTATGCTTCTCTTGATGCAGCCCAGAATACGATTTGCCTTCTGGGCTGCAAGTGCACACTGGTGGCTCATGTTGAGCTTCTCATCCACCAGCACCCCCAAGTCCTTTTCCTCAGGGCTGCTGTCAAACCACTCACTGCCCAGCCTATGTGGAGCAGAAATAATGTCTTTTCTTAATTCGTTCTCTCACAGTTTTCCTGATCGTACTGGGGTATATCTTACAGTTTTGCTTGCTGAGATTTTGTAGCCAGTTGCAAGGCTGGGACAATCTAAGTTGCTATGTGAATGTTGCTTGGACCAATTATATGTAGATAGGCGCAAACTTGGCAACTACATTAAAGCATGGCTATGTAAATTATTGTTTGGGAGTAATGTCTGAAAATACCTTTATTTTTTGAATCTACATGTGAACTTTTTGTAAGCCTGATATATATGCAGAACTATAAGGAGGATAAACTTGGATTTGTGGGTGCTTGCAGTTTCTGTGTTTTAAGAGAAAGCAAGCAGAATGTTTTTTAAAGGTTCTGGCCTCTTCTGTGTGCATGGTTCTGAAACAACTTTTGAGCTCACTGCAGTGATGGAAGAATTTCAATGCATACATTAAAAAACTGACTGCTTTCTTGTCAGGTCTGTGAAGTGAGCACAAGCCTGAACCACAACAATGAAGTCAAAGTGGTATTTAACTTGTTAGCTTCTCTGTAGAAGTTCTTTCATATATCTATTTCCTCTTACCTCTTTAAAAAAAACCCCACCAACAAACCAACCCAGAATCTGTGTGTTGATATTGAAAGCATGGTAAGTTAGCATGATTTAAAAGCTGCTGGGCATAGATAGGGGGGGAAATGGAGTGTGTGGAACGCTATGGGAGTGTTTCACACTTCCTGCTAGGTATCTGCAGCAGGGAGGTGTAGCATTCCTCGTATACTCTGCACATTTACACATGGCAAATGGAGCCATATACAGCCCTCTCAGGACATAAAGTTGTACATGCCAGCTTGTGACTATAAGAGGTCTTTTCCTGTCCCATTGTTTTCTCTCTGTTCTCTTGCACCAGATTACGTGACACAGGGTGGCAGCCCGGAAGAGTCTGCTTTCCATCAAGGTTGCCTGTGTGTGCAGAGTGCTGTTAGGAGGCTTATGTTCCTTGGTACAGTGTCTTGCTCTTGTTGGAAACCCTGTACCAGACATAATAGCTCTGTGAGCTGTGCAGCTGCACCCAGCCACACAGTTCTGGTGGAGTGTGGCATTGTCCAGCCAGCCTAGGAGCTGTTGGAGGGAAAGCAACAAGGTGTACGATGGAGGTGATAGGAGCCTCCTCTGTGAGGAGTGAAACTAGATAGGTCTGTCCAGAATATGTGATGCTGTGGGTATTTAAAAGCTTTTCCTTTCCAGAAAATCAAGATGACACGTGCATGGGGAGCAACAGAAGGCTGAACAACAAGCACTTCTTCCCAGGCAAGACACTCCATCCCAGATTACCCTTGCTTAAGATATGGATGTCTGTTAGATTTTTTCCAGGTATTCTGAGGTCATCTTCCTCTGCAAGTGAAGGGTAGTCTATCTACCCTTGTGTTTGACAGTGTGGCACATGTGACCTTTCTGGCACCACATTATATGATAAAAACTGATTTTCCTAATCAGAAATGGCTGTTTTCTCAAACTATGAATTACTTTGTGAACATGTCGAGGTTGAAAAAGAGTTTAAATGGTCAAAAGCAAAATTTATTGATTTATTAGTCAGGATTTTTCTTCATGATTCTAATTTCTTTGATTTTTTTACTTTAGCCTTTTCTGAAGTCAGGAACACTTATTAAATGCCAAATATTCCTAGAGTGGGTTTCTTTTATGTGACTTGCTGCAGATGTAATTTGCTCTTTTTTTTTCCTTTCTTTTTTTTTTTTCTTCCCAGAGCAAATTGCAAAGTTACGCAAGAAACTGGAAAATTAGAAGTCATAAACTAAATTGAGGCAAAACTGCCTCAGAAGAGCTGACCAGGCCACCAAAAAGGTCATAAACTTTGAATGGGCTTTCCAAATCTTCTTATCTGAAGGCCTGCTGAACATATTCTAGTTAAGATACTTTCTTGTTTTGCTGGGTTATGTTTTAGGTTTGTCTTGGTTTTGTTTGGGGAGGTTGCTTTGTCTTGGCTTTGTTTGGGGAGGTTGCTTTGTCTTGGTTTTGTTTGTTGCAGTATTATTATGATGATGATGAATTGTTTGGGGGTTTCTTATGGTGATATTTTTTTCAGTTTGGTTGGTTTGGTTTTGATATTTTTGGTGTCCTTTACTCCTCAAGGCATCAATTCATGTGACCAGCTGATGTGTGATAGGATGCTATAATTTAATTACACACACACACACACACATACCACTATATACCCTACAGAGCCGGCCATTTGCAAGTTAACTAATATGATATGGACTTAGCCAACTCTGTACTGACTACAACAACCACATTTAATGCAAAGGCATTGGGACAGCAATTAAAAAATATGAATTGATTCAGGAGCTCTTGCATGTTCCAATGCCAAGACATTCCAGAAAACAGTTTTTTCTTTTGAACTTGAAGAACAAAATGCTGCAAAAAAAAAATAAATGCTCTTCTAGTATGTCCTCTGGGAGTAGAATAGAATAAACCAGGCTGGAAGAGAACTTCAAGGTCATCATGTCCAACCTATTATCCAACCCACCTAATCAACTAAACCATGCAACCAAGCACCCTATCAAGCCTCCTCCTAAACTCCTCCAATGATGGTGACTCCACCCTCACTGTAGAGTAACTCACATGTGTTAAATGGCTGCTAAACTTAACTTGTGCTGGACTTCGGTGGAAAACTCCTGTAAAATTGTGTTTGCTACAAATTGAATATTTTGTCTCCTTCATAAAGTGCATCACACACCTCCCAAAAAATCTAACACACTTCCTGGTATCATTAAAAAAGTAAAATAAAATTGAGGAGGAGGGATAAGTAGTTCCAAGGGATTTGGCTTTAGCTGATTAATAGCCTGGAGTATTGCTGATTTGGAGATGTTCGAGAATGTGTATATGTCCCTTCACGTGTGTGAATTTTTGCCTCAGCTGTAATAACATCACAAAATAAAAGTTGAGAGAGGCAGACTGACTTCTAAATTTGACATTAAAGCTCTTCTTCAAGATGATGATGGCAACTTTTGATTATGTTTGGCAGCCACTGCCCATGAACTTGTAGGAAAGGCTAGAGAAATGCCTTGCTCTGTGGAAAAGGGAAACCAACATTAATCTGGAAAGGTCTTTTGTAACTTGGGGGGTGTCTGTACGTTTTTACAGCTTTTGATTGCAATGAACAGTGCTTACATTTATGACTAACATTATTTATAAACCTCTGTCATTTAGCAACTGTGGCATACTTTTCCAGTAGGATGAATGTACTGCAACCAACAAAGGACAAATTTTTGGACACTTTCATCATCTTTTTGCTACGTTGTTTTAGTAAATAAAGCATTATTTTAACATGTACTAAATACAAATGAGAAAATTGTATGCTTTCAGGCTATTCTTAGCATTTAACCCTAGCCTAGAGAAGCTTGTTGTCTTCTGTAGGCAAGGAACAAACTTAGAGGTTACATCAGGACGCTCAAGTTAATCATAGAATAACTGAAGTTGGGAGGAATCCATGTAAGGGTCATAGAGTCCAACCCCCTGCTCCTCACAGGGCTACCTAAAACTAAGTCATATGACTAAGAGCATTGTCCAGGTGGTCCTTGAACTCTTGGCAGGCTAGGTGCCTTGAGCACAATCCTGAGGAGCCTGTTCCAGTGACTAGCTGCACTCTCAGTAAGAAACCTTCTCCTAATGTCCAATCTGAACTTCTCCTTATGCATTTGCACTCCAGTTCCTTGTGTCCTCTTGCTGGTCACCAAAGTCCTGGGTTTCTGCACAGCATTTCTCTCTAGAGCTTGAAGAACCACACCTCTCCTTCCTCCAGTCGCTGTGGCTGGACTGCAAGGAAAATATTGCCCAAGGGCTGATGTTAATGAGTATCTCAGTCTAGCCTTGCAGGCTGTGGAAGACCTGTAAATGAGAACACTGCAAGGCTGAATCCCTTACTACAATACTGCATGCAAGACCAGAGCAAAGTGAAAATGAGGACACTGTGCTTGGTTATATAAAATGTTTGAATGGGTGCTGATCTAGACTTACCTCATTTTAAGCATTATTGAGTTTGTGACTGAAGTACAAAGTAATTACTGAATGTCACTGTCATTGCTCCTTTAGGGCCAATTGTAAGATCAAATCACTTGTGCATGAGGGTTTCCAGAGAAATATTTTGTGGTGACTTTCTGGGTAAGTGGAAACTATTGTTTCTTGTTGCTGGTGTGAAATGAGTGGGTGAGCTACCACACTGCTAACGCATTATTGCTCTTACCGCTTAGCCAGATCACGATGACTGAAGCGACGCGTATCTCCATTGAAGATAGAACACGTCCTCTCATCATTAAGGACTTCAAACAAAGCCACTGAAATTAATGAGAGAAATTCTCATTTGCTACAGTGTTTGTTGGCAAAAGCATGGAATCCTTTTCAAGCTTCCCCCTCTAACATTAGAATTTGCCTGTTAACAAAGTGGTTTTGAGTAAGTCATCCATTTTGGAAGGACTGGATGTTTCTGGCACTGGTGTAGGATGCAGAAGCAGACCAGTGCAACAGCATGGCATTCCTTGGCTCCGAGTGCAACAGAACTTGTTTTGTATTAGTCACACATAGGCAGCCCCAGTGTACTTCATGCTTATTCATTCACCTTGTTGATAATTGCAAGATGCTGCCAATAAATGAACCTGCTGAAAAGTAATCCATGTATGTTGTATCTGCATAGTTGCACTCGCTGGTGTCAGTTAAGTTCAAAGGGCACAGAAAGGCAGTCTGATTTTCCTTGGATGCCTGTGATCATTAATATGTGCAAAAGGATGATAATACGCTAAAAACTTCAGTCACTTCGCAAGATTTACCTTCTTCACTAAGTATTTCCTACTTCCTTGTTTTTCATTTTGTATGAAAGAATTATATGGGGGTAGGAGGGAGAGAGAGAAAAGAACATGAGTCTTCGAATTTTATTAATTTCCCTTTTACCAGGCTGTTCTGATTCATGCAGCATGCTGTTGATCACAGCATTCCTTTTCATTGGAAATACCATGTTAATGCTTTCATACTATTTGCTGCAATCATGCTCTGACAAGTTTTCTTAGGTTTCATAATTTGCTGTCCCATTTGGAAGAAAACTGCACTTTTAAAAAAACAAACCCCAAAAAACCCCAGGGCCCAAACTTTCTCAGGTATGTTCAATGCTTAAGCAATTTGAAATTCAAACTTGAGGTGTTCCAGCCACAGCTGCTCGGTCCCCCTCACCAAACCACAGCCTCTTGCTGTCAGTGTGCTGATGCAACAACTTGCAGGACCATGCACTGTTCATCTCTTCAGTAAGCTGGTTTAAGCAGTCCTCTGAAGGAGAGTGGTTATTTTTAACCCTGATCTGACTTGCCGAACATGTCTACAAATCATGTCAGCACAGTGGGTAGCCAATAAGCACTACTTGGAACCTTCCAGAGTGTGGAACACAGAGTGGTTGGGTGTCTAAATACTTGGAAAAGATTTTCACCTTGATGCCTGGCTGCCTTGGTTTTCTGAGAAAGTGAGAATATGTACCACAATCAAGGTCTACTGCAAATGAGATCTGGAGGAAATAATGGTGCTAATGTTTACCCAGTTCTTTTCTTCTTGAGAGGACTTAACAAGTGAAGCTTAAATACTAGCTTGCATTTCTTTAATGCTGCATTATATTTCACATGCATCCCAAACGTGGAAAGCAAGAGAAATTAAGTTATTTGCACACTCCTAGAAGGGAGTTTGACAAGTCTTCCTCACAGTTTTCTGATGTACCTGTGTAGCAAATATTCCAGTGGTCTCTGTTGCCTAACCATGAATGATGGGTGCCATTGTAGATGTCCAAAGAGATCTGCATTGGTCTGTGAAATATACTTAGATGTATGGGACAGGTATCTGGGAGAGGTAGGTGCTGTTGGACATCTAAAAATAGCACTTTCTATGATATTTAAAATGGCATTAGACACCTGCACTTAGGCAGTTGAGTAACATCCTGTATAAATTCTGCTTCTAGTACAAGACCTCTAGATCCCATTAAGCAATCTCAAGGCAAAGTGAGTTCTGTCAGCTTTGTACTTTATTCATACTGTTGATTTATTTCAGAAGGGTCAGAAAATGCTCAGATGAGCCATAGCTCCTTGGCCTGCATAGCAGGAAACCAAACAAAGAGGTGGTTTCTACTTTGTGAACCTTATAGTGAAATAGGAAGGCCAAAAGAAGAATTGAATGGAAAAGATTTCAAGGTGGCCAAACAGTGAATGAACAGTTAAGCCAAGGCAGTACTTAAGTCTCTGCATTTGGAATCTGCTGCTCTACCTGTCAGACTGAACATTCCTAACCTTTTGTACTGAAGACCCCCAAAAGTATGCTGCCTGGTATGCCAGCAATGCACCTGTACCTGAAGCTGTGCAGATGTCTGTAGCACATGTAGTACTCATGGTATGCCCCTAATGTGTCAGGCTTCTTGGACATGAGAAGCACATGAGCAGCTGGGCTACTCATGGGGTCTCTGGTACAGATACTGTGCAGTTGAAAGTTGAGTGCTTAGTGGTAGTCTCTTGGAATCAGCTAGGACTACAGGATGTGTCTAGAGGTAACTGGGTGGTTCAGTAACCTTAGTAAAGGGGGGTCATTCTAGCAACCTTCTCTGTAAAGCAGTTGTTATTTTATTTCTAAAAGGCCTCATTTTTCTGGCTTCATAAATTGGGGTCATATTTTTCAGTCTTACCACAATGGAGAAAATGCTTCATTAGCCAGTGAGAGACAGTTCTGTTCACGGAGGAAAGGAGTCAAGTATTCATAATACTGCAACATTGCACCACACAGCCTGCCTTGAAGTTCTATGGACCAAACTTAATTCTAGGGTGTTTGTCTTGCTTCCTGATGAATCACTGCAAGTTATGAATTGTTACCGAGATGGTCTGTAGATTGTGAACCCCATTAAGTGAATCTTCAAAATGCACATTATGTTTGCTAGTAAGAGGCACAAAACATTTTAAGGCTATAAAAAACAGCAACTGCTCTTCTAAGATCAAGATATGCCTGCATGTGAAAGCAAATACACATGCTGAGTAAACACACAAAGGCAGTCTGTATACCTTCTAGTACTTGTGTTTTGCCAAATGCTGTATGTATGCTTGCAATACATGGACAGATTGAGATGAGGCTTTTTTTTTTCCTGACCAAATTGTTACCTGATTTATCAGGTCAGCTACTAAGCAGCTTTGGGAACTCCCACTGCGAGTCGCCGCTACATTGTTCCATGCTGCTTCCAATGATTTCATTGTCCTTGTGTGGTGTGTCATGGCTTTAAAACCAGGAATTTCTTTGAAGTCTGTGTGCCTTATACTGAGAAGACAGGAAAGAGATGTTACTTGTGCATAGTTATTATTGTTACTACTAACTAGTGAGATTAATGTCTCCAGCTGAGGCTGCTGCCTCACTCAGGGCTTGCAAAAGGGGAATGGGAGGAAAGCATGGAATTTGATGAGGAGTGCTAGTTTCTGTACTTTGATGAGGACTGAGCTGACTGATTATTTGGAACTGCGCTGCTGATTGCTTGCTTGCGTGCTCTCTTTTCCTCAGCAGACACAACTGAATCATGTAATTTATAATGGTAAATTAGAAGTGATAAATAGAACCGCTTTGCATCCAGTGTTCTGAGAATTTGGGGAAACAAATTCAAATTTAATGGAACAGTGATTCCATCCCCTAAACCCCGACATCATATTTCTATTCTGTTTAATTGTTCTGTGGTTTCTGTCTTTACCTCATGGTTAATTTTCTTGACTGGTAGATTGCGAATTTGCATTTGCTCCTGGTAGGATTGGACCTTCATATGGTGCTACAAAAGTATTTACTTTTGTATCAGATGCAACTACTAATATGATTTCAAATATCTGAATAAAGTGAATTAACAAATAGGTGATTCTCTTTATTTTATGGGCTCTCTACAGGCTTGTGGTCCAAAGAAGGATGCAGACAGCTCAAGAAGGGCAGCTTTCCTACGAGAGAGCACTTGGCTATTCTTAGTTGAGGAATTCCTGCTGGTTTTGGTATGTCAGCATCTGTTTTGATAACAGTCATCTTGTACAGCAGCAGCGTTGCTGTTTCGTAGGAACCTAAGGCATGCCAGACCCATAACTGTAGCTTAATGGATATTGTAAACTTATGAAAAACTGTAGGGTTCAAATGCAGTCTGAGGAAAACATTCTAATGATGGTAAGTTGTTCACTCTTGATTTTTTTCAAGCATGTCCCCTGTAAAACTGGGAAGAAAGGACCACCACTCTGTAAAAGAATTTCTGTACCTGAGAGTGCAAGTTATCTTACTTAAATATTTTATATAGACCTACTTGCTGATTGTGTCTTTGTTGTTGTTGTTTTAAGCTCTTTAGAAGCGTTTCCCAGGTGCAGCAGGGAAGTGACAAAATGTGGCTTTTGAAATAGTGAAAATAGTAAAAGAATGAGTAAAAATAAAGACTAGCTCATGCTGGAAAAACGGTGAGATAAAATTTGCCTTGGCTTTGAAGTGGAGAGGATAAAAAGGAAAGGATGAACTTGTGCTGTGGCATGTGTTCATGTGCTAATTTCTGCTCACATACCCTATGTTGCTCACGTGGAAGTTTAAGGAGACTAATGTGACTTCTTCAGCAGTCTTAACATTGGAAGACTGGTTACTGGCAAACAGAATGCCTTAAACTCATTGCAGGACTATATGTTAGAACAGTATTAAAAGCTCAACTGCTGTTGCCTGTATTTTATTGGAACAAAGCCTTTAGATTGAAACACAGAGGCTCCATATGCTACCTAAGTAATTTCTAAACTCATACGTAAACCCACCTGGATTTCTGGCACAGAAGAATTTTTAGAAGAGGGCTCTTTTTGCTGAAGTCTTTGAAAAAGCTGTGGAATTTGTTGTTGGTGAAGCCTGTGAGAGCTGGAAATTAACTGAGGTCTTCTGCATTTTCTGCGCTTGTGCTAGACATTAGGTTGTCAGCCTTGTTTTGGATCCATACTTGCAGAGGGGACAAACCAGGGTAATCCATGTTTTTCTTCCCCTGTTGATTTTAGCTGCAGATTGCACCATTGATTTAAAAATGTTAGAGTTTTAGCATGAATGTTTGTTATCTGGTTCAGTAAAATGGCTCCAGTGCGTCAAAATAAATGTTCATTCTTGGAAGGATAGGACAAAAACACTCACAAAGTGCTATAGTATAAGTCAGCCTAATTTTAGACTCTGCTAAGTGCTTTGAAACATCCTACTGGTTGTTTTGATAACATATTTGACACCTGATATTCCTAACAGCAACTCATTAGGTGAATTAGTTTTGTTTCACCAAACATGTTTGAGACACTTGGCCTGACTTAGCCAGGTGGTAGACCAAGGTCACCCACTGTTGAATGTTCTGGGAGAAATGATGCTGTTAGCATCATGTTAAATATACCACATACTGTTGAGCCAGCAACACAAGTTTAACAAAGCCCATAAGTGTCTCTTAGAATATTGCAAATATGGGAAAGACTAGGATGGATTTCTCTGATTTGGTACATACAGTGGATTTAAAATATTCATAGTCTTCAGCCTGCTGTATGGTAACTTAATAACACACTATTTTGAAGAGGGAGAGATGCTGTGAATCTTGTGGTAGTGCTAATGGATTTGAAGAGGATGCTAATGCATTGTACCAGGAGTGAATTGAGCTCTCGTGTGTAGAGGAGGATTAGAAAATATAATTATGAAAAAGCAACAGTCACAGGCTTGAGGAAGTTTCATTGATGTGTGGCTGCTACAAACAACGTTTTGTTGATGAGAAAGATGACTTTGATGGGTGCATGCTGCAATAGTAATCTTCTATATGAAGTAATATGGAATGAATTATAGAAATAGCCATTTTGTGAACTATGAAGGGAAAATGAAATATAAAGTCTTATACTGACAAAAACTTGTGCAGCTTCTAATTTGAAATAGCAGCTGCCTACAGAAAGCTAAGCTTTCACATAAAGAACTACATGAAGGCTTTGAGAGAGAAAAATAAAGCATGATATAACTGTCAAGCCAAATGAAAACTAGGTCCCCTTGCTACATACACAAAGGCAACCAAGAAATTAAATAATTCATGGTCTCCAGCTGAGTATGAGAGAAGGATCTGAGCTCTTTTGAATATCATTCTCTAGTTCAGAAGAATGAAAGGCATGTTGTTATGAGTTGTGAATATATTGATTTGGATGTCATAAATCAGCTGCATTGTGTGCAAATGCTGCTGCTGAGTGCTGATGACCCTAAATATTAACTATTATCACACTTGCTGGTTCAGGTAATTCATTTTGTTATTTACATTTGGTGTTCTCCTTCCTGTGTGTGGTAGTTGCAGCTATGGCCTTCGACAAGAAAGTGTTAATGCATCTTCTTCTAAACAGATGTCTCTTGTTGTGACTGAGGTGTCTTGTTATGGGAGTTTTATAAATGACTGAGCTTCCCGACTCCTTGGAAGAGGCCAGAATACCCTAGTCCTCTCAGATTTTATTATGGATTTGACTGCATTGCTGTCATATATTTGAAATTAGAAGGTTTTCAATCATTAGGATGTTGGGAATGCCCACAACCCTTTTCACGGGCTTGCAGCAGGAAATGAAAACTCTCTGGATGTCATTCCCTTTCAATCATTAGGATGTTGGGAATGCCCACAACCCTTTTCACGGGCTTGCAGCAGGAAATGAAAACTCTCTGGATGTCATTCCCTTTCCTCTGGTGAGAGGATGAGAGGAACTTTGCCTGGACCAATGCATGGTTTGATTTGGGACTGGCTACACTTGTACACATGTACATGTAACAATGTGTACAGAAATGTCACAGTTCACAAGCCACAGCATACTTCCAGATTTGTACCCTCTTTTTACTGCTGAGAGTAGCTGTGCCATTATGTAGTTCCTTTCCTATAGCAAGGACATTTGACATTTAAAATTGGTACCTTAGTTGATGTGTGACCCCAAATACTTTCTTAAGGGCAGGCAGGAGCAGCTGACAATCTAAATACTAAATTTCTTTTGTAATAAGCCATAAACCACAGAACCTGTAGAAAAGAAATATGCTTAAACAGGCAGAATTGTACTAGATAAAATAAGCTTAGTGCCCTTACTTTATCTTTTTCATATACCAGATGATGTGAATGTCACTGAAAATTTTTATACAGAGAAGTGATTTCCATACCAGAATAGAATTCTTAGCTCTTTTTTTTCTGTGGATGTAAACCAGTTTGTCTCTTGTATAATGTCCACTGTAAGTAGTGTAAAATACAGCATAATCCTGTTACTTAGTTTAGGAAGCCTGGTGTAACCATTCACACCTGCAGCAACAGAGTCAGCAGCAACACTGACTGTAGTTTCAACTGTGATAGTACACCATTTCCCAGGTGATACCAAGTATCTGAAGACAAATTCAGAAGCAAAGAAAAATAGTGCAAATGGGATCTAAGTTTTTGTTTGCTCACTGTCCCAAAATGTGGAGAGGGAAAATTATTTTAGACTGGATTGAACATGTTTATCAGTTTGACTTTAAAATGGCTGAAATAGTCATATTTTGAATGTGGATCTCTGACTCCCTGGAAATAAAACCTTCTGGTTACTTTTCAAGAAATTTTATTTATAAAAGACTAAAATGAATGGAATAATAATTTACTCCTTTTGGGTTTAGCTTTCATGGACTTGTTAATATCAGAGTTCAGATTTGGTTGCTTGACCAGGCTACTGACTGAAACTTTTAAAGTTCCTGCAGATATTGTACCATGAAGAGCATGAATAAATCACAGAATCACCAAGGTTGGAAGAGACCTCAAAGATCGAGTCCAACCTGTCACCACCGACCTCATGACTAAAGCAAGGCACCAAGTGCCACGTCCAGTCCCCTCTTGAACACTTCCAGGGATGGTGACTCCACCACCTCCCTGGGCAGCCCATTCCAATGGCGAATTTGGCATGTATAATAAAACTTAACATGCAAGAAAACATAATCTGAAAAAAGAATCCAGTTAAATTAACCCACAATATAAACCCACTGATATAAAAATCACTTTGCTACCCTCTATTTTTGACTAAGTCATTCTTGTCTCTGTATCTTTCTTTTGTTCCTTCTTCCCATATTGTGTCATATGTAAGCTCTCTGTCTTCATTTCCCACGTGTTTTGGGCTTCTGCCAGTTTTTAACCCAGCTCTTACTCACTAGTGAAATACAACTTTTTTTTTTCCTTTTTTTTTTTTTTATGGCCTACAATGTCAGCTTCTCCATCCTTCTTATTAAAGATTCAATAAATGCATGTTTCTTTTCACACTGTGCCCTTTGGGAAGAGTTCTTCATAAACATGGCTGCAGTTTGTCTTCATATTTTCTTTTTTTCCATGATGTCCATTTAGAAAACACAACCACCCCCCCAAAACCAAACCAAACCCCCAAAAAAACCCCCACAAACCAACAGGAAACATCAAAAGAAATAAAGTTTATAAAACATAAAATTTAAAGCTAACTTGTAAGCTGCTAGTCTTCTGGTGTCCTGACCTCTCTTTTCACGTGCTAGATTTATCTGTTGATTCTGGCTTTCTGTGTCAATCGGGGTTTGTTTCTTTCGTTTATGTAGAGTGAACTTTCTGGGGCCAAACTCTTTAATGCAGTATGTTTATATAGTTCCCTAGATGAACAAATCTCTTTCTGTAACTATGGCTCTGAAAGACTCAGGAAATCCATGCAACAGCTTTTATGTATTTATTGCCTTTGCAGTTTGAGCTCTAATAGAATCTGTGAGCTTTTGTAACTGGTGCATTTATCTTGGTGTTCATTCAGTTTTAAGAAATGGACATTGAGGTCTTCGGCAGTCTGGCTACCTGATAGCTAAAGAGCTCATGCATGTGCCATTGCAAGTTATGGCAGGTGACTCTGGGTTGCAAGGAGAACTGAAAGGGCAGGCAGGACCATCTAATGAGGTATATTCTGATGTTATTCTTGCTATTCATACGTCTGATTGTTGCCAAGATTCAGTTTCGCTCTTGCTTCTCATTGAGCTGGGTGCTTGAGGATTCTGCGTCCTCTTAGTCTAAAACAGGTCCATTACTCTGAGTCTGTTTCTTTCAAGACTGTAAAAAATAATGTTGACAGTTGATTCTGAGTTTATTCTAGGGCCTATTCTAATTTCCATCAGAATTCATGTGGGGATGTCCCTTTGTTTTCAGTGGAAATGGGAGAGCATCTGTAAGAAAGCAGACCTCCCTTTGCTGCGTAGTACTTGGTTGTCACCTCAAATGTTAATTCACTAGCTTAAAAAGATTTTCAATTTAAATTTACAAATGGGAAATAAGGTTCTTGCTTCTCTCTGTGACAACAGTTTTTCTCCCTAAAAGTTTTCCTTCCCGTCTTTATTTCCCATTCCCTTTCCTGTTTACCTGTTTCCTTTCCCACACTGTAAACTAGCCTAGGACAGAGACAGTAATTCAGGGCTTGTTCCAATGATAGAAATGAAAGTATTATTTTATCTATGCCATGTTTTCTCCTTGCATTACATTATCAAGCATTTGGTTCAGCTTAGGTTTTGAAGTCCTAGTGTTAATAAGCTCATTAAGTGATATCTGAGCAAAAGCATTACAGGTAATGGGGTTCTGCCTCTGTTCCTGAGAGACATTATTTCCACGATGTAATGGACCTCTTTGTCAGGACATTTATTGTTTATCTGGCTGGGTGGTACTCTGCTCTCTCTCAATTTCATACCTTTTCATCTAGCCACGCTTTTCAAAGCAGTTAATTTTTCCCTACCCTTTTTAGATATGATTTTATTATTATTTTTCCCACTTTCCCAACTTACAATTTTTTCCTTGTTGGAAAATATCTATATTCTGAGTAGCCTCCAGCCATTCCAACCCAAATGTTTATTTGTTTTAGGCTTGTTTGCCAACTTGTGCTTGTCTATAGCACTAGTAACAAGCCTCATCCATTGTTGGTTTCTTTGGGATTTTATAATTACTATATCTGGAATGAAACTTTTCATGATTTACGTAAAGTGTCTGTTATGTGTACTAACGTCTTTCCCTTCCAGGGGATTTGGTTTGAGTGTGCTCCACAGAGTATTAAGCTTGTCTGGGACCCTGCAGTGGCATTTTAGAGGTGCTCTTGTGATACTGATACTGTGACAGGCAGGATCTCATTAACTTAAGAGTCAGTGTCTTAAATGAACCCTTAGTACGGAATCTCTGGAAGTGCTCAGCTGCAACACTCTTAAGAATGGGCTAGCACCTCAAAGTAGTATTGGAAAAGAAGAGTAGTGAAGGAATTAAGATCCTTGTCTGCAGTGTTACATTGACTTTGGGAGTCCTAGTGGAGGAGAACCTTAAATTATATGTGACCAAGGACAGGTTAAGGTACAATAGTTGATTTCTCTCTGCCTCTAGATTTTGTAACTGATTTATGTGTTTCAGTAGAAGAGATTGTTTCACTTCAGAGTTTTCTCTTACTAAACAGTGGATTCCAAAGGGCTGACAGATTCCAGATATTCCTTTCATATTGTGGTAGAGTTCTTCAAACCATGGTATGGTTTTGGTCTTACAGTGTCCCCAGCTGAGATGCTTTTGAATAGGGCTTGTGCAGTGTGACCAAGTTTGGAAGCTTACCAGGTAGAAATGAGAGAAAGCCACCTGTGGCTGAAGCGCTAACTAGAGCATCTGTCAAGCGGGGTGATAAAGGCAATGTGTCTGAAATGTAGGAACACTTTCAGCCCAGTCCTACCCTAGTACAGAGCGAGCATCTCTGTTGAAGATGGATGTAATAAATCTTTATATTGATCTTGGCTCAGCTGGAGTTAATTCTCCCCAGAGCATCTTTCTAGTGCAGTGATGTAGCTGGGTGTTGATAATACACCAGTGGTTTGGCTACTGCTGAGTCGAGCACCAAGGCTGTGCTTTTCCTGCATTTTCCTCCCCAGCAGTGGGCCTGTGGGATGGGCAAGGTCTTGGGAAGGGACACAGGTGGGCCAGCTAACCCAAACTGGCCAAAGGGGTATATTCCATGCCAGATGACATCAGTCTAGATACAAAAGCTAAGTGGAAGAAGGAAGTGTGGGGACATCAGTTGATGGCATCTGTCCTGTGGAGCAACCACTACATGTTTTGAAGTCCTGCCTACCAGGAGTGGCCGAACATTGTCTGCTGGTGGGAAGTAGAGAATAACATCTTTGTTTACTCCTGCAGCATTTGGTTTTGTTTTTCATCCCATTAAATTGCTTCAGTCTTGATTCACAAGTCATTTGTTGTATTTTCCTTCTCCCCTATCCATCTAAGAGTCACTGTCCCTGGAGGTGTTCAAGAGGAGATTGGATGTGGCACTTGGTGCCATGGTCTAGTCATGAGGTCAGTGGAGACAGGTTGGACTCGATGACCCTCAAGGTCTCTTCCAACCTTAATTATACCGTGATACTGTGAAGTCATAGAGTGGCTTTGGCAGGCATCTAGACCCCAGCCAGGGCCAAACCACCACAATCTTTATGAAAACACCAAGTGAACCTCTCTTTCTTGGTGAATCTTGGCTACCATTTTGCTAAGTGTGAAAACTCATTTGTTATGTGCAACTTCAGAAAGCAGAACTTGTTTGGCAAATCTGCTTTAGTTCCTTTTTCTTCTGATCTTGGATTTTTAACAATAAGAAGAAAGAAGAGTCCCTTGAATGTCAAAGCCTCAAATTCTGCTGCTGAGGCTTCAGGCCTTTCTTTGGCTTTCTGGAAGAGAGGACTCATGGGATTTTGCTTATACCAGATATGTCAGTAATTTATGAGGCTGAGAAGTTGAGAGGAAGCCTAGATAAGAGCTAGGAAAATTGATTGTCTACATTGGATCTGCAAGACAGTGTATAGATCAAAGGTTTCTGTAGCTCTACTCATAGAACAAAGGCAGTGGATTGCTTGTGATGTTTTGGTGGTCAAATAGGTAAATTGAGGTTGTTCTGGATCACTCAACTTGGACATTTCTTGATTTTCCTGACTTCTCTTTTGGTAAATAATCTTTGCTGAAGACTTGTACTTTTCTTAGTGAGGAAGAAAGAGTCAAAGAAGGTAAAGGAGGGAGAGAGATAACAGGACTGAAGACTAGAACTGTAGTTATGTTTAGAAAAGATGCTTTCATTTAAAATGTGTTACAATACTGCACTACAATCCAAGCTCATTTACAAAGTGTTTCCAAACGACACAGCAGTGCACATAAAACTCTTTGCACCCCAAATTGTCACATGTACTAATAATGTGAATGACCAGCAAAATACATTAATGAGCATGTGGAACAGGAGTGGGAAAGGAACCCATATTGCTCTATTAATATTTTTCAAGGAATTCTTTCAGTGACTGAAAACATAAGTCATGATTCTACTTCATTTATAGCTATGAGCTATCTGTCCATGCCTATGTGCTGAAAAACATTGATGTTCTATTGAAAGAGCACCACACTGCTCATTTAATCAATGTTGGCTGTGTATTTTACATAGAGCAGATCAAATCTGACTGATTTATCACAGACTTTGAGATAAATTTTCCTGTCAGTGCAGGCACATTGCCCATTAATGAGGAAGGAAGTTAGACATGTCAGGCAAGAGCCTTCTGTTATCTGCTTACTGCAACTCTTCCCCAGACATGGTTCCACCTATAAAATCAGTCTATAGGTAGGAATTATAGTTTGGAATATTAAACTGGTGTAGAGCTCTGTGGAAGTAATCTATGCAAATGAAGCACTATGTATAGGTCAGAAGGGAAGACTTCTGCATGCATTTCAATGTGAATGTATAACTAATTGATGTAACAGTTTGTCTTCCCTGTGCCATTCCTTTCATAAAAACTTACTGAATTTTTTGAGATGTGGGGAAAGAATATCAAAGTTATTTTTCTGCATTTAGTTTTCATAAAAATGCACAAGCTTGTTTGTGCCACAGCAGTGCTAAGTACTCTGTCATTTATCATCGCTTTGCCACTATATACAACATAGTTACTCTGCATTGCCTAAAATAGAGGATGTACACATGATCATAGACTGAAAAGTGCTGGATACCCAGCTTGTCATTTACTTCAAATGTTTTAAGAGAAAGGTAGCAGTGTGCTTATGTACTGGTGGACAATAAAGTTCATTTCATCCTCTTGTGAATACATTTGCAATTGAGCATAGTCCCTAACGATTAAAACCCTTTAAGAGATGTGTTTTATTGTACTTTAGTTTGGGTCCACAGTCCAAGGAATGACATTTGCTTAGAGCAAGTATCTTCTATCTACAAAGTTGGTGAGGGGTTTGGAACACAAGCCCTATGGGGAGAGACTGGGGTAGCTGGGGTTGCTTAGCCTGGAGGGGAGGAGGCTCAGGGGTGACATTATTGCTTTCTACAACTATCTGAAGGGAGGCTGTAGACAGGTGAAGGTTGGTTTCTTCTCCCAGCACCAGCACAAGAGGACACAGTCTCAAGCTGTGTCAGGGGAGGTTTAGGCTGGAGGTTAGGAAGAAATTCTACACAGAGAGAATGATTGCCCATTGGAATGTGCTGCCCAGAGAGGTGATGGAGTCACCATCATTGGAGGTGTTTAGAAGGAGACTTGATAGGGTGCTTGGTTGCATGGTTTAGTTGATTAGGTGGTGTTGGATGATAGGTTGGAGGTGATGATCTTGAAGGTCTCTTCCAACCTGGTTTATTCTATCTATTCTACAACATACATACATAGAATAGATAGAATAAACCAGTTTGGAAGAGACCTTCAAGATCACCGCGTCCAACCCATCAACCAATCAAACACCACCCAAACAACTAACCCACGGCACCAAGCACCCCATCAAGTCTCCTCCTGAAAACCTCCAGTGATGGCGACTCCACCACCTCCCCAGGCAGCCCATTCCTATGTGCAATCACTCTTTCTGTATAGAACTTTTTCCTAACATCTAGCCTGAATCTCCCCTGGAGCAGCCTGAGACTGTGTCCTCTTGTTCTGGTACTGGCTGCCTGGGAGAAGAGACCAACATCCATCTCTCTACAACCTCCCTTCAGGTAGTTGTAGAGAGTAATAAGGTCACAAAGTAGGTACAAGTTGATCTTTGATAGGCTGAGTCCCATCATTCTGACTGGAAGCATTTGGGAAATTACATGGCTATTAAGTAATGATAACAAAGGAAGTTTCTTCTGAATTTTGTCTGTACTTAATGGTGAAGAGAATTTGCTATCACTTGATGATTTCTGTATGCTTATGTAGCTTGTGTTTCTTGGAGTACAGGGTAAGGCATGTTTGGGATGTGTCTGAATACCCTAAGACAAGGATGAAGATGACTATATGTCTGGCTTCAGATGAACACAAGCAGGGATAGGATTAAAAAAAATAAATAAATTATTGAATTCAAAAACCTCCCCCACCATATGCTTTCTAATCAGTGCTATCCTCACTGTACCTGCTAAAAGCACCTGCGTGAGAAACTTTAGCTTCTGCTTGGCACTGTGTCAGTGGCCAGCCAACAACTTCAGTAATTTTACATGGTTGTGTCTCAGTTTCTCTGCTATAAAACTCAGATGATGTCTGTGACTAGCTTCATAAAAGATGCTGCAATCAACTCATGAAAAAAAGCTGACAGTAGATGAGAAAGGGCTGGGTGGTAAAGCTGTTAATTTATTGGTTTTAGAGTTCTGTTTTAATGTAGGTTATGTCTCAAATTAGGATGAGCTTCCTTTTAAAAGATGTTTGTATGAATCCCTTACGGCTTCCAGAACACCCTACAAACTATGTATTACTGTCAGACAGCGGATTGGTGACTGCAGGGGAAATCTCAGAGCTATAAATGCTGTGGAGTCAGTGAAATACTACTCTTAATCCAGGTCAGTGCTGATTTCATGCTTTAAAAGGCTAATGGTTAGTCTGAAGTAGGAAAGACTCTAATGAAAGCCAAAGCATCATTAACAGTTGTGTAAAAATAGAGCTGTTAGTCTTGGTATCTTCTTGCATTCTCTCCTGGGGGACTAAATCACACCACTGTACATTTTCTATATGAATTAATTGGCTAAATCATAGATCTTAACTTTCTGTTCTGAATACCAGAGGAATTGGATCTCTACTTCATAAAATATTTTAGAACTACTCTGGATGAAAGGAGTCAGAAAAGTGTAAGATGTTTTCCATATATAACATTTCCATTACTTAACATAAATATACCCTAGTTTTAACTGCCAATGGTATGCAGATTCAATGTCTCATGTATTGAAAATTACCAGAATTATTTGCTATCACAAGGCAGCAAAGCAATCAGAATTAGGGACCTGTGTCTAACAGCTTTTTAGTCAAGGTATGCCTATGCCTCTTGAAGAGGATTACATCTGTCCCCTGGAACAGTCTTTAGACACCATTACTTTTGAGCAAGGGTGTACCTGGGGATGCAATTGTGAGAACATCCCGAGGCTCTTACCAGCCATCCTCTTCCCAGAGTGAGAAATGGACTCAGAAGTGGGACACTGCACACCACTTCACTAGTCAGGTGTGATGCAGTAGCCCCACAGTGAGCATCACAACTGTGATACATGGATGTTATGGTACTCTGTGGTTCCAGAGGAGACACATTTTCTCTGATGCCTTTCACCAGAGGACAGGAAATCAGTCTGTGTCTGGCTGCTCAGAGGAAATAGGACCTTTATGCTCTGTGCTGTCTTTGGAGAGTGTTTCTGTGATCAGTGCTTCACTTGCATTGCCTAATTACAAAAATAGTAGAACGAGGGCATTTAGGTTTATAGGTCTGGGGAGAAACTTGCATTATCTGATCAATTGTTTTATAGACTCCTAGTATGAAAGGCTGAGTAATGTTGCCTTAGAAAGTTCACTAGTGAAATATCTCTGGTGGTAGGAAGCCCAGGTGAACAATATGTGCAGCAAGTGTAGTTCTCTTGCTAGATATATTATTTTTTTCTGGTTTATGAAAATACAAGATATAGTTTCCTTAGCAAAATCTATGGGTATTTTGAAGTATGTTTGCTATTTTTCTTCCCCCCCAAAAAAAATGGTTTCATTTTTTTTGTAAAGTGTTTTTGGAGTTGCTTGTCAGGAACATTCATTGAGCTGCACTAATTTTGAAAAATTCAGAATAGAGTTTTGCCACTTTAGAGATAATCCATGAAAGCTCTCTTCCTGCAGACTGCAATAAATCATCCCCTCCACTAAAAGCCTGGATGTCATTTGAAATTTATTGCATGGAGCTGGTAGTGGACTTAAAAGCCATTTCACATGTCTTATTACTCCAGTCATCTAATTTATGGGTTTCAGCCACAATTGCAGTTGGAAAAGTATTTTCCTTCAACTGATTAATGTGATTTCTGCTTTTGCATTAATTTTCCTTTTTATAATTTTCTATAATCATTGCAAGAGACTTTGGCATCCAGCTTTCAGATACGAAATGGAAAGAACAGTGCCAAGACAGGCTGATGCAGATTGACTAAGCTTTGCTGGCTTTTAGGTGCACTTGTCAAAAGGTATCTTAGTTATTGTTAGTTGAGCAATCTTGCCCTAGGAAAGAGAAAGCTGTCAGGAGCTTCCTTGTTTAACATGAGAATCTGTAGCTCTATGGAGAGAGCATGAATGCAACCTATTAAATGCAGATGAGGTAAGCATAGGTAACATAACACTAAGAATAATAAGATATTGGTGCTTTTTTCGTTCTTCTTTGTGGTGTGAAAATTTGTTTCCATTTACTGTGTTAGCTGAGAGTGCCTTTTGATTCTCATCAGACTGATCACCAGAAGGAGAGGTAGTATGGAGGATGTGTAAACCAAATAAGTAGCACAGACATTAACCTCAATGTGGACAGTGTTATCCATTTTTGAAGTTTAGTCTCATGCTGAATTCTGTTGATATGAGCTGTATGGGTATTAGTAATTCTGCAACCTACATTACTGGTATATGTGGTCTGCATAGATTCTTGCATGAATAATGGTTATGAAAGTATCAAAAATTTTGCAGCCACACTCAGAAGAAATAGTGTGTAGTTCTTGCCCCAACTAGCTTATGCTATTCTTAAATGTGACCCTGCCTGTATTTGTACCAGCATGTCCATGCATGGTCATGGATGGCTGGTGAGGAACAGCATCGATAATACCAGTTATTTCCCTAGCATTAGAGCATGGGATGAGAAATCAAATGCTCTCATTGTATTTACTTCATATGTAAGTCAGTGCAGTGGTGACAGGTAAGGCACAGACCCACCCAGAACTGCTCAAAGACAGTCTGTGATGTGTTGGATGGTCTGTTGTAGATCGGGTGTGACAATCTTTCCCTTGTCTGGTGCCTGCGGCCTGAATGCCCAACAATAGGTGATTGAGGGCAAAGCCAAGCTGAGTGTGATGCTGCTTTGCCAGCTGGGAAAAAGTATGATTACTGGCCAGAGTCATGACTTTACTACAGCAATGAATGTTGACATGCTGCAAACATGTTTGAAACCAATAAACGCTTTAATTACATGCTTACATAAGTAGAGTCTAGTAAGGAGAAGGAGGAAGTCATGCAGCTCTGACTCCCAAATACCCATTGACTCTGTTTCCTGAGAATTTGAAAAGATTAAAAACAAGAGTGGTGTAAAAAGAATCCTACTGTGGTTTCTACAATGCATTTTTTCTGCTAATAACACCTGGGAGGCTGTGCAAAGTAACAGCTGAGGTGCTTAAGGGCACCTCTAGTGCCATCTACCTCCTGTGCACATCTGTGGATTTGGGCATGCATCCAAAAGGAGGCTCAGAAGAAAATCAGGCAACGAGAGACCATTGCAACAGGAGGAGGAGATAGTCCTCTGATGCTGAATCTGTAAATTTCAGAGTGCAATCTGGGCAATCCAAGGTTTGGGATATTCTACAAGTGCTTGAGCAAAAGCAGACCTCAGAACATCACTTTGATGCAAGGTAGCCGAGATTGCTCCCTCTGCTACCAGGAGGAAATACTGCACCTGGGATGCCTCCTGGTCCCCTTGAAACAAGCAGTAGGCAAATTCTACAGTCCTTGGTAAGGCAGAAATACTGCCTACCTCATGCCCCTGTCTCTTCTGGGATTATGATGTGTGTGGAGCTTCAGTGTCCAGGTTCAGTACAAGTGGATCTGGCAAGTCTAAATGGCAGTTTTGTAAGGAATTTGCTCTCGGATACCACTGCTGAATAGAAAGCTGATGCTGTAATAGAGAATACAACGCTGGAAGTCCCAAGATGATGAAAGATTAATGAGAAAGGGTTAGGCTTGCAACAGCTGCTTCTTTCTTTCCTGCACAGACAGTAATGTTATGCAAAGATAAACATATTAGCCAAATATTAACTCTTTTTTAAACACACCAAAAAAGCAGTATGTGACACATTCCTGTACCTAAAACAGAATAAAGTTGCCAGCTTCAAGCTGAATTCAATTGAGCTGCTACTGGAATTTCCAGAGAAAATTATTTTGTATAGCACCATCAGTTAGGATTTAACAATGAAACAAAGGCTCGTTTTCCCATGCAGAAAAGTTTATCTAGGAACCAGATCTCAAGCAATTAATGCAGCAACTACAGCCATGGGACCTAAGGTGATTTGCCCAATTTGAGGCTTGCAAAGTAAGCACTGCCTATTTTCTGTTGTTAATTTTTCACAGTTCATACTTCAGCATAATGATCTGTCTGTAGTTGGATCATATTTTTGGGGGGAATACTCAATCTGAAAATTAATTTGCTTCATCGGTAGTGACGTCTTCTTTGTGTTTGCTTCCTGTGAATGTTCCTGCTGTCAAGTTTTGCTGGCACAATAAGTAAAGACACCATTTTTTGTGTGTTTTGTTTTTTTTTGTGTGTGCCCTTTCATTTGGGAAACAAAACCAAAAGAGAGTGTAAAGATTCTCAATTAACCGATAGATCTTTAAAACAAAATATTGAACTCCCTGTGCTTGCACTTGTAAAGAGTTGAAAGAGATTTGCTCTCGATTGAATTAGGCACTTTCAGGTGAATTTTAAACTGCTGGCAGAGATGAGGAAAAACTGAACTAATCTAATAAATTCATTATGGGGAATTATTTGTTCAACTGTTTAATAAGTAATTAAACCTATTACATTTTAGTTATTTGCTTCTGTAGGTGCTATTTCTTCACCTTGCCACACTAAAGGAGTCTTCTATACATTGTTTTCTACGAGACAGAGACAAAAAAAACCCCACAACTGTGAAGTGAGGCCCCAGAGCAGTACGGCTCAGCTCAGCAGACAGCAGATTGCTAATGGCACCTGTATTTCAGTTTATTGTGGTGACTGTTAACAACACACACAGTATGCTCTGCTTGATTTTTCTTTTCTTTTTTTCCCCTTTCTTTCCCCCACTCCCACCCGCTTAATTAGAAAATCTGATGCAGCCAGGGACGTTATCTGGCATACCGTGTGTGTTAGTGAAGAGTGCATTCTTTGATGTTGCTGATAAGCTTTTCTGTGTTGTGGGTAGTTAATTGGTAGTGGAAAGGAAATGTCTGGACTAGTGTAAAAGGAAGCTTCCTAACTGTCTCTCATGCAGCTGGTCTCACTGGTTGATGAGCCAAGGTGTGATATTGATGTAGCAGTGGTGAGGAGGTCCTGCCAATATTGCCCAGCCCCCAGCTGAACTGTGCAGAGCACCTGCACCTTTGGAACCAGTTCTGAATTCTTCTCATCTTTCATCTCTGTAAGGGAACAAAAATAGGAATAAAACACAGTTCTTCCCAAAACCCAGAGGGACAACTTTCCTGCTGGTACAAATCAACATGTGCATGTGCGCTGTAATCTCTCCTCTAGTCCATCAGTGCTTAGAGAGCAGGGAATGTGGATGGTGAAGCATTTGTAAAACAGTGAACTAGCTAATGGGTTAGATTCTTGCAGAAAACGAAATAAGAACCTCATTTTTATTTGAGGTTTCTTTCCTGCAGCTTTCAAGTTTTATTTTGCCTTTCAATCTTATTTTGCCTTTGAATAGAGGATTTAGCTACTGAATTCTTGTTCATCATTTACAGTCTTACAAACTGCAGTGAAATCTTTCTTTATTCTTCTATTTTCACTGAACAGTGGAAGGATCATGATTTTTCTCTGGAGGGCAGGGCATATTTTAGGAATTTTGGGTTTGGTTTGTTCAGCAGTATTAGATCATCTGGCTTTTTCTTAGATTTCTCTTTTTATTATTATTGCTCACAAGTCGTGTCTTAATTTGGTAATAGATTCCTGTAATTTTAAAAGGTCCTTCTGTTCCTAATGAACTTTATCATATTTGTCCTGGTCCTTTAGCTCTGTTGGATACTAGTTTGTTATGTCTTTATGCTTCCCATCTCCATTTTCTGCAGTGCCTAATTTTTGGATTATACTCATCATTTTCCCCTCTTCTCCACTCTCCATTCTGTCCCTGTTTGGATTGGAAGGGACCTCTAAAGGTCATCTAGTCCAACCCCTGTACAGTCAGCAAGGACATCTGCAACTAGATCAGGTTGCTCAATGCTTTGTTGAGATGGCTGAATTTGACCTTAGTTGTGTTCATCTTATTGTTGAAACTGACCCTTGGAGAGCATCAAGTGGAAAGACAAGTGCTTTGTACTTTGTGCTGCACCACGCTTGCTCGTACACAAGAAACACTAGTTTTTAATTCCTTCTTATCTGCCAAAATGTTAGGTAATATAGGATGATCTTATCAGCATCATGGAGATGTGGTGGAATGAGTCCTATGACTGGAATGTTGGAATGGAAGGATACAAGCTCTTTCGGAAGGACTGTGTTCAGCTTTGGAGACCCAACATAAGGATGTGGACTTGCTTGAGCAAGTTCAGAGTAAGGACATAAAGATGATCAGAGGGCTGAAACACCTCTCCTGTAAGGACAGGCTGAGAGAGTTGGGATGGTTCAGCATGGAAAACAGAAGTCTCCAGGGAGGCCTTATGGCTACCTTCCAGTAATTAAAGAAGGCACACAAGAAAGCTGAGGAGGGACTATTTATAAGGCTATGCAGTGTTAGGACAATGGGTCCTAAGATGTAAGGAAGAGATTTGTGATGGTGAGACACTGGGACTAGTTGATCAGAGAGCTTGTGGATGCCTTACCCCTGGAAATGAATGAACAAGGCTGAGTTGGGATGGGGCTTTGAGAAACCTGGTCTAATGGAAGTTGTCTCTGCCCATGACAAGGGGGTTGGACCTAAATGGTCTTCAAGGTCCTTTCCAACCCAAAACATTTGATGAATCTATGAAGGTCCTTAGTGAAACCCAGACACCTAAACCCCTTCTCATTTTTACCGAATCAGTATGATTGGCTTTGGTTGCTTTCCAACCCCACTCACCCCAGTGTGGAATTGACAGAATTAGCTAATAATTGATGCTTATCTTGCTAGGAGTTCCACAGTGATTTGGTCTCACTGAAGGGCTCTGGGAGAGCTGCAAGGCCCTCTACTAACTCTCCTTGCAGTCTACTGTCTATTGGTAGCACATGTGGTACGCAGACTGCTTCTTTCTCGGCTACCCTGGTGTGGTGAATGGATAGCAATTACATGAGAGCCCAGCTATGTAAGAGAGATCAGAGCAGCTCAGAACAGATTTTCTGTGTTAAGCAATTAGCAGAATACTGAGACATTAACCAGATGTGCTACCCTTTGGGCCAGTTTTTGCAGTCTTGTTCACAAATGTGTGGTAGGAGAGGAGATTCAGCCTGTTTTCCCTCCTCATGCAACAGCAAGGGAAAACTGTGATACTGAGAATGCCAATGAGGAGAGCCAGATGGTTAGCTATTCTTGGTCATGTGCCTTTCACAGTGTTGTGCTGCCCTTCTTGCTTTGTTCCCATCTGTATCTGCAGTGCTATGTTCCATGTTGAAGGGATACTGAAACATCTAGAAGCATGGGGACGTATCAGTGGAGAAAAATTTGGTTTTGTCTGAAAATTCCAAATCTGGTATAAGGCTGAAGAGGATTTAAATTCAGAGCTATGTCAGCAGTTATAGTACCTGAGTGAGTTGGTGAAGAGTGGAGTATGTTTTGCCTTGCTGCTGACAGTAAGGCCTCTCAAGAGAGGTCACCAAACTCCCAAGCTTTGCCAATGGGTAATGAAATATGTGAGAAAAGGATTCATCCAAATGAATGTATCTGAGAGGCTAAGGAAAAGCTTTTCAGGGATGGTCCTGGGAATGAAAAAAGCAAAGGCAACTTAGGAAGCATCTGGTTCTTTCCAATTCCCGTTTCTGGTTCAGGTAGAGTACTAATGACCACGAAGGTTTGATTCCACTTGCACTCCTCAGCCTCTGTGAAATAGGAAACCAGGCAGTTCTGTTTGCAAGCTGCAAGGGAAGCATGTTAACTGTCTCATTTGTGATCAGCCTCAAAGTTTCCCATTGTGACAGTGTTTTAGATCACTGGATGTACACATATGATGTGTGACAGGCCATACCACTTGCAGGGCAACGAGGCTGGTGAGAGGCCTTGAGCATAAGCCCTATGAGGAGAGGCTGAGGGAGCTGGGGTTGTTTAGCCTGGAGAAGAGGAGGCTCAGGGGAGACCTTATTACTGTCTACAACTACTTGAAGGGAGGTTGTAGCCAGATGGAGGTTGGTCTCTTCTCCCAGGCAACCAGCACCAGAGCAAGAGGACACAGTCTCAAGCTGCACCAGGGGAAGTTTAGGCTTGAGGTGAGGAGAAAGTTCTTCACAGAGAGAGTTGTTAACTGTTAGAATGGGCTGCCCAGGGATGTGGCGGAGTCACCATCCTTGGAAGTTTTCAAGAGGGAATTGGACGTGGCACTTGGTGCCATGGTTTAGTCATGAGGTCTGTGGTGACAGGTTGGACTTGATGATCTTTGAGGTCTCTTCCAACCTTATTGATTCTATGATTCTATGTATACGATGATGACTTTCAGTCATTTGCTTTGTGTATATGATGATGACTTTTAGTCATTTGTTCTGCGAGCAACTTTTCAATTTGAAAGGCAGCTTGCTGTCTAAATTGGGAACTTGTGCATTGCACAAGCTACTAGTAATTTGTATTTCATATTTCTAAGTATTTACAGCTACTGCGTGCCTATACCACAGATGGGAAACTCTCTCGCGTGTTTGAAAGAAAACACAACTCTCTTACAAGTTTTGCAGTCACTGGAGAGGATATTTGAAGGCTGGAGTGGTGCGACAAGCCCTGCGAGGGCTGACAGGAGGATTTTTGTATTTTATCTTTTCTCTTTCCTGCTGCTACTGACTCATCCACTCTTTTTTGCTGTCTGTTCACGCTCATTTATATGCACTTACTCAGCTGACTAGTTAAGTTCCACCACCCACTTACAACTGCAATGAATAATGTTTTAGGCCCTGTGTCTCACAAGTGCAGGCCCCTCACACATCAATGTCATTACTGGAATTGCTTTTACTGATAGCAGCCACGCGGCAGGTGTACAGAGAGCAGCCTGCAGAATGAGCAGCATGAGAACATCATTCGTCAGGTTTGCTTACAAAAAGTCATTTTGTCTGTTAGCATGAAAACGTTGTGGTCTCCTTTCTCCTTCATTCTCTTCCTTCTAGTGCCCGCGATCGACCCATGCACTCTTCTCACTGCTCTGATTTTTCACATTGTGTTTTCAAGTCAGCACTCCAGGTGGGACTAGATTGTGTCTTGCTGTTGCACAGAATTTTTCAAGAAGGATCAAGAAGTCTATTGTGCTTTTAGGAAGCTTTTTTCCACCACGTGCACCAGAGCAGTCTGATTCCCCTCTAGTCAAAGAGGTAGTGGTCTGCATTTCCTCAAGCCAGTTGCTTAAATTTAGGCACATGCCTGAGTTTTGCCTGAGCTGGAACCTCACAAGGTTGTCACAGGGACAGACAGCAACAAGTTCATAGTCCCATCTCTGCACTGCTACCTGTTTGAAGAGAAAGTTTACTCCTTAAAAGACAGGGTAGCAGTACCTCTGCTCTTGTAAAATTTCTTCTAATGAGTATAATTCTTCAGGGAAGGAGCCTTTACCACATGTGCCACTGTGCCCAAAGACTTGACAGGGATGCGAGTGATGGGACCCAGACTGCTCTTGCTTTATTCTGCATTACTTTAGTTTCCTTCTGGCTACTGAAGATTTATTTGGAATTTTATTTTAACAGAGTGCCTCTGCTTGCTTGGAATAATCTCCAAGATGAATCCAGTAAGCTTTTGTGACCCTTAAAAGGGTAACTGAACATTGCCATTAGATTTGAAAGAGGAGGTTTGTGGTGACTGTTCTTAATTGAATCCGAAAGATGAAAAAGGACTTTAAAGATCTCAGCTGGCATATGAAAGAATGTTCTCTTCTTGTTCTAGGTTGTATTGTCTCATTTAAATGCCCCCTTTCCTGTAATCACTATTTCACAGTTCAGCCATCTCCAGATACTGTGAAACAGCTGTGCAAAGGTCAAGTACAAGAGGGCAATGGGAAAAGAAAATGACACCACAGCTCCCAGGGTTTCCAACCACCCTGTTAACAAATTTACTGACACAGGGCATAATTTCTACTGACACTGCCCATTTTTTACTGACACTGACTCTTAAGACTCCATAGGGAGCAGATGCTGACATCTCTCTTGACTTTGAAAAGCTCATTGCTGAAACAAAATGGTTTTATGCAAAGATTTACATACAGTGTCTAAACATTAAGCAGGGGATCAATAGTTCTTCAAGTCTGAGTAATGATCCCACATGGTAAAGCTACATTTTAATTAATAAGAATGCATCCATACTTCATCTCTGTACTACTTTTTTTTTCCTTCCCCCCCCTTGCTGGAGGGAAGCAGTGCAACCAGGGTTTGCTCAAGCACATCCCTGTTTTTTATCACATACTAATCCGAGTCTCCTTGGGCTCTGATTCTGCTTTGAGACTTGTGCAGACAGACTTGACACCTTTATGACTTTTTTAGTGAGGCCAGTGGAGCTTAGTGCAGGTATCTGTATGTCCTTGCAGATCTTGCTGTAAGATGAAGCTCTTGGTTAAAAGGTAGATTTCAAAGAGCTTGTCACCTCCTGGATAGATTTAATCTAAAAGAGGTCTTGTTCTGAAATAAGAGTTGTCTGGGTTAGTACCATGTTTAGATTGTCTCCTTGGTCTCTCCAGTTGTTTGTTGTTGACTTTTCAGTCCTACGTAAACATGGTTTTGTCTGGTTCGTGTCTCAAACCTGACTGCTGAACTGTGCTCTGTGTGGTGCACTTTCAGTTTATTTCCCTTTTTGCTGCTTGTGTTCCCTCTCAGTTGTTGACTGTGACTGGAAAATAGGCGTACAAAGCATTTTGCATTCTCTGAATGTACCACACAGTAATTCTGCTGTCTGAAAACTCTGTAATGTCAATAATTGATGCACTTGAGAAGTGGTAATTAAATTAGTTAATTATGCTGGTAAAATTACATGCAATTATGTGACTGCAGGGTATGTTTAGTAAATTAGGCTTTCCCATACTCGCTACATATTGTGGTGCCAATTTTGTTCCTTGATGATTAGGTAGCTTTTGATACTTCTTAATTGATTTAATACCTGGATCTTCATTAGCCCTCGATTGCTATGCAATGTATGTCTGACATTTTTCTCTCTGATATTTCACAGGGTATCGTTCATCAAAAAAAAAATGAAATCAATCTATACATATATACATATTCCTGTCAGATGTTAAAGCATCAAGACTTCAGGGAAAATGCTCTCTTCTAGAAGTGTCTTGCAGTGACTTGCCCACTAGTGTGAGATGCCAATCAACTAACTGTCCCTGGGAAGCCTCTAATACAGAATGACTGATTTCATTTATGTTTCTCTTGAAAGGTCCAAATAAATAGGTGTCTCAGGGAAGACTGGCACGGTGACAGCTGTTTTAATGACACCTGTTATCTTTTCAGAGTGCACTGAAAGGTTATTAAAAGGTAACATTAATTCAAATAAAAATGTGAAGGGCCTGGTGCCTGAGTGGAGTTTGCTGTTCTTCATTCATGCTTGCTCAATATTTTGCATGTCAGAATCACCTCCCAGCAGATGGTTACCTTCATGCTGGCTGTGTTTACTATCACAAACCTTTCCCAGATCTGCTTGTATCCACACCCTGTATTTCCTCTCAACCAGCACATACTTTATTGCTGTCAAAAAATGATGTTCTGAGTATTATCCCTGTTTAGGGATGTTAGTAACAAGCTGTACTGAAAGCCAAAATCCCATTCCTGTAGGCTGAGCTATGATCTTTTATTTCTGTGCATAGGGCAGAATATCTGTGTAAGAAAGGAAAGGGTAGACTGGAGCAATTGCTTGTTCCTTGGCTTTGGAGTCATGAATCATATAACATCATTTCTACCTGAGCCCAGTCCAGCTACGTGCCAGTATCAAAAGCAGTGAGATCTGAATGACAGAACAGTTAAGTAACTGAACTGACCTGAGAAGGTCTTTCTGCTGTGACTTTAGAACACAATGGATGGCTGTATCCTGCTGATGTAATGTTTCTGGGAATTTGATACAAATATAGGCAGGCAGAAGCCTTGGACTGTCATCTGTTTTGAGAGGCACACACCTTTCTTTGTCCCTGCCCCCCTTCTACAGCGTTCAACAGACCGCTGGGGAACATGGAGCCAGCACTTGTGCCAGAATGTGAAAGGTGTCTGTACTAGTGATGTATTTATTACTGAACTAAGCATGTACTGCTCAAAGAAGTAACTCCTGAGGAAAGGCTTTTGGCAGCATGCAGGTAGCCATGTCTGTGGTTTGCTTCTTAAAGGAAAACCAACTTCTCTGTATTTCTTTTTCGTCTACAGCAGCTTTATGATGCCTTTAATATTAACCCAGGGGGAGTCAGTTCATGTTGCTTCTGTTTGTTTTGTTTAGGGCTTTGCTGTCTTCTTCAGTTTTCTGCTTTCTCTCAACACAGTTTATGACACTATTTATTTATTAATTTTCCCTCCTGTAAACTGTAGTTTCGACCAACTCTCTTCACACAGCAAGTGTGCAATTTAGGTTTAAATTCGCAGGAGAGAATTTCCAGTATCTCCAGAGTGCTCAACAATGTCTAGACCTGACAAGCTGGTTGGCTTCTTAAACTCTGCATGTCATGGCTCTTCAGACTTGCTGGTCTGGAGGACTGAGGCTGTGTAGTTTGTAAGCATAATGGAATTTCTGAAAAGCGGGAGTCTGTGTTTCTCCAGCCTTCTAAATCAGTGCTTGTAGAGAAGTTCCTGCCTTTATGAATACAACAATAACACAGATTCTTGATCTAGTGCTGTAATTTTCAAGCCCATAGTAAATTTGAAGTTAACTGGGTACTACCGGATGTGAAGGGTTTCCTCTACTTGCTTCAGTAGCAAGAATTGTGGTTCTTTTTAAGAGGCTTGTAGAACTTAGATCTTTTGTAGTCTTAAAATATGAAGGAGTAGAGTCAGTTAGAGGGAAACAGTGAGGAAGTGTGTACATGTAGATGGGAAAATTCTCTCCTAAGGATATTAGCAGGATGCATACAGAGAGAGTCACAGGACCTCCTGCAGGCATGTAATGGTCTTACCAGTGAGCCTGTTAAAATACCACCTGCTTTGCCTGGCAGTCTCTGATGTTCAGCAGCTTTGTTCAGATTTCTGTGTTTGAAAATGGAGAGGAGATCAAACCAAAAATAACTATGAGAGCTGGGGATGTGCAAACGTTTCTTGATTTTTATCTTTAGTGAGGACAATTTCTACCTGGTTCTTGCAGTGTTCTGAAAACAATGCATTCAAAACAACCTATCTTCATTTGGCACATTTGTGCTAGTGAAGCTACCTTGTTAGCTGGCGAGATGCCATCCCAACAGATGGACAGGAGTATAGACAGCCAGGAGACCATGTACAAGCATCAGTATGTGTGTTGAGGGCAAGATCCCCTAGCCAGAAGTGTTGAAATGCTTGTCTATACTGTGTTTCTGTGCTTGTGGCTAAGATGGTGTACCAGCCCTGAGTGGAATCAGCGGAATTAGTATAAACTAATCCTTCACCTCCAAAGCAGGAGCTGCTCTGGTCATGCTGAATTTGGGTTACTATTCTACCAAATATTCCTATGGAAACTTTGGGGGGTTCCTTGAAAAACACCAATGTTTAGAACATAGGGTGGCAGGTAATGATAGGACTAGGGGGAATGGGGAAAAAAAAAAAAAAAAGAAATGGGTAGATTTACATTGGAGGTTAGGAAGAAGTTCTTCACCATGAGGGTGGTGAGACACTGAAACAGGTTGCCCAGGGAGGTGGTGGAAGTCCCATCCCTGGAGGTTTGTAAGGCCAGGCTGGATGTGGCTCTGAGCAACCTGATCTAGTGTGAGCTATCCCTGCCCAAGGCAGGGGGGTTGGAACTAGGTGATCCTTGAGGTCCCTTCCAACCCTAATAATTCTATGATTCTAAAACAGATTAAAGTGTGGTGGGGCCAGCTTTTAAAGTCATGTGTGCAATGTGTCATGTGTGCAATATATTATATTTATAGCACAAACAGAGCTCCATCAATGATAAGTGCAAATGACTGCATCCAATTGTGAACCATTCATTGTGCCAAGAGTTTGAAAGTGGGTAGAGCTTATCTGTAGATTGCCACAGAAACTAATTGTTAGACTTCTCTGGACATCTATCACGCTGTCCATCTGTGCCTAAAGAAACAGTGTTTTCCCAGTGGAACAGACATAAACCACATCTGTTATCATTAGGTGCTGTGGTAAATTTAGGTAGCTAATTGACTGCATTTATGGAAGAAAAGGTGAAAAACAACAGATTCATATAATATGTAGACTAGGAGGTGGAAGGGAAGCCATTCCTCCGTAAGATGATGGCACTTGCTGAACTCGAATCGCCTTTAAATCTGGGATTCAGGTAGTGGATATTTAGTTTGGGAATGGCTGCTTTTGTTAGTTCAAATTTTCTTCAGGGTGATGTAGGGTAAGCTGGAAAAAACCCTACTCATAACTGAAATGAGCACTTATTTTAAAATGTCTTGCTAAATAAATTGCTTTAAATTTACCAGGGTTAAACTATAATCAGACTTTAAATATAGACTCTTTCCAGACTCCTGCTTGAATTTACTTCATTTAAACAACTGGCAACCATTTCAGAAGAGTTGTACGGTATTTTTAAAACCACACAGAGAAGACACTGACAGAATGCTGCAAGGCAGCCTGCAAGGGAGTGAGATCTGCAGTTCAGAGGCCTGCACAATTGTGAGTAAAGGCAGACATGGTATTAGTAATAGATTTATGAAGCCGGTGCTGTGCTAGTTCTAATTTGGGAAATTATCTTTGCAAACACGAAGACTGTGCTTGTATTTTGCCTGTTCCACCAGAAAAGTCTTAGGTTCAGCTTTTAGCTGAAATGTTTTTACATGTATAATCTGTTTGGCATAGGTGACTAGACTAGCAATTTTTTCTCAGACCTGTTGAGGTCAAAGTCTGCTCTGGTACATACTCATCATGTGATAGCACTTCCTCACCATGTACTAACAGATATTTCAGGATAACTTTGCATGAATAACCTGTAATTATATTCTGCTAATTTTAGCAAGTAGAACTAGTGTTGAAATGGTAAGACTCACATTTGCACATAAGCAATCCAACAGATGAATTCGTTCCCTTTAAACATGTCTAAACAAGGCACCAAGTGTCTCCTGTATTAAGTAGCCATTGGCAGTCTGAATTGCAGAGTCCTGCAGATAAGCCAGTGAAGTCACTGATCTGGGTCACGATCGTATTTGTTGGATGAAACATTAAATGAACTGGTGCCAGTTAAATTTCAAATAGGTATATGTGCCGAGGTAGCAGAAAAGTCTATTGACCTACACCCAGCCTTGATTTCTTTTTTTGAAAGAAAAAAATTGTTGAGACATCTGTTAGACTGGAGTAAAGAAGGCTCAGGGGGATCACGTCATCATATCAATGTGTATAAATAGCTGAACAGGGGACGCAGAGAGGATGTAGCCAGGCTCTTTTCAGTGGTGCCTAGTGACAGAACGAGAGGGAGCAGTACAAACTGAAATGCAAGATGTTCCCTCTGAACTTCAGGAAACACTTTTTCCTCGTGGTGGTGACTGAGCACTGGCACAGGTTGCCCAGGGCATTGGTAGAGATACATCTGCTAGAGATATTCAGAAGCTGTCTGAACATGTTCCAAAACAGTTTGCTCTAGGTGACCCTGCTTGAGCAGGGGGCTTCGAGAAGATGACCTCCAGACATCCCTGCCAACATCCACCATTCTCTGTCGTAAAGCTAACTGTGTTGAGATTGAATTTGGATCATACACACCAGACCTCTCAGCCAAAGGGAATTTAGTTCCCTGATTTTTTTTCTCATGCCTCTTGGTTATTTTGCAGAAGGTAGTGAGCTGTATCTGTATTCATCTTAACAACATACTTTCTTTTTATCTGCAGGAAGCTCTTGGAATGAAAGCATTAGAGAGCAGATGTAATTTATTTAACAGCTCCTTGGTTCTCTGTTAGTGCCATTAGCTTTTTCTTTCTTTCCTTTTTTTTTTTTTTTTAAGCAGGTCCTTATGTGAAGGCACAGGAGAAAACTACCTGTGATCTCTGATTGCTCTTTCCAAGAGTCACAGTTCCCAGTATGAGGCTATTTGGGTGTATCTAAGTGAGTAGTTTGGATCTTTCCATGACTGTAGCCTTTGTTCCAGTCTTTTGCCATAGAAAGAGGAGTGCCTTTCTCCCTACAGCCCTAGTGCATATATCCATGCAGATTTCTCTGCTTTCCCTCTTTAGATGCAGCTTCACATTCTCTGTATCACAGGTTAATCAGTCTCACTCTCTCATCCCATCACCATTTGCAGCTGAGTTACAATGCTAGGCTTAACTGCACATGAGAGCTGCTGGAAGCTTTCTGTAAGAGCCTGAAGTATGTGCCTGATTACAAGGACACACAGAATCACAGACTGGCAGGGGTTGGAAGGAACCTCTGGAGTTGATCTAGTCCAACCCTGCATACTGGCTTCAAGCCAAAGCTGCTTTCTTCAGCAGGCTCTCACCACTTGTAGCTACAGGTGGGTTGTGCAATGAAGAGAAATAACAGTGCAGGGATGTGTGTGTGATACTTCACCATAATCTTTCTGTCTCTGCCTTAATGACATTCATTGTATTTATCTTCCATAAACTTAGTAAGTTACCCTGCTGACTTTTAGCATCTGCAGAATTCTTTGGCAAGGAGTTGTATGTGTTGCCTCTCCCTAGTGTGGAGAACTGCATCTTCATATGTTGAACCTAGCTTTTTATTAACTTCCACCCGCCCCCCCTCCCGGTATTTTTCTATAAAGAAGGAGGGAATGGGAGAGAAAGGAAACATGATGAAATTCCTATCCTGTCTGTATCATTTGTGATTTTTACAGGCTTATGTTACACTCTCTCAGTTTCTGGGCTTTTTGTATGTTTGTTTGTTTGTCTGTTAGTTTTTTTCATTCTGAATTACTTTCAGTAGCACTTTCCAATTGGGATTATTATCAGTTAGTCAGGGTTCTTGTCAAAAATGTGCAGAAAAAGGTTGAACACGTGAAAAAGATTAATGTAGCCAGGAACTGGGCATGTCTGAAGTGTTAGCCATCTGTCCTGATGCATATGCTCTTTTTGTTACTCTCTTTTTCTCCTGCACCACCTTCTTCAGGAAATCATTTTATGATGCTTTGGATAACTTCTGTGTGTAAGTTCTGACTGAGGCTTGGGAAGAGCATCTTCCCAGCTAATGATACAGCCATTATTGTTCTAACTGCTTTTGTATTAAACCAGAAATCTCGTATTTTAAATGGCTGTGTTTTAATTTCCCGCTGAGCCTTTTTAACAATGAGAATTCAATTAAATTCAATTTTGAATCTTTATCTGGCCAGATAAAGCTATGTCAGGCAGACACATTCAAGGTGTAAATAGTAATGCACCCTGCTTTTTGTAGACTTTTCTGGGTATGTGATACAGCATGCTGATGAACTAGGCAGGAATACTCTTTGCCTACAGTATTAGTATGCTGACAGTATGCCTACTGTTACTTGCAGTGATAATATGATAGAATAGAATAGGATAGAATAGAGTTAATCAGGTTGGAAAAGACCTTTGAGATCATCGAGTCCAACCTATCATCCAACACTATCTACTCAACTAAACCATGGCACCAAGCACTCCATCCAGTCTCTTCCTAAACACCTCCAGTGATGGTGACTCCACCACCTCCCTGGGCAGCCCATAACAATTCCAATGGTCAATCACTCTTTCTATGAAGAACTTCTTCCTAGCATCTAGCCTAAACCTCCCCTGGTTTAGCCTGGATGTTAGGAAGAAGTTCTTCATAGTTCTTCTCTCATATAGCCTTAAACCAAAAAGAGAAACCACGTAAATATAATCTTCTGTACAGAGCTGTAGTACGAATTTGATTTTTGGGCTCATCCCAAGTCCACTTAGATTCATAAAGCTCTACATACAGTGTGACCAAATATGCAGTAGAGCATGAGTACATATTAATTTGCACTAATGTATGTATACTGGATAAAAAAAATTAACAATAGGCTTTCTGCTGGCATATTCATGTCCTTGGCACTTTACATTTTAAATTATAATTAAACAGGTGTGGACTAGATTCTCCATATGGAAGAATAAAACAATTGGAAGGCTAGCAAGGAAAAAGAGTGCAGATGGAAGAATGGTACTTGGGTATCCTGAATTGGCTGTGGGTGACTTGAGCCATCACTGCTTGCCCATATTTATGCTGAGTTTGAAGAAGGTTTCATTAGAAAGATGAAGTGCGAGTCCTCCATACAAACCAAAGATGCTTGTTTACTCTCACAGCTCACTTTTCATCTCTCATTTAAGGATTCTTGACTGTATTCTTTGCTGTATTCACTGTTGTATTAAAGCATCCAACAGTGAATGCAGTCCTTTTTTTAACCCCAATCTTTTCAGGTTTGGGTTTTTGAGTACCCAATTCACAGTGACTCCAAGATCAGACATACAGCTGTTCAGTAGCAATGTGGGTGCATTGCAGTAGCTTTGATGTCCTGGCTATTCCATTATTCAAATAACCTTTCCTCTGCTTGCCACTGCTCCAGTATGTGTGGTTAGCCTGCTGGATACCTGTAAACATGCTTTGCTACACGGTTTTGGTTTGTTTTTTTAAGCTTTTGTTTGAGTCTGAGATTTGGTGCAACTGGTTTTCTGTCATGTAGATTCCTTACATGAGTCATTCCTGCTCTGTTGATTTCTGATGGGAGATATAGCAGGAAAACCTAGGCAGAGAGTTTTGAGTAGGTTGAGATTATGCAATTCAGAGTAACTATAATGTCTCAATTTGCCACTGCAGTGGAACAAATGGCAGAGCTGTCAGCATGAAATTAGAGCATCTAGAACAACTATATATTGGAGGCTTGGTCTAGTCGTATCCCAAAGGGTCTGGAAAAGAACTTGGGTGCCACTGCTGTACTAATATATGACAGCGATACCTCTATAAATTGATACCTTGTCTCACAAGAACCTTGGATTCTGTTGCCTTTGACAGGAGAAAGAAGAGATGTCAAGTTTGCAGGGGACACCAAGCTGAGTGGTGCTGTTGTTATGCCAGAGTGACTGGATGGTAGTCCAGAGGGACCTGGACAAGCTGGAGAGGTGGGCCCAGGTCAACCTCATGAGGTTCATCAACAGCAAGTACAGGATCCTGCACCTTATGCTATCTTTTGAAGTCTCTTTTGGGTTTTGAGTTTGAAGGAGCCAACTGGGTCATGATTTTAAGTGTTGACTTAGAGGTTTTTTTGCAGCACTGTTGCCTTTTAAGAAAAGTCTCACATACCTGCTAACGTCTGAGACCTGGGACTTCAACCGAAGCATTAAGTATTGCAACACTTATGATTGAAATTGTCAGAGCTGGCAAGATTAAGCTTTCTGATTGCCAGTTTATTTTATAGGCACGATTGATTTTAGTAGGTCATCTAAAATACTATAGAAATAAAATTAAATTAGATATTCTTTCAGCCTGTTACAAAGCAGTTGGGAACATGCTGTCAGTCAGCTATACCTATCCAACGTGTCCAGCTAAATCCCGAATGTGTTACACATGTTAATCTGTTTGTACTTGCAAAGAGAGTGTACATGCACAGAGTATTAGAGTGCAAGCTCTCTGTGGATGTTTGAAGAGAAAAGATTTTTGTTTCTTTGCAATCTTTTTATTTTACAGTGCATCAAAAGTAACCCTAAGTAAGCCATATAAAGGCATATAACATCCTTTGACTTTGTGACTCCCTTATGTCTTGATTATACGCCAAACACAAATTCCAGTTCCTTGTGTTTTACTTACAATAACATTAATGTTTAATTCTACAGACTCCATCAAAGCTGCACTTAATATAAAGAAAACAAATTCTTTATTTTATAGCTGCATTAAATACTTTCCCCTAAAATGGTTTAGGGGTGGGTTTTTTATTTATTTGTGGATTTTTTTTTCACAAAGCCAGAGACTTTGTTTTCGTTTTAGTACTCTATATTTATAGTTGTGGAATGATCATTTTCTGGTTGATTTCACATTGAGCTCTCTCAAAACTAGTTGTTATAGTTTCATGCTCTTTAAATCCTTCTCTTTCTATCACTGCTGTTACAATATATTATACTTTATATTCTTAAGCTATTAACTCTGAGCTCAGTAAATGATTTGTTGGTGGTTTAAGGCAGTATATCTGTGTTGTTTGTATTTGTATTAGCTTTTCTTAAGAATGGCAAATAATTCAAATAGTGGGGGAAAGAAATAGCAAGAGGTTTGTTCATGAGGCATATATAAGATGGGCAAACACATAAGTACTGATCTTGACTCATTTGGGTTTATATTCCCTCTCTCTTTTTTTCTTTCCTTTTTCTTTCTTTTTATTTTTTTATTTTTTCCTTCTTTTCACAAATACTTGTTTGGTATTTGGTTGTTAATGATGATTTCCTTTCCCTTGGAGACATGCAAAGGATAACTAGGATTTATTTGTTTCCTCCCTTTCCCCCTCTTCACATACCTCATCTCTAGTGTTTACAAGTTACTTGTGGGCTGTTTTTATTGGCTATTCCATGCAATTCAATTTAAAGGTGCAAAATCAGAGACTCTGAAGTCTGCAGGCTGGTGGAGTAGGATTTTCTTCCCAGCAGGCACTGGACTATCTTAATTCCCTGCTCAGCACAAGTACAACTGAGAAAGCCAGACATCAAACTGCAGAATCAGAGTGCCTTTGGTTGCAATGGCATGATGCATAGGAGGAAGAAACCTGTCTCCTCAAACCTTAGCCTGGATTTTGTATCAGGTTTTGAAAGGGGATGGTGTGGGGTGGTGGTTCAGGAGTCACTACTTTGATTTGCTTTTCCTTCACCCAATGCACACACAAATGTGCACACTGCAGGAACAGAGTGAACAGAAGCTACGTTGCCATAGCCTTTCTAGATGTGATCATTCTAGAGTGCCCGTTGAGATTGGTCTGTGGGGTGATCTCTAAGTGGATGATGGAGAGTCAAATAAGATGGGGAGGGGAAGATGAGGAATGGAAAGAAGTCTGCTTTCCTAGTCTCATATTGTGCTTGTTCATGAAGCTTCACTTTGTTTTGCTGACTCCCAGAATGACATAATCACATATGATAACATTACACCTGAAGCGGTGCAGGATCCAATGTCCTCTGAGCATGCTCAATCATTGTATCCTAGGTTGGGACAATACTAAGATGTTGTCTTGAGTCTTGCTGAATTTTGCTGGCACTGGAGTATGGCTAGTAGCAAGTTCCTTGTATTAAGTTCCTTTGTTAAATATGGACTTGAATGCACTCCTGTGTCTGGTGCTATTTTCTGGGTTTCCCTCTTAGCTCCAATTTTGCCACAGAACAAAATGTCACCTGTCCTTTCTTGTTCTGGGACTGACTGCCTTAACAAAGTGCTGATCTTCCTTGTTTGTTGGCAGCACTCCTATTTTCTAATGTCTATTTTTTTCTTCCTCTTTAGCAATTGTGTGTGCGCAGAGTAGTGTCACAGCTTTGGGATGAAGGAAAGAAATTTTGGCTAGATGAAACTGAGGGCAGAGCTGTACTGAGCTGCAAACTTTGCTTTCTGCTTGAGGAGTTAGACATAGAGGGTCTTGTTCAGACTTAAGATAATTGATCATTGCTAAGTAAGTGCTTCCATGCAACAAAATAACCCAAATAGTTATATTTGTTAAGTGTTTCTCCTTTATTATACTTGTGCTGGATTAGTCCATAAGGGAAAGTCATAAGAGCACAGATGATGAAATCAAGGGGTCCATCTCAGACTCCTCGTTGCTGAGAATATTATTCTGAGGGATGAGGTCCAGAGAAAAGAAAATCACCTGAGTAATGGCACAGACTGGAGAAGATTTTAGTGAAAGGTCAGAAGAGCACACCACAAAAAGGTGAAGGCAAGAGGCCTGTTGAAAGGTCAGATTTTTGGCTGGTGGATTTACAAGCAGGCAGAGCAAATGAGTGAAACCTCATAAAGCAGGAGAAAGAAAAGTGTCTTTTACTGCAGCCTGTGTTTTGGCACTCCAATTTCTCCTCATTACCAGAAGGATAATTCCATGAGATGCGGGTCGTCTGCTGAATTCCTCTGGGATCTGGATCTAAGTTCATCTGGGTAGGATTCTTACCATTGTCTACCATACCTTGCTAATTTTGGAAAGAAATGCTTTTCCTCTCCACCTGCTGCCTGTATCCCGTATGTGATGAACACGCACCTGGAGCGTGGACATGGAGTTACGGTCTGTTGCCTTCCCACTGAAAGCAATGCAAGCAAAGGTTACAGCTTTCACCTCTATGGTTGTTTTTCCCATCCTTCAAGTGACTGCAGAGGTGGTGGTGGTGCAAGTCTTTCTGTGAGCCAAAATCTATCACCTCATATATATTTTAAAATCCTGTAGTGCTGTCATTGCAAAGGTTCTTATTTTGAATTGGGAAACACTTGAGACATCTGGCCCATTCTTCCAAAGCCGCTGGAGTTTATAAAGTATTTTCACATTAGATAGGTGCAGATATGGATCTAGTCCTTGTGCTGATCCAGGGCTTTGTTAAACTGCTAAACATAAGTTTGCTCAGGGAGGTTTAACAGTCTGGTGCTGCTTACAAAGCAAGGATTTACTATTCCCTTGCAAAAATCTTGCTGTAGGTGATGTTTTTTTCAGTGGGAAAAGATATTTACAGTGCTGTTTCCTGGAAGGACTGAAATCTGACTGTTTTCTAACCATAGTTTCCCTGTTTTAGTAGTCTTTTTTTTTTTTTTCCCTAAATCTTATTATTACAGCTGGATGATGCCTTTTATTTTGTAAAACATCCCTCACATAGTATCTGTCATCACTCCAGGGATAAATAGGATAGCACATACAGCTAGGTGTAGGAGTGCAAGTAGCTATATTGCGTAGGAAAAGGAAAGTGGAGTGGAAGTGGAGCACTTCAGGCTTCTCCGAGCAGCCTTTTGCAGTCAGGACATCAGCAGGGGTACCAAATCAAATGGCAAAACATAGTAGAAGGGGGAGAGCAGTCGAGGGGAAAATAAGGCGGAAAAAAGAGATTTTGTGGGTGTAGGAGTTTGCTTTTTCTTGCCTTTGTTGAGTTCTTTTTGTGTGGGTGGATTGGTGAATCACAAAGCAGGTGTAGGGAGTTGAAGGAGAGAAAGGCTTTTGCGCTGTTAGAGGTGAGAATGTGTGAAAGGATGGAAAGAAAACCAGTGCTTGTTATGTGCTGGGGGCCACACTTCACAGGTTTTTGGGTTTGTTTTTTTAAACAAGGAAGTTGGGTTTGCTCTGAATCCCACAATGAAGTAAAAGACAGTGGAATTGTCTAGCATTACTAAATCCAAGCATTCAAAGTTCTTTCCCTGTTTATTATGGTATCTTGAAATGGGCCCAAATATCAAAAAAACTTTAAAAGTGGTCTTGAGTGATTCTTTCTGGTTTTCTGTCTGTCTGTCTTTTTTGACAAAATTGTGTTGGTCTCTTCTCCCAGGCAGCCAGCACCAGAACAAGAGGACATAGTCTCAGGCTGTGCCAAGGGAGGTTTAGGCTGGATGTTAGGAAGAAGTTGTATACAGAGAGAGTGATTGCCCATTGGAATGGGCTGCCCGGGGAGGTGTTGGAGTCACTGTCATTGGAGCTGTTCAGGAAGAGACTTGATGGGGTGCTTAGTGCCATGGTTTAGTTGTTTAGGTGGGTTGGATTGGTTGATAGGTTGGACACAATGATCTTGAAGGTCTCTTCCAACCTGGTCTATTCTATTCTATTCTATTCTATTCTATTCTATTCTATTCTATTCTATTCTATTCTCTCTTTTATCCATATTTGTCAGACTTCAGCTTTCTCTGAGACCTTGCTGAGCACCAATGCCAGCAGAAGTACTTAGGCTTGCATAATCTGTGCCATTTTAATTCGGTCTGGCAGATTCAGCTGAGATATTACACCGATGGCTTTGTAAATTTGTTGTGTCACAAGTTATTTGCCACAAGTATTACCTTCGTTTCTCTCTGCCATTTAAACAGTTGATAAAGGCTGGTATGATGATTTTTTTTTTTTTATGAGGAAATTATCTACAGCACAAATTTGTTTATGGTCTATTTTTAATAGCCAGCTTCTGCAGATTCAGAGCAAGACTATAGAGGTGTGTAATAGCCAGGTGGTTCCTACACTATCATCAATAATGTTGGTCTACGCTTGATTTAATTTTTTGATGATGATAGTGCAGGGGGCATGGTGACAAAATCTAGACCCCTTCACAAGCTCTCCAGGTACTGAATCTTTTTATAAATGAGTCTGGCATGTAGTTGTAGGGTTCTTTAGTAGCATGCCTGCAGAAGGGAGGTGATTCAACTGCAAAGCAATTATGACTTTTTTTCAGCAAAGATGTCTCCATGGAGTGCATTAGACTCTCTGCAGCAAGCTTTTAAAGTAGCACATCAAAGTCAACTTTTAATTGTTGATCAAATAGTAGTGATAATCACAATGAGGATAAACCTTTTTCCTTTGTGTTTCATTAGGTAGCATCTGTTCTTCCTGGTTTCCCATTTTGATCTGTATTTTTTCAGAAAACCTCCCCAAATCTATGTATAAAAACCTGCCTGTAGCTGCATTTCTTAGGGCAAGCTGTGTGCACCTTTCACTGGTCCTGTGCTGACTACAGGAATGGCCACATGAATTCCAAATGTATGTTTGGCACACATGAAAACTTTGATTGTGGAAAGAAGTTAAAACCCTTGCTCCATTTAAAAAGGGGAGAAACAAAAAATAAAAAGATGAAATGTTCCCTGCTAACTTTAAAATTAAGTACTTTGCTTTTGTTTTGTTCTGGTATCACTTTGAAATAAAGCCTTAGAGCCCAAGCTGTAAGTCTCCTGGTTCAGCAGCAGCATTGTTTCTCATGTACAGGCTGCTTACCAACCTTGCAAACTAAAGAGGATGTGGGAACCCAGAAGTCCTGGATCATCTGTGCCAGCTGAAAGATACCATGGAGCTCTGGGTTTTACTGTAACACCAGGAATGGGAACAGAAATATGCTGATGTGCAGGGCAGACCACAAAACTAGCTCTGACAAAGTTAATTTGAGAGCTGGAAGCCAACGCTGCCTTGGTTTTTGCACCTTGCTTCCCAGCAGTGCTTGTGAAACCACATCGCTTCTGGTACTTCGTTGTGCCCTGTAGGCAAAAAGTCCTAGCTAGCACTGAGCTTCCTCAGGCCCACAGAGCTGCTGTGTTACCAGCTCCATGGCAGCAAGCCTGCAAGCTCTGGAGTCCCTGACTATGAATGTGATTTGACTGTGAAAACAGTTGCCATAAGGCATTACTGAGGCCAGAGGATTTATGGACTGAACACATTTGTATAAATAACCTGAACATCCAGAATTATAGTTCTTAATATTAATAAACAGGTGGATATAAAACCCTCAAGCTTCAGGGTTTAACTTTTAGGGATCACGCAAAAAACCCCACAACAACCTTCTAAAGGGTGACATATTCCAAATACTACCTTGGTATATGGCTCAGGCCACAGGCAGGATGTCAGTGTAGACTGGTCACAGGTAAGGCTCTGTGTGTTGGTGTTTATCTGTCGCCAATGGCTTCCTCTACTCTTGCTCACCATGAAGACTAAGAAGTGATTTTGCTATGTCTATTTATTTGCAAAGCATTATCCAGCATTACTAAGGAGGCATGCATGTGAGTGAAGTGTACGTTGGCATCAGCCCTTCTCATTAGTTGAACAGCAACAGCGGATGCTCCCTGGCTGTACTTGTTGTTCCAGTAGTTGGGCATCTTCACAGAAACATGTCAAAGGATGGCAAGGAGAAGAAAAATCTCACCTTTCATTAAGTTTGCTTCTGTGGGCTGAAATGATGACTCAGCTCTCAGGCATGAAAAACACCCATAGTACCACACCTCTCTGGCAAAGCCAGGTGCATGAGCACTCCAGAGGCTTATTCTTGAGGGAAACACTGGAAAGGCACTTGCTCTCCATGCCTGAATAACATCTAGTGTTGTTACTTCGGGCAGTTTTCTGTCCAGCCTTGTTAGTAAAAGTGTGTCATACAGAACTGTTGCTTTGCTTGCTGCAGCACATAAATAAAGGTCAGTAGCTGTGACCTAAAGAGCTTAACAATAGAATGCAGACTTTCAAAACAGATAAGCTTTAGCCAGTGATGCCCAATTCTTACCTCTTTGGTGCAACTGAAATATTTCCATTGTCCTTCTCCCAGTTTATAGGTGGGAAACTGAACATAGCCCAGGGATAAGAAATGCTGGAGACTCTTTTGTGGTCTAGAAATGGAGTTACTTGTAAGGCTGTACCTGTTATGGCCTGCTGCCCTTGAAACAAGTAATGTTCTTCAGGATTTCAGACGTGCAGGTGGGCTTCCAGTCCTACTTCTTCATATAATATTTGTTTCTGATGATCTTCTTTTGAGTTAGGGTGCACTGTGGAAGTACTAAAATATCATAACAGCATGTACTTTAGGGCCATGACCAGACAGGTTTTCAGCTTTTAATCAGCTGAAGTAAACATTTAGTTCTTTGAGCAGTGGTTCTATTAGCTCCTGTACTGTGAACATGGGACAAACGTCCTCACCTAAGTGGAAAAAGAGTCATAAAAGGAGATCCTTTAGTCTGAACAAGTCTCATTGATTTGCCAGATCCTACATAACCAATGACTTAGAGCAGCATGAATTACAGGGGCACTATCTGTGTAAGTTACAACTTTTTAATGCCTGGTGTAAGTTGCTGCATTTCTTCATTCTTCACTCAATAAAGGATGCTTTGAGGTTGGAAAGTGCTAAGCCAGTGAAATGCTAAAACTCTGACTTCAGACAAAGCTTTTTCTCTTTTTTTTGGTATGAGACAGAAGAATAGGTCCAGGTGTTTTTATTATTTTGTTTTTTTCATCCGTTCCTTTTCTGTTCATGTGAATAAGAAAGTGATGTCAGGTAGTGCTTAGAACATAGGGTATCAGGTAATGATAGGACTAGGGGGAATGGAACAAAAGTAGGAATGGGTAGATTCAGACTGGATGTTAGGAAGAACTTCTTCACCATGAGGGTGGTGAGACACTGGAACAGGTTGCCCAGGGAGGTGATAGAAGCCCCATCCCCAGAGGTTTTTGAAGACGGGCTGGATGTGGCTCTGAGCAGTGTGAGGTGTCCCTGCCCACGGCAGGGGGTTGGAACTACCTGATCCTTGAGGTCCCTTCCAACTCTAACAATTCTATGATATTGCAATGTTTAATATATATGCAAGAATTCTACCTGTCTGCAAGAGCAGGGAGATGACTTGCAGTGGTGCTTGCTCTGCCACATCACAACTGCAAAAGTCACACTCCTTTTAGTGTCTTCTGTCCACTGAGATCTGTAATTAGGCGTCCATCAGGGTCGCATAGTTCAGTGACGCTTGGATAAAAAGCTCCAAAGCAAAATCTTGCCTTTCTCCTAATTCCTTTATCTATTCCTGCTCACAGCAAAGGCCTGGGGAGCTTTGGCAAGACTTATATTCTTTCATTTCGGTACAGTGTGTGCTACTATACATTAAAATATATCTTTAGTGCCAAGAGGGACATCCATTGAGATCTAAGCATATTTTCTTTAAAGTGGCTCTTTGTAAGCATGCCCACTTATTCCTGTCATTTTTATCTGCTTCTTCTGCATGAGAAGGGAATGCAGACTTCCCTCCTTTTTCAGGTCAGGAATTTTAAACCCTGTGGGATGGCACACAGATGCATTCTCTGGGTTAGCTAATGACTTTGTTCTGTTACTCACATGAAAAGCTATTTTGCCTTGATTTCAGCCTTTGTTCTAGGAGATGCTCATCCTAGTAAAAATGGCAAATAATGGAAACATTTTTCTTTTGTGTAGATTCATTAATGGGCCCAGACCTCTCAGTTAACTGCATTGCTGGAAGTAAGGGGAGTATCCCGCTTGCAGAATGATGCTGGGATTAGCAGCTGAAAGATAACTCCCAAGTAGGCAGTTTCTTCTGTTCAGTTGAACTACTTCTGAAGTAGGAAATCAGGAGTTGATTTTATTTCATATGCAAACATGTCTGGGAGGATTCTAGCTAGAGCACATTTTGTGCACATGTTTTTTTAATTGCCAGTGTAGTCGGTGGAGTGAAGTTAGCCAATAAAAGGGTATGAGTAGTTTCCTAATTGGACAGTTGGACTATAATGCATCAAAGTCACCTTTTATCTAAGTTGCTAATGTCCAGTGCCATTCCCAGTTTCATGTTCATTTCAGACAGGCTATAGCTTTCTCCCAGGCAACCAGCACCAGAACAAGGGGACACAGTCTCAAGCTGTGCCAGGGGAGGTGTAGACTCGAAGTGAGGAAAAAGTTCTTCACTGAGCGAGTCATTCGTCATTGGAATGGGCTGCCCAGGGAGGTGGTGGAGTCGCCATCCCTGGAGGTGTTCAAGGGGAGATTGGACGTGGCACTTGGTGCCATGGTCTAGTCGTGAGGTCTGTTGGAACAGGTTGGACTTGATGATCCTTGGGGTCTCTTCCAACCTTAGTTATACTGTGATACTGTGAAAACCTCTTTCTTCCTCTTGTCAAGAAGGGTCTACAGGAGCTTCATGTGCTGCATCCAGACCGTGCTGATGCGACATGTCTGTGTTTACAGATGTTCAAGAGAACCTCTCCAATGAGGGATGCAGGCAGGTGAGAGTCAGCAAAGCAACTCTTTAGACCTTTCTTCTGTGTGAACTGGCCTGCTCAGTGTGGGTATGGTTCCATGTGACCTGACTGTCACACTTCTAGTCGTTGAACTCATCTACCTGCAAGAATTTCTGTTCTGGTCTTTCCTGCACAGTGTGGACAACAGGTCTTTTGTTATAGAACCTGATATTAAGTCCACTGGGTAGGTAAATTCTTTTACAACCATTTGCTAGATTATGTAGTTAGTAGCCAACCTTTCTGCTGGGTTGAATACTTAAGCAGATATGTTCTCTTGTAGCTTAGGATGATAAAATTGCTAGTCAGTTTTCATGAGCTTTGCACAGAATATTGGAGTTCTCAATAATGCATCCAGTAGTTCAGATAGTTCAAGGCATTGGTCCATGTGGTATTTCAAGGTGCATCAACTGTTAGCAGATGTCCTCTGTTCTCTGCTGTACTCCTGAAGGTATGTGCACAATTATGACATCTTTGACTGTTATTTTGAAGTGAGGCAGAATGAATCTTCCTCACATTTGTACAGGTTGTCACCAGTGATAGAACTGGAACCCTGAGAGATGTATTCTTGCGTGTTATGTTGTATTCCAGTTCAAAGTATCTTGGTTAAATTAGGTGGGGACTAAGACACATCAGAACTGTATGAAGCCTTTGAAGGATTAGAAGCAGTAATTATAATCAAACATTTAATTTTCTGCAACTTCAAATAATGCCTGTTTACCTCTTTAGCTTGTGATATATTAAATCTTCTGGTATGTTATGCCAGTTCACAATATATTTTTTTGTTTAAGGCTTCAAATTCAGAATTAAAGGCTTCTGAAAACCTTCTTTTTGTGAACTGTCTTGTGAAGTTTATGATGACAAATAGCAACTTGTAATTGATTCTTCATACATTAGTTGCAGATCCATTTGAGCATGACCAGGGAACTTGCTGTTGTCAAACTTATTGGGAGCATGCTGGAGGCATAATATGCTTTCTATTATTCTGTTACCATGATCTCTAATCTAGAGGGCAAAACAGAAATAAGAGGAAGGATGTGTTTAATCAGAAGGTCCTTAGAACAGATTGCTTGAAGTGGTTAAAACAGCACGCAACATAATTGCTGTGGAGACTTCTCTTCCAGCTTCTTGGCCAAGAACATGTCCATTGGCTTCTCTGAGGGTAATATTCCATGGCAAGTAGATACAGATAAAAAAAGATAGAAACCTCTCAGTTAGGTAGGCTTAATGCATAGCAGGCAGTGTAGAGAGAGGGCAAATTTAGAATGCTAGGAAGCTTGAGAAGCATTTGTGTGGCAACAGAGAAAGGAACCTTGTCATCAGGAGATCTAGCAGAATTGCAGTCTTTGTCCACAGCAGTAAAGCTACTTTGACCCAATTCTCATGCCTTGTGCTCCCAATGTTAAAGGAAGGAAATAAAAGGGAAGAGCTTAGCTGTCACCTTCCATTTGTTCCTGTGCCTAAAGGTTGTAGAGGTGAGTACCTGGAGGCTGGACAGCTGGGGATTCAAGAAGAGACAACCTTGGTTTTGCTGCTGCCCTTGAGGCATGTCTCATTGTGCATGTCTGTGCCTCATTTGTCTGACAAGACTTTTTTGCTTTATCTGCCTTACAGAAGTCTGCAGTGGAGGCATGCTACTTTCCAGCATGTCTTACATGCTAGCTTTGTGAACGTAGAGGAAAATTTGAAGCTGAAAATTTATGCTTTCTTTTGGGGCCCTGCACACTAAGGCATACCTTGTGTTCTTGACCGCACCTCATATTTGTCATAAATAGTCCTCTTGAAACTTCTTTTTCACTTCTGATAATTTTCCAGTTGTGCTCCTGAAGCACTTCTCTCCAGATACAGTGCATTTTCTCACCTCATTGCTTTACCCATGACCATTTTAGTTCCTGAAGACCTATCTAAGTGGGAAATTTAGTTCTGATTCCCGCTATAAAATCAAGAGTGAGCTTTCAGGGACTTGTAGCAGATTCTCTGAGGTCAGAAACATATCTGATTTGATGGGGAGAGATATGAAATCTGATGTATAATCTCTTCACCTGTCCATTGAGTTTAGAGGCTACATTTACACTGGCAAGTAAAAGCCACACATCCATTAATCATGATGCTGGTAAATATGGGGTGCTCTGCAGGGATGGTGGGTGTAAATAGTAAGGGTCTGCCCTGTAATATTAGCCTGATAGTTAAGATTTCTGTGATGTTTCAAGCAGACATTAACATTTAACCAAAGACTGAATATTTGGAGTTTGTCTAAAATACAGGTATATAAAAACCATGGAAATCTGTGAATGCTTCTAACTAAGAGTTGAAGATCTGGTAAGACATAAAGATGTTGGAGTAGAGGCTAAATGTGCATGTTGGAATATTATTTGTATTGACTATGTTTCTTGTGCTCATATTTTGAAATAGTAATCAAATTTTATTAATATTTTAACATCATTACTGTCTTCAAAACTGGTTTTAAAAGATAGTGTATTTGATGCTTTAAGCCTCATTTCTGTGTGGTTAAATGATCTCTGAAGAGTGCAGAGTTTTCATGAATTTATTCATCATTTGAAATTGTCTTGATCCGTAGATTGTTCTCAAGCAGCTCATTAAAACCGCACAGGATACAAAATTTGAGATGTGTTGGTTACTTTGATTGCATTAAACTGGTACTTGGAATCATGTTTGGGTGTAGATTTCAAGTCCTGAATTTGATTTCCACAAATATTTCCTAACATTGAGGGTTTGGGGTTTTGTTCTTCTTGCCAATGGCTTTGCTTGCTTAACTCCTCACAGAAGCAGCTGAAAATATTTGCTGGTTATTGCTACTGCAGCTATTTTGGATATCTTGGACTATTTCAGTTAACCATAGTCCTGTTTTTGCACAAGTAATTAGAAAAACATAAACAGAGCCTATAATACACCTGGTCTAGTGTTTGGGGAGCACATGAAGAACCTTCCTGTAGAAAAATGAGAAATAAACAGCGAGTGGAGTATCGCACCGCTTTAGTGACACTGCAGCAAACACACTCAATTTGTATGAGTAGGGATTTCCAGACAAAAAAATAATCTTATACATAAGGTGATTAAGACAAGTAAAGCCAGCACTCCTGCTTTGTTGTTAAACAAAGATGTTATTCTCGCACTTGTAAGATTTAGTAAGACATTAAGCATGTGTGCGTGATGTCAAGATATTGGCTCTAGCATGTGTTCTTACAGCCTTTATAGTTTGTGATGACATAATTAGGTACATTCTGTGAAAATAACTTAAAATGTTTCTGTCTGTTCCAATGAATTGAATGTGTTTGGTCCAGGGTGTCTTGCTGGAACGCTTGCACAGCCTTCTTTCTGGAGGCTTGAGGAGGTCAGAAGTGAAACCGTCTTTTGTTCGTTTGGTGCAGCAATGTATCTCCAGGTTTCTGTATGTTTCCAGCATCCAGAGATACTGTCACTGCTCAATGCCTAATAAAACCCCAAGATCCCTGGCTAGAATCATCCCTTGGACTTCCCAGCCCATTGAACAGCTGTACCTCATTGCAGCTTGCAGGCAAACTGGCTTGGAACTGAAACTGCTGGCTTAGATATTTAGAGGTACAGATGACCAAGCAGTACTTAGCTTGCTAAGGCCAAGCTCTCATTTTCTTCCCACCCCCCTTTGTTCTATCTTACAACTGTCTGTGCAACTCTTGTAATTAGTTTACCCTTCCGTTTCTGACTCCTAGTTATTAGATACTTTACACTTGGTACACTGCCATTCTTCTCAGGATCTGAAAGCACTGAGACCTTAATTCACAACACCTTCTGAAACAGATATGTAAGGCATCTGTTTTATAAGTAGCTCAGATGGAACGCAACTCACCCAAGGTAAGATGAGTATGTCTGTAGGCAGCCAAGAATAGGCTACAAGTGTCTAGCTTTTGTAATAATATGTATTTTTAAAGTATTATAACTTAAACCAAACAAGGGGGGGTGGAGGGGGGAGAGGAAGGCGGGGAGGGGCAGAGAGAAAAGAAAAAAAAGGAAGCATGCAGTCAATGAGCTGTTGTTAAATTCCTAGTGTTCACTGTTCAGTGCCACTGAAATCCAAGCTAAGATTGTATATTTATGTTAAATCATGCTGAGGCTGTCTATAAGAATAAGACAACCTGGTCCCTTAAAGCGGTCCCTACAAGAGCTACATTTCTGGAAGCTAGCGATTTTAAAGGCAGTGAACAAAACAGTAGTAACTTGCAGCTGAAGTCCTTCACCAGTCTGGAATTATTGTAGCTGTATCAACCCTTTCCTTGCTATAAATCAATTCTTATTGCTGTTCTGTGGTCGTGCTCAAAATGAGCAAGACTAGTTGTAAATGTTCTTTTTTTTTTTTCCTTCTTTAATTTCAGATATAAGACTCAGCAGGATCTTGACAATGCACTATTTATAAGAGTAATTGTGGTTAGATTTCATAATATAAAAGCTTGCATTGGGAGGGTTACCAAAGTGAGGTATGTGTGTGTGGTGCTCCCTGGATCCCAGAGTGTCTGGTTCAAACCGCTTTTTCAAATACGTTGCCAGTCAGCTGAGAATGGAAAAAAAAGCCCAGAACGTGCTCCAGTCTGGACTTGGCCTCAGTGGGTTTTTTCCCTTTCTCTCAGGGACTCAGCTGGCCTTGTGCATGTATTCAGGGTGGAGACTTCCAGCTTTTGCTGGGCTCTCCAAAACACTGCAGTGAGGTTGCATTTGTGGTTTTTTTAAAAGCTGCAGTCCCTGTACCAAAACAGCTGGGCCATGCACACAGAAATTTCCATCTTGAGTCCTGAACTGATCTGTTTGGAGCTCTGTGGATAAATCATTTGCTGTAGGGGAGGGACTCACAGTACTGAACTTTAGTCATCCAAGATCAGTGATCACACTTGGAGGATGGTCTCTCTCACTGTGGGTTGTGGTGAGACACAGTGACTCAGGCTCCGGCATCAAATCACCTGCTGGAGGAACTGAACCACCCACTCCCCAGGCCCTATCACAAAGCGTGAACCTAAAGTGTATTTAATTACCCAGAGTAGGCACCTCTAACCCCTCATGTGAATCTCCCTCCCAGAACTACTTTAGAAGTTGCCAGGGTTCCTTATAGGTGCCTGGTTTTCACATATATAGAGCCAGATGAATGATCAGAGTCAAAGTTAGAACACGCCTCTGCAACCTAGGATAATCCAGATGTGCAAAGAGGAACATACTGTGGGGGAAGTGAAAACAGGAGGTGAGTAATATCATGTAGCTGTTCTGAGAAACAGAAACACCCCCATCCACCAGTGTGCTGGTGTTTAATTGTCTTTCAGTTAACAGTAACACATCTGGTAAAAGGCAGAAGAGTAAATAACAGCTCCTGTAGCTGTATATCACCAACTCTACCTGGCCCTCAGTCAGCCCTTCTCCATCTTCTGGAACCTGTTGAGCTATATTCAAACCAGTTTCATCATTCCACTGACTACAGTGAAGTTACTGACTGGGGACCTAGTCTCAGACTGAGAGAGAGCTTTAGAGAAGTTTCATCTGGATATCTGTGGCTTGGGAATATTTCTAATTATAAGCAATGAGTCTTCTTTGTGGTCCTCTGCTGCAATACAAACTGTTTTAAACTAAGTTACAGCAGAAAATAGTTCCTAAACTACCTCTTATTTCTCTGATACTTACATAAGGGTCAGCATGTGCTTGACAAGCATGGGGCTTTCTCCTTTCATAGCAATAATATACAGCTGATCTTGTTCTTCGCCTTCTCCAAGCCATACAAGGAAGGACAACAGATGAGAGGAGCCATGGACCAGCAAAACTAAGGAGAGAGTGAGGGGGGAGGTTTCCATATCCTTTGAGAAATCTGGCATGGATTTCCCTACTCCTGGCAGTTCCCCATGTGACAAGGGTAGGCAACACAGTTCTGAATGCAGACCTATGCTTTAACAGCCTGGCTGAGCCCATAGTGTTTTGTTTTGGGAATGGTTGTCCTATCTGCTCCATGTTTACTTGAGTGTGGAATGATGCCTGCACAGGAAACAAAATTCATGTTTTAAAATAGTATGCCATAAAATTCTGGTTTTGTAGAAGGCAGGTAGTGAGAAAAGGAGGGATAGCTGTGGCATCTCAGAGGCAATAACTTGTATGCAGCTGGTGTGTTTGTATTTGTGCAGGGAGCTATTCCCTGAGGCGCCTGCCTCATCTGACTATATGTCTAATATAATTCCCTTAAGGCTGACCTCTGCTTTCAGCACAGAACGCTGTGGGATTACCACTGTTGTTGAAATATTCCATGCATCCAAATGTCCTGCTTGCAGAGAAATTGGCTGAGCGTGTTCTCGCTGTGGGAACGGTCCCAACTCTTTCAATTGTTTAAAAGATATATTGCTTCCCTCATCCTTAGATCATCCTTTGGCCCATGCAGGACTGCTATTACTTGACTTTCTAAATTTAGCAGTTAGATACCTCAAATCATTAATACCCAGCAAAACTGCCACTCAGAGGAAGGGGAAAAAAAAACAAGAAAAGGAGTTGTCTGTCTTTCACAATAGATCCTGTATGTACAAAGTGATTTCATTTGATGAAAAATGTATTATTTAAACCATTAAAAAGATGGAGAAGTGTGCTAGGCAGCCTCACAAAGACATGTTGGCATGAAACAGGACATGAAGAGAGAGGAGTGCAAAAAAGCTGCGTGGAGCATTACTACTCCTGGGCTGAGAAACAGTACCACTTTATACTGAGAAACTAACTAGACCTTGACCAAGGACACAGAAAATTGGCAGCATTTTAGGTCTCAATACAGAGTAGGTGCTTTAATGATGGCTGACTGAAACCTGAGCATTGATGGAGAGATTATATTTGAACAGACTTTTTTTGAGTCTAGTTTTCATTTTAAAATAATAGAGCCTTAAATGTAAATCCAAGTATGAAAAACACGCAGCTATTTAAGCTACCATCTTTTCCTTTGTGACTGGCAGGCAGTGTGACACGTGAGACCTTTTAATCTGTGTATATGTAAGCAAATGTAGTACCTTTTGGGCTAATAAAATATTGCACATGTGAGATGCAATGGTGTTACTTCATGGCTTTTACCTCCATTCTTTGGTTTATGCTTTTACACAACAATATCCTCTAGAACTATGGTAAATGTTTTTTTTTTTGCCTGGGTACCCAGGTCTACTCTAGGCTCTTGGAATGCCCTGGAAACATTCTGCCATGCAAAATGCAGTAAGATAAACATGAATCACTTCCTCTCTACCAATACTTTGTGGTGAGTCCCCAGCCACTGGTTTTGTGACCTTCTTGGTAGACATTGTTATTTCTGAAATAGTTTTAGTCTGGCTGTACTTCATGTCCTGGGGCATTGCTCCAGACTTTTTTAATCCACTGGTTATCCATACTGTGTATGAGTCAGTAGATGCCAGGGTTCCTGTTTGAGAAGTGCTCTGCTGCCTCCATGGGAAATCCTGGGCACTGAGGGTGGAGACCTGCACGTACTGGCCACACTACTCCCTGCCCTGTGGATCTGTCTTCTGTATAATGTGGATGTAATGGAGTAGTGCCCTCAAGGCTGGGGAACTGATGTGTATTGTGAGTGTTTCTCTGTGCCATAAAATCCTTCTTTTCTAGAATGATAACCCTTTTTCCTGAACATACAGGGTTTTTCCTCTAACTACTCTTCAGCTCTGTCCTTGCCTTTGGACCTACACTTAGTAGGGAAGTAATTTAAACTGTCCAAGCGCAAGATGCAGTGTAACCAGAATCTGCACTCTCATGTTTTGCCACCTGCCATTTATCTGCAGTAGTCTAAGGGACTGTGTTTGCACAGCCATGTTGTGTTAGGAGAAGACCTGTTCTCCTCTGAGTGGTTGTCTCCCCTGAGTTGTTGGAGTGACGCTCCAGTGCAAACTCCATCTACCCTCTTCCCACCTAGGTCTTTGGACTTAATTTGACTTCTTTATCTAGTGTTTCTAGTCATGGGGTTAAGTCTTCATACCATGGCACTTCCATGGATTTCCATTGGATTTTTTTTTCTTACTTTTGCCACATGTAACATTTTAACATGAAAGAAAGACATGTCTTTTACAGTGCTTCCCATCTTTTAGAGCCCAAGCATGTTAGGAAAGAAGACGATATTTGGATAGCACACTAAGCACTAGGAATAACTATTCAATAGAGCTGTAATGTTTCATGATGGTTAAATAACTAATTTCCTCAAATGATTCCTGCTATGACTGCAGGAGTTTAGGAAGTGCCCTGAGAGTCCCTCAGATTTCTTCCGCAGACATGCAAATGGTTAATTCCTAATTACCAGTAGATGGCTCCCAAGAGCACACTCTATAGGCTGTGTTCCCAAGGCACATGAAGCAGAGTTGTGGTGTGCTCTAAACCTCTAGGGCTTCATGACCTACCAACTGAAGTTTGCACAGCATCCCAATGTCTGTCATCAGGATCATGGCACTCTCCTGTGAACACAAGGCAACATGAATGATGCGTGCTCTATGGTAAGAAGTCTGGTCTCCCAGTTACATGGTGATGATGGAGTGGAAGAGTCATGCTAACACGCACCAGTGAGGCAATAGGTAGAGATCTTGAAACAGCAGCTGTGTTGTGGAATGACTCAGCTGGTTCTACATCAGTAATGCTGACTGAGTGGCGGTAAGAGAGGGTGCAAACCCTTCAGAGTGCTTCTGTGCTGGCAAGCAAAACCTGACTGCTTGTTACATTTGTTGAATGCCTCCAAGAACAAGACCCCTGATTTCTCTTCCAGAAATAGAGATGATAAATAATTGTTATAACTGTCTCCTTTTTATAATTATGTCCAAATGGATTTTTTTTTCCCCCCCCAGAGATTCTAATTAAGTTTTACATTAATTACAAGTGTGCAGCATCCTTTTACCAGCAGAAGAGCCTTCTGGGAATCCCTGGTGTGTTGCAGCTTTGAAGGCCTGGTTTTAGTCCATTTGCTGAGGCCTGTGCTCCTCAGGGCTACTGTTGTGTTTGACTCCCTCATTAAATATCCTGAGAACTCTTGTTCTCCAGGGTTTGAAATCCTTAATAAGATTTGCATTTTTGAAGGCAGATGCAGTTCCCTGGGAAAGCTGGGGAGATATTCTTTTTTGGCATTAGGGGAATTCTTCATCAACTGAAGTCAATCAGGAATACTGGCAGAAGAGGTTTTATTCATGCATGGGAAATCTGCCATCATTAGCAGAACAGAGACAGGCTGAGCTTCATGAACTGGAGAAGAGTTTTCTCTGCCCTGGTGACACCATTTCTGGAGTTTTGTGTCCAGTTCTGGATTCACCATCTCAAAAGGGGTGGGGATACACTAGAGACAGTCCAACAGACAGCTACAAGGATGGTAAAGGAACTGAAACATCTCTCTTAAGAGGAAAGGATGAGAAACCTGAAGCTGTTTCATCTGGAGAAGACTAAGAGGAGATCTTTATTAATGTTTACAAATATCCGAAGGGTGGGTGTCAAGAGGAAGGGGCCAGACTCTTTTAAGTAGTGCCTTGTGATAGGACAAGGGACAGTGGGTACAAACTGAAACACAGGAAGCTCCACCTCAACATGAGGTAAAACTTGTTTTCTAGACCCATCTGGACATATTCCTGTGTGACCCGCCCTAGGTGATGCTGCTTTGGCAGGGAGATTGGACTCAATAATCTCTGGAAGTCCCTTCCAACCCCTACTATTCTGTGATTCAAGGGTGGCACTCCTTCAGTCTGCTTCCTGTCTCTGGAGCTGTCAAAGAGATGCCAGCACAGAGCATAGGACTACTTGGTCAGAATGAACAGAGGGGACAAAGGAAGAAGTTGAGACCAAAGCACAGAGTTCATGGCAAAAGTGCTGTATCTTCCAGGTCTGTAGAGGAGGAATTTTCTATTTGTTCTCAAAATGTTGTCATATTGGTGTGGGCTCAGTTCTGTTCTGAGCCCATGCAGTGTTTGGAAACATAAGGTCCTTCTCTTATGCCTATGGTTCCTAAACACTATGATAATGCAATGCAAATCTGAAAATACCTTTGAGAAGAGGAGAGGACCCAAAAATGAGCTCTATTTGGAGAAGAATCACAGGCCCTTATTACTACAGTTCTTCATCAGAAGATGTCATAGCTCTGCTGACCTGCCTGTTTTGCTGCCTTTTTTGGTTGGTTTGGTTTTTTTCTGTTGCATCATGCTCATGGCTGATGATGATGGTTACTAGCAAGAATCATCATGAAGACCTGCTACACTGCTCACACACATCTTCAGTATGATGTTGTAACATGCACACATCTCTGGGATTTAGGCAATGCTCTATTAGGTAAAAACAATCTGGAATGTATTGGCTGTGTATAGGTGTGCATGCACTGCAGCATTTTAAAGTTATGGGTATAGAGCATGTATGTGAAGATCAGTGTGCTGTTTTATAGAGGCTGTCAGGTTAGAAACTCTCAGATGCTACTCTGACCTTGTAAGTGAGGAATTTCCCCACTTGTGATCTGTACTTGGGAAGGGGGTGGAAATTTGCATCACTTTGTTCTTGTATGTGCATTTGTACATACACACATCTTGGTGTTTAAGAATACAGATGGTGCAGCCAGCATGGAGAGACATTATTTCCTGTTTAAGTGCAAGTAGCTGGATAGATAAAAGGTATTATTTACCTTTTCTTTTGTTTTCCAGTGGCAAGTAATGGTAAGTAACCAATGGGTTGATGCTATGGCTTAATGAGCTTGTGTGTAATGCATTAACCTTCAATAGAATTTTGGCTGCTGCTACCTTACAGGAGTGTAGTCCAACATATGTTTTAGGTACATTATTTCTGAACTAAACCAGCCACTTGAAGGCAATTATGTAGTGCAGTGTCTTTTTACATAGTGGCATTTTAACCACAATATGGACAGTGAAACAGAAGATAGGAGTTAAAGAGAATAGGTGCTAGGCACACCAGCACTTATGTTGTCTTCCCCAGGTAGGTTTACTTGCTTTTCAGCACATCTGAATAGTCTCCTAGAGGTTGTAACTACTTCCCTTTGGCAAGTAGTATGGTCTCAAGGATCAAAACAATCCTAAGACTTCCTACCAATGTTTGTTGCTGTTAGGTGTGGTGGGGTAGATGCTGTGAATGCCACTGTTCTGGGACCCACAGGAAGGCTGAGAAGTTCACTGTAGACCCAGCAAGTCAATTTTCTCTTACTATTCTGATCCATCTTCTTTGTCTGGGTGCTTTGCAATTGACTTGGTTTCATTTTCAAGTTTGATGGTGGTACTGCCTGTCAAAGAGGAGTCCTGTTCCTCAGACTGTGTGGAAACAGTAGGGGCATCAATGAAGTTATTGTAATCCTTGGGTGGCTACGTTAGAGAATGGGGCACAAAACTCAGCCTATTCTGTGCTGGAACCCTCAGCTGTTTGGTGGCAATGGTATACAGTAGTTAAGAGCATTTGCCATAATTGACCAAAAGCTCTCTGGAAGAAAACAGGTAAGTGGAATATGTTGGGTGGTTTTTTTTTCAGTTTGGTTGTAATTTTGTTTGTGTGTTGCTTTTGTTGTGTGGGTTTTGTTTGTTTTGTTGTTTTAATGTAGAAATATAGCATGTATGCCTCTGCTCATTTAAATAACCAACCTCACCACGTTATATTCACTGGACATAAAATCATTAATTGAACATCTCAGATGAAAAATTTGATCTCCAATGGGAGGGTCTTACAGTAATCAGCAAATTCTGTGTCCATCTTGGAGAAGGGTGCAAAAGTAAGTTGATTTAGTTTGTGATCATTATGGCTCATTGGTTTAGGAAGCGCATTGTATGCGTCTATGTTTTGTTCAACTCTTTTGGCTTTGATCTAAGCTGCCTTTAAATGCCTTCTTTACAGACATGGAGATGACACACAAGAAGTGAATACATCAATTATTTATCTGCCATAAAGACCAGCTGTAAATGTTACATATTTCTGAGTTACCATATCTGAAATCAACAAAAATAGACCAAGTCTAAGTCTTTGAGAAACAATTTTGATGAATAGCTCAAGATACAATCATAAACCCATCAGACTCGATGTACTACTGTTATATAAATCATCTAGTTGCTATAGTGAAAAGGTTATGGTTGATTGCTAGCTCTTGCAGATCACTGAATTAATAACTTGTATCCAGGTCCACCTTACAAGTTAAGATCTAAGACTATAAAAAAACAGTTCAATCATGTATTCATTACCGTATATGTGAATTTGATACATTAACATGAGCACAAGCCTATAAAGTAGAAGTCATTGCTAATTTTGCACAGGTGAGGACTTTGGACCTAGTGGTAGTGCTCTATGCTAAGATAAAGAGTAAATGCCTAATTTCTAAACCTTTTTATTTGGTTGAACTGTTTCAATTAAGCCATTTATTTGAACTCTTGCATAGGAATAGATGTTTGTATAAATGAAAAGGGTAATTGCTGATGTTTTGTGGTTCTGCAAGTCTGGGATTTGTTGCCAGAGCAAATTCTTGCAGGGGAAGGCACCACACAGCATAGGGCTGGGCCAAGGGTAGATCTGGAGAGCACGCAATGAGTTGGAATAAGTTACCCTTCATTTGGGATGCAGAGATTTTGGGGAATGACCCTGACTGGGGAAGAGTAACCTGCCAGACTAAGCACATGTGCCCAATTCCCAAGGGAGAGGGTAGCAATGACAGAAGACCTTGTTAGAGGAAAATCAGCATAAGCTTTCTCCACACAGCACTGCTGCAAGTTATCAGTGGCATATTAATGAATAAGAACTCTGAACTTGGTTATAGTCATTATTTTTATAGAGCTGTTATTTTTTTCCTTACTCATGTTTGGATGGCTATCCCCATTAGGCGGAGAAAGGAACTAAAGAGTAGAAAAAAAGTAGCTTATAAAGATCACAGTTCTGCTGTTATGCTTTTTGTAATTTGTGAAATTCAGTAATCTCTGAAGATTACTGGGAGGGAACTGAGAGAATTGGGAGGGGACTGAACTGTGCCTGATAGCATTTTTTAAATTTGCAGGCCTGCATTGTGTTTTTTTTTTTTTTCAGCAGAATTCCTGCAATGCAGGAATAAAAAAACTGAGTGATCTTAATTACCCTGATTGACCTTAAGATGGAAGAATCTTCCTAAATGAGATGGGTTAGGAACTGGCTGGAGGGCCGAGCCCAGAGAGTGGTAGTGAATGGTGCCACATCCAGCTGGCAGCCAGTCACCAGTGGTGTGCCCCAGGGATCAGTACTGGGCCCCTTGCTCTTTAACATCTTTATTGATGATCTGGACGAGGGCATCGAGTCCATCATCAGTAAATTTGCTGACGACACCAAGCTGGGCGCAGGAGTTGATCTGCTGGAGGGTAGAGAGGCTCTGCAGAGGGACCTCGACAGGCTGGGCAGATGGGCAGAGTCCAATGGCATGAGATTTAACACATCCAAGTGCCGGGTTCTGCACATTGGCCACAGCAACCCCATGCAGAGCTACAGGCTGGGGTCAGAGTGGCTGGAGAGCAGTCAGGCTGAGAGGGACCTGGGGGTGCTGGTCGACGGTAGACTGAACATGAGCCTGCAGTGTGCCCAGGCAGCTAAGAGGGCCAATGGCATCCTGGCCTGCATCAGGAACAGTGTGGCCAGCAGGAGCAGGGAGGTCATTCTGCCCCTGTACACTGCACTGGTTAGGCCGCACCTCGAGTACTGTGTCCAGTTCTGGGCCCCTCAGTTTAGGAAGGATGTTGACTTGCTGGAACGAGTCCAGAGAAGAGCAACAAAGTTGGTGAGGGGTTTGGAACATAAGCCCTACGAGGAGAGGCTGAGGGAGCTGGGGTTGCTTAGCCTGGAGAAGAGGAGACTGAGGGGTGACCTTATTACTCTCTACAACTACCTGAAGGGAGGTTGTAGACAGACGGATGTTGGTCTCTTCTCCCAGGCAAGCAGTACCAGAACAAGAGGACACAGTCTCAGGCTGCGCCAGGGGAGATACAGGCTGGATGTTAGAAAAAAGTTCTATACAGAAAGAGTGATTGCACATTGGAATGGGCTGCCTGGGGAGGTGGTGGAGTCACCATCACTGGAGGTTTTTAGGAGAAGACTTGACGGGGTACTTGGTGCTGTGGGTTAGTTGCTTGGGCGGAGTTGGATTGGTTGATGGGTTGGACGCGATGATCTTGAAGGTCTCTTCCAACCTGGTTTATTCTATGTATTCTATGTATGTATTCTAAATCTGATTCTCCTTCATTAATACCAAGTCAGCAAGCAGCACAAATATGATCTGGATCAAGTGTCAAATTAAGCAGAACGTGGCATGGAATTTATGCTGGGTTTGTACCAGCTGCAGGAGGACAGACAATACCTAATCCAGCATAAAGTATACTGGAACTGAGATACCCCTTCATTTTTATTATTTTTATTTTTGTACACATTTGTGTGGAAGTGATTTTACCATATCTCAGCACTTTGCTGATGGGTTTGATCCAGGACAATTGCCTTAAAACCATGTTTTCTGCTACATGAAAAAGAGTGGCCTCGGTCAGCAGCTTTGAACAAGTCTTGTCCTTAAATGTGGTGGGAAGAGCTGTACCCTCTTCGGGTTTCTTAGGAGTTTTCCACTTTTGTGGAAATGCAGGAAGTCAGGGGGTTTGTGAGCAGGGTTTTTACCACTCGTGTTTTTTAAACTGGGTTTCTTAGTTAGCTATCACTGTTTCCACTCCTTGCATAAGGTTGTCGGGAAATCATCACCTGTGGATTATTTTGCTTACAGTGGTAGACTCTGGCTGTGCTTTTGCAGCATATCTAAGTACTTTCAGGACTCATGTATACAGTTTGGTTGTCAACCCATCAAATGTGATTTTTACCCTGAGAGTATATGGCTAAACTTATTAAGTTAAATTAAATGCCAGCCTTGCAAACTTGGAATTGGAGATCAGGGAGTGCTGAAAAAGAGCGAAATAATTTTGCACCATCATGTACTTCTAGCTCGTGTGAATATAAAACTGGAAGGCATTGCTCTGTGCTGCTGGCCTTATCCTCAGGACTTGTGCCCCTGAAGCAGATCCTGGACTGCTCTTGCTGCTTGATCAGAAACTGGAGAGTTGTGTTTCTGGGCTTGTCTCTTTGCACTTGCAAGCTTGCACGTTAGAGACAAAAGTCCTCTCAAATCACTCTCTTGAAAATATGTATTGTGCATCCTTATGAATCTGTACTGTGCTTGTCATACCAGGTTTCATGAAGCCTTCCCTGCTGTTACAGAAAATGTGTTGCTTTTGATGTGGCAAAGGCATGGATCAAGTTTTTGAAGACAAAAGTGCTATGAAAACAAGCAGTGCTCACTTTAATGTGATACAAAATTTGCAAGCAACAGCTTCAGACAGGTATGAGATGTTGAGTTTGCTTTATTTTAGGATGAAAATGAAAACACCTTTTTTTGCCAGGTTTTTTGTCTGCGTGATCGCTTCATCACCCTAATTTCTGCAAGGTTAAAGTTTCCTCTCTTTTTAGCTGTGAAGGCAAACTATCCATTTAATGATAGAAGGGTATTTTGTGTTGCTTTTGTTTCTCAAAAAGCTTGCCCTTCCCCAAGAATACACACATTGCTGAAGTCCTGTTTTCAAAATAGACTCTTGTCATACGTTTGGAGAGATGAAGTTTGGCTGGGAGTGGGGGGAAACAGCAACTATAGGCTGTTTCTATGGGAAGTATTTATAGCTGTTGATGAATGCAACAGCATTCCAATAGTTTAAAAAAGACATGCTAAACAGGATATATGATGTATCTCCTTATTTGAACTAGGTTTGAAAAAACTACCACCATACTCCCTTTTTTAGCTTCATTTCCTGAGGAAACTTGGCTTTAAAAGATCTTGCTCGGTGCATGTGTGCACACATGTCTCTTTTTGCTTTAAAATTCTCAGTGCTTGCATTGGTTTTAACCAAATTTGACAGAAGTTCTAAGGATAATTAGCTCCTACAGAGCTTACAAAACTGCATGACTCACGGAAGTAAGTAGAGGAGTTATATTGTTGATGCCCACATTGACATAAAAGCAGCAACATAAATGTATTATTGGACAGTGGAGACTCAGCAGAGGAGAATGATGTTATGAATGTCCCAAATGTGGAGGAAAATCTGTGCCTTGAGCATGTACAGTATTAGACACAAAGTTGAGCTGTGGATTCATGATAGGAAAGCAACCAGTTTTCATTAGTTTTGCTTCTCAAGGAACTTTAGTACTGCTGAGAGTTAGTAGTAAAAATACATCAACAGAGCCCACATATTAATGTTTTCAAGTCTGCAAAGCTCTGGAAAATTAGCATAGTATTTAAAATGCATTTGTATTTTTAGCTCATATTTTCTGATGAAATCCCTTGTGTTTGTCCACAGCTATATAGTTCACTATATGAAAACACAATGTATTAGACTTTCCAAAATAATTGCACACTAAAAAATGTAAATTTAGCCAAAAAAGCAGAGAACTTTTGGGAAAAAAATATAACTAGTTCTTTCTCTGGGAAATAATAATAATAATTATAAATACCAAAATCTTATTTGGCTTAGATCTGCTCGGTACAATTCCATGCAAAGCAGAGAGATGCAACCTTGGCAGCGGAATTTCATGACCGAGTGTGGATTTGCAGTGGGTTGCTTCTTCCCTGTCCAATGAAGTCCTCTGCAATCCCTCAAATAAAAAAAAGAAGTGTCATGTCTAAGTAGTAGATCCAAAGAGTGAGGCTTTTAAATAAGCATTGGATACCCTGAGACTAAAGGTGAGATTGCAAGGACTGGAGAAGCTGTAGAGTAGACAATCCAGCTCCTAGTTTCCTCCTGTGATTTGGCATAGTCATCACAGAGGCATAAGAAGATGGATTGTTCTCCCAGTCCTCCTTTCAGTGCTAAAATTATACAGATACCTACTGCTAATCTGATCAGTGTGGAGTTGAATTGCTTCTCACTGCCTGACCAAGAAATCTGGAAAGCTTAATTTTAGTGCCTTTTAAGAATTCCTAGAACACCGGTGAGGTTCTCTCATAAGTTTTCATCTTATAACCAAAAATGTACAATGTTGGCCCCAAAATAGATATCTGACAGTGTGCAAATTTCCCTGCAACTGAACTCCCTACCCTTTCTTGTCATCATTTTCTTAAATTCCTTTAATATGTAAGGATTTGCCTTCTTCGAACACATAATGCCATCCCATTTTCATTTTGCTGGGTGCTGACACTACATTCCTATCTGTCTGCTGAGTTGTTTTCTGGATTAATATTAATTAATTACATTGGTCAATGAGGCTGTGTTTGGTAAACAGCTTCTTGAGGACATTACATATTTTCCCAGTATCGCAGTATATTAGAGGCTGGAAGGGACCTCAAGAGATCATCAGGTCCAACCCCCACTGCCAAAGCAAGATCACCCAGGGTAGTCCACACAGGAACTCATCCAGGTAGGTTTTGAAAGTCTTCAGAGAAGGAGACTCCACAACCCCTGAGCAGTCTGTTCCAGTGCTTTGTCACCCTTGCTGTAAAAAAAGTTTTTCCTCATGTTGAGGTGAAATCTTCTATGTTCAAGTTTGAACTCGTTGTTGTCTTATTACTGTGCACCACCGAAAAGAGCTTGTCCCCATCCACTTGACACCCACCCCTCAGACATTTATACACATTGATGAGATTCCCCTCTCAGTCTTCCTTTCTCAAGACTAAACAGCCCCAGGGATCTTAGTCTAGTGATGTTTGGAGTCCAGAAGATTTAAGTGTTAGACTACAGGTATAATCCAAATCCAGCAAATGATAACCTTTCCTAGTGTGTTTTAGAGGACAAGGGATGGACAAGGGGAAGAGAAGTGGAAGAAGAGAGGAAGAAATCATGGAGTTGCTCTCATAACACGACAAGGCAGCCCTTGCCATTGATGAGTGGCCGGTGCTGACAAGCCCACAATATCTGGTGTTGCTCAGCTATGGATAAAGGTAAGTGTACCTTTTCCTGATACAACTCAGAACTCTAAGATATGTTTCTTAATACTATTCATCTTAATTTGCATAATCAGTTTCTCTGAAAATGATTCAGGCATTAAGATGCATCTGAACAGGCTTCTTTCCTGCCTGCAAAGGTAAATCCCTCTGGTGAGCTGAGCATTATAAATTTAAATCCAAGATGTGGGCTTGGTTGACGTACTGTACTTAGTGAGACAGGTACAAATGATTGGGAAGAAAAACTTGTTCTGAATCTTGCTGTGTTCCTATACCCAAAGGGGTTTGCTTTAAAGAAGATTACTAATGTTTTAAGATTATCTTAAGGTAATATGTAAGTAATTAAGGAACCATGAGCAAAGGAAAGTTGTTGTTTTTTTTGAGCACAAGTATTCCTTGACAGTAATCTTAAAGAATCCTGAGGATGATGAAAGTTGAAGCTGAACTTCCCTTCTCAAACAGAAGGTAATTCAGTAGCCAAAACTTGTTGGTATATGAGTGTGACTTCCTGTGTACCAGTAAAAATTATCTTAGCAGCAGCTGGAACCCAGAGAAGTCAATATCTACAGGTCCTCTAATGTCTTTTAGAGGTCTGCCATTTACATCGTTTATGGAGAGGGAATCCTGTCTAGATCTTGCCTGATTAAATTGACTTTGTCCACTCAGCAAGCAGATTTTTTTTTTAATTTAATATTTTTTTTGTTTGTGGTTTTATTTTAAACATATAAATAGTATTTATCTCTTTTAAAACATGCTCAGGTCTAAGCTCGGTTGTACTTTTAAGATTGTTTTCTGTTTTCAAGTGCGCCTCTTTTTAAAGGTGTTACAGAAGTTAGTACCTTACTGCTCATCTGAAAGTATCAGTTCCTTTCTTGATCCTGTGCCAGATAGCCACCTTCCACGTAGCAACAGTCCAACTGTAAAATTCACTGGAAATTAAACAAGTATTTCAAGTTGTGCTCAGAGATTCTGTGCAAGTGTACTAAAAGCATGGCCACATCTTTCATCAAGAGCTGGCCTGGGGAAATGAGTTAATGCAAGAAAAAAGAGCTTCTCAACAGGCACCTCACCATTCTTTCATGCTCAAGCTGTGAGTAAGAAAAATTATGTATCAAGAAAGCTCTGTTGCTCTGAAGAAGAAAGGGCAAAAGCTAACTACTGATAATCTTGATTTACCTAAATTATATATATACAGTATTATTTATACAGAGTATGTCATCAAGCATTGGAACAAACCACCCAGGGAAGTGGTGGAGTCACCATCCCTGGAACTGCTAAAAAAATGTGTAGATATGGCACCAAACATGTTTTAATGGGCATAATGGTGCTGCATTGACAGTCAGACTTGATGATTGTAGAGGTCTTTTCCAACCTTATTGATTCCATGATTCTACCAAAATCATGTTCAGCAAAATCCTATTTGAGCTTTGTTCCATGCAGCAGTGCATATTGGGTTGCAAGCAGCACCAGAACAAGAGGACACAGTCTCAAGCTGCACCAGGGGAAGTTTAGGCTCGAAGTGAGGAGAAAATTCTTCACAGCTATTGGAATGGACTGCTCAGGGAGGTGGTGGAGTCACCATCCCTGGAGGTGTTCAAGAGGGGATTGGATGTGGCACTTGGTGCCATGGTCTAGTAGTCATGAGGTTTGTGGTGAGAGGTTTGACTTGATGATCTTTGAGGTCTTTTCCAACCTTGTTGATTCTAAATAGCAACCTCTTTCACCTAAACTGTAAAGATGTTCAGCATAACAGTTAGCCTCACTTAACAGCTGGTGTGTTCATATTCATTAGGCTTTAAGGAAACAAGGCAAGACAGGTATGGTCTAACAGGTAGAGTGAAGGTTTTTGCTGGTCAGTGGGCGTTGTGCTGGAGAGGCAGCTTCTGGGAAGTGGTGTTGTTGTTTGGGGTTCTTGTTATTATTCCTTTTCATTAGCATGAAAATACCGAGCTACTTATTAAATTTATTCTATTTATTTCAGTTTGATCAACAAAGGAAAAATCTATCACAAGAGTTATCATGGGGATTGCTGCTTTGAGAAGCCCAGTGCCAGTTATGAAAAAGCAGCGGGAACCTAAGCTACAGTTTTGCTGATCTGGTACCTTTTTTAAAACACAAACCCTTCCATTTATGAGCTCATCATGACAGGAACTTGTTATCCATGTGTTAACCTTCTGAAGAAGCAGTGTTTACATAGCTAAGATGTTTCATAGTTTAGGCAAATGACACCAAGGCAGCTGCAATTTGGTATATAACAACACTTCACAGTTTGTTTGAAGTGGCTAAAGCTATTTAGCTTTTGTGGACAGATCCACTAACCCACACACAGCTCTGCCTAAGTAACAACTGTGGTAACTAAAACTTTCCTCTGGCAATACACTTTGTATGTCTAGTGCAAGAAAAACAAACCCCTTTATAAATAAACTAAGTAAACTATTTATAAATAAATTAAATGTAACCAGAATCTTGAATATTCTCTATAGTAGCCCACACACTTGATCGTAAGTGCTAGAGAAAGCTAACAAATAGCTGCGTCCAGCTATGGGACCTCTGTCACTGCTGGAGCTGAACCTGGCAAAGGACACAAAGAACATTAAGAAGGGCTGCCCACTCTCAGTAGTGAGAATGAAGAGCTGAGATACTCAATAACTTCTTTTGCCTCAGTCTTCACTGTCAGTCTTGCTCCATCTGCCTCCCAAGTCAATGGACCACTAGGTGCAGACCAGCTGGGTAGTCTCTGCCACTGTATGGGAAGATCAAGTTGGGAACCACCTGAGGAACCTGAACATACATAAATCCATGGGACCTGATAAGATGCCTCCCAGAGTTCTGAAGGAATTGGTTGCTGTATTTTCAAAGCCATTCTCCATGACATTTGAAAAGTCCTGGCAGTCAGGTGAGGTCCCTGAAGACTGGAAGGGAGGGGTCTCTGCTCACTTCAGGGGGATTAGTAAAATAACCTTTGGGGGTGCCTTACCTCTCAATGCAATCTGTGAATTAGGCTAGTGATGCTGTTGCATAGTTGCAAATAATATTCTGTTTCTTACCCATTTTGCTGATATTCAGAAAGCCTGTTCAGTTAGGCTATCAGCATAGAGTCTATTTGGATGATCTCAAAATTATACAGAGGAAAAACTCAGGTAATGCTGAGGACAAGGGCACGTGTCCATTTGGATTCTTTTGAGAATAAAACATTCATTGCTTCTGGTCCCTGAATAGAGTTTCAGTATTGAAGGCTGATCCTCAGTAATGGTGTGAGTGCCTGCACAGAGTAAGCATTGGGAGATAACTGAGTCTGTGGCTGAAGCAGATGGAACTTTTTATAGCTCCAGGGGAGACAATGTGGGAGCTGAGGGTAACATTGCTTTCTCAGGCCCAGAAAGGAGGAAAGCACTCTTGTTTTGCTTCTGCAAAAGAGGTACTATTGTGTTCTCTACCATGTCCTTCTGTCTCCACTTGAACTCCCCAAAGGACTGTTTGGCAGTGCAGAAGATTTGGTTTATATAATACAGAGGGACCTTTCTTTTTTTTTTTTTTAATCACCAATAATGTTTTGATCTTAGCTAGGATTGAGAAGTGCTTCATTCATTGTGACTGCTTGGCAGTGACATAAAGGCATCCACTGTGTAGCAGGTCTTCAGAATGTACATTGCTTTGAAAGAAAGCTGAGCTTCTTCGTGTGTAAACATCTGCCTTAGTTTCTTAATGCCTGGACAGCTGGAAAACATGCAGTGCATTGGGAGTCTGCTCAAAACTTCATCCCTTGATGTATCTCTTCAAAAACTCAAACAGTTCTTGAGGGTGGGTTTGCTTTTCTTTGACCCTGGTGCTTGTAGGGCTGTGCTCTGTGTGTTCCACTAGCCTGGATCTTTTACTGTTTTGTTTTATCATTTCTTTTTGTGATGGTGGTAAGTATTGCAGCTGCACTGGGAATGGTGAGGGACGTGTCTGCTGTGGGTCCTAGCTTTAGAGCTGAGCTCAATGGAGTAGACTGGTCTTGGTGAGGTCCTTTAGTCTGTGTAAGCGACAGTCTAAAGCAGATCAGCTTATGGTCTGAGCAGAAAAGAATTCAAATCATGATAATGTGTGTGGTTTGTTTTCACATATGGAGAGACAGCTATACAGTGGTACTGCTTGCTTTTGTCAGTCCAGGCGGTAGCAAGTTTGTACATTATGGTGTGTTTACTTTGCAGTCATTTGCACAAACAGGTATCAAATAGCCCCAGTAGTATTATCATTAGTATGATTTTGTTTCTGAAAACCTTTGTCTATCCTTGCTCAGGGCTTTTTTGGAGGATAAAAGGCATCATCTCAGCAAGGGACCTTAAGTAGCTATGTCACCTCATGAGGAGCTGCAGTTATTTATTGTTGCTGAGTGGTGCATCCTGTCATCCTGTCAACATGTTGCCTGTTTCTTCCTGTTCTACTGGTACTGGCAGCTCTCACACGTCCTAAACATCAGTGACTTTTCTTTGAGCCTGGTAGCTTGGTGAGGTGGCAAAAGAGGGGATACTGTAAATACCCCCTGTGCACTTATGCACACATATGTGTCAGAGCAGCCATTTGTGATTTACAAAGCGAGTGAAAATATTTGTCACACTTCTTCCAAGCCTGCATTTAATGTGAATAGAATTGCAGATCCAAATCTTGGTACAGATACACAAAATCTTGATGCAAGAGAATGACATGGAATTACCTGCAGGTTGCTTATATGAATACCTCCAAAAAGCACTGCTGTCTTCTTCCAGGCAAGGCCATGCGTTTCTGAGGTGTGATGCTTCATTCTGCAAGGTGCCTGATCCTGTAGGTGCATATGAGAATTATGAACACACCTGCTGGTTTGGACTTCTCATATCTCTTGGGGTTAATTTCTAGACTCTGCTGGGCAATTTTGAGTGTGCAAGACAAGATACTGACAGGCTAGGTAACTTCTGACAAGCAAGATACTTAATCAGGTATTACACCAGATGAGAAGTGATTCATAGCGCACTACTCAATTATGGGTGACTAAAAAGGGACATGGGTATCATGGATGCCTAAAGTCTGCTGACTTTGTTTAGACTTTTGGCTAAATCTCTGCTATTTTCCAGCTTCTTAAGCCATACTGACACCCACTTTGTAGAATAGTCCACGCTTGGTGTTTTTGGTGGGGTATTTTTTGTTGTTTTTTGTTTGTTTTATGACTGCCTTGCTTGCATCTTTGATGTTATGCTTTATTTTGGACATTTTGGGGATTAAGTGGCATTCCTTTGAATTTTAAAGTTATAAAATGGTAGCTATTTCCTTGGAAGGAATGATGTTAAGATGTTTGACAGAAATTGGTAAATCTAATGACCTTTGATTAAAGCCTGCAGGTGTATGATAATACAGACAAAGACAATTTTGAATACAGATTCAGAAGCCAGGAATTTAGAAACTAATTCCAACATTTCAGCCTACACAGATTACTAAATAAAGGATTTCAACAACTGAGGGCATGTTTTTGTTTGTAAAAGTGGGTGCTTAGTGCAGTCAGACGATGAATTAAGGACAGCCGGAATATATCAGAATATACTTTCCCACACATCCACTACTACTGAGCATTAATACATTTTCATCCCTTTGTAATTATTTTCTCTTCACAGCTATTTCCAGATTGTTACTGTCTGTAATTGTGACACTTTTACAAGAAAACTGCTTTTGTCAATTCAGTCTCTGTGATTTTTGTCATTGTTGCAATTGTTTCAAACCCAGAGCCTCCTAACTTGGTTTGAACTCTTCAAACTCCTTTTATATTGTGCAACCAGCAACCAACTTATTTTCAGTCAGATACCTGCCTCTTTTTTTTTGTTTGTTTGTTTCTGTGCTTCCTCCTAATAATTTAGATCAAGTCAGAGACTCCCTAACAGACAATGATCAAGTGCTCTGGTGACATTCCAGTAAAGAAATGAGCAGCTTTGCAGATTAAAGTGATTGTGGACTAAGGAGGCAGACATTTAATAGCTGGTTTTGAAAGTTGTGCACTGGACAATGGGAGAAATAGCTTTATTGTAAACATGTATTGTATGAATGAGACAGGCTTTGGGGCTGACTAAATTGAATTCTTTCAGGACAAAGGTGGTTTGAGAAACTGTGGCCTTTGAAAATCCAGTCATGTGGTGCCAGTTACCTCCTGTGAAATGCTGAAGTGTGTTGCTCCTATTGAAGTCAAGGGAACTGAAGTCCATTAGCACATTCAGGAGCCCTTGATAGAAATTATCATAGCTTTAATGAGACAGAGAGTACAGGGGGAAATTTTTTTGTGTGTATTTGAAACAACACAAAATACACCATTTGAAATGGATCCATCTCCAATCAACTTTTCTATACTGTGCCTCACTGAAAAGTAGACTAAATCCAATTTTGGAATAATTTTCTAAATAACTTCAGAAAATGCCAATTCACAGAAAACAGCAGGGGTTACATTTTTCCTGAGCGAAGGCTCAGAAATTACTGTTTCTGGTGAAATAAAAATGTCATTGATTTTTCAAAATTGCTCCAAAGTAATGTGAACATTTAAAATAAAATAATGGGGAGGCATTTTGTCTGGAAGATGAAAAAAGAATTAGTGACAATTTTCCAGTAATGCTGTTTCAGTGACAAACGTGTTGCGGGAACACTTTTAATAATAAACATATACTGTGTGTGCAGGGAGGGAAAAAAAAACCTCTCTGATGCACAGCTGAATTGTGTTATTACTTTGGTTGCTGATGCATGTAACATGGTACTTTTAAAGAAATATGCTTGTATGTCTGAGTCATATGAATCTTGCTTCCTGTTGCCCAAGTCTTTCTAAGCCAGTGTCTTGAATAAGTAGATCATGCACATGTTCTGCATTATAGGAGTCACCGTCATTGGAGGTGTTTAGGAGGAGATTTGATAGGGTGCTTGGTTGCATGGTTTAGTTGATTAGGTGGTATTGGATGATAGGTTGGACACGATGATCTCTAAGGTCTCTTCCAACCTGGCCTGGTCTGGTCTGGTCTATTCTACCCTACCCTACCCTACCCTACCCTACCCTACCCTACCCTACCCTACCCTACCCTACCCTATCCTATCCTATCCTATCCTATCCTATCCTATCCTATCCTTTCATGAATGTCTAGATTTGGCCTGGACTAAGATATAGTATCCTTCCATTAAGGTGGCTTCCTTGTGTAAGTGTGTGTCATTTTCACTCTGTCACACTATTCATAGTAGAGAGTTTACGTGGCAGATCAAACCTTACACATTCGGCCACTACAAATGTGAAAGCCAAACGCAAATAGCAAAGTGATTTACAGAGAAATCCATGTGATGTTTTTCAGCAGCTTCAGTGGTGAAGGTTAAAACAGTGGCTAAAAATCATAGATGTCATGATGGAAAAACAAACCAAAACAAAACAGAACAACACAACCACAACAAACAACACCAAACAAACAAACCCACCCAAACCAAAACCACAAAGAAGCAAGAAGAGGCCAAAGAAGTAATTTATTTGGAAATGGAGGATAGAGGAGGGGGTAGCTCTACACCATCCTTGAAGGGGCATTCATTTGGCAAAATGGGTAGCTTTCCTGTAAAAGTTAGTTTTTGTCTTGTTGACTTCAGTGGGAAGGAAGATCAGCCCCAAGATCAGGCAGCTAATATTGGCACCAAAAATGTTTTGAATGATGAGCCTTCCTGTAAGTGATGAATGTAGAGTGGCTTGCTAATGATTAATGCATACTTTGTATTAATAAATCATATTAATTGTGTTCTTCCTCTTTCCCTTTGCAGTTTTTTCCCTTCCTCCTTGTGTATAAAAAGCACTCTGTGAGTCCAAACCCAAAAAGATGTCTAAAATAAGATAATTATGCTTGGGTGCAGACGACATGAAAGGAGATTCAGATAAACTCTTATATTCCTCGTAAAACTGCCAATATCAATTAGGTAGAGGTTTGAGAATAATTTTTATGTTTTCCTATAAAAGCTGACTGTTTCCAAGTACTGGTTTCTAACATGTGGCTTTTGTATTTTAACATTGTTATATGACATTGCATTAGTTAGAGCCATCAATTGCTATGGATGTGACTCATATACCCCAAAGTGACATAGCATGAAGGGAAGTATGAAAAACTGGTCTTAATAAATAAATAAATGTAGAAGACAAGCACACTTTTCAGAAGTCTTCTGAAACTGTAGAAATACACAGGCTAACAGAAGAAGCTAGGCCAAAAGTGGAAGAGGTACTTCAGATCACATACAATGTTCTGTATATTACAATTATTTAAGTCACTGAGAATTTTGGAGTCAGAGTGGAGTAATAAGAGATTTGAAGATAGGCTGAAGATTTTTCCCATTCAGATAAGCCTTGAATCTGGGAAATGCTTTAGCATGTCCTTGTCCCCTAACCTTTTATGTTTGCATGTGAGCAAACTCTTGACATAAGCCTTTATTTTGGAAGTTAAGCATCTGCTGAGTACTCTTCTGAAACTCGTTAAGGCACAAGGAACACTCCTTGGTAAAAAGGAGAGTAAGGTAATTGCAGTGTTAGCCTGCAGTGACCTCAGATTAGTTTCTGTTTGTCCTCAGCATCCTAAGGGAAGTTATGCAAAGCGATTACACTTTCTTCCTTGTACATAAGAGTGGGTGAATAGCTTTGCTCTGATCCCTCAAGTATTTTGAGGATGATTATTGAGCACCAGGCACTTGCCTTTTCTGTCCTTGGAAATGCTTTCCCTTTATTAACTACAGCGAAAACAACCAAAAGACAATTTGCACACCTGGTTTTCATCAGAAAACATTCCAGAGTACTGCAAAATACAAACAGAGTCTTGCAAGCTGTTCCTCATGTGAAATTTTACATGACGCTAAGGTATTCATGTTATTAAGAACTACTCACCTGAATAGGACACTGCAGGACTAAGTCTTCAGTCTACTCCTAACTTTTTTCAGATGCTTGTTTAGTTTAGTACAGCTCCCTTTAATGGTCATCCCCAACCCCCCTCCCTCCCCCCCCCCCCCCCCGAGTTTCAGACACAGTGTAATAAATTTTGTAAACTGAGATGTTAAGAGAAATAGAGAAAAGCAGATTAATGTGGAATATACTTTCACCACTTGTTTTGTTTTGTTGTTGTGTTGTTTTGTTTTGTTTTGTACCTCTTGAGGAATATTGTTCTCGTGGAACCCAAAGTCCAGGCCATATTGTATGTTTGGTAGGGTGGGAATTTTTTTTGCCATCTTCATGATGCTGGACTTTCCATCTTCAGCAGTTTTGTTAATTCCAATTGCAAAAAAACTAAAAACCTGTACACTGTCCCTGTACACTGCACTGGTTAGGCCACACCTTGAGTATTGTGTCCAGTTCTTTTTTGGGCCCCTCAGTTTAAGAAGGACATTGAGACACTTGAACGTGTCCAGAGAAGGGCAACAAGGCTGGGGAGAGGCCTTGAGCACAAGCCCTATGAGGAGAGGCTGAGGGAGCTGGGATTGTTTAGCCTGGAGAAGAGAAGGCTCAGGGGTGACCTCATTGCCCTCTACAACTACCTGAAAGGTGGTTGTAGCCAGGAAGGGGTTGGTCTCTTCTCCCAGGCAACCAGCACCAGAACAAGGGGACACAGTCTCAAGCTGTGCCAGGGGAGGTTTAGACTCGAAGTGAGGAGAAAGTTCTTCACTGAGCGAGTCATTCGTCATTGGAATGGGCTGCCCGGGGAGGTGGTGGAGTCACCGTCCCTGGAGGTGTTCAAGAGGAGATTGGACGTGGCACTTGGTGCCATGGTCTAGTTATGAGGTCTGTGGAGTCAGGTTGGACTCAATGATCCTTGGGGTCTCTTCCAACCTTAGTTATACTGTGATACTGTGATACAGAGAAGGGCAACAAAGTAGGTGAGGGGCTTGGAACACAAGCCCTATGAGGAGAGACTGAGGGAGCTGGGGTTGCTTAGCCTGGAGAGAGGAGGCTCAGGGGAGACCTTCTTGCTCTCCACAACTACCTGAAGGGAGGTTGTAGTGAAGTGGGGGCTCATCTCTTCTCCCAGGCAACCAGCACCAGGACAAGAGGACATAGTCTCAAGTTGCACCAGGGGAGGTTTAGGCTGGAGGTAAGGAGGAAGTTCTACACAGAGAGAGTGATTGCCCATTGGAATGGGCTGCCCAGGGAGGTGTTGGAATCACCATCATTGGAGGTGTTTAGGAGGAGACTTGATGGGGTGCTTGGTTGCATGGTTTAGTTGATAGGTGGGTTGGATGATAGGTTCCAACCTGGTCTGGTCTATTCTATTCTATGCAAACAAACCAAAACTCTTAAGGAGGTGCTTACTGGTAAAAGAGAAAAAATTTTTTAAAACTGTGACATTTTTCTAGGCAGTTGGACCATTAAGGGAAGACCCAGATTTAGAAATTCAAGTAAAAAAATTTGAAAGAGTGATAAGGGTTTCATAGAGAAAATGTCTGAATCATTTCCCCCATGTCCTTTAAGCTCCTATTTATCATGAGGAATCTCCCATTCTGGAACTGATGATACTTAATTCTGATTAATCCTTGGCATTTGAGGAGGTTACAACTGGAGGTGGCAAAAAATGCATCCTTAGAAGAGTAAAACTCTATTTTATTCATATCTGTGAAACATTGTTGGATGCAGTAATTTAGGTTTTTCACTACTGTCTTTTCCCTTACACTGTCTCTTGATAACACAGCTCCTGTTTCTAACTAATGTTTCTATGAATTCATTAACAACAAAAGGAGGACAAGGGAAAATCTCCATTCTTTTTTGGGTGCAGAGGGAAACATAGTGACTAAGGATGAGAAGAAGGCTGAGGTGCTCATTGCCTACTTTGCTTCAGTCTTTAGCAGTGGATCCAGCACTATCTAGTCAACTAAACCACGGCACCAAGTGCCCCATCCAGTCTTTTCCTAAACACCTCCAGTGATGGTGACTCCACCACCTCCCTGGGCAGTCCATTCCAATGGCCAATCACTCTTTCTATGAAGAACTTCTTCCTAACATCCAGCCTAAACATCCCCTGGCACAGCTTGAGTCTGTGTCCTCTTCTTCTGCTGCTGGCTGCCCAGGAGAAGAGACCAGCCCCCACCTGTATACAACCTCCCTTCAGGTAGTTGTAGACAGCAAAATATAGAGAACAACCAGGGGATCAGGCCCAGTCAGCATGGGTTTATGAAGAGCAGGTCCTGCCTGACCAACATGATCTCCTTCTATGACAGGATGACCTGACTGTTGGATGCAGGAAAGGCTGTGGATATTGTCTACCTAGACTTTCAAAAAACCTTTGACACAGTTTCCCACAGAATTCTTGTGGGCAAACTTGCTGCTCATGGCTTGGTTGAGCACAGGCTCTGATGCACCGGCTGGGCAAAAGCGCCCAAAGAGTGGCGGTCAATGGAGTTGCATCCAGTTGGCGGCAGGTCACAAGTGGTGTTCCTCAGGTCTCGGTGTTGGGACCATTTCTGTTTAGCATCTTTGTTGATGACCTCCAGGAAGACATAATGTCACCAGTAAGTTTGCAGATGACACCAAATTAGGTGTGATTGTTGATCTTCATGAGGGTAGAGAGGCTCTACAGAGGGACTTGGATAGATTGGATGGATGGGCCAATGTTAACGGGATGAGCTTCAACATGGCCAAATGCCAGGTCCTGCCCTTGGATCATAACAACCCCAAGCAATGCTACAGGCTTAGGGAAGTGTGGCTGGAAAGCTGTCTGGCAGAAAGGGACCTGGGGGTTCTAATCTACAAGCAGCTGAATATGAGCAAGCTGTGTGCCCAGGTGGCCAAGAAAGCCAATGGCATCCTGGCTTGGATTCAAAATGCTGTGTCCAGTAGGAGTAGGGATGAGATTGTCCCCTTGTACCCAGCTCTGGTGAGGCCACATTTCGAGTATTGTGTCCAGTTTTATGCACCTCAGTACTAGAGAGACATTGAGGTGCTGAAGTGAGTGCAGAGGAGGGTAATGAAGCTCTGAAGGGCCTGGAGAATAAAACTGATGAAGAGCGCCTGAAGGAGCTGGGGCTGTTTAGTTTGGAAAAGAGGAGGCTGAGGGGAGACCTCATTGCTCTCTACAACTACCTGAAAGGACTCTGTAGAGAGGCTGGTGCTGGTCTCTTCTCCCAGGTAATTAGTGATAGAACGAGAGGGAATGGCCTCAAGCTGCAACTGAGTAGGTTTAGACTGGATATTAGGAAACATTTTTTCACAGAAGGAGTGGTCAGGCATTGGAGTGTGCTGCCCAGGGAGGTGTTGAGTTTAAAGGTTTTTTGGATATAGTGCCTGGGGATATGGTATAGGGGAGAACCTTGGTGATCCTGAGGGTCTCTTCCAACCTCAATGTTTCTGTGATTCTGTGATACTGAAACTACCTCACTGAAGGTGATGCTCCAGATGGCCTTGTGCATGTAACAAAGTGCCTGATGGTGTCTTGAGACCAATGGAGAGTAGTGGGATATTCTGTTCATCAGCATTGATAATTATAGTCTAAGCAAATTTGTGATTTTTTTTGACACTGTGTTGGATATCACTTCTCTCTCCTCCAGAAGGAGCCATATAGAATCTATGAATAGAATGATTATAATCTTCAATCTTCCTTGAGTTCTTATAAAATATATTTAATTAATTTGTGTGCTTAAATTTTTATGGTTTTGCTGCTATCAAAATAGGCATTATTTTAAATGTGTTCTAGGAACGACATCAGCACCCTGAATTATTTGTTGCAAATGAATTATACAACAAACAGCCTACTTGCTATTGTTTGCAAGCCTGTTATCTCTGACTGTGTTGGTTTTAAGCATTAGGTGCATCTATTTTAGTCTATGGATTATTCATGACAGGTTCATTTCAGCTAGGCAATGCTTGTGATATGAGTTGGATAATCCATTATATATATTGGGGTGGGGTTTTTTTCCCCCATTTTCTTCCTGGGTGACTGCTGAAGCTTTCTTTCTTGCTTTCTTTCTTTGTTTATTTATTTTTATTTTTTAAGAAAGGAATAATGGTTAAGATTTGTGAAATCATCATGAGCCAAAAGTATTTTGCAAGTGACCTGGCAATTATCTGCATACAATGAAAAATGCAACTCAGTGAATAACATCAGAGCTAACTCATTTAATGGCTTAATTTTGGATTACTTCACTGTTTGATCAGCTTTACTGATTTTACCCAACTAGTATGGGATGTAGGCTGTGAATCATAGAATCAGTCAGGTTTGGAAGGGACCACAAGGATCATCTAGTTCCAACCCCTCTGCCATGGGCAGGGATACCTCACACTAGATCAGACTGGCCAGAGCCTCATCCAGCCTGGTCTTAAACATCTCCAGGGATGGGGACTCAACCACCTCCCTGGACAACCCATTCCAGGGTTTCACCACTCTCATGGTGAAGAACTTCTTCCTCATGTCCAGTCTCAACCTCCCCACCCCCAGCTTCATTCTGTTCCCCCTAGTCCTATCACTACCTGATATCCTGAGAAGTCCCTCCCCAGCCTTCTTGTAAGCCCCCTTCAGATACTGGATGGCCACAATTAGGTCACCTTAGAGCCTTCTCTTCTCCAGACTGAACAGCCCCAACTCTTTCAGTCTGTCCTCACAGGAGACGTGCTCCAGCCTTCTGATCATCCTTGTCTCTTTCCTTCTTCCTTTCCTTCCTGTGGCTGTATGTTGATCTGATGCCAGTGATGTTGACAATTCCCATGCAGAGATGTAAATGATGAGAGAAACATGCTCTCTGTGTGCAACTGTCAAAACCAAATGTGACCAAATTCTGTACTGGGTATTTTTTTTGCTACTCTAGTGCATTAATGACAGTTGAGACTGGCTTAGATCTTGCCCTGATATCACAATGGTACTCCAGGACTCCGTTCCATGGAATGGCGTATGTGCACTTAAAAGAACGTGAGCAAATATCCCAAGTGTTTTTGTTCTATTAGGCACCACTTCTTGCTGACTGGAGTGCTGACAAGGGACACAAATGACCCACTAGATTCTATCTGACCCACCAGTTAACACTTGAGATTTTGAAGAATTTGAAGTTGTCTACTTTCTTGGCAATTACCCCAAAAGACTGAGATTTGGGAAAGCTTCTTGACAAGAAAAACGTAAGCAACGCTTACATGAGGAGTGCCTGTCATGAAAAATCTTAAAGATTTTGGCTCGGTGGTCAGAAGACAAACCCATTTCCTGCGAGTTTAGCAACTCTGTCATAATTTATCTCAGTTTGTTTAACACAGTTTTCAAAGGTGTGTTTTTTGTTAATGCTGTGTATGGTAAGTGCTACAATTTTCCTGACAGCTTGGATAAGAAGTGATGAACACAGTGAATAAGCTCCATCAAATAGGGCCAGGAATTATATCTGTTCCAGTAATGTCATCTTAATACTGCGTTATTTGGCACTATACCTTTATCACATTTTAAAGCTTTCTTTCCCTTGCCCCATCCTTCAGTCCCCTTTCTGTCCCCCCTCCTCCCTAAAAAAAGCCAAACAGCAAAACCCCACAACACCAAACACGACCAAAACATAGAAAAAAAAATATAAAGTCATGTTGTCCTCGGATGCTTGCACTTCTATCACATTTCTGGTTTCCACTTGGTAGATTCCAGAGGAATAACAGGACTCCTGAGGTGTAGGATAGATGATCAAGTTACAGTGTTTCTCAATTTTGTTCCTTCACAAAGCCTCATCTTTTGGAGATTTGTAATAGATCTGCTTTGCTTTTCTTTTCATTTTTTTTCCCCTCCTTCTTCTCTCTCTCTCTCTTTTTTTTTTTTTGTTTAAATTTTTAATTCATCATTTCTTGGCAAGTGACTTGTTTTCCAGTGAAAGCTGTTGCCTTTACTGTAAATGACCATTCAGAACTTTGAGCACAGCAAGAATAATGTGTCTGTTTGGCTAGAAGACGTGAGCTTAGGGATAATCTTCTACCTCTTCGGGTACAAAGAGATTTGTTAATGAGCCAGCACATTACTCAGATGTTGGCAGCAGAGAGCCTGCATTTTAACATCAGACCTAACTGAAAAAATATCCATCAACTTGATATGTCAGGTGACTGTACCTTATCACAAATAAAAGTCCAATTTGCTAGTTCCTGAAGACTTAGTTCTTTGACATAGCTTGTTCTGAAGTTTCAATAGCCATACTTTTTTTTCCCCCCCTTAAACACAAAGGAAAATTTCTTGCAGGTTCCAAGTGTTACTGGTAAAAATACTATTGGTAGGAAGGAAAATCTCAGCTTTATTCTGTCTTTAAATTTGCCAGTAAATTTGCAGATGACACCAAGCTGAGGGCAGGAGTTGATCTGTTAGAGGGTAGGAGAGCTCTGCAGAGGGATCTTGACAGGCTGGACAGATGGGCAGAGTCCAACAGCATGAGATTTAACACAGCCAAGTGCCAGGTTCTACACATTGGCCACAACAGCCCCATGCAGAACTACAGGCTGGGGTCAGAGTGGCTGGAGAGCAGCCAGGCAGAAAGGGACCTGGGGGTACTGGTTCACAGTAGGCTGAACATGAGCCAGCAGTTTGCCCAAGTGGCCAAGAAGGCCAATGGCATCCTGGCTTGTATCAGGAACAGTGTGGCCAGCAGGAGCAGGGAGGTCATTCTCCCCCTGTACACAGCACTGGTTAGGCCACACCTTGAGTCCTGTGTCCAGTTCTGGGTCCCTCAGTTTAGGAAAGATGTTGACTTGCTGGAACTTGTCCAGAGAAGGGCAACAAAGCTGGTGAGAAGTTTGGAGCACAAGCCCTGTGAGGTGAGGCTGAGAGAGCTGGGGTTGCTTAGCCTGGAGAAGAGGAGGCTCAGAGGAGACCTTATTGGTCTCTCCAACTACCTGAAGAAAGGTTGTAGACAGGCAGAGGTTGGTCTCTTCTCCCAGGCAACCAGCACCAGAACAAGAGGACACAGTCTCAAGCTGCACCAGGGGAGGTGGTGGAGTTGCCATCACTGGAGGTCTTTAGGAGGAGACTTGATGGGGTGCTTGGTGTCGTGGTTTAGTTGATTAGATGGAGTTGGATGATGGGTTGGGTACGATGATCTCGAAGGTCTCTTCCAGCCTGGTCTGGTCTGGTCTACTCTGTTCTGTTCTATAATGAACTAAAATATGATTGGTTTATTTCTGAAATGGACTAAGTCTGAGGTCCAGATACTAGCAGACTAAAGTATGGTCTTAGCCCCGCTTCACAGCTGTTTTTATTATGTGTGTGTGTGTGTGACAGGGGAAGAGAAATAAACCTGAAGAAACTTTCCCAAATTTCTGTGATTGCCCCAGGTCTGAACTAATTCCACTTCCTAGTTTTCATGCCCTAATTTTTGCAGTCCCACTCAGTGCAGAGAGCTGTTTAAATACATCTATCTGCTTGTTTAGGCAAATTACAGAGCAGTAATAGCTTGTACAGTTTGGTGTTTGTTTCAGAAGTAGGCTCTTCATTTCATTCACATCCACAGTTGCACACAAGCAACACTTCTCTTTGTGGTTGTCCCTCCTGACTGGGAGGTCAGCAGAGAAGTCTGCAAGAATTAAGTGACTGTCTTTTGGAATTTGGGGAAAGTTTGTACTCAAGTAAACTGTCCTTATTTTTTCTGCTTTTAGTAATGCATATTGTCTTCCACATGGATTAACTAGCTCAGTTGCAAGTGGATTCTATGTCTAGAAAGCAAGGAGCATTTTCCATTTGTCATGAGCTACATTAGGGGTGGAAGAGTCATGGAGGGATCTTTGTGGAAGGGAGTGCTCTTTAGCCATCATTCATTTGCTCCCATTCTGAGTATGACCATGCATAGGAATTCATCTGTACAGGTGATTTACTTCTCTCAAAATGACTTTGGCAAATTTTCATTTTCAGATAAGGTACTGAATGAGAAGATGCTCTCATTAAGGGACTAAGAGATGGTGATCCAGGCAAAGCTGAGAGAAGCAGTCCCAGAAATCACAAAGTCACTTTACTATTAATAGCAGCTTTGCAGCTTTTCCTTCACAGTTTAAGTCCATATACTTCCCATAGGAAGATAAAGCCAGAAGTGCTTCTGCAACTGAAAACAAAGTTCCTCTTTTCCAACCTCTGCACTGTAGTTAGCATGACCATGTACCAGAGGTTCTGCCCCCCTAGAAAGAGATTGAACATTTGTGTTAACTGCCAGAGAGAGTTCAGACTTCTACTGGCAATTCAAATGAATCTTTCTGGTTGGAGAACCTCCCTACACAGTTGAAACAGTCTTTGTTTGAGCTGAAGTTCTGTTCTCTTTGAATAGGACTGTTCTCTGCTACAAAGTCATTGCTATTTTGGCATTTGTCCTGATGTTTCTATGATGTTTTTTAATGTACTGCACATTTTTCATTTTGTGACAGTACTCCAAAATTTGCCCATAAACGCCACTTCAGCTGGGTGAACACTGCCTTTTATCACTGCATTGCTAAAGGCATTTCTGTTGTTTTCCCAGACCACTGCTTTGGTTTAGAGAAGTTAATTTCCACACAGGCACAAGGGGTTAATGTATTTTCTGTTTGTTTGTGGATAATTGCAACCCTTAGACCAACCTGTAGCAGGCAATAGAATACAGGCATTTTGTAAGCGATGCACACACAGGCCTCCACATATTTTTGGGAGGAAAGGTTTAGGGGCAGAGGAAGGAAAGGTGGGAAGAATTAAAAACTGTGGATATTGTCTGATGAAATATAGTGGAACAGGAGAAACATTTATTTTCCTGTTTCATGTCCTACACCATTTTTGTCACTCTGCAGCTTCTTGTTTTATGCTAAAGGAATCTTTGTTTCAGGATGCCTTGATAAGGAGTGTCAGCCTTTAATGGACTTGACTGGGATATACAACCCAGGAACCTGGAGGGGAGGAGTGATAGGAAAGGAGGCAGTTCATGATCATGTTTTCCCATGAAGAGAGTGTAGCACTGAACCATTTTATGATCCACTGCTATTTCTGCTTTTCCAAATGTAAATTAAATGACAACATCTGCCTCTTCAGTGTCTATAATTTAATCTCCTTTCTGGATTAGGAGGCAGCATTTTCTCCTCTGTCCCACCTCAGATAGAGGCTTGTGTGGGCAGCAGAGGAGAATCAGGCCTTTTGTTCCCCTGTGTGAGCCTGGCAGTGAGATAGTCTGGTGAGATTAGGAACAGCAAGAGTGGCCCCCAACAGCTTCACTCCACGCTGAAGTTTTCTTCAACCCTAGAGGTTGCTGAGATGTTCTTTACAAGCTTCTCTCTTAAAGAAAAAAACAACTACCAGTGGCAGTACATAGCAGGGCACTGGAAACCCTTTCTCTGTGGTAATTCCTCAGCACAAATGCTTCTGTGTGGTTGTGGTCACATGTTTGATTGACTTGGTTCCCAAGCTGATGTTCACAGTACTGTATTCATCTTGTTCAGATGACTGTGACAGGCTGCCTGAATGCACTGATGCTGACAGTGAATGTGAGGAGAACCAGACAGCTGACAGCATCTCTATTTTTCAGAGCTGATGTAGGAAGATCTGTCACATGATGCCAGGCCACAGCCTGTCATTTATCCAGCTACAGCTGTAATGTGGGTAAAATGAGCAGAAATGAGAGAAGTGACATGAGGGGAAAAAGAAAAGGAAAAAAGAGTGGTGAGGGGAGAGTGTTTATGCCAACTTTCTCTCCCAAAATTGCACAAGCATTTTTTATCTGAATGAATGCTATGCTGATCCTGTATCTGAGTTTTACCTGTTATTTCTATGAGCTGGGACAGCATTGGCAGCTCATCCATGCCTGCTGTTCAGGGTAACGTGTCTGCCCAAGGCAGGTGACAGAGATCCTTTGAACTAATTCTGTGCTTTCTCATTGTTGCTTGGAGTCCACAAGCAACAGCAGCCAGAACTTCAAGAGATTAAAAAAATTACTTCATCTTCAGCTAAGTAGCCATGTGCTCAAGCTGGGAGCTGTAACAGTCTTGTCTGTTATGTAGGAGTTTGCAGAGGAAAGAGACCCCTAAGGATGTATTCAATGCTGCTATTCAGCACCTAAGATGGATTAAGAGACCTTGTCTGGCAGGAGATTAATAGGTGATTCAAGCCACCTTTCCAGATCAGACAGCCTGTGGTCTTTATACAGTGACTGGGGAGATAAACATGGGGAGCAAGTAACTGTATATACAGTTCTTAACCTGGATTTTCCACTGTGTGTGAGCTAATACTATTCCTTGTTTTTCTGGTCTTCCCTGTAATTTTGAAACAGTAGTCCAGGTATGACTGGACTGTTAAGAGCCATGCAAGAGCAATGTATCTACATTGTATGGGGAGCATCCAGAAGCATGTCTTCCTGTTGCTGTCTACTTTGTTTCCCCACGTGCTCTTACAACCCCAAAACGGGAGGTTGAGTGTAGTAACAGACAGGAGAGGTATGAGCTGTGCTGTCCTAGACCTTGCACTAGACTGAGGGATGTCTTGCGAGTCCCACTTGCCTCCCTACTTTGCTTTTTCTACAGGACATAATTAATTGGTGGTGGCTAAACATACAGAGTACATGATGTGTACTGACTCCCATGCTGGGGGCTTAGGAGAGAAACAGGACAAGGCTCCTGTCCATTCCTCTCATTCTCTGTTCACCTTCTCACAAGCGAATGGAAAGTCAGTGCCACACAGCTCACTCCTCTCTGGTTATGTGGCTCAGTCAGCTTGTGCAGGGGTGCATATGTAAGGAAGGTTGTTCTTAGGCATCCTTAAAGTCTCACTAGACTCTGTAGATCATGTTCTTGTGCCTAAGATGGGTTAAAAAGAAAGCCCCATGATGTATGTGGTACTTCTGTGACAAATGTTACATTTTTCTTAGTATTGTACACTCATGTTGAGATGACTGGGGCACCACACTTGACAATGATGAATTATTTACAGCAGACCGACAGCCATTTATCCTGTGGTACCATCTGCCATCAAGATCTCATTTTGTCTTAGCAGTTTCCTCCCTTTGTTGTTCTTTGAAACAATATTTGAAGATGGGGAAGCAGTGAGGAAGGCATAACCACCTCTGGGCCATGGTTTTGGTGGTATTTTCAGATGCTCCTAGACAACAGTGCTAAAGGTTAAACACTCTTGGCATTTGATGGGAAAAACTAACAAAGGTGAAGTGAATGATGCAAGACTAGCATGAGCTTTAACTGTTTAGGATGTTTCCCATGTGCATCCTTTGCTGGTCTCCTTGGTTTAAGGGTCATGTTGTGGGCAAGGAGGAGGTGTGACTAGAGCAGAACTGGCAGATGGTCCCTTGAAGGTCGTTTCTTGTTGCTGTCTCCTGTAGAGATGCCATATGCTGTGCAGGGGGATGTTTCCTTCCTCTTCATGGAGTGTAAACTCATCAAAACAGTAAGTGCAGCATGCCATCAACTCTCAGCTCTTGAAGTTTCTGTTTTGGTTTGTGCCTTTAAGACACTTTTTAGTTAGCATTGTGTCAGAGAGTGCTATAGCATAAATACATTTTAAAAGAAATTAAAACCCATCTGTCTGTGCTGAAGGTGGATGGTTTATCTTGATTTAACACTTTTCTCATTGAATTCTTTCTGCTTTATAAGATTCATTGTTATTTTTTTCCCTAAGATCTCTCCTCATAACCTATGAATATCCAGCACACGGACAATCCCACGTAAGAGATGTGAGTGAACTGAGCACCACCAATTGCTTTTGGAGCCATAGCTACTCTTCTTTGCTGCTGGTAATGGCAAGTATTTCCACTAGAAAATACCTGGAGCAAATATCCACAGCAATTGAAGGGTGAGCATTGTATCAGACAGAAGCTGTCTGTGATTGTTGCTTGTGAAAATTTTATTCCATCTCACAGTAAGGTCTTTCTAAAATTGGGAGTGCCATGGTGAAAGCACTTGAAAACCACTGTTGCTCTATAGAATATAGAATATTTTTATTGTTGTGATTAGTAATATCAAGAAAAGATTATCCTTGAAGAATAATCAGAGGCATAAATAAATGAGTTTATAGCAATGCAAATCATGGTGTACTTTTCCAGGAAAATTTGTTATCAAAGTAAAAGGGAACCATGTCAAAGTAAAGCAGTAGAACAGGGTGTGTTTGCCCATTAAAATGACCTGAGCCCTTTTAGGAAAGGCTTAACTGTCTTACCGCTATGCCACCTTGTGCCACTGCTACTGGCGTTTAATACCACTCACAAACCAGTACTGACTGCAACCTGGTTGGCCCAGATAATAACCATAACTCTGAAGTTAACAGCTCCTTAGAGGGAAGAAAAAATAGTGTTTTGAAGTAACTCAATCCACTTCCCCAGGTTTAAGGTTTCTAGTTTCCAAGGTTTCTAGTAGCCAGGTCACCAGGGCTCAGAGTGCTATAACTTGTCTTTGTTTTACTCTTCTGTTCTGCTCCTTAGGTCTCATTGATATTTCTCTGCCAGGCTGTTTATGATTTGCTATTAAAGCTATCCTTTGAACACAGTATTTCATAGGTTGTGTGGGCTTAAGATTTTAAGGACTGCACATGACATTAACAAATCAGATATTAAAATGATATTTGGTACTATTTAAAGTTGTAATATTTACCTGTGGGTCATAATTGAATACTGACAGTGTGCACAGTTACACAACTTCTCTTAATACTAGATATTTATAACTGACTTAATCTGTGTGTGTAAATATTGATTTAGTGATGAATGTCATCTCATTTTGCCTAGTTACTAACAGGTACCTTGTTAAATGTCTAAGATTTCAGGGTGGAGGTTGTTGGTGGTGTATTTGTCAAACTACATAGCTTTATGTTACTGAATTGACCCTTTCTTTATCAGCCCTTCCTGGTTTGTATTCTATAAAGCCTATCCAGTGTTTATGAAATTTATTTGTTCACTTCTGCCTCTGTTGCAGGGCAATACTTTTGTACCTTGATAAGATTAAATGTGGAACCTGAAAAGATTGGCTGAAAACAAGAGTCAAATTAAAATTTTTGGGGGGGGGGGTTGTCTTTGACCTTAAAAGATGATTACTAAGCAGATTTGGACAGATGCAATGGCCAAAAGCATAGAAGGCATGGAAATCTAGAAAGCACAGTCAGATTTATGTTTATTTTATTTTCCTATTGTAGCCTGACAATTTGTAGCACTGATGTGCTGGAATTCTTGGCCACTGAAAGTGCCATTTTAGCTATTGCATGACTGAAATACAGAAGAGTAGTAGAATAGAATAGAATAGAATAGAATAGAATAGAATAGACCAGGTTGGAAGAGACATTTGAGATCATCGTGTCCAACCTATTATCCAACACCACCTAATCAAGTAAACCATGCAACCAAGCACCCCATCAAGTCTCCTCCTAAACACCTCCAGTGATGGTGACTCCACCACCTCCCCAGGCAGCCCATTCCAATGGGCAATCACTCTCTCTGTGTAGAATTTCTTCCTAACCTCCAGCCTAAACCTCCCCTGGCGCAGCAGGAGACTGTGTCCACTTGTTCTGGTGCTGGTTGGAGCCAACACGCCTCAGCATTGCTTGGCTACTGTCTTTCATGGGCTTCAACACTGCTTCCATAGACAGAGACTTTTTTATTTTGGAAAGAAAACAATTCCCAAGGGAAGAAATAATAAGTCAGGACATTTTTGCAGGGAGCAGTATGAGATTGGTAAAACAATGCTGTCAGCATAATGGTTAGATTTCAGGAAGGAAGGCTAGTAACTAGCTTATACCTGCAGTAGATTAAGCATTGTAGTGCTGGATTCCTGAAGTGTGTCCTGTGAGATGCTTCATGTAGTATTGGGCAAAAAGCTGAAAGCCACACTGTAGTGGTCAGATGGTTTAATCCACCCGCACCCACATATAGCACAGCTAACCCAGTCGGAGAAAGCGAATGAAGGCTGTATTTTACAAGCAATAATGAAATGCAATGAATATATACAAAATATACAGTATTTATAATATTAGACAAGAATTTGCAGGAAATAACACAACACAGTAAAAATCCCCCTCGCAGGAGGATCCCACCTCAGGTTTCCCCCCAACCTCTCTCCCCCTTCCCTTTCCCCTCCAGTTAATTAGATGAAAAAGGAGAAAAAGAGAGAAAAGGATGTTAAGGGAAACTTGTTAGCTCAAAGCAGTTGCTAAGAAAGTTAGTTTTTCTTATCTTATCAGTTTCAGTCCAGGGTCAGCTGCATGCACTTTGTCCAAGAAACAAAAGACAGACTGACTGAAGCTGGAGTGAGTGAAAGAATGTTAGAGATATTTGCTATGGTACATCTCACATCTGACCAATGAAACTCGTTTAGAATTAATCTTTGTTTTCCTTTTTACACCTAAACATTCAGCTAGAGAATTCTGCAGCTGTCTTTTCTTAAAGGCACAGCCTAAACTGTCACACACACCTTAAAATGTCCTTTTCCAGTTTCTTCTAACCCAGGTGAGCCTTGTACTTGTCTGTTGCAAATGTGAACAGTGAATGGTTTGTACATTTAGCTGCTCCTGTCAGGTATAAGCTCAATTCGTTTTAATTACTATTTTGTATGGGCTGATGCAGAGCTCCGTTACTTTGTTGCACTCATTTTTCAAGTGATACTGGATATAGAAGTCAGGGGAAGGAGCGTGAAGATTGTGTCTAAATAACAGCATAATTAATCTCCTATTATGTAGCAGTTTTGTCTCATCCCACAGGATGCACAAAGAATTTAAAGTGCTGCTGTAAGAGCAAAGCAGGGGGTTCTCTCCTGTGCGACGATGCCTTGTAGGGCAGAGTGTGGCAACAGTGTTGTATCACGTGTCACTAGTGCACAACAGAAAAAAGAATTAATTAAACAGAATCAGCAGCAAGATTTATTTATTTATTTGGTTGTTCCTTTTTCTAAGGTGGCAGAATACCTCAGTTGCTATTTGGTTAGTATGCTAGAGTTGATGTGCAGATTCAGGAACAAAAATTGCAGTTGGTTATTCTGATTCGATTGGTCAGACCTCTGATAACTTACCTAAAAAGTGAGGCCTTTAATCGGTGCAACATTTACTTCTGATATGGCATATTTTTTAGTGGTTTTGCTGAGAGAAAAAAATAATTATCTCCTTCCTGTGAAAGAAATATGATATGGCCTGGCCTTCTTCTCTTTAGGGAATAGGGCTGTAGTCAACAGTTGAAGATATGTTGCTTAGTTTTCCTTAGGTTTCAGAAATTTTGTTATTTGTTGGAAACCACTGCTGTGTTTAATTTGGCTGGAAATGTTGCAAGTAGTAGAATTGGCATGGGATAGGCTGGTGGTGGAGAAGGATGTTAGAAAGGTGCCAAACACCCAGGTACAAAACCCTCTGCATAAAGATGGATGCTGAAAGGTGGGGATATGCAATTCATCTTCAGTAGAAACACTCTCTGCCTGGCTTAGGCATGCCAGTGGAGCATCTCAATGTGAGAAGGCCGCCTGTAGTGCCCGCTCCCTATGCTCTTCCAGAGCAGCCAGTTTCTTCGTGAAGCGAAGGTCTTTGTGTTAATGGAAGTATATGACAATGTAATGTGACTTTTGGAAGGGTTACAGCAAGTTCTGAGTGATACATGAAATGAAAAATGCCTGCATGGTGCAGAAAAAGCATATACAGAGCTGGATGATACACTGCCAACAGGTCTAACAAGGGGCTCCTTCACAGATTTTCCACCTCAATCAGCAATGCAGTTGACAACCACTGAGTAAAATATCTCCTTTTTTAAAAAATTATTTTTTTTCTTTCTTCTCTGTAGAAGTGAAGAAAAACTCTTCAGCTTTGTAGCTTGCCCCCCTGCCTAAAATACTCATTCAATAATCTTTCTCTGCTTCCAGTCTCTACAGGCAAGCATCCTCTCACCATAATTCATTCAAGCTCTTTCAGGTACTTCTACTGTAAATCTATTCTCTATACACTGGGTGGGTTGGGCAGGTAAATCTTGATTAGTGATCAAGTCAGTTGATGTATAACATTTGCTGGTCAGGTCAGATTCAAAAATTATTGAGGAGGTAAACAATAAGGCAAATTAAAGTGTGATCACCTAGCTGAATGTTTCTGCTTCAACAAAACAGAATTTATCAAGCCCTAACCAGTACATACTAGAATAGAGCATGGAGTAAATGACATTTTAGACAGCAGTGGCTTGCAGAAGAACTTAAGTTGCATCACAGATAATTCCTTTAACTTGAATTTTTACTGCTGTGCTGTGAAGAGCTGGCATGACCCGTGAAAAAGAGAAATAGCAGTTTGTAAGCTTCGTCTTAGAATGAAGTGTCCTATTCTGGCCAAGCTGGGATATAAAATGATTTAAAGACTGGAAAACAAGCAGTGGAATGAGGGGCTTAAAAGATTCAGAATGTTCAACTAATTTAAGAGTAGGCTGAGAGGATGATACCTCTGAAGATGGTACCTGATAGCAGAGGCTTTTCTTTCTGGCTGACAGAAGCTGAAGTTCAGCTGAAGTTCAGTCTTGAAATAAGAAGCTACTTTCTGGCTGTGAGGTCTGTTGAACATGAGTGTGTACCTCTAGAGAAAAATCAGTCAATTGCAATCACTCCAAGCCTTTTGGTAAGCCTGGGATGGACAGCTGTGTCCCTGTGCAGCTAGCTTTGCTTGCCCCTTTGCTTCAGGGAAGACCACTGCACTCGAAAGCTTATAGCCAGCAACTCTGTGTTCACAACAGACCTGAATGTCGTGGCTCAGATTTTCAGTGAGTTGTCTGAAGATGATCAGGACAGGTTTCTTTTAATCTCCTTCCTTGTGCAATGAACAAAGATTTCTTTACACTGCTTCTTTTCATTGTTATTAATTGCTTTCCCTGAAGCATTAGAGATTGGCCACAGCAGGAGATCTCTTTGTAGGTGGTGTAGAGAGTGATTACAGATTGCCTTAGTTGGTCTGGGAGGGAATTTTCCCTGGGTCAGGTTGGCAGGCTTTCTGGATCTTTCACCTCATATAGCATGAGGTGTGGTTTGTCTGCTAGGATCATTTATGTACATCTCACGTGATTAATTCCATTGCAGAGCTTCCTCAGGTCTTGCCAACCCTGTGTCTGGGGCAGATAGTTTTCTAAGCATTGAAGTGCTTTTTTTGTCACTAAAGCATTTGGGCATCAACTAGGAGGTTTTTGTTGAAGTTAATAGTCTCTGAATACATAGCAGATGCATCTGGTATCCTTTTTGACCTTAAGTTTTAGGGCATGATATCTCTATACTGCCTGATTGGTTAAGGCTGGGGGGTAGTCATGTAGGAAAACATGATCTTCTATTCTGAAAAATGTCCTGACTCCTTCAGAGTACTGCCCTGGCAGCCTGAGAAAAGCTTAATCTCTACTGAGCAGAAGTCCAGCTTGCTTTAGTTTAATTGCAGAGACTAGTCAACAAATACAGTTCAGATTGTGCAGAATGTGTTGGTCTCAACTAGGTGTCTGCACTGTCTGAAAGGACGGTGCCTGCAATTAGTTTGCTGTCTCTGTACAGAAATACCCAGTGTGAAGGAAGATAACTCAGAGTTGTCTTCTTGTAGTCAAAGGAGCTAGATAGCCAATTAATTCCTGTCTTGTGGTGTGTGGGTCCTACAGAAGTATCATTTTTATAGTGTCTATTCACTGTCAATGAGGTGTTCTTGAGTTCAAATCTGTTTTTTTTTTAAAGCATACAATTCAGCCCTTAACTCAGTCTACTTCAGCAAAATAACAAATCCTGCCTTCAAAATACAGGCTTTGCATTCTCAAGGGGCCCTGAGCTATATGTGACACAGAACCTGACCTACTCCATATGAAGCAAGTATTTGTGAAAGTTTGATTTGATAAATGTTTATGAATAATCAATAAATGTTTATAAACAATGGATAAATGTTTATAAATATCTGAGGGCTGGGTGTCAAGAGAGAGGGGACAGGCTCCTCTCCATTGTACCCTGTGAAAGGACAAGGGGTAATGGATATAAACTCCAGCACAGGAGGTTCCACCTCAAAATGAGGAGGAACTTCTTCACAGTGAGGGTCACAGAGCACCGGAACAGGCTCCCCAGGGAAGTTGTGGAGTCTCGTTCTCTGGAGACTTTCATGACCCATCTGGATACGTTCCTGTGCAACCTGTGCTAGCTTCTATGGTCCTGCTCTGGTGGGTGGGTAGGATTCGATGATCTTTGGAGGTCCCTTCCAACCCCTAACATCCTGTGATGCTATTTAGTACCCTAGGTGTTTTAAGAAAACTTCCTTTTCAGTGGAGTTAGAATTTCACCACACAGGTATATGCAAGCATGATAAGACAAATATGTGCATGAAATGCTAAGTTGAAGTTCTGCTATGTATAGAATAGGTAACAACACAATGGAAACAACATCATATATGCAGCGCTGTTTGACAGTTGTATTTTGCTTCCCAGTCACAGAGGGATTTGTATTTTTCCCGAAATGAACTTTGCAGGAATGCCATAAGCTATCAGGATTTACCCTGTGCATATCAGGAGAAAGAATGCCCCTTGCACCTGCCTAGCTTCATCCCATAAAGTAGAAGACAGCAGCAATTGTGTGACTTCATTCAAATGCTATCTGTTGTTCTACTGCTTTCTTCTTTGCACCCCAAACTGAAAACTTAAAAATAATTGAAAACCAGAATACTATATTTCTAAGATGAGTTGTCCTTAAAAATCCGAGTGAGTCATTTAGATAACATTCACAATACCAGCAGCTCCAGGGCACTTTACAGAATATGCTTCAGCAGAGAGACATTTGAAACAAAAATTGTAATGTTCTAAATGGAATTAGATGAGCAAAACCATGTCATACAGAGATGAAATATAAATAAATGCTTTAGGCCCACTCCATGAAAAATGCATGCATGTTTTAAAAAGCCTTTTTTTTTTCATCTGCAATGATTTCATTTCTGTAGGAACCAGTGGTTGGTTGTGAATTGGGTTTGGTTTGGTTTGGTTTGGGGGCTGGATTTTTGTTTGGTTGTGGGGTTTTTTGTTTTGTTTTGTTTCTTCTAGTGCATTCTCATAGAATGTGCTTTTGTCACTCAATAAACCCTTCTTTCCACTCAATGTCTGTCTCTGTATTAAGCCCCCAAGGAACTGTACAAGCCAAAGGCAGATGGAAACAATAGGCATTCCGTGTTCAAATGTACAACCTACAGAAAGTTCATCTGTCAAAAGTCTGAGGAACATTTCCAAGGAGGCTGCTTCATAAACAACATCCACATGGGGCAGATCTGACTTGTGCTTCTGTTTTTCATGCACATATTCCATAAGAATTTAATAGGCTGTTTACTCTTCAATTAATAGTTAAAGCAACATTTACAGAATCTTGTTCCAAATCCCAGTCTCAGTTGTCTCTTTCCCTTCCCACTCTACTTCTTAAATCACTTCATCTTTTACATGCCCCAACTACTTTCCTTGTTTATACAGAAGCCTTCTCCTAGTCCATCTGTCAAAATCAAAGCACTCTCAAATTTGTGTGAACTCTTTATTTTCCTCAGACTTTTTTGAACTCTATTTTTGTACCTGTTGGAGTTGTGCTTCTTCATTGGTAAGTATGTGAGCTCCATCGTGGCAGCCATCTTTGAGATATCAATCATTAATGCTGGTATAGTAGTGTTGAAAGTTAATCTTATCTTCTGACTCATGCCTAGAAGATGAAAGTTGCTCTGCTTGATACTGTCTAGCAGACAGCATACTTGCTTTTTAAAGCTCTAATTACTTATGGCAAATGTTTGACTTCATTCCTTGGCTTTGTATTAATGAATTATTTTTAACGTCATTAAAATGCTGATTCTGTGAAGCTGTGAAATCAGTTTGGCTCCCATGGACTTCAACCCCTTCTCTGATCAGACCCAGATTAATGGCAAGGAAAACAAGGAAGACTTTGCCAATAGCTGGATGCTGCATATATGATACTGAGCTTGTTCTGGTGTAATCCAGAGCTGAATGCAGCAGAGACGAGGAGCTATCAGCCAGGTACTCATAGGTCATACATCTGTGCATAGGACACACATTCTTACATCAGGCCACATCTGCACATGCTCTACCCAAACACTCTCTGAATATATGGACTGTCAAAACAGGAGGCTGATTGAGAGGATCTCATCATCCATCAACCAACGGATAAAATAATGGCTAGATGGATGAACTCAGAGGGTTGTGACCAATGGCTTGATGTCCAGGTTGAGACCAGTGACAAATAGAGATCCTTAATGCTCTGTACTGGGTCCAGTGCTCTTTGACATCTTTGACAGTGACATGATAGTGGCATCAAGTCTTCCCTCAACAAGTTTGCCGATGACACCCAACTGTGCACTGCAGTGGACTCGAGGGGAGGGATGCCATCCAGAAGGATCTTGACAGGTGTGGGAAGCAGGCCAGTGCCAACTGCATGAGGTTCAACAAGTCCAAGTGCAAGGTCTTGCACCTGGGTCAGGCCAATCCCATGCACAAATACAGGCTGGGTGCAGGGTGGGTTTGAGAGTAGCTCCGAAGAAAGAAACTTGGGTGTACTGATTGATAAGATCAACATGAGCTGGCAGTGAGTTCATGCAGCCCAGAAGGCAACCATGTTCTGAGCTGCATCAAAAGTAGTGTGCTGGGAGGTTATGCACAGGAAAATGTATAATAACCAATTCTTAGCCTCTGATTGTGTTTCAGAAACAGCATTTGTACATAATAGACACAGAAAAATGAAAACCACCCCAGAGGAGTGAAAACTCCTCAATGACAATTTATCACGTCTCAAAGAATGTTATAATTTTCTCCCAAGTAACATCAAATTCATCTCAACAAATAACTTCCCAGCTGGTGGGGCACAGGAGAAGTTGGTTGTCTCCCTCACCTGAACGGCATGGAGGTGCAGGGATGTGAAGGAACATGAGGCCAATGGCATGTTTACAACTTGGGGTAAGATTTCTCCACTGGAAGGAATTTCCTTGGACTCTCAGGCCACCAATAAATTTTTGCCTGTTATGATTACAGAAGCTGTTAGTTTTGCAAGTTTTGACCAGTACAAGAAGAGAAGTTGCAATCTGATGTCCTGTTGTAATGCTGGGCAGGAGCAGAGACCAGTTGTGGTCTTAAAATGGGTACAGGTCATCTCCTGGCAGCTGATGAGTTTGCTTATGGATCTTTCCACCTCCTATCCCTGGGGCCAGAAGGTTCCATCTATAAGATGCTGACACAGTCGATGAGTTTCATTGCCCTCTGGTGGTGTGCCCACTAGAGTATAGGGCTATTGGCTGTGAGCAGTTGCAGGACTAAGGGCTGCTTTCATAAAGAAGCAGTACAGGATACAGAGAAAAGTCAGACAGTATTGGTCAGAGCCTTATTCTCTAAGAACTGTTGTCTGCTGTTGCTTTAGTTTATTGCAACATTTGTAAAACAAAAACGATGGGACAAGGTCTGCTATCAGTTATCCCGTGCAAATCCAGAGACTGAAGTTGGAGCCAGACTTGTCATTCTGGATTTATGGCAGTGCAAAAAAGAGAGTTGGAAAGTGGCTTGGAGGGGCAAGGCAACTTTTAAACTGCTTGACCACTGATCTATGGTAAAGTTATGAGTTTGCAGCACATGGGCAGCCTCTTAAAGCAGAAAAAAAGAAAAAGAAATTTGTTCAGTGATAATGCAAATATGTTCAGTACTGTGTAGACACGGAGGCCAAAATTCAAGTGGGCTGAAGTTAGAACCCTCTTCTATAGTAGTCACCCTCTGCTCTATGAGATTGGGTGCTTCACCTCCTAGATATCGTTTGATGTCAGTTTCTGTGCATGGGAACAGGTCAAGAGTGACAGCTTGGATTGGATAAGGCACAAGGGGCCAACACCCACCCCAAACACTGGCCCTGCCAATGACCACACAACTGGAGATGGCTACTACATCTACCTGCAAGGCAGCGATTTCCACCCTGGCTTTGTGGGCCATCTGGTCAGCCCAGTGTGCAGCCCAGGACTGGTATCACATGTATGGAACAGCTGAAACCATGGGCCTGAGGGCATATGTTGTGAAGGAGAACAACCGAGTGTTGGTGTGGGAAAGAACTGGGACCCACGGGGACGAATGGCACTTGGGAGAGGTGACAGTGCATAGCACAGGAGACATGCAGGGTTTTTTTTGAGAATTGATAGGGTGCTTGGTTGCATGGTTTAGTTGATTAGGTGGCGTTGGATGATGGATTGGACACGATGATCTTGAAGGTCTCTTCCAACCTGATCTGGTCTGGTCTGGTCTATTCTATTCTATTCTACTATATTGTAGCTTTAAATCACGTACAGCCCTTGACATGTTATACTGCGTTTTAGCAGATGAGGTTAGCTGTTTCTTGCAATTATGCTGGTACTAGTAGAGTAAACCTAGGTTTACAGCCATGTGTCTGCTTTCTGAGATGTGGAGGAATATGGATGTTTCTGCATAAGTGACCTACTGTAAGCCATTATTTTTCATTCCTGCTACAAACGGTTCTCAGGAGAAAGGTACTGCAGAACTAAGTGACAACCTTGGAACCAGATGCTTTTGCTTTTGTTTATGTTAGTTTACTGACTTCAGTGGCTGTCTCTACCTATGATAATTTGCATGTCTGTAGTGTTTTTGTAGGTGGGGAATAAGTCAAATCTATTTAGTGGTGCTCTTCCAGGAACAGGTCTTTACAAGTCATGGCAGATGCATGGTAGGAAGTGAGCCAGAGAAGCAACCCCTTTTCTGTTTATGCTGGAAGAGTTTTGCCTCCAGAAAGTTATCTGTTAGCACAAAGAAGTCCAGATCAGGTCAGGCAATGGAGAATTTTCTTTGTGGATTGTTTGCATCCCAGCTACTTTCACTTGATTTGTCATGGACTATATTAAAATAGTCATATTCTACAGTCCACACAGCAAGTCAGCTTTTAGACAAGTGCTCTGAAATGTGCTCACAGATGATAAATTGCACACTATGTCAACTACATCTTTGTCATGAGATTCTATTTTCTATTTATAGTTGAAATGAAACACTTGAGAAAAAGTCTGAAGCAAAGCAATTTCACAGAAATCTCAGGAATTTTTCCTTATGTGTGTATCAGTGAAAATACCCTCCTGTGCTATCTTTTTGCTCTGTGGGACTCCAACAATCACCCTCTGAGATCAAAGTAGGATGCTCTCAAGATTGTGAAACTTATAATGTGTCCATGTAATCTAGCTAGTGTGTCTTTGGAGTATGTTCCCTTTCAAATGTTCAGGGGGAAAGAGCACTTAACCATAAGACAGTGCAAATGCATAGAAAATTTGATACAGTTTTGGGGAATCAAAACCCATTATCTCCATAACAGAAGAGATTATTTAGTTACTTCTTTGGCTTGTCGTACTAGTTTTGTCTGAAGCTGTCAGCGATGTCTATGATGTACTTTCCAGTGCTTTCCCTTTTTTTCCCCTCTGCTGCTAAGACAACTTCCTTTTCACTTATACATCTTAAATAAGTGATCTGCTGCAATGGAGTTTGGGTAGCAAAAGCTGGAAAAACCTACTTGTTTGGAGATAGCACTAGGTATACTATGAAGCTAGAAACACAGCTGTGAGTGTGTATTTTCCTCTGATTACAACAGCCTGCTTTAGGAAGAGCACGTCTGGATAGCAGTGATGATGCACTGTGATGGGAGATCTCCCAGCTTATGCTGGCCTAGACACCACAAGGCGTTCTGCAATGTGATGAATTATGGTTTAAGAAAATTAGGCTTTATGATAGTGTCCTTCTGCTTTCAACACTCAAATCTTCTTGGGATGCACAAGGGCAGTTTCTTGCCACAGAGAGAATCATCCAAGAAAGGATCTAAGATCAGTGAAAGAGAGGCACTGATGTCTGACCAGTGTCCTCTGTATGGGATTCAAACAAGAACTTCCTTGAGAAAAGACTTGTTGCTGTCCATGTGGCAGGCAGGATATTTGTCCAGGAGGGTTCAAATCTCTGGAACCAACACCCTGTGGAAGCCTAGAATAAGAGTAAGCTACAGCTTTCTTGCAGTTGTGAAAGTGGCTTTTTATGTGATACTAACTGAAGTGCTACATTTTCTGTGGCCTTTGTGGTTTTCCTCTACTACTTCTGGACTGCTTAAAGTATACTTTTAACTAGCTCTTCCTTCCTGAATCTAAGAGGAAATTTGGTAGTTTATTCCAGATTTATGTGATTTAAAAGGTAACTCTACACTGGAGGTGTTTATGAAGAGACTTGATGGGGTGCTTGGTGCCATGGTTTAGTTGATTAGATAGTGTTGGATGATAGGTTAGACAGGATGATTTCAAAGGTCTCTTCCAACCTGGTCTATTCTATTCTAACTTGAACACTAGAATAACTGGACTGTGAACACAGGTTAAAAACCATCTGGATGACTGGGCTGAAAGAGCGGTGGTGAATGGAATTAAAACCAGCTGGCAGCCAGTCACAAGTGGTGTTCCCCAGAGCTCAGTATTGGGGCCAGTTCTCTTTAATATCGTTATCAATGCTCTGGATGAGGGAAGGGAGTGCATCCTCAGTAAGTTTGCGGATGACACTATATAGGGTAGGAGTGTTGACCTGCTTGAGGGTAGGGAGGTTCTGCAGAGCAATCTGGACAGGCTGGATTAATGAGCCAAGGTTTAACAAAACTGAGTGCCAGGTTCTGCAATCAGGTCACAGCAACCCCATGCAATGCTACAGGCTTTGGGCATTTTGGCTGAAAAGTTGCCTGCAAAGTTGCCTGCAGAAAAGGAGCTGTGGTTACTGTTGATTGACAGTCATCTGAACTTGAGCCAGCAGTGTGCTTGGATGGCCAAGACAGCCAACAGCATCCTGGCCTATATTAAGAATAGTTTTGCCAGCAGGAGCAATGAAGTGATTGTGCCCCTGTACTTGGCACTTCTGAGGCTGCACCTTGGGTACTGTGTTCAGTTTTGGGCCACTCACTACAAGCAAGACAACTGAGTTGCTGGAGCATGTCCAGAGAAGGACAAAAAAACTGGAAAAGGGCCTGGAAAACAAGTCTTATGAGGATCAGCTGAGGAAACTGGGTTTGTTTAATCTGGAGAAGAGGAGGCTGAGGGAAGACCTCATTGCTCTCTGCAACTAGCTCAAAAGGAGGTTGTAGGTCTCTTCTCCCTAGTACCAGGTGATAGGATGAGAGGAAATGGCCTGAATTTACCACAGAATCATTGAATGGTCTGGGTTGGAAGGGACCTCCAAAGGTCATGTAGTCCAGCCCCCTCTGCAGTACGCAGGGGCATCCCCAACTTGATCAAGCTGCTCAGAGCCATGTCAAGGGCCAGAGAAGTTTAGATTGGATATTAGGAACAATTTCTTTACCTAAAAAGGGATGCCCAGGAAGGTGGTGGGGTCATTGTCCCTGGATGTGTTCAAGAAATGCATGGCCACAGCACTCTGAGTGGTGGTTTTAGGTTGACAGTTGAACTTGATAATCTTAGAGGTCTTTTCCAACAAAAAAAAAATCTGTGATTCTATGATTCTTGAAAGTGACATGTGCCTGCATCTGTCTCTGCTCTAAACCTGTAGTGGATGTAGAAAGGTCCTGGATTAAAATTATCTGTAACTTCAGCCATTCATTGATCTGAGTGCCATGATCTAGCTTAGCAGTGTTTATGCAGGGCATTAACTGTAAAAGAAACCACTGCAACATCAGTGTCACTGCACTGGAAAGGTTGAGACAGTTACTGAAATTCAGCTGGGCTACAAGAGTAATTGATCATACTTAGCAGCATTTTTACAAATGGCAAGCTAGTAATTTGTGCCCAGTCTTGCGAAACAGCTGTGTCGACTGCCTTTCCTGGAGAATTCTTCTGTGGTGGAAGGGATCTTTTAAAAACCGCATTTAAAAAAACAACAACGCCCTGATGAAGAATTATTTAAGTTAATAAGACCACCAAAGAGAAGAGAAAGTCTACTCTTCTTGTTTGGAGACAGCACCATAAAAACAGTTTGCCTTTTTTTTTCTCTCTCTATCCTTTTCTCTCTTCCATCTCTGCTCAATCACTGCTCAGTCACGTATGGCTCCCTCCTTCTGTTCTTATGTAAGGCACTTGTTCTATGCACGCTTCTACCACAGTTTGGATGACCTTAGAAAGTGAACCTCCCTCTGTTACAAGTTTGGTCTGCTTGTACTGCCAGAACTATGTTTAATCAGGAAGCTTCCTCCTCTGCAACTTGTCTGTCCAGTCTAACTGAATTTTTTTCAGCTGGAGCAGTAATTCTTTTGTTTAACTGGTGAACTGCAAGAGATTACCAGAGATATGTCTGTATGCTAGTGAGATAGCCATACTTGGGTCGGTATCTTTGACTACACTGCCTGGCTTTTTGCTTGTTTGTTTAAAATACTTAAGTGTTGTATTTGCAGTGATGAAAAATTAACTAGCATCTTGCTCCAAAACTGTTGGTGGGGGAGGGTTGCCCACTTGAAAACAAGCAAGAAGTCTTACAAATATTTGGACTGATTAATTCACCAGCTTTTCTTTACAGAGCTCTTTTGTGGTATAAAGCCATTCATTGACCAAGAGAGTACACTGTGCATTTAGTTACTGTTTTGTATCTTGTGTCAAACAAAAGCCACTGCCTCCTACAACAGTAACAGCTGAATATTTTCACTGCTCATGCAGTTTCCTCTTCTAGCTGCTGGATCATCAAAAATTCTAATCAACTCTGATCTAACACAAAGTACTATGTGGCATTCATCATCTGTTTTAGCCTTTAAAGCACCATGCAGGTTTTAATCAAAGGTATGCAACCATTAGCAAAAAAGACAGACAAGAATTATGATGGTGTCCTGAGCAGAGCTCTTAAGCCGACATCACAGGCAGCAGATAAGTTCACCTCCCCCTGCTGAGTACAAATATAGGAGAGTAAGATGGGTCTTGTTTGAAATAATTGCAGGAGAGCACCACTGAGGTTTGAAGGCCACGACTTCTGTTGATTTGTTTCCATACTAAATGCTAAGACTTAGTTGCTTTACTTTCCTGAATATTGAAAACAAATGTTGGCACTGTTGCCTTTGTGTGGGGGTGCTGCTGGATCATCAGCTTGGTTTGGCATATGCCTGTATCTCCCACCGTTGTCAGAGGGAGCCAAGGGAATTGGCAGTGACTGGCAAAACTGAACCCAGCATCTTCCTTGCAGCAGCTAGGCCTTATGGTCTTTCATCTCCACCTCAGTGAACTCCACTAGTCACCTCCCCTCTTCTTTTTCTCAAGTGCAGGACTATCTAGATCGCTGCTGGCTTGCGTGTAGAATTAGATCCATGTGCCTTGCTTGCATGCAAGCAGCAAACTTATCCAGTTTCTCCTGCATTTGGCCTCTATTCCAGCACCTCTTGCTTCCCTGCCTATTTAATCAGAAACAGCCATCCCTAACAGGGTGACAAGCATCCCCCTCCTGCCTAGCCCTGACTCACCACTCACACAGCATCAGGGTTTCATTTTGATTTTAAGGATGCACATTCAATAGCAGGTCAAGAAATTCCTCCTTTTGCTTCCCCCTATTCTCCAGCCCAGTAAATCAAAGCCAATCACTAACAAGTCACTAGCATGGCATCAAGCTTTGAGGTCCATTTGGCATGGAGAAGAGGCACTAATCTGTGCTGCAGAACTGTTTCATTTCTGCCTAACTGAGGGAAGGGTTTAAAATAGGTGTTTTTTTAAGGGAGGGGAACAGGCTGTGGACACAGCAGTGTGATCTTTCTCTGACACATGAACTCAGGAGTGTACCTTGCTGGAAATAGCTCTCATGAGGGTGAAGGACCTCATGCTCCCTTATGCATAGTGAGCAAAGCTACCCTCCACTGGTTTCAAGGGTTGGCTACCTCTGTGACATCTGGGGATCTTAGCAGTGCTTATAAATATCTAAAGGACAGATTTCAAGAGGATGGGGCCAGACTCTTTTCAGTGGTGCCCAGAGACAGGACAAGGCACAATGGGAACAAAGAGGAACATATTTCCACAATCCAAGAAGAAATGGTCAGTAACCTGCTGCACCGCTTAAACGTACACAGATCTATGGGGGTGGATGGGTTACGCTCAAGAGTAATGAAGAAGTTGATAGATGTGCTCACCAAGCATTTATCATCAGTCCTGGCTAACTGGGGAGGTCCCAGAGGAATGGAAGGTAGCAAATGTGACACCCATCCACCAAAAAGGCCAAAAAGGGAACCACAGACCTGTCAATCTGACCTTGGTGCCAGGAAAGGTCATGAAGCAGATCATCTTGTATGCTGTTACACACCATATACAGGACAACCAATTGATCAGGCCCAGTGAGCAGGGGTTTATGAAAGGCAGGTCCTGCTTGATGAACCTGATCTCCTTCTATGACGAGTTGCCCCTCCCAGGTCGCACTGTTTCTCATGGCATTCTCATGGCAAAAATGGCTGCTCATGACTTTTCTAACCTGAGTAATTCTATGATTCTATGACAGGAGATTCCACATGAACATGAGGAAAAAATTCTATCCTGTATAGGTGCCAGAGCACCAGGACAGGTTGCCCAGTGAGACTGTAGTCTCCTCATGACAGATTCCAAACTTGTGTGGGCATGATCCTGTGTAACCTGCTTTAGGTGAACTTTAGCAGGGGATGTTGGATTAGATGGTCTCCAGAGGTCACTTCCATCTCCTGTCATTCTTTGATTCTGTAATTCTGTAACTGCAGTTTTTGCTTAGCCTTCCACCTTGCTGCTGTCTTCTTCCTCCTCAGTCCTGGTGTTGGCAGACCTGTTTCAGGTCCTGATTAAAGAATAAGTGTTTATGATCTGTGCCAAGATGTAGCATCTCCTTGAAGCCATAATAGCAACAGGCAATGAAGCCACGTATTGTTCTTTGGCTGTACCTTGCATAGCTCTTATGGGCAGGGTGAGGAGTTGACTGTCACCCAGGGAGCCTGATGTGAGCACGGAGTCATGATTTAAATGAGTGATCTGAAGACATTTGGGCTTGTGAATTCATGGAAATGGTGGGTGGGCAAATTTCCTCCTCAGGCCTTCTCACACAGAATAAGGACTTAATAAATTATGTTGATTTTGGGGTATGCAGCAGAATTTCCCCATGCCATGGCAAATGTAGGGGACAGGGTGGCGGGCTCAGTTGCCCCTGATAAATCATTGCCACTAGAGGGAGCTGGCCCTGGACAAACATTAAAAATTGGACTTTCTGATGTGTTGGCTGTGAGCTGATTTTGCTCATGCATTTTGTTGTGTGCCTGATTGCCAGTGGGGGATAACTCAATGGGACTGTATGTGTCCTTGCCTGCACCAACTCTTGTGGTAAGCTTCCTGCCAGACTTGAGGTCCTAGGCGTGCCTGGATTTCTGCACTGCACTCTGTGGGTCGTGGAACAGAAACCATCTATAAATTGCTGTCTTTTATTTTGACATGGTCTTTAATATGCAGCATGTGGGTCTTTTAATGACCACCTCTGGCAAAAGCTTACTTTGGCTGGGGGGCAGGGGGCATGAATGATTTAAATCTACCTGTTCTTCCTGTGTCTAGCCTGTGCCCAGCTATGTGTGGAAGCCAGGGATTTTCCACAGCACCTACAGCCCAAACAGTGGAATTATATTTTCAAATTTCCTATTGAATGAGACTAAAAAAAAATAATAAACAGGTTCCTGTTGTTTTAACCCAGGTAGATCATTTGCTTTACCCTATTTGGAGGCATTGGTTCATCATTGCAGTGTATTGTAGTGGGTTCCAGAGGTGGATAACCAGCAGTACAATGTTACAAAGCTTTAGTTCCAGGTCACAGACAAGTAATGAAAAAACAGCAGTCACTGAGGATTTGATTTACACACTGCAATGACTAAGTGATAGCCCCTTTTGTGAGAGGGAAAGTCTCCCTCTGGAGACCGCATTCTAACCAGTAGCAAACATGCAAGCTCCCTGGTGCTTCAGATGTCAATTATACCAAAGCCTCTTATTGTATAATGCAGGTCTGTTATAATAATACTGTCTGGGACAGCAATAATAATGTGAATGAATTTCCAAACAGTGGAGATGGAAGAGGGAGATTGATCAATATGGCACTAATGATGGCCTTGTCTTTCACTGAAATAATTGTGATAGGGTTTATAGCACTTCCTTCCTACACCATGCTGTGCAACAGTGTTGGTTTACTACCTGCTGTTATTGCTTTTGTATAAAAAGGTGTTAAAAAGAAATGTCTGTCAAGTTTTAGGGCTGTGAGTCTTTTTTAATGTAGTGGGGTTGTTTCAGTCAAGAAGGTCTGAGGACCTGAGAGGTGCACAGTTCACAGGGAGAACTGAAATCTTTTATTGGATGCACTGACACCGGAAAAAAACAAAAGAAGCCTGCAGCAAGGTCCAAATTTTTTTATAGGGAATTACTCATAATTTATCATAAAAATGCCATTTGAAGGCCTGAGTTTTTCCAAGTGGACTCATCCTGCTTGCTTGGGCATAGAAAGGTGTTTCCTTTGAAAGAGAGCATGAGCCCTTAAACACAGGAGGGTTCAAAAAAGAAAAAGAGAAAAGAATGGGGGGGGGGGGGGGGGGGGGGGGGGGGGAGCTCTCTGGCATGCTAAGCATATTTTCCATTTATGTGAACCTGTTTCTTGTCTGATAATGATGTGGGGTTTTCTCTATTATTCTACCAAGTGTATAGCATGCATATCGAGACCTGCTGGAAGAAATATCCATTGAATCTTCTGATTAAAGAAGAGATTATTTCAGAGAGTAAAATTCTTACATCAACCTTTATATTCATGCAATGGGAAGCCATATCCTCGTAACGCGTTCCTGAATGTTGGTGGAGAGAGCAGGGAAAACCCCATTAAGGAGGAAGATAACAGCATATTGGAAGTTACTTGTTTGTTAGATATTAAGCCCTAACGTTTTCTGCAGTATCTCAGAGTTACTTTATTTCTCAATATGCTGGAATGATGGACTCCATACATTTTGTTTGGTGATGTGAGGGAAATTAGAAGAAAACATAGCCTGGGTCTAATGATAAAAATCCCCTCCGCTGAAGCTCTTCAGTACACTGCTTTTCAGAACAGAAAAGACGAACTGCTTTTGCAGTGGCACAGGTCCAATCTCAAGCTAGAATCAATTGCTTTGCCAACGCTGAACACAAAGGATGTTCATTGTTTGCAAACTGAATTTTTCTCAGCGCGGGCAAAACCGATGATCAGATTTTTTTTCCCCCTCCTTCTTCTTCTTCTTCTTCTTCTTTAGAAAAACCCCTGCAGTGAAAAAAACTGCAGCTGATTCTGTGCTTCCCATCCTGGTTTGCAGGAAGGTTTCTTGCTTCACAGTGTGATTTCTTCATAATAGCTGCGTGACAACAGCATGCCAATGTTTTGAAAAAGCAATGGCCAATGTTAGCACACAGTTGCTTATGTTAGCTCCTTAGTGTTGGGTTGGGTTTTGTTCCTTCAGAAAGCAAAATTGGCTTTGTGATCTTCTGAGGCTCACCTTGATATATATAACAAACCTGCATCTATGTCTGTCTGTCTATCTGTGTATGTAAGTTTTGGCAGGAACCTTCACAGGCCTATCCCCTCCTGTCACAATAACTGCCTTGTGTCATGCTTGGTGTCAACCGATGAAAATCCATGTCAAAATAGGGAAGAGTTTTTCTCTTTTTTTTTGGTGTTATTTTCATGCAAAATCTGCCTGATAGTGATTTTTTTTTCTTCTGAAACTTGTGAGCTTTTAAAACTAATATTTGAATATACTTTTGCCTGATTTATTCCTATTGCTGTCCCAGCATTGTCCTTATGTTCTTTCTTTCCCTCATACAATTTCTCCTTGGTGTGTTTGCAGAGAGCAATCATGTCCCTTTCCATGTCTTTTGCTACCGAGCAAGCCTCTCACAATATAAGGTCATTGTGGAGTAGCAAAAATTCATCCAGATATTCACATTTAATGCCTGAGACAAACTGTATGTGACATCTATGTGGAGTCATCCTGATTATGTGTCTGCAATATTTTGTACCTTGAGGACTGGATTCTGAGTCAAGGCCAGTGATGCTAAATTTGCAAAGTGTTTGTTTATTTGCCTTGCTACCTTGCAGAGCATTGCATGGGATTCCCTGGTAGAGAAAGCTGCTCCGTGCCAGAGTGTGGGCTGTACATTCCATGGAAAACAATCCCACTTGCTACCAGGAGGGTGAAAGTAATTTCAATGCTGCATTAGCTATGTACGTGTTATAGCTGAATCAATTGCTTATTTGAATCTTGCCTACATGTCTCTTTATGCAACATCTCCCAGTCAGCTGCAGTTTCCTCAAAAGTCTTTGCAGGTGAATGATATGCTGTAAATTACTCTGTGGTTTGAGGAGGTGTTCAGTATTGGTAATTCTAGACATGCTGCCTGTTTATTAATGGTCACACAGCACAGTTTTTCTTCCCTGCCTGAGTGAGGTTAGCAAGTCAAAATTTTCAATTGAATCCTCACAGAAAACTATTTGAAAACTTTCTGCAGAACATGCAGTGTTAAAGGATTGGCTTGCTTTTTGCCCATTTACACTGGTTTAACATGACCACAGAAATGCTGCTAGAAAACCTAACGGGGTTGTGTGAATGGAATGGAATGGAATGGAATGGAATGGAATAGAATAGAATAGAATAGAATAGAATAGAATAGAATAGAATAGAATAGAATAGAATAGAATAGAATAGACCAGGTTGGAAAAGACCTTTGAGATCATCGAGTCCAATCTATCATCCAACACCATCTAATCAACTAAACCATGGCACCAAGCATATAGTAGTACTGATTTGGTTTAGGGGGTCCTGCAGAAACTTGTTTGCAGTATTCTTAAGCAATTGTGTCAATACATCAGCTTAAAACCTCCCTCATTTTCCATTTGCTGTTCACAGCATCACAGTACATAAGAGGTTGGAAGGGACTTTGAGAGATCATCAGGTTCAACCAACCCCCTTGACAAAGCAGGATTGCTTAGGGTAGTCCACACAGGACTGCATCCAGGTGGGGTTTGAAAGTCTCCAGAGAAGGAGACTCCACAACCACCCTGGGCATCCTGTTCCAGTGCTCTGTCACCCTCACTGTAAAGAAGTTTCTCCTCATGTTGAGGTGAAATCTTCTATGTTCAAGCTTGAACCCATTGTTTCTTGTCTTATTAATGTGCACCACCAAAAAGAGCTTGTCCCCATCCACTTGACACCCACACCTCAGATACTTATAGACATTGATGAGAGCCTCTCTCAGTCTTCTCTTTTCAAGATTAAACAGCCCCAGAGATCTCAGTCTCTCTTCATAGGGGAGATGCTCAAGTCCCCTAATCATCCTCATGGCTCTCTGTTGGATTCTCTCTAGCAGGTCTGTCTCTGTTGAACTGGGGACCCCAAAACTGGATGCAGTATTCCAGGTGTGGTCTCACCAGGGCACATAGTAGAGGGGTAGAAGAACCTCACTAGACCTGCTGGACACACTTTTTGTGATGAACCTCAGACAAATGTATCTCAAGTTAACAAGGGCCACTTCTGAGAATCCTTGCTAAATACTTAGTGCTATAATGAGGATTTATTTCCTGTATGCTACATGTTTTCTGATATCTGCTATTGCAGGATGTTCACTGCTTCTCTTGGGAAGATGTTACACGGTATCAGTCACGACATTTATACAATAAATGAAATGGCATACATTTTGTGAAGCGTTCTGCTTTACTTCTATTTGCAGACACTTTTTCTTCCCCTTTCCTCTTGTTCACTAATTGGCAGCACTGAGTAATTTGTAATCTGTCTTCCCCCTGAACCAGTGAGTGTTCTTGTGTGTGTATGCATATGTTTATAAAGTCTTGGGATTAGTCTGTGCGACCGAAGGAAATAACCGCATTCTAATTCATAATATTTTGATTAAGGTCTATTTGTAGACCCTGGTTTTGATGTAATTTAAGCTGATAAAAGAAATCACATTAAGCTATACTGAAATGGCTCTGAAATCTGTGTCTCATGCTAACTACTGCTGAAATGCTAAGGGTGTGATTTACAAGCGATTTAATTGGATTGGTTCCATTTACCATCTAAACAAGCCCTTAAATGTTGGAGTGTTTACCACCTGTTGTGACTCTTACCTTACAGAGATCTTTGTTCACAGGCAGGAGGGTGTGCACTGTAATGAGAGAGGGAAAGGCAGGCTATAAATGTGCATCTCAGCTATGCATGCTAGTAAGCTTGCCCCTGGAAAAATGTGAAGGCTTTTCTAGATTTTACACCAAATTTCTTCAGTATGTTGATGGTGGTTTCTGTCTAGCTTTTGACAAGCCCTGCATTTCCTTCTCAGCAGCTGGGATGGTTGATGTAGAAAACCATTTAATTTTTTGCAGTTGCAGTATATCATGCTAGTTCCTCTTAGGCTGCTGCTGTACTAATTTAGGTCTTGTACCAGCTTATGGGCAGCTCTGGTAAACAGTTCTGGAAAAAAAAAAGGAAGGTTTATTTTGTGGGTTTTTTTTATTATTATTATTTAGTTGTGATGTTGCTTTTTGGAGCTGAATCTTTGCCATAATCATCAGGAAAGATATATTTAAGACAGAATGGTCTCTACTGGAGAAACCCTGCAGGCTGGTCTCTTCTCCCAGGCAACCAGCACCAGAACAAGAGGACACAGTGTCAAGCTGCACCAGGGGAGGTTTAGACTGGATGTTAGGAAGAAATTCTTCATAGAGAGAGTGATTGCCCATTGGAATGGGCTGCCCAGGGAGGTGGTGGCATCACCATCATTGGGGGTGTTTAAGAGGAGACTTGATGGGGTGCTTGGTGCCATGGTTTAGTTGATTAGATGGTGTTGGATGATAGGTTTGATGCGATCATCTTGAAGGTCTCTTCCAACCTGGTCTGGTCTATTCTATTCTATTCTATTCTATTCTATTCTATTCTATTCTATTCTATTCTATTCTATATTTGATGTAACCAGGTTGGACTGTTGACACAACATAGTCTGATGCTCTTATAGCCTTCTCTGCAAATATACTAGGCTGAGTCTTTGCTGATCTCCTGCAATAGCGAGAAGTCTTACAACTGGAGCATTGCCACGTTTGAATATAGCACCTTTTGTAAGGATAGGTCCAGATACAAGGAGGGAAGTTACCATCTATTTAAATGAGCAGGAAGCAGCAAGGCATGGAGCTATACTTTGGCATGGACAAAGCCAGATGAGAGCTTGCAGATCAGGACTGGAGGTTGGAGTGGCATGGGAAACATTGTGGTGGGTGTCTGCTACTGACTTACCTGACCAGTGGAAGTAGTAGATGTGACCTTCTCCAGACAGCTGCAAGAATGTTCACGTTTGCAAGCCCTGGTCCTCATGGGATTTCAGTTAGTCTCTCTGATATCTGCTGGGAGGACAATACAGCAAAGCAAAAGAAACCCAGGAGGTTTCTGGAGTGCATTGATGTGAAGGATCCAAGAAAGCAGGCTGATTTTTTTTAAGATCACCTCTGCAAGCTTGAGTGCAGTCCATCCAAGTATGCAGAAAGTCAAGCAAAGACGCCAGGAAGCTAGTATGGATGAACAAGAATCTTCTGATTCAAATATGAAAAGGAAGAATACAAGAGGTGTAAGCAGGTACAGGTGACCCAGGAAGAATACAAACATGCTATCCAAGCATGTGGAGATGGGATTGGTAAAGGATGTGAAGGGCAACTAGAAGAGCTTCTAGAGGTGTATCAGGGCAGGTCTTTTCAATATGTCTAAATACCTGGTAGGGCAGGGGTAAACATGACAGAGCCACACTCTTCTCAGTAGCACCCAATGAAAGGACTAGATGCAGTGAACACAAACTGAAATAGAGGAAATTCTGTTTACATGTAAAAGTGATTTTTACTGCACAGGTGGTCAAACACTGAAATATATTGCCCAGAGAAGCTGGGGAGCCTCCATTCTTGGAGTTACTCAAAACCTTACTGACCCAATCTGCTCTAGTTACCCCTGCTTTGAGCAGAGATGTTGTATTAGACAGAATCCAGAGGTCCCTTCACATCTCAGCTAAGCTGTGAATAGTAATTTTTGCACCGTTCTCTACTTGAGGTAAATTTGATTGTGGATTCTGCTACGTATATGCCTCTATAAGAAACCAAACTGACACACACACAAAATCCCTGTGAATTTGAAGTGAGATAGCTCAGGTAAACACATCACTAATAGTCTGGGAAAATATATTTTTTAAAACCCCAACAGCCCAAAATAGGGAAGTCACCCTCCTTTCCTCCAAGGCATGTTTATCCCTGCTTCTACCAGCAACTTTCTCTCTCTTTGACTCCAGGTAACTCATTACTCCATCACTTCTTTTTTCTCTTTGGTTTCCCATACTGCTCTGCATGTTCTCTCTGTTCTATGACTTGACTTAAATATTACCAGCCCATTAGGCTCACCATTTCCTGCTGGCCCAGCAATCACAATTAAAATGTCTCACATTAGAGTCTAATTCAAGCAGAATGCCCTACTGGGACACGAGCTCAGTGACAAGAGCAATAATCAAGGTTTCAATAGGATTTACTTGCAATCTTATTGCTTTCCTGAGATAGTGAGAAATGGGATGCCTTTAGGCACCAAATTCTGTCTTCTCATTTGTTCAGACTTTCACTTTCTTTTTTTCTCTTTTGATTTTACCCATCGTTTAGCTCCAAACTCCCTGTGATCTCTAGGATGCTGTAATTTATTAGCTACTTCCTTTGTAATTTCCCAGAGTTTATCAGAATTATGGCTATCTCTGCCTGCATATTACTGGGGTCATCAGTGTTCAGCTGTTAGCCACCTCCTCGTTCCATCCAACCTAATGATGTGAAAATAGAGCACATTATTGGAGTGGACATCTCTGTTGCTTATACGCTGCCATCAGTGACCATCTCAAGTTGCTTCAAACACAGGTTTTCATGGTATTCTTTCTGTTTTCAAGCTTTATTGGATTCAAAATGCTGGACTAAAACAGTAAATAAGTCTCTGAGACTCATGTATATTTTCATCTTCATGTGCACCCTCTCATTAAAGCCATTGTTTGTTGTCCATCTCTACTCAGAAATGGTCTGATCTGTCTGTGAGGTAAAGAGTAACCTAGACCAAATCTACCCACCTTAGACACATTCTCTGTTCTCCCTGTCTAGTCCTCCTTTCCCATTCTTTCTGACCCTGGGTTGCACGTCATGTATTCTAATGTACAATTTATATGTGCATTTTATTGTACTGTATCTTTTATATTTGGTAGCCTCTTCAAAATGCCTTACAGTTTTTGGTTCTCCCTCAGGACTGATCCTCAGAATTTCAAAGCCAGGCATAGTTTTTAGGATGCCAAATGCAGTCTTTAACTGGATGCTTCATTTGTGCTTGAAAGTAAGTAGGCTGCTTCTCTCTACAAACAGGTACCCCTCTTATATATGGAGCCTGCCAAACCATTGGTAGCATCACTCAGCAGTGTCACTGTTTCTTACAGATCCAGGAACAGAAACCAACAAACCAATTTGACTTATGAATAAATTATTAATTCTGCTGAAAAATAACCCCTGCAGGAGGGTTGGAGTAGGTGATTTAGAAAGAGAATAGAAATAGAATAGAATTAACCAGGTTGGAAGAGACTATCAAGATCATCGAGTCCAACCCATCATCCAACACCATCTAATCAACTAAACCATGGCACCAAGCACCCCATCAAGTCTCTTCCCAAACGCCTCCAGTGGTGGTGACTCCACCACCTCCCTGGGCAGCCCATTCCAATGGGCAATCACTCTCTCTATGAAGAATTTCTTCCTAACATCCAGTCTAAACCTCCCCTGGTGCAGCTTGAGACTGTGTCCTCTTGTTATGGTGCTGGTTGCCAGGGAGAAGAGACCAACCCCCACCTGGCTACAACCTCCCTTCAGGTAGTTGTAGAGAGCAGTAAGGTCTCCTCTGAGCCTCCTCTTCTCCAGGCTAAGCAACCCCAGCTCCCTCAGCCTCTCCTCATGGGGCATGTGTTCCAAACCCCTCCCCAGCTTTGTTGCCCTTCTCTGGACACGTTCCAGCACACCCATCACTTTATCAGGAGATTAATTAACTTTAAAAAAAATATTTGCAATGGAAGGTGTAGTGCATTTAATTTAGATAAAATATGATAAATCTCAGCAGGACTGAAAACTCTGGTGGCAGAAGAGCCACAGTCATGGTATGATACTTGTAGTTAGGTGAACTTGTTCTTTCTGCAGCCTTTTTTCCTGAGCTCCTTCTTGGTTTTTAGTTCTGCACTACAGGCATCTTGTAAATATTGCAACAGAGAATAACCTGTAGTAAAATTCTCACAAATTACATCTGATTTGTCCAAGTTAAATTCTGTTTCCAGTACTGGTTTAGATTTAGGACAATTAATTGCAGTAATGATAAAATCAAGGGAAACTGTATGTAGAATGGGAATCCTAGAGCAAAGAGATGAACAGTACTGCAAATATTGGTGGAAATTGTTGCCTGGTGTAAGCAGTCAAAAATCTCCTGGACTAGGATCTATCCTGAGCAGTGTACTTAAGTGGTTAAATCAACACATACCAGCAGCAGAACAAGAGGACACAGTCTCAAGCTGCACCAGGGGAGGTTTAGACTGGACGTTAGGAAGAAATTCTTCATAGAGAAGAGTGATTGCCCATTGGAATGGGCTGCCTGGGGAGGTGGTGGAGTTGCCATCATTGGAGGTGTTTAGGAGGAGTCTTGATGGGGTGCTTGTTTGCATGGTCTAGTTGATTAGATGGCGTTGGATGATGGGTTAGACACAATCACAGTATCACAGTATCACAGTATCACAATATAACTAAGGCTGGAAGAGACCCCAAGGATCGCTGAGTCCAACCTGTCTCCACAGACCTCATGACTAGACCATGGCACCAAGTGCCATGATCTAGTGCGATGATCATGACCAAGTGCAATGATTTTGAAGGTCTCTTCCAACCTGGTCTGGTCTGGTCTGGTCTATTCTATTCTATTCTATAGGATCTGAATGTTTGTTGGGTTTTTTTTTCACCTTTGTAGCCAATTGCTTGTAACCAACTTTCCTCTGAATGGAAAAAAGAAAAAAAAAATTATATCTCTCAAAAAGCTTCTCCTTTCTTCAGAACACTTGGAATTCAGTTGTTGAAGCTATTTAATCACTTTTGCAGAATTGACATGGAAAATGAATAAGGTTTTGTGAATGGAAAGATGACTTAGAAGGAACTGATCATTTGTAAGAGCATTATTTGTCTCATCCTTTAGTTCCTCTGTTAAATAAGTTAGGGTGTTTGGTTTTTAAAAAATCTATTTCAAAAGCTGAATAGAAATAAGATAGTAAAAACAACTAGTGCTGTCTGGCATGTGTCTATTTGTCTGTCTCATAATTGTAGTATCATTATCTAGATTTTAGTAAACGTCTGCCCTGTGCTGAAATTATCTTAAATCCACAGACAGCACTCAAATCCGTGTACAGGGAAAATGGCATTATCCAAGGCATGTCTGTACCTTGTGGGTTTAAATATCAGGTTAGAGGGAATAAACAAAATATTGCCTATGAACCTATGCCTCTTCAGATGCCAAAATGGTTGCTGATTGATATACTGTTGGTATCTTCTCTAAATGCTATGAAGATGCAAACAACAACATCTGAAGTTTCTTGGATTTCTTTTCTTTCCCTTTTTTTTTTTGGGGGGGGGGGGGGTGGGGTGTGGAGAGGGGTGCTAGGAGGGCTTTGGGTTGTGGTGTTTTTGTTTGGTTCCATCAGGGGTTTTTTGTTTGTTTGTTGGATTTTTTCCCTGCATGGTGTCTTCTGCTAAATCAGTATGGTTGTTACTCCAGGTACATGGTAATTCAAGAACCTCAGAAAAATCTTCCATTTATTGGATTTGGAGTTAGAAGGAATAAAGTCACTCATGCCTCCGTCTGATGAGAGGGTTTATGATTAAACAGCCTCTCAGGCTGGAATTTGGCATGTTAGACTTCCATCCACTTGCATATGAATGAGAGTAATGAACTGCCTTCAACACTAGGTGGTCTTTGGACTGTCAATGGTCTACAAAACAAACTCAAATTGCTTGTTGATTCCAATGAAAATGCGGATGGTAAGTCTTTTACTATCTATTTTTACTGTCACTCTTAGTAGAGGTGATTGTGGCCAGGTAAAGATATTCCACTCCTTCAGGAACACTTTTAGATGATCTGCTCCCCTTGGAAGCTGCTAGTTGAATACTCAGTCTTGCCCTCCATGTGTCCTTTAAATTCTTATTGACTTGTACCGAGCGATGGAGTCTGGTTTGCTTGTTTTATACCTTCTTGACAATTTTGATGGAAAATCCAAATGTGTAAAGAATACCTACTGGCAGCAAAAAAAGATGCAATTTCACATTGTTACTCTGAGGAATCAGAAAAAAAGCCCAAACAGTAAGAGCAAGATCTTGAAGTTAGAAAGATGTCATCTATCAGAGAGCCACCTGTCAGAGCAGACCTTCCCATCTTACAGAATCACAGAGCAGCCCAAGCTGTAAGTGACCTCAGAAGGTCATCTGGTTTTGCCTTTCATGGGAGAGGGAGCCTAAATGAAATTGTCTAGCACCTTGTCCAGTCATCTTACATGGGAATGCCTTCTGGTTCCCTACACACTGTAAGGGAAGAGCTGAGTAGTGCTTTCTAGCCTGCCTCATCAGATTGCTGTGTTGGTGGCTTTCGATCTGATTGTTAATTAGTCTTTTTTATTGCATGTTTTTGTATTAGACATTTAGCTGTTCTTTGTAATTAGACATAGCTATTATAGTATCTTTTTATATTACACTGGAGTGTTCCTTTAATGCAGACATCAAATAAAACCAAAACACATAAAAAGAAAAAAAAAAAAGGTAAAGAAAAAAAAAGTGCAAAAGTAATGCTTGGGTCTGAAGGAGTAAAGAAGTAGGAGAAGGCAAGTTGCAGTAATTGCTTTTGGCTCTCTAGATTATGTTTATTCATTTATTACAATTCACTGAATGAATTAAATGTAAAACCAATCCAGATTTTTAGAGGCAGACGTTATGTGTTGTATCTAAACACAACTTTTGTTGTTGTTGTTGTTGTTCAATTTCTGGGAAGCACTTTTCTTCTTAGCATGTTTCCTGACAGAAAGGTTATGTAGGGTGAGGAGACAACACTCAGGATGCAAGAAGGGTTTGAGTAGCTAATAGCACAGAGAAGACTCTGGTACTCCTCCATGGCGGCATCCACACAGTGATCAGCAGTCTAACAGCTTCCCTTTATCTAAGGAACAAAACATGTATTCCAGGAGTACTGTTCCACATGGCCCATCTGGGAGTTTGTTTCAGAGCAGAATTACCTTCCTCATGATAAGAATCTTTGCTTGAGGAATTATTTTGGAAAAAAGCCATCTGCTAGGGAAAAAAAGAAATTAAAAAAGTATGAGAAGTATTTATTCAGAGAATAAAGCTTTGATTACTGCTCTCTTAGGAGGATGGATGAAGAAGCGAGGGGCCAAGGAACTGTCCCTGAAACACATATTAGAACAAGCTGTTAGGATTGACTGTAATGTCATGCAGAGGCTTGTTGTATGAGATATGCCTGTAAGTTGGCTCCCAGTGAATGAAGCAGATGACTCTGCCATGATTTTGAGTAGTTCCTGAACCGTGCACAAGTAGTGAGGTAGGAGAATTTCTTCTGGGTGCAGGCATCATCAGCACTTAGTAGTGTCTGGTGGGACTGGCAATGATAGAGTGGGATAGAACTGCTCTGAGGAGGCAGCTGGTGAGATGCCATTAGGGGTTTTTTCTGAACCCAAGATGGCTAAAGATAAGAGGATTTTGCAGTAGTTCAGCAGCTAATTTATGAGTACCTCAACAGAGACAATAGTGGAAAGATGTGCTCTTATCTGATGGATATTAGTCATACCTTCTACAATATCCCTGATCACAGTCAACAGTCTTTTGTGTAATACAAGATTATTAGTGAAAGAAACACTAAAATTAGAATGAACTCTGCATTTTGGACTGCTGTGATTCTCTTTGTTGCTTATACAGGTATAAATCACAAGTTACATTTGGAATGACTGCATTCCAGAGGAAGGGGCTCATTTGGCAAATGAAATACACCATCCACTTTGTTGGAGGCCGGGGTGGAGGAGGACAGCCATCCTTTTAAGTGCTGCGTTTGAAAGTGCACAGAAGATAAGATACACCAGCTGTGTTAAAACAAGCCATTTTCATCTCAGGCATACACCCTGCAATTCCACTTTTTAATTTCTAGGCAATCACACTGCTGGAATCTTATTCAGCCATTGAGTAAAATATATGTTTGTCTTGCAATTATGTAAATAAGGTAAGTGGTTAAGATTTAGACCTAGAATAATAATGTTAACATCGTTGTCCCTTCAATAAACAGCAAGCTTTGGATATGGTGTTGGTTTTGCTAGGTATGTTCCATGCCACAGAAAAAAGCACAGGCTGGCACAGAGATGCTGTGGTATGCTTATTGTATTTAAAACAATATTTAGGCAGGGTAACTCCTACTGCCATTTGCATGTGTTTGAAAGAGTGCCCTGTTTCATCAATGAGAATGGGTCAGAATTTTGTACTAAAGCATGCTGTGTAATATATTTAAACACAGTCCAAATTAATTAAAGTGTAGTGGACGTGAAAGATACGTACTCAATGTGACATTTCAAATAGGGAGAAAATATGATAATGAGCTATTTCCATGTGTTGCCATCCTTCTGGTTAAATAATACTTCTGTTTTCAATGAAGCCACTGAGCAATAGCATTCTTTTTGGAGTTCCACAGTGGTTAGAGCTGATTGTATACAGGCTGTAATCATTATCCTAATTCTGCCCAGGAAACCCTCTCTCCCCACCATGGAGAAATTTGGAATAAAAAGTCTCGTTCCAGGAAAAAGAATTTCCAAATAATCCTGGGCACCAGATCAAAATATGAGCTCCAAATCCGTTTCTTTTTCTTAATAAGAATCAGCACTTTGAAAAATGCTGCTTTGCAAGGAAATAATTGCATTAGTCAGCCTCTTGGCACTGGTGTGGGCTGGAGCCTTCTCTTAAAATGAGGCCCAGCCTCGCCCTGCAGTGCATCCAAATTCCCCGAAGATGTAAATAGCCCCAAGACCCTTTATTAACAGGGATGTTCACTGCTGGAATTCTCATAGTTCTGGGGTTGGAAACAGCTGTGTTCTCATGGGCAGAAAAATAAAACATAGGATAACAGGACAGAAAAGAATCTGGAGGCATAGCCTGTCAGTACTGATGCTTGAGGCAGCCATGGGTAAGACAGACATCATCTTGTGTGCTGAAAATAAGAGGTGAGTATTTCCATATTGTCCTTTCCTTACACACAAAACTGTCTAATTTACCTCTGCCTTAGATGCAGGGCCTTTGGCTAGCTCTATAGCCCAAAGGGTTGGTAATATTTGATTACATACATGCCTCTTGATAGGTCATTCTTAGGCTTTTAGTGCTTATGATCAGGACAGTTCCAATGTCAGGACCTGACAAGCACTAGTAAGATTCTGCTAGAGTGCTTTGGTTGCTCTGGAATAGAGAATCATAGAGTCATAGAATCAACAAGGGCGGAGAAGACCTCAAAGATCAAGTCCAACGTGTCACCACAGACCTCATGACTACTAAATGATGGCACCAAGTGCCATATCTAACCCCCTCTTGAACACCTCCAGGGATGGTGACTCCACCACCTCCCTGGGCAGTGCATTCCAACAGCTAACAACTCTCTCTGTGAAGAACTTTCTCCTCACCTCGAGCCTAAACTTCCCCTGGTACAGCTTGAGACTGTGTCCTCTTGTTCTGGTGCTGGTTGTCTGGGAGAAGAGACCAACTCCCTCTTGGCTACAACCTCCCTTCAGGTAGTTGTAGAGAGCAATAAGGTCTGCCCTGAGCCTCCTCTTCTCCAGGCTAAAGAGATACTGCGTTTAGTCTAGAAAGCAAACCTATGCACTTGAGTGATATTTAAAACCATGTCAAAATATTCTTTTGTGTTAAGCCTCTAACTGTCTGGTTTTCAGCAGTGAAAAAGGTGCATGCCACTGATGAAAGCTGAAGTGCAAATAGTGTGCATTACTGGATATCAAAGTGCCATGCTGGAGCCTCGATCTATGGGAATAGAAACAAACCTTGCCTAGCACTGAGAACTTCATCCCTCTGAAGAACCATCCAAGCTGGCCAACACACCTAAATTCACTAAGAGGTAGGTATTAAAATATGTTTCACATGCTTACATTTTACTCATATGAGTAAAGGCTCTGTATGAGCCTTTCATCTCATCACCAGCAGAACAATTTCTTTCAGTAGTCAAATAATCAGTACCAGTGTTCAGTAATGTAATAGAATCTGTAGTGGAGACCACTAAGACTGGTGTGGATCAGAATGGGCAGATCACCTCTTCTGTTCAAAGACTACTGAGAAAGGGATCTATTCCCTAAAGTGCAGGAAGAGTAATTTATTTCTAATACTGTTGTATGCCCAACTTTTCACACTAGCTCTGCTGAGTGTTCTACTGAATACATGGGAATGAAGTCACTCAGTGAGGTTGACGAGTAGGACAGGCAGTCAGGTGCCCACACCCCATCCCTGATGCTGTTGGCTTTGCTGGCAGCACATTTCAGGTACTCTACATTCCTCTTAGCTACATAAACCAGTAGTAGGTGCTCATCTGTTGGCTGCCATTGACCTAATGGGGGAACACTATGCTGGTGTAGCTTTCAGTTATCATTTGAATATAGTCAGAGAAGAAAGATTTGTTAACCTGTTAGCATTAAAACTAAACACAGAAATGTACATGAGTCAGTAAGGAAAGCTTGTAACCTTACCTGTGTCAGACTGGAGCTTACCAGACTCCTCACCACATGATGAAGTGATGGATGGAGCCAGCACCTATGTGGTACATACAGCCTTACCTCTGCTGGGCAGAAAGAGCTCTGGATCACAGGAGAGGGGGAAACTTCTGAAGGTGCAGATGCAAATTGTTTGCAACACTTTCAAATTCTTTGTTCATCAGTGGGAGGGAGGAACTGCTACTGGATAGACTACTCTGTGCCCTTGGCAAGGTACTACAGAAATGCCATGTAAAAGACAACAGGGGAATCCAGACTCTGTGCTTTAAATACTAGGCTGTGCTGGGTTTTCTGCAGTCAGATTTAGCTCTTCTGTCTCTGGAGTATTCTAGCACCATGGTCTCAGTGTACTACAAGGTATCTGAACAAAGAAGAAGGTTTTTCTACTGCTTTGGACTTGATCATCTGAAAAGGAAACAATAGACACGGTTCAGACCTATAGGATTTAAGCTAGTCTTACTGCTCTGGTGTGCACCAGTCTCCCTGTACTGCTGCTTTGGCTGATTGGCAGTACCCAGCAACCCTTCCAAGGGGTAGGCATGGTGCCTGGCAAGAGGCTGTCATGTTACATCCTGTCCTGAAGAAGACAGGGTTATTCTGAAATGAGATACTTTCAACTGAGGTGGTCTGGCAATTTCATTTTGGGGGGTAATTGCAACCCACCACAACCAATCACAGTCAGTGTCTCCTGTCACCAAGAAAGGGTAAGTCAGGAAGCGGGCAATGGCATTACAGCTGTCACTGTGGGATGTTTTGGTCATTGGAGGAGGCAAAGGATTAGTACTGTTTGGAAATTTCCTACCAAAATGGAGGAAATCATGGAAGATTACCCATGAGCTTTAAAAGGCATGGAGTCCTGTGTGAGACAGACTCTCATCCTTGTATTCAGTGTGCTGAGTGTGAGTAGGGCAGGTGTGTACTTGTGCATCCATCTTCTCTTGCTTCCCATTATGTGTACTGTAAAACTGAGATTTAAGTGCTGTGCCCTCCAGTATTCCCCTTTACCAAATGGAGAATAAGAAAAAATCACTAAACTGCATAAGCTGTTATGGAAGACAGGGAAAACCAGACTTGCTTCTGCTCAGTGCAGTTATTACTGGCAGAGGGATGGTAGGAGTTGATTGTCTGAAAAACAAGAAGAGAAGATAGTGGGCTGGGAGGCAAAACCAAGAAAGCTGTTTGATGCAGCGAAGGAGGAAGAGCTGGTGGAATGATGCTTGGAGTGAACAGTGTGCAAAAGTAGAATCATCATGTCAGACAGCAACATTGATTTGAGGGAAACACCTGAGTGCCAGCTCTTACAGATCAACAACTCCAGCAAAACAGAAAAACTAGTCTAGGGTAGATTTAGACAGAAGTAACCATGTTCTCTTGCATTATGCTCTCAGACTGTGCAAGAGTGTTGTCTAATTGAGTATGGCCTGTGAGAGCAGGAGGGCAGCTGTTATTAAAAACCTGCACAAGAAAGAGAGATGAGGACCAGGAAAAGGGCTGATGGGTTCAGAAAAGGGAGAGCTGAAGAGGAGTGTGAGGTCATCAGTTAACCTGGAGCATTCTACACGTGAGGTAAAATAAAAAGGCACTTGTAAAGGCGTAAATTGGGTGAGACTGTAAGGAAATAGAGCTAGTTGAGAAAGGAATAGGAATGAAATAACACCTGATCTCTGGTAAGTAAGGGAGTGAGAGGACATGATATCTAGAGAGCAGGCAGAACAGAAAGAGGGGGATTGCCTTTCTAATTATGGGTATCTGTAACTTTCCTGAGATATAACGGGCAAAGGATGACTAACAAATGGCTGAGTCACAGAAACGGTGTGACTGAGAGTCTAAATTCAGCTGCTGAGAGGCTTGAATATTCACATGAAACTTGGAAGTTCTCCTCTAATACTATTTTGAAGCAGGTGATCCTAAACCTCCTATAGCACAAAAACCTTTGCAACTGCTGTTTGGAAACATCTAGCTCTGTAAATAGGTCAGCATTCATGATGTCAGGCAAGCTTGTTACCTGATTCACTTATTCCTAGTAGAGAAAGCCACTTTGGACCAACTAAGCAATTGTTTGTCCATTTTTCTACCCACAGAAGCATTTGCAGAAAACTTTAATCTAATATTCTTTGAGCCTTCACCATAGCAATTTGGTGACTGATATGGCTTAGAACTGGAGTAATGCTCTTTGAGTTTTTCAATTGCCATCAACCATCTACTACTTGTGGGACTTCCAAATTCTTGATGCTTCAGGAAATATGAACATGTATCCTCTCTTTCAAGGTGCTGACTATTGAAAGTCTTTGTTTCATGCATCATTAATGCTGGCATAAATTGGCAGTGTCACCAAATGAAGCCTTCCACCTACCCTCCTCCTCACATGTGACCTAGATTGGGGAAACTAATGTAGGTTAGAATTATCTGTTGCCCTGGTCACCAGCTGGTGAATCAGGTACAGTCATGGTTGTCTGAAGTATTTCAGACAGTACCCTAGGGGAAAATATATAAATGTGAAATACAACCCCTCCCCCCCACCCCAAGAATGGAATAATTTATTTTCCTGGTAGCAATCACTGAAGAAATGAAGGCTGATGGAAATCAGGATTAATGTCCCTCCCGAGCTGAGGTGGAGTTTCCATGTGTGCAGTAGGGAGATTTGGGCAGTAATGGGCTTTTGTGGGTAATGTAGATTAATGAATTTTGCTTTCTTCTGAGCTGGCAATCGGTAGTTTACATGAGACAAGGGTGTTGCCCCCACTTTTCCCTTACCTTTTTGTCAAAGGGAAAGCAAGCTGAATACCGAGGACAAATCTCAAGTAGGCGAGCTTTCAGTCCTGGGTCTCTGGTTTTAGGCACATGCAAAGCAGTGACAAACCATGATTTTTGGAGTATACAACCAACCTTCTCACCGTAAACAAATGGCCCTGATCTTCAGCAGTATTTTTTTGAAACAGGAACTGGCCTTTTTCACAAAGTCTCTCTGGAAGTTCCACATGGGGAGAAGGGAATAAAGTAGCTACCAGATTCCTAATCTTTCTTTAGTGTTCTTCCCTTCTACATAATAGCCAGAGAGTCTTAGCAGCTGATGCTTTTATGAAACAGTGGAGAGGAGGTGGTTCTGATTTTGCTTCTTTGTGAAAAGTTTCACTGTCACAATTCCTTGGATGGTACACAGTGCTTTGGGCCTCTGCCTGCACAATAGCTAGTTTTAAACATTTCTTTTTAATCAAGAGTGAAGTAAATGTCAGAGATTCAATGTTCTAGATCAGCAGTTTCCAACACTGATACATCTTAATCAAGCAATTAGGTGCCTTTTTTGTTATTGTTTGGTGTTTTCCACATTAGAGAAGGGAACAGATTTGCTGCTTTGCTCTGATGACTGCTAGCAGCAGTGTTTGTTGTTAACAGAGACATTTACACCTAACCACCAGTTGGCAGGTGTTAACACTTTGTTACTTGCTATTCCCACATGCTGAGGATTGTGGGAAAGCTGTCAAGCTCTCTGTCTTGTGTAATGCTTAGCTTTACAGTAACAACACCAAGAAGAAGAAGCTCCAAACAAATGCAGAAGCTCTGTAGGAATCCAGTGCTAGCAAGGAAAACAGTAGGATAGATTCTCAGGCCTTCTAGTTTCAGTGGGAGGTTATATGAGGCTTTGTGGGAAATTGGAGATGCTTTGTTATCTTGATTTGGAAGCAGGTAGGAGAAGGAGAAGTGTTGTCGGGGGTTGGTTTTGTTTTCTTTTTTTTAATTGGTGATGTGGTTTGATCTTTAGAAGAAACTAAGTGTATTGTGTTTGCCTTAACACTTCTAGTCTGACTCTGACATTTGTACTCGTTTGTATTCAGGAAAAAAAAGGCATGAATGCAGCATACAATCTCAGAAAATAACACAGAAAGAGAGGAGGAATGCTTTGATTTGTTCAGGGGTGACTGGCAAGCAAGAAATGAGAATTCCTGTTAGTGCAGCCCTTCTGGAGAGCTGAGATGTGGCCAGGAGAAAAAGAGCCTCTGTGAACTCTAGTGAATATGTATATAAAAATACTTTCTTTCTTTTACTTGCTGTCATCCACATGCTCACACACACTCTGCCTTTGCAGCCACAAGGTCATTGTTTTATAGTCGAGCGATCCAAGTGATTGATTTATTACTGATGAAGTGAGGTTTGATTGATTTTTGATTTACATGAAGGCAGTAAAGATGGAATAGTGGGAGGTGTAAGGCAGCTGCAGAATCGAGCATGGAGCAGAAACTCACTGGAGCAAGTGGGCCAAACACTACAGTGACTTACATCAATGATCAGTTTATATGACTGGTTTTAATAGGGCTGTACTGCATAATTGCACCACTTCCCCTGAAAGAGTGTTTTACTGATCATTTCTTTAACTGCAGAATGATGCCCTCGGTGAGGAGGAATTTTGTGCATTTACTTTTTGATGGGAGTACTTCAGAAGGAAAGAATGTGATAAAAGGAATGATGGTGTACTTTCTTGCGTGTTGGGCTGGGCTGCCTTTTCAGCATGGCTTCAAGTTTGGAGTCATTCTCCTGTTCATCTCACATCTGAACTGAACACTAACTTTGGATCAGCTGTATGTGGTGATAGGAGAAAAATAAAATTTTCTTTGCAATATGAATAGGCTGGATTCAGGGTAGGGCATTTCTTGAGATACACCCATTGCTGGCTTGAATTTGCTAATGCCCATCCTGTCAAACATGGAGCAATGTTTCCTGACAGGTGGATTGGCCAAATTCTTTCCTGGAAGGGTTCCTACTGCATGACAAGAAGTCCTGTGGCATAGGAGGTGGGTGAGCAGCAGGCTGTTAACAATATGGTTGCACAGTCAGGCCTTAGTGGCCTGCCCCTAGGTGTGTGTTACACAAGACAATGTTAACATAGCCTTGAAGTCCCTGAATTTAAGTTGATTTTAATTCTGCAAGACAGGTTTAGATTAGTCAAAAGTTAGGGGCTTAATGAAGGAATTGCTTGATGGAATCCCCTGGGCTGTGTTCTGCACTGAGTGGGATCCCAATGGTCTCTTCTGACTTCACAGGTCTATGAACCACTGCAGTAAACAGGGTTTTTAAAATGAAAATCATCCCTGTACCTGTGCATGGCTTAAAAAAACTTCATGTTCGCAGAGCCACCTCCTGCAAGCTGGTTGTGAAAGATCTGCTTGCTAAACTTGGGTATGTGGGGGAGGTACTGGCTTGCATACATCTGCATGATGTATTTCCTAACTTCAGACTTCTCTTAAAACATTATTTGTTCTTGGCCACAGGAAGCAAGTCAGAGGAGTCGCTAATATTGGGGAAATCATTATGTGGAACAAATAATCATAAACGCTTATTGTGTGCAGGCACAGCCCCAAATTTGTCTCTGTGTATATTAGGTGATATTTATGTCTTTTGAAAACTCTTGGTAGAAAAGTCTTGCAGCTTACAGAAGCCACAGTGGAAATGAGTGGAGGGAAGACTGGTCATTTGATGAATGGGACTCAGAAAGTGTGTTTGTCTTCTGCCACGCACCTTCAATTGATTCAATTTATGCACTGCTTGTTTTTTTAGGGATGTAGAGTGCAAGATGTAGATTTTGTAGGGCTTAAGAAGCATGTGTTGATATGGTTGGAGGGCTGCTTAGGTGAAAAATAGGTGATTTAATGCAATTAAATTGTAGATTTGATTTGAGGGTATGGCTACAGTAAGACAAAGTTAACAGGCAATAAGAAGGTCCTTTCTTGAGACTGGAAATCCATCCTCCCATCTGGAGGCCAGGCATAGCTGTGAGCACAGTTTCATTCACTGCAGCACTGAGCAAAGTGGGTCATCCCATTTACATTATGGTTAATGCCACATCATTTTGCAGTGCAACAAGTTGGGAAAGATGCTAGCAATCCTCTGCCTGTTCCGTCGTTGGGTGGTGAGATCTCCCTGAAACATGGCAGCAGCTTTGCTGTGATCATACAATCTCATCTGCAGCTGCCATTTTCTAATTGTACTGTGGAGGTACCTAGAGGTCTACAGTGAGGACTTGGATATAGCTGGTTTGGGCCACAGGTATAAACAAGCCTCCATTCCTCCTTAAGGGACTGTCAGTCTGGAGTCCTGATCCTGTAGATATGAGACCTGCCACTTAACCTGCTTGCTTATATGGATATCTGAAGTACTGGAGCTGAACTCCATGGCTTCTCAGCATCTCTGCTCCCCCAGGTTGAGTAGAATTATCAGTATTTTGCAAGAGGATTCATGTTTAATTTGGATTATTTGATCTTCATAAACAAAAACAAGGAAGGAAAGAAGTCCTGAATTCCTGGCAGGATTTATGTTCTTTTTTATTTTCCCCTCTTCTTTACAAACTTCATTTGGTTGTGGGTTGGGTTTTGGGGTGGTTTTTTTTTTTCCTTCTTTCTTTTTCCCACCCCACCCAGGCTTAAACAGTGCCGGGAAATTCTGTACTTACCCAGCTGTACTGTCTGAGGAAAGCCAAGTTGGTTTTTTTCCATGCATCAAAATCATAATAGTTCGAAATGACTTATTAACTCACTAAGTTTCCCAGAGAGAAGACATCAGATACTTAACTGATGTGCCCCTTGTACTTAGCCAAAAGGCCAACCAAAGGTTAGGGCAAGTGGATGCATACGAGTTCTTTATCCAAGTCCTTGAAGATTTCCCATTAGCTAAGTCAGAGGTTTGTTGTGCTTTTTTGTTTGTTTGTTGAGCAAAAATAATTAACACGGATCAAGTAAAATAGGTTAATTTGTTTTAAGTGCAGTCCTCTTTCTGATGCAAACTCTTGCAGTCTGTGGAGGTAGAAGCTATAGCTGGGTATTCAAATGGTTAGCTTGTCTGAAAAAAAGTTATCACCTCAAACTGGGTCACTGCTTGGGAATGCGTATTACGAAATGGTTTTAGACTAAGATTTGTGTGTTAGCAATTAGATCACATAAACATTTCCTTGTATACAGCTACTGCTTCTGTGCTGATGACAAAATTGCATTGCACATGTTTCTGTGTCGCTTTGTAGCAGCCTGACTTCTTCCTTGCTACTATCAAATGAAGTTCTAAAACACTGCAGTTCTGTGGTTATTACTCTTCTGCTCTGCTAGCAATGGAAAAAAAATGTTTGTTTGAACTGGCAAGAAACACTGTTATTTTATTTACTGTGCTTTTTTGGTGGGTACATTATATGTCCTGGGCCATGGCAAGTGATTACACAATATATAATCCTGCTGCATTCACAAGCGTTGGCACCTAAATCAGGATGGTGAAGCCTGGGTTGGTAAAAACATTGTGACCTAGAACTAAATACTGTGTCTGGAGTCCCCAGGATGCACAAGGTATGCTCCTGCAATGAGAAATAGGTCTCCAGAATAGAACCCTGCATGTGAAAGCCTCCAGGTTGCAATAATATTTCCTCAGCCTCAGTTGCCGTTGGGCCCTTCCTGGCAGAGCTGGACCGCATCCACAGGTCATGTTGACTTTGTCTGGATTGATGGGGTTTCAGCAGCTGTCCCTTGCTGCTTTCAGGAAGTCAGGTTGGGAGCTGTTAGGTACAACAGCACTGCAAAATTAGGAACGAGTGCAAGTGCCTGGGTGCAAGTAGTGGTAGGATTTGTGGGCAAAAGAATAATATCCAACAACACACACTGTGTCAGTACTCATGTTTGGGTGTGTCAGAAGACTCTACAGGAAGAAATGTGGAATCTGGGAGCAAATCTAGGGCCGATTAAATCTCTAGTTCCCTTGCTGTTCTTACCCCACAGAGAGCTCCAGCTCCAACTCCTGAATCATTGTTCAGCTGGTGGCTGGTGCCTGTGTGGGATGAGATCTATGTCCACCCTTGCTAATTTTGGTGGCACAACAGTTATCCTCCTTAATGCTCGGTTTGCTGTATTGTAGGTTTCAGGAAGGTCTCAGAAAAGAAGAAGTAGAAAAGTGAACTGGATGTCCCCAGAAGAGGCAAATTAGAGAAACCTGCAGAGCCTACAATAATGCCTGAGAAATCTCTCCCTTTTCTCCAGGTTAGTTTAAATCTTGCCTACACTTCACTGCCAAATTGGTGAGGCTTGGAGTTGATAAGAGGCTTCTCATGGGAAATAGTTTTTCAAGCAGCAAGCCTGAGCCCTGTGACTTGGGGAGTCAAGGAATAGCCTTCTCTCATCAAGAGGTCACTCCTGGAGTACAGCAGTTTCTCAGACATTTGGTCAGATACTAATTAATCATGTGAATTTTTGAATAGTTGGATCCTAGGTGGCAAATAGTTGGATCCAGGTGGTAACTGGTACAGATAGCAGAAAGTGAAGAGCAAGAGAAACTTTGCTTTTTATTTTTTTCCCCCTTTCTTTTTTTTTTCCTTGGGAACTTAAAAATTCCAATCTTGCTTCATTAAACTAAATCATGCAGAAATGCTCCAGCTGTTCTTTGCATTGTGGAAGCCAAATTCAGCAGTTTGATGGGTTTTTTTCCCTTTGTTTTTGAGAGACCAGTTGTGAAACTACTTGATGTGTTAGGTAATAAAATCTTACCTGTGCTCTAGTTCTAGTTATTTGTATTTTCCTAGCTGTCTTATTTAAGGTGGACTCCTTCCAGCTCATCAGGCAAAATACCAGGTTCATCAGGAGGAAAACTGGCCAGCCTTCTTTGCAGGCTGGGATGTCTTGTGGTGCTACTGGACAATTAGTCTTTTAGATTTGCTTTTTGCCTTCACTGAGTGCTCTGGTTGCAGATGAACTCACAGGAATTTTGGTCAAAAGCAGTAGAATACACCAACAAATAATTCCTGTAGTACGCTTTCTGTTTTAAAAAGAGCTCTCAGCCTCCCTCTAAGGAAAAATCCATAGAAGTATGTGGGTTTAATTATTTTTGAAACTAAGATTTATGTCCTATTTTTCCTAGCAATTTTCAGGTGTGAGCTCTCTCTGAAATCTAGATGATACTTCATTGTGGTGTTCTAATGAAGCCCTTGTCTCTGCTTAACAGGAGTTGCCTGCCTTCACACTTAGAGTGTGAGCGAACAGGAATGGTAAGTTTGGGGACACTCACTTCGTGGCATTAATCCCTAGAGCAATATGTTCCATGCCCATTTTGGGATGCTGATGACATATTTCAGTCCTGCTTGTGACCTTCTGCTTATGCCATGATTTCTGCATGCACGATCAGGACAACATCGCATGCTGCACGGAGCAGCTTGTGTGAGTAACTCCAAGGACTGATCTGGACACTGGGCAACCTTCTGCTTCTATGCAACATGGGAATCAAGCACAGAATTTCAGTACTCCATTCTTTCTGGTTAAATGGAGGAGGAAAAAAAAATAAATATCAAATTATGCAGAGTCCTCTTCACAGGACTTGTAATTTCCAGTTCTGGGCCCCTCAGTTTAAGAAAGAAATTGAGATACTTGAACGTGTCCGGAGAAGGGCAGCGAGGCTGGGGAGAGGTCTCGAGCACAAGCCCTACAAGGAGAGTCTGAAGGAGCTGAGGTTGTTTAGCCTGGAGAAGAGGAGGCTCAGGGGAGACCTTGTTGGTGTCTATAACTCCCTGAAGGGTGGTTGTAGCCAGGAGGGGGTTGGTCTCTTCTCCCAGGCAACCAGCACCAGAACAAGAAGACACAATCTCAAGCTGCACCAGGGGAAGTTTAGGCTCGAGGTGAGGAGAAAGTTCTTCACAGAGAGAGTTGTTAGCCATTGGAATGGGCTGCCAAGGGAGGTGGTGGAGTCACCATCCCTGGAGGTGTTCAAGAGGGGACTGGATGTGCCACTTGGTGCCATGGTTTAATATTCATGAGGTCTGTGGTGACAGGTTGGACTTGATGATCTTTGAGGTGATTCTGTGATTTCAGTCATTCCACTTGTTTTCATTGAAGCTGTCTGAGGATTTCCAGGGTTACTAATATTTTTAGTTTAAGCCTTTTTAACTTAAAGTGTAGTCAGCTTTCATAAGGCTGAGAGGTGACTGTTTAAGGTCTCTGCAAAGTGACAGGTGCAATGTTAACTAGCCTTTTATCAGTAATTGCACCAGATAGAGTTCCGTACCTGACCATATGACAGCACAGTATCCTGGTTTGATCTTCATCTTCTGCCTTTAATTGGGTGGCCTTCCTTGTGTTTATCCCTGCTTGTAGTCTTGTTAACTCATGAGCATGGAATGAACTGGTCAGGGTATCACAAGACTGGGTACTTTAAATTGACAAAGGCAGGCATCAGTTTATAGCAATTCAAAGAATAGGGGAGCATTTGCACTTCTGATACCACCTGCTATGTGTGCCAAAGATTTTAATGGGAACAAAACCCTTAGAAGGTTCAGGGAGGGAAAAAAAAACCTTTTTGTGGGGAAAATAAAAAATAAAGCAAAGGGCAGCAGAAGTTGTCTTGGGATGTGAGTGAAGCAGAAACATTTGTCATGAACTGAGGGAATGAGGTGGATCTAATTATAGTGTAACAAAACAAAAGAAAATGGTTTAGCAGCCATTTAAATTATTGATACTTAGTGCTACTGAAGGGCTAGAGATTTGAGAGCTATACGTAAATGTGGAAAGTGTCAGTCCAGTCCTTTTTCTGGGCTTTAACAGGATCACAGAGGTACTCATATAGAAATCCATGAAATACTATTACTTCCTTCTTATGAGTTAATAATATTCTTAATCTTCATTGTATTCTTCTCTTGGGCCTATATGCTGCATGAATATTTCTTGGCATGCCTACAGATCTCTAATTGTTTGTCTATTTGGCTTGCCTCAGGCCAACTTTAAATGAATGTGTATGGGAATCTTTGCTGTGTATGAGATTATTTAAGTACCATTAATATACCTGTGTGGTATTGTTGATCATGCGCCATTCCATTAAAAACCAAACCAAACCAACCCCAAAACCCCTAAACAAACAACAAAACAAACAAGGAAAATGCAGAAGGGGTATCCTGATGTTTTTGATCAAAGTGATCTATTGGGGGATCCAGTCAGTGACACTACACGTTGTTAGGGCTTCCTCTGCATGTTTCAAACTTCTGCTGGAATATATCCTTAATAATTTATGCAACTCATCTAGAAATGCCTGTGCAGCTCTATGCTAACTTATCTGATAGCACAGAGTTCAGTGTGGGCAGAAGGCTTGCCTCTGCCACTTGATAAACCCACAGGGGACGTTTCCCCTCAGATGAGCTTGCTTCTTAGTCTGAACCAGAACAAAGCTATCTCTTTTTTGTATCCCTCAGCAGCGTTTCCTTTGGATCCCAGCATTAAGCATGTTGCATGAAGCCCTCTGTTTTATGTGCATTGGAGTGACATTGTTGTCTCTGGGGATGGGCAGCCAGTGACTTGAATACTTCCATGGCAGAGGAGACTGACTTTCTGAGTAAATGCCACTGAATGGGGAGGCAGACGTAGATCAGAAAGTTGGGCCCACATGATAGTGAAAGACGTTACAAAATATGGTGCTATAAAAATTATTCTGTGGGGTCCTCAAACAATTGGCACATCTCTGCTCTGGTTTATGACATTTCTGGCATGATGGAGAATGTCAGCCCTGTCTTGAGAGCTCAGGGTTATTTATTGTGTGTCATTGCCTTTGAGGTGACTTTTTCAGACAGGTACCCTCACGCCCTTTCGTTATTCCTACATTGTCACTCTGGTTTGCTGTTTTTGTGTGATGTTATCTACCTCTTGAGGGGAAAAAAAAAAGAAGACAGGGCAAGAAAAATGTGCTGATGTACTTGCTTGAGTGGCACACAGCAGGGGCTGCAGCTCTCAAAGAACTTTTGTGCTTGTGTGGCACCAATACTTGAAGGGGTGCTGTTAGGTATGCAGAACAGAGTGTGCAAATTCCTGCAGAAATCTGGCTGGTGATGGCCAACGCACTATGATGCAAGCCAAATGCAGGTTATGAGGCTCAGTGCTATGCCAGTGTCACACTCAGGCAGCGGTGCTAACACTGTCAGGGTTGAGGCTATGGCAAAAAAAGGCACTGAGCTACATGGATTAACGCCATAGACCATACACACACCAGCTGATCTGTCTAAATGAAATCATCCCGTGGTTAGTATCCTTGATTCAATTCCTGTTATATATTCTCTCTGGTGGTTCAACCTGGATGGAATTTCAAATGGTTTCAAGTAGTTTGAGTGCCATGATGTGGTGTGGGACCTGGTCTCAGTCACACTTTCATAGCTCAGTCACTCTGCAAATAGGAGTTGCCAGCCCTAAAACAATGATCAGACTTTCCCAGAGGTGGGTAGGCAGGTTAGAGGAGTGACTGCTCACAGTTTCTCTTTAGTTCATTCAGGTTAAAAAGTCATCTTTGCATCCAGATAGAGTGGAGGCCTCCGCTGGCTGCCTCTAGAGAGACTTGTACCTTCCTTTACCTCACTTCTGAAGTGGGGAGTTGTGATTTCTTTTCAGTTACTTTTACCCCATCACAGACCCAGCTTCTCTCTAAAGCTGTCATGAGCAACTTACCACATCCTGAACCTGGCATCCCAACCCACTCTTCCTGTGCTCCCTAGCTTTCAGTTTCGTTTCTCTCCCTTTCACCTGCTGTTAGGTAAAATGTCCCTTGCAGAGCTGTGCTAGAAGAGAGGCTATATGTGGGCCAAGGAGAAAAAAATCAGACACCTCCAAGCATAATGCACTCTCTTGGTAAATAGCCTGGTTACTCTGGGTGGAGAAAGAGAATCCAGCCTGGTTCTTAGCCATCACTACAAAGCATGTGCTGCTGCAACACTCCAGGCAGTGCTCAGTTCCCGTAAGAGGAACAGGTCGATGGGAAGGTTTCTGCTGTCCAGCTCCAAAACGCTCCCCAAGAGTCCCTGGGAGTGTCAGCAGATTTTTAACCGAGCCAAGAGAAGGGCCTCAGCACATGGCCTGGCTAGCTGACAGCGCCTCTGAGCTATGCGTAGGATGAGCTCGTGTCGCCCGCACAGCAAACCCGGGGAGTTCCGCTCTGTCCCCTGCCCCGGTGCATTGTGAGGAACAGAACAGGCACTGCAGAGGTGTCTGAGCTGCAGGAGGTTGGTGCAACGTGGAGTTAATACTCTGGGTGCTGAAAGAGAAGGGGGAGAAGTCGTGAAACAGGCTTTATGATTTCATTAGTTTCTTCCGCACCCTGTATGCTGTCCGTGGAGAGCACTTAGCAGATTGATGGACCTGGACTACTATGTGAGTTGTGGGGGGAAAAAAGAAAGGGGAAAAAAAAAAAAAGGAGGAAAAAAGAAAGAAAGAAAATAAGGGAGTACAAGAGAAAACCAAGGGAATCCATTAAAAATTGCCTCTGCTACCTCATTAATCTTTTTGCAGCAAATAATACATGCAAGACTTGGGCTAGTGAAGTCTCCAAAGAATAACATTTTTTTTGGTGAGGTTTTAACAAATTAAAGAAATAAATTAAGTCACTAGCACAGCGGGAAAGTGCTTGAGGCCTCCAGGATTTGTGTGTTTTACCATTGTTCTAAAAATAAACTGGAGGGGGTTGGGGAAGAAAAAAAAAAAAAAAAAAAGAAAGAAGCCTTTCATTTGAAAAATACTGCTTGCTTTAAATGGCCGTGTTTGGGTTTTGCTCCTGCATAGCACTTCACCACCTTCCCCAGTTCTGCAGCTGACTTTTGGAAACAGAAGATGGAAAATGGCAGGAGTGGAGGTAGCAAAGTCATGTGGGGAAGGGAGAGGCATGCTGGGTATAAGCAGGAAAAATGTAAAGCAGGAATTAGAGCCTCTGTGCTTAACCCCACTGCAGCTGTTGGGACAAAGCACGTGCTGTTCGGCGTTAGCAATTGGCTTTCTGGCCCTCGTAGACCCAAACCAGTGGGAAAATTCCTGTCACCTTTGACAGGTTTTGGAAGAAAGGTGTCTGGTGGCCCAAACAAATGGCCAGAGTGATCCTCATCTCACAGTTTTTTAGGCTGGTCATGTTTTTTTTCCTTAATGGGCAGAAGAAGGCTTCCCAGGTTGCCAGAAATCAGAGGAACAAGGGCAGTCTTCCCTTTTTTGCACTCCTTTTTGTAATTCACTGTGAAGTGCCTAGAAAGAAGAGTGTTATCTATTTTCTCTTCTCCCCCAAAACTGAACACTTTCTCTCTCATCTCAGCTGCTGCCTCAGTACTTGATTCCACTGCCTCTCCTCCCTGGGCTACCTCCACTTCCCATTCACTGCCTGCTGTTGTTTCTTCCAGCTCCACCCAGGCCTTGCCCTGGGGAAGCAAAACTGCGCTCACTCTTTCTAACCTGTCCCAGAAATTGAAACAACTGTTTTTTTTCAAAGCTAGCTCAGCTGCATGATCTGCTGGCAAACAGCATTCTGAAAGAGTTTTTTAAAAGGGTATAAATGATAGATAGATGTCTAACTTTCCACTAGAGATTATTGCTAGAAGTTAGTTATCACAAATTTCCTATGTTAATGCCTTTGCTCACACTCAAGCTGAATGCATACACATTTAAAAAGAGATTAGTTAAAAGAAGGGAAAGTAACACAAAAAACCCTCTGGGTTGAGATAAAGAGTTTAATGAGATACACTATGCAATTACATTAGCAAAAGCAAAAGCAGCAGAAGCCAGTGATAAAACAGTTCCCCCCACCCAAGCACACAGCAGCCAGCACAGTGAAAGAGGCTAACCCCCAAAATCAGCAACTGGAAGCAGCAACTGGAACACGAAGTCTTGTTACAATCTGAACTTCAAGTCCCATGAAACTTTGCTCCAGCCAGCACTCTCATTTTGAAGCTGGCATGACAGCATTATGGTATTGAATATACATCAGCAGATTCAGCTCAACCTATGACAGTTGCAAAGGCAAGGCTGCTGTTTTCTGGCAGATAATCTGCAATGTGATTCTAATTGCCTCACTACTCCCCTGAATCCTGCAGCATTGGGGATTATATATATGTGCATGCTCAGTATAAGGATACATTTATTCTGACATTCTGCATATCTTTTTCCTGCTGGAGCTCTGATGCTTGTTCCTCCAACCTTGGTTCCCTTCCTTGTAGAAGCCTTTCAAGGGATCTGGCCACTAGTTTTGTGTGGACTACCTATGTGTGGTGCAATCAAATGCTCACAGCGTGCGTACGCACACATGCTTGTACAAGCAGGTACATGACAATTCCAATGCCAGGACTCTGGTTACCCCTGGTGTCTTCAGTTTGTCCCCTTGTGAATGTTTTCCTGATGTAGTCTTTAATTGTATATGCTTCTGCTATTTCCCCCCTTCTTTCATCCCTGCCTTATTTCATGCACAGAATGGGCTGTGCTCTATTACTGAGCAGCAACTTAATATTTAGTTTTCTCCTTACTGCTCAGTGTGTGGCCCCTAGCCTTATTTACTGCACAATATTCAAGCCCTACTCTGATGCCAAAATGGTTGATTCCCTCATGGGCTTTTCTCTGTCTTCATCATTGTAAGTGTATCTGCAGTTACACAAATGATTTATGGTGGATGTTGTTCTGGTACTTGTGCCCAGCCTCCTGGTGGTGCCCACTTACTGCTTTCATTCTTGGGATGGTTTAGAGTGGAAAAAGATGCCAGGGGAAACTGTATAATTTGCTGTGAAGGGAGGTAGCTTCCCCCCTCCCCCCTCCCCCCCCCCCCCAGCTAAAGCATGCCTTATTTTGTTATAAAAGCTGTGAGACAGTGGCACCAAGGAAGGCTGGTTTTGTCTGCCTCCTTCAGTTCTGAAGGAAGTGGGGAAAAATCCACTTCTCAGGAGGCTACAGGGAACACAGAAGAGCTTTTACATAGGGCAGTGTGAGGCATCCCATTCTCTGAGAAACACACCCCAAAACATGAAGCAGAGCTCATGGGAAACTCCTGAACAAGGCACTGGGCCATGGCATCCCCATGTGGCCCTTGTGCAGTCTCCTGGGAGCCAGTGGGAATGGTGCAGGGTTTGAAGCTGAGCAAAGCACACTGAAAACTATTGGACTAACAGAAGGACTGATAGCTCCCTAGCTCACATAGCAGCCAGGAAGGTGCAGTAGGGAAGGAGTAGAAGAGACTACTTTGATTTCCCACCCACCGCCCCCCCCTTTTCTTTCCTAAGGTCTTTGTTCTCTCTGTTTCAGTAGCCAAAATTCACACCCTCACCCCTTTGGCATGCTTGTGCTGCTCATGTTAAAGGGAAGATGCGAGAAGATTATCTCAAAGCACTGGCCAGCCTGAGACTCATTGCACCCAAAATGCAGCAGCTGGATCTCTTGGGCCATATCTGTCTGTGTTGTGCATTGTTAAATCCTAGTGGTAGTCCTGGCTGTGGGGCTCTGTAGAAAGCTTCTGGCTCTTTCTGATTGCTGTGCTAACTCCCAAGTGATTTGGAAGGTAGACTCTTTGTGGTGCTGGCATTTTCCTGCAGGCCTGTGACATCATAAGGAAGATCTGATCCATTGTATGGCATTGACCTTGAGTGACCAACAAGGATGGTGTTTGCTGGGCTGAGGATGAAAGGGAATAATTCCCTTTTCCCTGCAGTTAGCAAGTCAGCAAGGTGTTTAAAGGTATTGATGGTTGAATGTGACAGGCTGTTTCCATGTTTAGCATAAGCCTCTAGCAGGCTGAGAAGTTCTCTGAGACAGCAATGGAGTGTTATAAGTTTGGGGTTTATGTGTGAGGATGGATGACACTATTGAGGAGGCTGCCAGATGCTGATTGAAGGAGAAAAAATTATTTGTCATCTATAATGTTTTATTGAAGTTCTCCTTTAATAACCTTAGGAGAACTTTGTTTTGTGCTTTTAAGGTCAGCAGGGATAACTGAACCGAGAGATTGTTGAAGGAATATAACCTGATCAGAGTTTTCCAGAGCAGGTGACTCGACAAAGAGACTCTCAGCTTCCTGAAGCATGGGGGAAAGTGTGATCCTTTAACAGTCATCATTTAAAACACGATGAAACATATCTGCATGAATGATGTCTCAATTCCACCACTGTGGGAAAAAAAGTCACTGTGATATGAGGCCCAGGCTTGGCAGGAACCATGGTTCAGTCTCCTCTGAATTGCCAGCTCTCTAAACAAACTCTGTGTTATTGAAACAGAAGAAGCTGTTTTCCATGGGGACTTAAAATAATTTGAATTGAGCCCTGGGAGTTTCCAAGCTACCAGATTTTTAAATTGTCTTTGTGAAACCAGGAAAGTAATGCTAGAACACAGAGATTTTGAGTCTGGGTCTGCTCATCATGGGCACAAAGGGGAAATCTGCAACTAGCTTCATTAGCTGGAGAGCAGTGTTTGTCAAGGTAGGGACAGAGATGCTGGTAGTCTCCCCTTTGGCGCTTGCTATGTGCAGAGGGAGCAGCTACGCTACTGTATACCCACCTTGTGATTATTCTGATGGTTGACTCTGGCCTTGAGTACCAAAAAAAATCTGTAACGGGTTTCTGACCTTACAGGGAGAAAGGGGAGATGGTCTTGCAAGACATTTATAGGATCATGTCACACTAAGTGACATGTTTATTAACCAGCACATACTAACTCGAGGAGATGGAAAGGATGGAGCAATAGGACAGGTTCTTTTGAAGTGACCGAGGGATGGCCTGTGGGGAATCAAGCTAAACTGAAGCTAAGGAATGCTTTATGGGCAGCAAGTTTAGAAAGAGACTTGATTTTTTTTTGCAAAAGAGGGCAGCTTGGAAGCTGTGGCTGGTTAGAATACATAGAACACATAGAATAAACCAGGTTGGAAGAGACATTCAAGATCATCGCGTCCAACCCATCAACCAATCCAACACCACCTAAACAACTAACCCATGGCACCAAGCACCCCATCAAGTCTTCTCCTGAAAACCTCCAGTGATGGCGACTCCACCACCTCCCCAGGCAGCCCATTCCAATGGGCAATCACTCTCTCTGTGTAGAACTTTTTCCTAACATCCAGCCTGAACCTCCCCTGGCGCAGCCTGGGCCAGGTTCTGAACCAGGGCTTGAGAACTGTAATGGGCAGGCATGGGGTTAAAAAGGGCTGAGCCAGGTGGAGGATATTCCACATCTTGCTTTGGATTTGAATCTGATTTCTGTGATAAGAACCATCTTTAATGTAAAGCTGAAAAGATAGTATGAAGATGAAACAGTTGAAAATAAAAGAAGTCTAGCCAAAATTTTCATTTACATGGGCTATATAAACTTCTCTCTCAAGCTGTCATTACTGATCTATTTTTACTTTCTTCGCTTCTCGGAGGCCGAAGTAATCGTTCCATGCCAAAGGGCCAATTTTCCCAGCATTTACCAAAACCAGCATGAATTCATCAATGACAGTGACATGGAAGCTGCTTTTTAAAAACTTTAGAGAGGGACAGAAAGGGTCCAACTAAACCCCAGACCCTAGAGAGGTTTGGATCTTTATCCACTCTCGATATCTCATTATTGTGATCCAGGTTCCTCTCTGCTTGATGTCTTTCCAGGATTCCCCTGTATTCATTTTATCCTTGACAGACTAGTGAATATCTGCTGGCACTTGTGTCAAAAGGTTTGGAAAGGGAACAGCTGAACATAATCTTTAGATAAATGCAGCATACCACGACCACAGATGAATGTTGTGACAGTTGTGATCCTATAGTGTGGTGAGCTGGCTGTGGAAACTCTCAGGTATATGCCTGTAGCTTGGCTACCCAGATGTGGTGGTTCAGGCTGTGTGCCCCCCTGATGCTGCCACATAAGCCACACCTGTGGTGTCCCGAGGGCCCAGCCCAGTGGGTGGACATGGGAAGGTGCGTATTTCATCCCATAATGCCCTGCTCCCGTATAAAACCATCAGCGGGGTCCTGCACTTCCTCTTTCTTCCCTCACCGCTATCTGGTAATGGGGGGAGCCATCTCACAGCCCAAGGCTGGGGGGAAGGGCAATCTTGGATCTGGCCAACTGAGATTAGCCTAACAGTGGGAGAGGGTGGGGGAAGAAAGAGCCCTGGGAGGGTTGGGTGTACCCTCAGGTGGGGAGAGGGAAATCTTGGGATATTTTTTGGGTATGCTTTGGGATCTCTTTTGTCACCGTGCTTGTGGTTCTCTGTAAAACGTTCACTGCTTTTCCAGTTAAAATTTCCACCACTTTTGCAATCTGTTTGTCTGAGTCTCATTTTTGCCCGCGGTGGGAAGGAAGGGAGGATCGGCCCTTCAACTCACCACACCAGAGCAATTTTTTGGCTTGGGTCAAGAAGACCCTGTCGGGTGGTGTGCAGGTAGGGTTTAGGAGCCTGAGCCTTCCCCAGATTAGCCAAAAGAGAAGAAATGAACTGCATATTTCAGCTCCAATGCAGCAGAAGTATATAAACAAATGTATCCATCTCTGCTGGGCCACATTCACATGCACGTGTTGGCTCCTCGGTGCCAGATCCTGCTACGAACTCCAGCTCTGCATGCTGTTAGAAATGGCAGAAAGAGATAGATATCAGTATCTCCAAACACACACAAATTGGAAGGCGGGGGGGGGGGGGAGTTGGGGGTTGGGGTTTTTTATCCTTTTTTTTTCTTTTGACCTGCAGCATATGGTGATGTTTGTCTAATCCATGGCAACCTCACATACCCATACATGATGTTACATGCATTTTCTCCACAAAACGCAAACCACAGTTTGACACTTGTCTATATGATTTGTTACTGGATCCTCAAGTCTATTTCTTCTGCATAGCTAGGCAGGTATGTTTGGTATTTCTCTTCTTTTTGTTGTTGTTGATTTTTATTTGGTTTGTTGGTTGTTGTTTGTGTTGTGTTTTTGTTTTTTAAACTGTTCCCTTAAAAGAAAAATAAAGGAAAAAAAAAAAAAAGACAAACCAAACCAAACCAAACAGCCCACCAGAAGACACATAAATAATTCAGAACACATGCTTTGTGTCAACTGTTTCACTGTTACTATTTTATCTCTATAAACAGGGCAGAGGCAAATCCCATCCAAACAAGGAAGAGGAGGAAGATGCATTGCAAAATTATAGCTGGGTCGTGTGAGTCAAGTATACATGCACAGTTACATACTTTTTTTTAACTAGAAGACCCAGTTCAGAAATGTGATTCCTGTGCAAGAGTGCTTATGCTTTGTGAGTTGCTGAGTGCATGTACAGTAAGTTGTATGCTCTCTGGCAGTATCTGACCTGTTGCATGTGTGCGGCCACTAGTTCTCCATGCCCAAACTTCCAGAGGTTCAGAAATCCTATGCAAATGTGCTGTAACAAGAGACTCCCTTGGAGGGTGCTAAATTTCATGGCATTCCTTACGAATTCAGCTCCTTATAAAATAGTGGGTTTGGGTCACTTTCTATAAGAAGAGAAGGCTCTGAGGAGACCTTCTTGTGGTCTTCCTATATCTGAAGGGGGCCTACAAGAAAGCTGGTGAGGGACTTTTCAGGGTGTCAGGTCTATGACTAGGGGGAATGCAGCAAACATAGAAATGGGTAGATTCAGATTGGATGTTAGGAAAAATTCTTCCCCATGAGGCTGGTGAGACACTGGAACAGGTTACGCGGGGAGGTGGTAGAAGTGCCATCCCTGCAGGTTTTTAAGGCCAGGCTGCAGGTGGCTCTGAGCAATCTGATCTAATGTGAGGTGTCCTTGCTCATGGCAGGGGAGTTGGAACTAGATGATCCTTGATGTCCCTTCCAAATCTAACAATTCTGTGATTCTGTAAGTGGAAGCCAAGCCCAAGCTCCTGAAGGCAGCTGGAAATACTCTATTGGATTAAAAAAGGAGTTGGGCTGGGCACATAACAAGTGGCATCTTCCATGCAGATGTAGCAGTTTCATTTGCTTTTTCATCTTGTGGGTTCTTGACACAAGTTGCTTTAGTTTTCAGCACACCTTATCTGTTCCCTACCATCCATGCCAAAGCCTTAGTCTTTTTATGTGGAAACATTCCTTCACACTCCACTTACTGTGGTTTGGCATTGCTGAGAGTGCCTGTCCCAGAACCTCTGTTTTAATAACTTGATGAGGTATATAATTTTGTGTATCTTCTGAAACACTAGAATTAGGCCCATTCCTGCTTTACTGCAGTGATAATAAATGTCACCATTACTTGTCTGTCACTGCAAAACTAAAATTAGTGCAACAAACTAGGTAATATCCTATGCTGTCATGTTTGCAGTGTGGAAGACAACAGGCCAGTTCAATTGTTCAGGAGACCCATTCCTGAGAATTATCAACTCTAAAAAAACCAAACCAAACCAGAACTATATGAAGGATATGCTACAGCACTGCTGTCAATATCCTGTCCCATTTCCTCATTTCTTTGCAGTTAGAAGGTTTCCCTGTTGTCCAACATAGTTATCTTCACTACAAATCTTGTTCCCACCTCAGCAGCCATAGAAATGCAATCAGTAACCACTTTTTATGTATCAGTTTAAGGAGGCACCCTATAACAGAAATGCTTCTGCTATGGTTACGAGGAACCAGAATGTGGGGGGGCTGTTCTCTGCCACATATTTTTCATCTGACCTCAGACAAATCTGTTAATCTCTTTGTTTTGCTACCCCAAAGGCAGGCAATGAGGGTAAGTTTGCTGATGTTTCTATGGGTATTCATATGCTACACAGACAGGGGCTACATAGGTGAATAGAGAGAGAGCATGCACATACATTTATTAATCTGGTAAAGGACTGATATTTAGCTCAGCAATGCTCCCAAGTAAATGTCAAAGACTATACTATCAGCATGTCTCTTATCTCTGGAATTCTGTTTTGTGCTATGCTACTTGTTGGTTTCTGGTTTGTTTTGCAGCTTCCTGGAGAAGTGAACTCTAAAATCATGAACAGAAGAAGCCTGGTAAAAGCTGTAACAGCCTCTGACCGTCCATAGTATGACAGCCAACAAATATCACCTGCTGATGATTTACGGATTCCTGGGAGATGTGGTGTTGAGTCTTAAAGAACTGGAACTGGAACAACTCAGCCAGTATGCTTCTCGGGAAACAGCGTAATGTATCCACCCACCTCATGCTCTCCTAATTTAGGACATCTGTAGTGTGCAATGTTGAACTGGCTAAGAGCTTATGTTTCTGTAAATCTCATTCCACACCTTACAGAACACCCTTGATTGACCCCTTCTTCTATGAAGGCTCAGCCCAGGGTTTCCAGTCCTTTCCTGGGGAGTGAGACAGTTTGCACAAGGCTGTTCGCAAACAGCAGTGTCTTGTTGGTTTGGTTTAATGAAGCATCCTTTTCAAGTTCTGTGACCCACTTTTGCTCCCCTTTAAACTATGACCAGTATTTATTTATCTCTTTTAAAGTACAATAATTTAATTAAGAAACCAATCAGCAGTGTTGAAATGATCTTTGGACTATCCCCTATTGCTGAAGGTAATTCATGAATGTGTTATACAAGGAAGATTCTATTATGTAAAAAGCTTTCTACTAAAAGGATTTAGCATCTGAAAAGTAAGGCTTGAAATTCTGTGCTAAATTTACAGTGGAGAGATCTGAACATTATTTATAGAGTCTGAATCTGACAAGTTTGTCTGGATTGTTATTAAAAATAGAACTGTTTCAAGTTCAAAAGATTTCAGAAGTGAGTTGGATCTTTAGGAGTCAGAAGGACCCCTGTGTAACAGACAGAGGTTTAATAGTCTAGACTACTTCTTCAGTCAGTGGAGAGAGATTGGCATGTTCCAGTTATGTTCCATTTTCTTAGGCACTTATCTTCAAATGGCTATTTATTGACTGATCATCTCAGCAGGGCATTAACAGGGCATCTGTAGTTAATCATTATCATCATGCCAATTCCGTCACTGCCAATTTCAGTTCCCTTGGCTTCAGATCAAGAGAATGTTGCTGAAAGCTGCCTGGGATGGAGGTGCCTTGGGCAGAAAGTGACCAGATCCAAAAAAGAAAGTCCCACCTGTGCAGTTTCACTCAACCATAGGAATTGAGCTGTTGCCAGTTGTGTAACAGGACTGAATGAACAGGATTATCTCCTCCCTGCCAGCTGTGTGCTAAGTGAACAACAGCAATAGATCTAGTTCATAAGTCCCAAATGGCCTTTGGGTTAGGAAGGCCTTATGATGTTTGGCCCAAAATAGTCACGACAGTTATGTTTCTGGACATACTCAGCAGAAGAATGACAGGTGCCTTGGTAAGTTCCCTGGAGGAAGACTCAGTGATTAAGGGAAGGACAGAAGATCACTTCCTTGTCATCAGGCCTGCCCCCTCTATCCAAATGGCACTGTGGGCACCTAACTGCAGGTGTGGATCCAGTCCTTTTTCCTCCATGGATTTGAACTGACAAGTGGAGATAAGGAATTAGTTCTATCCAAACCAAGGCTTGAAAGCAGGGTCTGATAACTGGAATTGAGTGACAGATGTGAAGTCTGGTTTTCTATGGCTTTGGATCTTGTGATTGAATTATCCTTTGTCTAAGAAGGCTCTAGCCCAAGGTTTGGTGGTGATGGGGTGACTCCTGAAAGTGCTTGTCTGGGAATTCTCCAGTTACTAATAAATATGTCATAAGAGTTCTTTTTAGAAGTCTCACTTGTTAAGAGTACTACAATTACTTCCTGTATCTGCCTTCTTACTTCCCCAATATTTGGGGAATTTCATCTTTTTATCTTTTAGTTATCTACTAGGTCAGCTTGGAATGTGCCAACAGCTTCATGGGAGAGAAGACAGATAGATAGAGAAGAAGGAAAGGAAGGAAGGAAGGAAGGAAGGAAGGAAGGAAGGAAGGAAGAAAGAAAGAAAGAAAGAAGGATAGATGGATGGATGGATAGATGGATGGATGGATAGATACATAGATACTTACATGTAGGGCTTTTCTGAGTAAAGTTGGCATCAAAAGGGCATAGTCTCTGCTTTATGAAACTTACTGCATCTCTAAAGGATGGGCAAAACACTAAAGGATGGACTCAAGGGGGTATGGTATATTAAGGATTCATGACAAAAAGACCCAGGAATTCTTTTAGCAACCTTATGAGACTCCCAGTTAAGTTTACCACTACCTACACTGCTGGAGTCTGTTGACATGAGCTTGCTCACAGGTGTGATGCAGGAATACCCCTGCACTTTCCATTGCCTCATTTGCTTGGTTATGTATTATATATTCCATGTGAGTTCTGCAGGGAAAATAGAAATAAAGATGAGAGCAAAGATGAATAGAGAGGACTGCCATTTTTTCTATGAAGAGCAGATTGCAGGAGTGTGGCATTTTTCCCACACATATTGAATAGTTTTGGACTTGGGCTTTTTGAAGAGTTTTAATTAATTTATTGTTTAAGTAAGTGTAATGAGAAGAGCCTCTGCCACACTGATTCTGATGAGGATTGCATGTGCTCTGTGTCTTTTTCATTGTGGACTGTATCATTTAAATATCTTAACCAACATGTGCTGTGGCAGATTTCACTCATATCTGCTTAAATTAAAGCTTGTCAGTTTAGGAGCTAAGAAACATGCAAATATTTGAGAGAGATTTGACATTCACTGCTGAAATCATTGCACAAAATATCTGGCATCAGTGACTTTACTTAAGAAGGGTTAGAAATTCCTGCTGCGTTGCACAGGCTGGACATTCTGGACTGGAAGAAAAAGTAATTCACCTTCTGTGTTTATAATTAAGATCTCCACCAAAACTGCAGCTTGTTTTTCTTCTGTATTTTCTCTGAGCAATATGTGACTGAGTTCCTCAAAGTTGCTGCTAGGAGAACAAACAGTACCCATATCTCAGAAGCAGTTCAAGTAATAGCATGGTTTAGCTGTAAAAGGAATGGCATTTTCTTATGTTCTCATCCAGCAGAAATGCAAGGGAAGATGGCATTGAGCTGGAAGAGTCTGACGGAACTTTGGATATTTGAACATCTCTAGCCACAGGAGATACAGTTTCATTTCATGTGTGCAGGTATTTTTTCTTCATGGTAGCAAAACACTATACTGTATGTAGTATGTGCTGCAGCATGCAAACATTTCAGGGCAGGAAATTGCTTCCTTGTTGACACATGAAGGCAAACTCCGGTATTCATACAGAGGTATTACACAACTAAGTTTAATCTCAGTTGTAATACAGTTGTAGCAGTACTAAATTGACCCTTATTAAAAAAGGTATGGAATGGAATGGAATGGAATAGAATAGAATAGAATTAACCAGGTTGGAAAAGGCCTTTGAGATCATCCAGTCCAACCCATCATCCAACACTATCTCATCAACTAAACCATGGCACCAAGCACCCCATCCAGTCTCTTCCTAAATACCTCCAGTGATGGTGACTCCAACACCTCCCTGGGCAGCACATTGCAATGGCAAATCATTCTTTCTATGAAGAACTTCTTCCTAACCTCCAGCCTAAACCTCCCCTGGTGCAGCTTGAGACTGTGTTCTCTTGTTCTGGTGCTGGTTGCCTGGGAGAAGAGACCAACCCCCACCTGTCTACAACCTCCCTTCAGGGAGTTGTAGAGAGCAATAAGGTCACCCCTGAGCCTCCTCTTCTCCAGGCTAAGCAACCCCAGCTCCCTCAGCCTCTCCTCATAGTGCTTGTGCTCCAAACTCCTCCCCAGCTTTCTTGACCTTCTCTGGACATGTTCCAGCAAGTCAACATCTTTCCTAAACTGAGGGACCCAGAACCAGACTCAAGGTGTGTCCTAACCAGTGCTGAGTACAGGGGCAGAACAACCTCCTTGCTCCTGCTGGCCACACTGTTCCTGATACAGGTCAGGATGCCACTGGCCTTCTTGGCCAGCTGGGCACACTTCTGGCTCATGTTCAGCTTACTATCAACCAGTACCCCCTGGGTTGCTTTCTTCCTGGCTGCTCTCCAGCCACTCTGACGCCAGCCTGTAGCACTGCATGGGGTTGTTGTGGCCACTGTGTAGAACCTGGCACTTAGATGTGTTAAATCTCATCCCCTTGGACTCTTCCAGCACCATGAGTCCTTGCTACCAAATGTAGAATTGCTTTCTTTTCTCATACAGTGAATGTGCAGTAGGCAAACAATTTCACTGCAGGTAGGATCACAGGACAATTCTATTTGGAAATCATATCAAGAGGTCTCTAGACCAAATTCCTACTCAAAGCAGGATCAGCCATGAGATGAGAACAGCTTGCTCAGGGCTTTATCTAGGTGGGCTTTGGAAACCTCCAAGAAGGCAGCAAAACCTCTGAGCAACCCTGATTGCCCTCAGAGGAAAAAAAGTAAATATCCTTATGGCCAGTCTGAACTTCTCTTGGTTTGATGTATGCCTTGTCTTCCCAACATGCACCACTGTGAACAGCTTGGTTCTGTATTGTTGCTGACCACCTCAAGGAGGGTCTGATGAGAGGGGTGCTCTGTTGGCCACCAGCTTCTGTTAACTGAGATGCAGTGAGGAGGGCCAAACCATGTTCTGGTATCTTAGATGCTATAAAGACAAGTAATAGATGTTAAACACAGCAGCATCTCCTCTTCCAAAGTCTGTTCATTGGTCTCTTTCACTCTTTCAAAGCATTTTTTTGCTCAACCTCAGACCAGTGGGATTCCTACTGTTCAAAGATTCTGAAAATTTTAGGGGAAGGAATATTTTGTTTGCTCTGTATTGGTTTATCTTGTTTGCAATTAGGCACAGGAACAAACACTTCCCACAGGCACTTCCAAGTGTCCTTTTTACCGCAGTTTCTTCCCCATTTCCTTTAGGATATGACTTCTAGCCATAATAATATGTAATTACAACTTGGCTACTTCAGACTGCATTCCTTTAATATTTCTTATTTGTCAAACTTTGTGCAAGCATGGTGTAAGCCCTGAGAACATTCTGCTGTGTGCAGTCTCATCAGAGACGTGGGTGAAAAGTTCTGGCCCTCCTTCCTCTTAACGCTCAGTTGTGTTGGCTCCAGGTGTTGTCCCTTGCAGCTGGCATACAGCTCACTGTCATGTCCAGGTGAATAACCTTGAAGAAGCAGTAACCCATCCCTCTACCAACTAAGCCCAACCTAAATGAAGGTCATATCCGTCATGCAGATCCATTTGTAGTTTGAGTGAAGCTGCAAAGGAAGTGATGGGCAGAACACTGGTAGGAAGCTGGAGCTGACAGAGCTGAGCCTGTAATGGAATTTTGCTTTGTGTTCAAACTCAGGACAGGTCCAAGTGGAAGCATTGTTCAATCCAGCAGAAACCATACAAAGGAGTGCTGAGACACTGTGCAACTCTACCTGTTCAACTGCACACCTCCATGCTGTGGTTTCACCTTTGTGATCTTCTCCCTTTTCTCCAGTTCACCCAGTTTTAGGTGTGGAATAATCCTTTTTGGCAGCCTCCTGAGGCACCAGAGTGCTGAGTGTTTCAGGACAACTGGTAAATCCTCAATTTTTCCATAAGAAAACTGAAAGATGAAATGACTGCTCCTTGTGCTTTGCAGAACTGTTATTTACCATTGCCTGAGCCTCTGTTAATTGCAAAGTGTAGGAGGGGCTCGGGAATTTCATACACTTAGGGTTCCTCTGCATTTTGTTCTTACTGATGTATTCAATTAATGTGTTTCCTCCAAAAAGTTTCTCCAGCTTTGGTGCCACACATTAATGCTTATGTATAACATGGCTTTAAGAAAAGATGAATTGGTGAGGAGTCTGGAAACCTCAGGCACATTGCCCATTTGAGTAAGGATTCTGCATATGGAAGGGAGAGGAAAATATTGCCATCAGGCCTCTATGACCTGTCTGTGGGTAAATAATCATTTAGAAAACATTGATTTGGAATTGATTTGATGGCTCTGCAGCAGTCCATGGGGCTGATCAGGGAAACAGAGGACACGGTCTCAGGCTGTGCCAGGGGAGGTTTAGGTTGGATGTTAGGAAGAAGTTGTATACAGAGAGAGTGATTGCTCATTGGAATGGGCTGCCTGGGGAGGTGGTGGAGTCGCCATCATTGAAGGTGTTCAGGAGGAGACTTGATAGGGTGCTTGGTGCCATGGTTTAGTTGTTTAGGTGGGTTGGATTGGTTGATGGGTTGGACATGATGATCTTGAAGGTCTCTTCCAACCTGGTTTATTCTATGTATTCTGTGTATTCAAAAATCAAATTCATCCACGAACAAAACTGCCTTGGTTAATTTTTTTCACTTTGGAAAGCAGAGAGAAAAACAAAGCAATGCTGATTTGCTGTAGGTGGAAGAAAGCATCTCCCAGGCTTGTGACATTTTTAAGACACAAAATCTTGTACATCAGATGGATAAAGCCCAATGCTCTATATATTCACATATTCCTTTTGAATGATGAGTGTGCAAGCTCTACTAGAGTTTCCAGCATATGAAAGACTTTAAAATTAACTTGTCTAAGTTTTTGTGGCATGCTATGTAAGATAGCAAAGTGTGTCTGGAGACACAGGCAAGGCATCTCAGAAGGCAGAGGTCTCCAGGTAATCTTTTTTATCCTGGATGTCCTCCTTTCTTGGCTTCTGTTTCCCAATTGGAAAATCAGAATAATGCCAAGGTCCGACGGACAGTGTTTGCTTTTTTTGTTCCCAGTTTATAGATTAGACTTCTTTTTAAAAAGACATCATTGGCTCAACTGCAGCCCTTGTGAAAGGAAGATGGGCTTTCCTACCCTTTATATCCATGCAGGAGTGTCAAGGAGGAGGTGATTTCACAGAAGAGGTCGGGTATGGCACAGAGAGAGGAGAAACCATTCAGTAAGAGAGGTCTCCAATCCAGTGGGTGGATTAGGGGATAGCAGAGAGAAGCAAAAAGCAGATACAATCAGGTGTCTTTGGGATGGTAAGAATAAGCATTGTAGGAGCCAGATGAGACTATGAATGGCTTGCTGAGGTCCAACTATTGACCAAATTGAATGAAACCAGACCAGAAGTCATCCTTGTATGAATGCAATAGGCAGGAAAAAATTAATTTAGGTCACCCATTTTATGGTGATTGTTTGATCTAGTCAGTCCAGTTTACACTGCTTTGAGAAGTTAACTATTCTAGTAAAATCCAGCTGGTTTATGTTCAAAAGCCTTTCTTTTTCAAGGGGCTCTGGCTAAGGGGGGGTTTACCTGCCAAATTGGGATCTCATAACCCAAGAACGCTATTTCTTTGTAAGATGATTTGGGGTTCTTGGAGTGAAAAGTACCACAAAACTGTGAAATTGTAGTTATCAAACTGCTGACTAGTCACTTGGGTCTAGTAGGCCTTTTCTTGTACTCATGTGCAGCTTCTCCCTGCTAATGAGAGCCTTGCTGAATTCTGCAGAGACTGTAAGAAGTCTGTCCTTGAAAGTTTGCCATTTTCTTCTGCAAAAGCAACAAAGATTCTGTTTGTCATGGCATAAGCAGAAACATCTTCAGTCAATTAAACTATTAAAATTATCATTTGTTCTTTGATCCTTTTTTTCCCCCATCTGTCCCTTCCGGATGCTAAAGCAAAGGCTCCTTGGAGAGAAGGCCACCTCTGCTTCTGTGTCTCTGGAAGTGGGCAGATCACCACATAGTTCTGCTGCAGACTGGTTTCCATCAGCTCCAGGTCCCAGTGGGATACATAATTCTCCATAAATGGAGAATCATCTTTCAATTTCTATACCCAAAAGAAATGCACAAAAGAAAATGTGTGATATGTGATTTTCTTTCTTTGTATACCTTTTTCTGTAGGCATTTCATGTCAAATTTGTCTTGAATAGTCTCAGTGAGATCCACTTTATTAGCTCTAATAATTCATATGTCTTACAGCTCTAAATCTCCCTTCTTGCCCATTGCTGCAGAAGTCACTGGACTAAATTCCCAAAATACATTCTGAGCCTGCATAGACATCAAGATTCCAGTAACAGGAATATGTTGTTGAAGTCAGTGAGAATTCTGTAAGTATCTTATCACCCAAAGTCAGCTATTAATTGTAAGTAATAATATTCATACGTATTTATTATGGCTATGGATTTATGTTGGACCTTGTCCATTTCTGGATATTTTAGGCAATGCTCCATGACACTTTGACCAGCATTTAGAAAAATGGCCTGTATGTCTTTTTCTCAGGGCAAATAAATTAATTTTTATGGAATGGAAGTGGAGGGTAGAACTGAATAAGCCAGTTGCAATGGAAATAGTCTTTCAAAACATTGGAAAACTTAGACACTTGCAATAGCATGTGGTCTAATTTCCTGAACCTGTGAGAAAGGCCATGAATTATTATATAGCTTACTGCTGAACACATGCTTGCTTCCTCGTGTATGTAGAAGGCAAGGATGGAATATGTGAGTGAGTCAGGTCCAACGTTTCTCATTCTGTCCCTTCTAGTTGAAAACCAAAGCAGACAATGTGAATGACAAAAAATACATGCCAAGATGTGAGTCAGAGCAATTTAGAGCAGTCTAGATAGTTTTAAAGTGGACTGGACAGGAAAAGAATTCTCTTTTGATAACAAATACCTTTCCAATTTGTCAACAGCTTTTATCTTGTTTCAAGGATATTTAATTATTTTTTTTTTTCAGAAGCTTTGGAATTATAATTTTTTAGTGTGTACCAAAACAATCAATGTTGTAATTCTGTGTAAGAACCATACTCATCTGCTGCTCCTCTGACAAAACAGTCTGTCTCCAATAGTCCTGCCTTTTTCACAAATAAGTTCACTGAAGCTTAAAGTATGGGTGGAGATAAAGAGAGATGCTGTGGGTTTTTTTTTTAGGCTGGGGGGGGATTGGGGTTTTTTTTGTTTGGTTGGATTTTTTGGTTTGGTTTTGTGGGGGTTTTGGGGTGTTGATGTTGGTGGGTTTTGAGGGGGTTGGTGTTTTGTCATCATTGCTGCTGCTTTGTTTTTAAGAAAGTTCCAGTTCTGGGCCCCTCAGTTTAGGAAGGATGTTGACTTGGTGGAGCGTGTCCAAAGAAGGAAAATGAAGTTGGTGAGGGGTTTGGAACACAAGGCCTATGAGAAGAGGCTGAGGGAGCTGGGGTTGCATAGCCTGGAGAAGAGGAGGCTCAGGGGAGACCTTCTTGCTCTCTACAACTACCTGAAGGGAGGTTGTAGCCAAGTGGGGGCTGGTCTCTTCTCCCAGGCAACCAGCATCAGAACAAGAGGACACAGTCTCAAGCTGTGCCAGGGGAGGTTCAGACTGCATGTTAGGAAGAAATTCTACACAGACAGAGTGATTGGCCATTGGAATGGGCTGCCTGGGGAGGTGGCGGAGTCACCATCATTGGAGGTGTTCAGGAGGAGACTTGATGGGGTGCTTGGTTGCATGGTTTAGCTGATTAGGTGGTGTTGGATGATGGGTTGGACACGATGATCTTGAAGGTCTCTTCCAACCTGGTTTATTCCTTAGAATGAATCTTGACTCCTTTGCGGCAGCACCAATGTGAGATCCTGCAAACATAGGTTCAGTTGCCATCTAAGGAATGTAGTACACTCACCATTCATATTCAATTTACTGCATTTATGTGTGAGAATTCTGGAACTCAGAGCCTGCCATCGTGGGGTGACATTGAATACAAGATAGTGTAGCACTTTATAGAACTTTTCTTTTATTAGCAGGTCTATAATCACATTTAGTTCAACTGAAAATTGAACTAATGCTTTCCCCTGAGGACCACGCTCTAATAATGGTAAAAGTCTGTGGAAAAGGATAAATACAATTCAATAATTATATTGATAAATAAAATCAACTAATTGTGTCATTCAATCAGTTGCCTGCTCCGTTGTTGCTGCCTTTCTGCATCAGCGACTGCTCAACTTTTTCTGTCACACTTCAATAAATTTAATTGTGCAGAATAAATGAACTAATTTTTGAAGTCACAGGCTCTGTTTGCAAGATAAGGATGGTGATTTATTGACCCTCCTCTAACTCTGTATGTCACCCTCTTTTTTTACTGACAACCATGAGAAGGGTTTTTTTGTCCCTCTTCACCCAGCACCATACTAAATCCTACTTTGTATATTTACCTTTGCATCTCATTTTCTTGCGGTCACATAATACACCACAAAAGACCAAAGATCCCTGCTTGGCTTGGCAACTATACAGACTGTTCCAAGTCTATATAGCTCTTAGAAGAGCTGTGCACTTCCTATCTTTCTTTTTAATGCCATTTTCTTTTGATGAACATTTCATTCTCTAGATTTTAGAAGGATGGCTGCTGAGAGAAGCATGGGAGAAGAGGCACAGATTAACACCTGATTTTTTTCTGGAAGTTCCTGTCTAATCTCGATCACAAATCATGAGCTCAGCCACCCTACCAGGATGCACAATCATTTCAACATTTCAGTGCTCATTCAAGTTGAGAGTGTGAACATGAGGAAAAGGCAGACATCAGGCACTGGACATTCATAATTAAAACATTCCCTGGTTATTTTACCATCCTTTTCACGGGTTTCATGTTCAGATACTGGCTAACTTGTTTGTTTATATTACTGCTGCAATTTTGACTGCAACAATTTGTTAAATGAACATAAAATGGTGGGAGTGAAGAAACTGCACACTTTCTGTCCCACCTTTCAGATTGTAAAGCAGGGGTTCATTTATTTATTTATTTTAGCAAAACACCTGTACAACAGCCACCACTACCCATTTTATAAAGCTGGATCTTCTGCTCTGTTCTCGAGTTAAAGCGATTAAACAACCTATATAGTCATAGTAGTTGCTCTTCAGTTTTGTCAATATGACACTTTAAAGAAAAATCAGCATCAACACATCAATTATGCCAGAAAATGGTCTTGAAGTTCTTCCTTCCTGCCTCTGGTGAAGAAATCCTATAAATGAGAAGAATGGGGACACCTTCACGTTAGTTAAGGGCTGCCGGCCAAGGTGCATAGGGCTCTGCAAACCAAACAGTTTTCCATCTCAGCGTATGCTGTTTGTTCTTTCACAGTGAGATTGAATCTACTCTTCGTTGTCTATGAAGCTAGGCAATACAGCAAATCAAATATATATGAAAGCTAGCTAGACTTTGACAAACTTGGCCTCCTGGAAGTGCAGAGCAAAAGACTTTTTATGGAGCCAAAATTTCAGCCAGGCACCTAGAACACAAACTGTGAGAAACCTTTTTCTCATGTTTTAGTTGTTATATTGGACCTCCTTCTGCTGTAATTTTCTTCTAAAGAAGACTTATAACCTCCTAAATATTTCCTGTCAGGTGTTGGCTCGGTGAAATGCATCCTAGGGAATTGCAGCTGGAGGAATCACAACATCCCATATACAGAGCAGTCCAAATTTCTGCCAAACTCCTCACTATGCCTTTAACTCAAACTGCTTGTGCTCTTTGTGTAGCAAAAGGCAGACCTAACCCAAGAAAGCTTTCTGCATCATGGCTCTGCTTTTCTTCAGAAAAGAACTCTAGACCAATTAAACAGCCTGTCCTGAGTTCTCCACATGAGCCTAACAGAGACAGTCTTTGCTTGAGGTGGTAACCACCTCCCTGGGCAGCACATTCCAATGGCTAACAGCTCTCTCGGTGAAGAACTTTCTCCTCACCTTGAGCCTAAACTTCCCCTGGTGCAGCTTGAGACTGTGTCCTCTTGTTCTGGTGCTGGTTGCCTGGGAGAAGAGACCAACCCCCACTTGGCTACAACCTCCCGTCAGGGAGTTGTAGACAGCAATAAGGTACCCCCTGAGCCTCCTCTTCTGCAGGCTACACCTTTGCCACACCTTAAATTGTAGCTGGAGGAGGAGAACGTATTTTCTAATGAATCTGAACTGAATGCATTCATCATGCTCTGTAAATCATACTACAGTTCTACATTTTCATTGGTGCTCTGATTATGTCTGTATGACTGGCAGTTGTTGGTCTGATCTGGAAGTGGCTTGGCAGAATGCCACCTGCGTGTCACTCCAAGTCTGACTTACAGATCAGACAAAGGGCACAAGCTTTGTTGAAATATGCAGTCTGTACATGAAACCAAAATCAAGCAAATCAGAACTCTTCATTCAAGAAAGTCTATTTTGCCTATGGATCAATGCTTAAACCAAACTGCCCAGGTGTGGTGATAAATCAAAACTAAGTACAGAGATGAGACCTCATACTTCCTGGTGGAATTTAGGCATCTTCCTAACATACCAGGCTTTTTGTTCATTCAAGAATTGGAAAGCAGCTCTATTACTCCATGAAGGCCAAGGTCCAGGGTTGAGATCTGAGATATTTCTGTGTTCTTTGATGCTTGAAAACTAAAGTGGCAATAACAAAACCATTCAACTATGTACAAATGGGAGCTTGAGGGTGTACTGAAGCCCAAGTGAAAACAAATGGAGAACAACGTCTGGAAACAGGAGCTGTCCTCTGTCCATGGCTCGCTTGGGTCCCTGTATTGCCAGACCTCCTCCAGTCCCCAGGGCAGACCTAATATGATTAGATCAGAGCATTCCTTACCTCACAAAATAAGCTTACTGCAAAACACTCTTGATTCCAGTTGGGAATTTGTTGGGGGGTTTTTTTGTTGGTTGGTTGGTTGGTTGGTTGGGTTTTTTTAGTAGTAGTTTTGAGCCTTGGAATATTTTATATAACATCAGACACTGTGCAGATTTGTGTATTGTACTGTAATTACTTAAACAAGGGATTTTGTATGCTTCAGTCAGTGATTCATGAACTGCAGGGTATCTACAAAAACAGGCTTTCATTGGGATTATGGGATGTAAAATGCCTGAAGGTTTTTGCCTTTGATAGCAGACCTGCCATTGCATCCACACAGGGTTTGTCTAATAAATTGTATTAGTGCTTTCCAGCATCCTGATAACTTCCCTCCCCCAACTCCTTGCTGTTTTGAAGTGTTTTGAAAGAAAACTCATTCTCTGAATTACTGCATTAAAGCATATGTTCAGCATGCTTGTTCTTGACCATGCAGCTTAACAGAGAATAAAGTTAAAAATATTCTTCAGGAAGGGGTTCTAACTAGAAATAAGAGAAATGTGGAGTGTATGTGGAAGAGACCAGAGCTGCATGTTCTCAGTGTCTTCAAGGAAAGGTAGTCACTTATCTTCCATCATTTTAGGGATGGAAGATAAATTCCCTACCTGCTTTTGGAATTAATCTCAGGCACTGAAGAAAATGGTTCTACTGTTTGATTTAAGGCATTATCTAACCTGATACATCATATTATTTCAGGCCCACCAGAAGGAGGCCCTGCTGATGGAAGTGTGTTCATGCCTGTGTATCCAACCAGTGTGTTAGACTAGAAATCTTTGCAGGTGTGAGTAAGTCAAAGCTTTTCCCTTCTGTGAGATCCAGCAGGACACTGGGCAAGGGGAACCAACTATATGATAATGGCTTTCTGCCTGGTATAATTCCCTAATTCACCCAGGTGACAGCAGATTTCTGGTGAAACTTCCTTGCTGACTTTTCTGTCAGCCTATTTGTAAATGTCTGCAGGTCTTGCTCTGTAAAGACAGAGACAGGGTTGTTTTGTAGTTGCTTGTGAGTTTTAATAATAGCAGGCACAGTACTTGAGGCATGGTAATGCTTGTTTTTATGTTGGGAACCACATGGCTGCATTTTCTTTCCAGGGGTTAGGAAAGATGATTTTCTTAGTCACATTTCTCTTGGACTTAGAGCTGTGCAGATTGAAGAACAAAATAATAAAAATATACTGCTACTAACTGCCTTCCTTCTGTTGTCATCACAGCTCAAGTAAGGAAGTTCTGTAGATGGCAAGTACAAGCCAGGGTCAGTAAAACTGCAATGTGTGTTTGATGCCCATGAGGTTCTTCACTGACTTTTATTCCCATGCATAAAGGTTGTGTCAGCCATTAGCAGCCATAAAATCCAAGGCCTCCCAGTCTCTGCCCTTGCTCACTTTTCTGTTTCAAGCTGTCTAGCATGCAGGAGGTTGCTTGCCATTAAAAAAAAAAACCAACTCACTAAAAATATGAGGGCAGCCAGCAGCATATAGCTGAGTGTATAGTGTATGGATGCAGACACAGCTGGATGTTCTGCCCAGGGAGGTGGTGGAGTCACCATCCCTGGAGGTGTTCAAGAGGGGATTGGACGTGGCACTTGGTGCCATGCTTTAGTCCTAAGGTCTGTGGTGACAGGTTGGACTTGATGATCTTTGAGGTCTCTTCTAACCTTGGTGATTCTGTGATTCTTGGCTGAAATCCTCAGTTATGCTTCTTTCAGGTTAGGTGCTTCGTAAGGTTTGGGTTGGTTTTTAAAGGCCTGCTGCTTCCACTGTCACTATTCATAGTGCTATTTTACTGTGCTTAGCCATGCAAAGAGGTGCTCTCAAACAGGACATTGGAAGAGACTCAGCCCAGCAAAGCTGCAGGTAGAGCTGAACTCATTGCCACTGTTTCCCATATGTTCTCTATGGGGGCCTCACTGGACCTCACCCAAGAAGGAAGCAGCATGGAAACTTAATGGAGAAGTGAATTCCGCCCTCAGGTACATAAAGCAGCCAAACTCTTTTCACAGTTTTGTGTGTGTGTGCATACTAGAGATAGCATGTGTGTGTGCATGTGTGTATTAGAGGCAGCACTTTCATCCCTTCCACTGCCTAAGTCCACAAAAATACCTTCTAGTGTTCAGCAGTAATTTGCAGCCCTTCAAAAGAACCTTCCTATGTTTCCTCTTCTCTTTTTTTTTAACCTTCTTTTCTTTTTTTTTTTTTTTTTTTTTTCTCCCTTCTTGTTTTAAGTTAATTCACATAGATTAATCATTTTAGAAATGTTTAGGGCTGGGATTGTGAAACCTTTGCTGGCAAGAATTTTTCCCCTGGAGTCAAGGAGACTACTCATTAACATGACTACTTGCCAGCATGAGGGAGGGATTCACAATCTGGACATTTGTAGTTTTAAAAATATGTCTCTATTTAGCTGATTTGAGCAGCTGAACAGGGCTGGTTATGGAAATCAGACTAACAGGCTGTCACACTCGAGTGTTTTACTTCAGAATGCATTATGGTGAAATGTATCTTTACGTAACACACCACAGATTTAAACAGTATTTCAGTCGTCTGATTGGTGTCTTCAGTCTTAGACGCACTGTGTGATGCCCTCTCAGTGTAAACCAAACCAACCCCTTTGCTGTTAAATTCCCACTATATATAGCCTTCTGAGCTTAAACATGGTGTCAAAATGTATTGACAGGCAAGCCATTATGGGCCAATTACATAAATCTCTCAGAAACCACTAGTCCTGGTTCTGAGCCCAGTGGGTGGAGGAGTTAGCAGGTGAGAAGCTAGGTATGGTGGTGTGTGCAGGACATGAAGGTGGCACGGCTGTACTTCTTATTCCCGCTGGCAAGAAACAAAAACTCAGAGGAAAGAGGTCTGAGTCTGAGAGAAAGCTGTGTTTTATATTATAGTGGTTCCCTGCTGTGAGTCAGTCATTCCCTCTTTTGTTCTTTTTTTCTGAGGACAAGTGAAACAATTCTGCCTCCGCGCTAACAGCAGCAGTGACCTTCAGGCTTGCCACTTAAAACTGGTGTTGGGTCATCTCAGTGAAAATTCAAAATAATGCTATCTTTCCCTTTCCCCCACTCTCCTCCACCCCACTCTGCTGTGGTTACTCCTCTGCATGCAGCACGACCATGCAGTCTGGATTTCCTGGGCAGCTGGAACACAGAAGTTCCCTCTTCTGCCTGCATTTCCCTCCACCTTGCACAAAGCTAACAGGGGGATTTTTCACCTCCTCACTTTCCTTTTTCCTCTTTGATTAACTTTGGACCAGATGGCCAGTCCCCAATCTCTCAGCATGCATTTGACTGACAGGAGCCTTTGATAAACCTCATAAGAATGAAGTCATCTTCAGGTCACCTCCTCTGCCTGGCCTTTAGCATCCCGCACATACCACCATTATCTGCTGAATAGGAGACAAAAGAAATTAGCTCCAATTCCCTATCATCCCCATTATTTCCACACTGATTTAAACAACGAGGCAATGAGATGCCCTTCACTTTCTTTCCAAAGGTACAAATGTCAGCTGTTAAGAAATGCAAACAAGAGGGTTCCCATGTTAATGGATGTGCTTCTTTGTAAAACCATGAAGTGGTAAAGTGCCTTCCTGGAAAATGCTTAACACACTTCTAAACAAATTCTTTAACCACTTGTATTTTATATACAGTGCAGAGTGCTTCAGAAGCCTCATTGTTTTGGTCTGGATATATATAACGATGTGATCCACCACTCTTGTTTTTTCCATATGCAGTTATCAGACCTTCATTTGAGACAGTCCTGAATTGAAATCGTGGAATCCAAACTCCTTGGTATACAGAGAATGTGTATGAATCCAAGTACTGAGATGTGGGAAGCTACCTCCAGCTGCAGGTGAGGAAAGAAATTTGGATATTCAGGACAGAGGACACAAGAGCATAAATTAGAACAGAATCTCCCTAGAGGTTTGTTAAGTAGTTATCTCACATCCATTTGGCCATTAACCTTTTATCTAAGAAGAGAAACAATAGTACACCATAAGAAGTGTTGCCCCAGGGGTATTTTTAAGCCAGGTGTGATAGAAAATATCTTTAAAATACTTGTTTTGATGAGATTTCTTTCCTAAGATTGTAGTCTTCCTCTTGAGTTGATTTGACTGGCAGTTAATCCTTGATTTTTGGCAACTAAAAGTATCTGAATTTTGAGGCACTTCCATGAAACTGTTCTCCATATCAATGGCACACCCAGGCACATTGCAGGAGGGTAAACCAGCAATGATCTCTAAATTAACTCTTGAGAAAATTGGTCTGTAAACAGAGCTTTACATTAAAATACAACTTTGCTTACTAATCTCTTCCTAGAAAAGCAGTTAGGGTCTCTTGCCTTTGAAAAAGGGCACACTACAGAGCGATCTACTGACATGCAGTTGAAAAGCACCACGACAAGAATGTATCTGTTTATTCCACAAAGCAAGGATCATGCTGCGAGTTGTATTCCTGTTGCCTGCTATGAAACATGGGAGCAATGACAGCATGTCAGGTCAAGAAACTGGTGAGCAGTTTTGATTGCCTTTTATGCCAAGTTGCTAGACCTTGGCTTCCTGGGGAAAAAAAGTCAGCTTGGTACTCAAGTTAGGCACACAGGTAAGTCAGTCCTGCTTACTTCATGCATTATGACTGCTGCTCACAGAAGGTAGGAGTTTGAATCACTTCTTACTTGTTGACCTTAGATGCCATTCTAGCAGAGGTTTCTAAGTTAGGCTTTTACACTGGGTAGCCTGAACATGGGAATAAAAGTGACGGTCTGTGAAGACTTTTCTGTTGGTTTAGTGCTCTAGGTAGTTTTTGCCACGTATCTTCAGCCACTGATAAAGGCTGGTCCTTTGCTTTACAGTGTTAACACACCGTGCTTCACCAGTGACAGTCAGAATCAGGATGATGATCTAGGTTAAATTCTGCTTCTGGGCATACCTGACTATTTTTCACTGTGAACTCTGTGTCTAGAGTGTGGTGGCAGAACCACAAGCATAAGAGGAAATCTAGATTTTTCAGTAAAGACCCTCTCCATATGAATTTAAATGTAATCTTGCTTCAGTAAAGGATTCCTATTCAAAGCTGGGCATATAAACTCAACAGACATCTACTAGGTGAGAGAGGACTTGAGAAAAATAAGCTAAACCTAATTAATAAAAACATTCTTCAACCACTCCTGAAAAAAAAACAAAAAACCAAACACCAAAATAAGTGCTTTGCTTCTTTTTTCTTTCCAGCCAAAAAGCTTGGAGTGTGGCCTGCACCATTAAAGGTCTCCAGCTGCTTGGCAATTATACCTTGTTCCTTTTTCCTCCGTATTTCATTTTATAGTGGTGAATCTTTAATCGCCGCAGTTTTGTTGGGACTGACAATTAAAGAATGGTCTCCTGACAGAACTGGAAAACTTCTTTGTATTTGACTAGCTAACACAGAAGGCTGGATGCTTTCTTCAACTTCCCAAGTCTCCCTTTTTCTGCGCTGGTGTTTTTATCTTGATGACGACTGACTTTGTCACCAAGCTGCCTTTTTTTGTGACCCCTTGACATCAAGTCGGTCAAGTGGCTGAAAATGAGCCTTAGGCTTAGCTGGCTAGAACATGGCCTAGTCTTGGGATTTACAGGAATAGATGGCTTCTGCCATTGTGATCAGCACCCTGGTAGTATTTTTAAGGCATCTGAAGACACCTTTGCACTTGTAAGGGTGGGAAGCTCAACACATTTCCACGCATCGTGCTGCATACTTTCTGATTGAAATCTGGAGAAGCGATTGAGCTTCTGGCAGCAGCTATGAGTTTGGCAGCAACAAGGATTCTTTCAAAGACCCTGCTGTGTCAGAGTGTGGATCAAGGTACAAAAACATTTCTCTGAAGAGCTTCTTTTCCTTAGATATGGAAGATTGAGTTCTATGGAGCTGACCTGTGGCAGAGATTGAAAGCTATCTGCTGGGCTGGATATGTAATATTTTTTAAGCACAATTCTCTCCCACAATTTGTTTTTTCACACTCAGCCTGTTCACTACTTGAGGTGTGTTTGGACATACTGGATATACTGGCACCAACAGAGTTTGACTTTACAGTAGATACTCAAATCATTCTCAAGAAGCAAGAAAATGGCAAAAACTCTTATCTCAAGGTTTTGTTTTTTTGATTTATTTTCTTTTTAAAGCAGAGCTATCAGCTATCTGCAGTCCAAAGCAAGAGGTTGAGGGTGGGGCTCATGTGCTTCCCATTTTGCTTTTAAGGTGACAGTAAAAGCTTGTGATTGAATATTTTGCATGGAACTGCCTGTGACAAAGACAAAGGCAAGGGGTTTGCCAGAGTGCTATAAAAAGGGAGCAAAAGAAAGAGAGAGAAAGATCTGTGTTAGATTTTGAAGGTATATTTGAAAGAATGAAATAAAATTTCAAAATGCTTTCAAATCCTCAGGGACTTTCCAATTTATCAAGAAAGACACATTCTTCCTAATGAAAGGTTACTGACCTTCATGAATGTGACAGTTCAATTACAGCCCATTCATATGCAGAACAGCCGTTGATAAAGGATTTAGGAAATGTGACTAGCATAGCAAAAAAAAAGGGGGGGAAGGGAATGTCTAGAAAATTATTTTTTATTGTGGAACAAAAAATATAAATAAGATTCAGTCAGGTAGTAGAACCTTTTCTTCTCTGGCCCTGCAACCCATTAGATTTGCTTCAGTGAATACATTGACTTTTTCCTCTTCTTTCTCTACTAATATTTCTGTCTTTTTAATCCTCTGAACTACTAAACCTAACAAATCATAAAGCCCTTGGGGTGCTGAGATGCAGGGTTTCAAACATTTTTTCCCTCTGACTGGCAGAGAAAGCTGGAATGTGTCCTAATGTTATTTTAAGTGCTTGACTAGTATTTAAACTCTTAAATGGATGGAAAGTTAAAGCAGCAGCAATGCACATGCACATACATGTACACACCCCCCCCCACTCCCCTTCCTTTTCCTTCCACCTTCTTCTCCCCCCGCTTCCCCCCACACAGTGAGCTTGGCCTCTCCAAGACTGCTAATAGCCAAAGCAGATATTGGCTAGACTCTCTGGAGCCAGCCTTCAGCCCATGGAGGGTGACACCTGTGAGCTGATGTTTGTTGAACTCCTCCAGGTGTAGGAAAGATGCTTAAATTGACATAAGGCAGGAGCTGCAAAAACAGGCAAGCGTGTCAGTCATACATACAGAAGATCCCAAGGCCAAGTTGTTGCGAAAGAAAGAAAAAAATTTCACTTGCTTTGAAATATTTCCAGATTATCTGCTCATCTATCTGCATGCACACAGGCACTCGTGGATCCAGGCCTATGGGCGCACATGAAGTACGCGTAGAGAGCAACATGAGGTGCGTGTCCCCGCAACACAACACGTACAAACACATCTTGGATTTTAAGGTAATAGCAGGTTGAGCAGTTGTGGAGTTAGTTAAGGACAATCCTTTGCTTAGTGTAAGCTTTTGCAGATGGTCCCAGATGGGAAGAGCTTCCATGGAAGTTCAGTGCTCACCTATATTCTCCCATGAGGACAGACTGAGGGAGTTGGGGCTATTCAGTCTGGAGAAGAGAAGGTTCCGAGGAGACCTAATTGTGGCTTTCCAGTATCTTAAGGGGGCCTACAAGAAAGCTGGTGAGGGAATTTTTAGGCTGTCAGGTAGTGATAGGACTAGGGGAATGGAAAACAAATAGAAATGGGTAGATTCAGATTGGATGTTAAGAAGAACTTCTTCACTGTGACGGGGGTGAGACACTGGAACGGGTTGCCCAGGGATGCGGTAGAAGCCCCATCCCTGGTGGTTTTTAAGGCCAGGCTGGATGTGGCTCTGAGCAACCTGACATAATGTGAGGTGTCCCTGCCCATGGTGGGGGGGCAGGGAAGGGCTGGAACTAGATAATCCTTGAGGTCCCTTCCAACCCTGACAATTCTATGATTTTATGATTCATGTTAGGTCATGATTATATGAAATGCATTGTCTTCTACGGAGCAGCAGTCAGATTCTCGACTTGAAGCAAGTGCTCAAATCCAAGTCCAATTAGATGAGTGTGAAGAAGTGCTAAAATTGTCTGTTGAAGTCAGAACCAATGGATATTTCCTTGGCCTCCAGTCAGGATCTGTGAAATGGTGTGACATATTTGGTCATTTGGTGCTACCCCTGCTCAGACACAAGGTTGAAATTCCACACTCTTCTGACTGGGAAGAACTAAGGTGACCAACACTGTGAGATCTCTGCTCTTCATAGAGGAGCAACTGCAGGGAGAAGAGGTCAGTATGGAATATTTTCTGCTTTTGCTACAGCTCATTGTAGTTTCTGGGAAACCAGAACCACAGTCAGTACTTATAGCTGCTGCATTAGATGTCCATATATTCTACCTAGTCACCTTCTCTGAGTAAATTTCAAAATCTATCCCTATTGAGTATTTTGAGCACCTCACTTACTGGGGTTTTGAAATTTGTATCACAGAATGGTAGGGGTTGGACCTCTGGAGAAGGAACCTCCCTACTATAGTAGGTTCTCCCAGAGCAGGTTGCACAGGATTGCACTCAGGCAGGTTTTGAATCTCTCTAGAGAAGGAGACTCCACAACCTCTCTGGACAGCCTGTTCCAGTGCTCTGTCACCCCTACAATAAAGAAGTTTTTCCTCATGTTCAGATGGAACCTCCCATGTTCCAGTTTGTACCTGTTGCCCCCTGTCCTGTTATTTGGAATCACTAAAAGGAGTCTGGCCCCACCCTTTTGCCACTTGCTTTTTAGATATTGAGAAGCATTGATAAGATTCCCATTTTTAGAAAAGTCCTGATGGGCCTCTTCTTGAGGTCATGAGGTTTTTCATCAGTAATCACCCACTGCTACTGAGTGCTTTGCAGACTCTCAGCCTCTCTTGGCTCATTCAGGTTTTGGTGGTCATTGTAGAGAAAAGAACATTTCCTTGTCCTTAGTCTAATTTTAGATCAAAGGCCGGCATGGAACTGGCTTTAGCAGCATTGAGTGATAATGCCTCATAGTGATGTATATGAATAAATAGTCCATCTGTCTTTATTGGTTCTTTCAGATGACTCTGAAATGTCTAATTGTAAGGTATTGAATTACTAGTGGGATCCCTTTGGAATGGTCACAGTCTTGTTCCTCTTTTAAAGCAAAAGTTCATCTGATCAAGAGGCTTTTTAAGGCAGAATGCTTTGTTCTCTTGTTTGTTCAGCATGTACCTGAGACTTTCAGGAGAGTGTTAGGAGGCCACGAGTGAAAGTGATCCAGTATGTTCCTGCAAGATCTGTTTCCAAGAAATCATTTATGCAGTGTAGCAGGCAACCCAGTCTCTGTTTTTGACACCCTGACACTTTTCATATGCTTCTTGCTTTTCTCGGTAGCACACTGCCTAGACTGCACTAGAAGCTCTAAGCAGGCTCTAACAAACAGGTGATCATCTCCTCATCATAGCTTTCAGCTGTCTCAAAGTGTGACAAGATTAGAATCAAGGCCCTTTGAGCACTGGAGAGGAGCTTCTTAGTACTGTTTACCACTTGCTTTGCATTTTGAAAAGAAAAACAAGATCAGGGGATTGAGAATGTTGACATGTTGAAATACAGAGACCCAAACCCTCTCTGGAATCTGTCTGGACTGTTAGATTCATTTTAGGTAGAGCCCTAACCCAGAAGAACAGTTAAAACAGTAAAGCTGGAACATTACTTTATCTGAACTGAGGGCTGAATCAATTATATTTAAAATGCAGAGAGTACAAGAACTAATCCAAGTACGTTCTATAAAATTCCCTATGTCACTTCTCAAATATGTTTTCTGCTGCCTGCTGTAGTCTATTTGGACTATGATATGACATACAGAGTTTACTGGAACTCATCTGGGATAGCCTTTCTGCAATGTTTTGTCTTTGCCTCTTGTAGATAATGCATGCCATCTAGGCTTCAGGTTGTTTTTTCCCTGCCTTAAAAGATCCACAAAACAAGGCTATAAAAGATTTGGCACAGGAAATCTTTGCTGTCTTTTGAAATTAGGCTTACTTTTAACCACTAGTAAAATGTATTTAATTTCCTTCCAAGGGCCAGTGGACAATTTGATCAACTCTAATTTTTAGATAGCTTCATTTTCACGGCAGATTTTAATATTCAAACTCAATTAAAATCCACTACTGAGTGCAAAATAATAATTATCACTACCAGCATCCTGAGAACGTTTTTGATCACATTTGCTTTGGTTAAAAATATGGTCTTTGTTTTCTGCTTACATTTAATTGGCAGGGTTCCTTTAAAGTTTACTCTTGGCCCTGAGACTTAAGAGTGCAGTCAGGCATGTAGCTGAGAGCAGCCCTAATAGGCAGGCTGCATAACTTCACCAGCTAAAGCTCATGGCCTGTGAGGGGGTTGTTCACCAGGGGAAAAACACAGTCCACTGCCGCTCAAGCTAGCATGAACTTTACATACTGCATGCCTTGCTGATTGATTAAAAATGTAGTCATCCTTAAAGGCAAATCACCTAAGGACCTACAGGAAGTCACAAATACAAAGATGGGTTTAGGCAGTATACTTTTATGTAACAGACTCTTCCAGGATAAGGACTTTGCAGTCAGTGCGAGTTGGTTGGTGACTCCTGTTAGCTAGCTGGTTGAGGCAGGGTCTCCTGAATCATTTCATGTGGAAACCAAACTGCACCTGAGCAAACACTGGAGGTTGGGGAAGGAATTGCTTTCAGTTCACAGCCACAAAAGTTAGAGTGACTTATGCGTGTTCCAGTAGGGAAAACTCTCTCATGGCCGATTGTTTGATAAGATATGGCAGGAATTAATTATAGAGTGGCTAGTAAACATGAATTATTGTATGACTGGCCTCCTTCTAGCTGGATTTAAAGATGTATCTGGAGCAAAAGTATTAATTAGGCTCTGTCAGTTGCTCTGATGCCCTCAGTCAACTGGTATAAGGTAGCATACAGGAAAGCATTTGTGTATATATTCTGTAGATACCAAAAAGATTAAACAGAGATGTACATGACAATCCATGCACAGGCTCAATGGCTTCTAGCAGCAGTTTCAGCTCAGCCTGGAGAGCATCAGGAACAGAAAAGCATGATTAGTGTGCAAAAGCACACTGCAGCCAGGCCCCTGAGAGAGTACTCATCCCATTGACAGATGAAACTATTGGGGAAAAAAGTTCCTTTTCCAAGCAGACATGATGCTCTACCAGAGTGTGCTACCAGTGTGCTACGTTTTTCACTTAGGGAGAAGATTTCAGTGTGGGCATGAACTCTTTCTGGTGCTGCTCATTAAAACTGTGGTGAAGAAAATAAAGGCACGGCAAGTTGCCTTACAATTATCTGTCTGGCCTAGCATACACTCTAAATGTTAGGGGAGACCGCTCTCTAGTCTCTTACAACGTACTGATAGTAAGAATTGGATCCAGAAAGGCACTGCTGGCTTATATCCAGACAATGTACAACTCTATGTGTACATATCAAACATGAAGTATTTAAACAGACCCCAACTCTCGCGTATCAAAGTGCCTAGAAAACATGTTTCTTCAAAAGAGCCTTTTCTACTTTGGAAGAAGCAAGAAAAATAGTAACAGGCAAGATATATTACAAAATCTGGGCCTCAGTCCAGGAAAAGCACAAGTTTACAAGATACTCACATTTTTATGTTATGGCCTGTATTGAGGTCAAACCTTTTTAAGGCGCAGGTTTTCATTCTGGGTACTTGAAGAGGGAACAATGTGGGTTCGTTTCTGTCTTGTTTCTTTATAATGCGTAACGGAATCCTGTGATATTTGTTTTTTAAAAGGTTGTGGCTTCTTTTTTCATTGCTAGTTTCTATTCTTGTCTAGTCCTTTGGTTTGTGATGTGTCTTACTGCAGCTCTTAGGGCTGAGGATGCAGATCCCTCCTTGAAAGGGGATGGACGCTGAAGCTTTAACAGACTTTCTCCATCATGCTTTTTAGCAATCAAACAAAGTCTGTGAAGGTCTGAAACTTCTGAAACTTCTGAGCCTTTGTTCATTTAAAACAGGTTTAGCTTTCATTGTATCTCATAACCCTACCAATTTTCCAGTCCTCCAGAGTCTCACTAGAGCAGTGAGATAAATAAATAGCATGAATGAAGGTACGGGGGGAAATATGTTAAAAATAATATTAATAAAGAAAAAAAAAAAACCCACCTGAAAATATACCTTATGCTTTTGTCCCTTAAAGATTTTTTCTGGATAAGGAAAAAAATCCCTGCATTCAACTTTTCTGACCACAGTAAGGGAGTGTGTAGCCAGGGGATTGCTCTGTTCCAGATACCATTCCCTTAGAAAGCAAACTAGCATTGGCTCAGGTTGGCGTCCAACGCTGCTTTCCTATCCCTCTCTTGGGTCCCCTTGAGGGAAGTGCTGGGGTAACTTCAAATCAGGACTGCAGTCAGTCTGCCAGGGCAGTTGGTCCTTATGGTAGGTATATTGGTCTTGCTGTGTAGACAGTGATGTAAATCCTTTACCTTCATACCCCTGCATGCCACGATTAATCCTATGCACCCATTCTTTTTAATGCTGCATATGGATACATGACAATGTCATTGCTAAGATGTCTTATCTGGGTTTATCGTGCTTTCTATTTGCCTTTGAATGTACTGATCCAGCAGTGGTGCTTTTAAAAGAGGTAAGATATAGTGGAGATTAATCTCTTTCCAGCCAGTCATCTACACAGCATAATGCTGATGCTGCTTTCATGTTTTTCATGAATTACTCACAAAGCCAGTATCACTCTTCTGAAATCATAGAATCACAGAATGGCTTGGGTTGGAAGGGACCTTTAAAGGTCATCTAGTCAAACCCTTCTGCAGTGAGCAGGGACATCTCAACTAGATCAGGTAAGGTAACAGAAAGAAGGTAACACAAGTGGCTGCTCTATTATACATTAGTATCACGTATGTCCATTGCACAGACTTTGTCTTGTCTGCAGTTAGTGTCAACACTTGTATGTACTGACAGTCTGACGATAGATAACACAGACCTACCATGTATGTGCTGTGCAGGTACCCCCATGTCAATCCTGAGCGTATCCAACCTGCTGTCTATATGAGTTGCCTGTTGGCTTAGTGCAATTGTATTGGCCTCACTTGCCATGGGAAGAGCTGAGGTGTGCTTCTTGGTGTGTTCAGCATAGATGGATATCTGCAGCCTAGTGAGAAGCATGTTACTGCTCTTGCTTGGACCTCTCTGTGGGGCAGCCAGCAAGCCTATGCAAATTTTCCAATGCTTCTTTTCGGTCAGACTTCCAAACAGATAAAAGAGGACATGTCTGATGAAACTGTCCTCTATAGTAGTCTTTACAGTCTGTCAGTTCTGTTAGATTAATTCACTACTTAAGGAGTCTTCTCTGCAGTTCTGGAGTGCCAGTTCTAGTCTGACTTCTACACATCTGCTCTTTTGCAAGGAAGAACAACAGAAAGGGCAAACCTAACAGAAAATGAGTTGTCTCATAATCCCTGGTTACTGGAGTAGCCCTGCAACCTTGCAAGAGTCTCCATAATTTATAGTGAAAGCTGAAGTAGTGCAGAAGACCTAATCCTTAAATTTCAGTCCTGGGCACTTTCCAGGGTGCACTCTGTGCAGAGACCTTGCCAGTTGTTTTCTGGCCTGTTCTTGAGTTAAGTGGTAGCCACTAATCTCAGGGTCTCTCACTGAGAAACTTGAGAATGCCATGCCTTCTATTTCTGCTTCATATAAAAGCTTGCTTCATATACAATGAAAAATAAGGGCTTTATTTCTTTCTGCTAGAGAATGTGTGGGTAGGAAAACATCCAATCTGTCAAACTCTTCATGACTAATAAATATTAACTGCTTCTAAGTCTTCTAATTATCTCAATTTTTTAAAATTTGTGGCCAACTACTTAAATATTTAACCATCTGCCAAAAAGCACTCTTGGAGGTTTATTCTACAACATAGAGGCAATGTTGTTGAAAATGGAAATCTTTAATACAGTGCCTAGATGAATATGACATCATATTTTTTTTTTCTTAAGTTGATAAAGATAGTACATTAAATTTTGTCAGGATCCTCCACATAATGACACCCCTAGTCTCCTCTAAACATTCCTTTATTTGAACATGCCTGAAGATCAAACTGGCACAGAAAGGTTGAAAAACTCCCTGTGTTAGGATATTGAACAGTTTGTTAACCTGTGTTGAACAAAATGGAGTTAGCCACATGATATGCCCATTCCCTTTTCTGTGAGATACAATAACTGAACACAGTAGGATGCATGAAGACCAAGAATAATGATACTCATTTTCAATTCAAGTTTAGCAAAGCAGATATATGCCAGCTGGGCTCCCAACTCATGGTCCTCTCACTTTCACTTTCTTTTGCATTCTTTGCTTCTCCTCATCTGGCAATGACTGTAAGACTGATGCCTTGAGGGGGGAAAACAGGGAGGGAGAGAGAGACTTTGAAATCCTAGGCAGCAAGCAGGAACAATCCAGACAGCAGGTGATATTTCAAAGCTTCAGGTCAAGATGAGTCATCAAACCCTGAGGCCTTATATCCCTTCAGATCCTCAGAAGTCTTCTGAATTCCAGAAGCTCACTGACCTCTTTAAAAGTAATAATGAATAATCAATACTGCATTTGATCCCTTGCACAAAGGTATTACAACAAATGGCAAAAGATCTTTTGAAAGGAAGAATAACATTTTGATCTTACATTGTAAAATTGCCATGCTCAAGATTACCTCCTGGCTCCTATGCTTAATTATGTAATGGCATCTAGCTGGACTACAAAGGACTCTTGCAGCAAGCCAGGCTCCTCTGTGAATAAGGTGTCTGATTGGAAACATTTAGACTCTGAGATTTTCTGACACAAAATGATGCTTCCGAGGAGGATCCTGTGTAGTATCATTTTTATGATGTTCTGCTTAGGACAGAGCAACAAAAATGTGCCCATTCACAGTACAAAAGACAGTAATGTGGGGGGCAGATGGAGCAGATTTCAGGGCCAGTTTCATCAACACATGAAGAAAATGCTATTCAATGAGATCTTCCAGAAGGCTATATAAGTGACCTGTGTAAGGTCAAAATTAATTTCCTCCTTTCTCCTCATTCTTTTCCACCAATTTTACTTTCTTTCCATTGTTACATGAGAACTGTCTTATGAAACACAAAGGGTGAGTATCATCAGTTTGAGCTGTTACCTCACTAGTCAGGGAATGGAAAAATGTCTTTTGGCTGTGGAATAAACTGTGTTGTGTTACAGATATCTGAGCACACGTGGCCTTATGAAACTACATTTGTTATCCAACCAAGGCAAGGAGCTTCGCTGAATTCAGAAAGAAGTCCTGGAGGGGGAGCATTTCAAGATATCAGGCTAACATTTAATTGCCTTTATCTTTTTTCCTTGTTGTTTTGTGGTTAGTTTGCCTTGGTTTTGTTTGTTTGTTGTTTTGTGGCTGGTGCTGTTTGTTTTGGTTTTGGGTTTGGTTTGGTTTGGTTTAGTTGGGTTTTTGTGTGTGAAAGCTCTAAAATGCTTGTTTTGTAAGTTACAGCCCCAGGATGCCTGCAACACAGGCTAATGTTTCAATCACAATTACATGTCACACATGCATATCTATCTTATCTTCTGAACTGGGATGTCTACAGATTTATTGGTTTATGTAACAGTTGTCTCTTGTATGTAAAGAGGCAGAACAGTTCCACTTCCCATCATTTTTGGCCAAGGACAAGAACTGAATGATGCTTCACAAGCAGTGACTTCACAGGCTCTTTGCATGGAGAGTCTTACTTTAATTATCTTTAATGTGACTAACAGTTCTGTGCTCTGTTTATGAGGTACAGAAATGACTTGCAGGTAATATTCTTTATTCTGTATTCATTGTGCTTGGCACTGACTAATTGAAAACGAGAACGTATTGTTATGACTCTTGTAGACATTCCTAAATTCAGATCATGAGAGAAGGCTCTTTTAAGACGATCAGAGACCTACCAGTTTCTTAATTCTTATAGGGTGGAAGCACTGACACCAGCTTTGATGATGGAGTCCTGTTAAATCAGGTTTCAAGCACTTTGCCCTCTTAGTCCTACCCTCCTTTGAATGACATTTGCATATTGTTATTAAAAACAAGTATGGAGGGAAGGAGGTGCTACAAGAAGGGCAACAAGGCTGGTGAGGAGGCCTTGAGTACAAGCCCTATGAGGAGAGGCTGAGGGAGCTGGGATTGTTTAGCCTGGAGAAGAGAAGGATCAGAGGTGACCTCATTGCCCTCTACAACTACCTGAAAGGTGGTTGTAGACAGGAGGGGGTTGATCTCTTCTCCCAGGCAACCAGCACCAGAACAAGGGGACACAGTCTCAAGCTGTGCCAGGGGAGGTTTAGACTCGAGGTGAGGAAAAAGTTCTTCACTGAGCGAGTCATTCGTCATTGGAATGGGCTGCCCAGGGAGGTGGTGGAGTCGCCGTCCCTGGAGGTGTTCAAGGGGAGATTGGACGTGGCACTTGGTGCCATGGTCTAGTTGTGAGGTCTGTAGGAACAGGTTGGACTTGATGATCCTTGGGGTCTCTTCCAACCTTAGTTACTGTGATACTGTGTGATACATGGTAAGCTATAGCACAGGAACAAGTCCTAATGCTGGAGCAAAACTTCTTGGAGCTGGTAGAGATGTCTACAATGACTACACTGAGTTGGCACTGTTAGCTTGAACCTATTTGTCCTTTTTAGCTCCTGTTCATAGACAAAGCCTCCACAGCTCTTACCACTCTTCATGGGTTTTACAGTGATCTTTAAGGCTAAGCTTCACTTTAGCTTTGTTCTTTTCAATCACTTGATTCCAAAGCGGATCTTTCCCTCTACTCAAACTTCTGTGAGTATCCCAGTTCAATAGGATCTTCCAAAAGGCTATCTCCCTGAACGATAACTGTGCAAGAGGAAACCATCACATGCTTAGAACTACGACAGAAGAAGAAAGGAATGTGAAAGATAGCTAATATCTGAGCTGGAATACTTCACAATCAAGTGTTGGTTTCCTCCTGGTTTTGAATGTGCTATTTTTTTTTTCTTGCTTTTCAGCAAATTCTCCTGTTTATTGTTGGACTTTGTGTGCCTCTATATATGTGTGTGTGTGTGTGTGTGTGTGTGTGTGTGTGTACATATATAGAGACAGATTTGCCACAGTTTGCTTTAAGGTAAATTTATAGCAGTTGTTGATAGATGAAGCAATAAAAGGAGGGTAATTACTACATAAAGGAACAGATTCCCTATTGGTTCTATAAGGCAACAATAAAGAAGCTTATACTGTCTTTTTATTTCATAGAAAAGTCCATGACTGTGCATCTAATAAACTCATGAAAGTTGGGACACCAAAGTGATGGAATGCATTGACAATGAATGCAGCCATCTTTCAACTGGTGATGGATTTTCTGTAGATGGTATCAGTAGGCATAGCAGAAATGAGATGCAGTGTATTCCTTCTCTGGAAGAGAGCTGTGGCTTCTGACTTCTGTACCTGGTATTTTTGACTCTCTTTTGTTTGTTTTGCTAGTCTAGTGATGCTATCTACTTCATGTGAGCTTTCATTTGTTTAGCCTTTTTTTTCCCCTGTCCCTCTTTCCATTTTCCCTCCCCCCACCCTCCCAAGCCCCAGTATTTCCTTTCATGCTTTGGCTGAATGCAAATGAAACTTTCTGACTGCCAAGAGCAAACCTATAAATAAGCATAACCAAAGCAAAGCTTCATTTAAATGTTAAACAAAACCTCTGGTCTAACCCTAGCTCAGTCGTGCCCTCTGGGGTTGTCAAGTTGATAGCAGTGTGCTAGTTTTCCTGCATATGGCAACCACAGTGACAGCAGTCTGTACAGAAACATCCAGGAAGGTTTCAATTAGTTGAAATATTAGTAGCAATCAAGTTACAGCAACTCAGTACTCAGCACATGCCAATTAGCTGTTCCTTTTCGTGTAGGTGTGCTGAGCTCTGTGTTGATGGCAGCTACTGTTGGTTCACAGATAGTGTTTATGTCTAGCTTAGGGTATGTACTAGCCTGTACTATACTACAGCTGCCATATTACTGCAATTTAGATATAATTTTCAAGTGCTGTCAGCAGGCTTGCAGAGCCTTGTTGTTCTCCCATCTCTTGCAGAGATCAGTGAAAATAAGGCAAGGTCACAAAGTAGGATCATTTTGGCCTGTGAACAAGGAGGATGTATACTCAAGGCCTTTTCAGGCAAGCTTGCTCATAGGGCCCATTTAAACTCTCTGTGAGTTCACACTTAAGGACTCAGTTATGATTAAGACCCTTAGCTACTGTCCATTAAAGAATTCCACTGCCTAAATGGACATCTAGAAGTGTCTGAAAAGCCAGAGCCTGCCAGAAATTAGCACTTTTCCATGGGTGATACCTTTGATTTCTTATTCGTATCCCAAGTCACTATTCAGCCATATGAAGGCTCTGACCCAGATGGCTCTACCTGCTTTGAAGGACTCTTGCACAAGAAATAGCATTTCCCCTCTCTGTGATTAACTGTTAAAACCCACATTCAGCTTCTCTCCTACGTTGCCTAGTCATCTCTCTAAAATCATATTTTGACTAAAAAGGAAATTGCGAAGAGTGTCCTAAAGGCAAGATTTCCAGTAAACAAGAATGTATTTTATAAGAAAAGAGTTGAAAGAATTTAAAAAAGTAAACCAGAGTCCATTTGCAGCCTTAGCATTTTGAAAATATTGATGAAATTAGTTTTTAGCTGTTTTACCAGCACTACTTTCAAGCTTCCTTCCCACGCTGTTGTGCAAGTTACTTGCAGAGTACTCAGGGATACAAATCTTCACCAAGCCTGACTCCAAGTTTCTCTGACAAATGCTCATGCTGTGAAAGAAGAGGCATTCGGCTGCCCTGGATTGAGTAGGCTGTCAGACATTCCCAGGGAAGTTACCATGAAAAGAAGCTTCTTCAAAACTTTGTTTAAAGTGAGGGTTGTTAATCAAGGCCCTGGTGCTCTCATTAGAGAAGGGAGGAACCATTTAAAGTCAGGAAGCTGCAGTATAGGAAAGTCATGAAATTGAAATGAACGCATCTTTTGCCAGCTGGTTTCACACCCCCAGTTGGCAATCCACAAAGGTTTAGAGGGGGAATTAAATCCATTTTTCAGCAGAAATAACTATTTTTGTGATTATCATATAGATTCCATGAGCTACACTTTGGTCCTATCAAGACAGGCAGGCAGCTGCATGAGAGGTGGAAAGAGAGAAAATGATTGAGATGAAATCACCACCAACAGCTATTGCAGGCAGGAAGGCAGTGTTGGATCCCAGCCACAATACTTTTGCAGCCTGGTTTGAATGGGCCTGATGGGATGCCATAATGTAACCTACACTGAACAAGGTATGTGGAAAGCTGTCTGACATGGGACTCTATTTCAAAGACAAAATACAGATTCCTTCCAGGCTTTAATTGCTTTTATTTTACTTGTTTTGCTCTTGGGGCTAAGATTGCCTTCAATAAAACGAGATTAAAAAAGTAGAGTGAAATAACACTCTAAACCAGAGTCAAATGAGAAGAGCTTGGAGAAGAAAGGGTTTTTTCTGTGTCAGTCTTTAAACCAGCTGAAAACCCTGAGAGAAACGAATGGCTGAAGATTCTTACCGCTGTGTAGGGTACAGTTCTGTTCTTATTTGTTTGTTGGTTTGTTTCAAAAAAATCACTGGCCTTCTGTGTCCATTCAGTGTTATTAGGGTGGAAGTGATTTTGGTCAGGAAATTGCTGCCTTACTTCAGAACTGATGATTCAGCTCCCACCTTTATCAGCTCTGGGCACAATCTTACCCTCCAAGTACAAATGCTGCAACTGAGTTTCCAGCTGCAGAGCAAATCTGTTTTGTGTATCAAAGGTCAGGATCAAGTCCTCAGCTGTGAACTGCAGGAGTATAAATACTTTCTGGCAATTGGACTTTTGTTGTCTGGTGTTATCTGCCTAGCCAACAATTGTGGTGCCTGCTGTTTCTGATAGCAAGTTCCCCATCCCCTTTTGGATTACTGGAAATTCATCCCTGTGCAAAGAGCACGTGTATCTCTTGAAGTCCCAATTTATGTCCCATTGTGATTTTTTTTAAGAAATGCTTGGGGTCCTTGTAGGAACTCAGCCCTGGGATGAACTAAAGATTAGTTTCTGTTTACTGCAGAGTACCATAAAGTGTTGTAGCCAAACATCTCTCTCAGAAAAGGAGAAAACCATCAAAGGACCCCAACTTGTGATGCTGACACCAGCCATGGAGGCATGTTTTAATGGATTGGATTTGTCTGTTCCTTCCAGTGTTTCTGCCCACAACTGGAATGAGAGAGGAAAAGATAACCCATGCCCCAGATCCCCTCGCTAACTGTCCTAGGGCCCTAAAGTATCTTTTAATCACCCTTGATCTTTTCATACCATGGGAGAGATTTTTCTTGCTTATCAGGAGGGTGCCTTGTTTTTTTTTAACATTCCTTTTCTGCCTGACATACCTGTAGAAAGCCTTCTTACTATTCTTTGCATCCCTTGCCAAGTTCTGCTCTAGCCACACCCTAGCCTTCCTGATCCCATCCCTATATAACTAGGCAGTATTCCTAAACTCTTTGCAGGACACCTGTACCAGTTTCCGTTACCTGTGCATTTCCTTCTTGCCCTTTAGTCTGACCAGCAGGTCTCGACTCAGCCATGTCAGTCTCTTGCCTTCCTTAAGGCTGAGAAGGAGAGAGTAAAATAACTGATGTTTTGAGTTCGCTTTAAAAATGCTCTAATTCAGACAGCAAAAAGTGAGGACTATCTGTAAACTCTAGGCATTGGTTTAACAGTTACTAAATACTAGAGTGGAAAATTGTTTTTCTGTCTAGAGGATGGCATGTCATTTCTTTGAAAGCTTGCTAACAGGACTGCCTTGTACCACCCTGTTCCTCAACAGATCTCACTTGTGAATATTTGTTCTGTTGTGAAATAGAAATATAAATGGGCAGGTCATGGTTTTATAGGCTGCATTGAGAGACTTACTTTTTTAAAATCCTATCTAGAAGACTCCAGCAGTGGTATATCCAGGAACAGGGAAGAGAAATACCCACAGTCTCTCATTTTTGGCTTGCCATTTATCAAATACTATAGAAAAAACCCTTCAGATTGGTAGCACACAACCTTTTCAGAACTTGTGTCATTCTGACAACTTTCCAGGACCAAGGGGGGCAGACTTAATCTGCATACACATTACCATAAATTTACATGGGAATTGAATCAGAGATGAATGTGTGCAGTTGTTATTATTGTGTATTTACAATAAACTTCACTGTAAGTGTTGACAGCCCTTCACAAAACAGAGAGAAAGACAAAACATTTTTTTGAGAGTCAAAGAGTGAATGGAGCACCCTCTTCCTGAAAATGGTTCCCCATCTCTTCCCAAAAGTTTGATATGGCCAGAGGCATTGAGGAATGCAGCTTTGAGACTGTCAGATGGCTACTGCATTTGCATGAAGAGCAGAACAAATATGATCTGCCACAGAGTGGAATGTGCTGTGGTCTGTGGTTGGAGGGACTCTCAATTCTTTTTTTTTCAGGGATGGAGATAAGGATTCTGGAATTCCTGCACCCTCCTCCAACACTATCTCAACACCTACGTTTCTACTGACCCATGTGAGTTTCACCTCTCTCAGATCTGTACAGCAAGAGGAAAAAAATCAGTAATCATATGTTTCTGTCTACTTGCTGATTAACAGGTTTATGAGTCAGAGGTGAGTTCTCATCCTATGCTGCAGATACAGCTGCAGATTTGAGGGTAAGACAAAGAAAATTTACCATCTCCTGGTATAGGAAATTCAGTTGTGCACATTGCAAGTATAACTCTTTTACTACTTTATTTCAAAAAATAAAAAAGACCCCATCTGAAAATAACTTTAAATAGATGTGCTTTTGAAGCACAGGGGGAAAAATATTCTAAGGGGTTGGGGTTTTTTTGCTGTTGGTCTTCTTGGTGGTGTTTTGTTGTTTTTTTATCCCCAAAAAATTAACCAGCAATGGGCATTGACATTTAATAAAATGGCCTGTAGCATCCCTGGCCATAGAAGAACCTGGGAAAAACTCCAAACTGCCAACACAATTGCTGGATAAACCAGCATAAGGGATCTGGAGGGCATTGCCAGAAGAAATACCCCCTTTAACTTTCAGCTATGGTGATGCTGTGCATTCATTACCAAAGAGGTGGAAGAACAGCATGATGTGCTCTGAATAAATTGTTCAATATACTCGTTTAGATCTTGGAGTTAACTCTTATTTAGACCTTTATGCCTTTCCTCTTGAGAAACTGCAGAATAATACAGAAAAGGATGCATGTTTCCAGCACATATCTCTCTGTACTGTGTTTTTTGGGGGTCATGTTCAGGATAGGGAGGAGACCCGGGATTGAACATGGCAGCCTAGGAAACACCATGTTTAGAAACAAAGGGATCCCAACAGTGGTTTGAGAGTCAGATGTGGGACAGCTTTGGGGGGAAATATGGAGCTGTGGGAGCTTGGTTCAGAACATCTTTTGGCAGGTCTGACCTCCCTCGGGACCTTGGGAGTGAAAGAAAAGAGGCTGTAGGTTTGGGCTCACTCTCCCAAGCAGTTTGCCATGGCAGCTTAGCTGCTCACCCTGCAGCAGCTATTACTCACATGTGAGCTCTTAGTCTGTTGTGTGAAGTAATGTAATTTATCCTAATCTTTTTTGACTCAAATTTATCTCCATGAGCCTAGGTATGAAGAGGAGAGAGGAACAATGGCCACATAAGATACTTCCCTGGTGGGCCCAACCTAGGCTGTAATCACACATATGGGAATAGGATATTGGTAAGTAGCATGTCTATTTGTCAAATTTATCTGGATTGTTTGGTTCAAAAGCTCATCTTTTATACTGTATGAGTCACTTTGCTATTAGCATACTAAAACAGGAGGATGAAAAAAATCCTTCCAGAAGTCTTGGGACAATTATTTGCCATCTTAAAGCATGTTCATGCCTTATATCTGAACAAAAAAATAATCATAAATAACATTGTTCCTATGAATTAGAGTAGCCTAACTCAGTATTTTGCTTACAAATAATCTCATCAATTATTCAGCCAGTTCCAGTTCCAATGCTGAGTGACTTGTTGAAGAGAATCTGGGTCATAAATTGATATAGCTTAAATTGTGCTGGTGACAGCATGGATTATATAAGGACTTGCACTGAAGAACTCCAGGTCCTATTCCCTGCTGCAATAAATACTTAATATTTTTATGGAATATGTGATAAATCCAAGAGACTGGGAAAGTTTTGGGTTAACATATATTATAGTCTAGTGGCTAAGAGACATTTCTTGGGAGAGACAGGCTTGGTTCTCTGGTCTAACTCAGACAGAAGAGGGAGCTGAAACTCATCTCCAGCCTCCCAAGAGACAGATCCATCTGCCAGTAGGTGGGAAGGTGGTCATGCTTCCTCCAGGTGCTTTCTGTGGGACACCAATTTATGAGACATGTTCTGGGAAAGTGAAAGTGCTTAACTGTGGATGAGCAGATATTAGCATCAACTTCCTTAAAGCCAGCGTTAAGACATGCCCAGCAACTGAAATGTACGGGACTTCCATTGTGTAATGTTAAGCACCTGCACACTTTGTTGACTAAATGGGAAGATCTATATTTGAATTCAGGTGTCTAACTTGGCAGCCTGTAATTTAGTATGTTTAGAAGTTTAGGATCGTAAGCTTTTATGTTTGCTATAATCTTTTCAGCTCTTTCCCCAGACTGCTATTTTGAGCTAACCCCAGTACCCACAGAGGGCTCCATGACCCATCCACTGACTGCTGAGTTTGCTATGAGACTAACTGCAACTCTGAGCCTGGTTTTCCCTCCCATCTGGCAGCAAAAACAAACTGCTGCTGACTGAATGACCACTGATTCTCTTGGAAGCAGAGCTACATGAACAGCAACCGCCAACTCTGTCACCATTTGTGAGGATTTGTAGCTTGGGCCCTAAGACATCTGGCTGAGATATTTATGCAGTCCTGTATTGCACTCACTGAGGCTCTGCGTTCACATCTGGAGTCTAGACTGAGTGACTCTATGGGCTGGCCTTCAAGTCTCCAAACAGCTCATGTCCCCCTTGTTCTCTCACTTTGTCTTTTTATTGCTTTATTGGTTTATTTATTTGCTGTAGGTGCTTCTGTCTCCTCTCTTCAGACATTCCTGTTGCAGCTGCTCGAGAGCTTTGATGAGGAATGGCAGTGACTGAAAGAGACAAAGTAAAAGCAGATGAGACAGGTAGGGGGAAAAAAAGTTGTCTTGTGGTGAGGCTTCAATTGTGTGGTTATGGTAATGGGGGATGCCTGGTGCTTGATTCTTCTGATTTCTACAGCTATAATTGCTCAGATGCACAGTTTGCATTCAACACATTTGACAGGGAGCAGGGTTTCCATAAGAAGTTAGAGGTGACCACATGCTTGAGCCAGGCAGGAAGCTGAGCTGGCCGCTACCCTGAGTTAGCTCCATCAGCAAACTGCAAGTACAACCTGTGTCATCATAGAGCTGTTCTATCTCAAGTTGGTTGGATTTGGAGACCCTTTGGGCATCCAAGAGAGACAATCAGGTCTAGGAAATCAATTCCTTCAGTCAGGCATAGATTCTGTCTTTGGGCTTAGCTGTGTATCGTTCTGAACATGGGATGCTAAAAGCTTTAGCCCCATGCTGGTATTACACTTTCATGACAGGTGGACTCCTGCTTGATCTGACACTGACCCCAGCAGTATTGGCAGCTGCTGCTGCCTGAGCTAGGAGCAAATCTTCCAGAACGTTGCTGTCCTTATTACCGTCCTTTTTGCTTTCTTTCTCTTGGGCCTTTAGACTGATAGTTCCACTCACTCCTCTGACTGTCCCATATTCTCCCTGTAACAGTTTTCCTTTATTTTAGATTTCCTGGTTGCCTAGCAGCCCTGCCAGCCACTGCTGAAGAAATACTGCTAGGGAGTTAAGGGCTAACTATTGCTGACAACAGTGGGGTTATGACCTGGAAATGTAGTGGAGAAACTGAACGAGCTAATAGTGAAAGTGTATGTAGTGCTTGAAGAGATGAGTACTATGGATGTTCCTGTTTGTGTATGGATTTGGATATGGATAAGCCAGCATCTACATTAAAAGAATATCACAAACTCCAGAAATTCAGGCACTGAAATATGGTTCAATTCACCCTATAAAGAAAGGTAAAAAGGGATTTCATATATCCTCTGTGCACTCAGTGTAGCCAGCAACAGCATAATGACAGTTCTAAGTAAAGGGGCCTTAATCAGAGTATATAAAAAGACTGGAATGATGTTTGAACAACATGTCCAGCTTCCAAGCATTGTCTCTTGCCTGCTATCAATGACACCCATTGTGCAATAACAACATTTGCACAGAGATATGCCCTGTTTTGTGCATGAAGAATATACTGAAGCAGCCATAGGGCTGCACCAGCCTTGCCTAGAAAAGTCCCCAAGGGCCCGTCTGCCAGCTGCTGACTGATGTAAAGCTGCTGCTGCTGATAATAGGGTATATGTGCTGGCTTTGAGCTGAACTAGGCAATTTGGGGCACAGTCAGATGTCCTCAAAAAGGATCAAGTTCAAACCTGTTTAAGAAGTTAGTTCCCGTCAGTGGTGATTTAAGCTAAGTAGTTTTGCTGTGTATTGGAAAGGACAAGGAATGCTCACACAGTCAGCTACTTCCTCTTGGCTGTCGCAGTGGTGATTTCAACACAGCCAGGGGAGTCAGAAAAGCAACAAACAGCTGAGATCTGTGACATCCTAAATCAGGCAGACATAAGCTAATGAAGGTGTATTTCCATTAGATGTTTGCCTGCTTGTACGTGGAAGGATCATGCTATGAACTTCACTCTTGGTTTCCAAGCAGTTGAAATCAAGAGGTACCTAGACTTATTTGAAGACATAGATCGTTGTTCCACACTGGAAGTGACTGTAGTTGGTTGAACATTGCTGATCTATTGAGGAGCTCAACTGCAGCAGACAAAATGTCAGTGTGGACGAGGCTGGAAACCACAAATTTTTGCTGTGGAGATTGATGTACCACCATTGGAGAGCAAAGGTAAATTCCTCCACTCTACAAAATGCTCTCACAGGAGAGGAAATTTAAAACATTATCACTGCAAGTCTCAAGGAACATAAATACACTAATAATTAGGCAAAAGAGCACTGTACATGACATCTGTGTTAATGTCACCCTAATTTATCATCAGCCACGTTCCTTCTAGTCATATCCCACATGTGCTAAGCAGGACATATTTTTGTGTGAATAGTGTTTCACACCATCCAGTATCACAGAGGTTGACTCTGCTGTTTTCCAGGCTTGGAAGCCATAGTTGGCCTTGTATCAGAACAGTCATATTGTGAAGTTGCTGAGCATAGCTCCTCTGTGTTTCCCCAAATTGTTCCATTCCTTCATCAGAAGAGCATGCATTGCACAGCAGGAAACACAACTGAAGATCGTCTCAGTGATTATTGCCTCCTGGAAGTATTGATGCTGCATTCATTTCAATGGAGAAACTGAGTTCTGGAGCAGCAGTTCAGCAGTAACTATTCAGCTTTTTCCTGAGAGATGCCCAATGAGGGCATCTTCAGGCAGATCCACAGAAGTATTTAAGCCCTAGATAGTCCCCTGAGCTGGTTGTATCAATAGGAGTTTAGATATATTAAAAATATAATAATGAATGGGGGGGGGGAGGGGGGAAGGCACAGTAATTAAGCACATTTTTGGCTTGAACAAAGTATGGTTAAAACAAAGATGACTTTTTTCTTGAATATTTTTTTTCTGTCTGCTGAGTGTTTATTCTATAGTGAAATGGCAGGTGAAGAAATGCAAGGGAAATAGTTAAATCTCATGACCCTGGCAAGGATCCCACTGACCATAATAGCATTTTACCTTTGCATGGATTAAGAGAACAGCAGGATCTGAACAGCTGATCACTTAGTAGCGTGGTTGTTATTTCTAAACCTCTAACAAGGCAGTGCTGAATGCAAACATCTTGTAATCTGAATACAGAGATCTTATAGCATCACTCAAGGCCTCTTGAAGGCAATGCATACAGCATATGAATAGAAGCTGTAATCTATAATGCCACAAATCCTTTCTGAGGATTATCTCTGTTATCTCATCTGACATCAGAGAATTACATGTAATATAGACACATAAATAGCTTAGTCACAGAAAAATCCTCTAGAAAAAGGTAGCAGAGAGGAAGTTTTGTTTGTTTCTAAGATGGGGAGAGGGGGAAAGCTCTGCAAATGACAAGGGGATCTGAGTAAAGTTCTCTTTGGGTTCACTGCAGGTCTTGCTCGCTTGGGAGAATTAGCCAAGGAAATTGAGTCCCCACTGTCTTGATTTGCATGTAGTCATTTACAGCCACACAAAGGGTGGATGCCACACATGCTTATATCTCCATTTCCCTTTTCCTTGATTCAGTCCGTCTGCAGGAGTGCCAGGGGCTATGGAAAGTGTAAGACAAAGATAAAACCCTGTAGTTTCACATTGACCAAAGAAAGGCCTTATATTGCAATAACTTAAGCTCAGGATAGGATTGCTTGATTTATGAGGCTCAGTTGCATAGCTAAACAGAAGATTGACTCATTGCAGAGCCAGCCTAGATTCATCTTTAGTAGTTCTCTCCTACTGTCTTCACTTATTCTTTTTTATAGGACCCTGCAGGTTTCTTCAAAGACAAAATGGATAAAGCATGATGCAGTTTCCCTGCTGTCTGTGACTTTCCTTATGCCTCTTACCTATCTTGTCTCTTTTTCCATCTAGATAAATTAATTTCTAATCTAGCCTTGTACACTTGCTCTAGTTACCTTATTCCCCATCTCCTTCATAGCTGTGTATAACCCCATTTTTCTTCTTAAAAATCTCACTCTGGCTCTTTTTTAATTAACTGTAAAGCAGATTTGTTTTTCCCCTTTTCAGGAATAGTTATCTATCAGGATCCCTTCCCTCTCCAGTTACCAACCAATTACAAATGCTTCCTTCATCTCTAACTGCATCTCTAGCAGCACTGAATGTGCTGTTTATTGTCTGTAACCCAATGTCAGAAGTGCTGTCTTAGACCCTCTCCAGCCCAGCCTCTACACTTCTCATTCATCTCAAACCACTCTCACCAAACTCTCTAATGATGACAGGACAAAAGGAAAAGAAGGGAAAGGACATGTTGGCATACTTTGTAATTTTAAATACCTATTTTCTATTCTTCCGGTTTGGGAACTGGGTTAAACCTCACTAAAATGAATGATGCCTTTTCATTAATGCAATGATCCTTAGACCACGATCAGCAAAATCATACATTATGTGAGTCAGGGTTCAAGAAGGAATTCCAGTATTTTAATTCATAGATGGCTCATTTCCTGTAGCTTTCACACTGTCCTTTCCACTCCACTGACCTCTGTCTGATCGTATACAATCTCCTTTATATTCCCTCTTACAGGATAAGTAGTTGGATGTGCGTAGAAGAATGTTCCATTTTCTGAAAGAATTTCTTGGATTCCCTGAAGAGATTAGTACAAAATTTTAATTAGGGGCATTGGCAGAGTTCCCAAATGCTGGTATATTAGGCTGTGGTTTTAATTTTTATTGCCCATTTTGGTTCCTATAAAATGCACAGGATTTGTGATGAGTACTTTACTTTAAATGATGCACATTTTGTCCCTCCAGTTCTAGTCCATCCCGTTAATAAAGAGCCATGATTAGTGTCACCGTCTTGTCTTTTCCTTCCAAAGACTGGGGAGGTTGGCCAATATTCTGAGGACAGTTGTCCAAAAGATGTCAGAGTTTGAAGTGACCAGTAAAATTTCCACTAAAACTCTGGAAGGCATACAGGATGCAAGTGTCATTAATTAAGCTCTAAGAACCTACAGTGCTGTGGGAACCTGGCATAAAATACACAGGCTGAACTTTGTTTGCAACTTCCTTCTATTTAGGAATTCATTAAAGGGCTGAAGCATTTGCAGAGATTTTAGGATCCAGTGCTAGAATGGCTAATTGCTGGCTTGGTCTTTTGTGTACAGTGTAGCACATAAAAGGACTGTGATCAAAGAATGCAGGTGCTGCTGAGGGCAATGAGAATGCAAGTATGGTGACTGCTTGCTGGATATATAACATTTCATTTAGCTTAGCTTTGCTTTGCTTTGGTCCATGATAGAATTTTGTAGGAACTGATGAATGATTTTGACTGAAGTGATTTAATAAACACAGTGTTTGGGTGGAACTAAAAGTTAATAATTCTTTCATCTTCCTCCTGGTTTTCCCCCTTCTAGCACTGGAAGGCAACATAACCAGTACTGTAGATCTAACTTAGATGAAGGCTTTAGTAAATTTAAGTTGAGTTCACCTTCCTCAGTATGCTAGAGGTGGCCATCACAGTGAATTTTTGCTAGGTCCATGATTTTGTAGTGGAGGCGAGTTGTTACACAGCACAGCTTATCTTATTTATCTTCACAGTGAAAGCTAAAGAAATTACAAATAATTTTATGACTATATTTACCACACCTAGATTTTTTTCATTTCCTACTCTAACTGTTGTCATCTTGACAATCTTTCCATATACTGCTGTCATCAAATAGCAAGAAGTCTACAGTGAAGCTTTCTCCTTTTTCAATAACCACCCTATCTGATCACCCTCCCAAAAATAGCGCAAGTCATACAAAACAAGTGGAGCTGTGGACCCTGTCTTGGAGAGCATGCATGAGTAATTAAATAATATGCCCTTCTGTCACCATTTTTACAGGGAGGGGGATTAAAATCTGTGTTCACAGGCTGAGAGCAGGTGTCTGTGATGAGATCCCATGCTGTGACATGCATGCAGCACATTCTTACATGAAAAGCCCTGGCTGATGAAATGACCACAGGAAGACAACATGGAACCCTCCCAGCACGATCAGAGGAAGCTTAATTAAGGTCTGTGGTTAATTTTAAAGCGAGCGTGTGCCTGCTTTAGAAGAGCATTAAGAAAACTGAAAACATGGCTATTTTTAATTATATTGTGGTCTTCCCCACATTCCTCAAGTAAACTATCTTGCTTCTTGTATAGTCAAATGATACAGTGACTCAGAAGTGAACACACACATCTAGATGGGATTTAATAACTTGTCCACTGTGGGTTTCGAGTTTGTTTCTTAGTTGTGGACATTTTTTTCCTTTGGCAGAAGGCAGCACTGAACCTACTGTTTCAGCATTTATTATATACACAGCTGTTTTCATTGAAATGACAGGACTTAGAACATAGAGAGACTATGAATTCCCTATCATCTTGTTAGAAATTTCATTAGAGAAAGCAAAATAAAAATTGGTCAAGACTCAGGAAAAAAGATGAATGTTTGTGTTAGCATGGTTGGGGGGTTGGGGGGCAGTGGGAAGCAAAAAAGACAGTTGGACTGATGGCAGCAGTCCTATTTCTTGTATTACTGTGCTTTTCCACTATGGAACTTAAAATGCTATCCTGATTTCTGTGCAGCAACTTGAGAAACTCTTTTCATGTGCATGACCATGACTATTGCAGTAGCAGTAAAGCAAAAAGCAGAGGTTTAACAACTGGAGCCACTTGCTCTAGCAATGCAGTGAGTCAGTGATGAAACTGGAAAGTCAAGACTCAAGTGCCTATGTGTATCCTGATGCAAAATATGTGGTAAAAAACTGTAGGCTACCTGTATATGGGCTGATGGGGAGACAAAGAAAAGCTGAAGGATTCATAAACACCTTTGCTTTTCTCAGTAGAAGAATTTGTTCTTGCTTCCTGCTCTTGTTTTGTTCTGGGCTGTTGTTCTGGGTGGTTTTTTTGGTGTGCTGTGGGGTTTGGGTTTTTGTTTTGGTCTTTTTTGTTTGTTTGCTGGATGGATTGGGGTTTTTCATTTGTTTCTTTCTTTGGGTATGGTTCTTTTAACCTCAACACAGACTAGGTCCTTCTCAAACATGAAAGAAGGCTCGGAGAAATTCATTAGTCAAATTAGACATAAAATAATGAGGGGATGAGAAGGAGGGAGTAAGGGATGGGAAAGGGAGGGAAAGCAAGGACAAGGATAGTTAGAGACAATTCTCTACAAGGGTAGCTGATTGGAACAACAGTACAGTACCTTGACTAATGTAGAGCTAATTTAAACTGTATAGGACAAAGCACTTCTAAATATACTATGGGGAACAATCTTTCTATGGTAAATCCATCCCTAATGAAATTCCATTGACTTCAATGGGTTTTCTTCTGGGATAAATTTGGCCTGATAACCTAATAAGTCTTTTCTGTCTCTAATTTCTAAAGACCTTTTGTCAGAAGCGTAGCAAGTAACTTCAGACTGGCTTTCAAAAGTGCTGAACACCCAAAATTCCCACTGATGATTCTGGGAATTACAGGTACTCAATACCACTGCAAATTAATGCTGAATTAACTGTTTCATGTTTGCTGTGAGTTTGCATTCTGTACACTGCCGTCACATCTGCAAAATAACCCCAAGTTAACCTCCCAAGGCTTCTGAGACAGAAACAAACACCTCACACAACGCAATACAGAGCTTAGCAAAGGCCTCCAGGCAGTAATACAATAAAATTAATCCATAAATACAACAGTAAATTAGAAATTCCCAATATCTGTATTTGCAGGACAATGGGGAATACAAATTTGGGCTGCTTATCTATAGATGGGCCTGCTTTTGCTACCCAGTTTCCAACTGACTGTCCATGGCCTGATTTATTGGATAAACGATGTCCAATGTGTTCACAGTTTTGGTGAACTGTGAAAATTTGTGACTTTTATGAGTCTGTAAAAGCAACAGTGATAAATAGTAAGAAATGAATGAATGCAGCTTATTATTGCCTTCAGCACAGAATGAGTGACTCTTCATTCTTCAAGTGCTACAGATTCATGTACTTCTAATAAAATCTTTGTGTACCCATTACATTTACAGTGACAGTTACAGTTGTCATCCTTGTGGTGAGCAGGCCTATCATTTAAAACTCATCAGAAAGGTTCAGGTCAAACACTGAATGTGCTCTTTGGAACATTTTTCCTTTTCCTGCACTGCTGTTGTAAACTCTGCTCTGCTTTGCCTTCCACTTCATGGAAGATGTACATTGTATAGACAATTACAGCGTTTTAGTAATGCCCTTCTATCCTTCTATCCTCAGTCTCTCACTTCCAGTTTTATCTGAGAAAAAAAAAACCCAAACAATCAAAGTCCCAACCATTTAGTAAATTGTGCTCTTGTTTCATTCCGAGGGCTGTCTCTGCAAGAAGGATTACTCTTTTATCTCTCTTCTTTTAAAAGCCAGATCTGTTAGATTACTCAATATCTGTATTTTTAAAGGGCAGTTTCTGGATATCTTAAAGAAATCCATATTGCAACAGGGAAAGAATATAATAGACTGGTTTGGGAGAGGAAAACTCAACATACAATACATTTGGTATCAACTTTTCCCAGAAGATTGCCTGAGCGTCATAGTTCGCTTACAACCAGAATACAGTGGTGCTGGGCAGACTGCCAGTGCTTGTTATTGTAGTACTGTGTGATCCAGTTCCCTGGTGAAGAAAGAGAGAGAGAGAGACTTTTCTTTGCTGTTCATAGGTGTCCCACACTTTCCTCCCTGCTCTCTCTGAACACCCTCTCGTTCTTTACATCAAAGTGGTTTGGTGCACACTACGCTCTGCAGATGTCACGCTACTCGTTTCGCATGTGGTACTTTCACAGTTCAAGAGGACTGACACAGGGCTGTATCGCCTCGCTGCACTGGAGGTTTCAGATGACAGCTCTGCCTGACAGTCTAACAGTAAGGCACCCTGTGATATGCATAGTGATGATGAGTAACACCTTGTCCTCACAACAGAAGTATCTGGGAAGGGAAGCATTCCTAAGAATGGGTGCCAGGCTAAGTTGCATGTCTACACTGAATTTTGCAGTCAGATGTGATCCAGGATAGCTTGGGCTTAATACCATGCTACAGATAGCAGTGTGGCATCTCTGAGTTGTTCAGAGTGCTGGCAGACCTGCTGCATATTAGCCTACAAAACAGTGCACAGACACAGATGAGTTAAGGATCACAGTCTGGCCCCGATCATACAGCAAAACCGAGTATGGATGAAGGAGGCCTCCCACGTTCTTGTATCTATATTCTACCTGGAAATTCATCCAAGAACACTTCAAAATCAGCAAACATGGCATAGAGTTGTTTTAATTCCTCCCCTCTGCATACACACACCTCCTCTTCATGCTGATATGTTGCCTTGAACCCTGAAACTACAGCGCTCTCTGGGAAACACTTACACAGCCTCCATCAGAAGCATGCTGGGCTCCCAAATGTGATAAGAAGCTGATAAAAATGATCTGGGCATTAAAACAGCCTTAGAGGAAGAATTTTTAGCTAAATAGATACCATATGTCCCTTAAAGTGAGCACAGCATGTCCTTGTTCTGCCCTGGCCTGACCACTCTGAGCCTGTTGCTTTTGTGGTGCTGTCCATGTGTGGACTGGCTGTTGTTCCCAGGACCTGTGGCAACTGTTTATGCAATGTGGACTTTATGAGAAACAGTTTTCTGTTGCAGAGATTCAGCTTTTTTTTTCTTTCTTTTCTTTTTTATTTTTAAGGATTAAAGATTAGTAATGAAAACAGCATTTTTGCCTAATACAGACAAATACTGGAGCTCAGCTGAACACTCATATTAGCCTGCAGAGCGCATTTCTTTAGGGAAGCCAATGAGGGAAGGAATCCTGAAGAGCTAAAAGCAGCGTACAAATTACCCAAGAGAACTTTCATGTCAATAACAGTCCAAATATTTTCCAAGGGACACAGGCAGTTAGCACACAGCATCGACTCTACAGTTTTAAAATGCATTTTCTTTACCTCCTCATGGACATAGTGGAACAGAGCTTGGATAGATTAACACTACAGACAGTTCATTGAGCTGCTATGCAGATACATGGGAAAGAGGGTGAAGACAAGAGTTAGAAGGTGACTTGCTCTGAGAACAACTGAGCAAATTTGAGACTCATGAGATTAAAGCTAGAGTGCAGTCCAGCTAGAGCAATATCCTGCAGAGAATGAAGGCCCCAAGCACATACTTCCCTTGAGAGGGTCAGGTAATGATGCCTGCCATGGCACAGTTACACCATCTAGCTAATCTAAGCAAATTCACAGGGTATTGTTCAAGTTAATCTGAATATTTGCCCTGGGTGATAGAGAGCGATCGGCCTGCCTGAGGTGCCTCACTGGCATACCTAAAGGTAGACAAATCAATGCTCCATGATGGATGTCAGGGCCCTGAGGGCACAAATAGGCCTTAATGGTCATGACCAGCTTAACTTGGGGCCTCCGTTCTACCACTTCCCATGGACCCAAGAGCTCCATTTTAGCTCAGCCTTGATGTCCATCTCTATTTGAGTAAATGGAATGGAGTAGAACAGAATAGAGTGGAATAGAAGAGTTGAGTTGCAAAAGACCTACAATGATCATCAAATCCAACTCCCTAACCACTTCAGGGCTGGCTAAGTTAAAGTATGTTATCAAGGGCATTGTCCAAATGACTCTTTAACACTGGGACAAGAATGGGACATTGCTTCCCTAGGAAGCCTATTCCACCCTCTTGCTAAATAAATGTTTCTTAATGTCAAGTCTCAGCCTCTCCTGACACAGCTTTTTATTATTCCCACATGTCCTTGCAATAAATCCCAGGGAAATCAGCACCTTCCTGTCTACTTCCCTGCCTCAGGAAGCTGGAGCAAGCAATGAGATCACCCCTCAGCCTCCTTCTCTCTGAACTGCAGAACACAGTGTCCTCATCTCTTCACTGTACACACCTTTCAAACTCTTTACTGGCTTTGTTGTCCTCCTCTGGATGCCGTCCAAGGATCTTAAGGTCCTGTTGAAATTGCGGGGCCCAGAAGTGCACACAGTACTCAAGATGAGGTCATGCCAATGCTGCAGACAGTGGCTAACAAGAGTTTCTGCCTCTAATGCTGTTCCTGGCACAGTATCCTGGATGCATCTTGGACCTGTGTGGTAAGTGGCTTATTTTCTGGATGCCTTTCTCAGATATAAAGTATATTTTTTCCCAGCCCTGTCTCTGGGCATGTATCTTTTGAACATGACTGGAGCCCCTGGAGAGTTGCTGAACCTGGTTCAGCACTTTCTGTGTCTGAAAGCTGTTGATGGACCATGTCACATCCCCATGGTTCTGCCCAGGGGTGAGGGTGCTGGCTGTGCTGGGGCTTCTCTCAGCTCCTAGATCACCCTCTCTTACGGAAAATCCCTGCTCTTGCTGCTTTCTCACAGCATCAGAGCCTCTGTAATCATGGGATAATATGTTGTGAACTCTAGTGAGCAGTCATGCAATGTCAAAGGGGTGTTATCCTCTTGTTTGTAAGACAATGTCCATGAATGTTTAGTTAGCAATCAGTCTATAGGCCTTGAGGTGAGTAGCAGGATAGGGTTTTCTGTAGCAGCCCAAATGTACAACAGCTGCTTCTTCACAGGGAAAAAGCTACTCACTATCTTGTTACAGTGTGTGCTATCTGTCAGGAAAGGAAGATGAGGATCATGTATTTGCCCATAGAATGAAAAAGAGGCTTCTCATATGTCCTGTGCAGATTCTGTAGTCCATTATATCACTGAGGGAGCAGGCAGGTGTTGTGACTTCAGTGCTCTGAAACGCTGGACCAGCAGCAAGTTAACAGTGTCCTTGAGTGACATGGGTTTAGCCAACTGAATCTGCTGATGAGTATTCACTACCATGCCTACTTCATACCAGCGTTAAAACACAAGTGTTGGCTCTAGCAAAGTATCCTGGGGCTTGTAGTTCAGATTGCAAAATTAGAGGCTTTCTGTTAACAGCTGCTGCTTCTGGTTTGAAGTTTTAGGGGGTTTGTCTCTTCTGCTGCGCTGGCTATGGGGTGAGAGTGTTGTTTTATCACTGGCTCCTGCTTCTGCATTTGTTGTGCCTTTCTGCTAAACAGGCTAAGGCATTTGTACACTGTATCACTCCATCAAAACTCTTCATCTCAACCCAGGCCATCTTGTGTTACTCTCCCTCCTGATCTGTCAGGGGAAGGCTTGCTTGCGAGGGCAGGCTGTTAGAGCTCAGCTGCTGGCCGGTTGAATTGAAACCATAACAGAGTATAGAGGTGTATCAGGAGAAGTGACACACAACACTTGTGCTGGGTAGTATTTATATCACATGGCACCTCATCATCACAGCTGCTGTGGGGTCAGCAGTAGCACTTATCAGAGCAAAAGATTTGCTAAAGAAGACAGGCTCGCTCAAGGAGACTTCTTGTTCCAGTTCATCTGCATTGGGGTTTGGGCTTTAATTGACTGACAATGTTGAGAAGCAGTGCTGGTATAAAGAACACAGATCTCAAGAACAGGGACAAAGTTTCTTTCTTTCCATGCTTCAACATCTGCAGAATCAAGGAGGTACCATATATGTCCAAGAAGAATACGCTGACACTGCAGGGGATTATAAATGCTTTTGATGCTTTACTTGAAGGGCTGTAACATTTGTGTGGTGAGAGAGTGAGGTTGCTGTGCAAATCTGTGTTTCTTTAATTAAGATTCTAATTTTGATTCTAACATGGATCTAGCATCCTGGTGGTGTGTGCTTTTGAGCTGGTTGTTCAGGCATGAATGGTCTCAACATTGCTTGTAGGGCCTGGAGCAGGAGAATTGTGGAGGCCTGAAGCAGAGAAGAGCAGAGATAAAGAGCATCTTCATATACAAGCCACCCAGAGTTAGAAACAATTCCAAGGTCTGACCCAGCTAGCTTGGGGACATGTGGGATCTCTGTTCAGCCCAGTCACACTGACAGGAGACCTAACAATATATGCAAAGATGATGGAGGTTATAAACATGTACAGTTCATGTTTTATGTTACAGGATGGAAAGGACATTCTATAGTTCTGAATCAGGTGCTCCTGGTATATATACATGAATAAAGTTCAGAATTCAAGTTGTTTGGATATTTTGATTTGGTTTGATTTTTCCCTTTCACCCCTTCCAATGGAGCTTGCCAACAGCTTGAAAGAAAGTAGCCATCAATTTGCACATAAAGGGGTGCAGTGGTTAGAAAATGAGTTCTGGGTCCACGTATTTTAGAAGACCAGAAGGGCTTTATATAAGTAGATATCCCTGTGGAAATGACATCACTTTGCCCAGTTTGGGTGACTGCAGCATTGGCTGTGCTTTAGAAACTAAACTAATAGCAGTGATGTTATTCAGTGCAGTACTTGCTCTGTTACCTTTTGATTAAAGCTAAAAAACACAGGTCTTGGGATGGGGTGCAGAAACTGAAACCTGCTAGCCAGTTGACTGTTCATACAAGAAACGCTTCAAATGTTCATAACTATAGGTAGAGAACTGCTAAGTGTTCTAATCAATGAGCAAGCAGTGTGCCCAGCTGGCTAAGAAAGCCAATGGCACCCTGGCTTCTATCAAAAATGCTGTGTTCAGCAGGAGTAGAGAGGTGATTGTCCCCTTGTACTCAGCTCAGGTGAGGCCACACCTTGAGTATTGTGTCCAGTTTTGGACACCTCAACACAGGAGAGATGTGGAGGTGCTGGAGCGAGTGCCGAGGAGGGCAACAAAGCTGTGAAGGGGCTGGAGAACAAATCTTATGAAGAGTGACTGAGGAGCTGGGGCTGTTTAGTTTGGGAAAGAGAAGGCTGAGGGGAGACCTCATCACTCCTTACAACTACCTGAAAGGACACTGGGGAGAGGCTGGTGCTGGTCTCTTGTCACAGGTGATTAGAGAAAGAAGAGGGAATGGCCTCAAGCTAAGACTGGGTAGAATTAGACTGGACATTGTGAAAAAAAAATTCACAGCAAGAGTGGTCAGGCATTGGAATGTGCTGCCCAGGGAGATGACTGAGCCACCAACTCTGAATGTGTTTAAAGGTCATTTACATGTGGTGCTTTGGAATGTGGTTTAGGGGTGAACTTTGTAGAGTAGGGTAATCAGTTGGACTTGGTGATCCTGAGGGTCTTTTCCAACCTGAATGAATGTTTCTGTGATAAGAGGTAAAATTCAGTTCTGTTATTGAAAATGTTCAGGATCAGACCCTAGTGAGCACCTTTCTTCCTCTTGTGGAAATGAAACCTCTTTGGGTGCTTCAGCTTAGCCTTTCTGAGCAGGTTAGAAGGGTTGATCTTGGGATGTGGTCTATTTTCATTACATGTGTTATGCAGATTTCCTTAAAAAGGAGTCTTATGCCTTAGCCAGGAAGATAAATAATGAGAAAACATCTGCTATTTAAGCTCTGGACTGACCTATAAATCTTAATGATGAATGCGATCCCAGAAGCAGAAATCATCTACAGATTGCAAAATTTCCTCACTCTCTCTCTTTGGTTTTCCTTTTATTCTCACTGTTGGTTTTGTTTGGTTTTTCTCTACACAGTTTTGTTGTTCCTTTAATTCCTGGTAATTTGGGAGCCCAAGTGTTTGGGTTTTTTTCTCCTCACTGCTTCATTATAACTGATAGGAGCTGCTGAGAGGAGGGCATGGCAACCATAATAACACAAGAGGGATGGAACAGACAGCCCCTACAAGGAGTTGACAGGCAGAGAATAATGACAGAGTAGAGGATGGATAACTAATAGTTTGGATGATTTACTCATGATTTACTCTTGAAAAGCTCTGGAGGGTGGGACGCTTCTTTCCCTGTTTATTTCAACCTCACACACTGAAGAAATGAGTCTGCTTAGCTGTTTTAATCCTTTGCTGCATTTTCTTCTACTAGGGGATGGGAATCTGGGAATCTGCTTCTCTCTTCAGTGCTTCCCTCTGCTCTGCCTCCCAAAGACAAGACTGCCGTTAAGAACAACAAGAGATTTCTCTCTTCTTTTGCCTCTAGAGCTGCAACAGAACAGGCTTTGTGAACATGTAAAACAACTGTATCGGTGATCACCAGAAAATGAAAGGGGCTAGATTTCAAAGTGCTATGGGGAATGTCAGGTTCACTATTCAGAGAAAGATGTTAGTGTTGGGCATGACTCACCTGCAGCATGAGCAAAGATAAGGAAAGTCTCATCTGGAATTTGCCTGAGATGCTGAATAGAACTGGAGGGCCTCTCACCCAGCCAGTCATTCTGTTATCTGTTTATTGCAAGGTCAGGCTAATTTTATTCTCCATTTCATGTTGCTTTAATCTAAACATTCGAAGAGATGATGTTGGGGTAGAAGTCTCAAGAGACTGTGAGCAACATATGGAACATTTCTCTTGATAAATCATAGAACCATCTGCCTGCAAGTGGGCAGGGATGGAGTAAATCTTCTCCCAAAGCTGTTATGAGATCTTTGCATCCCATGAGTCAGTATCCTTGGTCTGCAATTTCACAGACAGGTTTGTGGGTGAGATGCCTATGCAAATTATTCCCTTACCTGTCCCAGAATGGGACAGGAGGGACAAGTAAACTGGATTGGAAACCAAACAATCTTCTGGGAGTAGTGTTTTCAGGGCAAAAATTACCCCACTCTGACTTACACCAGAGAGGCATGACTGAGGTTCTGGAGTGGCAGGGCTGGCACTATTCAGTCACACAAGCAGATTAAAAATAAGATAGTGTTGTATGGTTGAAACAGCAATTCAGGGAGTGAGAGCTAAAATTAAACACATGGTGATACTCACTTTTGTTGTTTTCTGTGCCCTGAATGCCATCTGCTTGAAAATCAGGTGAATCCGAGTGTTATTCTGAAGGACTCATTACATCAAACTTTTCTTGTTGTGCCACAAAGAATTTGATCTAAAATAGGAAATAAATAGGAGTCTAATAAGTAAATGCAGAAAAGACTGCAAACTGATCAGTGATCAGAGGAGGGTGAATTTGTTTGACTGACATTTGGAGTAAAGCAGTGCTGCGTGTTCAATTACAGGTTTAAGACTGCCACAATTGACAGATTAAAGGTGTTCACCCTAATCCAAAATTATACTTTCCCCAGTTAAATTGACCATTGTGTCAGCTTCAATTTGTTCAGATACGTCACCCACAGTGACTGATTGGACTGATTCACTTGCACACTCTTTGACAAGGTCCCTGGTTTGTGTTCACTCCTTACTCTTGCTATTTCCCTTGTCAGACAGATACTCTAGAGGCATTTCCATTATCTCCCATGTAGCTGTACCTCAAAAATGTACTGGACTGGAAAGAAAAATCCTCAGGCCAATTATTCTGACATAAACTCTACTTATCAGAAAGCACTAGAATATGAAGCGTACGTTAAAATAGCTCAAAAATAGGACACATACATACACACACACACACACACACATACACCCCAGGCAGACACCTAAGCAATGCTGTGCTTAGGAGGCTCTGCCATGGCTGAGGGTGGATGAACATTTTTAAATAAGAAAAAAAACCCCAAAGGTTACCCCATCATCGAGATTGCAACAGACTTTCTCAGAATGGAAGTACTTTAATTTAAAGCAAAACCAACCTATTGTTTGCCCAGAACTGCCCTGGGGGCTTGTTTGGTTGCTTGCTTTTTGGTTGGTTTGGTTTTGGTTTTGTTTTCTTGTTCTTTTTGTTAGAAGGAGAAGTGGCATCCTGCTTAGAGAACAGTCACCCTGCAATCTTCCTGACAGTCTGAAAAAGGAATTAAACAGTGTTCACAAATTTCTGGAGAACCATGCTGGTGCTCTTGCTCTTTGGGTGAGGAGACAGGGAAGATGGGATGAGCTTTATTTCTTTTCCATTAGCACCTGCTCTTCTCTTAAGCATGAATATGTGAAGTAGCATTCAGGTCAGTGTGAGTGAGTTTTAGCTAGCCAAATTCAGGTGGGCTCTCCCTTGTGAGCCAGACTGAATGTGTAGGTAGGCGGCCAGTACCAGAACAAGAGGACACAGTCTCAGGCTGCGCCAGGGGAGGTTCAGGCTGGATGTTAGGAAAAAGTTCTATACAGAAAGAGTGATTGCCCATTGGAATGGGCTGCCTGGGGAGGTGGCAGAGTCACCATCACTGGAGGTTTTCAGGAGGAGACTTGATGGGGTGCTTGGTGCCGTGGGTTAGTTGTTTGGGTGGTGTTGGATTGGTTGATGGGTTGGACGCGATGATCTTGAAGGTCTCTTCCAACCTGGTTTATTCTATGTGTTCTATGTATTCTATGTATTCATAAGATAACATCATGGAGGGCTTTCTGAGAGCTCTTAGTGGTGTACCCTAATTTTCCACACCAGTAAGGCAGTCCTGCAGAGAGCAACATAACAGTGAGGGGGAGTGGCACCTGGGCTACAGGTGTGCAGCAATTCCACCAGAGTCATCAATATCAAGGGGTGAATTTCCTTCATCTCATTTCCCTTGAGTGTCATGTGAAAAAAAAGTATGCTCTACATACCAGCAGTGTATTTTGGTGTGACTGACACTCAAGCCCCCAGCTGAATCTTTCTAAAACTTCACTTGGATTTTATTTCAAGGGGAAGTAGATCAGTGTATAATTGTTTTCGTTGTCCTCTCAGATTCCTTTGCATCTTTGCTGGTGTTTGGATTTTTTTTTTTTCTGTTATTTTATTCCTTGAAGTTATGAATAGACATAAAAATAAGTATTTTTGATCAGGCTGCAAGTACACAAAAATGCCCACTGTTATCTATCTCTGTAATCCATCTGTCAAAAGTTTCATGCAGAGCCCTTTCACAGGCACTGTAACAGATAACATTTAAAAGAGCTGATACAGCCAGAACAAACATTACTTGCCTATCCACCAAAAAAAAACAACCTTGTACTAAAGCTGAAGGAAAGTTTTTTTCCCTCTGCTTGCAATAGCAGTTTTGAGTAGGATGCATGCACAGGTTCAGCGTAGCTGACAGTGGCATGCTACAGAGGTTTACGTAGCAGGACATTAAGAACTGGTGTCTTATCAGTGCTAGGAAATCATTTACTTCACATTCTGGAGACTCACATAGTTAAAATACTTCTATCCTGCAGGGCATTTGTAGAATGTTCATCATTCTGTCAACGTTTTGCCCTAATTTTTATATATCCCCTGAAAGACACAGAGTAAAATTGCTGGAATTTGATTTGCAATGAAGTTTTGAATTATAGAGTATGGGAAGAAAACACACTGTCTTTGTTAAGGTTTTTAAGCAACTCTAACACCTCAGAGAATTGGTAGATGTTTGAACTTTGGCACACATATTACCCTCAACCACAGCCATGCTTTGGGGCATCCAGAAGCAGGCCAGTGGTTTTTTTTCAGCCTTCTGAGAGTTAGAAAATGACCAGTGCTCCATACTAAGACCTTGATATGACCTGGGAAGCTGCTCTGATGGAGCCAGCAGGGCCCTTTTGCCAGCATCCCCTGGCAGGGATGTATGGCCAGAGCACCAGGAACAAGCAACACAGCGCAATGCAGCAGCAGCTGCTACATTGCACGCATCGTGTCTGCCGCTCCAGCGGCAGGTCACCACTGTGGGCGCAGCACGAGGCTGTTGCAGATCATCACATAATATCTTTGGTTGGAAGAGACCTTCAAGATCAACCTTTGACCCAGCAAGGTCACCACTAAACTATATCCCTAAGCACCAGGTCCATATGCCATTTAAATAACTCCAGCACATCGATCCAGCCTGTCCAGAACCCTTTGCAGAACCTTCCCACTCTCAAGCAGATCAACACTCCCACCCAATTTAGCATCACCTGCAAACATTGTAAGCCAAGTCAAGTCCTTCCCACCTCTCACATCAACATGCTAGTACAGGATCTGCTTCTTCTCACCCCTTTGATGATGCTGCTGTAATCCTTGGATTAAAATAGGGCCAAGAACTGATCCTTGGAGACTGGCACTCATAGTTCCTCACCTAAGTGACTCCTGCTGCTCTTGTATTTGCTGGTGCCAACACACTCACTTCAAGGTTGCTGGCTTATATTCATGGGGCAAGTAGTGACTTAAACCTTAGTGTTTCCTGACTCCCTGCTGCTTGTTCTTGCAACATCTATGTTGTTAGAGCATTTGCTGTAAAACCAGAATGGTGTATAAATTTGAGAATCATACCTATAAACCAGCAAGCAGCATAGCAAAGAGTGAAGGAAAATGCAGGGGCTTACATGTAGAGGGAATACATTCTATTAACTAAATACAAGCATACATTTTCTTGGGCTTTGTCTTTTGGAATGAGAACAAAGGGGACAAATCAACAGAACAGGGATACCCCAGTGAAACTTCACTGAAGTCAGTAGAATTACACCAGGGATACATTTGGCTGATTCTTTTGCTAACGGCTGTATGAAAGCCTTAATATAGAGTTTCTGCATGTGTGAAGCGTATGCCAAGACAAATGCAATGTGCTAAATGGAACCTCTTGATTTATTTAAATAAAAAATATGTTACAAAAAAACAGTGGATAATTGGAGTGGAATGGATCCAGACTGGAATCGTCTGTCTCATGTCTCCAGAGTGTCTGAGAGAGGAATATCTTACTTGTATACCTAAGCAACATAGGATATGCAGATAGGAGACAATTTCTTGAAACTGCTAAGATCCACCAAGGGACTCAGTGCTCTTTGGAAGACAAAGGCTGTAATCAGATGTAAAACGGCACTTTTGGCTGCAGCTGATATGGACTAAGGGATTACCAAATACAGCCTGTTCTCAGCTGTTCATCAGTTATCTTCCTCATAGGCATTTGCCTCCCTCCTCCCTTCCATTTCAATTTTGCCAGCATCACTGTCACTCCCCAGCTGGGCAAAATAGTCTAAGTATTAAAAAAAAAAATAATAAAGAAGAAGTAGAAGCCAAATCCAAACCAACAAAAAACCCTATCAAAAATGTTATGGCTAAACATGCTTGGTTTACCTTAATTGGATATAAATGCCTGGAGATATACTATGGATGTGGTAAACAAACACCTGGGGCTGAGCTAGAAGAGGCAGTATCTTGGTGTGGATCAGCAGCAGCCTGTATCTCTGAGAGCAGTCTAACTTCATTGTTTGAAAATCACAGACCTCATTACCACCTCTAGTTGCCTGATAACTGTGGAGGTGCCTAGAGCACTCTTCTGCTTGTGCTGGCTGGCATTTGAGCCATGTAACTGTTGTGATGCTCAGAGATCAAATCAAACCCATCAAATGTGTGATGGGTTGCTCTAGCCTTGGGATTCCCCTGCCTTTAATACTTGGTATGTCCAACCAGCAGGTGCTCCTGGAGCACACCTAACTTGCATTTGAGGGCCAATGCTGGGAAGAGGAAAGGGGAGAAGTAATCATTTGTCCAATAACTTCAGTGTCATGGGCTGAGTTGAATCTGCAGATGATATTCAATACCATACTGCCCTCATGACAGGTCTGAAATTAAAGTGATGGCTGGAGCATAGTATCATGGGGCTTGAAGTTCAGACTGTAATATCACAGGCTTCCTTTTCCAGTTGCTGCCTCCAGTTTCCACATTTGGGGTGTTGGTCTTTTCCACTGTGCTGGCTACTGTGTACTTGGGGGCAGGAAAACCATTTTACCACTTCTGCTTCTGCTGCTGCTTTTGCTTTTGCTAAGGTAATCATAGAGTATATCATCTCTCAGTAAATTCCTTATCTCAGCCTAGGGATTTTGTGTTACTTTCCCTCCCATATGTGTGTGGGGCAGGCAGGACTCACTTATGAGAGCAGGCTGTGTTAGCCCAAGACACTTCAGGTATGATAGACCCAATTTTGAAGGAACACTAAAAGGAGATCTGGTGCTCCCATGTGCACTGTTGGAAATGGTGCACAGAAGCTTCCTCAAGACATGAAGCTGTTCTGTTTAGCTTGAAATAATTATGCTAGTGCCTCTAGGAGGAGGTCAGAGTAATTGTAAAAGCTAATGCCCATATTAGCAGCACATCAGGTACATTGAATAGCTGCAGCTTCCATGAAGGAGCACTATGGAATAAAAAAACCTCAGTAAAGTTCTCTGCCACAATGTGTCACTGCTAGGCATAACAGAGGAACCTTTTTTGTCTACATACGCACGCACAGCCTGTGGCAGACTATTTTAATTTTAAGGGACTGTCTTTGATAAGAAACAACCAGCAAGGGGAGAGTGAGAAATTGGAAAGAAGCTAAAGCACTCTGGGAAATTCCATCAAATCCCTGGATATATGTCATCTTACATGTTGAGAAGTGGGATGCTACAGCACTGGAGGAGTTATCTTGTTTACATGAGCAGTGCAGTATTGCTGTGTTTGGAGAAAAATGCCTGCTAGAAGAGCAAGATTGAGTGACAGTGCTTAACATAAAGGTATTGGGATGGAAAAACTACTAAAATGCTGTCCACGGAAAGAACCAAGGTGAGATTTTCAGAACTGGTCTTAAAAAGCTGACACTCAATTCTCCCTCATTTCTAGTGGGAAAATGGTATCCAAATTGGACACCTTTGAAAATGCCTCGACTGTTTTTTCCCAAAGAGATGTAAATTCCTGTTAATTGGTTTGTATTCTTCAGCTGTTTAAGCACTTTAGAAAATGTCAACCATGAGTCAACAAAGATGTGCTAATCAATTACATCAGTGAGTTTAACATTAGCATCCTAGTACTAAATTAATTCCTCAAGGTTTAGTATAGGGCTTCTAAAAGAAGCTGTCTCCTGCTAGCTTGGGTTATATGAAAAATAGTAGCAACCCTAATGGTAACAAATCAAAATGCAGTGCAAATAGCCTGACTTTGACATCCTGAAGCTTGAATGCTGAAATGAGAAACAGTAATATACTTTCACAGTCTGATCCAGTGTCCACAAAAGTCAGACAACATTTTTCTGACGACTCCAACAAGTCTTGACTCATGCTTTTAATATGGCTTTCTTTCCACCCTATTTAATGTCTGACCTCATACAATTTTGTTCCTCTAACAAAACTTAGGGAATCTCATTCTGTCCAGCACCTGATTTCTGCCTAATTTCTTAGAAATCACAAGGTCGTTTGCTAGCACAGCTGAACTTGGAACAAAACCTAAAGGCTGGTGACTATGTAGCTTATTTAAACACATAGATATCTAGCCATCAAGGTTTTATAGATTACAGGATTCATTGTTCTTTGGCTAATACTATGCAACTCTGGTGACAGGGTGAAAGGTCTCCATTCTAGTTACAGTTTGTGAGACACAAGAGTTATGCATACTTTAATACTGGTTGATAGTAGGCTGAACATGAGCCAGAAATGTGCCCAGGTAGCCAAGAAGGCCAATGGCATCCTGGCCTGTATCCGAAATAGTGTGGCCAGCAGGAGCAAGGAGGTTGTTCTGCCCCTGTACTCAGCACTGGTTAGGCCACACCTTGAGTCCTGTGTCCAGTTCTGGGCCCCTCAGTTTAGGAAAGATGTTGACTTCCTGGAACATGTCCAGAGAAGGGCAACAAAGCTGATGAGGGGTTTGGAGCACAGCCCTATGAGGAGAGGCTGAGGGAGCTGGGGTTGCTTAGCCTGGAGAAGAAGAGGCTCAGAGGAGACCTTATTGCTGTCCATAACTACCTGAAGGGAGGTTGTAGCCAGGTGCAGGTTGGTCTCTTCTCCCAGGCAACCAGCACCAGAACAAGAGGACACAGTCTCAAGCTGCACCAGGGGAGGTTTAGGCTGGATGTTAGGAAGAAATTCTTCATAGAGAGAGTGATTGCCCATTGGAATGGGTTGCCCAGGGCGGTGGTGGAGTCACCATCACTGGAGGTGTTTAGGAAGTGACTGGATGGAATGCTTGGTGCTATGGTTTAGTTGATTAGGCAGTGTTGGATGATAGGTTGGACTCAATGATCTCAAAGGTCTTTTCCAACCTGGTCTATTCTAGTCTAGTCTAGACTAGTCTAGTCTATTCTAAAACACTAAAGCATGGTGCAGAATCAGACCTCTAATAACTTCTGATGTTGGGAGCCTGCCCTGCAAAAAAGCTTATCCATTGGAGGCGAACACATTGCAGTCCCGCTGCTAATGTGCTGGACTGGGCACTTGGAGCTGTGTACTTTACTCCTGGCCAACAAACAAGATTGTATGAATTACTAGCACTCTGGTAGCCTGTATTTCCCTGCATTTAAAGGAAGAAAATGTTTTTTTTGTTGGTTTTGTTGGTTTTTTCTTCACAAAACTCTTTGGTGGGTGCATGCTTTATTTGATTAGGGCCAGCTTGCTTATTGTTACTCAGACAGCAAGAAAAATCCAATGACATGAGAATTTTTTAAACAGTGACATTAATTTGTTGATGGCATGTTCTGCATGGGTACTGCAACAAACTGAAAACCACATCTCTCTTTGAACCTCACTTTCTTCCTGCATGCAGAGTTTTTCAATTTCACAGCGCACCACTGATTCCAGAGTTGGGGGTGGGTGGGGGGACAGAGGGGAGAAGAGAAGTGATGATTTTGGCAGCAACACCATTATGATTTGCTAAAATAGCAGCTTGGCAAATCTGGTTTCTCAAATATCTCATGTTTTGTTAATTACTGACAGCTTTGTTTTTCACTGAACGTGAAACAATGTGGAGAAATGGGCAAGTGTGGCCCCTTACTCACCGCTGCCCGGCTGAGCTTGGCAGGTGGGAGCAAGCCGACTCCAAGAAGAGGCCCAGGCAGCAATTGCTGCCTTGGTTCATGAGGCTCATCAGATAGATGTGAAGGGAGAGGTCCTGGGATCCAGTTACAGGATGCCCAAAAGAAGCTTCTTCCACCCTGTCCGTGCTGGGACAGTAGGGGAATTGACATCTTGCCAAAAGAGAACAAGCAGGGTGCTCAGCCCCTAGGGTTTTACTGGTGAAGTACCCCTTTCCACAGACATGGTTTGATACAAGTAAACATGAGACATGGGATGGCTTGAGTGAACTGTTTGCCTCAGTTCTGTCCTGTATGGAGAAATGTGGGGATCTGGCCACTCTAACACACCAGCATCTCTTCAGGGGGCAGTGCATTTACCCAGGACTACTTCAGGGATTGGTGGAGTCAGTCACCTACCCATGTTTACTTCAGACTAGGGCCCACATCTCATGAAAAGCAGAGAAGTGTGAGATGGATGTCTGAAGTGTGGGCCAGAGTAGACACCTCACTTGCATTTCATCCGTCAGCATTTCCTGGCCACCTATAAGTTCATGTGGAGCAATCCCCACAAACTTGGATCTCTACTTTCTTTGAGTGATGTCCAGTTGTCCTGGGCCAACTCACACAGGGCCTCATTGGGAAAGCTTTAAAGCATCACTTGGGGTTGATATCTCCTAGGCAGAAACATAGGAAGTTTGTATGAGCATGTACCTGTTTTGTAGCTCCTGCCCTTTCTACTCCTCTCCCAGTGAGCACAATGGGACTCTGGTACACAAGGAAATGAGAACATAAGAAAGTGGAAAATTCAAATCTAATGGAAAACAGATGATTTCTTATGCATGCATGTAACTAATCTATTCACTGCTCCAGGAGATCTCTCAGGGGCCAATAACATAGGAGATCGTTTTTTTTTAAAGGACCTGATATCTACTGAGATAACAAAAACATCTAACCAGGTTAACAGATTTGACAAAAGCAAAAGAAACTCTTCAGCTTCAAGGTTTATACACATTTCCAATGAGTGGAGAATAGGATAAAAATATTCCTGGGCACCAGTGTTCCTAAGGATGCTCCCGTGGCGATAAGATGCTGGACTAGCAATATTGCTGTCCATGTAAAGCTACCTGTGCATAACTGTGCTCCTAATGATCCCATGGCCACTTATTTTTTGACCTGTGTTTATTGTATTGGTTAGACGTCACGTCCACTTTTTGTCTCTGCATTAGCATAGCTCATCAGGTGTTCTCTGTGTGTGTGTGTGTTTGAATATGCACAGCACATAGCCATAATTACACAGAAGTCCTTTGGTGTCACTTTTCCCAGAGCAGTGTAACACTTTGCATATGAAATGAATCTTTATTGAAATAATGTTACAGAGATATTTTTTTTCCCCCCCAATATTTTTTTCCCCTTTCTACTAATACATAGGAGAAATGGAAACAGTGAGTCAGAATATAACTGTAATCACGTGGCATGAGGAGAAATCAAATTTCAGAAATGCTGAGCTTTGTGTCTTAGTGCAGGAGGAAGTCTGCAGGGTTGGGCTGTGTAACACACATCACAGATCTGGCATCGATGACCGATAAACAGTTTGGAGAAGTCTTAGTCTTGATTGGCCAAAATGCTCTGGGAAATCAAGCTGTACAGTGAAAGCAGAGCACTAGGAATACAGGCTGCTAACTTTGTTTCTTCCATAAACTCATTGCTTGACCTTCAGGACATCAGAAGGACAGGTCTCCAAGAGTGATTTGGAGCTCTTTTTCCATCACCAGGCTGTCGTTCTTCAACAAGCCCTTGTCTGTCTTGCTATCCATCAGGATCTCTTTTCCTCTGACGTGGGGGGAAATAGTGCCCTATGAAGGCATTATGAATTATGGAAGTCCAAGCCCCAGACCCAGAAAACCTCACTGAGGAGGCTTCTTCTTTTGTACACAATGCAGAGGAACAAATATTACTCGGTGAATTTACGATTTTGCTGGATGAAGCACTGAATAACGTTTCTGTTTACAATCCTCCTCCTCAGCTCCCCATCCTGCTCACTCCCTCTGGCTTCCCCTGCTGCTGTGTAGAGAAGAAAGGCAGTTCTCTTGCCCCCACCACCCAGGGCTCCTCAGGGGAAATCTCACTGCCCGGGGTCAGCTCCACATACCCACCTCTGTGCCCTGGCAGCTCCCCCAGCAGCCTAGGCATGGGCGCTTGCCATGCTTCCCTCTGGCAGGCTGTTGCCTTGACCTCTAAACAATGGAACTATATTCAAAGAATGAAGGGATGAATAAAAGAGAAAAGAAATTAAGTGATGGGTGGGATTAAAGAAAAGGGAAAAAAAATAAATGAATTACAGGAGTGCAAAGTACAAAGGGCAGTAAAAAAGGGAAAGAGAAAAAGAGACAGGGGACTTGAATAGCAGTGAGTACTTGAATTTCTTGTGCTTGAGAGGGTTTGTTTTTTAAAGCCACTTGGAAATATGGAGGTGGTCTTTTTTTTTTTTTCATCCAGGTGTTGTGTATACATTTTTCCAATTAGAAGATTCTCCTTTATATATTTAGCACTATTTAGAGGGGACTGGGAAGATAAGGCTGCTGTGGAATGCTTCAGGCTAAAGCTGGGTTCTCCAAACTGGCTTTTGTTGCGCCAGTGTGAATCACTTAATAATTCATATTTCAGAATACATTAATGCAAATGATAATTTTAGCCTGCTATTGAATTTTTAAATATGCACTACAAGCAATTTATGTTTCTGTTCATTTTCCCAGGTAAAACTGTTTAGACATTTTTAACATATGCTTGGTTTCACTCACCATATATCATCCCATTGTTTTAATTTGGGGTAATTAAAAATTAGGAGCCTCACAAATAATACATGGAGCCCTGTGTTCAAGGAAAAATAACATGGAACCGATACTCAGTCTTGTAACTTGAATGAAAGAGGTTCTTTTTCAGTGAGGCTGCAGTGACAAAATAGCTGTGTCCTGTGTCTATGCAGATAATCTATATCTAAATAATAATTACTGTGATTAATCTGCATCCATCTCTTTCTTTAGATCATTAAAGGCTTTTTTTTTTTTTTCTGGAATTATTTTTAGACTTACAAGGAATATTTGTTGTAGGAAGGACAAATATGTTGTTCCTCTCCTACTGAGCTGGGTAGATAATTAGAAGACTGTAAATCAGAGGTTATTGAAGATTCGCTTTCCTTTTTGTTGTTGTTTCTGAAGACTGTCAGCTTTGACCTTACGCTTCAGAAACCTGGTGGGAGCTCAAGTGGCAGGAGAGCTGCATTGAGACCCAGAGCCCAAGCTGGGCTTTGCCCAGGGAAGGGTAATAAGCTCTCTGATTCTTGGATTGCCCCTCACCCCCTCCAAGCTCCCCATGGAGCAGAAGCCAGTCCTGCCTGCCCAAGTGAGATTGGTCCAGCAACATGCCATTTTGTAGGGATATATTTAAAGCAAAGGTTGGGGGCAGGGGATGCAGCATCCTACAGTGTCTTGCTCTTCCATGAACAGCGTATGTGACATATGTGACTTGTTGCAAAAAACCAAAATGTCCACACCTTAGGCCTAGTGTTGAGAAGGACATCTTGAGGCCCAGGTGTCCCTTGTCTCTTCCTCACATTTCTGACAGTGTCCCTCCAGCTCTGGTGTGCCTGTGGGGATGGTAGTTTGGCCCTTGCCTGCCATTCGACTATGCTTGTAATGAAGGACAAGGAAGAGAGTTCCACATCCTTTTTGTCACCCCTGAGGGAGATGCACCACCCCCTCACCTTTCCACTTTTCCCTCCTAGGCAAGAGAAATAGAAAATGTTGCCTTCCGTGCCTTTTCAGGATAGCAGAACTATCCTTTACCACCAATAGCGTCAGACCACATTCTACAAACACCTTATAGCCCCTGGCTTCCACTCAGCTGTGACTGCTCAACTGTGATAAAGTGGTCACATTTCCTAGATACAAGATCTACAGACAGATACGGCCCACCTAACTGCTGGACATATCCCTGAGCTCTCCCATATGCAAATCTCAGCCTGTATTTAATCAAATATCATCCATCCAGGGCGGGGAGGAAAAGCAAGAAAACCGAAGGCACTATTAGAAAGGAAACGGTAATGAGAAGAAAAGAGGTATCAAGGAACCAAAATAATTTGTTATGAATTAATATTACAACCTGGGGATATAAATATGCCTGGTTATTGGAACGCACGCTCTTCCCTTAAACCATCGCTGAAAGCATAAAACTTCCCACAACATGCTGTATTGGTCAATGTATCTCTGTAAGAAGGTGCTTTGTATCTCAGAGGTAGCATAAGAGCCATTAGATGTGGGTGTTGCTATGGTAACTGCTCTTTTTTTTTAATTGAATAGCATAGTAAGTAGTCTTGTAAAACCCACCAACCCGGAACTTGCTGGTGCCCTGAGGCGGCATTAATGCAAGCACCTTTTCTTTGTCTTATTTCCTTCGTAGAGAGATGCAGGTATCTCAGCACAAGCCACATCCTTGCAAGGGGAGTAACTGTGGCAGAATATGTCCAGCTGCTTCTCAGTAAAGGGACGATAAACAGAAGATCAGGTAAGATACAACAGCTTTATCCCAGGACACTTTACATACTATGGTGTCAGGTAGACAAGGAGACTCTCTCCTTCCTTAGCAGCTGAGAGAGGTAGCCAAAATCTTTTGCTAATGTGCCATCTTTCCCTTTTTTTCACACAAAAATGAGGACAGCTGTCCCCCAGCCACCACAAGCCAGGGGGCTGTATAGCAGCCAGTTAGTAAACCTTCCCTAATGAAGCCTTCCAGTATGTCAATCAGCTGGATGAGATGGCTTTTGCTTGATGTAAGATTTATTTGGTTTCTCTTTCTCTTGACATGTGTCAAGTATGACTCTTGAGCTCCAAATCCTCTTGTAAGGGCAGCAGTGGTCTCTGTGACTGCTGAGCTGATCACCCACCTGGATCTTGGACCCTACCTGTTGTTGCTGCTGTTCATGTTTTAAGTCAGCAGCAGAGTATTTTCATAAGTACAAGAATAACAGCCCTCTTCTGAGCAGGGTGACTGCTTGGTTGGAGAGTAAGGCTTCTTTAACTTGGTCAAACACTTTAATTTTGCAGCTTCAGCTCCAAAATTCCTCTTGCCCTGTCAGATTTTTGCTGTGGCACGCTCTGCAGAGGGATGTGTCTTCAGTTTCATTGTCCTTGGCACTTGCATCTCTCTCCTGGAGTCTCTATCAGACTGCACTTGACCTGACTTCAGTCAGGTCATACACCTATTCAGAAATCTGCCAACAGCTGAGGAGAAACAGCCAACACATTCCTCACCCTTTCCCTCTCGGCCCAGCCCCTTGGCCTCTGCACAGCTGTGATGTTTTAGGTGGTGCTGAGCAGGTCCCACCCCTGGGTGACCAGAAGAGTTCCCATGTGAAGCTGAGATTGCTGACTTTTCTTTCTCCATGTATTGCAGCATTGTGTTCCTTTTTCTATAATTCCCCATGACCAACCATCCCTATGCTATTCTGTGCAAGCCCACTGAATGGAGCACTTTATTGTGATAAAGTGGAGATAATGGGTTGCTGAAAGAATAATTAACTGTAAGCTTCCTTTTGTCTGGGATTTTCATTTATGTGTTGTCTAGGGTGAAGTCCACAGCTGAGATCTTGGGAATCTCCATTCAGGATGGCACTGACACAGATTTTTTGAGACAAGTATGTTATGGGGTTTTTTAATTGTAAAGGTTTCCTGTCCATCTAAAAGTTCTGCTTCAAATATTGCATGGTTTCAATTTCAGGAGGGCTTAATCTAATCAGATTTAGAACTGTGGCTTCTCCTACCTAAGCCTCTCAAGAAGCTCTCAAAGCACCTGACATGGATTGAACCACCCACATAATACTGCTTTGTTCTAAAGCGCTGTTGACAGTGGGCACTGTCCAACCTCCAGGCTGTATCCTAGTCTGTGCAGGACAGCCCTCCATTTGCCCTAGAACAATTGTCTCACTGTGGGAAGTGCAATTCAGGATTTATTTGCTTAGACTTTGCTCCAAGGCAATAGATAGATAGATAGATAGGTAGATAGATAGGTAGGTAGGTAGATAGATAGATAGATAGGTAGATAATTCAATGGCATTTTAATGTCAAATAAAAAAAGGATAAGCAGAAATGATACCAAATATAGGTCTTAGCTTCAGACAGCTGTAAACTTTGGATACATTAGAGACAGAAGCTGAGCAGTATGGCCAGAGCCATATTTAGTAACCAAAAGTGAGAAAAATCATCCCACTTCAGACAACTGAAGTGAACTTCGGGTAGCATGTAAACCTGCTCTTACTCTGCCACTTGGGAAGTTAATTTCCCCCTAGAAGGAATGGTCTCTAATCAAAGGCTTGCAAAAAGTGACTCATTTTGCCAGGGTGGCAAAGGCTTCTAATTTGTTTTGATACTTTTGGTCCTATCTTGGGAATGTCCTTTACTGGAAAAGACAGATTTAAAAGACAGATTGGAAAAAAAAAAAAAAAGGAGGAAATGTTTGATGTGCACTTGAGGAGCCTGGATTTGCTCAAATATGAGCATGGAAACTCTGAGAGATCTTCACATTCAGATCACAACTTTGCTGCAAAGGAAAGGTCATTTTTGCTTGTGTTCTGGGGCAGCTTTTTCTCTTTTGTCGCCTTGGTAAGATCTCTTCTCCTTTTGTATTATTATGGATGTACCTTGGGTTTGAACTTTTCCTTTTTTCTTCTTCTTCTTCTTCTTTTTTTTTTTTTTTTTTTTTTTTGGTTGTTTTGTAGAGAGAACTGATATTTCATCTTTTTAAAAGATTTACAAGGAAAAGAAATAATATATGCACCACTGTGGAAAAGCACGGCTCTGCTCATACCTTCGCATTTCACAGCAAAAGATGTCATTCCTTTCAGATCCATGAATTAAGATGCACTATTTTTTGCTGAAGGCTATTTTAAATTAGGCTAATAAATTGCTGCTCTCTGCCTTGCGTGATAATGCATTACATTATCTACTGATGTACACGTATTGTTTGACTCTAATGGTGTGGAAATTAAATGTTAGACATGGGCCAGATGTTCCTATAGATGAATATGAAGTATGACTCTGTCGTAGCTGAGTCTCAACGGGACAGAAGGTAGACGGTGAGGTTTCCTGAACAACAGCCACAAAAAAAAAGCCTTAAGTGGGTCACTTGCATCCACACCCTAACAGCCCTAGCACTGAGCTGTTGAGGAGCATTATCAACCTGAGCTCCATTATTATTCCTCAGCCAGAGATAGCGCCTTTCTTATTTCAAATGCTTCTGTGCTTACAAAGCCACAAAGAATGGCTTGTAGAGATGTTAAATGTTCGCTGTCCCTGTCAGGCTGACAGAAATAGCTTGAGGTGCATCCCTGGCTCCCGTCTTAGCAACAAACATTTTGAAGCTCTCCCTTTGCCCTTCCCCCTCTCCCTGTGTATTTTCATGCAGTGGCTGAGGGGGCAAACAGATGTACATTACAGTGAATATTAATGAAGGTTCCCCACCGGCATCTCCTCTCTGGAGAAGACAGGGAGAGAACAGTTTACAATCTCCCTCACAGGGCTAAATTACCTAGTGACTCATAATCTAAGTACCAGCAGAATGGTGCTGAATATGGGTATTTAGGATATTTTATAATGATGGACAGGGCCATTTTCAAAATTGATAATAAAGCAGCTTTGCTGTGGGAACGTCCTGGCTCACTACAGCCCACTGGGACCTTAAAAAAAACAAACAAAAAAGTATAACAAAAATCCTAAGTATGAGATGAATTGAATGTTTGTGTTGGGGTGTGTGTGTATGTATGTTCATATTGTGTGTGAGGTGGGAAGGAAGGACAATTTTTGCATTAGCACTAGAGGTCAGTGAGCAAACCAGAAGGTGAGACACTGAAACAGGTTTTGGATGTCGCGAATGCCCCCTCCCTGTATTCAAGGCTTTGAGCAACCTGGTCTGGTGGAAGGCACTGGCAGGGCTTGGAACTACATAATCTTTAGAGTCCTTTCCAACACAAACCATTCTATGACTTTCAGGAGCACCAAGTTGGTAATGTGTTATGGCATACTGGATGTTTTATGATCAAAAGGGAGAAATGAACTTTGTTTTTGCTAGGCCTGCTCAGAGGAATGAACCCATCTGACCACTGAACTCTGTACAACTCTGCACTGAGGATTTCTGTCAATGACTTACCATATAGATGGCCCCAGACTGGCACAAGGAGGATGGTAAACTACAGAATGAGTGTGGGAATGAGCAGTGGCATGTGGGTACAGAAAACAGGCGGCTAAGGAAACAACTTGGATAACTGCTTCTGGAGAAAGGTGCCATGAAGTGCCCTGAAGATTGAAAGGAGGTAATAGAGAAGTGGCTATGGCCATTGCACCTCAGTGCATCTGGGCAGAGGTGCTCTACAGTGTCTTGTGAGGGGGTGCAGTGATCACTAATTTCTGAGGTAGAGAGTGTCTGTCCTGAGAGCTCTGAGCTGCTACCATGTCCTGATCCAACTTTATGTCAGGGTAGTATTTCTGCAGAGTTTTTGGGTATAAGCTTCTGTTTGTGTGCCCAAGTTTACTGAAGGCCAGGGATCAGAGGGAGTTATATTATCACCCCTGCGTGTGGCAGTCACCCAGGCCCTGATGCTGAGCATTTTGCCAGCTTAGTGAGTAGTGTGGCATGGCAGAGGGAAGATGGGCACAGGGTGTATCCCAGAGCAGCCCATGGGCATTACTGCCTGCACCATGGTTGTAGGAATCACCATGAACAAGCCACAGTCCCTACCAGGGATGATGCTGCAGCACTGACCTCAGGTGAAAGCCAGCATCACATCTTCAAATATGGTTTGTGGAAAGCAAGGCTCATTCCCCATCTAGATACTGTGTTCCTCTGGCCTCTTTAGTGGCAGGCACCGCTGAATATACTGGAGAATGTTTTCATCACAGCTAACAGAGGGCTATCCAGATTGCTTGCAACTGTTTTTAGCACAGTAAACATGTAAACCAAGTGCCTGGGGAGAAGGGAAAAAAAGAAAAAAAAAAAAAAAGGAAGAAGCCTATCCTTGCAGTAGCTGATCATTTTAATTACATCTCAATCTAACAATCTACTTACTGTGTGAGGGGGAGTGAACCAGCCCTTCATAATTTAGGATGCAGGTTGTCTGAGATAGCTGCTAGCCCTGTGGCCTTGTGCAGTGGTCAAACTCAGCTGAGGCACTCCTGTTGCCAGCATGAGGACAAGGCACAGGGACAGGATGGTCCCACCACCCCAGCCTCTGTCATACAGGGCTAAGAGAGACCATCAGAGGCTGGAATGGGTTCGTGTCAGGAGGTGATGTGGTCTTCCACCTCACTGAGCTCCTACAGAAAGTAGGTTATGTAGCAGTTGGGTGTCTGATGGTGCCACAAGAAACATAAGCACTTCTGCCTGTGCTCAGTTTCCTCCCTGGTCAGATGGTGCCGAGTACAGCTCAAGAGTAACAGATGCCACAGCAGGTGGGTACGAGTTACCTTTTGGTCTCTGGGCTTTACCCTTTGTAATGACACCGGACCAATGGACTTTAAAACATGAAGATAGAGAGGGTTCACAGAATCACAGAATGGTAGGGGTTGGAAGGGACCTTTGAAGATCATCAAGTCCATGCCAGAGCAGGATCACCTAAAGCAGATCACGTAAGAACACATCCAGGTGGGCCTTGAAAGTCTCCAGAGATGGAGAGTCCACCACCTCTCTGGGCAGCCTGTCCCAGTGCTCTGCCACCCTCAAAGCAGAGGCCACATTCCCCATGTTATTTCATGAATGAAGAGCATAATAAACAAACCAAAAAAAGAGTAAAGCTAGTTGGCAGTTTTGATACCCATTTTGGGTGTGAGTGGAGGCGGAAGGGGGAGAGAATGGCATGTGTTCATCTGTGTTTCAGGCACAATGAACCTCAAACCAGAAATTATTTCTATTTTAAAATAATCCTTAGCTTTTTATTGACAAGAGCCAATTTAGCTCGTTGTATAGTCCCCAGCATCTGAGCTCTTGTAAATTACCTGCCAGCTTCACCTCCACCACTGTGCAAGTGTATTTCAGATTTAACTGAAGCTGATCACAAGGTAGCAGAAAAAAACATGAGAGGAAGTGAGAGAGAGATCCTCCCTTAGAGATACTCAAAAGCTGTGTCTGGACATGGTCCTGGGCAGCCTGCTCCAAGTGGCTTCCCGGCTCAACCTTTCCCACCTCAACCTTTTTACGATTCTGTGATATCAAAGATGCTACAAAAGGTTAACAAACAAAGCCCCTGTGACCCTTTTTTATTAAGACATATGCTGTTACAACAGGAAACTGAGGCATGTAGTCATGCATTATCCAGGTGTACTGTGAATTGGTTGCTGTGCTAAGAGGCATTAAAAGGATGACTTAATGAGCAGCCTTGTTCCCTTGAACAAGCAGTTTGTTATCTGGCCTTTAGCATACGTGCGAAAAATAAGGGTAGAAATAGCCCTTTCTCATCTATGAGAGTGCCTGAAGTGGCTTTGACTGCCTATTGAGGTATCTTAGTCCAGGAGAACAAGTTTCTTAACCTACAGCTCCCTTGGTTTTAGCATGAAATGTGCCTTATGTATTAATTAATTTTCCTGCAACTCACATCTCAAAGGACCATAGCTCTTTGGTGGGAGGAAACCACAGCAAGGCAATAGGACCTGTTTAGATAATATGTCTCAAGAAACCATCAGCTTTTCCAAGCTCAAACAGTAGCAGGAATTTTGGCAACAGTACCTTCTGTTTACAGTGGTGGGAAAAAATATTCATGAATTCTTAATTCAGTGGAATCTACTAAATTAAAAATCCTTAAGGTATCTGGATTCAGGGAAATGATGGGCTTGATTCTGCATCTGCCAGCATATTCCTCTTGCACTCTGTGGGACCTAGACTAGCCCCTGGTTAAAGGAGCTCCAGGCTAAATACAAGCTACAAGACAAGGGGGAAAAAAATCCCAACCTAAATCTTTTAATTTTCTTCTGAAGGTGAGTTGTTGTCATTGTGGAAACTCATTTTGCTATAGGTCTCCATATGCAGCCTTCTCTGAGGGAGATGGGGGCCGGGGGGTGACTGCATATTTGCCTCAAAATTCTGCATTTTTGCTGGCTGCATAAATTAAAGCGATACAGTCACTGTCCTTTGTTATAATGATTTCTTAGACCACAGCAGCCAGGCAGTAATTGACAGACAATGCCAAGCATTTTCTAGCCCTTCACTAGAAGAAGGTGCCCAACAAACTGCACAGGAGATTCTCTCTAGTCTGTGACAGGTCTGTGATGGTCTTGCCTTCTTCTGAACACAAGTTGTCCGCTTTGTAGGATTTTTCTCCTCTATGTCTGTGCTTTCACAGTCTCTTTAGAGACTTTCACGGACACTCTTAAATGAGAGCCTGACCTTCCTTTTTATGATGTGGACCTGCAGCTGAAGGAAAAGCGGGCCAAAACCTCCAAACTCACACAGGCCACCATCACAAGTAACATCTGATTGGAACTGTTACACTGCAAAGCTGAACGCATTTCAGCTGGCAACCTGGCTGACTGATCACTGCTCACAAATCCAGCCAGCCTTCATATTACTAACAGCTTTAGCTGGAACTGTTAATTAATCAAAGATGCCTTGACCAGTCCCACCACTGTGGGAAGCCAAGACCAAGAAGACTTTATAGGAAAAGTCACTGTGACTTCAAGTGAAATACCTACCTTGTCTTTTCTCTTGGCTCTTCAATTCCCACTGCAGATTTACATCCTGGTGAGTCATGACAAGTGCACAGTATATGCGTATGAAATGAATTGTCTCTTCTGTCCTTCTCCTGCTACAGCTGCTTCCTCAACCCCATACCACATTCTTGTTTCTAGACCTTACTCACCAAAACTTTTTAAGAAAGAAAGAAAGAAGGCAAGGAGCTTTCTCATAGACACCGGTGCTGTTATGACACTATGAGCGTGTAGTGCAGACTTAACCAAGAGCTTCAACCCAGGACCATGAGCCTGATCACTGGCCGATGATGTGAGCAATCTCTTGGCCACACTAAGCTAATCACAATAAGCCAGCTTGAAGTGTCAGTGCAAGATGGACAAATGCTAAATGGCAAAACAGATGGGAAATAATAAGTCTTTGTTTTACATTGTGAGTCTACCAAGAATTGTTCGCTAGTGATAAAATCTCTGCAAACACATGCCTGCAGATAGGTTGATTATAGCCTTATTTCAGAGGTGCTAAGTGAAATACTGAACGGTGGTTTCCTCTTTGCAAATCTGGTTTTGTTAAAAACCATTGAGATGAAACTGTTCAAGAGTACCAAGCGTTGCCAGGTTGGCCTCCCGACCCCAGATATTGGAGTTTTGCCCCATTGATAGTACTTTGTCAAAACGTACCCTCCTCTTGCAACCAGCACCGGAACAAGAGGACACAGTCTCAAGCTGCACCAGGGGAGGTTTAGGCTGGAGGTTAGGAAGGGTTTGGAATGGGCTGCCCAGGGAGGTGGTGGAGTCACCATCATTGGAGGCGTTTAGGAGGAGACTTGATGGGGTGCTTGGTTGCATGGTTTAGTTGATTAGGTGGTGTTGGATGATAGGCTGGACGCGATGATCTTGAAGGTCTCCTCCAACCTGGTTGATTCTAAACCATGGGTACACAAATAAAGAATGGTTATATCTGAAGGAGACAGCTCAGTGAACTGGCATAAAAGATGCCACCGGAGCTTTGTTTGTTGTATAAAGCGTGAGGGCCTACTTCTGGCTGGGGAAGTAAACAGAAATTGTCTGCAAGCTTATCCTCCTACGATGCTAAAATATTTCCTTCCTGCACTTTTTCACCTCTTTATTTTTGATTAAATGCTGGCTGCTGCTCCCTTCTCCAATGGTCCTCTTTTAGCTTCTCCTTTCATTATTTCACGTCCATTGTTTTCCTCATGGACATTTTGTGCAACCTCCCATCTCATACCATCATGTTTCATCTGCTCTCTACTCTATAGACTCCAGCTCATACTTGTAAGTTCTCCTGGCAGCTGTCCTGCAGCAGTCTTTCCATGCTAGCACTTCTTTCATCTTTTATCCCTGGCCAATTATGGGCATTTGTTTGCATTTGCACAAGGCATGGGCACATTCTTTTTTAAAGATCTAATCCCACAGCTATGCTAAGTTCCTAAACACTATTTGCATCATCATCTAAAATGCTGCATTCTTCAGACGAGCCTGCTGAAATGAATGACTGATAAAACAACAACCACAAGAACCCTACAATAAAAAAATCTGTGTGGGCTGGTTCATAACCCTGACAAACCACTTGTCCAGGCAATAATCCTTATCTTTGGTATACCACTGTTCTAAGCAGAAGAAAAAAATGGCAAAAGTACCTAAGAGCACCCATTTCTGAGAGATATATAAGGAACCTTAAATAACAGGCCTCCCTGGGAAGCATGTGATATAGCAGCAGCAAACTGTGACTCAGTGATGGGACTCTCCTGGTAACCATGATAACCTCACATAACATGGGGAATACTGTTATCTTTTAGTTGGTCTGTGCTCTCAACCTCTTTTAAAGAGACAAAAATTTACTCAGGAGTGGTTTCAGTGGAGAAATCCTAATGCCCATAAGAAAACCCTACTCACTGCAAAGAGAGGTTGCTCAACAGGGCCTTGGGCAACCTGGTCTAGTTGAGGATGCCCCTGCTGACTGCAGGGTGGGGGGTTGGACTACATGACCTTGGGAGGTCCTTTCCAACCCAGACCATTCTGTGAGTCTACACTTCAGGACTGGATTTCACAATGCCTACTGAGGAGTGTGGATGGTTCTCTAGTTACCTCAGGATCAGAGAAAAATGGTATTCACTTTTTGCCAGATCCTGTTGCTTAAACACAAACTCAGACACTTGGCTGGTTTTCCTCATACAGCAACAGCCAGCATCATTTCCTGCAGCCTCTGCCATCTCTGTTACTGGAAGTCCCATTCTTCTGAGGCAGAGAACTAGGAGCAGGAGCCTCCAGGGGGCACAGAGGAGAAAAAAAGAGGCATTTCTGCCAGACCCTGCAGGGATGCTGAATTGTCCCTTTGGATCTCAGTCTGCACAATGCACACATGTCAATCTGTGGAGCAGAAGCACCGCTTCACAGGTGCTTTATGCAAATTCTTGAATTTCAGAAAAAGCCACACTGGCTAACAATGTAAGATGAGGCAGCTGACCCATACAACTTGTACCAAGCCACACATGGGAGTGCCAGGCAGACCTGTTTAGTGTGGGATGTTATTGGCGACAGGGGATGGCAGTGTCTCACAGCCCCTACTGTGACTCTGGGGAGACTAGATGTTGCCATCAGCCTTGCTTAAAGACCACATGGATGAGATGACCCATCCCCAGTCTCTCTTTCATCCTTGACAGATGTCTTATCAGTCTAGCACATGCACCATTCAGGTCTAGGGTGTTATATTGCACTCCAGTGGACAAAATCTGCAGGCCTAGAGACTAAATGATATGGTCTTGATATCAAATGACTCTGCATGTTCCAGCCACCTGTACAACCTAGTCCTTCTTTGCATTACTGTTGCTGAAACAGAAAGTCAGGGAATGAGGCCTTTCAATTCCCACTTCTCCATCTGCTCAGGCACACAAGGAGGAGAGAATGAGAGACGGTAGAATTTGGGGAAAAGATTGAGCAGGAGAGATAATTTCAACCTTAAAATCCCCCTACTTTCTCTTCTTTTAACTTGTTTGATGCTGGCATTTTCATATTCTTTCCTTATGATCTTGAAGGTCTCTTCCAACCTGGTTTATTCTATGTATGTATTCTATGTATGTATGTATATGATGCAATTCTATGCCATCCATTCAAATTTGTATTTTTATTTCTTTTTTTACTTCTAGGGAAGCATAAAAGCAAAATAAATGCATCCTTTTCTTTACACTGTAGCTGCATAAAAGGTTTATGAAATTGTGACAGTTCCTTGACAAGGAAAACCAGTGATATTACTATAGTAACACTCAAAGGTGGTTGCAATGAAAATAAAATAATTCAAATTAAGGCAATATTTGCTCACACAGCATGAGTCATTTGGACTGTGAATTCCTGACAATGGTGAATAAGGTGAAAGTCATCAAGAAAGAGTGACAGCATGCTCCCACTTCATACTGCAGAATCCAAAGGTTCTCACTGACAACCAAAGAAAAGAAAATAATATAAAAGTGGAGCATACATTCCTCTTTAGCAGACTTAACACTAACAGTGGCCTGAGTTCTGCTTTCACATATGCTTTGGATTGCCTCTTGATTTCTGTACAAGTGCCTGTTTATAGCAGTGTTATATCTGTGCAGAGAGCCCTTTGGATCAGGCTGTGAATATGAAAGACACCACAGAGATCTTTGTGGCATCAGAGATATGCAGAAGGAATCAGAGAGCAGATTCTACCCAGCACAAGCGCATGGGATCAAATGCAGTCATTCCTGCTCTGCCCCCCACAAAGTATATGTAATAATAAAAATAAATGTAAAGCCTCTGTGCTCAAAAATAATAGTTGAAAACAATGTGCCAAATTCTGTTCTTCCTGGGTAGCTCCACTGATGTGCCAGGGATATAGAGTCTGACATTAGGAAATTAGCACAGCGCAGGTGGGATCCAGAGCAACACAAAAGCACAAGGTCATGATGAAAGACTCCTCCTCTGAGTGATTTCACTTTAGATGACAGGCAAAGAAACAAATGGAATAGAAGACTCTGCATATCTCTCTAATGTGCTGCAGCATTTTGGCATGATACAATGTCAGCTGGGAGTTTGGGAATATACTCCTTGGAACTGTAAAGGCATAGGGAAAATGTAGTCATAGCAGTGAAGCTGTCTGCTCCTAATATATGCTACGTTTCCTTGACAGTGGGCAAAAGACACTTCAGATTCCATAAACACACCAAAATAAATTGTACCTGACCCCTCTAAACAAGAAATGGCTCTGATATAAAGTTGATTTGCCTGACTGCCATTCTTAGCCTACCAGAAAGCCTGATTCCACTGAGGCAATTCTCCAGGCAGCTAGCTGCTTTGGTGGAGAGCAATGGCTGAATTTGAGGGGGGACAGGGAGAAGGAGTGAGTAGGAGAAGAACAGAACAGGAGCTAAGGAAATGCTTTAGCTTTACCCTCTAAAATCCAATCCGCTTTTTTTTCTCTCTCTCTTTTTTTCCAAATCACCTTGACAGCCACTGTAGCTCTGAAGTAGGAAAGTTCAAAAATACTGCACTTCTATTGCCTAAATTTTAATTAGTCTGTGAGTAAATGGGGAACTTTGAAGTTGTCTACACAGCAATTTTCATATGCCCTATTGACTTGAAGAGACCAAAGACTCCAGCAGCATTCAAAGCTGCCCTCTGCACATGTGTAAATGATTTAACTAAGTGCAAATGTGGTGATACAGCTCTTAGCCCGAAACATCTTTTTAAGGACATGCATGCTAATTCCAAGAAGAGACCTTCCATGCAGACCTGTAGGTCTCCAAAGAATAGCTGCAAAGTCAGGTTCCAAAAAATGCTGAGACCTGTGCACCCAGTACAGACCACCGTGTCTTAGATTAGCACAAGATGCTCTGAGCTATGAAATGCTGTTAGCAATAAAATCACTCAGTTTGTAGAAAAATCAGCTTGTGTTCATTTCCATGAAAATCCCTGCTTTGGTTGAGCCACTTTTGACTTAAAGCGAGATTCCAATTTGACCTGCTCTCTCTTTCTCATCTGCTGGGCTGCAGCTGTGCCCTCTAGCACTGTGTATGTATTCCAAGCTCATCTAGATGTGGAAACAAAAGCACAAATGAGATGACAATCTTCCATTCTTTCTGAATGCTGCCAATACCTGTTTGTCACTATAATGGCATTAATCATCTTTTATTTATAGCGGAACATTGGAAGCTTGCATTTTTCCCTTTTGATTTATTTGTAGGACAACAGGTGCACAACTGAAGCAGGTGTATGGATGTGTGAATATGTTGTGAGTTTGCTGATAGTCACAAAACATCTTTAGTAAATGATTACTATTTGTATCAAAGCAGCCATTATTTTTATTTCATGCCTAAACTTAATTCCCCAGATGTTAGCTCCCGCAGTCCATTATCTGCTTTGTATTGCAACTTCAGTAATGCAACTCATAGGTGCAAGACCTCTCCTCTCACCCTCCAAAAGCCCTCACAAACAAAACATCCTTAAATCATACACTGCTCCCAGTTTCTGAAAGTTGGAAAAGGTGCTGAAAATGTATCAACAGTTTCCATTGGCAACTGCTGCAGAATAGCATGATACCAGCTCAACAGCTGACATGAAATGCCTTTCCATATGTAAAGCTCTGCTTTAAACACACAAGGGACACTAAGAATAAAGTTTGTACTTTCTTTTTCTTTTGTCTAACAGCAAATGGGTTGTGAAGAAGTGCTGGATGCCTTAAAAAAAACGCAGTCATAATTTTGGATCCAAGCTGTGAGAACACTCATTGGAGACAACTGTTCTCTCATGAGTTAGCCTTGAATAAACAATCACAGCTCTGTGTGATATTACTTCTTAACCAGATTCTAGCATTGAGCTGTTGCCTTGCCATGGTTACTTGCCTTTTAAACCAGTGGTTCTTTTTCTTCCTTTTTGCCAAGATTCTTGCTTGCTTGGCAGTGGTTCGTTCTCATTTGAACTTTTGCCCTATTTTAATCTCCACCAAATTTTTACTCTAAAAGAACCTTTTCACTGATATCTTTTTTGTTGTCCTGAATTTCTTTTCTGTGTGTGAGAACTTACTTGGGGACTAGGCTTATGGGAAAGAGCCCAAGTGACTGTCTTCTTCTGCATATCTAGCTGCTGGCAGACATCTGTGGGGAGATTAGAAAACAAAGCCACAACAGCAGAAGATGGTAGCCACTCCCAAAATGTAATTAAACTGGGAAGAAGGACATGCACATAAACACACACAAACTACCATTCACTTGGAGATTTGTGCTTGTCAGCTCCTCAACTTGCTTTGCTTGAATTCATCTGAGGATAACACCATTAAAACCCATGTAAGAGCACCACTCTGCCATGTAGGGGTCCAAGGCAAACTCCCCTCACTTGTTTGCACCCTTGGAGCTGGCAGAGCACTGGGATCCCATGGATCATATTAAGAGTCCTTGGGAAGGGGAACATGTCTGGTTGCTGGGGCAATTCTCCAAGCAATCTGGGAGAAACAAACCAACAGGGTCTATGAAGAAGATAAAATTCCTCTAACAGGAGGAGAACAGCTTGTCTTGAAATATCTTGACTATTATTTTTGTTATGTGCTTTCTGGAGATTCTGAAAGAAGGAAATAAATAGGAACTTTCTGAAGCCTCTCTCCAATAATTTTCTAGCCACACAGCTGAATAATATTATTCCCACTCTTGAAAAACTGAAAAAAACCCCACAGCATTCTCTTACTTGCTCATTCAGTTTCTCATTCATTGGAAAATGCCACTGTTTGGTTGCCTAAAATAAAGGCAAGTACATGTGTATAATACACATGTGCGTATGTGCATACATTCACACACAGCTTTTCTTACTAATGTTTTTTACTGGTAAAATCCATATTCTGACCAGAAGTATAACTGCCAAATTTCTGGAGTTAGGGAAAGCACAGTTATTACTGTTCTGAATTCTCTCAGTTTTAGGCTGTGTCATTTTGGGCTGAGTGTTTAATGTAAAGTAAAACCTAGCTCTGGTTCGCTAGGACAGCAGACTCCTTCAGTGTGCTGTACGTAAAATGAAAGAGAGCAATGCCCTTCTGGTAGGTGCATCAGATATTCTGATGGACAACCCAAAAGCCAATTATTTAGTCATCTTTATTCACACATTAATAAGGAACTCATAGACTAACATATACCTAAGACCAACTTTTCACCATTTAAAGTAGTCTGGTATTTAAATGTATAAAACCCAGCAAGTTACTTCTTACTTTTAAAACCTAATCTTACCAATATTTTATATGGTAGAAGACTTTAAATTAAACCAGACAATTAAAAGTCTATCCTTGCTCACTCTTATTTATTAACTTTTAGAGAGCAATTTTCTTCACAGCAGCAAAATCAATACTCTGAGATAAAATTTCTAACAAGAATTTCCTTTCTCATAAAATTTTATTGGCAATTTCATTTTTCATCTGTACTGAAATGCTAAACTGTAAAGAACAATGCTCCTTTTTTTGCTAGTAAAAAGTCTTTATTTACTTTGGAACACAAGCAGGAGGTACATTTTTAGCTGAGTTCAATTATTTTCTACATCCTTGATATCTCTTCATTTGCACAGAATCCTGGCTGACAGAAAAATCACTAGGTAATTGACTACAGCACGCTTTATATGTAAGTATTAGTTGCAATCTGCTCCTCAACCCCCTTGTGTCTGAGTCAGAAGAGGGCAAAGGTGCCCATCCAAACACAGCATTGTGCCGCACAGTCAGGTGGTTAACTTGTGGTAATTTGCCCCTTAAACCCTATTTATACAGACTTCCAGTGGAAGGTAGCAGAAATACTGTGTTTTGCCCCAGCATACATACAGCAGAAAAATCATTGCACTGCCATGGGCACCAAGGGGAAGTAAAAGGGCTAAAAGCATCACTCAGTGCAGGATGGATGCACAGAAAGACATGGTCCTTTCCCACAACAAAGTAGGGGACTGAACAGGAAGACTATTCAAAGCCTTGCATAGAGTTCGGTCACATGGTAGTAATGGTAGTAATGCTTTGCTCAGTTCTAAGTTCTCCCATCTGATTATTCCAAAGTTATTTGCATAGTTTGAGTCATCAGAAGGTGCCACAGTGGACACAAATACTATGCCTATGCTACAGCAGGAAAGCAAAAATGCAGCTATCAGGTAACTTCAGTCCAAGACTCACACTTAGATCCACCCCTAATACAGCTCCTGCTGCATGCCTGTTTCTTAAGCTAGAACTGGTCTTCCTGGTGAATGGACACCTCCTTTGATAGCTAGCTCCTGCATTGTGAGCAAGACTCATGTGGCCCTGAGCAGCCTGATCTAGTTGGAAGTGTCTCTATTCACTGCAGGGGAGTTGGATAGGATAGCCTTTGAAGATCCCTTTCAACTTAATGCAGTCTGTGAATCTGTGTAAAACGGTACCTCACAAAAGTGTGGATGAGAGCACACACGTCCACACTCTTGTCAGCAGCTGTGTGGTTCCCACCAGGTAGCAATTAGCACATAATTTGCCCCACGGTAATTCTAAACTGCTGGCAAACTCCCTTATTCAGCATCATAGCAATTCTGGCAGTTTGGGCAGAGCACTGAGGTCCTACGGATCATGCCAGAGTCCTAGGGAAGGGGAACAGGTCTCTGGTTGGTAATTCTCTAGACAGCCTGGAAGAAAGAAGCCAACAGCTTCTATACAGAAGGTAAAATTCCTCTTACATGAGAATAGGTCACCTTGAGGCTTGCACAACCAGTGTAGCACAGCCTTTGGGAAGGAGGCTTCTCCCGGTACAATGCTGACTTGAGTCCCAGTGCAGGGTGCCACTTTCCCACACTGAGTAGTCCCTTGATCTGTAAGTAGTGCCTATGACTTCTACAGGGACTACTTGCAAGGGACAATGCAGCTCAGCAGGCTCTTTGTAAATGTGAGGCTGGGACTCATTCATCAGTAACAATGACCCCTGTAATCATTTACAATGCCTTTGGGCCTCCATGTGTTATAAAAGTGCTGCTACGCCAAGGCAATGGGACAAAAACTGGTGCAGTGGTGGTGGCTTTAAATTTGGGATTGTGAAGCATTATTTGTATCGAGAGATGAAATAACAAGTGGGAAGGGTGAGAAAACATGAAAGGAAATAGGCTTAGGGAAACAGAAGCTGGAAGTAATCAATAAATCACAGAACAAAGTAAAGAGAAAGAACCTTTAAAGTGCCCAAGCTTAAATGTCAAGAGTATTAGAACAAAAGAACTCCAAGCAGAAGAATGTGACAGAGGAATACGCTGAACCTCTGACAGCACACTCGCTCCTGAGCATGGAAGAGAGTAGAGACAACAAAGGACAGCAGAGAAGAAGAGAACAGAATAAGAAATTAGGAAACTGCATAGGTTCCCCTTGATTAAATAGTTTGAACACACACACACACACACAATCAATATTGCAGTTTCCAGAAGATTCTGAGAAAAAATAGGGAAAAAAACACCACCATGGTGGGGGAAAAGATAAGTTTTAAACTATATAATAAGCTGGGAATGTGCTATTCCAAATGCATAAAGGTATGCCATCAATATTGCAGAGTAAGAGGAACTTGCCTGCACTGCACTACACCAAAAAGAAGCAGAGCCAGGCAAGGCAGAGCTGTTATATTTATCCCTAGACACGTTCATATTGCTAAAATTTAGGAGTTGTTCTAATGACACTCTTCCAGTGATGCACTTAATCACACAAAGCTCGTCACACATCGCTCTAGGCACATGTGTTTGCCCACTGAAAGCTATGTATATAAACATACACTTAAAGTTAAGCGGGTGCTCTAAATGTTTTTCCAAGCTGAAGCCTACATGCTGATGGATTACCTAGTTAGCTATAAATTGCAAGGCTACATCTGGTTTTGGCTACTGGCTCAGATACCTACTCTGTTTGAAGGAAGCTTATAATGACCCTTATTCATGTAATACAATAGATCCTTCTGGCACCACACGCGTGTACATTGTGAAAACAATTTTCTGTTCAAATGAGGTTTGCAGTCAACTGAGCTAGGGCTGCTTATGCTCTCCTCAGCAGGAACCTGTATGGAAACAAACTGCCAGTTTTGATGTACCTTGAAGAGCAAAATTTGGGAAGCTCTCAGAGAGGCTGCTGGGACATGTCTGTCCCAGTGACAGGCAGACAAACCTCACGCACTGTGTTTTGGGTGATAGACTGCGTCAAGTGTGGAAGAGGTAAAGGCTCCTGCAGCTGTTGTGCAACATTGATGAGCAGCAGGGCTGTGTCACGGCTATTCCTGAGAGCCCTGGTGGCACTACACACTGCACAGGCCTCTTGTCTGAGCCAAGGGGTCAGTAAAAACCACACACAAGAGGGTATCTGTCATGAGACCAAAGCATCACCTAAAATCCACGTGGGCCACTCAGTCAGTGGCAGGACAGAAAAAGTACATCAAACTGGTTGTAAAATGGTGTAAGTTTGAATCAGGTGGTGATGCCAACATGAAAACAAGCAGCTTAGTCCATTTTAAAACCATCTTTAAACTAGTTTACTCTTTTGTTGTGGGTACACAAATGATGGTAATGATGTGCAACAGTCATGTCAGCAGGTAAATTGAGTGTCAATATTCACCATAAAAAAAGAGACACTTCCAAAACCTGACGTGAACAGAGTGCTGAGCTGGGGGGGAAAGTTACTGCAAATGCTCATTTGACAGCAAGGGATATTGTGGTATGCCTCAATGAGACATTTAAAATTTCACTCACAATTTTATGAAATGTCTCTCACTCAAGTTGTCAAAGTCTGACAGGCTTGTTAACAACATCAAGGGGTGAATGGTCCTTCATCTTCTTGCTCTTGCTCAACTGAATGATAGATGAACAAACTAAAACTGACAGCTGTTGCAAAGATAGCAAGAATTAAAGGAGATACAGATGATTAAGGCTTTGGAGCATCTGATGTATGAAGAGAGACGGAGAGCTGGGACTATTTGGTCTGGAAGAGAAGGCTTTGGGGGATCTTACCAATGTGTATATTTTCTGATTGGAAATAGCGTGGAAGCGGGAGCCAGACTTCTGTCAGTGGTGCCTACTGACAGGACCAACCCAGACCATTCTATGAATCTATGAATACACACAAATTAGAACACAACAAATTCTTTTTAAACATAAGAAGACCCCTTTTCACTGGGAGAATGATTGAACATTAGAATAAGTTGCCCAGAGAGGATCATAGAATCATAGAATCAACAAGGTTGGAAGAGACCTCAAAGATCACCAAGTCCAACCTGTCATCCAAACACCTCATGACTACTAGACCATGGCATCAAGTGCCACATCCAATCCTCTCTTGAATACCTCCAGGGAGGGCAACTCCACCACCTCCAAGGGCAGCCCATTCCAATGGCTAACAACTTTCTCACTGAAGAACTTTCTCCTCACCTCAAGCCTCAACTTCCCCTGGTGCAGCTTGAGACTATGTCCTCTCATTCTGGTGCTGGCTGCCTGGGAGAAGAGACCAACCCCCTCCTGGCTACCACCACCCTTGAAGTAGTTGTAGACAGCAATAAGGTCTCCCTGGAGCCTCCTCTTCTCTTGCTTGGAAATACTAAAAAGCTCAATGGACACAGCCCTGAGGACTGAGCTCAAGTTCCCCCTGCTTTGAGGAGCTCTGATCTCACCTCAGCCATTCCAAGATTCTGTGACAGCCACATCTTCATCTCTGCCTTGCAGATACCTATATACTGCTTTTATTCTAGGAACAGCATCTATAACCAGTGCATTTTCCAGAGACTGTATCAGTTCGTTGTCAGTTCCTTGACACACAAGACGAATTTACAACTCTGTTGCCACCCTTATTTTTCCTGTTTCTTACTTCAACTTTGCAGATGCTCTGCAAGGAACATGTATCTCACACAGTAAGAAAAGGCAAGAACTGATTACCCTTTATTCAGAAAGCTATTTTTAAAGCTGTGTTCGTTACCTAGTTTTGCTGAGTCAGCACAAAGTCTGTCTTATTTTGTTGTAGAGTCCTTCGCTTGCTGTGTGTATACCACAGTGTCCTCTGTATGGATGCAGTATTTAAGGGCTGGCATTACTTATCCTGGGGATAGCAACTCTGCACGGTGCCGCTGCCCCAAGACAAACTCAGACGGAAAGACTGTAGAAAGATGTAGTTTCCTCTTATTTCAAAAGTCAGCTGTCCATCTGTCACCAATGGTGGATATTTCTTTTACACCTCTGCCTGATCTTTCTGTATCTGTATAGAATGCAAAAGAGTTATTTCCTGCTCTTCACTGTGTGTGTTCCACTGTGTTCCTCCATGTCTCCCAGAGAGAACCACAGTTACATAAAACTGCAATGTCACCACGAGTGTGAAGCCTCACATCAGTTCTGAAAACTTCACATGATAGCTACACAGCTACCTCAACAAGAAAAATATCTCACTGAACTTTAGACAGAATTTAGGAGTAAAACTGACAGATAGGAGGGAGGCACAGACAGCATGGTAGAGACGTGATCATGAAAGACTTCATGGAAGGAATTCATTCTTGCTGATGAGAAGGCTTTAAGGAACTCAACCTACAAATTGTTGCGAGAATGACAGAAATCACTCATTACTACAAAAGTATCACAGAAGCATTCAAGCACATTGAAAGCTTTCCTGAAAACATGACTCCTGCGGAGCTATGGAGCCACAGGAAATTTTTTTCCAACTTTATTCCTTTACAATTCAATTTTCCCTGCTTGTTACCTGTTATTTAACATTATTGTAGATATAAAATATAAATATAAATATGTGTGTGTGTGTAAGCAGGAACAGAACCATATGAGCATATGTTTGTTTATTCTGTTCTGTGTACTACTACAGCAAAATCCTTTAGATGCAGAAATGTTTTGCATTTCGTTAATTTCTGCCTTCTTCCTGCATTTGTAATGCCAGTACCAATTAATTTACAGGGATTATTTCTAGCACTAGTCAGTAGCAGCAGTCCTCAACTGAGGTAGCTTTGTGCTTAAAAATAATTTTAGGCCAGTATCTGGCCAGAGTTGTGTGCTAGCATAAACACAGAGCATGTGTATCTGCATACAAGGCTCATCCTGCCCTTTGCTACTGCCCAGATGCTAAGTAAACAGTCCCCAACCCTTTGCCCAGCAGGAAGGAGGATGCTTGGGAGCAGGGAGGCAGGGTGCTCTTCAGCCCCACTGAGACTCATCTAGCAACAAGCAACACATGCTCTCTGCCAGTGCTTAATGTGACTATAGCATCTCCGTTGGGAACTGGAGATCTAATCACACAGGCGAGGCAAGAGCCCCTCTGGGCAGCAATAGTCCACTTGACCCCAAAAGCCACCCTGCTCCAACCAAGCCTTGGGGCAGCATATGGCTCAAACACGCTTGGAAGCATCACTGGTGGGCAGGCAACCAAAGAGGTCACTGAGCCCTCTTCAACCTGCTCCCTGCGTGTGCTGAAGCAGTCACTACCAGCAGCTGCTAAATTTATAGAGGTCTGTCATAAGTTTGACGCAAGATACAACTTGGGAGGTTTTTCTCTGCACAGTAGGGCAAAGATGCCTTTTTCCTCCCCTTCTTCAGTTTTTGGATAAACTCTTACTTGTTTTCACAGGAACATTAGCTCAAATCTGCTGCTACTGTGCACAGCCAATAAAACTATTGCTTGGAAAGACCATATGTCACATGGAGCTGCTCAAGAGGCATAAAGCCCTGCTTTCTGACGATCCTTTAAAGATACAATTTTATGCTCAGTTAAAATGGAAAAGAGCATTATGTTTAAAGATAAACCCATTTACTGTGCAACCACTTTGCTAAATTCTGTCACCAAATTACTTGTTAGTAAGACATTTGGACCGCCTGTTTAAAAAAAAAGAAAGGAAAAAAAAAAGAAGGGGAAAAAAAAAAAGGAAAGAAAAAACCAGTTGTTACACATCTCTTCCACCTTGTTTATCTGCCATTATGACAATGCTAATGATAATATCATCACACACTGGGACTAAAATGATTTACTAGTGGCAAGGAAAGATAAAATCGGTTCTGAGGAGAAAGTTCCCTTTATGGATATACTTCTAGCTACCCTCTTTGACCCAAGTCATTAGCCAATACTCAGGGTCCCTACAGGTTGTTTCTGTTTGGAGAACAAACAGATGAGGGAGGGGATTGGGCTTTTTAATGCACTTCTGTTTGTTTAGAAAGAATGTACACAATGTCCCGTTACTCCGTGCACAGCGAGAGTCAGAGCTTCCTCTTCACACTTTCAAGTTTCTTTGGAGAGCCACAACTCAAGTTCCCTCTCTCTTAGCTTTTTCTCAGGGTCAGGCTACAAGGGCTTTCCTTGCTGACTCTCGTGTATCCTCGCTACTTCCTCTGTCTGCTTCTCTGATGTTTCTGCTGTCACTTTCTGAACCACTCTGTTACATCATATGCCACCTTGTCCCCAGCGTCTGCGGTTAGATACTGGAGAAATGCCTCAGCCCCCACAGTTCAGCACTGCCAGGCACGTGTGGTGCCATATGTACGGGGTGGTATGCATTGTGGGGCTCCCAGGCTCTCAGTGAGCATGGCCCACAAAGATGGTAGTTCTTAGGCTTTTCCTTAGGGAAAGGAAGCTTTCTCACCCACCATCTTCAGTGAGGTTTAATTGCTGGCTTTCAGCACAACACTGAATTTATTTCCAATAGTGTATTTTTGCTCCCTGTCAGATCAGTTTCTGTACAGTAGTGCTATGAGGTGGGGGAGCAGAAAATATGTTACTATTTCCTAACAAAGCGGCCTCTGATGCAACTATAAAAAAGTTGTGAAAAAGTCCTAGAGGAGTTAAACAGACTTGACAGCATTTCATTTCCATAAATTTAGGGCCTGATCCTGCTTTTGTTTTTCTAATAAGTACTAGAGGGAGGAGATGAATGAATTTCAGACAAACTCAAGACAGAAATAATGTCCGAGCTCAGCAATGAAAAGCAGGTGTGCAACTGACTTTTAGGACATTCTCATGCCAAACTGAGGGAACTCTATTATTCCTGCTCTGGGTTCAACCCATCTCTTCTGTGACCAACAGGTCTCCTGTTCCAGCCTGACTGAGCTATATAGACACTGTTTTTGGCAGCAGCTCTGCTGCTGGCCCTTGGGGCTTTACTACTGGAACAAAGGCTCTATATTACTCTATAGTAATCTCTGCTCAGGCAGGGCAAAGATCTTTTGATTTTCAACAGCAAAAACTCTCAGCAGTTGCATTTTCTTTTGTTTTTACGGAAACAAACTCAAGGAATTTTAATTTATCTTGGGTTTATGCCACAGCTATTAACATGGCCCACTTAACAGACAAGGAAGCTTCTTCTAGTTGTTCTAAGGCAAGCCACATCTCTGGTTTCCATATACTTTCTTTTTATCATTCCATCCACAAACCCATCTCCTACCATTCCCCACGTCCATCTTCATGTAGGCGAAGGGCTGAAATTTTCTGAAGCTTCCAGCAGAACACTCATAGCAGCAATACTTTGCAAGCGATGAGACAGTTGAAAGCTGTCTTTCTAGAGTGCACCACCAGTCATTACACTGGGCACTGGTGAACTTCATGCCATGAAAACCCTCTTAATTCAACAGAACCCAATTTAAATGGAAGTTCATATGCCAGAACAGAGGAAGCTTGCATATTTAATTTAAAATCTTAGGCCATCAACTCACCAAGCCCATCATAATCCACCAGACACGCCCTTTACTGAGACCATTGTTTCTTAATTAACATATAGCGAACAGTATCTATATGGTTTAGTCTTTGAGATAGGGGGTGAGTTTTCTTCAAGCACTTGAGAGGGTAAGCAGCTCTTTGCAAGGAGAATCCAGTTATGGGTACATGGTATATAAACTAAAGTGCTTGATTCTGCTGCATCCTCAGCAGAAGATGGAGTATGGGATTGCCAATTTTATCTTATTTCTGCTGAAAACAACAAGCATTCCATGATGGGTTACACTCATCCTAAAAGCAGGGGGGGAGGGCTTGTGAGTGCCTTGCTCTCCCTGGAGGCCATTTTCCCCCTGGTGAAGTGAGTTAGTCTGTTCCACTCCCGCTCCTTGTCCAGCAAGCCTATAAAAAGGAAGACACTGCAGCCATGTGCACTCTTTTACTTCTGCCTTGCAGGGACAAAAGAGAGTTGCTGCTGGCTTCCTGGTTCCATGTGGTCAGGCCTGACCCTCCTCCTCCCTGCCACATCCATGCCTCTTCAAAGGACTGGTTTTTAATATGTATTTTCTCCATCCATCCTTGTTCCTTAACTTTGTAAACCTGTCCTGTTATTGTTTTATATATAGATAGATACAGATATATATTTGCTTTAAACTATATATAGAGAGAGAGAAAGTTTAAAGCAATTTTTTTTTTACCTCTCTACTTCCAAACCAACTCCAAAGTATTTCTTGGTAGATTTGCTACTTCCCTTTTTTTTTTTTCTCTTCATTGGGAAAGAGGAGGGAGAAGCAGGGGAGGGAATTCTCAGCCTTGCCCCCCATCTGAGCTCTTAAATCCCAGTTAAGGCTCAAACCACCACACATTCTAAACATGAGGAAAAAGGATTGGAGATGGACTAGAAATCCATTTTCCTTCTAAAACTTCGAAGGAAAGGGTTGACAAAGCTCTAGTAAGGCTGCCACATAAGAGACAATAGGTATTCTCAGGTGTACAGGTTAATTTCTTCTGTTTTCAATGAACTGGAAGTCACTTAATCAATCTGAATAGAGGATCTCCCCTTTTGTATAAGTATCTCCAATAACCCATCCAATAACCTAGTAATTATTCTCTTTCCTGACCACTCTGAGAGCAAGGATTTGAGTATGTATCTCTCTCAGCCCTGAACCTATGAATCAATCCCAGATTTGTACAAACCTGCACATATACCAGCAGTACCAATCTGATCCAGAGAAGAGAGTAGCACTCAGATTTATTTCTCTTGAACCTGCCATGTGACTGATCTTTATGCTGCCTTTATCCTTACACTGAACTTTGGCTGGCTGCAAGACAACGGCCAGTCTCAGTCAGCATAAAGCTAGGTGCTCAAGATAACCTATGAACATTTTTTGAACCAGTGTCAGCAGCTGCATTACAAATCTAGCCGGGATGTATTTGATCGCATAGGAGGAGCACTGGAACTGGACTTAGTGCACCATTAAAGCACAGCCTCAGCCCTAAACACAAGGAAATTGCCTTACGAGGCCACTTTGCCACAATCTCTCCTTCTGGGTCTGTTCCACTTTGCTTGCAATACTTACATATTCACTGAGTCAGAGAGCATGAAAATAATCTGATGAAGGCCATAGGGCACTTGCCAGAAAGGGGAAACACATGGGTACCATCATGGACTGAGGCACTTCAGCAAAGCAGAACAGTGTCAGTAGGAGCGACAAGTCACCTCCAGCTCCATCATACTCACTGGCCTGCTTAGCCAAAGTCATACAGCAGGAGGACAGACATGGCACTTGGGGTAATTAATATCTTCATTCTCTTACTCTATCTGTGACCACTGCCCATGTAGGAGATGGGTATTGTCTCAGTCTGCTCTTTCCAACCCAGATGCTGCATGTGCATCCAGCTCTTTTCCAGTACAAGCTGTAAGACCTCCATGGCCCTGGACTTGTGCAGCAGCCTCACAATGAGGTTCCAGTTTGCAGCACCCCTGCAGCTGCACAGCTTGCTACAAACTCCTGTCTGCTTCCTACCTACATTCTTCCTAAATAACTGTTCTGCTCTGTTTATGGCACCTGGCTTAAAGCTCCCATATACCCTGGCAGGCAGTTCCCCTTAAACCTGTCCTAACTGGTGTCCCAGCTTGCGGCCAGGCAGATCCTTTCTTGCCCCCTGAGAGGGGCAAAAGAATGACACTCACACAAATGGAAAGTTTAAATGGAGAAGCAATTAGTGTTTTACAGAAACTACAAGCACAGTGACAAAAGAAACCCAAAGCATACAGAGTCCCCTACAGCATACCCAAAAACCTCCCAACACTACTTCCCTTTTCCCTACCTGAGGGTATACCCAAAAGCCCCCAGGGCTCTTTCTTGCCACCACCACCACCACCACCCCACCACCCTCCTTGCTAGGCTAGTCTCAGGCTGGCCAAGGTCTGAGACTGCCCCTTCCCCTTCTCCTCCTGACATTAGGCCTAGCCAGGCCTAAGAGGCCTTGAGATAATCCCCCATCCTTACCCAATAGGGAGCATCTTTCACGGGAGCAGAGAGGGAAGAAAAGAGGAAGAGAATGACTTTGCAGATGGATTTACAGGGCACAGGATATTATGGGTATGAAATATGCTACTTCCTGTGTCCACCTACTGGGCTGGACCCTCGGAACACTGGAGGTATAGCTTGTGTGGCAGAAACAGGAGGCACCCAGCCTAAACTGCCACAACTGGGCAGCACTTGACTGACAGAATTCATGTGTCAGGTCAGGATCTTCTTTGTGCCATAAGCAAGCAAGCTGTCAAGATTAGTTTAAAACTACATCGAGTTTAAAGAGACCAGAGAAGTGGTTTATTCCTCCCTTAACCCTTAAACCCTCCTCCCCTTCTGTCAGGCACCCCTTCTGCTGCTGAACCAATGTTTCCATCAGTTAGGCATCCCTTAGCTCAACAAATGGACATAGAACTTGCCTCAGTATTTCCAGGCAAGCAATTCTACCCTAATGGCTTTGTTAGCGGTGGCCTAGTCTCAGGTTTTTATTCAATGATCTGTTCTCAGGTTTGCTCTTGCCAATCTTGTAATTCAGATGTCATAAACAGTTTTTTGCTCAGAATCAGTAGCCTCAACACTCAACTAAAGCTACATCTTATTCAACCCACAGGCCAAAAGCCTTCCGAATCAATGGCTGTGACCCCTTAACATTAGGTTAGACTGCAAAGTCTGTCTGTTGTCACTAGCTATATTCATGTCTGTCCTTGGAAGTAAAATATTAATGTGCCTCTGTGGGAAAGGAAAATTTTGATTTGATGATAGCATTTTACCCTTCCTAAACAAAGGGAAAGGTAGAGAAGAATCAGCTCCTTGTTATTCTGCTTAGCTATTACTCCTGACTAAAAGGGTTCCCCAGAAAGTCACTGCAAAAGGGGTTTTTTTGTCCCATATGCCTAAAATCAATTGCTGTGTTGAAAAACTGTCATCAGCTGCTTGTGACCTGCTTTGTTTGTCCACACCCTTTGGAAGATCATTAGCAGAAGTCCTAGAAACCCCAGTCTTGTGGCACAGTTTCTCTCCCTTTTCAGAAAAGTAACACCTCTATGAGGACAGGCTGAGGGAGCTAGGGTTGTTCAGGACTCCAGGGGAACCATATAGATGCCTTCCAATACCTGAAGGGATCCTACAGGAAGGCTGGAAAGGGACTTTTCATAAGGATGTCTAGCAGTAGGACAAGGGGAAATGGTTTCAAGCTGAGGGAGAGGAGGGTTAGACTGGACCTGAGGAAGAAGTTCTTCTGTACAAGGGTGGTGGGACTCCAGAATAGGTTGCGCAGGGATGTCATGGATGCCTCCTCCCTGGGGGTGTTCAGGGCCGGGCTGGATGGGACCTTGAGCAGCTGAGTCTAGTTGTGAGGTGTCCCTGCCCATGGCAGAGAGGTTGGAGCAGATTATCTCTAAGGTCCCTTCCAACCAAAGCCATTCTCTGATTATGCTACTTTTGAAGGCTTTGATATTTTGTTCCTTATCCTGATTTATAAATATCTGCAAATGAATTTACAGGTTCTGACACATCCTAGTAATTTAGAGATTTTACTCCTTAGATTCAGAGTGCTGTTTTTATTGTTTCTGAAGGCTTTTTTATTCATGGAGCTTCCATCTTGAGTAGCTATTTGAATGGAGTTGTCAAGACAGCTATGTTTGGCATACATTTTTCCTGGAACTGAATTCAATGTTGCCAATGAAACCACAGTTTCTCTGTCCACAGTAGGTTTTGTTCTGCAATGGCTAACTTTTGATTTATGTGATTTTATGTCCCGCTAGCACTAAATATGTTCAAAATACTTATATAAGGAGCTTACTTTTATTGCTCACACTTGAAATTCATCCACTTCATTGTGCTACCCTCTTTCATTGCATACCTAACAAATCTGGGCAACCAGCGTTAGCTGAAGATGTCCCTGCTCACTGCAGGGGGGTTGGACTAGATGACTAGATGACCTTTAAAGGTCTTTTGCAGTCCAAAACATTCTTTGATTGCATTATTCTATAATTTGCTTTGTGTTGTGCCTCTCTGGGAATAGAAGGTTTGAATATCTGCCTCCAGCAAATGGGAAGTCAGTTGCAGTTAGGGCCTTATTATTACTGCATTTACATCATGGTATTACTTGGAGACCCTAGTGACTGAAGCTCTATTTAGTTTAGAACTGTGCATATCTATACTGAAAAAGCAGCATGTACTCTAAATAATTAATGGGAGAAGAAATAATTCTTTGCTGAATGTAGCTTGCCAGCAATGCAGTTTTGCTTGGTCTAAGATGGGAACTCCTGTGTATCTTGTGTCTCCAGTAATGTCTCATTACAGTGGGGCTTTTTCTTTTTTTCACCTTACCTTTTCAGTTTCCTGCTCTACAGCTTACTCTTAAGGGAGGTCTGTAAAAGGTGACCACAACTAGCAAGCCTACCATCAGCCTGTGGATCTAAACTGGCCACACAAGTATTTTTACTTTCTTCAGCCATAAATTCTTCTTTAAAAAAGGAGGTGGAAAACCACTGCTTTAAAGACCACATACACTGCCTTAATGGAAGCAATCACTTTGTTTTCCTTGTGAAATAACCAAAGATAAAAAAGGACTGAGTATCTAACAACAACAGTCCAAAGCACTGAGGGTTAAAAGCAGTCTCTGTTGTTCTCTGGTCTTTGAAGTCAAGAAAAAAGGTGGGCACAGTTAGGGCCTGATTTTTGGTTCTGCATAACATTGCTTGAACCTGGGCAAACAGAAAAATGAGAACCCATTGATTCTCTCCTAGATTTCACTGAGGCCTACCTGATGATCAGGGGAAGCCTGAAATCTGTGCCAGGCATATGGCTTTCCTTCAGCCTTCTTCCATAAGTGCACCTGCAGGTATGTAAATGGAAGTGTGCCTGCTGGGACTAGACCATCCTTCACAGTTTGCAAACAAGTAGTCAAAGACACTGACCCTTCAGCCACGGTTGACCTGGGGGTTGCTTGAGGAGGAAGTCTGCGAAGTCAGGCAGATCACTCCCTCCTCCTTAAGTCCACACATGGCAAGAACTAGGGGATCTCTTTCTATCAAAAAATTACTGGCAATACAGTTATGGGGGAGGGGGGGGGGGGGGGAGGGAATCCATTTTCCACAAAATTTCCTATTTCTAATTGCAAATATTACTATTACATTCTTAACACTTCTGTTTGGAATAACATACTAGACCAAAGTCTGCCTTTATTATATATTATGCACTTATCTCAACACTTGGGAATTTTATTTTTTTGGCACTGTATATCATAAAACTGTGACAGATTTTGCACTATTCTCTCTCTGTTGTATCTCACCTTCCCCTTTTTTCAAGACTTACATTGAAAGAACCACCTTAATAGCACCACAGCATGGCGAACTCTCGCTTGGGGTTGTTTTTGTTTTTGGCACTTTCCTCATGCCTAAACTGGTGGGCAAAGACTTCAGCAACAAAATAACATTGTTACAGACCTCTAGTGAACTCCCTTGCAAAGTACCAAGAGAGATCAATTCTAAGTTTTAGTAGAAGCTGAGTTGTTGTTTCTTGGTTTGGTTTCTGTTACACTTTTATGTGGTGTATAGGTTATTCCTGTTACTTGTTCTTTTGGTGACTGTTGACAAACACGGACAAGGACAGGCCTAACCAGTTAACCTTTTTCAAAGTTATGACAAACCAACTGCAGAAGTGCCATATGAAGCACTCATCTTCAAGCCTCTCTGGTGCCAAATACACTGTATTCTTTCCCCCCCAGGTATTTTCCTGAACAAACACACTATTCAGATAACAAGATAAACTCACTTGTGTATCTTGACATTCTGCACATCTTTCCTGCTAATATTTCCTCTCATCAACTACAACTGTTTCCCCAATGCAAACACATTTTAGATGGGATCTGTGGTTGACAGCTGAAAAAAACCCAACCTCCAATTGCTATTTATGATATGATTAGACAGGTCAAGTTTAATTTCAGCATTGTGCATGAATCTGTTATCCAATCATTCTAATGATACGCTACTCAAACCAGCAGTGGGGCTGAGGATGGAAAGAAAACCTTGATTGTAACTTGTCTGCTGATGATTAGAGTTTGTTATGAAAGAGCCTTTATGTGATCATCACTGGCACCCTTCACCAAAGGTAAGGAATATCCATAACTTTCCATTGTCACCATACCTGTAGCTGTCTGATAGATGAGCAGAGGTGTGCAAGAAAGGATGTAGTTTTGCAGGAGGGATCATTTTTCCTCAGGATTAAGGCAAGGGTACCGTTCATCAAGTCACCTTTAAGAAAATTCCATCTTTCAGGCAGAAGACACAGATTGTCAGCTGAATATTGCTCTCCAGGTTACATAATCCAACCTGCTGAATTAGAAAACCATAAGTGAGAAACTCATCTATCTTTGTTCATTTTGCTATACCATCAGTAGCTGCACGTGTTTTAGGAGCTCCTGTGTTTACTGGAAGGAGGCTCTCTTGCAGGGGCACCACTACCTGGATGGCATGCACACCCTGATGCACACCCTGCCAGGGGCTGAGCACCTCCTTGCAAACAGACCTCCAGCAGCAAGACATACTTCTTTATAAGGGAGCCGGCACTGCCAGATCAAGACAGCCACAGTGAGACGCAAGAACAGATCAAAATGTCAACACAGCCACTGCATAAATTCGTCACATCTGCATGCTAAAGTTTCTTGCAGGCACATGAAATCGCTGGAGGAGGCATTTCTTTTCCCCTGCATTTCATAATGCTAGTCTGGAGTTGCTCTGTATGTGTGCTTTGCTCCTTTGAGGCTCTTTGGGATGTCTGTCTATCATCCATGGGAAAAAATCCCGTTCCCAACACTAACTGTGAGCAAAGTCATCCGAGTCAAGCAGGAGGACTAAACACTTGTGCCACAGAAAAACAGAGCCTTTATGTGTAGCTGTCCTGTCTGCACCCACCCCTTTAACCCCTCCCATTTCCAGAATACCTCCATGCCCTTCAATGTGCCAGACACTAGATCTGGCTCTAAAAGCTGACAGTCCCTGCATAACTTCTGGGAAAACAGAAGTTGACAGATTAGATTGTTTTGTTTTGTGGTTTGTTTTGATTTGGGTTTTGTTGTCCTTGTTGTTTTAATAAACCTTGCTTATTCTGTTTTCCACAGGGCTAAACACTGGTCTGCAGTCACTTAGGAATAAACCAAGCTTTCTTTTACATCAGTTGTCACTTCTGTCCTGGGACTATGCTGGCTCTGTAAACTCAAGAGTGGCTGGCTCTTTTGCCCGCCCAGGCCCCTACCCACAACGGACTCCACAAGTAGTATGTTCAAGACAGCAAGCTCAGCCGTCGAACCCCGAGGAGAGAGATCCACAACAGCCGTCTCCAGGTGAGGCTCTGCAGGGGCTCCCTCCATGACCTCGGACAAATCATCCCCACCCTACCTTTCCCAGGGGTAAAACAGGTCGTGAATACTTTCACCTGGCTACCTGCGCAGACCGAATCACCTCGAAACACTCGTTCTTTCCATGTAATTTTACTGCGTATTTCAGCTACCAACGCTTAACACGCTATCTACTCGACCTACAGTATTTGCCCCACAACAGTGTGGCAAACGCTGTCTGCAGACGTGACGTGAGGTGATGGGAAAGGGGAACAGCCCACACTACCTCAGAAGACGGAGCAGAAACGTTCCGCAGATTCCCCGCTGTCACTCCCTCCTCCCCTAAGCAATAAACAGCTCCTCAACACACAAGATTACCGCAGAAACCCCAAGTGAAAACTCCTACGTTGTACGCTGGCAAAGAACGATGTTTGGTACGAGGAGGCTGAAGCGGAGCTTTCTCCGCAGATCTAACCGCATGAAAGAAGGGGAGGAGGGTAGGGGGTGAGTTGTCCTGCCCGTCCTCGCCAGCGATCGGCCTCTCAAGGCCGGCCGCTCCCTTCACCGGCGCTAATGGCGGCCGCCGGCTCACGCCGCCCTCCCCCCGGCCCGGCAGGCACCGGTTGAGTGGCCAACGGCCGCCGGGCTCCCCCTAGGGGCGGCGGGGTGCGCGCCGCGGCGTTGCCGGGAGACCGGCGCGGCGGAGCTTCAGGACTGGCGGCCCGGCAGCGGCCCCGGCAACCCCCGTGTGCAGCTGGGGCCCGACGGCCGCCGTGCCTCCGTGCTGCTGTCTTCGAGGCGGTATTCCGCCCCTGCCCCGTGGAGGTGCAACGGTTGCGTCTTAGTGCCCACTGGAAAAGAAGGGTGGCAGCTGGGGGCTGAGCCGCATCTGCGTAGCCCTCGGGGGGATGTGAGCCTCATGGCTGCGGTTACAAGGCAAGATGGTCACGCCCCAATTCGGCATTAATAATAGTAGTAATAATAATAATAATAACAACAACAACAATAATAGCAGTAGTAGTAGTTCATCAGTAATAATTGCAGGGCTATGCCCCTTTAAAAGACAGAAGGCTCTGGAATAATGGCAGCTACCTCAAATGATAGTTACCAACACATGAGGGCCATTAGCTCAAATACAATTTCCCCTGTAAAGCTGATTAATACAGTCGTCCTGCAGGCAAATTTAGATCTACGTGAGCTTTGCACACCCATGAAGTGGAGGATCAGGGCTCTGTGACCAAACTGCTGTTGAAGATAACAGCCAACAAAGGCCAACCTTCTGGTGTGAGTACCGTGGTGACTTTGTCAAGCACTGGAAGTGTGCCACTGCTCTCAAGCTTCACCTCAGCCAGGACAATGCAAAGAAGACATGTCTTTGCATAAAAGGCTATCTGAAATCCATTGTTTGTGTGTTTAAGAGCATCAGGTAGCCAACAACTGTAGGAATTGGTTGCAATTAGATGCATTGTTGACTGATGAAAATCTTAAAGTGTAGGCTTCATTTTAGAATATAGCTGCGTCATAAATAAATAAAGAAGAAAAGATTCTTTGTCTGGCATGAGCTGCTTGTTGGGGTTTAGGCTGTCATAAGCCTCTGCAATCTGCTCTGGTCCCGTAGAAGTGGGATCTCACACTGTGCCTCAGAGATTTCTGAGAGGCAAATTCCTAGTTTATCAGCGAAGCTCCCACTACTTAGGCCTTCAAAACCGATCACTAGGTCTGGAATTTAGCATTTGTGGTGGCCTAAGTGAAACTCTCTCCCCTGCTTTTTCTCATGCTTTGGCGATGTACTACCACGTTCTCCTTGGAGCAATGTCTGTGTTGTTTCAGACTTCAATTCCCATTACAGGTGATTACAATAATCAAGAGATAACAAATTCATGAATCATCCTACCCAAGTCCTTGTATGAAAGAAAGGGCATCATTTCCGACAGACTGGATGTGGAAAAATTAATTTCCTGGCATTCAAATGTAAGAACAGCCATGCTGGTTGAGACAAGTCCATCCAACCCAGTAGCCTGTCTCAAACATAAACAACAGCTGATGCCTGGGGAACAGCATAAGAGAGGGGTAAGAACACAGTGATAGTTCCCTGGCATGCTGTCCCAAACTCCAGCAAGCTGTGGCTCAGGGACTTCCCTGAGACAGATGTGGTATTTTTAAATTTAATAGCCCTGGATGGATTTTTTGCTTCCATGAATTTGTATAATTGCCTTTTGAACCCGTATCAATTTTTGACATTGCAGCATCCTGTGACAATTAGTGGCACGCTCCAACAAAGCAGGGTGTAAAGAAGAGCCTTATTTTGTTTGTTTTGAACAGGCTACCTAATAATTTCATCTGATGCTCTTAGTTCTCACAGTACGAGAGTCAATTACAATCATTCCCCATTTGCCTTCTCGGTGCCATTCATGATATTATAGATTTCTCTCATATCCTTCTCACATTTTCATTTTTCAAACAGATACTTCTATTACAAAATCCTAAAGCAGAAGCTGTCATACAGCCTGGGCCATCTTCTAGCTCCAGTGTTACCATTTTTGTGCCAGTGGGCTTGAACACCACCATGTTGAGGGTGCAAACACATCAGGTATATTTATAGCAGTGTTTCCGGGTTTGTTTCTTGCATACTAAGTCCTAAAATTGTATTTGTATTTTTGAACACTGCTAAGGATAGATCTGGCATTTTCATAAGTATATCTAGATTTCACAGCACTTCAAATATTTCTTCTCTGAGAATTGACAGCTAGTCCAGCACCCTCAACTCTCTGTGTGAACTTGTTTGCTTTGCCCACTGGCAATTGCATTTCCTCTTTCATTTAATCACCTGATTACTCAGTATCATGAGATGGCTATTGTCATGTGTCATGGTTTTACTACCATAAATAATGTTGTGTCACCCAAAAGTTTACAACCTTTCTGTTCATTCTCCTTCTAGTGTATGAGTTCAGCAGACAGATTTGGTACCTCCTTAAGATTCTGGCAAAACCAGAGGGGAGAAAATAGGCGGTACCTTTACTATTTCTCCTCTTTGCGTCAGCACAGATTATATCTCACCTAGATTTAGATTGAGAGAGCTGCTCCTCAGGGAGGTCCTGTCAGGATCTTTTTGACACACACACATCCCTCCCTCCTCCCCTTTCCCCCTCCCCACCCCTGGCATATTTGGAGGGATGCTGGTGAAGGCCAGCTAATGTGCTGTTCAGGTGAAATAACCAATTGATGCTAGCTGAGGATCTGGCTGAAGACATGAAGTCACAGGTGCTACTCAGCCCGTTGTTAGGAATGGGGACATGTAGGGATGTAATATGTAGGTGTGGTGGCTTTGTCTGAATGCTGCAGTGGAGGCAGATCTGGTGGCCTGAGTGGAGTCTGCAGGGCAGTCCTGGGTTGAGGGTGAACCTGTGGAGACAGTGCCTGTCCTTTGCCCACCTGGTGGTGGTATCGTCATACCTCCCTACACACAAGGCCTGACAGGTATGTTTATTACTAATAATGAGCAAGGCTTTCAGAGGCAAGCCCAGTGCTTGCTTGCTGCTTGTCAGCACTGAGCGAGGCTGGTCAGAGCATGCTGTGAGCGGTACTTGCACAGTCGGAGCTGTCCCCGGTGCGTCCCCATTCCAGTGTGTCAGCCAAGCGTTTAAGACACCTGCTTCTTTTCGCTCCTGCGCTGGCCACAGACTAATAGGGACAAACAGGAAGAGGACCTAGCAGAATGCAGAAAATAACCATCCTGTGCCAAAAGGGAATGTATGATCAAAACTACAGTGGGCAGGCAAGCAGTGAGGCAGTGACCCGAGGCAGCACAATGTGTCAGGAAGAGAGAGCAGCAGCCCAGGGACAGCAACAGCCCAGAGCCTCAATTTGTAATGGCTGTGTAGACCACATGCCAAAAAGTCTCTCCCCACCTCCGTGCTCCAGGGAGCTCTCCTAATGTTCTTAGCCACTTGGTCATCACGGGGAAAAGAGCCTGCGGGTTTCCAATGCACAACCTAAGGCATCTGCTCAAGAAAAGCAGCACTGCCTAACCTGCCTCTCACTCAGAGTGCTCCAAACACCTGTGAGTCAGACGATGGGAAATTCTCCCTGTCTTCACAAGCACAGATGAGTTTGAACCTTCTGGGCATTTTAGCAGTTTACCATCTGCACATATAACCTTTTTTCTGAGCGCATGAAAGTCTTGTAGGAGGATGTTAAATCTGGGAACCAAAATAAGGAAGCATGTTTACACCTGCTACATCTGTTCAAAAATTTCCAGCCTCTATTACACTTTTGACTTTCACATTCCCCCACCTCCTCCCTCCAGTTTGGTCAAATACTACTGTGTTAAAAACAATCCTGTATTTTTCCCCCACGTCTCACAGACTTTCTATCGAATCTTGTGAAAACTTACAGCAAATTAAATAAGCTGTGAAATGGTCTAGCAATAGAAGCAAGTGCTGGCTGCAGTCTCTCTTCCTTATCCAGAATTGTCTGGATACTGGGATTCATTGTGAAGAAAAATGACACTAGCTACATTAAATATGGTGATTTTAGGTTTTTTTAAAACTAGAATAAATAAAGCACAGTCGAACCATCTCCAATACAGATGAAATCTTCTGCAAGCCAGGTGGAACAAAACAATGCAACAACAAAAATAAATTGTGAAAAGGATTATAGCACACACACAAAAATATCAGCACAAAGAAGAACATCTCTGTCATCAGATGCCCTAGTCAATTATAACCAGTTTGGTACAGAAGAGAAAACACACTATTATCTGCTGTCAGTGGTGGTCTGTTTTGCTGAAAGAATCACTTGTGTGATTATACCTACCCAAGAACTCAGACCTATAGATATGAACTGTTTATGAAGGGGATTAAAGACCCTTGGCTTGGAGGGGAATACAAAATCATTTCTACTAGCAGAATTCAAAGGAGATTTCTGTCTTTTAAAGATTTCTTTTTACCTAATTTTATGGTGATTGTTATTGAAAATATTATACATTATTTTTAAGTGAAGCAAGTGCTTTGATTAAAATTATTTCAAGAGTGATAAGTAGCATTTTTAATAGCATCATAGTAATGCTTGTTTGGAAAAGACCTCTAAGATCATTGAGTCCAGCCATCAACCCAACACCAACATGCCCATTAAGCCATGTCCCAGAGTGTCACGTCCATGTTTCTTGGATGCCTCCAGGGATGGTGACTCCACCACCTCCCTGGGCAATCTATTTCAGTGCCTGGACACTCTTTCAGTAAAGAATTTTTTCCTAATATATAACCTAAACCTCCTCTGGCACAGTTTCAGGCCATATCCTCTTGTCCTATCACCTGATACCAGGGAGAAGAGACTGATCCTCACCTCACTACAACTTCATTTTAAGTAGTTATAAGAGCAATGAGGTCTTCCCACAACCTTCTCTTCTCCAGACTAAACAATCTGAGTTCCCTCAGCTGCTCCTCACAGAACTTGTTCTCCAGGCCCTTCACAGGCTTTGTTGCCCTTCTCTGAATCCACTCCAGCACCTCAATATCCTTCTTGTAGTGAGGGGCCAAAAAATGAACACAGTATTTTGAGATGCAACCTCACCAGTGCCAAGTACAGGGGCACAATCATTTCTCTGCTTCTGCTGGCCACAGTATTCTTGATAGAGGCAAGGATGCTGTCAGCATTCTTGGCCACCTGAGCACACTGCTGGCTCATGTTCAGCCAGCTGTCAGCCAAGACCCCCAGGTCATTTTTTACCAGGCAGCTTTCCAGCCACTCTTCCCCAAGCCTGTAGCATTGCATAGGGTTGTTGTGACCCAAGTGAAGGACCCAGCACTTGGCTTTGTTAAACCTCAGAGACCTTGGCCCATCAATCCAGCCTTTGCAGAGTCTGCCTGTCCTCAAGCAGATCAATACTTAACCCCAATTTTGTGTCATCTACAAACTTACTGAGGGTGCATGCGATCTCCTCATCAAGATCATCAATAAAGATGTTAAAAGAGAACTGACCCCAATACTGAGCCTAGGAGAACACCACTTTTGTGGTGAACCCATGCTGACTGGGCTTGATCATCTGGTTGCCCTGCACATGCTGCATAATGTCATTCAAGATGACCTATGTCATGAGCTTCCCTGGTACTGAGGTCAGACTGGTAGGTCTGTAGTTCCCCAGGTCCTCCTTCCAGCCCTTCTTGTAGAAGGGCATCATGTTTGCCAATCTCCAATTAGCTGGGACCTCTAGACTTAGCCAGAACTGCTGGTAAACAATGGAAAGGAACTTGGTGATCACTTCTGCCAGCACCATCAGTACCCCTGGGTGTGTGCCATCCAGTCCCATAGATCTGTGTATGTCTAAGTGATGCAGAAGGTCACTAACCATCTCCTATGGGGACTTCATTCTGCCAGCCATCCCTATCTTCCTGCCCAAGGGGCTGGGAAACCAGCAAACAGCTAAAGGCTGAGGCAAAGAAGGTATTGAGTGCCACAGCATTTTCTTCATCCTTGACCACTATGTTTCTCCCTGAATCCAAAAATGGATAGAGATTCTCTTTAATCTTCCTTTTGTTGCTAATATACTTGTAGAGGATTTCCTGTTCTCTTTAACAGATGAGGCCAAATTAATTTCCAGTTGGGCTTTGGCCCTTCTGATTTTCTCCCTGCATAGCTTCATGACAATTGTGTAGTTCTCCTGAGTGGCCTGCCCCTTCTTCGAACAACCACAGACTCTTCTTTTTCTCCCTAAGCAGCTACCAAACCTCTCTATTCAGCCAGGCTGGCCTTCTTCCCTGACAACTCATCTTTCAGCACTTAGGGACAGCCTGTTCCTGCAGCTTTAAAAGTTCCCCCTTGAACAGTTTCCAGCCTTCCTAGATTTCTTGGCCCTTCAGATCTGCCTCCCAAGGGACTCCATCCATGAGTCTCCAAAACAGACCAAAGTCAGCCCACTGGAATTCCCAGGTGGCAGTTCTGCTGACATCCCCCCCACACACACCCCTTGCTTCTCCAACAATAGAAAACTCTCTAATTTCATGGTCACTGTGCCCTTTTATAACCATTCAAAATAATTTGTTGATGAAGATGTTGCAAAGCACAGTAAGAGATTAAAAAATATTGGATAAAGTCAGATTATTATTTCTTTTTTCTGAGCAATCTATTTTTAATAATGGCTTTTCTTCTGGAAGTTTTACAGTGGCTTTCTGACTACATGAGCTGGATTATTAATAATACGAGCAATGCAGCAGTACTGGGGGAAATCCTCTGCTCCCCATCATTTCCTAATAAAGCCCAGGTAATGGATTAAAAAATGCTTTCACAGGTCAGCAGGTAACTAAGGAAAGTGCTATTTTGTGATTATGGCATTTGGTGCTTTGATAGAGCCTCTGTCTCTCTGAATTGCTGCTTGATGCTTGTGTGAAGCAAGCCTTCTAAAATGGCAAGAGAAATTAACAATATTAAGGTCAATATAGGACATTTGGGAAAGGCTGAGACAAGTCCTGTGGTCCTAACTCAGGCAAATTCTCAGTGACAGGTCTTGGCCAACACAATCTGCAGGTGTCCACTTCCTTTCAGGATTTAGCCCAGTATTCAACCAGAAGAAAACAGTTCAGTAATTCATTAGGATATGATCATGCCGGGCTGGTTACTAATTGTTCGAAATACCATTGGAGGCACTCCAGGATGCTGCACAGCACTCCACAGCTGGCAGCAATGGTACACAGGCGGGTATGCCACCCAAATAGAGCTGAATAGCATAGCACAGGAGCTAAGGGAGGAAAGCAAAAATCCCGTCCTTCCAAGCCCATGGGAACCTCCATGTGTTGTGAGGAGGGAGCTGCAGGTGCAGGGGGCTGCAGGCAGGATGAGTGCAATGAGCTACCCCACTGTCTCATGCCAAAGAGAAATGTTAGCGGCAAAATAATTTTACTCCTGGCTGTCAAATGAGAACTGCAGGGTTCCTCTCCTAACAATGAAAGGCAGACTACTGTGCATTAACAGCCCTGCCGGTGCACAAAGTGGCCTAGCCTGTTATTAAACTGTACAGCTAAAGCTGTTGTTCTCCACTTAGCTGAAAGTGAGTTACCATATTGCAGGTCCCCCAAGACGTTCCCTACCCTTGACATATCCTCTCCCTCGCATGAGTGGTAATGGCTGGGTTCAGATCCCTCAGGCTCTTGCTTGGACTGCTTTACCTTGCTTTAGAGCAGCTTCTTTGAATAACAGAGAGCTGGTCTGTTGCTCCCTCTCCCCTCCACCTCCCTCCACCCCCTTTATTCCTGAAACTCTGTAGTGGTCACAAGGATCTTTCTTCACAACAAATATAGCCAAGATAACTCAGTTGTCCTCTAACCAGGTTACAGGTGGGGTTCCCATGCACAGCATAGTCTGGATTTTAAATGTATACAAATAAGCATTCGTGTGCTTGACCCCATGACACAAAAGCATTAGGATTTACTCACTGACAGTTCTTTCATGTACTTTTAAATTCACATTTCCAGATTTGGCTCTGGAACTAACAGTACATTAATGAAAAGATTCAGACACCCTGGGAAATTTCAGAGCCATACTGAGTAAGGACTTGAGCCTAAAAAGCTGTACAAAGAAGATGTAGATGTATTTTGTTATATACACATTCCTTTTCATTGTTATTAATTTTTTTTTAGAAAAGGAAAATATCTGCTTAGTATTAGTCTCACTTTCTCAGAACAGACTGGATGGTCATCACACACAGTGCCATAACAGATAAAATCAGTCCTTTCCCTAGCAGCCTTTTTGTGTCACTGCTTGCCTTTGATTATATTGTGTGTATCTAGTCTTGATCTGTCGCTTTCTCCAAGGCCAGCAAAGTAAACTCATCCTCCTGACTCACAGCTCCAGATGGATTCAAGCTCAAGCACACTGTCCCTCTGGAATTTGGCATATGTAGGTTTATATGCCCTAATCAATCAGGCTGATTTCAGTTAATCCTAATCGTCCTATTAGGGTTCCCAGATAGCAACAACAGCAGCTAGAAATCCCCAAGCAGCCTAATTGACTTCATCTAATTACATTCCTTCTTGAGATTTCCATTAAACTACCCCCTGAATTCATTACAGTGCTTGGCTATAGGTTTCTAGGACTTCACAGCTACTGGGATAGTTTGGTTCTAGAGAGCCAAAGTAGTTACTATATATAAGATCTCGCCACCTCCACGCAGCTATCTGTCAGCTGTCCTGCCCTAGCATATATCAAATGCACCATCTAATCACTGTGGGGGACACCAGTTTTGACTCCTGGCACTTAGGCTCATCTCTGCTGACGTGCCGCCTGCAGTTCTTGCCTCGTAGCACTGAACGAACTGCACAAGTCGGAGACTGCCAGCTCTTATTAACCTCTCACATAAAGGATTTATAGATATGTCTCATTATAAGGTAAGGAGCTGACATTCATCTCAAAAGCAGTTAGCTTGTAAAAGAATGCTCTTTTGTCAGTACTCACCTTCCTCCATGCTCTTTCTGTGGCAGTAAATTGTAAACTGTTCAGACGAGATGGCATCTGTCACAGTTAGGTTTCTTTGTCTAATTTGATCACTTCTTCCATTAAAGTAATGCTTTGGCTTTCCAAATGTTGCTAAGCTCTCAGTGCCTGCCTTTTGCAAAACACAGTAATGTAACCCTGAAAAAAAACCAAACCAAAACAAAAAAACAATGGCTATCTTCCACCCTTGGGATTAAAAAGAGGAAAATTCTAGGGTAAGGATAAAATTGTTGAGCCCTGTCTCATTTCTGTACATGCAATTGATATCAGCTTCTGTGAAACCTGGCTCGACTGGAAGCAAAGGATCGTTTTCATGGTGATTTCACATGCAGCATGCATGTATATCAATGCTCAGACTGGAATGCACTTAAAAATTAAAATAAAATGCATGCTAGACACTGGAAAATAGGCACTTTGACAACTGTCAGGTTGGAAAGTGCTTTATATGTAAGACAAGCCATTGTGTTCAGTGTGTTTGGAAACTAATGCCACTTCTCACTTTTACGGATAGTTCCTCTAGGTGGGAATGACATGGATATCATTCACATGGAAACTGCCAGATTGATGTCAGTAAGACAGCAGAGTGTTCAGGTTCATTGGAAGGAATACAATAGCTTTGCTAAAATAAAATCCTTGACACAGAGGGAGCAGGTCAGGAAGGAATGTACCCCTGCCAAATGTTTACTCTTGCATCTCTGCCTCATAGAGGGTGTGTTCCCTCTCGAAGCAAGGCCAAGGACAGTTGAGAAATTCTGTGTGAATAACACCTGATTGGTGCAGGAAAAGAGCTATGCAATTAAGCCATAAACAATGTTTGTGGTCGTTTTAACTACGTTTAAGACATGGTAAATCACCAAGTCGTGAAGTGATGCTGGAGGGAGATTATATTTTACAAAAATATTGATGTTTATACTAGATTAATGGCTGCTCGCCTGTAGATGTGAACGTTGAACTGCATAGCTATTCAAGGTCAGGCTGCGTCTGAGCTGCAGACACAATAAGTCACTAGAAAGTTTTGTGCAAAAGGATTTGGCCTGGCTAAGGTTGCTAAGTACTGCTCTGTATAACTTTGAACTGATGTTTTATGAATAATTTTCATTCCAGAGGGATTAGAAAATCCTTTTAGTAAAAGGAACACACACCAGAACTTACAAAATGCATTTACAAAAACTTTCTATCCTAATTGAATGTCAGTTTGGGGCTACTTTTCTCCCTTTTCTTGTCCTATTTTGGCACTAACACAAAAGGAAGCTCAGAGGGGCAAAAAGAAGTTTTAAAAAAAAAAATCAAGAAAGGAATATAAACACACAAAAAAAGCAAAGAGAATACAAAGTAGAACTGAAGAAACTTTAAGTGCTTTCTCGGCATTGGAGACATCAGTGACTTTATAAGAGATGCAGACATTCAGCATTTTGTTGGCACTGGGAGAAGTGAAGGCCTAATTCCTCCACCCACTGGAGGCACTGGCTGAGGATTTCTCCATTGCTTCAGCAGATACAGGCAATTTTTCTACCAATGCACTGTATGGCTCGATGCAACTCAACCTTATTTAAACAGCTTGACTCCTTACGCTAAATATTATACTCTCCAAATTATTTACATGACACAAATATGGGAGGGTTTTAGTAATTTTTCTTGGTGAGTTTTAAACTCTTTGGGAAAGAACATCTTTTCTCTGTGACTCACTTGTAAATTTTAAATGTTCTGACTTCAGTCCAGAAATCCTTGGCTGACATGTTTTTCCCACTGATAACACATTTCACATCCCAAACATCTTCCTTTCCATCAAATGACATGGTACAACCCATCCTTTTGTCCCTTCTGCTAAAACAGAGAACAATACAGGGACGTGGAAAACATGCAGGTAAAACGCGGAGCAAAAATGGACTACATTCGTCTAACACTTGTTTTGAAGCAGTTAGACACTAATTTGTTCATTCAGTCACAATTTGCACCTCTCTTTGAAGACCCAGACAGGTAGAATGATCTTCTGCATGTAGGCTGGTTTAAATAGTGATGCTAGAGAAACAGGAGGAACTACAAGCAGAGGAAAGTTTCTACTTGCCTTTTCTTGGGCAGATCTCTCTGAAAACATTACACAGTGCAGCTGAAAGTTGCCAGTGTTGGTTTGGGGTTTTCTTTTTTCTTTTTCTTTTTCTTTTTCTTTTTCTTTTTCTTTTTCTTTTTCTTTTTCTTTTTCTTTTTCTTTTTCTTTTTCTTTGCATGCTATTTGTAGGCTTCCTGTGGTCAGCTGGGGATCCAAAGCCACATTATGCAGAAGTGCTTAGATGCTTCAGGAAGGCCCCAGATTACATGTCATCCATACTACCTCCTGCTAGCACTAGAACAAGTTCTCTACCTGTTTCTGGTTCACCACTTACAGCTGTGCCTACACTCACAAATGCAACATAGCTGCCAACCTACGTGTGGGGAACAGCTGGCTCCCTGGGAAGCCTGTGGAAGTCAAGGGGAGGACAACATTAGTGAATGACAGACTATGGGGAGGTCCCCAAAGTGTGCTTTTGTTCATGTAGTCAGCCATCAATTTCACCAGCTCAGCATGTTGGCTGGCAGCTCCTTGAGGTTTACGGAAAACAGGAGGGCACGTTGATGCTTTCTGTTGCTGGAATAAGAGCTGGAAATGGTTATGTTCCTGATTTCAAGGACACACTGCTGCTTTCCTTGCCTTACAAAGACAGGGGCTGCTTTGTCTGCTCACAGTAATGCTGAACATGTCACAATCTGAGAGGCTTAATTTTGGGAGAAGACAGTGTTTTTAGGAGGGAGATAGTAAGCTGAGATGCCTCGCACATCTGACAGTGGATGCTCAGTGTGATCTTGAGATCAGGGGTGTTTCTGCTGTGGGGGACAGTTCTGGGGGTGTACACATCCTCAGTGCTGTCAGGCCATGATGCTTTTACCAGCTAACTAAAAAGCCTCAGGGTGAAAATTAATCCCAGCATTTGTTTCTCTTCGGTGGGACTATCTGTGCAACAAATGCCCTGTGTAGAGTATAGAGACGGACACTACAATATCACTTCCTTTGCCTGTCTTCTATTTTCCTTAATGAGATGAACAGAATGAGAGAAAAATCTTCTGTTCCTGCAACATGAGCTCTGGCAAAGCTGATCTCACTGTGAGAAAGCATTAGCTTCTTAATTTGTGCTATTGAAACTGTTCTGCGGACTTCCATTTGGTTGGGAAAGGAACTCCAAAGTGAAACAACTGCCATGCAGGGGAGGCTGCAGATGGCTCAGTAGTAACACAGATACTGTACACCTGCACATGTTTGGCACAGAAGGGTTTGAGTACAGATTTGTGAGCTAGCCAAGGGAAGACAGATTTATTTTTTTGAGGAGGCGGGAAGATCAGATCACCTCCAGGTGCTACCCTGATAAACACTGAGAATAACTCACCAGTCCTGTACAGTTCTTCTCTGATCAACTTCATCCTCATGAGAGGAATTAGAGGGACAGATATGTTATCTGGGAAGTTGTCCAGATTCACTTCCAAGGAAGCTAAATACTCACCACAGGCCTGCTATAAGTAAGGCTGTGGGCAGTTGGTTTTTCACCTCCCTCCCCTCCCTTGGTTTCTTTGAGGGAAAGGAGTGTCGGTTGTTTGTAACAGCATCACAGACAGTGAGGACATTAAACACAGTGCCAGCTACCCTGATTCTTCTGTGACTTAAATTTTGGGGGACCTGAATGTAATTTATTAATAAGGAAATCTAATTTTGCTTTTTAGACTGCTCTGCAAATTGAAAGAGATTTTGTAAAATAACCAAACAACCCATTCAGAAGAGACCTCCTCCAGAAATCTGTCTGCATTAGGGAGGAAGTTCTGAGGGGATTTTCCACTTGCTCCAGGAGGCTCTGAATTCAGCCTAGGTTAAGGGGAATAGCAGCAGTTGTCCTGCAGTTCCTACCCAGAGCCCAGCAGTTAGCAGCAGAAAATAAGAAGTCAGCAAAAATGGTGTTAAATGCTTGTCCATATTTCCTCTTGTCATGTACCTTTCAGCTGCAATGTCCTCAGTAGCTATGTCAAATCTACCTGTACCTTCTAAGTGAGCTACAGCCCAGCTTACTTAGATTGGACATATCACTGCAGGGGGCATCGTACTTCCTACAGTCCATGGGCTATCTTTCTTGGAACAAGTACTGCTGTTCCTTAAAACCTCCAGAAGTCTCTACCCCCTTATAAAACAGAAAGATCTGTAGAATGATGCATTCAGAAAGAGAAAGCTAAGAAATGCTCATTGTTGTCCTGTTGTTTCAGCTAAAGCCCACAGGCAATATGACTAGGGGTAAAGCAAAGCCATTTCTTTACAAGGTGGTCACAGCAGTTCAGTGTGAATTCTGTTTTAAACCAATGATTTAATCTTTGTAAACCACTATGTGGTTGCTCTCGGTTCCATTTAACATTGGCTGGCATGGAAGACAGGTTGCATCGATTCTTGTCTGTCTAATCAAAATTGATATAAGCCTGATTTCAAATGAACTAAGCCTGTCTGTAGAGCTTTATGCACTTATTTAAGTTCATGAATTTAAAAGAAAGCCTTTGACCAAAAGACTGCAGATTTCTCATGAAGACAAAACTCACAGCTTAACGCTGATTTTGACAGCTCTCTCATTAACCTTCACTACAGACAGCTGAGGAAAGTTATTTAAGGAGAAAAAGGGTCAATACTTTGCCTAAGTAAATACATAGCGCAGACAACCTAAAAAGAGATACCTATTTTCTGTGACAGCAACAAGAATGAAAAATAATGGGCCAGAGAATTAATTTAGGTTACTTTCTTCTTTCTACATAAGCTTCTCTATAGAAAAAAATGAGCACTAAAGTAAGCTAATGCTACCTGTAAAGGCAACGATATTAATTCTATCCACATTCTCGCACCGTTCTTGAACCCTTCAGAGCACCCAGCTATGGCTTCTTTCAGAAATAAGGTGCTGAGCAGGACAGACCATTTATCTCACCCAGCACTGTTACACATCTGAGGCTGAAGGTACCATGCAATGTTGGATCATACAAACAGAACTAAAGGAGTGAAGGAGAAAGTAAGCAAAGGGGAAACAGAAACACAGAGAACCAAGAGTGAGACTGCAGAGAAAGTTATCTCAAGGGTTCAATTGGTAGCCAATGTGCTTGTTGGGAGAAAAGATATTGGGAAATAACAAGGACCAAAACCTGTGATGCACTGAAGTTCATTTTCTGTAAAGTGCTTTTCTTCCAGTGTTCAGACAGTGCCTTATGCAGACCTCTCTGGACATAGGCTGTCATCTGTCCACTCCTTCCACATTTTGGGAAAGCCCAAAGCAAGTGCCTCTGGTCCAGAAGCAAGGTAGCCAACTCTGCTTGGGTTCAACACCATACTATTCATACAGTTGGTAGAGGAGACAGCTTGTTACAAGCTTAGTTCTCCACCTTGCTATGGTGACTATGCAGTACTACAAGGACAATATCCTGTAGGGGATATAACATTTGCAATTGCAATCACTGTCTTTCAGCAAAATTTCACCTGTTTTGTTTCTTTCTGAAAAGCAGCAGGACTTCTATGTGCATGTGCCTGTGCAGATGAGCCAGAAAATTCAAAGCCATATCTGTGTATTTTTAAAGGAGGATAACAGAGGTCACTTCTCTTTATATTTGCAGTGCTTGGCCTTCCATGCACATTTATCAAGCACAGCCTTGTAAAAATCCAACAACAAGCAGAAAAGAAATCTCAGGGCAAAAATAATGGGTTTGTGCTTTAAAATGCCACTTGGGAGAGGAAAAAAAGCATAAAATTTGCAAACAGTAAACCTTCCTGTTCACCATGGGTTTGTTCCAGCAGGCTGATAGTTCCCACAGCTTCAAGAAGTGAATGTTAACTGGACAGAGAAAATGGCCACCCTTTTCAGGTGCCAAAACAACTGTTCTTGTGGATTGAAAGCCAGGGGCATAGTGCTTAGTTAAAGTGGCAGAAGTGATAAAACACATAGTGGAACTCCAGAGAGTGAGCTCATTTCTTTCTCTCCTACTCCCCTTTTTTGCTATATATTTCCTCTGGTGGGTTAAGGTACCCAGTTGGAGCTCCTGAAATAGAGGAAATCCAGGCAGAAGAGCCTATCCAAGTCTATCAGCAGCCTGCTGTGTTTCACTCCATCAGTGAAGCTTTGCCTTTGGGCTGAGATATAGAAGTTCTTGAGGTTTTTCCCTCTTTCCCCTTAGTCTTGGCCTGGTTTGTACTTTTGGAATAAATACAGAATAAAGAGCCTGTCCCTTTAATGCAGAGGCAGTGAGAAGGGCAAAACTGTTCCCAAGAAGTCAGTAAAAGTGGTAATGCCTATTAATGATTGCAGCAGAGTGCTTTTCAGTTGCCCTATTAAAGGAGCTCTTTGTCCTAATAAATACCAATGAAAAAGCTTGCTCTCAGAGCACCTTCCCTGTGCTTTATTTATAATGAGTCTTCTAATGAGTACATAGTGTTTATGCTTCCTTGAGAGACTCATCACTCCCTCTCTCAGTCTGTTATTTAACATACAGTACTCCATGAAGGTGTCCCACTTCATCCCCAATGCCTCCCTCCCTCCTCCCACAAACGTCCATGTACTGTTTGTTTCAAGGGCGTATGCAACTCTGAAGGAAAAGTGAGTGCTGGAAGAGAAGCAGCCATCCCAAATGTTACACACCACAGAGCAGGAAGAGGAGCAGGCATCCCAAATTGTCATTGTTTCAGTGTGGGCCCACCAAGGACATCTCTAAAGCAGTTCCTATATCACAGAATCACCAAGGTTGGAAGAGACCTCAAAGATCATCAAGTCCAACCTGTCACCACAGACTTCATGACTAAACCATGGCACCAAGTGCCACATCCAATCTCCTCTTGAAAACCTCCAGGGATGGTGACTCCACCACCTCCCTGGGCAGCCCATTCTAATGGCTAACGACTCTCTCAGTGAAGAACTTTCTCCTCACCTCCAGTCTAAACTTCCCCTGGCACAGCTTGAGACTATGTCCTCTTGTTCTGGTGCTGGTTGCCTGGGAGAAGAGACCAACCCCCTCCTGGCTACAACCACCTTTCAGGTAGTTGTAGAGGGCAATAAGGTCTCCCCTGAGCCTCCTCTTCTGCAGGCTAAACAACCCCAGCTCCCTCAGCCTCTCCTCGCAGGGCTTGTGCTTGAGGCCTCTCAGCAGCCTCATTGCCCTTCTCTGGACACATTCAAGTGTCTCAATGTCCTTCTTAAACTGAGGGGCCCAGAACTGGACACAGTACTCAAGGTGTGGCCTAACCAGTGTGGAGTACAGGGGCACAATGACTTCCCTGCTCCTGATGGCCACACTATTCTTGATACAGGCCAGGATGCCATTGGCCTTCTTGGCCACCTGGGCACATTGCTGGCTCAAGTTCAGCTGGCTGTCAATCAGCACCCCCAGGTCCCTTTCTGTTTGGCAGCTGTCCAGCCACTCCAACCCCAGCCTGTAGCGCTGCATGGGGTTATTGTGGCCGTAGTGCAGCACCTGGCACTTGGATTTGTTGAATGCCATCATGTTGGATTCTGCCCATCTGTCCAGTCATATATGTATGTCTTCAATCTGGATTGTGTTTGCACTGGTACTTGAACAGGTCATACACCAATTTGTGACATCTGGTTTAAATACCTGGTAATCCACAGTAGTCAGCTGTCTCAGTGGAGGATGATGATCCATGTGGCAGTAAAAACACAAGTGTTGATAGGCTGGTGACTACTGAAGCATCTGAGAACCATCTGGAGGGAATTGGTTCTTCTCCTTCCACAAAGGTGGAAGGACCATCAGCCCTGTCAAAGTGTCCCTATACCAATGAATGAAGCATGGGCAGTAAGCAGGAGGAACTGGAGGCCATTGTGCAGTGAGAAAACTGTGATACAGCTGCCACCGCAGAAGCACGGTGGGGTGACTCACATGACTGCAGTTCATGGCTACCAACTTGGAAGAGACAGGTAAGGAAGGGAAGGTGAGGTAGTGAGGTGATTCTTTGTGTCAGGGAGAGCTCTGAATGCCTACAACTTAATGACAGAGATGACAGGGTTGATTGATTGTGGGTAAGAATCAAGGGGAAGGCCAACAAGGCTGATATCATGGTAGGAATATGCCACAGACTGCCCAATCAGGATGACAAGACTGATGAAGTACTCTGTAAGCAGTTGGGAGAGGTTTTGCAATCACTGCCTCTTGTTCTCATGGGGGACTTCAACCTCCCAGATGTGTGCTGGGAATATAATGCAGCAGAGAGGGAACAGCCTGGAGGTTCTTGGATTGTGTGGGAGATAACTTCCTAATGCAGATGGTGAAGGAGCCAGCTACAGAAGGTGCCCTTCAGGACTTGCTGCTTGTTAACAGATAAAGACTTGTAGGAGATGTAATAGTCAGAGGCTGTCTTGGCCTCTGTGATCATGAAACGACAGAGTTTTCAATTCTTGGAGAAGTAAGGAGGTAGGTTGGCAGAACTGCCACCTTGGACTTCCATAGGGCAGACTTTGGCCTGTTCAGGAGACTGAATGGCAGTGTCCCTTGAAAGGCCATCCTGAAGGACAAAGGAGTGAGGGAAGATTGGGCACTCTTCAAGAAGGAATTCTTCAAAGCACAGGAACAGGCCATGCCCATGTCCCTGAAGACAGCCTAGTGGGGAAAAAGGCCAGACTGGCTTAATGGAGAGCTTTGGCTGTAACTCAGGAACAATAGGAGAGTTTATGGCCTTTAGAAAAGGGCTGAAACACTCTGGAGGACTACAAAGTCACAGTGAAGCTATGCAGGGTAAAAATTTGAAGGGCAAAAGCCCAGCTAGAACCCAATCTAGTTATTGCCATAAGAGATAATAAAAACTGCTTCTATAAATTAATTAGTAACAGAAGAAGGACTAGAGAGAATCTTCATCCTTTATTGTAGGCAGGGGGAAACATAGTGACTAAGGATGAGGAAAAGGCTGAGGTACTTAATGCCTGCTTTGCCTCAGTTTTTAATAGCAGGACTAGGGAAGATTGTGGAACAAATCATCTTGAGTGCCATAATACACCAGGACAACCAGGTGATCAAACCCAGTTGGCATGACACTCCTGTTTAATATCTTTATCAATGATCTCGATGAGGAGATTGAGAGCACCCTCAGTAAGTTAGCAGGCAACAGTGAGTCAGGTGGGAGTGTTGATCTGCTGGAGGGTTGGAAGGCTCTTCAGAGGGACCTGGACAGGCTGGATCACTGGGGTGAGGCCAATCATATGGGCTTCAACAAGTCCAAGTGCCAAGTCCTGCACTTGAGCTGCAACAGCCCCATGCAATGCTATGGGCTGAGGGCTGAGTGGCTGGAAAGATGCTTGGCAGAAAGGAACCTGGGGGTGTTGATCAACAGCTGGCTGAACATGAGACAGCAGTGTACTCAGGTGGCTGAGAAGACCAACAGCATCCTGACTTGCATCAGGATCTGTGTGGTCAGCAGGACTAGAGAAGTGATTGTCCCACTGTACTCAGCACTGGTGAGGCCACACCTTGAGTACTGTGCTCAGTTTTGGGTACTGCAGTATGAGAGACATTGAGGTGCTGGAGCATGTCCAGAGAAGGGCAGCCAAGCTAGTGGAGGGTCTAGAGACTAAGTCTTATGAGGATTGGCTGAAGAAGCTGGGATTGTTTAGTCTGAAGAAAAGGAGGCTGAGGGGAAACCTTGTTGCTCTCTACAGCTACCTGAAAGGAAGTTGTAGAGAGATGGGCATTGGTCTGTTCACAGAATTGTTTTTGTTGGAAAAGACCTCTAAGATCATCAAGTCCAACTATCAGCTCAAGACCACCATGGCCACTAAACCATGACCCAAAGTGCCATGTCCAAATGACTCAAGCCTGTACTTGACACCTGCCAGAAAGCAAAAGCAGCAAGAACCAATGGAGCTACATCAACAAGTCCATTTCTACTCAGTAATTCAGAGAATCCTGATAGAAAAGTTGAGTGAGAACAAGTTCTCATAAGTCACAACTTATAGGACAAGAGTAAATGGCATCAGGTTACCCCAGGGGAGGTCTAGGTTAGACTTTAGGAAACAGTCCTATACCAAAAAGGTTATCAAAGACTGAAACAGGCTGCCCAGGGGAGTGGTTGGATCACCATCCCTGGATGTATTTAAAAGCTGTCTAGAGGTAGTGCCCAAGTTTATGAGGTAGTAGTGGCCCTCATAGAGTGAGATAATGGTTGGACTTGATGATCTTCGAGGTCTTTTCCCACCATGGCAATTCTGGGATTCTGTGAATTTGGCTTAGAAGCATTCATTCACTATGAAAAAGCAAATCTATTCCTCTTTGATGGGTGCTTTTATGGAGATTGTCAAGACAGAAAGCTCACTTGTCAAGTAGCATTTTTGCCAAAGCTCCTTATGCCTGGAGTTTGCCACAGCACATTCTGTATCTGGCCGTGTCCGGGTGGGACACGAGTTGCATTAATAACTCCGTGAGACTTCACGTGGCTCTCTGCTGCTGTTCAGAGTCATGCCTTAAGATTGCGGGATCCTACGTGACACATCCCTAATGTGATCTTGTGACAGAACAGAAGTAATTTATGTTACCAGGGTGCCTGAGAAATTAAAAAAAAAAAAAAAAAAAAAGGCAGCCTATTATAGGGTTGATCCATTGCCTTAGGCCAGAAGATAGACTCTGAAGACTTTCTTTTATTCTCTGTGTCTTTCTTTTAAGCTTTGAAGCTAGAAGTAAAAGGGTTTCCCATCCTTAAGCATATCAATTCCCTATGCTCTTTCTGAGCCTCTGCAATGCCTGTTTTAACAGGAGACCAAAATTAGGCAGATTACATAAGGAGACTTGGTTCAGCATTAAGATGAGTCTTATATTTGCTGTCCATCAGCATAAAATCGCAACAGCAGCAGTTTTTGTTGTATCTAGCAGTTTGGCATTTAGAAAGGCAAAATTATGTTTTGGATTGAGGAATTAATGGAAATAGAAGGGCTCTTTGATCTGGAAGCATAAAAGCAAGATGCTCCTCATACTGGTTTTTCAGTGCCTCCTGCAAGCGGGCAAACTCATGATTCACTTGATCTCCTCTGGAGGGTGCTCCACTACATAGCTGAGCCTCAGAGGCAAGGAATGAGGGACTCCTAGTCCTCTCACATCTCACATTGGGCTTAACATCTGAGCTGACCAGGAGAAAGATAGCTCCTAGATGAAACTGGGGTGTCACCTGTAGCAAAAGCCTGAACCTTTTGTTCTGGAAATGAAGAAAGACTGGAAGCTCTCTGGGAATCAGCTAGGGAGATATCTGAGCATAGACTTGAACCCTCCAGAAAGTGCACAGCCGATTTCTATACCAGCCAGAACTGGCATGCTATGTTCACATTCAGCTTCAGACATGACACAACTCAATAATCCATCCTGGAGCTGACATAAACCATCTGGTCCTTGTCTGGACTGTGTTTCCAAGAAAGCAGACGAGAAAAAGTGCTTTGAGGAACAGATGATACCTTGCTGAGAAAATAAAAAGTGTTGCCTGTGAAGCATCTGCACCTCCCAGCATCTGGTGACCCACTCCCTCTCTTCAATTTTATCTGGGTAAGAAATAGGTTTCCAAAGAACACAAGAGAGCTCACCTGGAGGGAAAGAAAGATAACCAGATTTTTTTCCCTTCTTATCACAGAATACCACCCAAAATTAGACCCTGATTTTTGGTGAAGTCCTGGTGAAGAACGTATACAGGATTCAACAACATGTGAGGGAGCAGTTACAACTATGAGGCTCAAAATGAAGCCACCCTGAGAACTCTGCTTGATTTTTTCAAACTTATACTACATGCGTCCTTTTTATAACTGGCAATTACTGCTGACTCAGTGGGTGAAATCAGAAATAAGATACACCTTCACTCTTGATCAGAGACCTCTCTTTTTTCACTTTTTGAGAACCGTGATGCCCAGGGAGGTTTGGATCGTACCCATTGCTGCACAAAATTACTGCTCCAGAACAGCACTTGATATACTTCAGTCCCCTTCCTTTAGGAAGCCAAGTGTGGTAAACAGGGCCCTGCATGCTTTGAGAGATCCCCAAGTACTGCTTTACTTGAAGATATCAAAGAGGCAGATATATAGTGAGCAGGTAAGTACTGTTAAAGCAAAAAGTGTTTCTTAGTCACTTCACGGTCAGGCATATCTAAGGGTCTAAGTCTTGACATTAATTTTAGCCACTGAATAGGTTTTTAATATACATTGCATAATACAGAACTCTGCACTACCTTCAGAGCCCACTAAACAAAAAAGTATAAGCCTATTCTTATAATAGAGGATACTGATATTTTGTTATCAATTTCCACAGAAATAAAACTGTACTCTAGACCAGTTGTAGAACAGCACTTGCACATAATACATGCACAGTAACTTTATCTGTGTTTTAATCGTAAGTCATACAAATGAATCATAGAATCATTGAGGTTAGGAAAGACCTCTAGGGTCATCAGGTCCAACTGACAAGGCCCACTAAAGCATGTACTGAAGTGCCATGTCTACATGGTTTTTGAATGCCTCCAGGGATGGTGACTCCACCACCACGTTCCTGGGCAGCTTGCTTCAATGCCTGACCAGTAAAGAAATTCTTCATACTATCTAATCCAAACCTCCCTTGGCACAGCTTGAGGCCATTTCCTCTCATACTGTCAATAGTTATGTGGGAGAAGAGACTGACCCCCACCTCACTACAGCCTCCTTTCAGGTAGTTGTGGACTACCTGAGCCTACTCTTCTCCAGACAAAATAGAGTCACAGAATCAGAGAACGAACTAGGTTGGAAAAGACCTTTGAGATCATCAAGCCAAATGTATTACCTAACACAATCTAATCAACTAAACCATGGCACTAAGTGCCACATCCAGTCTTTTTTTAAACACTTCCAAGGACAGTGACTCCACCACCTCCCTAGGCAGCACATTCCAATGGCAAATCACTCTTTCTGTGAAGAAATGTTTCCTAACATCCAGCCTAAACCTCCCTTGGTGCAACTTGAGACTCTGTCCTCTCATTCTGTCACAGTTGCCTGGGAGAAGAGACCAACCCCACCTGGTTACAGCCTCCTTTCACATAGTTGTAGAGAGCAATAAGGTCTCCCCTGAGCCTTCTCTTCTCCAGGCTAAGCAACCCCAGCCACTCCTCACAGGGCTTGTGCTCCAGACCCCTCTCCAGCTTTGTTGCCCTTCCCTGGACATGTTTGAGCATCTCAACATCCTTCTTGAACTGAGGGACCCACCAGCTTCACTGAGCTACGAGACTCAAAACCCAATTATTTTCATTTTTCTCAAGAAAAGAAGAGCACCTTCATGGCTTTTTTTGTTGTTTTGTTTTTGGTCATTATAAATAACACTTGATAGTAGGTATGTGCACGCACACCTGTGTGCTTCTGTGTGTATTGGTACATTCCGAATCACTGACATTGCACGGGCAAGCCTCCTACCTCCCAGCTTTTCCCCACAGCATGTTATCACACAATTCCATGAATCCTGCCAAGTCCTACAATACTTGTGTACTAGTTACTTTTTCATTAAAAATACACTGCTTGCAGCTCATTATTACTGCCTGTGAATGAAAACTGTAAGAAGTACCTAGCTCCCAGAGTCGCAAGAACAATTCAGTTGGTGGGCTGATTCGATCTGACAGCATTTACAGTCTCTGCCCAGGAGGATCTGAATTCTTAACAAAGCTAAGTGCCTGAAAGAAGAGAGGCTGGACTATCTGTATTGAGCAGATCATGCATTCGCAACAGCAGAAGGTTGCTGCTTTCTAACAGCAGCTTTACCAAATGTCCACTGGATCTTCTACACAGTAAATAAAAGTTATTGCTTATAAAGATGGTGCTTTGGAGGAGTTTATTCTCTCTAGCAATTGCATATCAACTGTTCCAAACTATCAAGAGAAAAAAAGCTGTCTTAATTGCTGTACTAGCTTACTTGGAAGGAAAGCATCCATTTTCACACAAAATCATCTATAATGGTTTTTCAGGCCAAAATAGACCTTTGTCTATCTAACTGCTACCTGAGGTTGGGGTTTCCCCTTCAATTTACATCCATTTCATCACCTGCTCAAGCAGTCAGTATCCTCTTTATAGTTTTTACAGGTATGGGTTTTGGCACTGCCTTTCACCTTGTCTGTTTTGTTGGTTTTTTTATGAAGCAATACTTTCTGCAGTTCCTCTGGAAGGAGGAAAAGGTAGTGGGGAGCAGATGGAAAGGACACAACACCACCAATTTGGCTTTCCTCCAGCAATGATATGCACTAGAGGTAACTATTCTAATGGTCTCTGTTCTTTTCTTGCTGCTTGGCTGGTTGTATGCTATAGGAAAATTCTTATTTTTATTTCCTACTCCTATCTGTCTGAAAGGGTTATGTCTAAATAATGGATCCCCTAGACCAGTCTGCTCTGCAAGCTGATGCTCAAGTGGCTGCTTCTTTATTGTAAAGTTGATAACACAATTTTTAAATGCAGAACCTTCACAGCAGGCAACTGAATGGCTGGCCAGATGGCTGGGTTGTATTTGAGAGTCCCTGAGCTAGCAACTTCTTAGTCATCAAGGTTCTCCAATTATTGCCATCTCCCACTTACTTGTGTCTCCATTAATTCATATCAATATCACAAAGGGCCATTTGTTGGAATTAACTCTAAGAAACAACGATGCCAAAAAAAGTAGAAGAATTCATGATGGCCAGGAGTGGCCCCTACCTTTGGAACCAAGGTTTGCTGTTCCTTTCGTTGCTGTAGATTCAGCAGCTGACAGTAAATGGCATTCAGCATTACTGGGGATTTAAATAAATAAATAAAGAAAGATGTAGATATTTCAACATCAAGGCATTAGTAGAGACTTCTTAAAACATGACTGTCAGGAAACCACTTATTAATCTCATTTGAATTCAAATGCAGCTTTACATGTGTTGGATGCATATGGTTTTTCACATTAAGATGTAAAGTTTATACAAATCCGAAGTGTGAATGGTTCCCCTGAGTGCTGATGACAAATATTCCAGTATCAACACTTAGCTGCTAAGCTTACCTTAAAACTTGCTGGGGTGATAAGCTGCTGGTAATTTCTCTGCCAGCATTAGACAGGGAAACAGCAGAGCTTCTGTGCACTTCACACAGAGACTAACTGAAGCACAGGGCATGTATGAACTATCCTTCTCCTGCTGTTCCAGCTGGCTGATAATTCATGATTAAGGAGCCACAAAATGTGAAGTCAGAGCCCAGAATCATCGAAGGAAGTTGAAAACAAAAGACTTGGAAGTCCTATGAGTAGACAGCCACGGTCTTGTGCAAAGGAACAGTATAAGTCAATTAATCCTTCCTGCCTTTTTCAATTACCCCACATATTCTGTCAGTAAGCAGAGTTCTATCAAGATTTCTGTGAAAGACATTACAAAATAAATGAGAAGGGGGAAAAATCAAACCCAAAAACTTTTTAAAACTTATATCTACTTTAAAATGTCTCCTAGATATCTTGGTATTTCACTGATGGGCACAGCAGAGATAAGAGAATGCCCAGTCTCCACAGATAACTTTATCTGGCATAGTCACCACAGTGATGTCAGAGCAGACAAGGAGAATAAACAATTGAACTAATGGGGCTTTTCTCTCTGCAACTTCTTTAACTCCTGATGATCCAGTGAAGTGTTGATGAAGACTCCTGATGATGAAGTATCCTTCAGTGGGAATAACCAGGGCTTTTTATTAATGGAAATCTAAGATAGTTTTGTGAATGAAAACCTTGGGGATTTTATCCAGAATCACAAGGTCCCAAATTAATTGCTTGTATTGGATTTCATTACAGGAAAGCTGAAAGAATTTTTCTATAGTGGAACCTGAAGGAACAAGTCCAAGCAACTGTTTAATATTGAAATATCAGTAGAAGAGATTTTAAAATACACCATCAAAATTAACAGTAAATTCTTACAGTCATGTGGTGTTACCCAAAAGTTCTGAAGAAACTCAAATGTTGAAAACTGGCCTCTGTTTCACAGGAACAAAATGGGAAAGAAGTGATGACACTATTTTAAAAAAAGGCTTTGAAGGAGAGATTATCCAGAGAACTACAGACAATTTGTCTGATTTCCACTAAATTCAATAGAATGCCACAGTCAATAAAGCTTTTGAGGAAGGAATCCACAGCACCAAAAGTTATAAAGTTCATCAGAGAGTGAACAGATGGAAAAGGGTAATCTCATTGGTGCAATTTCCTTGCACATCCCAAAAGTTTTTGATGAAATGTTAGAGCAAAAGATAAGATTCTCACTTGGAGTGGTAAATTGGTAAAAGATAAGAAGCCAAGAAATATATGACCAGTTTGCACAGTGGAGGGAAGTCTAGCAGTCACACAATGATGTGTACTGGGACTATATCCATAAGATAAGATGAAAAAATGGGGTAAATAATAAAGTATGCTGATGATACTAAATCATTCAAAGCAGCAAAAAAGAGTGCAATTTATCTGCAAAGAGCTCAGAAGTATGACACTGAGTGACTAGAAAGTAACAGGGCACAGTAAATTCCATTCTTGTTGCAAAATAGCATACATTAAGAAAACATCTATGTATGTACACACACACAGAGTGTATTCTGGTTGAGCTCTGCCATGTAGGTGTCATGGTAGGGCCAAACAGCCCCATCACAAACCCAGACAGACACTAAGGTGTCTAGACACAGTCCCTTTCTCCCTCCTCCATCCTGCAGAAAGCCAGAGTAACGCAGGAGAAGGAACAAAGGGGACAGAACCATGTATGTCTGGTAAACAACCCTGTGTCTATGGTAAGAGCATGTGTTCTAGCCACAGCCTGGTAGAACCCCTTCCCATTGGGTAACTATGTGCTGGTTTCAGTGCCCTTATTGCTCCAATCAGTCTCGGGCAAGATTTACATTCAGGCTGATTTCTAGTTGCCTGTGCCTTGCTCAAGCCTTGCATGCTTAAACCTGCTTGGACCTTGTCTGGCTTGAAACTGCCTTGAGTTGCACAGCCTCGAGTTGCCCAGTCCTGCTCCTGGGATAAAGCCACGAGCATACACACCGCAACCTACGAGAGAAGCCACGAGCTTAGGAATCAGAACCAAGCCTTCTTCCCTTTGCATCCAGGATTTTGCCGTGCCTCAATTCACCCAGGACAAAGCAAGTGCCCATCGCAATAGTGCCATTAAGAGCCCACTGTCTGCTGAAGCCAGACCTGCCATCGATGACTGTGTGGCATTCCTGCCAGCAACCAGCTGTGCCGGGCGCATGGGAGCGCCCCAAAGCCTCTAATACACAGCAGCAGCACTCCTTACCTGGGTACAACCAGTTGTGAGTAATTAATTCACTGCCTCTATGGTATAACAGTTCTTGTTGAGTCTCCCCCTCACACTGTGGTCGAGTGCCATTTTGCTCCCGGGGTATTCTCTTTGTTATATTCCTGCCAGTTTGCATAAAACAGTTAAATTGTTATAGTTGCCCAAATACTGTACATTCCCATTGGAAATATTTGTTAACTGTACACTGAACCTTTTGATATGTTTTGGCAATTGTCATATTAATAAAGGTTATTAGTATTTTGATTCATATTGCCATACCATTTATAAATAAAGGAAACCAATTAACAGTAGGAAAGAGATTTTGTGTCATGTGGACAAAGGTCTGAAAACATCAGTTCAGTCAACTAAAGCAGCACATAAGCTGCTAGGAAAGCATACTACTGCACATAAACTAAAGGAAAGAAATCAAGGGCAACAAAGAAAACATAATTATGGCATTGTATAAATGTTTCGTGTTGCTCCCACCACCACAAAGATGAATTACTAGACTCAAGATAAAATGCAGAGCAGGCAACTGGGATGACAGGGAGTTAGATAAAGCTTTCATACTGGAAGAATAACGTCACATCTACATTAGAATGTAATTGAGTGGTGAAGGGTGGAATGATAGATCAAAGCAGTTGAGGCTGAGAGCAGAACACCTGAAGGGAAATCGTTTCAGGGGTCCAAAGCTGACATTGGAACGAGTCACTGGTTTGGACCCTTCTGTTTCTTGTAGGACTTGGAGCAGAGCTTCTAGTTTGGTAGAGCCAGAAGCAACCAAGCCGTGAAGAGTAAATTAAACTAGTTGCCTCAGACCTCACATTGAACAACAATTCTAATATAGATACAGAGTGGTTGGGGGGTGTTTGGTGGTTTTTGTTTTGTTGGTTTTTTTTTAATTACATAGGATTTTTCTTGTTCAAGGCAGAAGAAAGGTAGTTAGAGAGGGCTATAATAGAGGCCTGTAAAATTAAAGATTACTTGAGAGAGGTAAACAAGGAACAGCAATTCCCTCTCTTTCTTCTAACATAAGAAGTAAAGATATCAAATTGAATTTTCAGGCAACAGGCTTAAAGCAAAAGGAAGTACTTTTTCACACGCTGCATAATGAAATTGTGGAACACATTACACAGGATGCTTGCAAGGCCAAAACCATAAATGAGTTCAAAAAGAAATTATATAAATTAATGGAAGAAAAGCCTGCGATGGGTTAAACCTGATGATGTAGATGCAATTTACAGGCCAGGAAGAGCTTCAGATTTTCTGAAATTAGAACCACAGTGTATATCCCTTACTCTTCACTACTAGTCACAGTAGTGACTCAGGGAACTATATTCCAAAATTGCTGTGAGCCAGGAAAACCCAGTCTGCAAAGCTCAGGCACAAAAATGCCAGCAGATTTAACTCCTCACACATTTGTTGTCTCTTAACAGTAATTCAGCTCTCCTTTTTGGTGGCTTCTGATTTTAAAATCTCTCTCTGATTGTCACTGGTGTGTATGCAACAACTGCTATGTACATGTTCATAGCAACTAATCTAGGCTCCACCTTGGCTGGAACATCCTTCAGATACCTCATTTCAGTTCAAATTTCTGAGCATAAGCATCAGTCTCTGAGGAGAGAGAAAAGAGAGAAAAAGTAGTAGTAAGCACCTCGGCTTTGCAGTGGTAAGTATTGTGGCCAAAAGAGCATCCATAGAGTGGAATAAATGGCACTGAACATCCCATATCTATACTACATGTATTTGTCTTGGGGTTATTTTAAACTGGTTTTCATTTGGTCCCAAGGACGTGAATAGTGCTGGCAGCTGGATCACACTAAGCACGCTGCTGGAGCACGTACTGCGATTCAGTTTCATCCAAAAGGAATCCACTCAACAGTATGAACCAAAGCACAGTAGGAGTGTGGGGGCAGTCATGCCAAATCCAAATTTAAATGCTAATGTGGCATACCGACTCACTATTATAAGAAGGCTTTGTAAGGGGCTATTGTCAATATGCCATAGGGTAAGAATTTAACCTACTGGGAACAATTAAAGTTTTCCCAATTATTTCCCTTCTTTTCCTTCCCTACAATTTACATTCCGATTGTGTCAAGCCATTTATTTAGCAGTTAATTCATTGCTTGTAAGTCAAGAAATATGGCTCATTGAGCTCATAGACAATGCAATTTATTTTCCCATTTTTTAAGCAAGAGCTTGAACTGTTTTGTCTTCTTTTTAAACAAAGCTTCCTAGACATCATCAAGAAGTCATATATGGCGGGGGCACACCCATGAGATTGCATGATGCCATGACTGCAGCATGCAGCTCTCAACAGGCATTGTGCTAAACCCATTAAGCCCTAGGAGCAGAATGTTTGTGTATCTCTCCATTCAAAATGGTGGCCCTGTCATACAAGGTATTATATCTGTATATTGCACAGAAACGTGTCTGATTTCCAAGGTTATGAAGGTGGGGTGAGATAGGAACTGAGCAGCTGAATCTGAGATTCATCACGCCCACCTTAAGGGCCAGTGTGTTGGCAGAATTCAGACTGGATTTCTGTGTGTAACAATCTCACTAGCAATGCTCATTAGCAATGGCAAACCTCCACACAAGATGATAAAGCATTGGGAACCTGAGTTAATTTCAGGAGAGCTAAGATAATGACATCAAGGTTTAGACCTTACATCAGGAGGGGTTTTTTTCTCTCTTTGCACAGACAAGCCAGTACACAATCTCTGCTCCAACTTGGTCTTAGAAACCAATGAAAAAATTCATCACCAATAGTAAAGCAAAATCAACACGAGGCTAGCAGAATGTCTACGTTCAATTCTAAAAGCAATATGAAACAATTGGGTATTTATCTTGCACAGTAGAAGACATTTTTTAAAGCAGATATGTATGTAAAGCAAGCATAATCTACTTTTACTGCAGTATCTCCTGGTTTGCAATATTTAATGTCTCCAAGAAAGGGTAAGATATGGCTAACATGCCTGTATGACATAAACAGTGGTGGGAATTACAATTCCATAATCCAATACAAATGAGCATGGTTCAAAGGCAATCAACAGGCCGATAAACCACAGTTTCCAGGGAAGAAGTCATTGAAGCCTGTGGTATTTAATAAAATAATTCCAAAAAGGTGCTTAACCTTGCTGTGCCATCTGAATGAAAACACATTCATATACTGACTTAAACCAATATGGAAATCTTTATTGGTGACATACACCAAAATTCATTCTGGTCCTTCAGTAGCGCTCCAGGATATGCAAGCTGAAGGCCAGAGAGGGAAATTACTCATGATTTTGTGCTAGAAGTATGCTAAGAGTGCATCTTTCCTCCCACTGAATGCTGAACTTTCTTTTAATCTGCCAAAAGGTAAATGACTTTGCACTTACATTCTGTGAAGACAGAGAATTTTTTGCTCACCATAAATACATTTTTACTACATTAAGGACATTTTAAAGTACTGACTAAATCTAATTTAAACTTCTTTTTTTTTTTTTTTTCCACAGCTGTATTTCCAAGTTTCTTAATGTTCACCGTACCTTGTACTATCACATCAACTTACAATTCAGGTAAAACTGAGATGTTGGAGCTCACATGCAGCTAGTCTTTGTTAATTGAAAAATAAATAAATAATTGTTCAACTACCAGTAATACCCACAGAAGAAAATGTTTAATAAAAATGGATGTTTCTCAAACTGTTTCTCAGAGGTGCATTGGGTCGCAGTCTCCTTGTGGAAGTAAATTCTCTTTTGTGCAATGTCCAAGTAGATGGTGCCATACTAAATGGCTTCAGCTTCATTAGCATTGTCTCCTGTCTCTTGTTATAGCCTGATCATAAATGTTCACAACTGTGCACTACAACTAAGCTTGAGTTTTAATGACACTCTAAGGATATGACATCTGATCACTGATCCCACACTACACGTCTTTCTACAAGGGAGTCATGAAAATAGTCCCAGTGTTAAACATAAACCTTTATACTAGAGACTTATGTTCAACAATTCCTCACTGCAAGAAAAAGAAAAATAAATAAAAAAGCAAAACTTAGTAATACCACAGTCTGACCTAGAGACAACATCCATCCCACATGGCAAGTAACAGGAAATGATGGTACATACTCTTTTACCCATTTCTAAAACCAAGGGCCCCTTTGGAAACAAGTTAATAGAACGGAGTCTCACTGAATGCATGCTGCTTCAATGACAGTTATCAGTGCTATGGTACAGTCCTCTTCCTATGTAGCCAGGTATTTATATATTGTCAAAATGTAACTTTTTAAAATCTTTATTTCATTGGTTTTATTTGTACATCTGACCAACGACACTTTTATAATAACCCAAACTTGTGTATCTGTGAAGCACAGTAGCATCTCAAAAGAGGAAACAAATAATGACATCAAAGACCTCATCAGGCTTCACAAGCAAGAATAGGAAGCAGATAGAGGATGAACTTCTGAGTTGTACTCACAAAGCTGTCTGGAAGGAAATCATTCTCTGCTTTCTTTAGAAAACCAGCTCATGACAAATCCAGAGAGGAATGAACCTAGTGAGCTTGCTTCCTTTCTTATTTCTAATTTTTCATAATTGACTTCTATTAGATTGGATTATAAAGTAAACTCAAATTACCGACTCACCAATCCAAAGAAGGCAAGGCTTTAAAGTCTTTAAACAACTGCTGATCAAAGACAATCATCACAGATGCAAGGCTCTGCATTTGTTGGTTGAAGTATATTGTTTGGGAGTAACTGCACTGACTGGATCACTGTGTAGTTCAGGCTGGCCACCACAGACCAGCTGCACATGGGGTGATTGCTCCTAAAGCAAAAGAGGTCCCCCCACAGGAATTAACAGTGGAAGTTCAAAGGTTTCCTCATTCCTTCTTTCAGGGAACTAGAAAATGTAGTAAAAATGTGAAAGGAACTTCTCCCAATAGGTAGACTTTTCTCCATTAAGCTAAGCTCATCTTAGTGCCCAGAGGCTCTGCAAAGATCTCTGGGCTCAATGCGCAGTTGCATGGCAAGGTGGAGGATTGAATGCAATGATCTTTTGAGGCTGTGATCCTTCCTAGAGTTTGTGTCAAACATGCCACAATAAATGTGCAAGGGCATCCTCAGGAAAGGGTAGTAAACGGAGTTCCCCATCATCATTTTGGCTGCCTCCATAGGAAAGGAGACAGGAAAACCTCACCGTCATCCTTGTGGCAAATGGCCTTTAAGAAAAAGAAGTGCAAAGTGCAGGGGGTGCTCTTGGGGTTTATGAGAGGAGATAAGATGCTATAAGGAGATGAACGATGAACAAAGCAGCCAGACAAGGTTAATTTGAACCCCTTCATCTGGATGGTGATTAGATTGAACACATTCTATCCACTTGGGCAAGAAGTCAATTTGTTGCTCCACATGGCTATTAGTAGGATAGATTAGCTTCTCAGCAATAGAGGCTCTAAGCTTGGAGAGAAGCATTCCCAAAGGAGAAAACCAAGTAGAGATAAACTTTAATACTACTTCCCTGTTTCTGTTCCCATAGAAAACGAAGTTGAGCGTTTGTGCTATAGAGGCTGTTCTTGTCCATATACAGAACACATAAGAGCATGGACATTTTCCCTCAGTCCTACTTATATACACTTTGAAATCCCTGAATGGAGAAAAAAAAATAGAGAAGTATAGTTTTAATCAAAACAAAGATCCACCTTGCTACACAGGTGATTATTTTGATAGTTTGCTTTGGCCCTTGCTGATGGGACCAACTGCTCACTAACACCCTGTGAAGCTGAGCTCATTGCCCTTGCCATATCATACTTCTCTATAGCTCTAAGATAAATTTCTGCTTTGGTTTGGAGTACATCACAATTATCCTATTCTAAAGGCAGGAAATAGGGGGAAAAAAGGGGGGAAAGGAGAGAGAGGAAAAAAAATAAATAGAAAAGACTGTTTCACAAAGGAAATCTGTTTTTCTGTCCTGTTTCACAGCATAAATCTTCCTCTGACCAAGTTCACAAGGCTTCAGACTTTACCATTTTTTATGCTTTAAGCACATGATGATCATGCAGCAAGAGACTTGAAGTGTGAGTTCAGGGTCTCAGCTGACCTTCAAAGTAACCATGCATTTTAGCACAGTGATTTCTACAGGCAAATAGGCACATCTATCCATGTTCACATCAAGAGAAAGACAGGGTTCAGCCAGCTGAATCAGCTAATGGGTATTCAAGACCATGCTGATGTCATGCCCACTGTATAAGGAAAGGGCTGGCCAGGGCAAAAGATGATGGGACTTGGAGTTCAGACTGTGACCTATGATGCTTCCTGTTTGCAGAAGAAAGGCCTGGACAGAGAAAAGGATGATGTGGTTTGTAGCTTGGACTGTTTCCAGGAGATGATGATGATTGTTGTTATTGTTATTACTATTAATTATTCCCTTACACTCTCCTAATCTCAACCCACAGTACCTTTTGTGTTTCTTTTTCTCTTGAGTGGGAGGTTTATGTGAGCAACTGTTTTGGAACTCAGCCACTGTAGCATAGTTCCATGGTCCCTAGTAGTGTACTGGTTAGGTATTCCTGGTTTTCACCCAAGTGGCAGGAGTTTGATTCCCAGTAAGGGAACACCAATCAAGCCAGCCAGGGAGTTTTGTGAGAGCATACTGCTGGAACTCAGATGCCAGCTGAGTCAAAAGCACAGGATGAGAGTAACAATAAGAGTTAAAATAAAAATAAGAACTAAATCAAGAGCAACAGCAGAATCTGCCACTCCTGCTTCCATTAAAAGAGGAGAACTCAAATAGGTGAAGTGGACAAAAGGAAATATGTTGACAGCCTCAGTTCAGCAGTTACAAAGCCTCAGTTGCAAGGACACTAAGCTATCCTGAATAAACCTCATCTGCTAAATTAAGAACTCACAACTGATAGGACTTCTGGGATAGGAACAAAAAGAAAATATTGTGCAATACTTATATTGATATTTGCACTTATTCATACTTGGGCCTGGGTTTAATTTCAGCACATACAAAACCTCAGCAGAGACATGAAGTAGTGCGCTTGGCTATCAGAGTAGTAAAGCTTTATACTCTTGTGGCTTCAACATGCCAAGTCATTGGATCCATACAGTCCAATAAACCCAGCTGTCCCTCTCCTCCATCTGACTGGAGCCAGGGCTTCTCTAATTCTGAGCATAATCACTTGCATTTTGTGAAGATGCTTTGGGAGTCCCTTCAGGAGAATCAGAAGCAGTATCAGTTCTGCTCTTTTTTTGGGTGATTTTCCACTGGAAATGGGGACGGTGTTCTGCTGGGGAGAATTTCCTTGTAATTCACAGGCTCATGCAGCTAGGAGTTTCTTGTCCCACTTCTGTATGTCCTCCCCACAGTCACATAAGCAAAACCAGAGGGTATGTGGTGGTATGTACCTCCCAGATTCTCTCCCTTGGATAGGGAAGCACCTGCTCCCAATAGCTGAACTATGGGACCATACAGGTGATGAATAGAACATGTTTGGCTTTGGATTCACTTGACCTTCCAAGACAGTTCCTCACAGATGAAACACAGGCCTGAACAGAGGAAGAAAGAATTCCCTTGCCTGCTAGTCATTTCATCCAGTGTTTGTTCCTGGCCATTTTTAAGTCCAGAGGTAGGGACCAAGAGACCACTCCTGGCTCTTCCTCTTGTTCCCCTGTTAACTTTGATTCATTTTCAATCTTTGCAAGAAAAACTGCTTTTCTTATATATTTTTTTCTTAGGTACAGAGGCAGCTAGTACTGGCACAGGCTGGCTCTCTGGTACAGCTGTCATGCCTGCTGTTGGGGTCCAAGTAGCCATGGTGCCTGCTAGATTTCCTGTAGGTCCAGAGACCTTCTCTTGTCCCTCTGTGTTCTGAACAATGATGAGAAGGGCTCAACAGGCATGAGCCAGGCCCCAACACATCACAGTGATCTCTGTCTCTTGGTAACTTCCAGGATGAAAACAGACCTTTTCCAAATATGTCACCAGTTTGTCAGGATTCTTCACTTGCTTTGGGGTGAAGCTGCAAACCAGCAGAGGTGACCACCAGCCTAGACACTTGCCCATACCCTCCTACCACACCCTGCCACTCAAAATTGTCTAGCCCCAGGGCAGAACTCAAGGTGTTATTCTTGGGAAAGACCTGCATCACTCTGGACATAACATGGCATGACAGTAACCAGAACAGCAACAGTACAGCTCTAAGCCATTCCTCTGAGGTGACAAACAGCACCACAGAGAGCACACACAGGACCCTATTGCATCAGTCCCAGCCACCCTGGGAAAGAAAATGCATCAAAATAGCAAACATACCACAGCAGGGGGGGGAAGATAAAAATAAAGGAAAAAAAAAGTATATTAAACTCTCTTAATAAGCCCCAAGCCTTAATTGAATTCTCTTGCTATCTTGTTTCTCATTATCTCAACACTTTTGTCTTCTGCCAAAATAGACTCTCCTGGTTAAGACAGCCCACTTTTTGAGCCACACGTGGGTAAGCCAAATATGGACTGCCCTGGGTTAACACAGCATGGTCTCACAAGCCCCTCTCCCTCCACAAAGACAGGAGGGAAAGTAACAAAAAAAACAAAAGAGTTTACTGAGATGATACACTGCACAGACACCTTAGCAAAAGCAGAAGCAGCAGCAGAAGCCAGTGATAAAATATTTCCCCCCAACCCAAGCACACAACAGCAGCCCAGTGGTAAAAAAAACCCACCCAAAACCAGAAGCATCAACTGGAACAGGAAGCCTCTCGTGTTACAATCTGAACTTCAAGTCCCATGATACTTTGCTCCAGCCAGCACTGTCATTTTGAAGCTGGCATGATGGCAGCATGGTATTGAACACACAGTAGCAGATGCAGGTCAACCCAGGACAGCTAGAAAGAAGCTACAGACTGCGGGGTCACCCTTTGTGTGACTCCTGCCCTGTGTTTTTAAACACAGTAGAGTGTCTTGGCCATGACAACAACAACAGCAACAAAAATAAAGTCCAAAAGATAAAAATAGTCTCATGAGTGCAGCTGAAAAATGGAATCCACAGAATGGAATCCAAAGAGCTGAAAATTAGGGCCTGTTCAGTGCTGAGGAACATAAACCAGCCCAGGGGGTGGGAACGAGAGGCATGTACAGGGACCTGCAGAAAGTTTGACAGGTGGTTTGGAAATCAAAGTCACATTACTGCAGTATCAGATAGCCACACCATCAGCCCTGTTGAAGGCACTACCCATCAGAGCAAGGTTAGGTCCCGTTTAGCTCAATGTCCATGTTTCATACTGAAGCATTCAAAAATGCTTTCTAAAAATTACTGAAATAGTTAGTAAAAGGCAGGAAAACTCACCTGCAAATGAAACATTTCATGTCAGTGAATCAGCACGCACTTCACAAATTACAAACTCCTGCTACAGTCAATGCATGCACTCTCCAGGACTCTAGCATGAACTCAGCCTGGGTAGAGCACAAAGCCGTCGACTAAAGCTGAGAAGAATCCTCCTAGAGAGGGCAAAACATGGCAGAGGGGAAACAAAACCATATTACAAATAAATGTTTTGTTTGATATGACAACCTGCTGCCACAAAAAGGTCAAGGACAAGGAAATTAAAAAAAATGTCACCAGATTTCTACTCAGTGATCAGGACCTCACTGTTACTATAGGCAACAGTCCCAGTAGCTTCAGCTGCTCTTTTAACCGAGCTGAACATTACATTCTGACTCAACCTTAGAACTGAGCCTGACACCGAGTCTCATGTACCTGCTAGCACCACTGCCTCTGAGTAGTCCTTCCAAAATATTACAGGTTCAAAGTACAAGAGAACTCATTTGAAAAAATGATGCAGGACTGTGTGGGAAGTGGAAGCCTCCTGAAGGACTGTAATTCCCTTCAACAATTTGGGTGCTGTTATATGCTCAATGGTATTTCTGCCAGAAGTTTGCATTCTGGCAAGTTCCTTGCTAACAGTAGGAGAATGGGGGAAGACATTTCTTTTAAGGATTCATTTCCTGAATTACACATCACTAAAGAACCTTATGACAAATTCTTTTGCAGAGCATGTTGAATAATATTAAAAAAACAGAGGGTTCCAAAACATGATCACAGATAATTATGTTGAGAAGCTTAACAAGGAACCCTTTCTCAATCTTGCTAATGCAGTTCCCCATACAGAATAGAATAAACCAGGTTGGAAGAGACCTTCAAATCATCGTGTCCAACCTATCATCCAACACCATCTAAACGACTAAACCATGGCACCAAGCACCCTATCAAGTCTCCTCCTAAACACTTACAATGATGGTGACTCCACCACCTCCCTGGGCAGCCCATTCCAATGGGCAATCACTCTCTCTATGAAGAATTTCTTCCGAACCTCCAGTCTAAACCTCCCCTGATGTAGCCTGAGACTGTGTCCTCTTGTTCTGGTACTGGTTGCCTGGGAGAAGAGACCAGCTCCCGCCTGTCTACAGCCTCCCTTCAGGTAGTTGTGGAGAGCAAGAAGGTCTCCCCTGAGCCTCCTCTTCTCCAGGCTAAACAACCCCAGCTCCCTCAGCCTCTGCTCACAGGGCTTGTGCTCCAACTTTCCTCACCAACTTTGTTGCCCTTCTCTGGACATGTTCCAGCAAGTCAACATCCTTCCTAAACTAAGGGGCCCAGAACTGGACACAGGACTCAAGGTGTGGCCTAACCAGTGCATTGTACAGGGGCAGAATGACCTCCCTGCTCCTGCTGGCCACACTGTTCCTGATACAGGCCAGGACGCCATTGGCCTTCTTGGCCACCTGGGCACACTGCAGGCTCATGTTCAGCCTACCATCAACCAGTACCCCCAGGTCCCTCTCTTCTTGGCTGCTCTCCAGCCACTCTGACCCCAGCCTGTAGCACTGCGTGGGCCTACCCTGCCTATATTGGAGAAACATAACCTTTAAACCTTCACTTCACTTTACAGTGTCAAGCAAGTCCCAATTTTCAGAAGAGTGCTGGCACTTAGAGAATTAATTTGTAAAACAACCGAGATGGCCTATTTTGTGCCAGCATAATTTCTATTGTTACCTAAGAGAAGACCCAAAAAAATAAAATTGCACCTTAGTGAATACCAGACTGAAAATGTGGGACACATGTTGCTCTATGCAATGGATACAAGGGAAAAGTTGGAGCCGCTGGAAGAGCAGAGGGGGAAGAAGGAAGGACAAATGGGAGAGGTTGCAAAGATGTAGGGCACAAATCCATAAAAAAATTAAGCTTCACTGACTCTTGCACCTGTAGAGAAACTTGCTTTTCGAGGCAGAAGCCATTTCACTACTAGGTCCCTTTTTGCTATTTTGAACAAAAACAAAACCCTAGGTTTTCACTATCAGGAACCAATATTCACCCTCTTCACATCTGTCAGACTCAATCTCAGATACCTATCCATTATTTGAAATTGAACTCAAAACAATACTGAGGTTTTATCGACAGCTTCTCAACCGCTGCTTGCTGTTTCTTGCCTTTCAACCAACAGCCTAGGGAGCACCCAATTCTCCAACACCGGGCCCAACAGGGTCATATTTCAGAGAGGTTATTGATTGCGACTTGACATTCAAGGAACATATGACCACTGTGGCATAAACAACCTCTTACAAACTCATAAATATTGCTAGGCTGAGATATTCCCTTTCTCATGCTGAAAACTGAAAACATTGTTTCCTTGTTTCTCTTGTGGCTCAGCATTTTAATACTGTAATTCACTGTTCCCACAGGTTTCCAGACTGCTCAGAGGTAAATGCTTCTGCGAGGGCTATTTCAGGTAGCTGATCCTGGAACCTCTGCCAGCTTGGACTAAACAAAAATCAGTCAAATCTTGTGAGCAAGAGTTTCAAAGAGAAGCAGCAATAGATATGTCAATACTTCATGGATTTTTTTTTTAATGAAATCTCTCAGCAATAGCAAACCTTTGGATGTTGTTGTTGTTATTGTGGTCAAGCTGTGGCCTTTTACTTTGCTGGGAGGGATGGAGAGGGTCTGTCAAGAGAAGGTCAGCATCTTGAAGCTGTGACTTATTTGTGGTAAAACTGGCCTTTGCAAGGGCAAAATGGAGCTATTGTAGTCCCTTGATTCCCATTTTTTACGGCTACATTTTAGATCAAAAGCTAAATCTAATGAGACTTTACTGATAGGCTAAACTCCGAATTTCCCAGTGACTTGGAAATTATCTGCCTCCTTAAAAATTAGACCCTAAATGAAAAGGGAAAAACCAGATGTGTTTCACACGCCTATTTTCACTCTAAAATTCAGCTCTCAGACTTGCACTAGATGTAAATGATTGCTGTCTACAACTTCCTGAAGGGAGGTTGTAGCCAGGTGGGGGTTGGTCTCTTCTCCCAGGCAACCAGCACCAGAACAAGAGGACACAGTCTCAAGCTGCATCAGGGGAGGTTTAGGCTGGATGTTAGGAAGTTCTTCACAGAAAGAGTGATTGGCCATTGGAATGAGCTTCCCAGGGAGGTGGTGAAGTCACCATCACTGGAGGTGTTTAGGAAGAGACTGGATGGGGTGCTTGGTGCCATGGTTTAGTTGATTAGATGGTGTTGGATGATAGGTTGGACTCGATGATCTCAAAGGTCTCTTCCAACCTGGTTAATTCTATTCTATTCTAATCATATGAAATGATGTGAAATGTTTTTTTACATGGTCTTCCATCAGAGATTGCATTTGGTTTAAAAAATAAAAATAAAAGATTGCAAACAAACAAACAAAACCAAACCAAAACACATAGACACTCACAAACCCCACAAACAAACCAACAACAAAAAACCCCAACCACACAATATTCCATTACATTTCTTTTAGAAGCACAAGAACTGCTTGTAAGCCCGTTTCATTTCCAGCTTTTCTGTCGGAAGAGGGAAAAGGGCAGACGTCCTCAGCCAAGCCACCAAGGGCTAGTGGATGAGGCAGCACGTAGCGTGGAAAGAAAAGGAAAGCTGACCAGTCCTCAAATCATCCTGACCCTCAAAGCCAGCAAGCTGCTTCATGGGCAGTTTCACAACTAACCCATGAATGATCCAAAAAGCCTTTAAAGATCGTCTCTGACTTGTTTTGCTTGTTCATGAGAATATGTTGCTCCTGGGAAGTGATGTGGCCAGCATGTTGCGAGTAATGAATTGCACTGATTGCAAGCACAGCTGGGAATCCTCTTCAGCCATTCCCAATTGCTTCCTTTCTCTAGCCTATTTTATCATTTGATTTTTTTTTTTTACTGGCAGAAAAAAAAAAAAAAAGTTACATTAAAAATAGGGCTTTGTTGCTTTTTCTGGCCCCAGCACTCCTTGGCAGCTGATTTCACTCTCCCTTTCTTTTCCTTTTTTCGAAATCTTCATTTGGAAAGCATCAGACCACCCTTCTCTGTTCAGAAAGTCTCTCTGCTCCTCACTGGAGTCTGGCCACTTTCTGTGGCAGTTCTTGTTTGTAGCAGGCTGCCCCCACGTCACTCTCTCTCCTTTCCCTTTCTGCCTCCTCTCCTGCCCCCTCTCCTGCCCTTGCACATCTACCCATTTTGTGTACATGCACAGAGCTGGAAATATTTTTCAGTTAAGCCCTCTTATTGGCTTTCCAACAGAACTGGTAACTGAAACCCTGGCACCGTAACTCAGTAAAACCTTTTAGTGTTCTTCTTTGCTCCTTTTATACAAAAGCCCAGAAATTTTCCCTGTGGGCTTGTAATTGTACTTCCATTGTAGGGTAGCTCTTTTAAGCCAATCATCTGAAATGCCCATCTTTCTGTGCTTTGCATTGTGTGTCAGAAAAAGCAAAATTCCCTCTTCTCTCCTTGCTGTGCAGACATCTCAATGCAGGAATTAGGTTGTGCAAATCTATTGCCTCAAAATCTAAAAGAAACAAGCCTCAGAAGGTAAGTGAAAAACCTTATACTGACTTCAGATACCATGGACTCAGATCCTAAGGGTGAGCCTCTGGTCTATGCACCATCCAACATTCTCTCTAAAGAAACTAATTGATAGGAATATTTCTTTGGAAAACATCATATTCTAGGAGCTGCTCTGCACCAAGGGATTTGGAGACCGAACCCTGCTTCCCTCTCCCTCACACGTACCCAACAGCTGCCTCTGGCAAAAGCAGTCCTGCTCTAAGCGCTGCCTTTCAGCTCAACAGTTATTTTGCCTGCAGCCCAAGCAATATTTGACACATATTGTACCATGTTTCTGCTGCGTCAGCAGTGTTGTGTAAACACGTTAGCTCATTGAGGCATGAAAATCGTAATTGTTTTCCCACTTGCAAAACAAACCACGTCCAACAAACCCAGGGGACAAGCCCGTTATTCAGATTTCTACTAAAGCAGTTCAACACAAGAAAAGTGGTTAATAAAGTTACTGCTCTCCTTTGCAATCCATCAGCTGCCTCTGGTACTATGAAGTGTTGCTGACATGGCAGGAATAGATGACATTGCCTTTCAGCAGCCCCATCCTCTTCCCTCTGCGGGGACTAAGCAGGTTGAAAAGACTGATAGGTTGTCTCTCCTGATGGTTAAAGGGATCTGGTTGCCTTTCTGTTCAGTGCACAACAGAGGAAATAAAGCACAACAGCACCGCCTACTAATCCTGCTTAGCTGGGACTGACTGCTGCTAACACTTGCTGGATCCCCAGGCTTGGGTGCTGGTGGGCTGATTTCATCTGGAACAGAAAGAGGTGAGGTTAGGCAGATAAGTGGAAGTAACCTGGGAAAGAAACAAAAGATCTCCTGACTCAGGGAATGCACATGAAACAAACCTGTTAGTTCATGCAGATCTGTTAGCTAGCAGAGCCCGCTCCAGCTAGACTCCATTTACTGAATGTTGAGGGATGGGAAGCAGCAGGAGCAGCCAGATGCATTTACCCTTCTACTATCTTAGATACATCACAGCAGACAGAGTATTTCAAAATGCCTTTTAGCCCTGCAAGGAATGATAGCATGGTGGTCTGAGTTAATCTTACCTATCTGCAGACACTGAACTCTTTCACTGACTTGGGAGGAATAGAGAGAGATGGACAGACATCACCAGAAAGCTGTGAAATGCAGGGTAGTAAAAGGTGCCCACTGGTAGCACCTTCATCTTCATGAACTGTCTGAAGTTAAGCAGGGCATATTTGAGATGATATGCATGGATTTTGTTCTCTGCACTGACTTCTTTGCTCCTGGATTCAGTTGTTAGTTCTTACTGTCATTTGTCATGTGAGGTTGGACACAGATGTTATCCAGGGCACTGGCTGATACCAGGTGAAGTGCTGACAGCAGCATTCCCTTCTCTGCCCCAACTCTCACAGCACAGCTCACTTACCCTCCTACCTGTTGTTCCTTCCAGACCCCTGTGCAAACCTTCAAATTATTTTGTAAAACAAAAAGCTTCCTGAAGTGTCTTTAGAGTTAAAGGGATGCAGCCTTTGTGTAGATTCACCAGAGCTGTCTACTTTGAGCCCATGTCCAAGGCTAAATTATAGCAGTTGTTCTATCACCTGATGACCCCTCCTGAGCCAAGAAGGGGAATCAAGAAAAAAAAAGAGGAGACCCACAGATTGAAATAAAACCAGATTTTCTAAAACAGCCAAGCTAATGCCAATATAAGGTATAAAAATTATACTCACCCCAATGAAAATGTGGCAGTCACAATAAATGGGAAGGCAGTCCTCAAGAGCAGAATGATAAGCACCCCCTTTAGGGATGAGGAGACATGGAGGAAAAAGGAACAAGATCAGAAGGAGCCTCCATTCTCATCAAACCTCTCCCTTTATACTGAGCATGATGTTTATGATCTGGGATACACCTGTAGTCAGCTCAGGTTGACTGCCCTGGCTGACTCCAAACTACTAATGGCCTGCAGAGCATAGCTGGCCCAGGATTCTGTCCCAGAGAAACCAGGACAACCATATGTCACTTGCTTTTCCAGTACTGTCACTTTCTGGTGCTTCTGAAAACCTGTGGAAAACACTCATCCTTATGCCTAGCATAGGTCAGGATGCATTAACATGAGTCTTTGTTTTGCTGGAGGAGGAATGGGAAAACTTTTAACTTCTGCACATTATTCCTTATGTTAAATCTCATTTTTAGTGTCAACATAAATTGCCTTCTATATCTGTCTCTCTCTTTTTTTTTTCTGTCAATAAATATCTTCATACTGAGGCAAGAGTACTGACTGAAAACCTTTCACCAAATCAATATGAAACAATATCTTAATAAGATCCATCAGGTCTTTTCCCATTATAATAGTTTAAGCTCCAAGGCTACGAGCCAATGAGTTTTAAACAGCCTGTTTGCTAATTGTTATGTAGCTCTGTCATTTAGCCCTGGCCTTGACCCTGCTACCTCAACTGTCTCACATGCTAATGCCTAATAATTCCTCTGGGATTGAGAGAGAGGCTGCACCTGGTGGCTCTTTACAACCAGAAAGCGCAGCCCTGAGGTTCAGCTGAAAGGAGGAGTTACACTGAACTGTGACAATGTTGTGTATAGGCAAGCCATATTTTTTAGGCCCACTTACTCTGCCTTTATCCTCCTACAGTAAAATACATGGTACAGTTTATAGATTTTGTGCTTCAAAGATGGAAGTAAAGTACAAAATCAGTTACTTCCTGGGAAATGGTTTAGATTAATTCCTGCTCTTATTAGGCATCATCATTATTATTACCATTATTATTTGTATCTGCAAAACATGCCATTTTTGAAGAGAGTAGGTTTTGTGCACGACACAAAGCAATTGCTGGCAAATGACTGAAACAGAGTGTAATATAAAAGTAAGGGAAGTCTTCTAAATTAATCTGTGAAGCTTTACACAAGTTGGATAGCAACAGAACTGGCAGTTCAGGATAACAGAACTGTATCCGGACTGAATTTCACACATTTATCATAGAAATATTAATTCAATTACTGTCTAAGGCAGCAAAGTCCATCTGAACAAATTATCTTCTCCAGGCAAGGGTAATGAACTAGTGGGAAAAAATACCAGGAGTCAAAGAATCACAGAATTACAGAAACATTCAGGTTGGAAAAGACCCTCAGGATCACCAAGTCCAACCAGTCACATCAATTTCTATCAGATTTAGAGTTTAACCCCATATTTATTTTGTTAACTGGAAGATACATGTTGTATTTAAATACCCTTACAATAATTGTTCTCCCAGTGAATCTGTTTAAAAAAAAACAAACAACCCCAAAGTGCTTGTAAAGAAAATAAATGCACATACAGCAGGTTCCCTCTTCTCCTGAAATGTGGTCTGAAGTCTGAATGCCTGGAGGGGCCTAAAATGGACCTAAAATGGATGCTTCAACACTCTTTACGTAATTAGTGTAAAGATGCTGCAGTGCCACTAAGAATCAGACCTTTTGATTATATATTTGACAGTCAGGTAATTATTGACTATTATGGGGTACCTTCTTCCTTCAGATCCCTGATCTGGTGATCAAATCCTCCTGGAAAGCTACAGGACAGAATTATCCTTCTGCGCAAGGTAACTTTTACTTTGGGATCTCAAGTTATGCTCCAGAAATGTTATGAGATTGAGCTTCAGGCATTCACCCTTCTACAGTAAGCTTCTGGGAAACAGAAACAAATTGTGGTCAAGTGGTAAATTCCATCTAAAGGTGCAGTCTTCTGGGATTCTAGTCTTCTTTTAGCCTCAGGATCAACTTTTGCCTCCAGAAAGAGTAATGGTTAAAAACCTATTGAGTCTTGGATGAACATTTACAAGAAGGGAGCATTTGTCCTTAAATACCAAAGGCTTTTCAAAAGCTCTGTCACTTCTCTCAGATGATGGAAAACAGCATTTGTGGAAGAAATGCTATTCTCTGATGAGTGCCTGCTTTAATCCAGAGCACACCAGAGGCTAAATAAACTGAGTGTGCTTAGCCAAATGTGCACACAGTTCACATAGGCCTTGCTCAGGCTAATGGATCATTGTTATGCCAGGATATAATGGATAAATTGGCAAGTGTCTGTCCCTTGCATGTTTGATGCAGTCTCTGGATGAACATGCAAGGCCACATTTATTTGCTTCCTATAGCATTCTTTCTTACAGTTGAAACTTAATTTGTATTCTCAGAATGGCATAAAAAAAGTTCCAGAAATAATGCAAAGTAATTAAAAATAAAAGGGCAAGAATCCAGTACCAGGGAGGGGAGCATTTTCTCTTTTAGCCTCCTTTTTTGTGGATCCCGTTGTGCCAAGACAGAAAACAGTGCGATGTTCAAATATTAATAAAGTGGTAGCACAGCCAAATTAAAATGCCCCAATTCTCATAAGTAATGTTTCCAGCAGAGCACAAAAGAATAATCAAGCCCCCAAACTAGTGAAGGAGAATTTATGACCCACCATCTGAGCTGCCAAGAACTCTACATGCCGGCACGGAAGATGGCATGCTCTGCCTTTAAACTTCAACCAGCTCTGCACTTCAGAAGCAATGCAGCACCACTCTTGGCCACGAGAAATCTCCTGCTGGCTTCTCAAGGCGATCAGTCCCTGCTTAACATAATCTGGGCCTTCACAAAGACATGCAACACAGTTTTCCTTACAGCAGCAGCTCTCAGAATATGCGGAGTAGCACAAGTTGAGTTTAATGTGCAACCTGATGTGATGATGCAGGGAGAGCCATCACCTCCTCAAAAGTGAAACTGGATGCTGAAATGAGCTCATCAGAAGGGGAGAACAGGATTTGGTTTTGCTTTTTCAGTTGGGTGAGGGGTTTGGGGGTTGGAGGTTGTTGGGTTGGGTTTTGTTTGGTTGGGGTTTTTTTGTTACCAACAGATTCAAAAGATTGTAAGTTTCTCGCAAGTGCTGTTTAAGCAAACCTGGCCAGAAAGAAGAGCTTAGAAACTGACCTACGTACACATGCTGTATGTACTCATCCTGTCTGTTGCAGACATCTAGGGCACTGCACTACATCTGGACTGGCATTTTTCTATGGTTCAGGCTAGATGTGAAGTCTGACTGGATATAGAAATATTTCTTGAGATGAAGCATCCTAATGAACATTTTGAAAGGCAACACCTCTCATTTTATCCCTCATCTACCCCTTGGCAGACTTCTCTACCAAAGATCTGACATCTCTCTAAGGTAAAGTCTGCCTTTCCCCAGAATGATACAGAAGATTTGCTGGGTCATTAAGATGCAGCATTCCCAGCCACTGATGTATCCATTGTTCAAACAGTCACTCTTAAAAGACTCTTAAGTAATCTCACATAAATATAAATACTCTTGCCCTCAAGGACTTCCCAGACCTGTAGGAGTGATTGAGTTCCTGCTTCTCTTGCACAGTTGATCCTAGCTCTCTCTTGCTGTAAGATCACATTTCTACAAGTGGAGCTTGAAGATACCTGTCTTCAGTGAGAGTGCCTCTCTTTCAGTGTTTAAATGTATGGCTCTTACATACACCTTCACCATGGAAAGTCCCAAGCAGACACAGTCCCAAGCAGACTTTCTGCTATCTAAACCATATGTACCTGTGCTTTTCATGTCATGTACCTGTCTTCTACCATGCTGGAATCTACCCCAAGATTCACTGCCTCCTACTCCGGTCTCATCTTGCTATGTGCCAGCCTTCCATTCATACATTCACATTGTATAACCTCCCTGTGTATGTGGTCATAACACATCTTGTTGTGATAGGTTCCATCAGTTAAATATGCACCACATACAGAAGAAAATGGTTCCAGTGCATACTTTTGTCCCTAGCACATTCAAGGGCAATATTCTATACAGATAATGCAAGAGACTTGCTTGCATGTCTTCTAGTTTACTAGGAAATTTAGTTGATTAAAACTAGAAACAGAGAGACTTTAAGAATGAATTCAGGTTTGCCTGTCCTAATTCAAGCAGACAGCTGTGGGACCTTCATGACAGCAAAATCAATGCTGACACAGTCATACATGGACAACATTTACAGAAATGTAAAAAGAAAGGCTTCTGGCCTAAGATTCCAGCCTAATTGAGCCAAACACAATAAACATGATAATTATTCCTTCTCACAGTGAAGTGAACAATTCAATTTGGAAGCAAAGATGTGCCATTGCTATTCCCCAGTCCTGCTGTTATTTTATTTTATATGCACTCTTACTGCTCATCACAGAAATTTTCTGCATTTAGTTAGGGAATACCTTTGCCAGAGATCTCAAATTATGGTCTACACTCGGGTTAATGTGGCTGCTGAAGGCCTGACTATATAGGGAAGTTAGAGTGCTGTAATGGAAGCTGTTAATTTCTGTCACTAAGCCTTTCTGGACACTCTGGGCCAGGCACAGACCAACACATGTTCGTTTGCTAGAGCTGGAGCGAGCTGGCTTGGCTTGAGCGAGCTCTGGTTTGACAGCTCTATATAGCTGCACCAGTGTAATGCTCCTCACAGGCTCTGTGAGAAATCTGGCTGTGCCATTCCCAACTTGGCACTCCCAGGCAGGAGACTGTCATCTTCTGGGGGAACTGTTGGGCCAGCCCTGCAGGGTGGATGGCAGTCCCTGCCATCCCTCCTACAGCTTTTGAAGCTGCTTACTACAGCCTGAAAGACACACCCGCCCTACAGCATCCCTGTTCCCCCATCAGACAAGCCCACCACACATAAGCCTCATTGCAGAGCAAGATGTGGAGGCCACCAAAAGTCTTCCACTCTTTCCAGATGCTGCTTTTGAATGATGACAACTATGGTGAAGGCAAGAGCCCAGTCCAGTATGTATATTCAGTGTTGATGGTGTCAGCTTCATCTGCCCAGCTATCTACCAAAAAAGTGCCAAACTGGGGGCTGTGTTGCTGCACTGTTTCTTGACACTAGGATGCAGAAATACTCCAGTCTAATAAAACCATGCAGCAGTTTATCTACCACCTTATTTCCACTTAGCAACAAAAGAGTACCACTTCTGAATTTCTTGCAAAATTACACATCAGTCACCAGGTTAGAAGAAGCAGAATGTAGTAAACAGCCTTTCTCCCACAATAAACATGAACTTATTCATTAAAATGTGTGTAGTACTTGCTTATTTCTGTGTCCTGGTCTTTGTTTCTTGCTTCAAAGAAATGGCTCTGACTACATCAGCCTGAAACAGTGACATCTTACATGGTTTCTGTTAAAAAGGATGCTACAACTCACCCCGCCTTCTCTAACCTCCCATGCATGTGCCAGCCATGTATGCAGTGATGGAAGGGGGATACACTCATCAGGCAACACACATTCAGGGTTGGTCTGAGGAAAAAAGACAAAAACAAAAAAACAAACAAAAGAACAATGATGAAATGAGGCAGATGTACAGAAAATGTTTACCTACTCACTTCAGCACAAAGCAGGCTTGTTGCAAAGTGTGGTGCTTACTCTGCTTTTAGACAGAAGTCTCTGTATGGGATGAGTTTTCATCCAGTCTTATGGGAGCTCTTATGCTGGTATTCTCATCCCAGAAAAATCAGTTTGCAATCTATCACAATTCACTGAGCGCTTAGCATGTTTGACAGGTTACTTCAGAATTTTGCCATCTTTAAAGCTGCTGATGAAAACATGCTCTCCTTTTGTTTGCTGTTACAGCTATTGCCCTTATTAAGCTATACCTTTTTCACAGTTAGTATGGAAGAAGGCAAAGTAAAAGTTTTTCCTTCAGTCACTGGCACCTCAGCTGGTTTGACTGCAGCAACTGAATCCGACAGATTTTTCATTCAAAAGTGTGAGTGGAAGTTGTGCTTGGCAGAAAAGGGCACAGCCATTTTGAGACACGTGAGATCCACTTCCTTCAAGTCACAAATTCACAGGCTGGGGATGCTCCAGTTTTGAAACATGCTTATTACAGTTAGCGCCGATCCCGAGTCCTGCGGCACATATAATTCCTGAGAAAGCAGTTCTTCTGGCAGATTAAGGGAACAGTTTCTTTTTGCCTCAGGCCATTAACATTTTAATAAAATGGTCCTCAACTGTGATAAAAAAATTTATCTTTAGGGGACTTTATCTATTATTAACCTTATTAAGTAACAAGTTTATTTTTGCTGACATGTAGATTTTCCAATCCTCATCAAGACTCTTTCCAGTTTTTTCTTTTAATTTCATGTTCCATTATGTTGTGTTCCTTTGCTGGAAGTGTGGTTTGTGAGTTGGTTTGGGTTGCTTTTGCTCTGGTTTTTCAATACTTTCTGTCTCCTCAGTTAGGATAAATACATGATCTTACCAGAAATGGCTTCTATCGCTCACTTTCGTGTAGGTAAAACTCCAGCTCTTCACATCTTGATTTCTCAGGCACTGCGTTATCTGAAAAAATATTTCTGTCCCCTAAAATCAAAATTCACAGAACTAAAATTTGTTTAGCAGAAGCTATAATTATCCAAGGTTTCAGATGTCTGCCAAGATACCAGGGTTACCATTATTCAGTGTAATTAATGCTTTCACCAATTTAGAAGACTGTACAAACATCATGGCCTCATGCTACTAGACAATGAGTGCTTTCTTTGAGATGATAAATGCCTTTGCCTCCTATAGATTTATCAGCATCTTGCAGGTTCAGGATCCATGCTGATCACGTATAAAAGAGGCTGAACAAGTAAGGGTGGAAAAAAAAAGAGGAAAAACAAAGCAAAAAAAAGCATCTTTCAGCTCCCAACTCTCCAATGGCCCAGCTCACTAGAAACCACGGTCTATTACTGGAAGCAAACACAACCCACATTTTCTAATTTTTAATTATTATCATTTTTTTAGGTTTCAAAACAGTTAGTAACAGTCCACTTCACCCTTCCTTTCCATGTACCCATATGTGTCTGTGTTATTACTGAGTTTGCAACAGAACTCTAGCAGCGTTGCAAGGAAGAAAAGTCCAAATGTGTGCTGTGAGCTCAAAGCGACTTGCTAAACTTCAGGGTGTTTATCTGCATATGCATCCCATTCTTTCTAGGCCGCTGACAACTAGTGCTTCTAGCTGCAGCAAGTAGGGGAAGTGCGGACAGTGTCTCCAATGTAATCTCAAATGTGACTGTGGCATAGGTTGCAGATACTTGATCTAATTTTAAGTTAGTTTGGGAAGCATGCTGGCAGCAACTCTGCTGCGCTTGGTGTGAATGAGCTTACCTCTTCCTCAGCTGGTTTACACCCAGATGTAGTTCTGTTTGCTGCCTAGCAGACTGAGGTCTTTTGGGTGGAGGTCTCCACTGTCTATGGTAAGTCTCTTTGCTCTGTAGCAGAGCCTGTGATGCAAACCAAGCAGGTGCTTTCTCACACACACAAAAATGTTAAAAATCATGAGTTTGTGAACAAAATCCACTCTCCTATGCCATTTTGTATATTTTAAGCCTATGTAATAATAATCCATGAATCAACAACAGTGTAATGAACAAAAAGAGTGAACAGGTTCCTACCCAGGTTATAAATAGAGATCAGTTTGGAAAGATTTAAGGAGGATTCGGGGCCTAATAATTCACAATAATAATGATTTGTGATTTAAAAGCCATAAACTATGACAAATACACAGGAAGCTCATTCAAACACATTCCTTTCAAATCACTCTGCATGAATCACTGACTTCACAGAAGATGGCCTCTTGAGTCAGTAATGAAAGTCTGAAGACTGGGATGGCATTCCTAACTCCAACACAAAATGTGTTTCTGGCATCAGTTAAAAAGTTCTCTGTGGGCTTCCTCATCTATCAGTGTAGAGTGAAAGGAGTTGCTGCCAACACTTTTGTAAGAATATTAGTTCATTTGTGTCACTAAGACCTGATCTCAAAAGTGATCTCTGAATGGAAAACATTTGTGATGAAGTCCTAAATTAAAACATAAAATCTTTTCCTCTGAAAAAGATTCCTGGAATTGTTTAGTTCTGAATATGTGCCTGTTCCCTCTCAATCTAGTGAGGCAAGCCATGGGTCAGATCCATGTCAGCCATGAACTATGAAAAAATGTGGACCTGTAAGCAAGCTCTGTTGGCTGTTGAAACTGTCCATTTCAGTTCTATTATAAAATTATCAAAAATGAGGAGTCTTCAGGGTTCTGTATGTAAGGACAATTTAGCTGGCAGGCCTTCTCTTGGCAGCCCTACTCCCTAGGATCGTCCTCAAATGGAAGCTGTTGAGACTTGAGTGCTTGGCCTGCCTCAGGAGAGCAGTGAGCGGAAGACCTTACTGCCAATGTGCTTCCAGACGCAGTTGCTAATTGTATTATCTGCTCTTCAAAATGCAATACCAGGGAAGCTGTCCTCACCACCACGAGCAGGCAGAATCACCCATATCTAATTCATCTCCTACTTTATTGCCCATTGAAAACAATTGCAGGTTGCCCTAGTGGCATACAACAGGCTGCTGTGAGACAGCAACCATCCATTTCTACACAGCACACAAGTTTGATCTCGTTTGGCTAATTATCCCATTAACCTGTACCTAAAGATCCAATTATTGCAGCTGTGGGTGACTGAATAAAGAGCCCTAGCTTGGAGTGTGGGATAATGTCTATGGTGTCTTTGAATCTGCCTGAGCCAAACCATCCCTTGAAAGACCCAATAAAATTTGGATTTTTTACTATGATCATGAACAAATAGTACTATAGCATTTTCTCTCCCACTCAGGCAAAGGCCTGAGTTTAAAACCAGTCAGAACTGGTGTGGAAGCACGACCCAAAAGATTTTGTGACAGCATCTATTTGTCAATGCAACTGGAAAAACTCCAGAGCTAGAGCTGTATGAAACCTGTCAGTGTTTGCATGAGGGGCTGGAATTGGATGATCATTGAGAATCTTTCCAACCCTAACAATTCTGTGATTCTGTTTAAAATCCTTTAGGAAATAACTTCAACATCTGAGTAAAGAATATTTTGAGACAAGGAATCCCATTTCTCCTGATACTGTTCTCCATTGCAAAGAGTATCTGTGTAATCCATTCACAGAGACAGAAATTACCACTACCACAAGCTTCACAAGTGATTCTGGGAAGTACAGCACGGGTATTTGGAATCTGGTTGAGATTTCTTATTTGGCAGACAGCTTCCAAAGATCAAATCATTTATCCTGCCCTATTCTTAAAAGCAGAGAATGAAATCCAGACAGACAGCAGCCTTCCCTGTGAGAGGTTTCCCTCCTTACGCTGGGAAATATTTTAGTTTCTGCCTAAGCAGGAACAGCAAGGACCCACAAAGCTACATGCCAGCAAGCAGCTCTTTTAATTAAACTTCTCTTCTGATTATTCTTTTGCATTAGTTTCCAGAAAACTTAGCAGAGTGTTTTTCATTACTGGTACTCTCCCTGTCTGTCCTCATGTACAGGATAACTGGGCATGAAAAGAATTTGCAAGCCTGAAGCCAGAGTGGAGCCTGCTTGGTGATCGTTATATTGGTGACTGAGGACAAGAAAGTGATACATTTCCTTTCTATAGGATGAGAGTTATCTGCTGGTTACCCAGCAACAGTTTGATTGACTGATGTTACTTTTCTTTTGGTAATGTTTGGTGTAATTTGTGGGCAGTGTTTCTAATCTCATGTGGTCACAGGTTAGTGGATTTCATCCTTGACTTTCATTCCTGAGTTTCATTCCTTATACCTAGAGGCCATAATGCTGGGAACAAGTTATATGACAAGACAGGTGAGAAACAGGATTCTCAAACGAAATCTCACTTGCTATACCTTTTATCTGTGTGCCTTTGTTACATGCAGTTGGGGTGCACACAGTGTTTCTGTATCAGCAGCGGTGATACGGCAGCCACATGTGACCATCATTCCTGCCTGCTAGGGGCATGTTTTCCACTCTCACACTTTCTCTCCTTTGCTGATCATTGAGCACACAATTAATGATAACCCTGAATTTTTCAGAGCCTGCTGTAAGGGCACCATCTTTGCCTGTACATCTGCCACTTCCCTTCTCGGATAAGTGCAGCTGAGTAGCTCTCACTGTTGGACCTCAGAGCTGTAAGGCTCAGAGGCAGTGTTTTCTTCAGGAAGGACTTTTAACTGGAAACCCTCTCACTGATATGCCTATTGATGCACATCTTCTGTAAGCTTCAGAAGGTGGTTTAAGAGGTTTTAATTTGGTTTTGATTTTAGTAATTCTGCAGGGACATCAGTTGTTTGTGGGTTTTTTTCATTTATCTGAATGCAAAGCTAACAATAGGATAACAATTTGAACTCTATCAATTGTGAGTGCTGAGGGTTTGTGCTTTATTATTTTGATGTGAAGCGCTAATATGCAACTAACTGCTATGTCAACAGGCACTCCAAATCTTTAAATAACAATGCAGCAAAATATCCAGGTTTCAAGAGTACTTGTCTCTTTCCATGCAGAAGCTGAAGATATTATTATATTGCACAGTGTACCAGGGAATATCATGTCCTATGATATGACATCATTTGAGCTAACATCACAGAATCTGAGTGGCATCATGCATGAGCAGCAAAAAAAACCCCACCTTATATGGGAAATTCTGAGCAGTGTAGAGGTCCCTGGTCCCCTAAGTATTTAAATATGAATATGATAGGCAATGGACTAACAATTCTATCAAGTGTCTGAACTGTTGTTTTAAAATGCATCTACTATAGTTTGCCATGCCATTCCTCCTTTATGTGTGGCAAAAGAAAACATGGTATAGTTTGTAACACACAAGCTATTCCTGGGCAGGAAAAAAGTGAAGCCTTTTTGCTCATGCAATTATATCTGTCACTACCTTGAACTTTGCTGATCTAGGTAAAACAAAAGTAGGAATGATCTTTGGTTTTGTTTCCATCAAACTAACCCCTAACTGATAAAGTTTTGCTGAACAGCAGTTTAGGCTTAATCATTATCTATCTTCTCCCTGGGGCCCAATGCACATCTTTAATAGTTTTTTGTCCAAGTTAATATTGCTTGCTGGTGCTACACGTAGATAGCACTTCCACAAAACAGCTCTGAAAACAATTTTAAAGCCCAGAAATATCAACTGCAATGGGACAAGCCCTGCTTATGCTGAAGCTACTGGGAATGTTGATCTTAGCTAAAAGAAAGTTGTAATTTTGAAGCAGAAAATTCCTGCAGAAAATCAACATGTCAAATTGTGCCCAAAGTGCTCACAATCCTCACTGTGTGCACTTCCTTATCCAGGTTTCCTCTGCCCTTGGCTAGGCTCATGGAAAGGGCTGTAGAAACAAGCTTGGGAGGAGCCCCACACCTTCCTTTCCACTCCCCAAACACCAACTAAACTCACACACATTTTCATCCTTTAATGTAATGGTGCAATCACATAGACAAAGAGACTCATTCTTATTTACCTGGAAGCTTTTGCTAGGCTATCAAGCTCAAAGCCAAACTGCTGTCTATTTCAAACAGCTAAAACCCAAAATCCTCTGTGATGAAATATGTCTTTTGGTTTAAATCCTGAGACATCTTGACTCAATGGTTGCAATTCCGTATCTGCCATACAAAATACCCTTCCAGAGTTCACTAATGAAATCACTATATATATATATGTATGTATATATATATATATATACACACACACACACACACATAGTGTTTTAGACAACAGACATGCTATTATGCTGGGAGTTGGTACTGAATCATGTAAGCAAACACCAGTATATGCAGCATCAGACAATTCCACTTAATGGTATAGGCAACTGATCTGTTGGACATCTCCAAGTTTTCATCTATTTGGACCTGGGCCATTGGTTTCAGGTAGCCTTGTGAAAGAGGGATTTGCAGGTCTTTGCAGTGTTACAGCCCTGCCAAGCTGGAAGCTATAGACAAGGTCAGTGTCTAGGACTCTCTTGTATTAAATGAGCAAGTAAGCTTATATGCATTGCAGATTCCCTGCCCATGAGATCTCTTGTCTAAAGCAATCTGCTGAAAGGTGATAGGGTTGAAGTGTAGGCTAGACAACATGCATATGGCAGAGGGTTTGTAATATTCTAAATAGCATCCACTGTGTTTTCTTGGGTCAACATACAAAGGGTGTTGGTAAATCAATAGTTTAATTCAAGTGTGACAAGACAATTTATCAAACCGCTTACAAAAATGCTGCTGTATGAGACAAAGCAGATTTGCAACATTGCTGGCAGGAGCCATTGTGCACCACATGGCATAACACAGTTATAGCCAGGGAGAGGTACCTACAACCTAATATTTCTGTGCTGAGGGAGGACAAGCTGGGCAATGCCAGTATTTGTGATTGGGAAACCCTATTAAGCACAGGGTGACGTCTTGCGTTGTAATATTATAACACAGAAGGGATGGAAATAAAGACTGTGCATTTAACCTTAATTACAAGGGGGAATTTGTTTTGCTTTCGGTTGAATAACAGGAGCTATTGCTCCCTGGGCATTACAGAGACACAAATCATGGATCTAAAAGTCTTCAGCTCTTTCACAGGCCTGGTTAGGATGCTGTTACAAGAAACAGTAGGGATATACCTAAGTTACTGTGACACCTACAACAAAGAGTTGGGGCACTTGCATTTTGCTATTTGATAACTTTGTGTTTGTGTGAACCAAGGGCAGCAGTTGCAAAGCCTGGGTTCCTCTAGGTTGGTCCTGAAGAGCCTACTCAGACATTAAATTCCCTCAGCTTCTGAAATCAAAGGGAACAATAGGTACATGCACAAAATAGCAAACGTATGTGATCATAAGCGTAAGGCCTGCAGGTTTGACTGATTCAGGCTGGGGCTTTGCAGGTGTACATCTCCACACATCAAATAGAGGTGCCCTTATAAATTCCCAGTTTCAAAAATGTGCTTAAAGCCCCCATTAGGATACATATATTAAATACAAAATTCTTTCACCTAAGGTCTGAATAGAGCAAACGAGATTAAAGCCAAAAAAAAAAAGAACAGTAGGAGGAAAAAAAACACCCTACCTCTCACAAAACTGTGTACAGTCAGATAGAAACCAAACGTTTCCTTCTTAATCAAGCCTAAGTAATATTATTTAATGAGGAAGTCTTGAAAACAGTTTTGTGTACATCAAAAAGGTGTTACACCTTGTGCACATATATAATATTCTCATTGCAAAATAGCTGCTATAACATAGAATACTAAGCAAATTATTTTTTGTAAAGGCCATTAGAGCCTGACAGCTACTTTAAACCCACGTATAATTGCTCACAGGATAAGAGCCTCTATTCATATTACTCAAATGCCTTGCCTCAGCTGGAGACAGTTGAAATGAGTACAGTGTGCAACAAGATAGAGTGAATGAGCTCTAACCTTTCTTCACTAAAGCAGGTACTGAGAGATACCAGGCTTGTTTCACTCTGTGGATAATGAACACAGTTCAGCCTCTCATTCACTTACCTTCCTCACAGTCCAGGCTATGTGTCATTGTGCCAAGAGTAATTCTTTAATTCCTTTTAGTTCTTTTCCCATGTTTTCCCTCAGAGACACTTAGGGATGAGAAAGACTGAAGTCCATCTAGGAGAATGCCTTGTTCTTGGTTCCTCCTGGACTGACTCCTGAACTGGCACAAAGATGTAGCTATTTCAGTATCATATACTGGTATCAGCTGGTATCAACCCATTTATTCTGAACATACCTCACCAAATATCTATGTCCACACCGTGGGATCCTCCAGGATTCCCACAGACCTGGCCTCTGACTTCTTGGACTGTACCATAATTTTTTCCCTATTTATGCCCCAAAGGAAAGTGAGGGGTATAAATAGAGGCTGAGCAAGGCAGTGCCCCAGAGCACATCTACAAACACTGCAGAGCACCTACAGCTGCAGGAGACATGCAGTTGATCTTTACCACCGTTGCAATCTACTTTTTTTTAGCTGGTTAAATCCTAACAACATAATACCTAAAAGTTCACAATGGTGAGTCAATTTGGAATGATAAGGGGGGAGGAGGAAATAAATCCAAGATGGAAAAAGAAAATATCTTGCCTTAATTTTTCCTTTGAAACTGAATAACCAGTTGTGGTCACCGTGGCTCTACAAAAGCCATGGAAATAGAAGTAGGGTCTCAGTCTTGGCCAAAAAGTTATTAAAAGCATTAAAAGTAGCTGCTTCCTGCTGCGTGTAAAATTCTTCCTCTTCCTGTTAGATCACAAACTTGCATGGAAATAGCCTCTTATTTATTTCACAATCAAATTCTAGTTGGAAAATAACTTTATTTTCCCTATCGTTTCCTGGACTGCACATTTTAGCTGGGAGCAGAGGTCAGGGAATGATAACTTTTTTTGCTTTTAGATATTTCCTCTACAAAACAAATTCAACATTCGTGGATCACTCACACAATAGTGCAGAACAGCACACGGGAATTATCCTTTACCGAAATGCACTGGCCAAACATATTCCTTATTTAATTTTGTACATGTTACATGTCTACAACATTAAAGGAACATCATTCCCCAACAACCTTCCCCCAGAGATATTTCCATTAGGAAACAACTTTAGAGGCAATTTCCGATTGTCTCTTAATGAACCTCAATGTTTAAGTTTGGCCGTACCGCATCTAGCGTTCGCTGTCCTTAGGGATGTGCAGAAAGAACCCAAATGAAATGCATCAAGAAATGGCACATTTAATTTTTGTGAGTCCTGGCGGATTCAAAAATATCACGGAGCAAGTGTTCAAGTGGGAAGTTATCAGATTCCCATCCCAGGTATGAAAATGGGAACAAAAAATTAAGAAAGAGAAAAATAGATAAGCAATGAAAAATGGAAAGGCAGCCTGAGCAGGTAAAAGATGGGAAATAGGGTGAAGGGAGAAAACATGTGACATCAAAGGCGCATACTGTGAAATGACAGGTGGAGTTTTACATACCAGCCTCAGCCAGGAGCAGCTCCTGAGGACATTCTTGGGGTGTGATTCTTCACCCCCTCCTCACTACCAGAGTCACCTGATGATGCAGTCAGTGGGAGTGTCGATACCTGCCGTTTTGATTCAATAGATTTCCAGCTCGGTTTGTATGCTGCTGCCCTGAAGAAAAAAAAAATGCCTATGAATGGTTTTCCTGAGTCCATATGAAGGGCAGACAGGACTTTTGGAGGACCTAAATAATTTTGTTTACTTTAATCTTCCAGTTCTGGCAATAACTTCCACCCACTGGGTTGAGTTGTCGAAGAAGCCATGAAGTTTCACATGCAGCTGCTAACGCTACTACTCAGCTATCAGAAACAGCACCAAGCACCTAAATGGGTCTTATTCTTGACTAGGAGGTGGCTGGAAAGGAAACTACAGCAAGTTAAACCATTCTATCATATCACTCCTGAGAAAAAGTGCATCTACACAGTGCTTAAAAACAAGAGCAATGCTCCATCAGTAATGACACAAAGCAAAATACTTTGAAGAATGTGTGAAACAGCAGAGAGCAGAAGAGGAGACAAAACAAGTACTGCCTTGTGTCCCTCAAATTCCTATGGAGCAGTAGGTCTTTTTTTTAAGGAATAAAATAATTCCTGAAAGTACTTTTTCCAACGTAATGTCACAGTAACCCTAAGCAAAAATTCACCATTTTTTAACTGAGTTTGTTAAACAGGGCAGATTATTTTCTGTCCCCAAGCCCTAATTGCAACACATAGAATCAGTTCCCATGCCTTCCAGCTTCAGAAGCAGTTACTCTGCTTATGGGATGTCCTAGAAGCCAAGGTCATCAGCAGTGAAAGTCTGTGTCTTTGCACTCCCTCATGTGTGTTCCTCCAGCTCCTGCAGTTTCCTTTCCTGGCAGCAGCTGCTCCTGCTCTTCATCTTGCTTTTAAAAGCAGTAAGAAATGGGACAGTGTGGGTAATATGGAGTGAAGAGCAATGCTGTGGTTTTGCAGATGAACCATCACCACATGTCCAGTTCTCATATTCTGTGCAGCTCCACGTTCAATACATCATATTTTGCAAACTAACTGGCAAATACCTAGAAATACCTAGAAACTTCTACTTCTGTGTCAAGTTTGCTTGAAATGACCAAAAGTTATTTGAGACAGGGATACACAGATAGATACATAAAGAGAACAGGGTCCTACACATTCTGTTCATACAGCAATATGCATAAACTCACTATTATTATGAAGCTGATGAAAGGGACTGGCTTGGTTAAAGAAATCCTGCTGGGCAGCACCAACTTCCCATACACATCAATGTGACAGCTTGATTATTGCCAACATCTCCTTCAGAGGCAGCTCAGTGTCCCATGCTGTTCTTGTCTTCTTAGCTCACCCTGAAAGACACAGCAGATTTTTTTCTCCAGTAGGATACAGCTCAGACATCCTCCAAATTAACTTCATCCCAGACTCCTCAGCTTAGTTGAGGGCAATCTAAGGTGGTGCTTCCTAGAGGACTAGGGTGGTGTAAAATCCACAGTGTGTGGATTACCCATCAGTAGTGATTCATACCATTCTGATAACTGCAGCTTGTGCTTCACCTCTAAAGAAGGGGTGATAGAGGTAAGGCTGAAGGATATGACAGAATCTAACTCCGGATGTTTTTCAGCCTAAATAGTGCAGTCTGTGTGACGCCCAGATTCTTTACACATACTCCTCAAGTCTTTCAAACAAGGGCTCCTTTAAATATTCAGCTTATATATAAGCAGTACATAATACACAGGGGGGCGGGGGGGAGGGTATCTCCCTGAGACTTAAAGCTGCACTGCAAAGTCCCTGGAAATTATAGCTGAATTATATCCTGAAGACTGCAAACATGGTGGCTTGGCAACATTATAAAACAGAATACTTCCATTGGGACAAACCTACAACAATCATCTACCCACTTCCCCAGAGTCAATTTGCCATGAAAAATACAGCTTCCACAAGGCTGAAATTTTTCTAGATTATTTTATTCTTATTTTTGACAAAGTGTTCTCTGTTGTTGAGTTGGTTGGTTGGTTGGTTTTCCCTATCACAGATATCATTATTGAAGACTCTGTTGCTTGAGCTTGTTCCAGACTGGAATTCCTCAGACTGCTGGGCTGACCTAAACCATTTAATCTGTGGCAGTTCCAGCTTAAACTGAATTGCCTTTTAGTGGCACATTGCCTCCCAAGAGCTCGTGTCTCCTGTGAGGCTTCACAGTCTGCTACTGCAGGGAGGAGATTTGCTGTGAGGAGCATGTCCCTACAAAAGCATTGGGAGAGGTAGCCCAAACAGGGAATTAGACCCTTGTGGGAAAAGTGCATTAAATAATGCTCACCATCTTCAGTTTTACCATGATCAGAAAATGTGCTTTTCTGACAATCCAGTGTTTTGGATCGCTTTAATTTCTCTCCCAGTTTGTTTCACAATGATAAAAAAAATGCCCCAAAAGCATGTTTCTAAGACGATTCTTTTAGATTTCTGATTCATAAAACCTCGATTTCCTAGATTTTTTTGCTATCAATTTTCAACAATATCAAATATAAATATCAGAGGGTTTTTTCAGGTTATAAATTCCTTGGGTTTTTTGGCTGCAACTCTTAACTACCTGTAACAGTTTCTCGCTATTTTCCCATATACTTGCCGTTCTGTAATTACGGATGATGTAATATTTTTCCCATGTGAATTATCCCTAGGACCTAATTCCAGATCCCCAAATCCCATAGTAGAGATCTGTTCTCTCTGAGCTGACACAACAGTAGGCAATTCATTGAGCACAGACAGACACATCTTTTCCATGAACGCATTTAGTATCATTGCTAGAACTGTCTCACTAGCAATTTCAGCTAATAAGAAAATGAAGTTAGCGCAAAGCTTCTGAAAATAAATTCTGCAGAAGACATCTCTCTGCTTTAATAGAGATTGAATGCAGTCCATTTCTTTTTCCCCCCCTGTGCCAAACAACACATCAAAACAACGTTTAGCAAGCGAGCTACATTTCACAACACACTCACATCATAGATGGACGCAAAATAAGTTGCTTGGCAGCGTAAATGCCCTGGAGAGAGGCAAGTTGGTTGTTTGGTTTTTTATTGTTGGTTGGTTTTTTTTTTTGTCCAGCCTGGTTTCTCCCAGTACTTTAGGATTGCCCAAGATTATTCCATTATCTCATATGCGTCTCCTGTGGCTGTTAACCCTCTGCACTGCCTAACAAATATCACTAGAAACCGCCTTTTTCCATGCCCCTTGAGTTCATGTTGCAGAGGTGTTGTGCCTGCTGCTATTAATTCCTGGCATATTCCACCTAAGTTAGAATCAAACACCATGAAATCACGGGTGGGACAGAGGTGTTTTAAGAAACAGATACTTCAAGTTCTGTTTAACCAAGCAAAGGGGTGTGAACTGGAGATATCATCAAGAACAGGTCACTGATTCAGTTACTTTCCCCAATTTTTCATTTTCCTTAATGGTCTCAAAGGTATTCTTTTCTCAAGTCCATGGATGGAGAAGTATTTTAACATCAAATGTTGTGGTCTCCATACAGTGGATCTTGTTACGTTCTCCCTCTGCTCCTTGCCAGGAATAACTGCGGGCCAGATCCCAGGATCTTCAGTGTGGTCCATGGGGATTCATCTCACAAAATATGACCCCAAAAACTCCTCCTCAGATTTCCCAACGTCTCTGTGCAAGGATATTAGAAATGTGGCACTTGAAATCTGTTTTGCCAAAACATTTGGTCTAGCCAAGCACTTCATGCAATGTATGTGGCAAGCAGATGCAACCGGGTCACAAACACTGCTGAGATAAGTGCTTAACAATTCAGCAGTGGACATGTGGATTTTTTTTGTTCTTGCCTGCTGCTAGACAACTTCATACACTGCTGGTAATTACTGTATGTGGGGTTTTTTTGTTTGTGTGCCTTACCCGGTAGCTTTGTTTGTGACAATAAAAATATTCTGAACAGCTTGGAAAACTTCCTTTACTCTAACTTGAAAAGGCTGAATTCAGTTCCCAGGGAGCTCAGTGGGAGCTGGATTAAGCTCTGTGGCAAAATCCTTTACCTCTTACCCTGCTGCTGCAGTGGCAGGTGCTGAATTTCTTTTTACTGGTTGGTTAATTTATCCTTTTGTCATCGAAATGTACCAAAATCCCCTAACTGTCTTCCCTTGTGTAGCAGTTTTCTCCTGTGACAGAAGAGGCACAGACATTCTGCTCTTTCTCCAGTCTCCAGCCAGTTCAGAGCCCCAAAAGATTTGTCTTTCACCGGATTTGTCCTGCACCAAAGAATTCTCTGTGCCAGTCTGTGCAATATTTTTTTTTACCCTTTTTTTGCATACTCCACCTCTGGGTTATGCCTGTGCATTTATTCTTCCTCCTGAGTATCTTGCCGATACAAATTACAGTTCTGAGTAGAACCAGAAACAGGGACAGGCATGACCTCTTGCAGCCTAAGGGGGAAGAGGAGGGGCAAGGACTTTACAAGTAAAGAATTTGTTTGAAATCTAAAAAGGAATGACATATTTACCTTACCATTCAGTTTGATACCCAGGTACAGTTGTCCCCTGGACACAGGCTAGTAGACATCAGTTAAAAACAAACAGAGTATAGCATTTCTTTCTTCAAAAGGACCTCTGCTAGTCTCTGCTTTCCTGTCTACCTTTGGTGCCCTTCAAACCCATTAGTTAGATATTGCTGAAGACTGGAAGAATACAGCCTTCCACTTTGAAAAGCCATGAAAAATTGAGAAGGAAGTAAAGCAACAGTGCTCCCCAGAAAGAAAGCACTGTTTCTACAGAAATAACTCTGACAAATTCTACACAAATCATCAAATATTGTGGGAGATAATTAGAATGCCAAGGAATGGCAGCTCCTCCAGTGAATTTTGAGATCAACCAATACAATTTAATAATTACAACCACACTGAAGGTCCCTAACATTCATTGGAAAGATAAACTTCACACACCACATGGTGGAGTTCTGTAAGACACCCTTGTTAAATGTTCCTGGGTTCTTTTCAGAACATCATGGTTAATTCAATTCCTGTCTGATATGTGCTGAGGTACCTACATTCAGGCACACCAGTTTCTACCCTCTGATAATAAGATGTGAGACAAAGCATCATGCTATTACTTATAAATTGTAAAAGGTATTGTTCTCTAATCACACCCAAGCAGTTGTTACCAAATGGACTTTGATACTGCTAGTCTTGATTTATTCAGAATCTGTGTTTGGGGCTTTCTTTGTTTTACAGTACAGAATCACACAGAATCACAGAATGTATTTGGCTGGAAGAGTCCTTGAAGATTCTCCAGTCCAACCTTTGCCCCAGCACTGCAGGGCCGACATTAAACCACGTCCCTAAGTGCCAGGTCCACATGCCACTTAGACACCTCCAGGGATGGCGACTCCACCACTGCCCTGGGCACACTATTCCGATGTCTGATAAGCCTTCCAGTGAATAAACATTTCCTAATATCCAGCCTAAACATCCCCTGGCACAGCCTGTATCCATGTGCTCTAGTCCTGTTGCTTGCCACCAGGGAGAAGAGGCTGTCCCCCCTTCTTGCTCCAACTTCCTTTTGGGTAGTTGTAAAGAGCAATAAGGTCTCCCCTCAGCCTCCTTTTCTCCAGACTGAATCACACACAGCTGTAGATCTGGTCCTGTAAATCGTGCCAAAATAACAAAAAGAAAAAAAGAAAAGTGCACATGTTCCCCAGTTTTGCCTTTTTCCCACTATGGGAGAAATGATTTTCAAAACACATCTTCCATGATCTTTTGAATTCTGAAATCCGACAGGGGTAGAGACAGAAGCCACAAGCAGCCACTGTGCCTCACAATAAAGTGAAAATGATCTATTCAAACTGGAAGGAAAACAATGCCACAACACAAAAGAGTAAAATCACTTTCCTTCTGTATTACAGGAAATTAATTTTAGAGATGGGCACCTACTGTTAAACTTAAATTCAGACATAAACCTGGGAACATATTGGCTCAAAACAAGGCTGGATCTTTGGACCCAGACTACCATGGTTATTGGCAAACAGATAATAACTGATTAGTTAGCAAACTCCAGCAAGCATCACTTCCAGGTGCTCCCTATCTCACAGTTGATTTCCTGGTGTGCCACGTCACCTTATGTCCTATATCGATGCACCACAGACATTTCTAACACCTTATGTGCCAGTGACAGCTATAAAGATCTTTCTTAAATGAGAAATATGCATAGGGAACATACCTTGGATAGGATTTTTGCCAAAAAAATTCTAGCCTCATTCATAGAATGTTCCACTAATCTATCTCAACAGAGCAACTCAGATGATGGCAAGTAATAGGGAGCTAGGTTCTAAACACCCATATTGCCTCCTAAACCAGAAGAGTTCCTTCACTCTTTAAAACAAAGTGGTCAAAATCCAGCTTCAATTCACAGTCTGATGATTACATTGGTCGATTTCCAAGTCGACAGCTAAAGGCCATGAGAACTTTTAGAATGTTTTCCCACCCATAAGCATATTGTTCCAGGCACTTAGGGGGGAAAAAAGGGGGAGAGGGGAGGAAGGGCAAAAGGCAAGAAACAAGAAAGAAAAAGAACATCCACCATACAGAAAGCACAGTCATGAAATAAAACAAAACATTCAGCATTGAGTTACTGATCTGCAAGTGAGCTTTGAAATTACCAGGAGATGTGATGATTTTGATTTAGCATCCCAAGGAACTCTCAGAACTGTTTTGGAAGGTGGAAGGAGTTGCACGTAGTGCCTTAGACCTCCTTGCAATGGGTTTGAGAAGAGTCAGGTTTCTTTCTTTTCTTTTCTTAGTTTTATGTTTTTAGTTTCCTGTGTGAAACAGATTGTTCATAGAAAATTATTTCAAGAGCTTTCCCTTCATTTTCCTGTGCAGAGCTACAACAGAGTACTATTAGCATCTGGTTCTGCATATGCCCAGAAGCCCATTCATTTCAAGGCACTTTCAGAATCAGGACCTTGATGTGTAATAATTTACTACAAATTCTGATAAGCATGGGGGAAGAAGGGGGGGAGAGGGGATGGTATCGGTGTTTTGAGATGTACTTGAAATTTCAAAACACCCCCAAACCCCTGCAAGTCTCCTCTGGTGAGCATAACTTCCTGGGGAATCGTGACATTCTTCCTAGGGTTCTGATAAAGCAGCAGTGTGGCAAATACTGATGAAAAAGCTGAATAATACAAAAATAAAAATGTGAATACAAATTTACGAGTTGTATCAGTCATAATTAACCAGTCAGGAGAAATGTCAGTGTACACTGATCCTCTCTGTGGAAAGTGCTGAATATTTTAGCAATTCTTTAGGAAGGTACTGAACTTTCCTTGCAATTTAATTATTCATCCATAAAACTTTCCTTGTCTTATTTCCTCCTCAAATTACCGCAGAACTTTCCCCTCCTTGGTGAAATCAGAACTATAATCACATGCATGTATACAGTACACAGACAAAAACACAGACCCATAAAAAAAATGATAAAAAAAGCCTCAACAGATACCACCCCCAACTTTCCCCCAGTTGTACATTTGATGCTTGCTGGTGCCATTAAGCAAACACAAAACAACAGCAAGCGCATTCTGTTGAAATGTTTAGCTAAATGGAACCAAAACAGTCACAGTTCACAATTTCATAAATACATTAATTAGAAGTGTCTCCAAATAGCATGTGATTTTGAATTATTAACATAAAACACTGCATTATAAATGACTGCAAATTGCATTCCTTAGTGCTCTCCATGCTTAATTTATTATGCCGTAGGAAAATTTGCAAATTACTTCACTGTTTTATATTTAATGGATAGTTTTATATGTATATTGTTTCATTAAGATAAAATTAAACCACAGTGTACATATTATATGCCTTTCCAGTGACATAAATGTCACTAGAGACCCTCAGACTTTGTCGGGAGGGGGGCATGCTTCTGTCATCTCCTAGATTCAATAAAGAAGAGGAGGTTCAAGTTTCTGCCCTTTCGGTGCCCATCCGTAATCACCCCTTCCAGCCATCCCATTTTCAAGGTTTGCAGAGGCCACTGCAGAAAAATTTCCTGCTGTCTGAAAGTATGGAGAGGGGCAGCGGAGCAGCCCTTGCTTCTCTGTGTTTGTAACACACAGTCTCAGGCTGCACCAGGGGACGTTCAGGCTGGATGTTAGGAAAAAGTTCTATACAGAGAGAGTGATTGCCCATTGGAATGGGCTGCCTGGGGAGGTGGTGGAGTCACCATCACTGGAGGTTTTCAGGAGAAGACTTGATGGGGTGTTTGGTGCCGTTGGTTAGTTGCTTGGGTGGTGTTGGATTGGTTGATGGGTTGGACGCGATGATCTTGAAGGTCTCTTCCAACCTGGTTTATTCTATGTATTCTATGTATTCTATGTATTCTAATTTGAAGGCGAAGGAGAATTTTCAGCAGTGGACTCTGCTGCTAGGGCAATGCAGTCACCATGCCACCTGTGTTTTGCAGAGAACAAAGAAGGTAGCAAGCCAGGTGAGCTTCCTGCCATGAACCACATCAACAAAGATACCTCTGACAAACCATTTAAGTCTTCCCAGAAGAGGGGCTAACAAGGGCTGGCACGCTGTACTGCCAAGGATTTTGCTGTCACGTCTTCCTGCAGTGGGAAAAGAATGGAACTAAAACTTATTAGGAAACCCTGGTGAGGCTAGATGGGGAGCAATGTCTGGAAAAACACTGGGAAGGGAGACAGAAAGTCACTGTATACAAAAGGAAAATCCATTAGAAATGTAACTATAAAGTCATTCGTCTTTGACAATTTCTTTGCATGTTGTCTGTTCTCAGCCATTTGTCTTCTCTATTTGTAAATTCCTCAGAAGAGGAATTGCCTCTAACTATGTGCTTGCAGAGTGCATCTTATAATGCAGACTTAACTTCCCTCAAAACCTGAAACACAAATAGAGCGTAAATAATAGATATTATTTATGATACGTAAATAAATAATATTGGGGCATGAAGAGGCATTCTAGATGTGTTTAAGTAGGCTGTCCAATTCCCTGTTTTCTGAGAACAAGTAATATGCTATGGGTGGAGGTGAAAGAGACTGTTTTTCTTAACTTTGAATTCTTTTTATCAGATAGAAAAGGTACTGGTTACCTGTCTGCACGGGGTCCATGTTGGTTTCAGATCCACTTTCACTTAATAAAAATAGAGCACAATAAAACATTGCAGGATGGGTAGGAGGTGGAGAGATGGCATATTTGGAAAAGCTATAAATTCTGCTTTAAGTTAAAATTGTATTAATGAAACTGAAGCTACAAGGAGGTGCTTGCGAGAGAGAGAAACAGACCTCTGAGCTATTCTTTTCAAGTAATGAAGATGAGACTCTGTCAGAGATTGAGGTGTCAAAACTGGAAGTGCTGGAACAAATTCACAAATTAAAGAGCAACAAGTCACCATGACCAGATGGCATACATCTGAGAGCTCTGAAGGAACTTAAGAATTAAGTGGTTGAGCTGCTAACAGAAAAATATGCAGCCTTTCATTAAACTGCTACCATGCCAGAGGACAGGAGGTAGCAAATACCTCATCTCAGAAAATCTGGAAGGTGTGTTTCTGCAAGCTTGATTAAAGCTGTAGATTGCTTTTCTCTTTTAATCATTCTGGTTTCAGAGAGAAGTTCAGCACATCCAGCAAAAGGAGCTAGCCTCAGCTGATTGGGAGCCCCTAGTGAAGGTGAGCATGAGAAATTTGCTGACACAGCATACACTAGTGACCATTAACCTGGATATGGCTGGGGGGCCCTGCAAGGTCTGACTTCAGTCATAATTAAAAAACAACTGCCCTAATTACCCCCTGCCTTCTTAAACATAGTTTAGGTTCCACAAGTGGTTATTCCTGTCAGTATTTTCAGGATAGCTTAACTATTTCCTTGGCATGTTTATGAACGGGATGAGAGGCCAAAACTATTGTCTTACTAACCCAAGAATTTCTTCCTGGTTTTATGTCCTGCTTGTGTTTCCCTATTATCCAGTTAAGATCTCTGTGGTAACATGAAGAGGAGAAGACACAGAAGGAAAAATATTAGCTCAACATCTACCTGTGCAGCACGAGCCATATACTTGTATCATTGCATAGATTTTAAAGTGAGTGTTTGATCATCTAGCCCTGCGGTGCACAGCTGCTGTACTGTTACTTAAGCACACAGTCCAGGTGATGCACATGAAGCAGTGCAGACATGTGCCCACCGCCTCAGATAAACCCTGCACTGACAGATCAGCAGTGCAGGGCATCGGCAACATCTATGCCTCAGGAATCCTGCTTCCCCAAAGGCAAGGTTGAGGGATGCAGACCCAGAATCATAGAATTGTCGGGGTTGGAATGGACCTCAAGGATCATCTAGTTCCACCCCCATGCCATGGGCAGGGACACCTCACACTAGATCAGGTTGCTTGGAGCTACATCCAGCCTGGCCTTAAAAACATCCAGGGATGAGTCTTCTACCACCTCCCTGGGCAACCTGTTCTAGTGTCTCACCACCCCCATGGTGAAGAACAACTTTCTAATATCCAATCTGAATCTACCCATTTCTGGTTTTTTTTTCCATCCCCCCTAGTCCTATCACTACCTGACACCCTAAAAAGTCCCTCCCCAGCTTTCGTGTAGGCCCCCTTCAGATACTGGAAGGCCACAATAAGATCTCCTCATGAGCCTTCTTTTCTCCAGACTGAATAGCCCAAACTCTCTCAATCAGTCCTCACAGGAGAGGTGCTCCAGCCCTCTAATCATCCTTGTGGCCCTTCTCTGGATACACTCCAGCACGTCCAGATCCTTCCTGTAATAGGGGTTCCAGAACTGGATGCTGTACTCCAGATGGGGTCTCACCAGAGTGGAGTAGAAGGAGAGAATCACCTCCCTTAACTTGCTGGCTTTGCTTCTCTTGATGCAGCCCAGAATGTGATTGGTTTCCTGGGCTGCAAGTACACACTGCTGGCTCATGTTGAGCTTCTCCTCCACCACATCTCTGATCCAATCTTCAAGGTGTTACAGAGCAGAGACTTTTTGAATTAGTATGTATATTGGCCGGGGACAGACAATATAAAGATTTAAGTGAAAGTCTCCACCAGTCACTGCCACTATTAAAAATGCATAACCTCACTTCTAAACTGAGTGCTAGACCTGACTTTCATAGCCACCAACTTGTTGCATCTTTATGGTTAACGAAAGCACTCTGGAATCAAGTTGCCATTTTGAAGATTACAAATAGATTTGAAGCTGTCAAAACAAGAGCTGTGGGAGAACAGTTTAGCCATCAAAAAAAATAAATATTAAAAACCACCATTTTGAGCTGGGTTTTTTTTTTCCTTTCTTAAAAAATAAAAAAGAGGCAGGAAAAAGAAGATGGGGTCCCACTTCCACAGCAGAATCAACCCACGCCTCATGAAGCTTTCACTGATGACAACCAGAGACTCTCCTACCATTTCAAAATATTCGGAATTGGAGAACCGTTATCTGAGATGCACAGAAGAGGAGAGAAAATATCTGCCTGAGAATAACCAGCCACTTGGAGATTCAGACACATAATTCCAACATATGAGACTTGTGTCACTGCTTTGAGTGTATGCCTCGAGCTATTAGTCAGGGTGAAAGAGCCTCTCTTTCAGGTTTGGATGAGAAGCTCTATCCACATTGAAAATAAAACATATTTGCATGCAGGACATTTTAGATTTTTCCCACAAATCAAATGCTTTGTAAGAGAAAACTCCAGGCCTTGGAACATTCTTGCTTGCTTAGGAGCTTCATAGTGACAAGCAGTGTCCCTCAGGGGTCCATACTGGGAGCTGCACTGTTTAAAATGTTTATCTGTGATACAGACAGTGGCATTGACTGCACCATCAGCAGGTTGGTAGATGACACCAAATTGAGTAGTACTGTCGATACACCAAAAGGATGGGATGTCACCCAGAGGGACATGGACAAGCTGGAGAGGTGGGCCCAGGTGAACCTCATGAGGTTTAACAAGAGCAAGTGCAAGGTCCTGCACCTGGGCCAGAACTATCCTCAATATCGATACAGGCTAGGGGATTAGTTAAAGCAAAGCAGCCCTTCAGAAATGGTCTAGTGGGTGCTGATGGATGAGAAGCTGGGCATGAGCAGACAGTGTGTGCTTGCAGCCCAGAGGGCCAACGGCATCCTGGTCTGCATCAAAAGAAGCATGGCCAGCAAAACATGTGAGGTGATTGTGCCACTTTGCTCTGATCAGACCTCACCTGGAGTACTGCATCCAGCTCTGGAGCCCTCCGTACAGGAAGGACATGGGCCTGATGAAGCAGATCCAAAGGAGGGCCGTGAAAATGATCACGGGGTTGGAACACTTCTGCTATGAAGACAGGCTGAGGGAGATGAGGAGACTGGAGAAGAGAAGGCTTCAAGGAGATCTAATAATGACCTCCCAGGACCTAAAGGGGTTGTACAAGAAGGACAGAGAGACACTGTTTACAAAGGTCTGAAGTGATCAGACAAGAGGTAATGGCTTCATACTAGAGAAGAGTAGATTTAGATTGGATGTTAGGGTAGTGGAACACTGGAACAGGTAATGCCTTGGCAGGTACAAATGCTTACATGCTTCCTACTGAATGCACAGTCATGAAGTGCATTGTTTTTTAATCCGAAGTGGGTGGTCTAGAGAGTTGTCTGTATTTAGTCCACATCCAGGACTAAACTACAGTAGTTGCTCTATCACTCTATGACCCCTCTCCAACAGAGAAGGAGGATTACAAAAAGGAGACCTGTGGGCTGAAATGAAAACGGATTTAATGAAATGGCAAGACCGATACCGACCCCAATATAAAATATACAAAGTTATACTCAGCTCAGTGAACATATGGTGGGCACAATAAATAGGAAGCCCCTCCAGGGATAGAGACAATCAGGAGAATAAGGAAGATCCTCCATCCTCAGCAAACTTTCCTCTTTAAAATGAGTTTGTTGCTTATCATCTGAGATACACCTGTAGCCTGCTCACATCAGCTGCCGTGGCTGACTCCAAAATTCTAGTGGCTAGCCTAGGATTCTCTGCCAGAGAAACTAGGACTATTTTCTTCCACAGATGCAACAGAGAAATTATGATTACCTCAACTGCACACAATAACTATTTGGGAATTATGATGTTTTTGAACCCTGTGTCATCTTCCCAGCTAGAATTGATGAGCTAACACAAAGAAAGAGAACAGCTACTGTTTTCTGTTCTCTTTCCCATGCACATACACTGACATTTTGAAGGAAAGCATGGACTTTTCTACAGGGGAATGACAGCGAGTGTTTTAAACATTAGCTTCAGTTCTTGATATTCCTAACACCACACAGCAGCGGGGTGTGAGCAGAAGTCCAAATCTTGCTACTGGCAGCATAGGTGGGCTAAAGTACATCACCATCTTTCATGTTCACTCCCTATGATGGATCTGCTGGAAAAGATGGCTTTTTTTTTTCACAATGTCTCAGAAGTCTTTCCTTTTCTTTCATTGTTAGCAAAGGGTCATTTCTCCCCTGTCCTTGCCTCAGTTTCTACCTTCAGAAAGACAAGTTCTTGGATGTGCTAGATACATCCAACTGTATTAGCGACATCCAAGGCCTCTGAATGGTCAAAGCCACTGAGTCTTCTCCAGGAATGGGCAATCACAGGTTTCAGGTCATGATGGAAAGTCCCATCATGAGCAACTTTTGTGTTTTCAAAACCCACTGGAGGAACCACAAACAGATGTTTTTGCAGAAACAACAAAAACAGGATATGTGTGGGAGTCCTTGTTGGGAAGAATGGTGGTAGGCCTGAAGATTAAGTAATGGCCACACTCAGCAAGGGCTTAAAAATAGTTAATCCTCCCAATATATTTCCTGGGCATTCTTTTCATGGTGGTCACTTCCTTATCCTAAATTGGGCAGTAAAAATGGGCAAATTCACAACTTGCTCTAGGAACTTTTAGCCTAGAAATGCAAACTGCGTTTATGTTTTATCACAAATTAGTTCCATGCATGATTATGAAAACTCAGGTTTTCCCATGCTTGACTCAAATCAAGGCCTGTGACAAACTGTTGCAATCCCTAGGCTGGAGTAGTGCAGCTTATCCTTCACCAGAAAACTACCTTGTGCAGAAAACAGATACATGTCTTTTAAACACTCTGCAGTGGTCACTGGCTGCTCTCAAGTGAAGCTTGTGGTGCTGGCTAAGACAACCAGCTTTCTCCATCCCTGGGCACCCACTTTGCAAAGAGACAGCTGTTTTCTTTATGTCCCAATGCAGTCGCCCTGCTCTGCTGACTTCTTTTGGACCCTGATGTTCTTCCAGCAGACAGTCTCAGCTAGTTGCACATCTCTGTGGCTGCATCTGCTGGATGTTTCATAGTCAGATCGCTCTCTACACTCTTTTGGAATTAGTAACAGCTCAATTTGATAAGCTTCATGCTGGCCTGAAACATCTATCTGTTTTTCAAATCTCTAATTGGATTTTGGCAAAATTTACCTCGGGCTTTATTTTTTTTTTTATAGCATCTTTACTGTTAGCATTATTCTGGTTGAAACCAGTGGAAGATGGGAAAGTGTCACAAATGCATGAATCTGAGAAAACAGACTGATAGTCAATGAAGCTGAAATTATTTATTTTGTGTATTTAAAACAGGCTTAAATAATCAAATCAAGTTGATGCTGAGTGAAAAACAAGCTTGGTTTTCTGGCTCATGAGCTGAAGTGGCTTTGGGACTTCCAGCTATGAATTCACTGAACCAAAAGCATGTCCATTCTAACACCCGATAGAGCCAAGATATCTCTTGATATCCTCTTTCCCTAACAGTGTTTGGACACAGAGATGTGGACACAGGCCATGGGCTAAGGCAGGCAGTAAGAAAGCGAGTTTGCAAAAGCCAAGATAATTTGTGTGTGCTTACCAGTGGGATGGCTCCCGCTCGCTGGAGTTAATGGAGGTGGCAGCTCCGGTTCGGTGCCACGCTTCTCCCCAACTCGATTTCCTTCGCAATCCAGCTGAAACTGTTCAGCTGGAAATTTGGGGATGTGCTGGGATCAGCCTAAAGCACTCCTCCAGTCAGCACAAGAGACTTCCACAGCAGATGAAGCGGCTTGCTTCTGTTTGACATTGCGCAGCACTTAGGGTAAGGTCGTTAACTTTTTCAGGCAGTAATTTCTTTCATTTTGTGGAAGTCTCAAGTCCCTGAGCTTTGCTCAAGACCCAGAATCTAACGTCTTTGTCTGTTTTCTCCCTGACAAGTCTCAGAGATATTAAAAATCAAAAGAAGACTCTAAGGAGCAAATAAAGCCTCTTCAAAGTGCTGTTTCACTTTTGTGTTAACTCATAGAAGCTTTTTGCTCTCTCTGCCTGGCCCCAGTCAGATCTTGCATAAAAGGGAAAAAATGCACTTAAAAGTGCTGTTTTCTTTCCACTTCCCCCTGCGCTTCAAATCATTAGTCTTTCTGCATTTCTTTTTTATTCCCAGACTGGCTCGTGCCGAATCAGATTATAATACATTAAACCTCCAAGAAACACAAAGCTCTCCAAAGTGCTCTTTGGGCTTTCCATACATGTGTTCTCTCGCTCTTTACTGCAATAATTACTGCCATCCCAGGGTCATCTCCTGTGTGCAGGTCCCTCTCACACATGCTCAGCCTCACCTCCCATTGCTGCAAAATGAACTCAGGATGGGGTCTGCCTGCATGTTGGCTCTGCTTTTGGATACAGAAGCAAGGGAATTTGTCTACAAGGATGTCCTGCCCTACATTTCCAGGCTAAATCCTTATTTGCAGAAAGGGACTTCTTCAGCTTCTTTGGAGAAGTAGGGATGGTGACCTTCTAACCATCTTCTCTGGACACATCTTAATTCCCTTTACTAAATGCAAGGCTATCCTGACCTAACTGACATTTATGCCAAGACTCCCTTGATTTCAGCAAGACTGGGATCCTCAACCCTGTGCAGTCTTGAGTGACAACAGCCACTGCTGGTTGTCACTCTGTTCAACTGTATTTGTGCCTTCAGAAAGAAACACTGCCCTTAGTTTGGCCTCTACTATGAGCTGGAAGAGGGCTATACAGGGCTATCACTGCTGGAAAGGACAGCCGCATCCTAAGGCAACACAGTTCAAATAGTTGAAGATAAGGCAGTTTCCAACCACAGTAACATCAGTCAGAAGTACACAAAGATAATTCACAGTGAGACACTATCCCAAATGTGGATTGACTCATTACTCACGGGTTATTGGAGTGCAGTAGCTCTGGTCTTCCTAAGTAGGTCTTCCTATGGTCTTCTCCATAGGATGGACATGAGGTGCTCTAGGAGGGAGTCAAGGGTGTAAAAAGCCTTGATTTACCATGACTAGGGTTTATTTATCATACAGCTTCTAAGGCTCCTGAGAGATCTACTGCTGCCTAGGAGAACCAGTGAAAGAGGCACAATGCCCAGCCCTGGATGAGCTCTGTAGCTGGAATCACCTGAGAACCACTTCGGCCCACTCAGTGTTATGCAGCTCAGTATAAAAGTAGTGACCAACCTAAAGCAAATAAGTAATTACGAATTCTGCAAGGAATTTACTACTGAAAAATAAGAGAATAAACTGAATATTTGGCATCCAAAGAAACATCAATGTGCACTGAAGTCATGCTGTGAGCATTTTTGCTTCTATTTGGGTTTTATTCAGGCTGTACTCCCAGAATAAATTAGTAAGGAATTTGTCTTTAAGCTCCCACCATTGTCCCTTTCTTTCCTCTGGAGAAGGTGAGGGTGTAGCAATAGCAAAGTAAGAGGCACATGCTTCTACTACAGCTTTGCTAGCAAAGTTGAATTCCCTTCTGAAGCGCTACTCTCCTCCCAGTCCCGATCCCTTCCTCTGAAACGAAACCTGCTCCCACATTTTTGTCGTGGTTTAATAACATGAAATAAAGTGTCTACAATGGAAAGAGGGAAGGTTAAAATCCATTTCTATTCTTGCCCTGAGCAGGAAATGAGCAGATACCTCCCAAACTGAAAGGCTGGTTATCTAGCCTGCTGCAATGCCATGCCAATAAAGAAGCCTTTTTTCTATTTAAAGAAGTAATATAATAAAATGTTGGTTCATTTCATTATAATAGCTAGGAAGGATTTGCTGGTTTCACAGCATAAATTTAGATTAATTTTTTAGATTTGACAATGTTATAAAAATTATATTGATTCTGAAATTATAATTTTAGATTGGTTCTGTCATTTTAGCCTATTAGCAGTCTTTAAATGAAGTGATCCAATGTTACAATCAATCTTATCTTCCATTATGCACTTCCTGGTGCTAAAAAGTGAGATCGATTCTAATTAACTGCACTGCTTCAGTCATTTGGGTGGTTTGTCAGGAAAAAAAAAAAAATAGTTACTGCCCTAATATCACTAAACAATTTATTATACATTTATGGACTAAATTTATGCCCAAAATGAATGCCTCTGCTTTGGTAAAAACAACACAGCTGCAGCTCTCTAAAACATTAGGATGGCCACCTTAGTCTTCTTGCTTTAGCCAGTGCAGGACATGAAATATTTCCAGGGTCCACTTGACTTTAAGAAGCAAAGCAGAGTCAGCAAAAATTATTTCCTCTGCAGTGCAGGCTATAAATCTCTATCTAGATTGAAAGCAACTTGGAAAATGGCATTTCCAACATGCAGCTGTGGGCTAAGAGAACAGGTTTAAATGCTGCCTAAGAAGTTATGATGGTGAACATAATAATAGAAAGCAAGATGATTTAAATACTAATCAACTCAAACTTCTTTCTTCTTCCTGTGCTTTCCAGCTTCAGCTTGCACTGATATACTGAGACTCTATGGGGAGCTAGTGCCAGAAACCTTCATACCCACTTTGTCCTGTGTCAGTGTCAAACTCTGCAGACCGCTAGCCTTTAAATGAAACTGGAATGGGTGAAAGGCAGCGAGGGACCAATATACTGTGATCCTACTCAAACTGAACCTGGAAGTCTGATGAATACCTGAAGTCTGAGAAAAGTGGAAGCCAGAAAGGTCTGCACCCTGATTTTAAAATAAAGACCATAAAGGCTGACCTTAGATAGAATTTGAGGGAAAATGTACATTGCTTGAAATTTTATTCCTTAGCATGCTTAAATCATTCTCTTAAGCCAAACAATATTTCCTTGAGTACCAGTCTGTTATATTTTTTATCTATAATGCTTGTTCCTGGAATCTTTTCTGACTTGTGCTACGCTTTTACCCTGATACAGCTTTAAAGAAGCGGAGCATGTACACCCTCACCACTAGTCAGCCCATGTCCTGAACTGTATCAAAGGAATTGTGACCAGCAGGAAAAGAGAGGCAATTCTACCCCTTTACTCTGCTCTTGTGAGACCCAACCTGGAGTACTGCATCCAGTTCTGGTGACCCAAACATAAGAGGGACACTGTACTGCTGTAACAGGTCCAGGGGAGGGCCACAAATTAGATCAGAGGGCTGGAGAACCTCCTCTACGGGGACAGGCTGTAAGAGTTGGGGTTATTCAGCATGGAGAAGAGAAGGCTCCAGGGAGACCTTAAAGCAGCCTTCCAGTACCTGAAGGAGGCCTACAAGAAAGCTAGGAAGGGACTTTTTACAAGGGCTTTTAGGGAATGGTTTTAAGCTTGGATAGACTGGATATTAGGAAGAAATTATTTACAGTGAGGGTGGTGAGACACTGGAACAGGTTGCCCAGGGAGGTCATGGATGCCCCCCCTGCGGAGGTGTTCAAGACCAAACTGAATGAGGCCTTGAGTGACCTGGTCTAATGGAATGCATCCCTGCCCACAGCAGGGGGGTTAGAACTAGATGGTCTTTAAAGTACTTTCCAATCTAAATCATTCTATGAATCTATCTGTCACCCTCAGTGCATCTCAGAAATGATCTGCAGTTTAAGGGATGCTACACTTGCTTTTCCAATCATTGCCACTGCATCCTTTCATGTGGAATAGTGATGGAGAATGAGTCAAGAATAAGAAATGTGAGCCTGGCATCCTGCTGCAGATTATTTCTTGACCTCCCTCTCTTCATACGCCCTCACACATGCTTTGTTCCTAACAGCATCCTCTTACTAAGAAGCCAAATTGCTGAAAAAACCTGTGAAGTAAAAGCTTCATGTATTCTTGTTGCTTTGTTGCTTTTGTTTAAGTTCCCATCTTTGGGCAGTCAATGGAAAAATATCTGAAAATTACTCTGAGTGGGCAGCCCACCCTCTTCTATCCCCTTTGATGGCAGGTGGACCAAAGCTGTTCTTTTCTATAAGCCCTCAAGTATTGCTGCCGGTCATCATGAAACTCAACAATAATTCTTAGAAAGAAGGAATCTCAGAACCCCATTCCTTGATGGGCTCCTTTTATTCATTGCCTGAATGTGTCTTGCTACTGAAGGCAGTCTGGTTCAAAAGATTTACTTTGGATTCTCTGCAAAGTCACTGCAGAAAACTACCCCCAGTGCTGCTGGAAACTTGTTTGTGGGAATCTCCTTTTTAAATAAGTGGCTTGTTAGTTCTGTGACAGGACAAAATCTTGAGTTCACTTTTACTGCTGTTGCATTTGCATTGCACTCCATCATTAATTATTTGCTATCTTCTAAGAAGCCCTAAGGAGCCTGATTCTCCACTGCTCATCACCTCAGGTAATCATTTACATCAGTGCAAAGCAAGCTCAAAGCACTATCACATGGTTGCAAGCAGAAAGGTCTAACCCAGGCAGCATTCCACCACTCTCTTCCCCAAGACAAAGTAGTGCAGGATGAGACTGAAAAGATTCAGAGAGGATCTGAGGGTATATAAGCCCACTGCTCTTGTTTTCACAAGATGAACAGCATTGGTTCACCCTTTTGCCTTTGACCTGAGGATATCTTCTTGCAGGTAGGGCAATCTTGTCATGCCTGGAAAGCAGCATTAGCATTTGATGCTGCGCAGGGCAGGAGAGAATGTTACTGTGATTGAACATCAGCTGCACCAGTCTCAGGTGTGACTCCCTTTCTACTCAGGTCACCTATGATGACAAGCCAGGGCCACGCTGGTTGCAGTAGACCCTACACTGTTACATATGTGCTGAGATGGTGATGGGGTCACAGAGCCTGGCCCCAGCTGGCAGTCCACTGGTGCCACTGGCAAAGCTAGAGCACAGATTCCTGCCTATCTCACAGCAGTCCCCTGAAGTTTCCTGAATCTCACCATCAGCTGTGCAAAGCGCTGCAGACATTTTCTTTGTAAGCTGAGGCTACCACAGACATAGCGCACAGGAGATGTACCCTGCCCGTGGCCCTTTGTGGAGTGGCAGGGCTTCCTTTCTGCCACAGCCCTGGGGAGCTGCTGGGGTGTGCCTGGCCCCACTTTGAGCTCAGGATTCCTCCTAGCAGAGAAAGGCACCCCTCATCATCTAGATTTCTAGGCACAAGGATGGCAGGTGTTAAGGTGAGCATCGCTAGCAGGGCTGTGGGTGGGGAAAGAACAGGTCCCTGGGCTCCTGAAGGAGAAGATGGCTGATAGTGGTGTTGAAGGAGACCATGCCACGTGGCAAATGTCACCTGGAAAACAAAGGGTGTGGGAGCATGATGATGTGAGAGATGCTGCAAAAGAGAGGGGATGACATTTGTGCAGAAAAACTGCTTTTATTTCTTTCCCATTTCACAGGCAGTGTGTCTATTAAATGTGGCTTTTGCTGCCAAAGGACTTGTCATATTACATTAGGTTTAGCAACTTCTGCTGTGGCAAAGTGTGCAGTGTCTCCCTTCACATAAAGAAAATATTTTCACAAGTCTGTTCAACCTGCTAACTGTGATTACAGACAGTTGGCCCCTGACATGACATTTATTGCTCCAGCTTCCAAGTAAGAGCCTCACAGCACTGCCCAGCCAGCTACCTGAAGAGCACATATGTGTGTGGAGACCTTAAACAAGTTTCTGTTAATGACTTCATTTTGTACCCGTTTAGTAGGTCTTTAGCAGATTGATAGAAATGATGCTACAGTAAAGCAGTGAAAACAAGACCTTAAAGAGTACATGGAAGCTAAGACTTAACATCAGCCAACCTCCTCTTTTTATGTTCACCTTGAAATGTGTATTATAATACATTATACCTGTTCTCTGCCACAAGTGCCTTCTTCATACACATTTCCACGATGCTCAGCAATATTAATCACAACTGGGAATTACTGGGGGAGAGGGGAAGAGCGAAAAAAAAGCTACTGACTACCTGCACATGAGATACAATCTCACACACACAGAAAAGAAAAAAGGGTGAATAACAACATCAAAAGTAGAGACTTGCAACAGGACAAAGTGTGCTCACAGCAGTCACAGAGAAAAGGTTGACCTAATTGGGTCTGCACATCAAGTAGTCCAAAAGAAGGCTGGCTAGAGGAAAGTTTGCCATGAACTAAAACCAAATGAACCTCTAAAAGCTCAAAGCAGAGGAAATGAGCAAAGCACACACTTTCCTGTTCCCCACAGGATGTGCTGATCATGGTCACAGCATCTACTGGAAACATAGAATAAACCTGGTTGGAAGAGACCTTCAAGATCATCGCGTCCAACCCATCAACCAATCAAACACCACCCAAACAACAAACCCACGGCACCAAGCACCCCATCAAGTCTTCTCCTGAAAACTTTCAATGATGGTGACTCCACCACCTCCCCAGGCAGCCCATTCCAATGGGCAATCACTCTCTCTGTATAGAACTTTTTCCTAACATCTAGCCTGAACCTCCCCTGGCGCAGCCTGAGACGGTGTCCTCTTGTTCTGGTACTGGCCACCTGGGAGAAGAGACCAACATCCGTCTGTCTACAACCTCCCTTCAGGTAGTTGTAGAGAGTAATAAGGTCACCCCTGAGTCTCCTCTTCTCCAGGCTAAGAAACAAGTGCTGAAGGACAGCCTTCATCATTGCATCATTGCCTACCTACCGCAAAAGCTACCTATCCATTTTCCCAGCATTTGGGAAGAGAGAAAGGATAACAAAGGCTTTATCAGGACTAGAGAACATCATCTGGCAATCCTTTGGTTATTAATGATTGCTGTGTGTGGTTGGGTGGGTTGATTTTCGTTGGAATAGTTATTTTAAATATTTTGTGCGAGTTGCAGTAATTTTTAAATGTGTTAAGTGGCTTGGCTTTTAGCCTTCGCTTTCCTTTCCTGTACAAGACATTTGTAGGGCCTGAATTCTTACATGACTTGGCCTATGCAGTCTTACTTTTTGGCAGGTCACTTTGCTCTATTCTTTTCCAAACAGAAATTAAGCTTTGGCCGAGAGAGAAGCAGAGCAGAATGTAGCCTGCTGCAACAGCTTGTAGTGAGTTGGAAAGAACTCTGTGTTATAGATGAGAGCTGAGCAAATATCCTTTTTTTTCTCTTTTTTTTTTTTTTTGTTAATTTCACTGTCTTATTTTTAAACTTGCATGTGCATCTGCCAGCAGCACTGCATCTTGTTATAATATTCCTATTAAGCAGGTGGATGTATCATGAGCAGAGAGAATTTAGTTCCATTTTGGTTAAGGCTGTGCGCTTCAGTGATTAAGTTTCTCCTTATTTCTTCTGTTGGATTGAGAATTAAACTGATTCTGCAGCACTGGTTTGAACAGTCTCACTCACTGTTTTGTCTTCTATCAGGCCAGAAAATTATTTATAAGAAGGCCATGTAAGATTCAGTGGTATGCTCTCATTATTTCTACTGCTGCTGTTGGACCCTCCTTGACAATAAAATAACTTGTGCCCAGAAAGGATATGTCAGAGATGTGGAGCTCTATTCTACCTTCTTCATCTGTTCTATTACTTTCAAAAAAACCCCAGTCCTTTCATTCTCTGCTTGTACTGATATCAGCTGAAGTGGAGCTGGATAAGGAACAAGAGGAGGGTGTCAATAAGCAGGGATGGAGAGACTACGCTCCAAAGCGAAAACCTTCATTCTTCTCTCCCCAAGGTTCAGTCCAAAGAAATCATCTCAGAGCAGCATCCCCTGACGTCAAGATGCTTTCCTGGAGAATTCTAATACCCTGCAGTAAGAACTGTTTCCCAAGACCCTCTATAAGTCCTCAAGGATTTTTCATGGTCCAGCCTTGGTTGAAATAAAAAGCACATTCATGGGGAATGACTAATCCCCTGCCTGAATGCGACACGGCTTTTGGAAAGTTTGTGATCTGCTACACTAACTCTCTGATTTCTTTGGCCATGTGAAAACCTTTTAAGCTGGCTCTGGAAAATTGTCCCTGAAGCCTCTTCTGGGGCTTGCCTTTCCCCACCCCCCCACCATTTCCTCAAATCTTTCCTTTGTTTCCAAAGAGTGCCATCGTCCATTCCTGAGCCCTCAAATCCAATTACCAAACAATGTACAAATATATGGCTGAGCGTGGTCTATGGGAACAGCTGCAAAATTGCTAATATTAGGTCTAATTTAGCTACAATAAATTAGCAAGTGTGTGGAAGCAAAATGATGACAGCATAATTATAACAAAAGTCGATGTGTTGAAGTATATGGATGACAATACATACTAATTTTAGCGAAAAAACGCACCAAATGAAATGCATGCAATGAACAGACGGGACTAATAGCTCAGACACATATACTTAATGTGACCAGTCAGTGTAAAAACAAAAAGATAGATGAAGCTGTTCAGAATCTAGTGCTAACAAGCAGTGTAGTCTGAAACCATTAACTGTCAGGGGTAATAACACTCAAAGTACTGAAGTGCAGTAAAACAGCAGCACTTTTCTCGGGATGATGTGCTGATGTACAAGCACACACCTGTGAAGAGGGTACTAAATCTATCCTTGCCTTTATTACTATGGAGGGAGGAAAAACAACACTAATAATGTAAAGTATAAACGAAAATAGCAGACAGCAGAGAGTGACATTTGCATGGTCCCAGTCAGCTTGTTAGCTGAAGTGGGTTTTAATTAGCTATTTTCCAGCAAGCAAACGAGCAAATTAGTGGCAGCCATAAACAAGCAGAGACAATCAGGCCCAAAGAAAAAAAAAAATCATCGGACCTTTTTCTGTGTGTTTTCCTTTTGGAAATACAATGCCTTCATGCTTCAGCTAAATATTTCTATTAACTGAAAGAATGTGGCAAAGTGAAGACCTTGGCAACGGTGCGAGTTCCCTAAATGGCTCAAAACATGATGTTAACAGCAGAGCAGGGATAAAAAGCCCTGCTCTGTGCAAACCTAGGCCCTGCATCAAGGGCTAAACCTTGGGCCTCCAGTGCAGAACCTCAGGACTCTGGTGCACTTGGCTCTGGTGCCTGTTGTCTTCTTGCTGACAGTTGCCTACCCATTCGCTGCACTGGATCAGGGACAGAAGGGGCTTCAAAAAGTGCAGTGCAGGACATCGGTGTGCTGCTCTCTACCTTTACCTTTGCACTACAAGGGGCATGAGACAAATGATGGCTGCACGGGGCCAAAAGTATGCCTGAGTCTACCACCTATTCTTACTGCTGAGGAAAAGGGCTATGGCTCTGTAAGGGCTGCAGCAGATGGAAACCACTGGGTTGAACGTGAAGAGAGAGAGGAAAGCAGCAGTGGACAAGTCCTGATGATAAACTCTCTTGCCAAAAGAAGATGCTTATCTGTGTAGGATGCAGCCCTTGGCAGATAACATGGATTCAAGTAGTAATGAACAAAATGCACTCGTGGTTCCTCTTTTATTACCATAGTATTACCGGCTGCATAAAGAAACCTGTCCTGCTCTTATGTAACATGAACATGGTATGAGGATCCTTCAGAGCCTGGTCAAGCGTGGCCCAAGGTTAAACAATTCACAGTAGTACTTTTGCCTCTGAAATGATTATATTAATAATCAGCCATAATGAAGAACATAGCAAGCTTATCCCTTGAGTCAGTCAAACCTTCCCGTTTGTTCCCTCTGATTTTAAGAGCTGCTGATGTTGTGAAGATAAGAAACTCAATACAGAGAACAGATTGCTTCAACTCTTAGTTTCTATACTTGAAGGATTTAGGCACATTCAGCATAAGATACAAGAGTTCAAAGTCAGGGAGCAGCAAACAACTACTCAAAGTAGTTGCTGGGCAGGAGGGTTTGGTGGTTTGAGCACCTATCTAGACCTCGAGTTCATGTTTCATTCTATTGGAGACTTCTCCCATGGCCATGGGTGATGCAGCCCATCTGTCTGGGGATAATAGTACTTCTGCCTCAGAGGTTTGCTTCAAAATGCTCATTAAATACTGTGTAGAGCTCAGATATTGTGGAGAAGGGGCTAATTAGTTGGAAGGGAAAACGCCTAATAAAAATTAATCATATTTATGCATCACTATTGGTACATGTGGTACTAGAGAAAGACATTGCAGCAGGCTTTTGGTTGGTATAAATTATCAGAGAGCTGCAGGAAAGACTCTCTTGCATCCCTGTCCTTGTCTTCTGCCAAGGGTATTACAGTCTAATTAATACAGATAACATGAGTGCAGACGCCTACCTGTTGGGTGCAGTTGGAATACTAACACAAGGGGAGGGATGGGGGAAGGCTCTTGAAAAGGGCTTATTTTATTTAGTTCATTTGTTTAGTAATGTTTTGACGGTCAGAAAACCCTGGCAATGAGTAGAGCCCAAGAGGCAGTTAGTAATGGGGCAGAAAACGTAATGAGCCAAAAAATGAATTAACTTGAGCAGACTAGGCGCAGGCACAAGGGGCCAATGTTTTTTGCTTGTTTATAACCCTGCCCCTCCACTGAATTCAAAAAGTAGTAGGAGGTGTGATTTGGCATAGAAGCAGCCACAGAAGCTACCCACCTGGTAGCTTCACCTCCTCACTGCTCAAAACCCTGGCCCATGTGGCTGCAGGCAGGTGGCAGGTATCAGCTCTTGCCTAACTCAAGCCTCTATCCATCAGGTTTCCTGCTATTACCACCACTGCACTGAGATAACCAGCACCCATCAGATCACCGTCGTGCCCAGAAAGAGAGGGCAGCCAGGAGCACCCCATCAGGCACAGGCTTCCAGCATGGCTCCTGCCAAGAGAGAGGGGCCATTGACAGCAGGAGTGGGGGGTTTGTGCAGAACAAGCCATACGCAGACAAGCTGTCTTTGGCTCTACTGAGTTCCTTTTGATCCTCTGTTTATTTTCTCTTCTTAGATGGTTTTTGGTTTTTGCTATTAACAAAAACACATACTTTGAATTAGAATTTGGACTTTTGGTCTGAGTCGTGGGCTGACACAGTTTTCAGCTTCTGCAAATCCCTAAGTACTTTCACCACGTTCAAAGTGTTTACACAGTTTGGGTTCTTTTACAATGATCTTGTTTCCCTGTCTCTGACAGCTGTACATGAGCAGCAGAGAGAAAGAAACAAATTCATTTGCTCTTGCAGGCACACACGTATGGTAACTGCTAGAATTCACACGAGGACACAAGAGGTAACTATCACCCAAATTGCCACGTTTAGCCATCATGTTAGCCATTAGAATCAAAGATAATGATTCCTAGTTTAGGGAGCTGCTTGACTGAATCACAGAAAAACACAACTGCCCCCAAGTGTGTGCTAGGATGATTTTCAACGCATGCTGCAGTTCTGCAATGCTCAATGCTATACGGTCCATAGGCTTTGTCCTGAGGGATGTAATTCTAGCACAAAACTAGAGTTATTATGTGGAGTTCAGGAAGGGAAACTTTGAGGAGGGGAAAAAAAAAAGGCAGAAAAATTGTTCATGTCATTTTGATGCTCTACTTGCATGGGTAATTCAATGCCAAATGAAAGCACAGGAAAGCTGCAAAGCACACATACACTTCAACACTGCTTTTTTCTCCCTGGGTCATGCCCAATGCTATTTCATTATGGCCAGGGGATTTTGTAGGTAGCGGGAGCAGAAGGGAGAGAAGAAAGATGATCTTTAAAAGAACAGAACTGTTGAAAATTCAGAGCAAAGGAGTCAATTCATTGCTTTATCAGTATACAGCAAGTGGAAAAGCAAGATATTCTTCTTCAAAGAGGAAAGTCCCCAAATGGATAAAGGTTAAGATAAAGGGGCAGAATTTTTGCCAGGCTCCATGCAGCTCACGGCTGCACTGACACTGGCTGGATCTTTGGTCCTTTTTTGGGTGAAGTATCACAGAGCACAGGAAAGTTATGACCAGCTCCCTGAGTATCCCAATGGAAAAAAGCAAGAGGTCTAATCCAAACCATTGACACTTTATATCAACAACTGTAAATCTTTGCCTCAGCTCCTGCCAGCCTCAGAAGTTTAATGGACAGCACTGTTCATTTCTTATGCCTGTACTGTTCTGCTGCTTTTAGTGAAGTTGCAGGTTGTAATTGAGAGTCTGGTAAGGATCTTGTGCTGAGTGATGTTACTATCTTCAGTGCTGGAACTCTTTTAGCATTGTAATACCTCTTTTAAAAGACAGTCCAATCTCCTTCCCAAAATCTCCTGCAGAAAATAATTGCATTCATAACACAGGAATGAAGCTGAAATCTGAGGCCCTCCCCAGCAATATCTCACTCGCCTCAGGACATGTCCTGACGATCCCTCTGTGTGACAACACTTAAGCAGCAGGAGGAACAGCTTTCAGCAAGGATCCTGACAGATCACAGACAAGATGCTTTCAGCAGCCTAGGCAAGCAGGAGACAAACAACTCAGCGTTCAGCCACACACAGATCAAACCTGCCTGAAATAGTTGGGTTACCCTCAGCCTGGGCACTGAAGCAAATTATACTAGCAAAACCTGTTCTCTTTAGCTTCTCTGCCTAAACCATCCCATACAGAGAATAAAGATTTAAATGGGAAGGGGTGTTTTGCTCACAGATCACACCCACTAAAGAGTTACTGCTGGTCTCTGGGGTATTATATAAACACAGTGGTGAGACTCACAAGCTTTCATTACCACAATAGAGAGACTGTACCACATATGCACCAATGCCCACAGCAAAACTATATTTCTTCTCTTTTTTCCTCCCTGTCCCTCTCTTTCACTTGCAATCCTCTATTCTTTAAAATTAGTTCTGCCATCATTACTAGCATTGAGTATATGTTATACACCAGGCTCTCAGGAATTAATAAGAAGGCTTAGCAAAGGCAGAGGAAGAGAACGTAGGGGTCAAGATGGCACAACTGGAGGCTAAAGAGCAGCTACTTTATTGCTATATTTTGGAGACATAAATCTACCTTCACTTCACACCAGTTTCAGAAAGAGCTTCAAGAAACAAACTCATAGCATGAGCTTTTTCCTCCAGATTGCTATGAGAGAATGCCTGGTAAACAAAGCCAAACTAAAGTCTAACCACAGAGATAAGGTCACGCCATAGCTAGCCAGGTCATACCTACCATGATACAAAGGTCAAGTCATGGTCTCTCTAGTGTTGGTTTAGTTAAAGGAAGGGACCATTTGGTGTCTGCCACAATGATAAAGAATTTGCCATCTTGGAATAGGTAGTCTTTTGAATACATGCTGTTTTGAGCTATTTCTGTAATATCTTTGACACAGTGTTTCTCAATTAATTTTGCTTAGGAGAAGGCAGAAGTTGCATTTCTGTTGGAACTGAACTGTGGCTAGGCTGAACGGCTAGAAATGAAAGTACCTGGCTTTCTACTTTGCTTATAGTTGAGAAGAATTAATCTTGCCACACATTTTCATGTGTAAAACACTAGTAAGTGTCTCTCATTTCCATTCCTGGTAGCTCTTCTACAGAAGAAAAGAGGAAAGAGTCAAACTTCTAAAAAAACTCAATGTTTCCAATAACATGATGGAGAGAAATCAAACATCTCCTCCCACATCTTCTCTTCTTTGCCTGTTTTACCTCTTGAACAGGAAAGGGGGAGTCATTTCAGGCATCTTACAGGAAAGCAGGGAGGATGCCTCAGGCTGCTATTTTGCAAATGAACAATGAAGCCCAGATATGAACTTAGGATCAGACTGTGGTCGTAATAAAACTATTTGCTGCATACATGATTATTGGTAGCAGTGGGAATATGAGAAATTCATAGTCTGAGACACAATGAGCTCCCTTAAAGTCTCAGCATTCTTCTGTAATTTAAATAGATTAAGGGTGCAAATCCCCCTGGATATAATCTCACAAGTTCATTTTCCTGGCACTTCATACTTAGCCAAGAAGTGCTTCCCAGAGGTGTCTTTTTCCCTCCCAGTATTTCCATCCTTCTGCATCTAGTTCCAGCAGCAAGCACAGAGCATAGAGAGAACCAGGCAAACCAGAAACCATCTTATTTTGAAACTGAATGCTCCTCTTTGGATCTTAAAGAATTGGTCCAGCTATATGCTGGGGGCAATTCCTGATAGTATGGAATTATTTAGTCAAGTCAGTTCCCTTTTAATGCTTATTTCTGTTTCTTTAAGTCCTTTATCACAGAAAATATGTTCAGTTTTATTGGCATTGAGGTATAAGAGTGGTTTTCTCAAAGAAAAAAAAAAAAGATATATTACACCAAAAAGCAGGTAGCTTTTTTTTCCTCCACAGACTAATAAAACTGAAAGTGTTTCATGAAGAATAAAGGGAATATAGGCACAGAAGCACTTTTTTTTGCATCACAAATACAGAAGATCAGATTGCAGACCTCTGAACGTGATATAAACATAGACTTCTGCAGATGAAAACTAATGGAAATACCACTGTTGACTTAAGTTGGTTTTGGGTCACCAAAATGGGTTGCTATACAAACATGTCCTAAGCAAAGCAGATTTTGACATGAGCACAATGGCTAGCCACCAAAACCAGACAACTGAATCTGGAAAACAAATAAGTCATCTCTATAAAAATATTCAATGACTTTTCATGCTGGGAATATTCGTAGTGATGACTTCTTATGTTTTTCAGATGATCTATGTATTCACTAGTTCTCATCTGCTATTCTGTCATGGCCTTAATTTTATTCAAATGGAGCACACAGAAGGGGAAATATTAACTTTTCCCTTGACTATATTATGCCATTATATAGCAGACCAAAACTTGTGTAAATAGGAAATGCAGAAGAAACTCCAGACCACCAAAAAGCATAGGTGCAGGAATAGGCCCTGGGCAACTTGGTCTAGTTGGGGATGCCCCTGCTGACTGTGGGGAGGTGAGACTAGGTAACCTTTGGCAGTCCCTTCTGGCCTGGACCATTCTATGATTCTATGAATGATTTCTAAAATAAACAAATAAATTGCTAGATCTACTTTCTTGGCATTGGATTTTAGGTAACACTGAAAAAAATGGGGGGAAAAAAATCTCATTCTAGTTCTTATCTTAAGAATTCCTGAATCATTCAGATTTCAGTCGTGTAGGTATCTTGTGACTAGGCTTGCATGGAGGTAGGCAGGTCCATTCTCTGAATGTCTAATATTATTATTTCCCCTCCCTCTGATTAAGTGTAAGGGATGAACAAAACCAACCAAACAAAAGAACCCAAACCAAACCAAACAAACACAACCCACTCAGAAAACTTCACTGGTTCTCCTGCATGTAAACTTCATGGAAAGTTGTTTTCTCACCACGTCTCCTGCTGCAGCCTGGTCTTCATCACAGCTTTGCCTAGGGTTCCTGCAAATGCTGGACCCACAGTCACCTACTGCACTGCTGCAAATCACCATCAGCAAAGCCCCTGAAGCTAAGCACATACCCAGAGAGAATAAGCATTGCTGAGGCACATTGCAGGTTGCTTTATTAGTGTCCTTCTATTTATTTTTGTCCTCTTCCTGTGACATAGCAATTTACAAATCCCAGAGTAAAGTGAGGCATAAAATTTTAGAAAGAGGTTTTCCACTAAATTCATACTCTTCTGTTGTGGTAAATATTTCTGCTGTGCTGCATTGATGAAGATTAATAGAGGACTCAACACCAAGTTGAACAAACAAGATCTAAGAATGATATTCATTGTCCTTCTCTCGGCATATTTTTCGCTAAGCTCTTTCTAGATTAGAAAATAAATTGTTTTTCAGGACAGTGGAATGAAAAACTGTATGAATCAAATTACTGAGAAATATTGACAACAATCTCTGAAGCTGCAGGAATTTTCAAGCCATGGCTAAAATGCAAGAGAGAGTTTCTTGCCTAACGGAAGAGTGGGAAGACACAGACGCTTATTTTGAAGGACAGTGTGAAAATTCAGATGAGACTCCACGATGCTACAAATCGGTGCAAGAGGAAGCACATTCTCAAGATTTTCTGGGGAAGGGTACTGGGAAAAGCCAGGAAAATAATCATTCTTCTGGAGTAAGGATAACTGGCTTTCTGAAATGGTCTAAGACAGAGATTGATTCACATCCCATGGCAGTGTACCTGGACAAATGTGATTTCCTAGATGTTAGCAGTTAATAATGCCATGACTAGCATGGTAGCAACAGATCACATCTGGCTGTACCAGAAAAGCTGTGAGATGGAAGTGACAGGCTTTCAAATTAAAACACTACATTGACAGTGTATAAACTGGAGCTATGAGGTGAAGTAAAACAAAAGGCCTTAACTGCTGGAAGACAAAGTTATCGAAAGTGGGAAAACCATTTGAAAGGCATCCTCAGGACACCTGGCTTCCTACAGGCATCCTTAGACCTACAGAGAGTTTTAACATCAATTTATTTCCTTTTATATTGTTCTGATGTCTCTTCATTTTTGCACTAAAACCAGATATGAGGCACTCTTCCTGTCTCAGCCTCTGCCTGGAATAATTCTCTGTAATCTGCACTCAGAAACACAGAAACTAATTTCTTGCCTCTGTTAAGAAATGGAAGCTAGGTAAAAGCTGTGTGACTTCAAGCACTCAAAGGCAACACCCACAAGGGTAATGATAAGAGGAAAGAATCTCAGGATCACTAAGGGAGACAAGAACATGGGGACAAAGTGTCCTTTAACTTTTCTCCCAGTTCAAATACTGAAAGGACAATGCTTAACATACCTGAGCCAGAAGGGACCTGAATGCTCATGGGGTCTTTCTTTCTGTGTAACAAGCTGAAGAGAAGCATCCACTAGTTCCTGCATCTACTCCAGGAACCTGTTCTGGGGCAAGAGAAACTTTTAGCCACAGTGGCCAAAGCCCTACCCAAAATGACAGAAAAATCATTTTCCCAGAAAGCTGCAAGCTAGAGAGACAGAAATGTTTTCCCCTCTCTTTAGGCCTCTTCTTTTTATCTGCTTCCCCAGGTTCCTCAGGAGCTTGTTTAGGTGTGCATTAATGCCACACACTAGTTGGATGACAGGAAAACAAAAAACGTCCCTTTCCCAATTCTGATCTTTGTGTTCTCAGTATGACATCCTTTTCCTCAGCCACCCCCTGCTACCTTCTCCCAGTCACAACATCCCAACCCCTATAGAAAACATTTGTTCTCTCAACAAACAATTCCTTATCAATCAACCCTAGATACCTTCCAGACTCTCAGTCCACCTCAGAGCCACATAAAACATCAAGGGTTGTTCTAACAATGATCATTGCCCCCATCTGGTGATTTCCATCCTGCCCACACCCACTCACTAGTCCCTCTTCAGAGCAGCTGAAGCCAGAGAGGGAAATTCCAGTGCAGCTTTGAAATCAGATTATTGTAAACCCTATTATTGGTTTCTGCTTGAAATCCAGACCTGATTTTTTTTCCATAATAAAAGAGATAACCTGTAAGTTAACAGGAACTGAGGCTGATCCAACAGGCAAATACAACCACGTATTTCTCATAGTTGGCATATTGTACTTCCCATATGCGTATTATTGCTCCACTCACCACCCTTTCCATTGGTAAGGGGAAGAAACTATTGTCCCACTATGCTGCTACTGATTGCAGCAGCATAAGCTGAATTTTTCAGTTAAACAAGATCCTTGAATCCATCTCATTTATCTTTGGACTGGATGGGAACATCTATTTTCCCAGCAAAAGAAAAATGGTCACCATGCTAATTTTTCACCAATTCTATTATTGATTGTCTCCTCTCTGGGGAAAGACAAAGATAGATCCCCTCCTGCAAAACATGAAATGACACAGCACTGGAAGGAGTTAACCCAGGCATAAAACTTTAATTTCTAGAGCTTCCTTTATCACTACTTCTTTCCTTTATCACTGCTTCTTCAGACAGGGACCTTCTGAGAGTCCCCTCACATCTGGCACCTGAATGTGAGACCTTTGGGTACAAACATATGAGCCCTACCTGTTGCCTTAATCTAGGATTCCTATCAGCTGTCATTTAAAGTATCCCAGACGTGCTCCTTCAGCCCCCTCAGCTCTAGGTGCAACCTTGAACAGCAGGAGGCCATGCTTGCATGTTTTATTGATCAGGATGCACTTAGACAATGTTTTTTTTCTCTTAACATTTATTTCACAATTGCTTTCACAGCCCAGCACAGAGGGCAAGGGTTGCTCTCCTATCATAGAATCATAGAATTGTCAGAGGTGGAAGGGACCTAAAGGATCATCTAGTTCCAACCCCTCTGCCATGGGCAGGGACACCTCACACTAGATCAGGTTGCCCTGAGCCACATCCAGCCTGGCCTTAAAAACATCCAGGGATGAGGCTTGTACCACCTCCCTGGGCAACCTCTTCCAGTGTCTCACCACCCTCATGGTGAAGAACTTCCTCCTAGTATCCAATCTGAATCTACCCATTTCTATTTTTTTCCATTCCCCCTAGTCCTATCACTACGTGACACCCTAAAAAAACCCCCACCAGCTTTCTTGTAGGCCCCCTTCAGATACTGGAAGGCCACAATTAGGTCACCTTGGAGCCTTCTCTTCTCCAGACTGAATAGCCCAAAATCCCTCAGTCTGTCCTCACAGGAGAGGTGCTCCAGCCCTCTAATCATCCTTGTGGCCCTTCTCTGGATACACTCCAGCACATCCAGATCCTTCCTGTAATAGGGGCTCCAGAACTGGACACAGTGCTCCAGGTGGGGTCTCAATAAAGCAGACTAGAGGTGAAGAATCACCTCCCTCAACCTGCTGGCTATGTTTCTCTTTATGCAGCCCAGGATGTGATTGGCTTTCTGGGCTGCAGGTGCACCCCCAGGTCCTTTTCTTCAGGGCTGCTCTCAAGCCAGTCACTGCCCAGCCTATATCGATGCTTGGGATTGCCCCAACCCAGATGCAGGACCTTGAATTTGGTCTTGTTGAACCTCAGGAGGCTGGCTTAGGCACACCTCTCCAGCTTGTCAAGGTCCCTCTGGATGGCCTTCCTTCCCTCCAGCCTGTCTGCTGCACCACACAGCTTGGTGTCGTCAGCAAACTTGCCGAGGGTGCACTCAATGCTACTGTCCATGTCACCAGCAAAGATGGTAAACAAGACTGATCCCAGTACTGATCCCTGAGGGACTCCACTTGGACATGGACCCATTGACAGCCACCCTTTGGGTACAGCCATCAAGCCAGTTCTTTATCCACTGAATGCTCCATTCATCAAATCCACACTTGGAGCTTGGAGACCAGGATGTGGTGCAGGACAGTGTCAAAGGTTCTGCTCGGATCCAGGTAAACGACATCAATTGCTCGGCCTTCATCTATTGATGTTGTGACCTTGTCATAGAAGGCCACCAGGTTTGTCAGGTGGGATTTGCCTTTGGTGAAGCCATGCTGATTGTGCCAAATCACCTCTTCATTATTCTTCTGCCTCAGCAGTGCCTCCAGGAGGATCTGCTCCATGATCTTACTGGGCACAGAGTTGAGACTGACTGGCCTATAGTTCCCTGAGTCATCCCTCTTTCCCTTCTTGAAAATGGGAGTTTTGTTTCCCCTTTTCCAGTCAGTGGGGACCTCCCTGGACTGCCATGACTTTTGGAATATGATGGAGAGTGGTTTAGCAATCTCATCCACCAGCTCCCTCAGCACCTGTGGGTGTATCCCATCGGATACCATGGACTTGAACACTTTCAGGTTCTTCAGACGTCATGAACCTTATCTTCACTCACCATGGACAGTTCCTTCTTCCAGCCCCTGCCATTATCTTCCATTATTCTGGGAGTGTGGCTGGAGCCCTTAAGAAGAATAGTCCTCAAAGAATAGTGCATCCTTGTCATCATAAATTGGGTGCAGCACCGAGTTCAGAGGGCAAACAGCCCTTTCACATGCCAGGGGGCAGTGGGAAGCCTGGGGAGTTGCAACACCAGAGCAGGTACTGGGAGGATAGATACCAGGAACATCCTATACACTTGGCAGTCACCTCAGAGGCAGCTGAGAAAACGTGTCAGATCGTGAAAGCTCAATAACAAAAACACTTTTCTATTTAAAAAATGATCCTATTAGTCACCTCAGGCTTTCCCTGGTAAAAATCTCCTGGTCTTCTACCTTTATAGCTGGACTGCTGCCATACACACATCACTCAAATGTTTTGCTCTAGCATTTATTTTTCACGCACAGCGAGCTACTATAAAACGTTTTCAAGTCACAGAGTATTTTGCTCCCTAGACAATACTTCGGTTTCCTACAATCACAGATAAATGAAGAAATATTCTGGTAATTACACTAGAAAAGTGTAGCTGCTTTCAGAGATGGATATTATAACAAGATCATGGGAAACTACAGGTGAAGGAAAGAGAAGCTGGTTGTAACCACCCCATCTTCCTCAAGAAAGGCACCTTAGACTGGGGAACAGCGTCTCCCATTGCCCTCAGTGGAACCAGAACAGGAACAAGAGCTGCCCAGGAGCCAGAAAGCACAGCCAGAAATGCAGCCCTGTTACAGCATGTTATAATGATGCATCTCCTGGAGACAGCATTGCCTTCAGACGAGACATCTTCCCAAGAGCGCTGTCACTCGTGGCTTACTGCAGGTGTCAGGTGCCCTGACTATTGTTATTATTATTATTAGATATTTGCCAAGTGCCAGCAGTGCACCTGGTGCTCATAATCAGCTCAAACAAGCTGCCGATTTTTTAACAGTGGGCCGACTGCATTTCCACTTGTGAAAATTTGCCCATTTGCTTCTTCAGGCACTGTCTTCTCCAAGGGGAAATATGCAATATAGTTTTGTTTCCTTCCTCTAGGACTTCCAGTGGCGTGGGTTTTCTCAAATGCACAACAGCCCAGCTCCTCAGCACAGCAAGGCAGTCTTTTTTATCCATCATTTCTTCAGGATCAGATCACTAATTCATGTACAGGATAAGACAACTGCCAAATTATTATAGTACAAAGAGAAGATCTTCAGACACCTGTCATCTTGATGAAAGCAGCACCATCAACTGACCTTTGCCAGTTCAAGGTCGATAATGAGACAAGTCAGGCAGGAAGAGCAGCGTGTGCTGACTCCAGTAACGCTGGCTGTGTGCACACTCAGTAGCACTGCGTCTCCTGTCAATTAGTGTGGGTAAACTAGGGACTGCTGATTGCCAGAGACATGGCATAGAGAGCTGCTGCTACCTTTACTTCTACACCCTGCTGCATTTTAATTAGCTCCAGTCCCCTGACTATTTCTTCAGAGCTTCATTACTGCCGCCTTCAAGAAACTCAAGGCAAGCCTTTTACATTGAACATCGCTAATGAGAAGATATGTGAACATCCTCACCACGGAGTTTGATAATGCTGGACTGTCTGCATGTGTGTGTGAGGGGGCATGGGAAGATGTAAAGGGCTTCTCAGTATAACACGGCATAAACATCGGTCAGACATGGCAAAAGAATAGAATGAGTCAGAGCCCACGAGGGAAGGTGTTCCCGAAATGACCAAAAACACAGGAAGGAAAAATAATGCATGATCTGTGACGTGTGCAGGTGAACGTGCGTGTGCCTGCATAAGGTGGCATTTCAGTAATGATCATTAAAGACCACCCACACACACTACAGCTCGATAGCATGAGGTCATAAGCTTGGAAATAGCAAGTTCCCCCAAGGGGTACCAGCTCTGCCTTGCACGGTCCGTGCAGAAGCCCCTCACAAGGTAACCATGAGAGATGGTGGATGACAGACACAGGATTTCACACAGAATGCCAGCTTTTCAACAGAAAGTCAGGCAGGTTTGGGGGGGAAGGAGGTTTTTACTATATTTTTAGCCTTTTTGCAGTCATTTTGATAGTATCAGCCTAGCTCTACTAATTTTCCTTGAGTTTCAATTATATTTGAAGCAAATTGTGATAGACAAGTGCTGTCTTTACAGCCGAGTGCTGGCCAGACGTGCTTCCAAATAGCTTCAGGTTAAAATATTACAGCCTGTACATCTCTCCCTTCACAATGCACAGATGTGCTTGGTGCAGCTCAGCTTGGTGAGGGATTTGTGTTGACGTTTTGAGTCAAAGTCTTGGTTCCATTCTGTTTTTCCGGCTTCACCAGCTGACAACTCCCTCAGCATATGGGTGGTTCTGCTGCTAATACTTGGCTCAGGCATCTATATATCCTAGTTATAACTCAATATGAATATCACCCAAGTCCCACTCCCACCCTGTATGACCACCAGCAGTCATTCCCTCCTCCTAGCAATAGTTCTTTTAATTAACTTCTCTCGTACGTCACTCATGCCCCTACAGACTCACAGCTAACGAGCCAGCAAACCTACGTAGGAATTGTTTTCCTCAGTGAACACTGCCACAAATCTTTTAGATGCAACAAAAAGTTGTGATGAGAGTGCACTTGCTGGAGATGTGATGGAAAAGTTGTGGGGATGGTCTGAAGAAATTCTGGTTTCTGCATGGTTCAGCAACGTTTGGACCTGGTGGGAAAGGATTTAGGTTCTTTTTGCTGAGCATCTTTTTATTCTCAGCAGCTGTCCAGAAATAAAAGATGGGTCTCCTCCAGCTCAGTGGCTGCTTTTACTGCTTATGAAGGAAAGGTTCCTCAGAATGATTTGTCCTTGGGAAATCTCCTTTAAAGTTAGTGACCCACCTTCATTTGGTGTTTATTGCTCTCTCTGCATTGATGAAACTTGGACCTAGAGAAAGCTGCAGGTTGAAACTGGCTTCAAAATCATTTCATCAGTAAAGCTGCTTCTGAACGTGCACCAGCAACATCTGCGATCCTGTAAGTGACTACTCATACAACAAACCAGTCATCCTGGAGAGAATGCTTCTGTGACTGTGAAATGGAAGGAGGAAATGAAACCCAGTGTAGCTGGCTGGCTGTGAAGGAAAGCTCTCATCATCCTCTAAGGAGATGGTGTCAGTCTGTGCCTCTTTGGTGAGCCTGTGGCCTTTGCAAACCAACTGCCTAGCATCTGGGGCTGCTGATTTTATCTTGCTGCTCATCACATCAAAATATATTCCCATTATAAACAAACCCCAAAAAAACTCAAACCCAAACCATTGCCTCCCCTTCAGCCTTCTGCCCTTTTAAAGATATCCTTTGAATGACAAGTGTGCACTTGCAGCCCAGAAGGCTGGGCTGCATCAAGAGATGCATGGCCAGCAGATCCAGAGAGGCGATTCTGCCACTTTATTCTGCTCTGGTGAGACCTCATCTGGAGTACTACATCTAGGTCTGGAGCACTACATCCAGATCTGGAGCCCTCAGTATAGGAAGGATATGGACCTGATGGAGAGGGTCCAGAGGAGAGCCACAGAAATGATCAGGGGGTTGGAGCACTTCTGCTACAAAGACAGGCTGAGGGAGCTGGGGTTGTTCAGCCTGGAGAAAGGAGGCTCTGGTGTGACCTAATTGCTGCCTTCCAGTACCTGAATGGGGCCTACAAGAAGGATGGAGAGAGACTGTTTAATAAAGCCTACAGTGACAGGACAAGGGGCAATGGCTCCAAACCAAAGAGCAGGTTTAGATTGGATATTAGGAACAGGTTCTTTACCATGAGGGAGGTGGAACACTGGAACAGGATGCTCAGGGAGGTGGTTTGGGCCACATCCCTGGAGATATTCAAAGTGGGGCTTGACAGGACTCTGGACAGCTTGAACTAGTTAAGGATGTCCCTGTTTACTGCAGGTTGGCTTGGACTAGATGACCTTTGGAGGCCCCTTCCAACCCAGACCATTCTATGATTTTTAAAAAATCATAGTTTGCACCTAGGCAGGAAAATTGGTTGGTAAAAAAAACCCCAGAATTGCCAGAACTGGGTTTGTTTTTCTGGAGTGCCTCTAAGCGATGTTTTCTCTGAAACAAGAGCCTGCTGTTGGACTCCACAGAGCCCTGTGCTTTCATCTAAAGTTAGCTGGGAAAAAACTAGTCCTTTATTTCTTAAGGCAAATAGCCATTATCCAGAAAAGCTTGGACACCCAGCACCGATTCTCTTTCCATTCCTCACCCACATGCGGTCAGATTGCTTCAACATTCATGCTGTGCCATCTAACAAATGCTTGTTAGCCACCTGTGCGGATATCTTTAAAACAGTAGCTCTAAAAAACACCCACCAGCATCCAAACATATGGATATATGCCTGAGGGCTGAATACATTCTGTACATACAGTTATTCTCATGCCTGGTGAAATCTGATACTCCATCTATGCTGTTTCAGGGACCACCTCCCTGCATCCTCCTACAGGCTCTTACACAATGGCTGGGGATCAGTCAGTGGGTATCACTGGTAGCCACGACCTAAATTCACTTTATCATCACAGCGTTAGGGCTTTGTCATGCCACTCTGACTGATGAAGATACAGCTTACACCGTGGAACTGCATTTCAAAGGAGACACACAGAAGTCACGCAAATGATGGCAAAAATGGGCGCGTGGCAGTTGCCACCGGGGAGCATCGCTTTACAAACTTTGCAGCAGAGCCACATTTACCAAATCTGGCTATTCTGTTAGAAATTTCATTTTATATATTTTCCATAATTTCCCACCTGAAGTATTGAGCCCAGTTCTGGAGCCCCTATTACAAGAGGGATCTGGAGGTGCTGGAACATGTCCAGAGAAGGGCCATGAGGATGAGCAGAGGGCTGGAGCACCTCTCCTATGAGGACAGACTGAAAGAGCTGGGGCTGTTCAGTCTGGAGAAAAGAAGGCTCTGAGGCGACCTTATTGTGGCCTTCCAGTATCTGAAGGGGGCCTACAAGAAGGCTGGGGAGGGACTTCTCAGGATATCAGCTAGTGATAGGTCTAGAGGGAATGGAATGAAGCTGGAGGTGGAGAGATTCAGACTCGACATGAGGAGGAAGTTCTTCCCCATGAGAGTGGTGAAGCCCTGGAATGGGTTGTCCAGGGAGGTGGTTGAAGCCCTGTCCCTGGAGGTGTTTAAGACCAGGCTGGATGAGGCTCTGGCTAGCCTAATCTAGTGTGAGGTGTCCCTGCCCATGGCAGGGGGGGTGGAACTAGATGATCCTTGTGGTCCCTTCCAACCCTGACTGATTCTATGATAATGCTCCAGCTGTTAGTGTGAGGCTGACTTGAGGAGGCTAAAAGCATATGCCTTAAGGCTAAAAACCAGGAAGAAACCACCCCAGATCCCAAATCTCTTCTATACCAGTGACAGGATCACTGCCTAGAAAAGTGCCTTTTTTTTTCCCCCCCCACAGTTGATTACAATATTTCCATTAGAATGAACTGTTTTCTTGACAAAAAATAGTATTGCTGGTAGAGCTAAGCCTATATCTTCCCCCACAAATTTGCTGTATCTTCAACAGGAAGAAAATAAAAATGCAAAATATTTTGGCTACATTCTTTGCTGAAAGCCAAAAAGAATGTCAGGAAAAGCTTCTTTCCTGGGGGGGTGATGGAACACTGGAACAGGCTGCCCAGAAAGCTTGTGGAATCTCCTTTCCTAGGGAGATTCCAAATGCACCTGGTGTTGACCCTGTGCAACCTGCTTTAGGTGAACCTGCTTGAGATCTGTTCCAAGCCCTATCATTCTGTAACGACCCTGTGATTTTTGACACATAGTACATTGAAAATCAAAATGTTTGACTGGAAATATTGATGAAGTACCCCAAAAGATGTGCTAATGCTTTGACTCCCTTTCCCCCACGGAGTAGGGGCAAGAAATGCCATGACATGGCAAACTGAAGGACTCCAATTTAGCAGCACCTTAGCTCACTGAAGGACATTCCCTAAGGGAAGATTTGGCAGGATGAGACAATCCTGGCTCTAGGAAGCATACCTGCTTCTTCAGGTGCCTGTGCTAATGCACAAAAGCATCCTTTCAGAGTTGAAATTGCTCTTCTGACCAAATTGCTTCATCTGATCCTGGGCACTATTCAAAATTCTACTTTTTCCCACAGTTTTAAACAAAAAAACCAGGGGGGCAGGAGGGGTGGACGATGATGATGACAATCACACTCGAGCAGACTCTGTAATTTTTCCCTTTGCCCTCACTTCCTCAGCCCACACTTACTGACAAGCCAAAGAGCAGGCAAACATCCCTCCCCATTTTCCAAGCAAACTGAAGCAATGCACACTGTGTGTCACAAAGCATCACAATGGCCACAGCAATTACACATGGAAGACTAAGGGTGCCAGGTAGAGACAGGACTAGGGGGAACGGAGCAAAAATAGAAGAGGGTAGAATCAGATTGGATGTTAGGAAGAAATTCTTCACCATGAGGGTGGTGAGACACTGGAACAGGTTGTGAAGGGAGGTGGTAGAAGCTCCATCCCTGGATGTTTTTAAGGCCAGGCTGGTTGTGGCTCTGGGCAACCTGATCTAATGTGAGGTGTCCCTGCCCATGGCAGGGGGTTTGGAACTAGATGATCCTTGAGGACCCTTTCAACCCTAACGGTTCTATGACTCTAAATCAAAGGAAATTTTGCACTGTCTGTCTCCTCACTGGGCTGTACCATTTCTAATCTGCACAGCAGCACTTCTTTCCCTGCAGCACCAACAGGCAGGACTTGCAGCACCCTGGACCACGGCTCTCCAGGTAGCAGCTGTTTTTCCCAAGGAAAGGCATCTTGCTGCTTTTCAAGCTCCACATATAGATAAATAATTGTGGATGTCTGTTACACCTCATGACTCACTTTGGGGCTCTGGCACATTCTGAAGTCTGTTTGGAAATGCCTGTCACTGTGCATGTCCTCTGCTCAGCTGACAGCTTAGTAAGGGGCTGGACTCTAATAAATAGAAGACAGCACAGCAGCAGCAGCATTCAACCATAGGTATCTATTGTGCCTTTAAAGACAGATACACACAGAAGGTTTTCTTCTTGATCATAATTAAAGACTATTTTCACTCAAAAATGACAACCAAGGTAAAATTGTGCTGTGTTATGCAGGTGGCTAAGAAAGCAAAATAACCAAATTTTTGAAAGCATGTTGGTACCTACTGTTCTTTAGAAATAAGCTGACAAGAAAAGCAGAAAAAAGACAAAGCAATGCTGATCAAAATAAAGGGAGGAAAGGATTTAGGGATTTATGTTTGCCCAGTAGTCCGCTACATAAATTGCCTGTGAATAAGGGTTTAAAATGTTTTAAAATGCATTTGAGACGTATCTAGGCTTGCTTATTTGCCAGGGAATATTTGTGCCTTTGTATCTGTCCTGTTCTAAATCACCCAAAATAGACTGCTATGTTGCTAGTAAAGCAATATGAATCCAAATAGAGCAGGAGCAGAAGAAAACATCCCCAGGTAAAGAAATAAGAAATAAAAGACATGGATGGGCTCTGAAGCTGAGAGTAGTTCCTGCAAACCAACAAATCACTAAATGCATGCCAAAGAAGCAGAAGGGTGGAAATATGTGTTGTAGTAGCTGCTGTGTGTTCATGAGAGATTTATCTCAAGAAGCTATCAAGCGCCAGTGTTATCTATCTGCTAGGAGCATAAAGATATTTAAGCAATATCAACCACTAGCAAGGTCTTTCCAGAGAAAGACCCATACTGGAAAGAGACCAAATGGATTCTCTGTTTCTCCCAAGGCTCACCAAATTCCCCCAGGGACAGAGCCACCAAAAAAAAAGGCTGAGGAACAGAACTGGCCTGAACTTGAGAAATTTAGGACCAGTTTGTGACCATTATTCCATACCTTGCTGTATGCCAGCTGCCCTCCATCTTGCCATCCTATGTGGATTCACCTCTGGCCTCCCAGCTGCATACATGGCTCTTTGTGAGCAGCTCCTCCCTCTTGCACTTGAGGTGGGGCACACCTCACAAGACAAGCCACAGCTGACCATGCTTTCACAGGTTGAGGTGCAAACAAATCAGCAGCATCACTGACTGTCAGACTCGGCCCATCCAAGCCATCTTCTCAGCCTCAGCGGTAATGAGGCTGAGAAACAGCCTAGTAAACACTGAGCTATAAAATGCCCCTGTGTCAATATGACACTTCACTTGCCAGATCTTTTCAGATTGGTCACATTGGGAGAAGCTTCCCCTTAAAGATAAATGCAATCTTCTGTTAGGTCATGATCTACAGCTTATGGCTGGAATGAATGAGAAAAGCCAAGTTTCATCATGTGATAAAAATATGAGGGATGATTGGGATACTCACTTTCCTACCTCAGCCACCAAAATGAAAGTGATTTCTGCTGGGTTTGTGCTGCAAAGACTGGTTTCTTGCTATAAGCTGAAGAGGAGCTTCAAATGTTTTGTTTGAGAGCTATTTCAGCAAGCCAAAGTTTATTAATTAAAGGGCCAAGTGTAGACCACATCCTGCTTTCCCCTAAACTCATGTAAATTAATATGGAGCATCTCCACTAGCTCCAATCTCTGCTTGTGCCTGTGTGCTACAGAGAAAGACTTGGCTCTGCAGTTTCAAAGTTGCTGTGGGAACCAACATACTAAAGCAATCCTAAGAAATATGTGAAAGAAATTTCCTTGGCTTCTCTCTTCCCTAGCTACAAGGTAGTAAAATCCACAAATAGCAGTCTCCCCAAAAATAAAAGAAAGAAGAAGCAAATACTAAAAACTATCAAATAATAGATAAATCAGCAGGAAATAAGAGGGGGGGGAGGGAATTAAAAATACCTCAAGGATCAGTGTTCACTATGCAAAGTAAGAATGCAGTAAATCTCCCCATTAAATGGGCTTGTTCCGTCCTACTGACCATCTTATTTGATTTTGGGGGTTTTTTGATGGATGGCTTTCTGTGGTAGTCACTGGGAAATCAAGAATAAAAGTCCACTTGGTCTCTTGGGCCTTGGTAGAATGATTTTGAATTCAGCAGAGCAGGGAAGCAGGAGGAAAGGTTTTCATTTTCCTGGATCTTCCTCTAGTACACTGCAACCCTGCATGGTTTTAAACATGCTCATTAGGTGCTGAGCTAAAGGTAGCTATAATTAAATGCAATTTTCCATCTACTGCCAAGGTGCATAGGTTTCCAGGGAGCCAGCTCCTTGTCACCTTTTCTGTGTACTTGTGGCTAAATATGAATATTAATGAACTCGCGGTTCTCCTCACCCTCCCCTCTCCCAATTTATTCACAACTATTCTGTCTTTCTGCAGTGAAAGAAGGGGGGGTGGAAAGAGAAAATGAAAATATAATTAGCTTCTCTATGGGCCCTCAGTGTGCTCTGGCATCAGTAACTGAGCCTCCCACTTTGCCAGTGGACAACATACTGATGAAGAAAAGGATCTTTAATAAGATGGGGTTTTGATTATCTTCAGCAACCCTGACAAGCTTCAGAGAGCCCTGGAACGAAAATGAGATTTGTTGCTCATGTTTCTGGCCATGTCATTTGGAGATGATATTCCACTGCCTAGAAATAAACGTTTTACCCAACTTGGGTCACATTTCTTCACTGAAAACCAGTAAATTCTCACAGGACCTGAGGACAGAGGTCTAAAACTAGCAGTGCTAATAAAAATAATGGCATCTCCCCTCTGCCAAGCCATCAATTCTCTAGAGCTTGCAAATTAGCTTTAAGACTATAGTGGGAATTCATAATAATCAAGCCTCATCTTTGGTACCTCAAGCCTGCCAGCACTGCACACAGAATCACAGAATCACCAAGGTTGGAAGAGATGCAAAGATCATCAAGTCCAACTTGTCACCACAGACCTCATGACTAAACCACGGTACCAAGTGCCACATCCAATCCCCTCTTGGACACCTCCAGGGATGGTGACTCCACCACCTCCCTGGGCAGCACATTCCAATGCCTGACAACTCTCCCAGTGAAGAACTTTCTCCTCACCTTGAGCCTAAACTTCCCCTGGTGCAGCTTGAGACTGTGTCCTCTTGTTCTGGTGCTGGTTCCTTGGGAGAAGAGATCCACCCCCTCCTGGCTACAACCACTAGCCACCTGGGCAAACTCTCCACCAGCTCCCTCCAAACTGGGGCACATGTTGCTGCATGCACCTTGAAAGCATGCTCCTTTTTTCACCCTGTGACCCAAAAAAAATACAGGCTTACCCTGAGCATCACCAGGTTTAGACTTAGGAGTGCTTCCCAAAATACAAGACAAAAAAAAACTGATTCCAGTTTCCCCCAGATTCTTTTATATTAAAAATTAATTCCTTTCAACTGTGTTCACACCTCTGCAGTGTTTACTGACTGAAAACATGCTGGTAAATGTGTTTACTGAAGAAACATTCCCTGCACCAGCAAGTTTTAGGCAAATATTTGTGGTAAGCAATTTTCAAAACTGCAAACCCAAATATTTATCCCAGAAAAAGGATCCTACAAGTCCATTCAAAGGACAGAAACATACCATGTAACCTCTGTCTCCAGCCAGCCTGACAGGCACCCAGCAACTCTGCAGACAAAGGATCCTTCAGGGGAGTGCTTGAGGCACCTGGTAAAATTCTAACTTGCTTACGGGCAGACCAAAACCTGATGGAGAGGAGGGACAAAAATTTATGAAGCATGTTTGCTGTGAGAAGAAAAAAATATTTGGGGTCCTACACAACTCCACTGAGGTGAAATGGGGTCTATTCCCCTCTCTTTCTTTGCCAAATGAACAGCAGCATTGTGCACTCCAGACTGCATTTTGCAGTCTCTGCCCTTAGAAACAGGGGCGGCGGGATGGTGGCCACTACATGTCAATTAGATATGAAACCACCACATAGATGGAAAGTCAAACATATCTGCAGAAACACCCTTATGTCTGCATAAATAAGAGGGGGGGGGAAGGTTGCTCAGGAGGCAAATTTTGCACTAGATCCAAGCCAAGTGTCTATATTAAATGTTTTGAATCATTAAGAACAGCCCTTTAAGATCATTAAGTCCAACCATCTATCCAACATCTCTATGACCAGCAGACCATGTCCCAAAGTGCCATATCTACTTGATTTTTTTGGTGACTCCACCACCTCCCTGGGCAGCCTGTTCTAATGCCCCACTACTCTTTCAAAAGAAATTCTTCCTAATATCCAGCCCAAATTTTCTCCACTACTTTTGCAATCAGTTTGTCTGAGTCGTTATTTCTGCACGTAGTGGGGAGGGGGTCTGCCCCAACCCATTACAGAGGCCATTACCTCTTGTCCTGTCATTAGTTACCTGGCAGAAGAGGCCAACACTGGCCTCACTACAACCTTCTTTCAGGTAGTTGCAGAGAGCAATAAGGTCTCCTCTCAGCCTCCTCTCTTCAGGCTAAGCAACCCAAGCTCCCTCAGTCTCTCAAAACATTCCCTCCAATCCCCTCACCAGCTTCACTGCCATTCTCTGTACCCACTTCAGTATCACAATGTCTTTCACACAATGCAGTGCCTAAAACTGGACTCAGTACTCAAGGTGCCCAAGGTGGCCTCTGACCACCACATCACCTACCAGTCCTTCTCTGTTAGTAAACAGCAGGTCTAGCAGTGCACCTTCCCTGGTGGGCTCACTTACCAGATGAGTCAGGAAGTTATCTTCCACACACTCAGGAACCTCCTGGACTGTTTCCTTTTTGCTGTGCCATATTTCCAGCCACTGTCTGGTAAGTTGAAGTTCCCCATGAGAAAAAGAGGTGTTGATATTGGCACTTTTGCCAGCTGCCTGTAGAGCTTCATCAACCTTTTTATCATGGTTGGGTGATCTCTAACAGACTCCCAACAGGATATCTGTCTCATTGGCCTTCCCCCTCATCCTTACCCATAAGCATGTGACCACAATATCACAGTCATCTAGCTCTACACTATCAAAACACTCCCTAACATACAGAGCCATCCCGCCACCTCTCCTTCCCTATCTCTTCTGAAGAGCTTATAGCTATATTGCAGTGCTCCAGTCACAAGAGCCATCCCACCATGTTTCTGTGATAGTGTAACTGTGCCATAGCTGTCCTGCTGTACAATGTCTTTGAGCTGCTCCTGTTTGTTTCCCATACTGCATACATTGGCGTAGATGCACTTGAGCCGTGCTATTGATTTCACACCCAACACCGGTATGCCACCCTTAGGTTCATCTCTAGTGTGCCTGATTCTATCCCCTTCCCCCTTTGCATGTAGTTTTAAAAAGCCCTTTCAATGAGCCCTGCCAACTCATGTGCAAGGATCCTTTTCCCCCTTTGAGACAGATGCACTCCATCTGTCGCGAGCATTTACACAGAATCTATCTGGAGACGAAGGTGCCTTTCGTTGGAAAGGGTAGCAGATGCAAACTGCTGCCAAAAAGTACGTTAAGACAGAGGGAGAAATGCAGAAGGAAGTTCAGCACCTTCAGTATGTGAAGCCTGGTGTCCAAATAATCCAAGTCACCTCACTCATGATAAAATTTAAAGTATTTAACCAGAGAACTGAGACTGCAGTTGATTATTCCTAACCTCACCAACAGCACAATGATCAAACATTGGCAGCAGAGTTAGGTCTTCCTGATGTGTATCTTCACCTGCAATACCAGAGAACAGCAGCAAGACCAGCCCTAAGCCAAGCTTGAGAAACTGCAGGAAGCAGAATTGGTTTGTGGACTTTGCCACTGCCTCCTCCAAATTAACTGGCTGATTCAGTCTAGCAAACAACTTGATCCCACAGTCCAGCCCTGCCCAACCAGCTCTGCCCAGTGCCCTTTCTCATGCACTCACCATGACGGAGAAGGCTTGGCCAGCCTGGTGACATGTTGTCCTCTGAGCAGTGAGCAGCTCCTTCACATTCTGTACCTCGATGGGTAGGGCTGAAATCTGAAATAGAATAGAATAGAATAGAATAGAATAGAATAGAATAGAATAGAATAGAATAGAATAGAATAGAATAGAATAATAGACCAGGTTGGAAGAGACCTTCAAGATCATCATGTCCAACCTATCATCCAACACCACCTAATCAGCTAAACCTGGGGGAAAAGAGAATTATCACCAGCCTGATGGAAGAGCTGTGCTGTTCTCTTCAAAAACCAAGGTTTGTGTGGGGTTTTTTGAGTTCTCAGCCTTTCTTCTTTCATGACCTAAAGTTTAATTCTCAAAGGACTTGCTTGAAGGCATTTTAAGCAGAACTACACATAAAAAGCCCAAATAGCTGAAAAAAGATCAGTAGTATTTTTCCCAATGAAACTGTGAAAAACTGCATTTTTAATGTGCACTTTTAACCTCTCTCAGACTCCTCATCTTTGTGGCTACCACACAGCATATGTTTCTAGCCATCAGAAGAATTAAGCAAGTATCTAAGAAGATAATGAAGCAGTAAAACCCCCAACAGAGATTAAACTCTCTGGAAACCTGTGAGTAACAAGAAATGTTTTAGAAGGATGTTTCACTGCAAATAAAAACACAAATACAAAGGCAATTCTCTTTTAAAGTGTCTGAGAATGTGAAGAGACATTGAAATGGTAGAAGAATTTGTTGCATACCTAAGGCAAAGGTGTTGACTGCCAAATGTTGGAAGGGCTAGTCTATCCTTGTGAAGGGAGCAGAGGGTGATCAGTACCAGCAGCAAAACATCATTGTGAGTAGCCAGATAAGGTTTGAATCCATGGCATCATTTCCAGAGGCAGACATGAGTCACAAGACATGGTATTGCCATAAAGGCCATGCTTGCCCAAAATTCCCATGGGAAGGAGGCAGAGTTCAGCCCCAGCCCACCACCCACTAGCACAACCTCAGACAGGAGACAGCAATCTGAACTTCGACATGACTGGAAGTGGCATGAAGTCAGCAAGCATGATGCTTCATTTGTGAGAATACCCAATGAATCAGAGCAGGGCAGAGAGCATATTAGAGCCTTTAAAAGGATGACATGGGCCTGGGAACTGCCCTTGTCCTGTTAGCTCTGGGGAGGAAAAGGCATACAGGCAGTTCCTTCTGAAGATTCTGCAGGAACTTGTTTGCACAGAAATTCGTGTGTCAGAGCACTGGCCAGGCTGCTAATTGCTAGCTTTGCCAAGACTGAGAAGGGAAAAAACTCACCACCTGAGTGATCTCGACCCAAACTTCCTTACTGGATTGTCATAAAAACTATATTTGAGCCTCTGATGAAGGCTTCCAATGTTGTAAAGCCTTCCATATATTAATAATCTTAATTATTTGTGAGCCCCTGGAACCTAATCATTAATGCATCATAATTAATGCAAATGTCAGTCACTACAGCTGCATCTACACTACCTGATGAGATAGGTATCACAGAGTCTGGAGGAGCTGGGAGACTGTGGTGTACACCACTCTAACTGGGACTGGGTTTCCTCTGCAGAGGTTAGTGCGCACTTGAGTTTCATCGCAAGAAAGCATACTCCCAAGCTCAGGAACAAAGAGTCATAGAATCACGGAATCATGGAATGGCCTGTGTTGGAATGGACCTCCAAAGGTCATCTAGTCCAACCCCCTCTGTAGTAAGCAGAGGCATCCTCAACTAGATCAGGCTGCCCAGAGCCCTGTTGAGTCCCACTTCGAGTACCTCCAGGGATGGGGACTCAGCCACCTCCCTGGGCAACCTGTTCCAGTGTTCCACCATCCTCAGTGCTGCTGCATTCGGTGATATGCTGTATGAAGGGACAGAAAACCTCACTAACTGCCTTATAAGCCCATGCAATAAGGTGGACTTTTAAACAGCACCTTCCATGGAGATGAAGACTATTTTAAAAGGAGTCACGAATAACAGTAGCAGCAATAGACAGTACTTTCTGGGATTAAACTGCAAAGCAGTTATTTGCAGAAAACCACACGTTGATTCTGACTCTGGAAGCCACAGAGAATTTTCCTTGGTATGAGTCCAAGCTTCCACCTCCACCCCACCAAAGCTGATTGAAATGGACAGCACAGGCTATTCAAGAAGCTCTTTTCAGGGACAGAAAAATGACAAGGGAAACATTTATATCATCACAATCATTTCTTTGCCTCTTTCACTTGCCTTCTCCCAACCCTTGCTACTAAATAGATCACCCGAGCTAGGAAGCTCTTCATATAAATTCCTCTACACCTATACACCACTGCTGACTGTTTGATGATGCTGTCTACTTCCCAATGCCACAGTGTTTTTCAGAAAAAAAACTGCAGGCATTTTTTCAGATGACATACTATTTAACAAAATACAACAAACCTGCAACTTCAGAGACTGCAGAAAACCATCACCCTGTGACCAAGAACTGCAGAATGCCTGAGGTGGGAAAACCCTATTTATTCTAGTAATGGATTTTATGAACAAATCAAATGAGGTGAGATGTTTCTGAAAATTTGATCATCCATCACCAAAGCCTCTTCCCATCTTGTACTCATCAGTTCTACTACCTGCCGCTGCTGGAAATATGTCCTGTACGTAGAAACAGATACAGCAGGCACACAACCACTTACTCAAGTGCACACACTCCAAGCAAGTGCCTTCTTTGGAGAACAGCAGAGTTATAAAGATGCAAGGAACATTTAATCAGTCATTTCTATTTGCTTTTCTTTTAATAATAATAATAATAATAATAATAATAAAAATAATAATAATAATAATAATAAACAACAACCCCACTCCAGCTACAAAATATGAACTATTACCTACTTCTTAAATACTGGACTTAACTATTCTCCCCTCTTCTTTTTCCTGCCATCTCAGAAATAGTCTTACTATAGCTGCACAGGATATGCATCAGGGCGTTTTTTTTCAGCTTTGATTTTGTCTGTTAGACTTTTAGAGTTACAGAGATCATAAAACAAAATCCCAAAGGTTTCAGTAAACTTAGCTACTTTCAAGAATTTTTTTGAGTCTTTGGGAAAGAAGATGCTGTGGTCACACAAAAGAAAAAAGTGGGTTTAATCCCGCGAAGTTTTGCACGGGTGTATATATGTTGGTGTGTGCATTTTAATGTCATGAAATACCAGAAAGAAGTTTTGGGGTTTGTGGGAATAAATTTTCAGCATTTTTGCTCATTTAAGGAAGGGCAGCCAAAGAAAAAAAAAGTCTATTCACAGAAGCTTGGCAGCAATCCCTCACGGAGACAAATAAGTACATTACAAGATAGCGCTGTTCCCTTTCCACTGTGCAGCAATGTAGGATTTCACACTCTGTTCACATTGCAGAAGATTGAATGAGATTTATCAGTGCTCGAAAGGATCATTAAAAAAAAAGAAAAGAGCAAAACCCAATCCTCACCCAGCAAGCACAGGAGGTTAGCAGCTGCTGCTGTGGGGAGGCACTGTGATGGGTTCAAAGAACAGATGATATGTCTGCTGACGCCATACCGTTACAGGTTGGTTTGCCTCTTGCTTGTCAGCATTGTGGTCAGTCCTGGAATCACTCCACAGCTTGCCTTTGGGAATTTTCCTTCAAGTATTATGACCAGAGGCAGATTGTTTCCTGCTGTATGTGGCTCCTGGGGAAAAAAAAAAGAAAATGAAAATGAAAATGAAAAAGGAAAATGAAAAAGAAAAAGGAAAAGGAAAGGGAAAAGGAAAAGGAGAAACAGAAAAGGAAAAAAAGAGAAAAAGAAAATGAAAGAGAAAAAGAAAATAGGAAAAAAAAAAAGAAAAAGAAGAAAAAGAAAGAGAAAGAGAAAGAGAAAGAGAAAGAGAAAGAGAAAGAGAAAGAGAAAGAGAAAGAGAAAGAGAAAGAGAAAGAGAAAGAGAAAGAGAAAGAGAAGAAAGAGAAAGAGAAAGAGAAAGAGAAAGAGAAAGAGAAAGAGAAAGAGAAAGAGAAAGAGAAAGAGAAAGAGAAAGGAAAAAAGGAAAGGAAATAAAAAAGAGGAGGCCAAAAAAGTGTGGAATTTCTGTCATTTACTCTTCACCTACTTTGGTGGCTGGAGATCAGAAAAGGCAATTTATAGAAAGGGTTTTTGGCTATATGTCATCCATTATTTTCACACTGGATGACACCCCCCCATTGAGGAAGGAATGTGGAAATAACACAGAATTTCAAAACAACTTCCTAAAAACATCATGAAAGGACAATTCTAAAACTATTGCCCCCAAAATAAAACCACAGACATAATTTTCTTTTCTCTTAGCTCACCTTCCTTCCTTTCTTCCTTCCAAATTCTCTCTTTCCTTCCAAATTCCCTCCTTCCTTCCAAATTCCTTTCTTCTTAATTCTTTCCTTCCTTCTTAATTCTTTCCTTCCTTCTTAATTCCTTCCTTCCTAGTTCTTTCCTTCCTTCCTTCCAAACTTATTCTTTCCTTTCAAATCCATTCCTTCCTTCTGAATTCCTGCCTTCCTTCCCTCCCTCCCTTCCTTAGAAATTTTATCCTCTCAACTTCACAACAGTCCTAAAAGACTCATAAACTGGTCTCCCTGGCTGGTACCTTTTCAGCTCTCCTGACTCTCCAGAGGCTCTCTGGCATTAGCAGCACTTAGGGGGTGTATTGAAATGCATTTCACCTTTCTGAAACACAGGGAAACCCTGCAGCTTCTGAGGTAATCAGAAAGCTGAGCTGCAAAATTTGGGAAGGAGAGCATCCTGGAGGGACATCAAGGTGGACATATTCACATCATCCTTCATATGCAATAGAACTGTGGTTTGTTTTGTTTTTTTCCTAGAAGTCTCTCTAATTCTTTATCATCTTTCTGGCTTGAATTTTTGTATAATTAAGACACACTTAGATCTAAACCGAGAAGGAACTCAGAAGGTTTGACTCCAAAACTCATCAAACACTCGCAGTGGCAGGGCATTGTGCAGTAAGTGTACAAATTGGGGTTTTTTAAATAAATTAGAAGAAAACCCTGGGGTGACCATTATGATTTCCTTTACAATCTCGATGATGCTAATGGCAGCAGCTAGCTTGTTGCTAGTGCATTAGGAAACAAAAATAATACATTTAAGTCTTATCGCATTAGGGTAGTTCTAAGAAAATGGACCATAACACTTTTCTGGCAAGTGATTTGGCAGTGAAAATACTTCTCCTGCTGCCCTTATATTGTTACATTATCAGGCAGCCTGGTCTGTTCGGGGGGGTAATTGAAGTAGGATTTTTTTTTTCCTCCCCCTTTTGTTTAAATATAATTCTGAAGTGGTTTCACAAACACACTCAAACATTACTGCATTGAATGAGAGGCCGTTTCTAAAATCCATGTGTTATTTTCTTTCAGCGGTGGTTTAAGAGGGAGAGGCGGCGTTGAAAAGGCACTTTGCATCTTCCCTGTGCTGAGACCTGACCCCACGCTTCCATGTTGCATTCAGACCTTAGACCAGAGGTGCTTTATCTTCTTTTGTCTATTAGTTTTTGGCTTATCTGGGTTAGATAGTCTGGAAATGGCTGTACAGGTTAGACATTTGCTGAGAATCTCTTGAAGCAGATGGAGCTTGGGTAATCTTCTCCCAGGCAACCAGCACCAGAACAAGGGGACACAGTCTCAAGCTGCGCCAGGGGAGGTTTAGACTCAAAGTGAGGAGAAAGTTCTTCACTGAGCGAGTCATTCGTCATTGGAATGGGCTGCCCAGGGAGGTGGTGGAGTCACCATCCCTGGAGGTGTTCAAGAGGAGATTGGACGTGGCGCTTGGTGCCAAGGTCTAGTCTTGAGGTCTATCGAGACAGGTTGGACTTGATGATCCTTGGGGTCTCTTCCAACCTTAGTTATACTGTGATACTGTGATGTACTCATAGCACTGTACTCATAGCACTGTGTATTGTCCAGGAGATAAGCCATTATTCTGGCAACTAAAGAGAATCTTTTTAGGACAGCCATTTTTTAGCTGCAGACATGATGGTTGTTGAGTTGAGCTTGGAGAGTCACTGCTCTCATGGAAGATCTCCTTACAATGAGCAGCAATTGCTTTAGAGGAGTTTGCTATACTAGTAAAACAAGGATGATCAGGACCATCCTGGGCAGCAAGGCCACCTGGCTGAGAACAGCTTATGTCAATGGGATTCAATTCTCCTACCTTTTCAAAATGCATCAGAGTTGCTGTTTTCATAGGAGCTTCATTAGCAATGTTCATTTCCCATTATTTAAAAAACTTGTCCCTGTTGGCACCACATCTACCAAATGACCAAGACAGGCAGCCCAACTGATGTGCACATAGGTGCTCTCAAGGACAGACCCCTTCATCTTTTCTCTCTTCAGGCCACTTAATGGGGGTGCAGGCAGGAAAAGAGCAGAAACAGCATTTGACTGAAGTATAACTAGGTCTAAAGGGAATGTGTGTTTGCACCCAGAGATTAGGCAAATAAAACCAACAATATCAGACACACCACAAACGTTCTTACTCTTTACATGCTGAGGGAGAGCTAGGGAAAAAGCAGTACAAAGACAAGAGCTGCTCAGAACAGTGTTAAGACCACTGCATGTGCAAGAAAGCTCTGACAGACCCAGGGGCATCCCTGTGACTGCAGGATTTTCTAATTATTTTTTTAATGATCACAAAACACAACACCAAAGTGCACCTCTGTGTTTCTGATAAACATTGAGATGCTGTGCCTGCCGGCTGTCAGTAGCAAAACTCTCACCAGTGTTAACGCAGACATAGTGTTGCACGATCAGTTTATCATCTAACTGTTGCAGGCTTTCTGCAAGTATGGCATCATTCCTGCAGGTTTCATAGTCACAGATATCATAGAATCATAGGAAAAAAGGACATGGTAGGACAAGATGCATTTCAATGCCATTGCCTGTGGATGCTTGTCTTCACTGTTCTGAAAAACAGCCCCCCAGCTTCACAGGCATTCTTGCCCTCTTCCTCCCTATTCTCATGGTTTTTTTCTTGCTTTCTTACCCAGTTCCTTCTCTGCAGCTTATAACCACTACTTCTTGCTTTGCTTGCCACAGATGTAGTGAACAGATCATTCTCTCCTCATACCACTTGAAAACTGTTATCCTGTCCCATTTACGCCCACTGGTCTACCCTCCTTCAGAGCAAATAACTCAAATCTTTGCCTATTTTCTCCTTTCTTTAGGTCACATTTGGTAGATATCTTTATCTTGCTTTACTCCATCCTCTGCAAGTGATCGATGGCTTTCTTGACGCACAGAGCCTGATACTGGACATGAAATAGCTTTACCAGCAGTAGGATTATTTCATGTCTTTGTTGTTCACACATCTTAAAATGGACTTTCTCCATTTCACTACAGGCTGCCATTTTTCACATCTCCTCCACTTGTGAGCCAACACAAGATTTGAAGATCCTTTTTGAAGGCAACTAAGACTTTCTCATCCCATATTTAGTGAATGATTATATTTTTTTGCCCACTATATTGCAAGAGGGAGGCACTGTGGAATTTCATCCTATTTTTAGCAATAGTCTTCAATTTGTCAGAAATGCTTTTAATTCTCTTTCCTCCATTGTGCTTGCACAGTTTCTCAGACTTGTTTTACATCTTCAGACTTACTAGGCCTCCCAGGATCCGGGTCACTGGAGAGCACTGGATGAAACTGCATGGAGAACAGGCACTTGTGTACTATTCAAAATAGAAGATTTCCATGATATATATTTTGAAATCCCTGTCCTTCTTTTAGTATTAACCACCACTCTGCTGGGCTGTGAGTTTCAAATTCACTCCTACACAAAGGCTGTAATAACATGCTAGAAAGCATTTTCTAATTGATAACTTTGAATTTCAGCCAGGCATATGAAAGCTTTAGATTATCCTGATTCATATCTGTGTGGATTCGTGTTTACTAGTAGATATTGTATGTCTTTTCCAACTATCAAAATGGTTTGATAATCCTGTGGCCTTCTTTCTGATGTTCTGCATGACCTTGCTAAGGGCAAGTTTGGCACACATTGTGAATTAAGAGCGCATTATTTCTCTTTTACTTGTTTGGCTGGCACAAACTTGCTTTTTCTCCTGTGCTGAATTACTTGCTAATTGAGTCACTCAATTTGATGCAGCATATCTATATGGTAGAGGTCTGCGACACACAGTCAGCACGCTCTCGGGCTGAGGAGAGAGCTGCAAATCAGAAACTTTAGTTTCAACCCTAATTTCGCCACACAGACAGCTGCATAGGTCTAGGCAGGTATTTTAGTTCCCTCCCTTATTTTACTACCAGGCAGTGCTAAAAAAACCCCACAAAACACAGCAGACAACATCATCTCCCTCGGTTTCAGTAAAAGTCCAAAATTAATACCCACAGTGAATTGCACCCGGCTAAATGCACTTAACTACAATTATTCTTTCATGTTTTCAGTGTATATTTACAAACAGCATCTTGGAAATAGGCTACCAGATCTTCAGCTGGTGCAACTGTGAGGCTCCACAGATGGCCAGAAAAACAGTTCATGGAGGCATTATGTTATCGAACTGTATTATGTTATCAGGTTCTGTAAATCCTATTTGACAAGATCTGCTATAAAACCAGTTTCTGCACCCCTGAGCTTTGCTGCAAAACACCTGCATTTAGATTTCTTTCTTCTGCTGAGGGCAAAAATATTTCAGAAGCCGAGTCTCTTAGTGGAATTGATGTATCAAGGAAGAGCAGGTGGATTTCTTTTGGAAAAAAAAAATATAATAAAATGCAAAAGGCAAACAAAGGGAAGGGAAAGAAAGCAGAGTTTTGCTAGAAAGAGCCTTTCTGTAACAGAATACTAAAGAAATACTATGAAAAACCAAGCAGTAAGATTAGGAGCTACCAAAAAAAATGGAGATAAAGTAGAATTAAAAGTTAAAGAAGCAGAGCAAGAATACAATCTAGAAGGTCAATTGATAAAATATGTAGCAAGTGGTGAACCAACACCAATCAATACTGCTCAGTATGAACCAAATCACAGCCTAATAATCACATCACATCCATTTCATGGTACTATCTGTCACAGCAACAGCAGGAGGCAGAGGCAGTTCAACATTCTGCACACTCAAATGGACTGGCCTGTCTCGGGGCTCATGGTGTTGTTTGATGCTGTCATTAAAGCAGCAAGACCTCTCCATGGTGGGCAACACCGTGCCTCAGCTGAGCCTGCCAAATGGATGGGAGAGCAAATCTGGGGTGGGAGATAGGCAGGAAGGTCGTAAACTGAATATGTAGCCAGTGGGATTTGGGCTAAATGAGAAGTAGTTCATCACAGAATGCACAGAAAGCAACACACAGACCAACGTGCAATTGATGGAGGAAAAGCAGAGAGAAAAGGTATATGAAGAGTGGAGGAACCTACACTACCAAGGAGCTACAAGCACATTACAAAGGGGTGGAAAGTGGTCTGGAGGAGCAAGATAGGATGTATTTTGCACTTGGTGCTGTTTCCAGCAACTGAAAAGTGACTAAGAAATGCAACACGATAGATCTACACTTCCCAAAGCAAGATCAAGATAGCAAGAGTGCTGCTGAGTGCAATGCCTGCCACACCTTCGAGGTTATGAGCAGCCTGCTCCCTGCATGGGAGTCTGCATGAAAGATAGCGCCCTGGTGCAGTTTCCTGCTGTCCATAGGTGTGCACCCCGGAGACCACAGAATCACCACAGAATTTTGAGGGCTGGAATAAACCTCTAGAGATCATCTAGTCCAACCCCAGGTGGGTTTTGACTCTCTCCAGAGAAGACAACTCCACAACTTCTCTGGGCAGCCTGTTCCAGTGCTCTGTCAGCCCCACAGGAAAAAAGTATTTACTTGTGTTCAAACGGAAACTTCTGTGTTCCAGTTTGTGTCCATTGCCCCTTATCCTCTTGATGGGTACCACTGAAAAGAGTCTGGGCTCACCCTCTTGACATCTACCCTATAGATATAGTCAAGCACTGGTAAGATCACTCCTCAATCTCTTCTAGGCTAAATAGCTCCACATAGCCTTTCCTAGTAAGAGAAATGCTCCAGTCCCCTCCTCATCTTTGTAGCCCTCCACTTGACTCCCTCCAGTAGTTTGTTGTCTCTCTTGAGCTGAGGAGTCCAGATCCATTCACAGAGCTGGCCTTACTAAGGTGGAGTGGAAGGAGTGGAGAACCTCCCTCGACCAGCTAGCTAGCCACACTCTTTTTAATGCACCCCAGGATGCCATTGGGCTTCCTGGCCACAAGGACACGTTGCTGGCACATGATCATCCCAAGAACAGCAGGCGGGGGGTAGCTTTACACCTTACTGTCCTCTGGGTTGATCCCATGCCGACCCCAACTCCTGACCGACATGCATGAGGGCAAGGAACTCCCACTGCCCAGCACACTTTAGTCACAGTACATCCATTCCCAGGTCTGCTTGGAAATAAAAACTCTGCCTTCTTCATAGAGGAGGGCAAAATCCCATTTAAAAAAAAAAAAAAAAGAAAAGAAAAAACCCACCCAGATTGCATTGAGAAGAGTCCAGGCTCTATATCAAATGGTAAGATCAAAGTCAAGACTTCATAGTTTTCATAACATATTATGAGAAATTCTTGGCCCCTTACAAATCAATAAAAATCTCCAAAGGGTTTCACAAAGCCTGAGACTTCATCTTAAGTTTTGATCTAATGTTTATTATGTTTGGCCTGAGTCATAACCTACAGTCTCTTTCCCAAAATGCTAGTGCATCTAATTCAGATTTTCACAAGGAAAGATAACCAGCAGTATAGAGGCTCCAGGAAAATGCTGCATTAGTGCTCAAGTATGACAGGATGTTCGATAGAGGCTGCAGTCACTGCTGTGGCCCTAAAAGGGTTGGCTGAAAGAAAACGTGAAAAAACCCAAATCTGCTCTTTCTTCAGTTTTTGTTGTTCCACAGAAGGATGTTCAGTGTTTTCTTATCTATACAAAGACACAGAATATCACCTCTTCATCCTGGAGGTTCTGTAGCCTACTGCTGTCACAGCATGCTGGTGCCTGACAGCCACCCCCACTGCCTGCTCCCCTGCACAAGCGGTGCCCACGGCACAGGCAGGCAGGGCACAGGGGTGCCTGGCATGGATTTGGAGTGAGTCTTGTACTCACACACCTGTGGAGCTGCTGGAGAGGACTGCAGCCCCTCGGGCATCATGCCTGCCAATGCAACACACAGATGCTATCAAAGCAGTAGCCCTAGGAAAGACTGGGAAGTGATCTCCTTGGTTTTCTCCACACCTTTTTCTTGTCTTTCAGCTGGTATCATGCCTGGGAATAAAATGGTTTTGAAAGTGTGGGTTCTTTTTTCTCTTGTTTGGATTTTACAGTTTGGAGCAGATAATCATCAGTCTGATAGAAATACCAAGCTAGATCCCAAAAAGTAAAATTAAACACACTGAACAAATCTACCACAAAATGAACAAAGCCTTGTGTTTCAAAACACTTCATCTCACAGGAATATATTTCACAATCTTAACCTGACTGAAGCATGACCAAGCAACAAAACAGGCTTACAGTATCATAATATCAGTCAGGGTTGGAAGGGACCACAAGGATCATCTAGTTCCAATCCCACTGCCATGGGCAGGGACACCCCACACTAGATCAGGCTGGCCAGAGCCTCATCCAGCCTGCTCTTAAACACCTCCAGGGACGGGGCCTCAACCACGTCCCTGGACAACCCATTCCAGGGCTTCACCACTCTCATGGGGAAAAACTTCCTCCTCACCTCCAGCCTGAATCTCCCCACCTCCAGCTTCATTCCATTCCCCCTAGTCCTATCACTACCTGATATCCTGAGAAGTCCCTCCCCAGCCTTCTTGTAGGCCCCCTTCAGATACTGGAAAGCCACAATTAGGTCACCTTGGAGCCTTCTTTTCTCCAGACTGAACAGCCCCAACTCTTTCAGTCTGTCCTCATAGGAGAGGTGCTCCAGCCCTCTGATCATCCTCATGGCCCTTCTCTGGACATGTTCCAGCATGTCCATATCCCTCTTGTAATAGGGGCTCCAGAACTGGAGGCAGTACTCCAGGTGGGGTCTCACCAGAGCTGAGTAGAGGGGGAGAATCACCTCCCTTGACCTGCTGGCCACACTTCTCTTGATGCAGCCCAGGATCTGATTGGCTTTCCGGGCTGCAAGTTCACATTGAGAGCTCATGTTGAGCTTCTCGTCCACCAGCACCCCCAGGTCTCTCTCCTCAGGGCTGCTTTCCAGCCAGTCACTGCCCAGCCTGTATTTGTGCCTGGGATTGCCTCGACCCAGATGCAGGACCCTGCACTTGGTCTTGTTGAACCTCATGAGGTTGGCTTGTGCCCACCCCTCCAGCCTGCCAAGGTCCCTCTGGATGGCATCCCTTCCCTCCAGCATGTCTGCTGCACCACACTAGTAAACTAGTACAGTCCTTCTTCATATCATAGCTCAACTTTCAGGAAAGATGCTCTACCATATTTTTTTCGCTTTTCAGTAGCAATGGTGCTATACAACTGATGGGACATATTTTGAGAATACCATGTGTTGCTTATACTGGTATCTCATAAGTGTAAGGAAATAAACCGTATTGAATATACTTACAAAGCTGTTTGCAAGATTTTTGAGTCTTAATTAATCAGAAGTTCTCCCAAAATGAGAAACTGAAGACATAGCAGGGAGATTGAGAAGTGGCACAAGAGCAAAATTGTCTCAGGCAATTAATCAAATTGTGCATAATCAATGGTTTGACAGATATTATTTCTTCTAATTATAGCCAGATACTAGAACCAACAAAGGAGATAAGGTGATTTTTTACACAGCAGCAAAGAACAGGACATCTGTCACCAAAATCTATTCCTCAGCTAATTCTCTTAGTATCTCATTAAAGACAGTCTCTGATAAAAATCATGGATAAGCGTTTCTGTACATTTCCTAACCTGTGTCTGTGTAAGCAATCGAAGCCCACAAGCTGCTAAGTCCAGAAAATACCACTCTGTGTGCTCAACGTCCTGGCCAGATGCAGGCAGAAATCCAGCTGAGATGGTTATCTTCACCCATGCCCAGCTTATACTTGCAGTATGCTTTTGTGCTCATGTTATCCCACATTATTTGAGAAGACAAAACAACTTTGTTAAGTTTCTAACATCCATTGTTTCACCATGCCATGTGTTGTTAATCTTCAGTGCTGAGGGTGGCTTTGTTTTGTTTCAGCGTCATTGAACTAAGATCAGTCTATTGGGATTAATTCATCACCAACCACCCTGACAATGCTTTATGCTGCTCCAAATACTGCCAGCGTACAGTTCAAACACGCTTCTATCTATGCTCACTCATGCCCACACATACTTACACCAATGTGTATATAAATATATGGGTACACACACAGAGAAACAACTCCAATACAGTTCCATCATGTTTTCCTTTAAAAATAATTTTAGCCAGTGGCATTGCAAAATCAGCCTGGCCTATAACCAGGAGCCTGCACCTGCACAGATCCCAGTTGCAGAACCTCTACTGTAATTGTTAAGCAATTTGCCTGTTAAGCATCACTGGCAAGATTCTGGCAGACCTTAAGCTCAAAAAAAAACCCCACATTTGTTTGGCTCATATGTTACTAAGACACTGCATTATTCTTCAGACTATCTAGAAAGCTGCCTGTTGCCATACTGGCAAAAGGTTTTGCTTTCCCCTCAAATGGATTAAATGCTGCTTTACTCCTAAGTAGCACATCCCAGAAGTACCAAATCCTTCCTAAAATGATATTCCTATCCTACACATTCTTCCTATATTTGGAGACGTAGGAAGGAGCAGGGCTCATCTTTCCCTGCTCCCACTCCTACTCCTCTGTAGAGGAGCTGGCTCTGAAAAGGGAGATGGGGAACAGTTCAGGCTTTTTCCCTTGAAGGGAACAATTGCTTTCTATTTCTCCTCACTTCACACTCTTGCCAGACTTTTTAGTTGATCTTTCACTAACATTATTATATCCATTCTGGTCAATACAGCTGGCATGGGCTGGCATGGGCAACAGCAGTGAAAACGCGGGGCAGCATTGGCTATAAAATGTGACAGCAACCATACTAAACATGACCCACAGAACTGCGGCTCCTGTGGCTCTCTGAAAACCACATTGCCCTGTCTTCACTACTACTGCCCTGTTAACACACCAGAGACCACTGGCAAAACATAAGCATTGTAACATGACTGCAAATAAGACCTCTCAAGGAGTTTAGGGAAGTGATGGCAGAGAAAGCTTAGAGCTGAGAAACATTTTCCATTCATTTGAATCCCTGAGCTTCCAAGAAAATGAAACTACTTATTTACAGAAGTGTGCACAGAAGGTGCACCAAAGATGCCCTACTTGATTACTGGTGACTCTCCACATAATGTCTGAGGCAGTAATTTTTTGGATGCCTGCTCAGCTCAAAAAGGAGTAGAAAAATAATTAGTCATGTTCTCCTTTTCCTGGGGTTTCCCTTTCTTGACTCCTTTTCTTTTGTCTTGGGTAGAATAGAGAAAGAGGTCAAACCTAAGCAAGTGCACAGATCTCCAGTGAAACAATTTCTGAGATGCCTGGAGATGAGTGCAGAATCACTTCTTGTAAAAGAGCTACCCGACTCTATATAGATGCCTGTGTCTAGAAGAACATCTGCGAACCTGAACCTGTAGTCAGTGTCCTCTGTAGTCAGTGGTAAGCAATAAATTGAAAAATTCACCCTCTAGAGATGCCATTCTCAGACCTTCTCATCTCATGTACTTTGGAGATGCCTCTCTCTCTCTCTCTCAAAGTTAACTGTAGGAGAATCTTGGAAAATGTCAGTTTATGTGAATTTATAAGGGTAATACTACATGAGTGACTGGCAGTGAAAGAGCTGAAGCTGCCTTCAATATCTTGTGACCAACATAAATCACACACAGACACACTGAGCCTGAAGCGCTGATTGATGTAGAAACTATAGTACTATTTCCATGGCTTTTACCATGATTCTTAGGGCCCTGGTAAATTTGGAAGAAGTAAAAATCTGGACTACCAGCCCTTTACTTAGGGATTTTTCTTTAAATAGAATAAATTTTGAGGCCATTGTTTGCCTTTCTTTACAATTTTGCCCACATCAGATGAAAAGCTTTCTAGCTGTGCCATTAATCTGCAGGTACTTTAGTGAGATGATGTGCAGGTTTAACAAACTGCTGAAGATCAGTGCTTGAAAAATGAGGACCATTGTTATTCCATTCCTTGCAGATTTTGGACTGATAGCTGCGGTCTCCATCCTTTGCTTGAGCTTCATAACTTGGAAATCTCTGCACATTTAGAGGAGCATTCAGTTAAAAAGGAAATGGATTTCTGTGTCTAATTAGTCTAAGTGCTCTCTCCTAGCCTTTGTCCTTGTCTTTCTGGGATCTCATTTATGGTGCTATTTAAAAGGAGTCACATCTGTTACAATGAGCTGTCTGTCAACTAAACATCCCATATCAGGCACAATTTTCTCTCACCTTTTACTTATACTTTTCAATAACAAGATGATAGATGCATATTTTAGTCATCAGTTTTTTCAGGCTGCTGAAAGGGAAGTTTGCCCTCCTCCTTATCCTCCTCTCTTGCAATATAGACTTGATTTAGAGACACCATGAACACAGAATAGAAAACCTGGATGAGTTTGGCATCCCCATTTGCTTTTCTTTAGACAAAAACAACCAAAAAAAATCATCTCAGTCTTTGCATGTTTTAATTGAAAGGACTATTAATGGCTCAGCAGCAATAGACATATGCCTCACTGTACATTTCACATTCACCCCTAGCAGTTGCAGCTGGTGTTGATTTAGTGCTACCCTGATAACCCTGCTGGGTGGTTTTTGACTTGATTTACATTCCCTGTGAAGGGTGGAGGTAACATTTCCAAGAGTGTGAAAACAAAGTGACCTTACAGCTAAACTCTCCTTCCTACAAGCAGCAGTGTTTTTTACAATCTAACCTTTGAAAGTGAAATTCCAGGAGTCATCCTCAGCAACACCGCTGCAAGGACTTCTGTTTTCATCCACCGGCCACAAACATTCAAGGGCCAGCTTTAAATGTTTGTTTGTTGCTTTGATTTCCTCCATCAGTGTTTTTTGTACATGCATGCATGAAAGCAAACACAGCCAGGGGAAGGAGACAGATCTTGTGTGCCTGGTTGGCTGCAGATGTTTCAGAGTCCACCTCTGGATGTGCCATGGGTGCACAAATACACGGTATGACGCTAACAGCTGCAGTGCCACCTCCAAGCCCCACAACCATGTTTTCCAGCTCAGTGCTGGCAAGAGAAGCTGAGTCCTGCAGCCCCACCACAGCTTAGCTTGGGGGAGTGCCCATGCTTCTTGGGCAGGGGTTGCCACTGGGACTCTGCTGCAGTTCTCAGGCTGGATGTTCTCTGCAGCACCTCACTGTGTGGTTTTAAGAGATGACTTTCTGGTGGCGTTTGGTGAATTTAAACTACTAGTTCTTAATATTTATTGTACCTGGCTCATCAGTGACCTGGTTTTACTAGGCCTTCAGCGGGTCCATTGCCACACAAGCAATGACAACTAGTAACAATAAAAACCTTTGTGTGAAATGCCTGTGCTTCTAATGGATAGTCAGTCAAGACTTTATGCTTTGTAAATTTAGCATCATACAGGGGAAAGAACAATATTGCCTTTTAAAATCTGATTTCTACCAGTCCATCTTCAGTTGCTTGCTGCTCTCTTGTGTACAGATTCTGGTAGATCTGAAGTCTGTTTTAATCTAACAGTTCAGTCTCAGTTGAAATGCAGGCATTGCCCTTCCTACAGAAGTTGTATATTAAAGCCAGATTTAACATTCTTCATTTAAAAAAAAAAAAATCAAAGAGAAAAATGAGCAGAAGCAGAGTTGAGTCTTTACAAAGTCCAAGATGTTCTCTGGCTGAGGGAAAGGAAACAGACGTTGACAAAAGGTGGAACCAACAGGCAGGATTGCCAGCTGATTCTTGATGCTATTTTCCACTGTTTCCATTTTAGGCAGCAAAACTCCATCAGCACCAATTGATATTTAACACCTAATGATTTGAAAGGTTTGGGGTTTTTTCATTGCAGGAGGATGTAAATTTGGACACATCATCTTAGCATACCCCTTAATACCTTTTGCTCTAGTTTACACTGCAGGGTGGGTGTGCTACATGCAGCCTTTATCTGATAGGACCCAGCCACAGAGCAAGAAGTCTTTGCTGCATTTTATCTCACAATACAGATACCTTCTCTTGGATTGTATTTTGGTTTTGCCAAGTTTAGTGTGAAGCACAGCATACAGCCTGAGGGAACAAAGTCTGTGTTTTTAAGCCGAGTTCCTAATGAGCTTGCCCCAAATTAAAACAGCCTCTCTATAACTTCAAAAACCTTCCCACTTCTCAAAGCTACATTGCATATATCTCAGAAGCAAAGTTCATGCCAAAGGGCTTTTTATTTTCTTTCTTTTTTTTTTAGCTTAGCTGCCAAATGCTGTATTAACTCACAGGCTGAAATGCTGATTCATCAGACCCTACTTGTCAGAAACGCCTGTGTGCTCTCAAATAGAGATTGCTTTCTTTTCTGAGTGTTTAGATGCCTCTTCTGTGACAAGTTTCAAGCTTTTATGGCCTCTAGAGATACCTCATCCTTATTTGGTTCTGGATTGCCACCACTGATTTAGACATATTGATTCAGGCCCTTTCAAAACCTCTCATGGGAGGAGGGACGTGATTTTATGTATTAACTATTATTTTATTAATATCATTAATATTGAAGCAATTCCTTTGTTCTGTTGTTCAATATTTTCTTAAAACAAAATATCCTCATTTGGAAGCTGGATCACAGGTGTTGCTATCTGTCCATCTCATGAGGGACATTCGTTTTCAAATGACCCTAGCTCAGCAGGCACACATTCTTTAATTGAAACTGAAGTGATTTCACAATGCTGTCAGCTCCCTTGTTTTCCTAATGTCACTGAAATCACAGGATTTCACCACTAAGTTGGAAACTAAGAGAAGACAAAATGAACACAAGGGCAGAAATAATGAGAGAAGGACAGGGTGATGTAGAATCTAGGAGAAACAGTTGGGTAGTTCAGGGCAAAATTAATTGCTGGGCAAAGGCAGATGACACGGCCTAGAGTACATCTAGTGGAGGGCGAAATCACCTTGCTCAGTAAATGAGCTGACAGTACTTATATCTTCATATACATTTGGTAAATGTAGTTTAAAAAAAGAATATTACTATTATTTGGGTTTAATCTCAAAAATGCTACAAAATTTACAGCCTGATTCTTAATGGTCTGAGCCTGCCTGAATCTTTTGAGGCTACCACCGTTGTCCACGGAGCCAAAACAAACAGTCCAGATTAAATTCACTGCTAGGCGGACAGCATACAGGGGAACGAATATGACCAATTTCATAATAGAGAAGAAAAAAAACCCCACACAACGATTTCCCCATCTGATTCACCCAAATCTGGTGATAAAGAGATTGCAACGAAATCTCACTTTTGTATTCAAAGATACCCTGTTTGGCCTAAGCCAGACCAAATCCAGTTCCTGCTGGATTGATGACAACGTCATCAAGTGACAGCGTTTTTTAAAGCATTTAAATTCTCCTCGCACTGGTATTTTGTGGGCTGAAGTCCCATGATCCCTCATGCAGCTGTCAAAACCTCTAACTTTCCCAGGACAACTGTTACAGTTTATTTAAGTGCTGCCAGTGCCAAAATCTGGAGCATTCTGGAAATCTGAGGCTAGCACAAAATAAACTGAAGCCGGGTGTCAGAAAAAAAAAGCAACAAGGAATACATTGCTCACTGACTGAGTTAATACAAAAATGAATTAGATAATAAAAACCTTCTTTGAAAAGAAGGAGCCTCCACCAGAATTTCTGGGTTTACTGCAAAATTCAGTACTGAAAGGATGCACAAAGTAGGCACTTCACCCCAGAACTGAGGGTTGGCCTTGCACCACTGTGCAAACACAGCTTTTGCCATAGGACAGGGTTGTTCTTTTGCAGCTTAATAAATATGGCAATCGTCCAGTCCTGTCGCTGAGATGCCAAACCTTTACTTCCCCTGCTTCGCCCTTACTGTCAAATAGATCCAGTGGCCATTTGCAAGGATGAGGAGCTACCGAGATACCACCCTGAAGGACCTAAGCAGGACAAACAAAAAATAGGTGGGTCTGAGAAAGCTTATAGATGCCTCTCACCTTTTGTCCTTGAACATTTGCAAGTGACCTGGTTGAGGAGAACATAGGACAGTCCAGTGGCAGCAGGACACTGTGGAGGTCAGGGCTGGAAGGCAGGGATGGGACTAGCCAGAAGCCGATGTATCATTCAGCTTTTCTGATGCAGCTTTCTTTGTAGATCTGTTGGCCTGATGGGATGCCTTTCTGATGCCAAATATAGCATCCAAAGAAAACACACTGATCAGTCCTAAGGTAAATGCAGGGTTACAGATTTAGTTTTCAAAGTTTCCCTTCAATTTATTCTTAAAAAATTAAATTGGTAGTACCAAATCTAATGATAAGGCCACCCTGCTGAGTTTGGAGCCCAGATAGCTATTGTCTCCCTGGTCTATGTATCCTAGACTGTGCTAATGTTTCCTATAATGCAGCTAATAACCAACCATCAGCAATAAATGCCTTGTCATCTCATTGTCGCACACAGCAATAGCTGGAGCAGTGATACTGACAAATGAACCTGCGTAATCACTTTAGATTTCTTTGTTACATTTCACAGTGTGAAGACTGCTTCTGCTCAGCACGTCACAAAAAAACAAACAAGAGCTATAGCTGTCTCTTCCATCAATCTCAGCTTATTTTTGTCAGCCCTCTGCCTGTACAGCCACAGCCCTACCACTGCCTAACAGTGGATGGGGGAGCTTGATGGTTGGGAGAAGGAGAGATGGATGGCAGTCAGAGCAAGACAGATGGACCTCTGCACGCTCCCCTCTCCTTTGAAAACAATTTTTGCCTTGAGAGAGCAAGTGGACAGGGGGAAAGTGAACTTTTTTATGCTTTCCAAGGCTGCTTCACATGGAAAAAGAGAAAAGTGTGAGAGGAGGAGGGGAATCTCATTAAAATCCAGTCGAGTCTGCCATTTTCCCTTTTACCTTTTCAATCTTTTTATAGTTTCAAATCATTAACTATCAGCATGAAGCTCAAAGGTAGTGCTAGCCATCTCTGAAACAGTGACACATTTGACAATAATGCTTTTGAAGAGCTTGTCACATCCTCTTCCCAAATCAGTCTCATTAATGCTCAGACTGTCTCTCTTTTCTCCCTGCTTCTTTTCTCCTGATTTCTCTCTAATTAGCTTGGGGTTTTTTATGCTCCCTCGTTCCACAGTTTGATCTAAAAAAAAAAAAAAAAAGAAAGAAAAAGAAAAAGAAAGAAAGAAAAAAAAAAGAGAAAAAAGAAAGGAGGTGGATGTCATTTCCATGAACCCCTAGGCCAAGTTAATCAGCAGAATTAATGACTCTATTACCCATTAGACTTGGGGCTATGGTACTTACATGGCAGCACCCAGTGTTCTTCCATCCCATGTTTCTTCACTCTGCCCTGACAAACACAGACGATTGCTCTCTTCTGTAAGCATGCTCCCTGATCCAGCCAGTGCACCATGCTCCCCTCCAGCCTCAGCAGCTGTGTGACCCACAAGGGCAGCCCAGGGACACTGCTGCTGCCCTCTGTCAGCTCTGCAACAGGGCAAGTATCAAAACTTAACACCTGAAGCAAGGGAAATGGGCAAAAGTGAGGTGGTGTTGCTTTTTATTCTTTCTTTCTCACACATGTCTCCTAGCACTGTGCCTGAGCTCTGTCAGTCCAGCACAGCAGATCTCCATGGCACGACTTGAGGCCCTCACCTGTGAAAGTGTCTGGCAGCTCTCAGGGCTTCGAATGCAGTGTGAGGCACAAGGCTCTGCAAAATAAGATGCCTGCAGGATTCAATTCCTCCAAAGTCCTTTACCTTCCCATCTTCGCAACCCACCTGTGCAATGACCCTTGTCCTTTTGTGGAAGAGAAACAGGAGCAGAGATATAGGCATTACTGCCAGGAGCAAAGGGGAAGGGCTATAGAGCCCAGACAAGAACTCAAAATAGAATAGAATAGAATAGAATAGAATAGAATAGAATAGAATAGAATAGAATAGAATAGAATAGAATAGAATAGAATAGGTTGGAAGAGCCCTTTAAGATCATCACGTTCAACCTATCAACCAATCCAACCCACCTAATCAACTAAACCACGGCACCAAGCACCCCATCAAGTCTCCTCCTGAACACCTCCAATTATGATGACTCCACCACCTCCCCGGGCAGCCCATTCCAATGGGCAATCACTCTCTCTGTGTAGAACTTCTTCCTAACTTCCAGCTTAAACCTCCCCTGGTGCAGCCTGAGACTGTGTCCTCTTGTTCTGGTGCTGGCTGCCTGGGCGAAGAGACCAACCTCCACCTGTCTACAACCTCCCTTAAGGTAGTTGTAGAGAGCAATAAGGTCACCCCTGAGTCTCCTCGTCTCCAGGCTAAGCAACCCCAGCTCTCTCAGCTTCATACCTGCATACTTTGTGGTGTTTGATTCATCCATGGACCAAAAGCAGTGATCAAAGGCAAATACCTGTAGAAGCACAGAAAAAAAGACAAATTAGGAACTCAGGATATCAGACACTTCATTTAAAGCTGTGCAAATCCATGTCTGTTTAACAGCAGTTAGGCTCTACTGTTCTTATGGATCCTAAATCAGAACTTGCAAAAATGCTTCATCAGTTGGAATACTTAGGGGAAATCTTGAGAGTCACAGAAGTGCAATAGTTCTTTTCTACCTGTGTTATACACAATGCAAAATACTGCTTACTGTATCCCTTCATAAAGTCTTTGAAACGCAGCCAACACCTAACAATCAGCTCCACTTTTCCCCAGGCACTAATGCTGACACATTTTAGGGCCCATGTTGCTGGAGGACATGCCCATGAGGATGGCAGGGACTGTCTTGCAGAGGCCAGGAGTCCCTCTGAATAGGCAATGGGTTCCCCAAATAACATTTGAAGTGTTTATTTCAAGAATCCTCTCTCAAGCCATCTCAGAGCTTGGTGCACCTGAGCTTTTCTGGCCTGAGCAGCCCCTGCCCTTCCATGTTGGAGGTCAGTTCTGGCTCTGGAAGAGTAGGGACAGAACAAAGGCACTTAAGACCCCTCAGCATACATGCCAGTGTCTCATTTCTTGCCTAGAATGGTGAGGGTTGGAAGAGACCCTTGATAAAGGGCCCATTTCACTCCTCCCTCACACCAGTGAGTGTCACACCATCATGTAGATGAGGCCAGGTGTCAAACTGAGTCATCAAGGCAGTCCGTTCTCAGTCTGCCTTTACTTGCTTTTCGGAGTACTTTCACCAGGGGATGTTGATATTGTTTGCATCAGTAGAGAGACAACATGCCCGAGGTGATGGAGAATTGCGCTTACAGCGTCGCTGAGTTTTGCCTCAAAACTTTGGTAGAGTTTTCTTCTGTTGTTCCAACTCTGATTCACTTTTTTAACAAAATCACATTGCTACACAGGGAAAGTACAAACAGCCCCACTCCCCTGCTCCCAGCTACCTCTGTTCAGGAAACAGCATGCTTTTGTTATTAGGAAAAAAAAGGACATAATAAGAAAACTATTTTCTTGACTTGAAGAATGAGAGGGTTTAACATTTGCTTTGTGTGAGGATAGCCTTATTGTCACACCCGTAACTAAAGAAAAGAATGATCCCTAGGAATGATCTGCACTCTTGCTCTAGTTGGCAGCCATGCAGCTTTAAAAACCAGTGGCAGGTCTGCCTTGATCTCACTAGGAGAGAACTAGCTACTGGGCAAGCATCTCATGATGTTGAAGCAGCACCGCGGGGCATCATCCATGGGACTCATCTCTCAGAAGGCACAGCAGCCATCCTGAAAATACCTGTGTGCTGCGATCCTTTTAGCACAGGTGATTCCTGTGCTTTAAAGGAAACAGAAAATTAAGCTTTCCCTCATGTGCTTTGTACATTGAATGGATTTTACCAAGAAAAATGCAGCCTCTGTACCAAAGTCAAGAGCTTCTCTCCACAGAAAAGTGCAGGATACCAAGCCCAAGTCGTGTAAGATACAAGCTGATTGCACTGAAACTATTTTTAACTAACAGAAACAGAAATTAAAGGCAAAAGACAAGTACTATCTGTCAAAGCAACCAGGAGCATCCAGGAAAGACAGATACCTTTGCATATGTGCATCCTTACTAACTGCCTACACAGCTTGTAAAGCCCCACAAACACAGGCCTTCCTATGGCACAGATGCAAACCGGCGTCAGCCAAGACCAAACCCTGCCTCCTTCTTTGCAGAGTACAGCACTTAAATAAAGGGGATAAAACCAGTGACTGTGTGAGGCTACCTGCTCCTCCAGGGAGTGAAAAAGTCTGGGAGGAACACCTCTTCCAACTCTGCTCACTTCCGTGGACTAATTCAGTCTCTTACTAGGGTTTTTACAGCATAACTTCATTATGGTGACCTGTTCCAGCTCTGTCCCTGACCGTTTCTCTCTCTGGGTACTCAGCAGTGATGATTTCAGTACCATGTAGCCCAACCTCTTCATCTCAGGAATAAAGGTTTAACCTGCACTGTGCACCCCCTGCACACTGAAGAGGCTGCTTGTATAAGTGCTGAGCAGAAGTCACTTTCCTGCTCCTGCTGGCTACACTATTCTTGATGCAGGCCAGGATGCCATTGACCTTCTTGGCCACCTGGGCACACTGCTGGTTCATGTTAAGCCGGTTGTCAATCAGTACCTCCAGGTCCCTTTCTATTTGGCATCTCCCCAGTTCTCCACATACCATTGCCTGTAAATTTCCCCTCCTTTGGGGAGGCATTTTACACCTCTCTTTTGTGTTCCAAATGTCATCCTGCTTGGTAGGCATCATGACCTGTGGATGCAGCTCCACCATGTGAGGTTCTGGGTATGACCCAAAGAATGAGAATAGTAACTCCTCTGTCGTACTTAGAATAGAATAGAATAAACCAGGTTGGAAGAGACCTTCAAGATCATCATGTCCAACCTATCATCCAACACTACCTAATCAACTAAACCATGCAACCAAGCATAACTGAACCAGGAGGGTGCAGGAAATGACTGTTCAAGTAAGCCTTCTCAGACAACCTCAACTACATTGCACAAGCTTTGGCTGGCTGTTTTGGACACAGGAGTTACCAAACCCTGTAAAAGCAGCTTGAACTTGGATAAAATAAATAGAAACCCAAATTCTGTCTCTCATTTCCTTTACCCTTGCCAGAATGTTTGTTGCATCTCCTTAAAGTCACACAGGTTCCTCCGGAAGGGCTCAATCCTCTGAAGGAAATGGGAGGTGAATCTAAGATAGATGAATAAATCACAGACCTGGCTTGTTTGGCACTTTTCACCGCTAACAGCTGTGCCCCAGCAGCAGCACTGTCCCCATTTCCAAAGTACTACACAAACCAGCTGTGGCAGCAGCAGTGGTAAAACACTCTTGCTACCGTAAGTGTGCTCAGAGAGCCTCTTGGACTACAAACCCATCACGGGTACTGCAGCCCTGGTGTCATCTTCCTAGTCCCATCATAATCAGCATGAAAACCATGGCTGATTTGCAGGCTGCTGCACATGTAAGAAGAACCTTCCTAGTGCACACAAACTTCATAACACAGAAAAAAATTTGGCCTCAAAGTGCCCTGCAGAACACAGTAAAAAAGTTACCTTGGTGGCCACTGGGGGACAATAATAATCAGTGGAAAAATTGCAATAAAATCCAGGAGTGAAAACTGAGAAGCAGCCCAGCTACTGATTAGCATTAGCATTTCTCCCACGTGGAGACATTATTTTGCCACCGTATTTTTCACGCGCTGTTGTTTCGGATTCACTGGACCAAGGTAACTGAGCAATTGGTCCCCTCACCCAAAACTAAACTGACCTGAGAGAACATCTTTGATTTTATTGCCCTGCTTTGAATGCCTGTTCAGAATTCCAGGCTTCTTTAGATATAGCTTTAATATGCACTTTTCTAAAGCACTTTCAACAGTAAATATAGTAGACCAGGGATAAATTTGGCCCAATGCGTTTAAACATATGAAATAGAGCTAAGGCACAGGGGACATCCTTGAGTTCCAGCTCATCTGCCCCCCAAAATCCATAATAATAATATTTTTATTTTAGCACTCACACCTGAAAGCCTCTAGGTACTTTAAAAAAATGTGTAGAGTAGTAAAAGCAATTTAGACCCCAATACTTTCATATTTTAATTCACAGTGCATTATTATTCCACTGCACACATATTGCTTTAGTCATCTACATTTTCATACCTTTTCTTTTTACTGTACAGCTGAGTTCTTAACTATATTTATGGACTGCTGCATTTTCCCTGTACACCTATGCACTTTATTATTTATTCAGAATCTCCCATTTCTCTTGAAGTTATTGTTTGCAGTATATTTTTAAACTCAATAATAAAGCTTAAACTTCAGATTTTTACCTTTTTTAACTAAAGAGGAGGCTGCTAAAAGGTGCTATAAACAGTGTTTGATTTACACATAGGAGTGAAAACAGGATTTGGCCCAAGACCTCACCACTCCAGGTAGGAGGGAAAGCATTAAGATTCATACCACGTCCTGCCTCTCTTGCATGCCAACAATGAGCAGGCACAGGTATCAGCCACCTCCATGCTTACTGTGAGGAGGATGTATTTTGCTAGCACAGATATCTCATGAATGATCAAAATTCCTCGCATTGGCAGGTTAGCCAAGGCTTTAACAGCACTCTACATTGTGTCCCCAAGCATATTCCTGGAAGCAAGGATGCTCTTGGCAAGTCCTTCACAGGACCACAGCTGCCCTCTGACAGCACCGACATGAAGGTCTGTGAGCAGTCAGTCACTTCAGGAGTTCTGTGGTGGTAATTATCCACTTTGTAATCGACAGTGATGGATGTTTAAAAACATTGCACTTCTGAGCCTGGTGTTTTTCCAGGTCTTGTTCTCTTGAAGGGCTTTCCCAGAGAGGAACAGTGGAGAGGAACAGTGAGTGAAGTTAATCTGAATTAACTGCTAAAATGGATTACTTAAAAATGTTTTAAATCTCTATGTATGCATTCTCCTACAGAATTAACTTGGCCTTTTAAGACTTATCTTACTCAGAATTAACTTGGCCTTTATAAGACTTATCTTGCTTTAATTCTCAACAAGAATATCTAAACAGGGATTTAATGCAATTTAATCAATCCACTTTACATTCAGACCATTTAGCTAGTTTGGGTTGCATTCCTTCCACATGCCTGTGCAGACCAGCCCATGATTTCACCACATTCAAGGGATGGCTGGTGAAGGGTAGGAATCAGCACAACATTGTACCTGTTTTCCAGAGAGACGGTCTCTGCCTCCTGTTTTCATGCACATATATACACTCAGAGATCATGGCAAAGCATCCACATGTCCCTTACAAGTTTGACACGGAAATCTTCTTGAAGGAAACAGCCAGGATGCTTTCTGTCATTACCACACAAAGATGCCCAGTGATGGCCCTCAGGAAGTCACAGAATCACAAAGGTTGGAAGAGACCTCAAAGATCATCAAGTCCAACCTGTCACCACAGACTTCATGACTAAACCATGGCACCAAGTGCCACATCCAGTCCTCTCTTGAGCACCTCCAGGAATGGTGACTCCACCACCTCCCTGGGCAGCACATTCCAATGGCCATTTACTCTTTCTGGGAAGAACTTTCTCCTCACCTCGAGCCTAAACTTCCCCTGATGCAGCTTGAGACTGTGTCCTCTCATTCAGGTAGTTGTAGACAGCAATGAGGTCTCCCCTGAGCTTCCTCTTCTCCAGGCTAAACAATCCCAGCTCCCTCAGCCTCTCCTCATAGGGCTTGTGCTCGAGGCCTCTCCCCAGCCTTGTTGCCCTTCTCTGGACACATTCAAGTGTCTCAATGTCCTTCTTAAACTGTGGGGCCCAGAGCTGGACACAGTACTCAAGGGGTGGCCTAACCAGTGCTGAGTACAGGGGCACAATGACTTCCCTGCTCCTGCTGGCCAAAAGCACCTCCTCCAAATTTAGACATCCCAATGGAAGAAGGCAGCCCTAGGAGGATCAAGTCATGGGAAGACACAAGCACTGTTTCTTATAGCATCTTCTGTTCATAGTGTCTGAGCTGTCATTACCAAGAAGATGTGCCACTAAGGCTGTTGCTATCTTCCAGCTACCCCAGCACACCAAAACCAGTTGTCTCCCTGGAGTTACAGGAGACCAGTTACTTCCATTTGATTGCCTCATTTTATTGATACTGAAATGCAGATCATTCCTTAAAGGAACTACCATGTTTCTCTGGCTTTTCTGTGCCAGAGAGGAGAAATTAGCTGTGAATACAAAACCTTACTTTCTTCATTTTTCTCTCTTTCCCTATATATTCATACTGATCTATCTAAGCCTTCTACCTCTCTATTAAGTATGTTTCTCATCAGAAATGTCATGTTTCACTGTTCATTTCCTAAGGGCAGCCCCAATATCACATGAAAGGGAGTTGTCATTTCTCTGCTATTCCTTTGGGGTTCATATCATAATTCAGAAAGGCCCAGACAAACCTATAACTTGCAGGATTTTGCAAGTTCTCCCTGCTGCTGTTGTTTTTAAAGACATTGGAAATAAAATCCTCAATACCAGCAGACACAATCTGTATGAGAAAAGTATTTTTTGTTGCAGAGTTTGAAGTGCAGGAAGAGAGGCCAGTGAGAGTCAAGAAGATGCTGCATTAGGTTGGAAGCAAGTGAGGTATAGGCTGTGTAACTCCCTTCTTACAACAGCTGCATGGTCTTAGAGTGCACAAGGAGTGGAAAGATGGTGTCCTTTACATCACACACATCCAGTCACTGTCATCTGGAAAAAAATGGCTTAGCATGAGTACCTTTACAAGAGTCACCAGAGCTCTCTGTCAGTAGTAAATAAGATTCATAAGCAGAAGGGCTCCTTCTGGGTTTGATGCCATTCTTAAGTCATTAAATTGATGCCTTTCACTCCAGCTGATACAATCAGCTATCGATTCCAAAATGCATTTACAGCACCGCTCTGTCCCTTTGCCTGCATCCAACCTTGTCCCTTTGGCTTCACTCTCTTGTTATTATGAAGTTCTGTAGCATCTTCCATGGGTTATCTTTTCTCTGCCTTATGTACAGACCAGTTAGAAATATTTCCATCACTATATTTTCAGCTTTTCCTACTTTCTGCTCAAAGTACTTTCCCAAGTCTTTGCTGTTCCTCTCTTCCCAAGGCCTGCAGATTCACCTCCAGAAAGAGTAACAGTCCTTTCTGGCAGCATCACCTCCCCTTCACACATTGTAATGCTGTTCTCCAGGTTCATGTGCCTTACACCTCCACCTATGCGCTTTTGCCTCTTGCTTTATCTGCCATGAGCCATCTCCCCCTGCCCCCCCAAAAAATGTTATCACCAACATCAGCTTTGCTGCCTGCTCTCCAGATTCTTCTGATGATATTATAACATGTTCATTAGTACAGTCCCTTACACAAATGCCCTCTCTCTGGCTGTCCAACATGTTTATCCACCAATAGTTCCCTTACTGCTCCACCAATAGTTCTCTTACTGCTCCTCTCCTTGGGAAGGTCCTATATAACCAGCCCCTTAGAGATGGCTGGGACAGCTGGCAGCCAGCTGCCATTCCATTTACAACATTTTCATTGCAATTGCTCTCACAGCTTCAAATTACTTTGCTCTCTTCGTCCTCTTTCCTTTCTCTTATGCTACACAACTTTATATATGTGTTTGTATAGCACCAAGCAAGGACTACTACTCCTGAGTCCCAGTTGCTCCTACTGAAATGCAGACAAGATGACATCTTGGGACACTGGAAATACCCTGGATGGATGTTAAGGTAGATGTTGCCTCCTTTCTCACACAAAAAAAAAGGCACACAAACATGAGGTGGTTGAGTAGAGCGTAAGTGAGAAACATTATCAAAGATATAGTCAGTGAATTGCCCTTTTGCTTACATCTTGTAGTAAGAGTATCTGTCACTCTCTTAGTGGTTTGCTGCTTGGAGGGTGATTTTAATTAAAATGTAAAATGTCAAACATTAGTAAGAAGGAGGATAACCCTGTGGGGAGTGAGGATGAATCAAATTTATTAGTCACTGAGCAGCAGGCTGGTAGCCCTTCACTCGGAGAAATTTTAAAAGGCAGTTAATGTGAAATACAGAATCAGCCTAATCCCTTCCTCATTCTAACTAACCTTCTGAAAACCACTATTACAAGTTTCCACCAATGCCAGAAATTAAAGACAAATTTGTTACAGAGATTAAAAGAAGGTGTTTTCCTTTTTTTTTCCTTTTGTGCCTTTTTTTTTCTGTTCTTTTTTCCCTTTTTTTTATATATATATTTTTTCTTTTTTTTTCCCCTCATTTATGGACTGTAAAGGGAAATGTCTCTCTTAGGGGTATTCACCCCATTATCAAGAAATGGCTGTGTTTGCATTATACACAGCCTATAAGAGAACTGAGAGCCACTGGCATTTGGTAGCAAGCATGAAAACCAAATCTTCTGTTTTTCAGGGAACTGTTTCCAAGAGCAGAATTTGCCACTCCACACTACTCAGGAGCAAGGATGACTATAGACCCTTTGACAGACATGAAGAAGGTTGCAGCACAGAGCAGCTCCACTTGTCCCCAAATTGGCATGATATTTTCTGCAGTTGTGCTTTATGCTTTCACTGGATGGTTCTATCTTCCTCACCATCCACAGACAGCATATTTCTTAGTTTGTAATGCTCCCTTTAAAAAACATTTCTGGTGTACTTCTTACTTTGGTAGCATCAAGCTAACAAACGTTCAATTTTTGTTTTCTTTTGTTTTCAAGTCTCCAACTTAATAGACTCAAAGGAAGAGTAGAACAACTTCCCAGCTATCCCACAGACTATTGTCTTGTGGCTTATTCCCCATACAGGTGACTTAAGAAGCTTCTGAGAACATTCAGAGTCGTTTACCTTAAGCAGGCAGCTCAAGGCACACAGCGACACAGAGATAATCACACCTCGCAAAAGAGGGACTGTGGGAGGGTGTCTCCAGCTGGATTTTCAGCTCCTTTGGAAATAGATGGTGGTGTTTGTTCTGTGCACCTCTATGAAAGAGAAAACTGCCGATTTTGGTTGATAACCATGCCTCTGGGCTTATTTACAGCCCCTGCACACTGTTTAGTCATAGAGCCGGGTGCAAGCACTCCCTGGTTATTCATGGTCCACACACTTGGGCTGTGCCCTTGCATTGGGCTGGCTATGTTTGCCTTCACGCTAGGGCAAGGCTGCCTTGTGCAAAGTGGGTAAATCCCATCCTTGAGTGGGCATCAGCTGCTACAGAAGAAATCAAGGCATTTGTTTGAACAGAGAAATTAATCAGGATGAGTTTTGTACCATAGCTTCATAATGCAGTGATTCTTTTATTAAAGCCATGATATTTGGTTTAAACTTTTGATGGAGTGTAAATTCTACTAAAGATTTGGAACAGCTTTTATCTAAGAGTCCTTAAAATTAAACTGTTTCTTTCAACTTGAAATCTAATTCTATATGGCAGAAAAGACAGGCAGCATTTGGGAGGTGGGGGGAGAAAAAGAATAGAGCAACAATATAGAGCTTACAAATTACAACCAAGTGGAGCTGTCAATAAGATCTTGCTCACCATATTGTCACAGAATTTTCCTTCTGTGTCACGTTGGTCATTACTGTAACACTACATGAGAAATCACTCCATCTGTTAAAAAATAAAAGAAAAGCAGCTGCTATACTCTTGCAAAGATGGAATTAACAAACACCAACTAACTGTATTGCTTTCAACTTTTGCAGTCACAATTTTAGTTCCACTTTATTTGTGCCACTGAGCGGTTCTACTACGGTAGTAGCAAAGCCCTCAACAAGCTAATTAACCAACACAAAAGATGCTACCTATGGAAACTACAGCAATCACAACTGTTTTCGTTCCTGTGCTGATGGTTTGGGCTTTGGGCTTTCTTTGGCGGTGGAGGAGGAGGTATTAACAGTCTGGGGAGGGGGAAACTAATGCAGTCATTGCAGTAGAGTAGGAGAATTCAAGATTATTTTGCTGACTTAGCTTGGCAGTTGAACCAGGTGAGTCCCATTACATCCAGACACAGAAAATAAAAGCATTTGAATGTGCAAAGCAGAGGAGCCTGGAGCAAGAGCAGCAGGCTGGCAAGCGGAGGCACTCAGGCTCAGGAGGAAGCCTGGGCTAAGATTTTATGACTTACCATTAACACTGAACAACACATGGAGCCCCTGGGAACTATTTTCTTCAGGATCACAACTAGGCTGGGCTGTGTGTAACAAAAGGGGCTGGGTGGGATCGCATATATGTGCCATACTTTTCTGTAGCTAAATTAGGCTGGAGGGTAGCCTATAGCTCCTGCAATTCAGGTGACATTGAGCCAAGCTCAGGGAGAACCCAAATGAAACAACTAATGGAGACCAAATCCTAAACCAGTCACAGTTTTCCTATAAAGGGCAAGATCACTAAACACCATTTACCAAAAAGAACCAGTAGCAAAACTAGACCTGATAACCGGTGTATTTAGATAGCTATAGCAGAGAAAAGATTGGTTTGAGTGTGATTAGGGAGGACTGTACTGGGGACAATGTGCTGCAGACAGATGGAGATGGCTGTTAATGTCCCAGGGAAGCTCCAGTCTGCCCAGGGGCACCCTTATTCTCCGTTTTTCTGTACCACTCCTTGTTCTCCCCTCCAGCCCCTCAGGCTTAGCACTGGAGGTACACAACCTACTGATTGCTGCCTTCATATTGACAGGATCTTGCACCAGCTCAAGCCATGACCAGCCATGGACAAGAGCCATGGAGTCAAAGGAGGGTGTTTGGACATGTATAACCATACTTATGTGACTCTTCTTACTCTCTTCACCAATTACCTGCTGTTGGCCAGGGATGGGGATAGGAACCTCGTTAGAGGCATGATGTTACAGTGAGTATAGCTGCTAACATGTAAGGGTGGTATGTTTGGGGTTTTTTCCAGCAGTTCAAACTGTTTTATTCCTGGCAGGTTGCTTCAACAAGCTTTGTAACTGCATCTAAGCTGGAAGAGAAAATACAAGAGGCAAATGCAGTTCCAGCTGTTTGAACAGAAGTCCTCTGAACTAAGAGGTTTCACTCCAGGGGGGCATTCCTGATCCATTCACTATCCTGTAGGACTCTTCAGTTCACTGGGGGGTGATTTGCAGCTATTCTGTGGCAGAAGGAAGATGCCAGTAGGCTGCATCATTCCAACAATCTGCAAGATGGTACTCTAATTTTCTGGAAAGAATGTATTTTGTTATAAGTGCCTGAGTTGTGTCTGTTCATCTGGTCTGTTAATTCATCCAAAGACTTTGCCATTCTAATAGGCTCAATGGCTACTCTAGCTGGTAGGATACCTCAAAACAATCATTAGAGGTACTCCATTAAATTGAATACTATTTACATTACAGCAATACAGAGACACAAGTGAGATCAGATTTCATTTTCTAGCACAAGTAAGTAATAAAAATGTAGTTCCAAGGAAATTTTATGGAGAAGGCAAGTAATGAGGGAAGGGAAATTGAGGCACTGAGATTTGAAGTGGGTAGCAGGAGGGTAGCAAAGCAAGGAATAGAGTTACATTTTTGTAAGTCCCACTGATACAGTTATACACAGGACCTTCATGTTAACACCAATGTAAGGTATTCAAATAACTTGTTCTGCTAGTAAAAGTTATCCAAAACCCACAAATACATCAGTGCCCACTAAAGCTCATCAGGAACTTTTCAGAGTTTGAATAAAATGTCACCACAGAAGTAAGATTTTTTTTTTTGTCATATGAACCCATCAGTTTCCCAAAGAAACAAAACCAAAGTAAAACAAAGTAAAGGAAACAAAACCCTTCCTGGGAAAGTTTTGGCCAACCTAGAGTGAAACTTCTGGCCATGCCTAGAGAAAGCCCTAAGGGGCTAGAGCCCACTCTGAAAGGATTCAGAGCACAGCCTGGCTCAAGGTTTCCCTTGCTTTGGAGCACCTCATCATGGTGGGTCGAGTCCTTCTCGTTGTCACTGCACCTTTTTGCAAGCAAACCCCACTGGGCTGATGCAGGAGGTGATGTTTCCTGTCCCTATTCCAGACAGGACAAGAAGAAAATTTAAATGGAGACCTCCAGCCAAAGAGTTCCCTCACAGGACTTACCCACAGGGCTCTGGACACTTAAAATCAGCAGTCAGGTGTCCTGCTTATCTCTGCTACCTACATGCATGGGACAGAGACACTATCTTATCATACATCATGGGTCTTAAACATGACAAAAATATGCCACAAGGGCTGCCTGACGTCCCAGCCCTATTGGTTTTACCAAAGACAGGCCATAGGGTTTGAATCAATGCAGGTGTTTTAAACACTACAAGGCTTGTGGTTACTATTTGTGTGGCTCTGGTTTAGGCTATCCTCTGTTTTGACAAGAAAGGAAGCTGCTGTTTTGAGAGAATACAAGATGAAGACATTCAATGGATCTGCCAGTCTGCCATCATGCCGTTTTCTCAGTGTAAAGGGTCAGCAAAATCACTACACTACACATAACCTTTTACACAGATGTATTTATTGTGCAAATGAAAAACTATTACACAGCATGCCTGACCAAGAGCTTGGCACCACTGCAAGAGCTAGGCTAGGCAGCAAAATGGATTTTATCGCAGGCTGGAAGAATCTTTAAGTCCCCGAATACAAAGAGCTCCATTTAGAAAGAAATTGCAGTGTGTAAATATAATCCACAATCAAGGCTCTCAGAGTCACAAAATAGCATGACTATATCTCTGATTACTAATTTAATCAGGCACCACAAGCACTTAAGTGAAGAACTCCAACCAGACAAAGGGAGCTCCTTACAGCTGTATTTAGCAGGCTGTATTTTGTGAGCACAGATCCCAGTTTGTAAGCAATCCTGTGTCTGAGAGGAGACATTTACTAAAACAAAGTGAAATTACATGGATGTGAAATTCAAGAACCTGCACAGACTCAGTCTGTGGGTGTAAGGCACGCACACACCATGTTACAAGCAAACAAAACTCTTTGGGCCATTCACACTAACTCCTGCTGAGTCAGGATGCATCAGAAGCTAGAGAAAAGGAGATACTTTTATGGAAAAGACCCACTATTATCTCCAGTGGAAGAATAAATGCACGTGTCAGACAAAAAGCAGACAGGTATCTGCCACAGATTGAAGCCTCATCCCAGACAAAGTCTTAAATAATATATATTCAGGGTGGGGGGGAAGGGAAGAGCAATACCTGGTGTGACTTTTCAGAACTAAGATCTCCCTGTAAGCTCCAGAGGGCCACCACTGTCAATTCCAGGGTAGCAGCAGGTCCCACACAGCAGGTAGAAAGTCCTCCTGACCTCCTTTCCCACTGGACTCCTGAGCAGTGCCTGGAAGGAAAGCAGGATCTAATGTCATCTCATTCTCTTTAAATTGCCAAAGAGCACACAGTTTGCTCCAGCTATGTGGTAGGTGTCTGAAATGCATCTGTGGATCTGGATGCCAGGGAATAAACCAATGTGAGTACGCAGGCAGCTTTTGAGTTTTCCTCCATTTGCCTTTCTTCCCTATTCACCTTGTTCTGTCCACTTTCACAGAAAACCTTTGGAGTGATTCAGCTCCCACCAAGACACCTTCTTTGTGGTGCTGTGCCGCAGACTGCCGCTCCCAGATGTACTTCTCAGACATAAGAGGGCAGCCAAAAATTATGCTATGTTTTCATACATACATACATACATAAGTCCTGTGGCTGGCCCATTGCTGCTTACAGACATGAATTATATCCCATTAGCTTAATTTTCTGACAATTTCTCAAAGTGATATAAAAGTATCTAGATAACACATACCCTCTCCCTCCCTACAACCCTCCTCCTCACTCAGCCCTAAGCAAGCGAAGGCTGAAATACATTCACCATGTCACATAACATGAAATCTCTGTTTAGTTGGATGTATTAACAGTTCAACCCATTTTCTGATGTAATTGCATTAATTGTTCTTGTCCCAACTGGCTTTCCAGGAGAAAAAAGGAAGGCTCATTTAAATACTAAACACAGAAAGTGTTGGGGGGTTTTGTTATGGCTTTGCACACAGATGTGAAGCAGAGTGCTAAATATCAGCACTCTCCTTAGTTGAAGGCTGTTGTGTTAGCAGGAATCCTCACCTATTCGTATAAACTAGCGTGTACCAGATGGCTCCATGGGAGTCAGGAGGCTTGAAATGGAGCAATCATTCAGTCTGCAGATGGAATATACAGTACGTTCCCAGTTAAGTAAGGGGCTCATTTATTCAGATAGACTCTGCATATATGGAGCGTGTCTCAGAGGACAAGCCTCTTTCTGTCTCCAGATTTTTAGCAAAATTCTAAACTAAGTTTGTTCTCCATCATACTCCTGCTACCAGAGACCAGGAAAAAGAAATAAAAGCCCCCTTACTAAAAAGGGGCAACACACTGAGCACAATATTCACAATTAGTTACAAATATCTTCCCAGTCTGGAAGCTAAAAGGTCCTCCAATATTTCTTTTTCTTCTCATTCATCCTGCAAACATTTGGAAGACAGAATCTTCTCAGTCAGTGCTCCAATCAGAGCAGAGCTACGTGTTTACATGCTAGTGATGATTATTTATTACCAGGAAATACATCAGTGAGTTAATGCTAATTAATGTCTGCAGCAGCAACACCCGCTATTGCCATGCAGAGTTCCAGAAGAGAGTCAGCCATGCCTGCCCTTGACGTCTGCAGTAAATGAAGAACAGAGGCAAGACACATCCCCTTGCTGGAAAGAGCCAAGAAGGATCTTGCTCCTTGAACAGACATCCAGGGAAGACCAAGCTAGAAGTTTCTGACATGGGACTGCTGCTATTGGTATATTAACATAAACTAGAAGCTGCCCTAAGCAAAATCAGGGACTCAAGCTATGCAAAGACATTGCTGAATAACCTTGCTTTCCAGGATAAAGACCAAATGAGCACTCTAGCCTCAGATTTTCAGTGACTTACTAAAACTTATTCAGGCAAATAACTGAAGAAAATGATGAAGAAGCATTTTCAAATGTCTGGGTGAAATATACTCAATTTTTCATATCATAAGGCTTTGTAGAGTTGATTCTACAGTAGAAGGAGTATGAAGATATATCTGGGATTTGATGTTTTAACCAGTGTCCATGAAAACATGAGAGCTCACATAGGCAGCACAGAAGGAAAAAAATCTCCTCCTGTGCTTTGGATTCACAACCAAAGTGACTGAAAACAAGCGAAGCATTTTCTCTCCACACCAAACCTAAAAACTGGTCATAAGAGCTTGGCCAAACCATGACCTAGAACCATGCTCAGCAAAGTCTCTTCCCACCTTGGTCCTCCTGTGACAACCAGCTGCTTTGACATACACACTCCACTGCTTGCTAGAAGCACCAGCATCTCCATGCAGGAGCGTTTCCAGTAATTGCTGGCAGCCTCCAGAGAGGGGAAAGGATGGCTTCTAGGCTGGCAGATCACCACCAGATGCTGCTTCTGCCCTTTCCACAGTTCATGTTGCTGCTGCCTACTGGGGGACCATGCACTTGATCCTCTGTTTTTCACCAGTAGGCATAATCTTGGCTCATGGTGCCTGACACAGGCAACGTAGCATGTGATAATGGTATAGTTTACAAATGTGAACATCACAGGGAAAGTATTGATTTATAATAACAAGCTGGAGGAGCAGGAAGAGGGAATCGTTAGGGGACTGTCTTCTATCACTTTCCAAGGATGGAAGGAACTCAATTATACCCAGCAGCCTCACCTAATGTAATTGTATTCGTTGGCTGTTTGCCTTTGAAGTACCTCTCCTGCAGGATGTCTTGGCAGTGTATTCTGCCACATCAAAAAGGGAAAGTTTTACTACCTGTGCCTTTTGGAGGGCTCATTAAAAACACACCAAGTAGAAAGATGGAGCAGAAAATTATTATCAAATCCTCTGGGGCTTTTTGTTTTGTGCTGTTTTTCTTCTCAGATCACACAGAAGCCCATGCACCTCCTGAACTCCGTTACAGGAACGTTGATAGCATAGACTGCTGTTAATTCATCACAGCTTTGCTAGGCTACTTGTCTTCATCTGCCATAAACACAAACAAATTCTACAGACACACCATATCAAATCTGTTCTCCTGAAAAGACACATTCACTGGTGAAACAAAAAGAAACGTAATGGCAATTAATAAACTAACATTTACTGCACTAATTAGCATCTCCTAGAGGGCTTGATTATGTGTTTACACCAGTTAGATACAGCTCAGTATGAGCAAATACCCACATTTCATACATCAAAAGACATTTCTTTCATATTTCCTCTTCCATTCTTATAGAAGTGAAGTGTGAAGACAAGAGCATGAAGGAAGGTAGAATAATTCATTACCTTGTCTCCTACTGATTTGTACATTCAACATTTTTTTGGAATAAGCACAAAGTCATAAATTAGCTTGTAGCAAAACAGAATTAATTGAATGTCTTAGTAGGATCATCAAACCAAGGTTTAAAGTCAATTTATCTGCCTGGGATTTTGCTAATGTAGCTTCAGCTCATTAGGGTGAGAGCTGATGCTGTGGATGGGATGCACAGGCTCATGAAAACACAGCACAATCCATGTTTTCCCTATTTAGGGACAAAACCCTCTCCTATATGTCATGCACAGACACATTAGTACAGAGGTACACACATTTACATTCAGAGAGGAAAATGCACGTGCCATAAAATAAGTGTTCTCAAGAAAGGGATTTTTATATCAAAGGGATAGTACAAGGCTTTCAAAAGCCTTCTGAAGACATCTAGCCTTATTAATAAAGCCAGATTGTTCCACATTTCCTAGTATCCTTATAGCACCCTGTTGTTTCTTTAGCTTGTGAATAATGCAGAAATCACATTAGTAAGCAATGCACTCCAAGAGACAGTTTGGTTAGCCCCTCTACCTAAGAGGTAATACGCTGAGGCTGGGAACAGATGCAGGACAATTAGGACACTGAAGTCGGTACTGTGGTTTTGGGAGACCTTTTGGTAACAAACACACTATTAATCTCTGTGGATACTTCATTACAGCCAGCTTTTGACAATAAATGCTCCAGTTAAGGAAGGTAGACGGAGTGTGGCAGGGGCAGCCTGATGTGGAGCATGCTGTCAGTTCCTTCAGCCTGCTCCTGTAGGCAGGGTTCCTGAGCTGGCATCACAGAGAAGCAGGACATAACAAGGACCTCATATACAGATCAAAGCTTGAGGCCTGTTCTGACTGCTCTTTGCTCCCAGATATACTCTCCAGCAATAGGAACAGATTTAGGGGGGTTGGTGGAAAAACGAAAACAAAACAAACAGAAAAAAAACCCACCACCAAAAAAAACAAACCACCCAACCAACACCAGGGCTCCAAGGCAGCTCCCAGATCACAGAATCAGCCAGGTTGGAAGAGACCTCCAAGATCATCAAGTCCAGTCAACCACCCAACCCTAACTAATCAACTAGACCATGGCACTAAGTGCCTCATCCACCCTTTTCTTAAACCTCTCCAGGGACGTTGAGCCCACCACCTCCCTGGGCAACCCATTCCAATGGGCAATCACTCTTTTGGTGAAGAACTTCTAAGATCAAGCCTAAACTTCCCCCTGCACACATTGAGACTCTGTCCTCTTGTTCTGTTGCTGGTTGTACCTGGCTAAAGTAAAACTCCAAGCTGACAAAAGGCAAAGTGAAATCACCATGTACATTGAATGGAAGAAGGATCACATACATAGCAGTTCAAACAACTTCAGTTCTGGAGAAGAAAAAGACAACACAGTGGAGCACTTCAGCATAGTTTCAGCTGAAGTCAGAGATGGTTGCATAGGTTGATGCCAAAGGCCAAACACAACATCTGGCATACAACAAAGTCAATATGCTGAGAAAAGCAGTCAAGAAATAAACAACATTTAAAATCTGCAAACCTGTGACACACACCTTGCCAGCTGTGAGCATCTCACATTCATCACTGCATATGTACCTCACACTGCTATTTCTGTTTGCTGCTTGCATTTCAGGAGGACTTCAGTCTCAGCCAGCTACGCTGAGAGCCATGTAAGTGTATGGCGGCAGGAGGAAGTACTTCATAGTCTAATAAAAGGAGAAAGGAGGTGCAGCAATGATGATAATCAAATTAAGACACATCTCAGAAAGAGTAAAAGGCTGTTCATGTCATATCTTTAACACTCTCTAAACACAGCCTGAAGATACAGACAGAAGAATGATACAGGCAGCAATCTCCAAAAGTACTCATGTTCAGATCCTCCTGAACTGGACATTCCAAAGCTTTTGATAACGCCAGTAGGCCAGCAGTTTACTGAGCAAACTTATTTTAAGAACTTCAACATGAGGGAGACACTCTTCACCTTCAATTACAGCTTAATTGCAATCACAGCCCGTTGATAGAGCACTTCAGTTACCAGCACCCCCTGAGGGGTGTGACCAGTAGCCCTACCTTTCTCCAGAAGGAAAGCAGTTGCTCTAGAGGTATTCCATCTCACCAACATTTTCATTCAGTATGTTGGCCTTGACCATGGACACAGACCATAAGTCTGGTGGGTCTACCACATCATTAATATGGAGGGCAACCACCTTGCTTGTGGCCCTAAGCCATGAAATCCAGCTCCTTGTGTGGGTGGGAGTAAGTCATCCAAGGCTTGATCTCAGTCAGATAAAAGCAATGCCTGTAGATGGTTCAAAACATGTAACAAAGACAGTTGGTGCTCAGGTGGCACCAACTTCAGCCCTAAGTTTTGGAAATTTCCAATTACAGCAAGCCAGCCCTGAAAGCTTCAGCCTGTGCCACACTGCAGTGCTGTGAGCACTCGGACATATAACATGGATGCATAAACATGTTTGCTATCTCTTCTGCCTAGCCACCTATTCATTACCCCAGAGCTAGCTGCACTCCCTTCCCAATTTATTAATCTGTTCAATAGAGACAATACAGCAGCATCTTAAATGGATATATCCATCTGGGAACAGGGAAGGCAAATAGCTGGCAGCACCACTACCTTCCTCTAATAGTCCCAGCTTTCAGTTGTCTTCTCCCTCGCCAGCCGTCTGTCCTTCTTCTGTGAGCGTGGCTAGCTGCAGACCATCTGATATGAAGATGTCTGGCACCTCATGCTCTAAATAGACTCTCTGATGTAGCCCCTCATCCTTGCCAAACACCCTAGCACTAAGCTAGATAAGGAAGAGCCAGGGCTGAATTGTGTATACAACTGTATTACCCAGGGCTAGTACAAATATTTGGCCATATATTCACTCAGCGTTGAACCTAGCACCGCTAGCTGTAACAGACCAATGCCATCTCACCTCAGTCCTCCTGGAGCGAGCTGTTCACAGCAAGTTTAGCTGCAGATACAAGAAAACTTCTAAAATTCTTTATGAAAGACCTATTTTCCTAGCACCTTAACTGGTCCATCTTCAGGCAAAATTCCACTTTCATGGCTCAACATGAGCCCGCACTGTGCCCAGGTGGCCAAGAAGGCCAATGGCATCCTGGCCTGCATCAAGAATACTGTGGCCAGCAGGAGCAGAGAAGTCATTCTGCCCCTGTACTCAGCACTGGTTAGGACACATCTTGAGTACTGTGTCCAGTTCTGGGCCCCTCAGTTTAAGAAGGACATGGAGACTTTTGAACGTGTCCAGAGAAGGGCAACGAGGCTGGGGAGAGGCCTCGGGCACAAACCCTACAAGGAGAGGCTGAGGGAGCTGGGGTTGTTTAGCCTGCAGAAGAGGAGGCTCAGGGGAGACCTCATTGCTGTCTACAACTACCTGAAAGGTGGTTGTAGCCAGGAGGGGGTTGGTCTCTTCTCCCAGGCAACCAGCACCAGAACGAGAGGACACAGTCTCAAGCTGCATCAGGGGAAGTTTAGGCTCAAGGTGAGGAGAAAGTTCTTCACAGAGAGAGTTGTTGGCCATTGGAATGGGCTGCCCAGGGAGGTGGTGCAGTCACTGTTCCTGGAGGTGTTCAAGAGGGGACTGGACGTGGCACTTGGTGCCATGGTCTAGTAATCATGAGGTCTTGGGTGACAGGTTGGACTTGATGATCTTTGAGGTCTTTTCCAACCTTACTGATTCTATGTTTCTATGATTTTATGGTGAGAGACAAGGACTAAGTCTTAAAAGCAGTCAGCAATAAATGCTCTGAACCCCATCCCATAAACTGTATCATTCAGACTCTAAACTCTCCCACATAATGTAGACTTCTCACATGTGTCTACGTGCTTTCAGAATGATCTTTATACTCTTAGTTTCCCATTCTGTGCACACAAGTTAACTGCCCTCCTCTCCCAGAGAGCAGGCGTTTGTTTTTCTATGTCCTTCTCTTCTGCAGAGGCGAAGGTGCCTCTGCCCCATGAGATAAGACAGTGCATAGGCTCTGCATGCTTCTTCAGCAGCTACTTCTTGGAGAACCAGAAGTCCTCCTCCAAAATCCTAGACAAGTATCAGCTTGAAGAAAATTCACCTATGTTTTCTTGCAGTAGAAACGACCTCGTTCTAGTTAATAAAAAGACTGTTTATTTTTGGTGGATTTACATTTGCTGGCAGCTTGAATGTCACTCCAGCTCCACTGCTTCCCTGTCCCTCCCTTTCCTGTGAACTGAAAGCAACTTTGGTTTGTTTCTCTCACTCACAGCAAAGCAGAGCTGCAATAACAGCAAATGGTCCTTGGAAATCACAGTCACATTAGGCTTCTGTTCAAATAGCTTTTAGGGCTGTGATAATAGGAGGCATTCCTAATAACTGGTGACTCAGTGAGACCCTGCACAGAAGGCCTCCAAATGACAGTACACAATTTAGAATTTAATCTAGAAAAAGTGGCAGTGATGAGATTCCAGCTGGGGACCTTCTGGTCTGGAGGCCGGTGCTGTACCAAATAGTCTAAAGCAACTACTTTACTCAACCAGAAAGGAGACGAATCCCTTCTCTCACCCGGAACTTCACAACAACTTTCAGGGTGTTTAACCCATGAAGCAGAGAGCACCTTTATTGCCACCATGACTCTGGAGACTCACCACATTGAACCACAGCACTTTCAGCTGCTGTGGAGACTGTCCAGTCATGCAGCATTAATATGGAAGTTAGTTCCTGAACACTGAATTTCAGCACACTTAGGGTCACAGGCCACTGATATTGCACTTTTGGACAGTCCTTGGTCTACTATAAATCCAGACTGAATGTTCACCCACAGACAACATAGAGTTAACCTCTTGCTTTCTCCCCTTCCCAGTACATGTTAGCACGACCTATTCTTAGCAAGAGGAGGAAGGCATGACCCCAGTAGCAAAAGACATATTTATTCCTCTAAACAAAGCCTTCAGACCCTAGGTCTTTACACCTCAATGTGCAAAGGGAGGAAAATCCAGCACACCCTTGTCTTTCTGAGGAGGGCCATGGTCCTTGGGTGGCCACTGGAAAACAGTGGTCAGAAACAAGCACAGTGCTGGGAAAGGGAGAGGATGGATAAGGCCTCCTGGGTACAGGTCTATCCTCCTGTGCTCCTACTTAACATTTCTCCAATGTGCCATGGTAGCATCCAGTAAGGATGGCAGGAAATCTCTCACACAGGGAAAGCACAACTCTACTTCAGGGAAGCAGGCTGGTAGGAGACATGATTGCGCTCAGATGGCTGGCTCCCGTTTAGTGCAAATGTCACTGTGAACAATAAACTTCAAAAAGCCAGGACAGAATTTCCTGACTGGTGGGCAGTCAGAACAAATATCAGTGTTTTGGAATTAATTTTTCTTTCCCCACTGTCAGTGGTCTTCCAATGGGGTACAATATTTGCTAACAGAGTAATTTGAGTTATCCACAGATAGTTCAAAAACACAAAGAGTTCATTGCCCAGATATCTCTATTTAAAATAGATTTGCTTTTGTTCATCAGTATAATGCACATGGCTGAGAAATGGCAAGGTGCCAAAATGAAACTGCTACTAATTTTCAGAGGAGGCCACCGGCTAATTACACAGACTGCAGGTGTGAAGAGAGAAGCTCAAAGTAATCAATAGTAGTAATTAATCTGCTAGACTGGAGCTAAAGAGCTAACAGCTGGACATCAGAAATGGACACATGCAACAAGATCAGCAATAATTACCTCTTTAAATATTGAATTTCCATAGCAACAATTAAGCATATAAATAAAGGCTTGAAATCAAGGCTCCAAGGCATGATGCTGAATTGCAAGCACAACATTCTCCATATCAAGCCTTTTAATAAAACAGTTACAATATGCTTGGGCTGGGTCGACCGCTCTCTCGTGCTAGCAGAAGCTCAGCTTCTGCTGCCTCCAGATTTTTTGGCTCTTCCTCATTAGCTGCTTCCAAACCCACAGGTTCTGCTGTAACTTGTCTTCATTCAACTCATATCTGATGAGACCTGGTCCTACAGATGCCCACAACTCATTCCCTCTCTTCTAAGGCTGTCCACCTTACACCTTTGTGTTTTCCACCCTTTGGAGATGGTTTTCTTCAAAATGCTCTGCACCATTTAAGTCAGCCTAGCAGTGCCATCTTGACTGGGTGGCATCAGAGCACTGGCTGATAGGTGACCTCACTGCAGCCTCTGATAGGCTGCCAGATGGATCAAGTGCCAGAGTGACGGCTGTGCTGAGAGAAGTTTCTCTGAGCATCCCACCACCATAGGAAGCATCTGGTAGTACCCAGAGAGCTCTCCTTTTGTCTCATAGCATTGGCTTAATGGCACAGCTTCGTCACAAAAGCACTCTCTGCCATAGAAGCTGGAGATGCCGGGAAGCCTTCATTAAACTCTGGTTAATCTTCTCAGTAAATGTCACTTTCTGATGTATACTGGTCTTTGCTTATCTCAGCAGAGAAGTCAAGGCCAACTTCACCCTGTTCCAGAAGAGTCAGACCAATGGAAGCTGCACAAATCCGATCTTTGTTGTGTTCTCTTGTGTCTGTGGGATCAGAGATGCCCCCATGGATCCTGACCTCTGCAAGCTGCACCTGACGAGGAAGCAACTACAGACCACTGCAGAGTCTGGGAGAGCTGTAGCAATTAAGGAGCCAAAGCAAATCTGCCTCTGTCTCCACCCTGCTCCTCAGTTTACTGCAGGAATGAGGTGCCTTCTTCCTCCTAAGAGCTAAATAGGGTCTTTCCAACATATTTGACAGGCCACATGTTAACTCACACCTCAGTAATAAGACAGAAGAAAAAAAAGCCACGCACCAAATATGAGCAGAGGCTATATGAAACACCATCAGAAGCATTATCCTCCCTACATCTGCTTTAGCACAAGGAAAACTAAATGACACCTAGAGGAGTCCAAAGGAAAAATATATCCTAATTTACATGCTTCATTTTGATCTCTGTTTCCAGAGACAAACCTGGAGCTGGAAGAAAACTTAGGAAACTGGTTTTAGATTTTTTATCTTGAGTTTTCTGCATTAAAACATTTATTTCTCCAGTCTCAGAGTTTTCCTGCTCTCCAGGGGTTTTGGGGTTGTGTTGTGGGGTGGTTTTTTTTTCTTTTCCTTAAAAATAGCTAGAAGTAAGGGACCCATTTCCATAACCTGATTCTGGTTCCAGTTAGATAAGTCAGTTGAGTAACAGAAACCCCTTGAACTTTGCATTGGCTTAAGTGAAACTTTCTAAATGCCCACATTAGCCACTATTAAGACGGGATGGGGAGCTATATTTTTTGCCTCAGAAGGCAGCTGCATTTCGTAATTACCTTCATGTATTGATTTCCCCAACCATGCCAGAAAGATCTCTGAATCTCCATGGTCTCTAAATATTTCTACACACTGTATTTCAAACTCTTCTGTAGTATTGATTTGCAATGTACCCATCATGGTATGATATTTTACCAGTACAGTGCTTCTGCAGCTAAGGAACTGACTGTGTTTTATGCCTTTCTTACAGATGTGCAGCAGTTCAGCTCTCTGTGAAGAATCATGGTCAGATAACACCAAAATAACCAAACTGAGGCTATTTTAAAAAATTAAGTGAAGTGCTTGAAGGAATGATGTATCTGACTTTATATCAGGCATATATGAACTGTTAGCTCAACCCAGCCACTAGCCTAAAAACAATATGATGAGTCTCACCTGCTTCTTTCTCACGCATTCCTCTATGGAAGAAGCAGCCTAGCCTTTGATAGGTGACGTACATGCCAATGCCATTGAGAAGTGTTTGGAAGAGGTAGAGATTCAAAGAAAGCTTCTCTCCAAGCTCTCCTCTGAGCAGCACACACAATCCCATCAGCCCTGGTGTCTCCACAGTCAGGTGCTGAGGACCACTGGCCTGGAACAACAGATGTGCCTGGTCCTGGTGGAGAGAAGCCAGGCCAAGAGCAAAGTAGAGAGTCAGCAAATGTGACTGCCCAACAACAAGCTGGAAAAAACCCCAGATCTGGCTCTCCAGTGCCTCATACCTTACATCTTAAAATTTGGCATATATGTGATGTGAAACGCTGCTGTTCTGGTTCAGGTATCAAAAACAAGGAGACCACAGGAAAGCTGTGCAGCTGAAGAGTGGGGTTTCTTTCTAGCTCAGTTATAGCTCTCCTGTGACATCTCAGATAAATCACTTGCACTTACCTTGCTGTATGCATTCATCTCCACATTGGAAAGACATATGAAGAAATTATGTCATCTCCTTTCACAGGATCACAGAATGGTGGGATATAGAAGGGACTTCTGGTGACAATCTGGCCCAATTCCCCTGCTAAAACAGGTTCAACTAGAGCAGGTTGCACAGGATTGCATCCAAGCGGGTTGTGAAAGTCTGCAGATAAGGAGACTCCACAACCTCTCTGGGCAGCCTGTTGCAGTGCTCTGTCACCCTCACAGTGAAGAATTTTTTTCTTATGGTAAGATGGAGCCTCCTGTGTTCCTATTTGTATCTGTTGCCCCTCATTCTGTTGCTGGGCACAAGTGAAACTATCTGAGTTTCCTGAATTTCCTTGCTGGTTTTTATGAGAGAGGATCTCTTTCTTAGGGAAGTTTGTCTAGATTAGGCAAAGTCAAGGTTAACACTCCTCTATCCACAAAATAGGCAGACTACACACAGTGAGGGTCAGAATCTGTGTTAAGGTCCCCCTCTATCACTGTACAGCCACAACAACCGCGCTCACTGAGTCAGGCACTCATGATGTTCAGCTGAGGAGTCTGAAAACACAATACTTAACCTCAGCCCATCCTCAGAGTCTTTTCCCCAGTGGCTCTTCTTGTGCCATTCTTAACATAGGGAAAATAAAATTGGGAAAACCTTTTCTCTCTCCATCATTCAGGATATACCAGGCATCTCTATCTGTGGCTCAAGGAAACAAGAAGTTGTCTCAAGAAACAAACATAGTAACAGTGGCTGTTCACTCTGCCCAGCTCTAGGCAGGTAAATGTAGGTGCAGACACTGAAGGAAATTATGTAGTTGTAAGCTGCCCATATATTGAGGGAAGAATTTGTGCTCAGAGAACCATATCAAACTTCTGTTTGTCCTCTCCTACCTGGTGCACTAGGCCTCCTGAAATGCGTATTACACATGGTTCAGAGGTAGATAAATTTTATGTTAGCATTAGCATATCCTTGAAAGTGGGTTTCAGTTGTATGTTTTAATAAAAATACAAAGTGGAAAACCAAAAGTTTTTAATATTAGTATGGCTGGGAAACAAGCTAGGGATGGGAAAGTGATCCTTCAGTTTCTTTCCTATGTAACTGTCTTTTGGGTAAGAAACCACAATAAACTATTAGGTCAGTGTCAGTTCATTAGAAAAAATGCCAAGGCTGCCTTTCTCAGGATATTTTGAGCACATTCATGCTGGAAATACGCAAGAATAAGAAGTCTCATGACATTTCTGCCAATTCATGTCTGGATTGCATTATCATTTAAGAAAGAGACTGAGTCCCTCTCAGAATGGGGAATTATTTCCATGAAGAGCTGTGAATGCCAAAGCATTGAATGAACAGAGGAGGAAACAAGCAGGGTTCAGCCCCTGGTTCACCTTACAGCCAGCAGGACAGCCCCTCTGGGTCCTGCTGCTGGTGGCTGGGGGAAGAGTTAGGAGTCCTCTGCTCTTGTTAAAAGCCAGGTGTCTGTTTTCAGTGCTGAGGCAGGAGTTCAGAAACTTAGCTATAAAGACACTTCCCTTTTTAGACAAAAAGTAATTTCTCTTCTTGTAATTCACATGGCCCTGTGAAGGACATTCACTCAGGCTCACTGCAGCCTTGACCCTCACTGTCACAAGAAAAGCTGTCCCACAGGAAAATTACCAGAAAAAAAAAAATCTACCTTGGCTTCTCTCAGCTGCACATAGGAGGAGCTCCTCTCTTCCACTTGACCAGAGCAGAAACTTAGAGACATTAACCTTACTGCAAATACCTTTTGTGCAATATGAAACTCCAAGCATGGAGTTCACAAATTCTCCAGCCAGTACAAGCTTGGCCATCACTCTGCAGAACCATGCTGACTTGGGTCAGGTACATATGCAACCTGTGCAGATATATGTTGCACGTGCATGTATGTTTGCACCCACAGATGCACTATGAACATCATTTGTAATTATTGTTCAGTTATAAAATAGACTTTCTGAGATGCCTGTTTGGTTTTTTTTTTAAGTCAAGATTAAAAAGATTGAGGGGGGTGGTCCTGCCCCTCTACTCTGCTGTAGAGAGGCACCACCTGGAATACTGCATCCAGTTCTGCGCCAGGGGAGGTTCAGGTTGGAAGTTAGGAAAAAGTTCTATACAGAGAGAGTGATTGTCCATTGGAATGGGCTGCCTGGGAGGTGGTGGAGTCGCCATCATTGGAGGTTTTCAGGAGAACACTTGATGGGGTGCTTGGTGCCGTGGGTTAGTTGTTTAGGTGGTGTTGGATTGGTTGATGGGTTGGACGCGATGATCTTGAAGGTCTCTTCCAACCTGGTTTATTCTATTCTATTCTAGGTATTCTATGTTTTATTCATATTTTCCATGGTGGGTTTTTTTATATAAAGTTATTAATATTTTTATTAATCATTCCACCAATTAGATATTAATAACCTCCATGTGATCATAACACCAGCTCATGAGGGCTGGAAATTGAACTAATTTCTGTTTCCACATATCTTCAGCTGAAGTCACTGAATAGCAATGGAGATGTTCTCACTAGAAAAAAAATAAGTAGCCAAGTCACATTGTAACTTGTAAAGCACTTGGGCTACAACGCTTGGGTATTAAAAGTACACAAGAGAAACATACGAATCATCTGCTGTGACTGCAAATATCTGGCCTATATAAACCCAAGTCCTCATTGCTTGTTTCATTGTCTTCCTTCCAAGTGCTACTACAGCTTCTCAAACTTGAATTGTAAAATACTCTGTGTGGAACATTTCCTGCTTTGGTCTTACATAGCATCTAGTGTCATGAGACCCAAGCCTTCACGTTACCAAAACACAATTAATGTCTTGAACGCTGCTGTTTGGCCCATGGTTTAGAGCTGGTGTTCTTGTTTCAGACTGACACAGAAGACACTGTCTAAAACAAGATGACAGCGTTCCAGACTTGAAGCTCTTGATTCTCCAGATCTATAGACCAACTCTCCCTGTGCTGCTTTGCATGGCCCTGTTCCCACTTAGTGGGTGCAAGGGCTGAACCTCTCCATCCCACCATGCACAGCTAGCACACATGTTCATGACTACTTTCTCTTCCCACGGATTAATGTCTTCAGTATTTAGCAAAGCTACACGTGTACAATGCTTGCCATGCTGTTCACACAGGAAATCAAAACACTTTATTTTTGCAACAGGCAAATTGTGGGCTAATTTATACAGATGTATTTATTCAGTGACTCATTAACAGTAAGTATCAGGAACCTAATTTACTGCAACATCAGCCCACAGATTGTGGCAAATTATGTTACACAGAGAAGCAGGACCCAGGTCTGTCAGAATTGACTTTTAGAGTTAAGGTTTATTTTTAGCATCCATTTCACAGCCAGCTTTCATCAGCAGGATGGATTCTGTCAGTACTCTCAGCCAGAGCTTACCCACCTATCTTCAAGCTTTTTTTATTATTAAAAGCATTATTGTTTTTTATCCTAGTGAGGTTTTTTCTTATATGGCAAAACATAAGAGTTCCTGAGGATTAAATAGAAAAGTATGTAGGGCCTGAGTCCTTCAAAAAGCACCTCAATAAAATGGCATCAATAGTCAATTCCTTGCTCCTCTCCCAAGTCAAAGAAATATTGCTAGTGTGATATAAGGAGAGAAAACATTTAAGTTGATATAAACCAGCTTTTAAAATTCAGATTTGCTTTGCCTAGTAAAAAAACTGCAAGATTCCTCAAATGCAGTCTGAAAAAGTTTGCATTTAAAGCACTTGTAATGAAAAAAAAATAAAATAAAATAAGAATCAACACACACCCTTTGCAAAAGCAGACCATTCTCCTTGCCTCAACAGTCTAGTGGATGGACTGGTCTGGCTAGAGGCAAAAGAAAAGGTTTTTCTTCCCTTTACCTGATTCAAAGACATTAAGCCACAGGAGAAATTAACTATCAGGAGAGAGCAATGACCATCAGGTAGGTTGCAGGGTATTCCAAGAAAAGGTTTTTCCTTGAGTCTTTCCTATTGGAGCTGTTCTGTTTCTCAATGAATATGTGGATTCATTATGAGATAGAGGACTAATACACACACTTAGCTGGGAAAGATGGTTACCCAGTCCCTGCTCCAGTGAGTATCTCATTATCTGTACAAAGAGGAACTGGGGATGAGGGGGAAGCAAAAAAAAGGTTATAAACTCTCCCCTTTACAAGAGACAGTATCCTATAACTTGACAGGCAGAGAATAGGTCTCATGCACGCAGCCACACCATGGTGGTGCGCCCTGAGAATCAGATTAATCACTAAAGATGATCCTTAGTGATCAATCTAACCTGAAAGCCCTTCCCCTCCCCGTCTCACCGTCTCAGTATTTATGGCCATGTGAGGGAAGAATGGGAAAGCCAAAGAGAGTCCTAGCCTGATTTCAAGATGCATATAAGAAATAAAAGTCCCTAAACCCAGCAGTGCCTCCCCAAAGCCTCAGACCACCAGTCCCCTTCCTCACTATGCCAGATCAACACCTGTTAGCTTGATCAGATATCCTCAGAGTTCTAAAATATAAACAATGTGTATGTTTTGAGTGGGTTTGCTGGGTTTTCCCTCCACCATGCCTTTTCCAGATTGGCAAGCAATCATTTATTGCTTGCATCTGAATTTATACACAGCTCATAAAAGATTAACACATATCCTTGGAGAAGACTTTTATATCCGTCAGATCGAAATTAATGAAACCAGTCAAGTAAGTAGGTGGCTGCTCTACATGTTTTTGTTCCAACATTACCCTGTCAGACATTAGACTACCCCAAAAGTGGTTTAGTGTATTTTGTATTGTTGTGAAATGTTTTTGTGGTCTCATACCACTGCACCCTGGTGAAAAATGCCCTCCCCAGTTAGGAGTGTTTGAATAAATTACTAAACCCAGCACAAGGGAAGAAAAGGAAATCAGAGTGAGCAGAGACTATGTTCTTAGATACAAACTCCCTTGCATAATACTTTGTTCAAGAGATCTTATTTTACTTTAACATGGAGGGAAGAGGCCTTTTGCAGATTAGAACATTTTGAGCACCTGATGGAAGGTAGGGAAAGTTTACAAAGAAACAGAATTGCAAAGGAACAATGGGTGCTAACGTCTGTAGTCACTTGTGAGTTATGTGTCTGAGTGTCAGCCTGATAATATGAATTATTTCTTTGCAGACCATCCAGTTCATCACCCAGCCCAGGTCAATGAAAGTAAGAGCTCCTGCATTACCTTTATTTGTCTTTCAGACTAACTTCCTGTACAGGACAATGACTTTTTTTAGAACAGATGTATTGTAATTCTGAAGAGCTTTTAAATCATAGGGGAGGGGGAGGAAGGAAAAAAAAAGAAAGAACACAGAAAAACCAAACCCAAACATTTCCTCTAACCCTTCTTTTCTCTCCACTGAAGATATAAATACAGTGTTCCACCTGCTAACACTCACATACCAATAACTTAAATTTTTTTGGCACTTATTTATAGGTTCAATAGATCCATCCACACCTGCTTTTCCCTTAATTAGCTGGCTATCCAAAGGCTGCAGACTGGATGCTGCCAGCTTCCTGTTCTAATAGGAAGATCATTTAGGGCTGATGTGGAAAAAAAAAAACAAACACAAAATAAATAAATTAGAAGGTCTTATGTATAAACATTAACATGGAAAATACTAACACAAAGGGAGCACATGGAAAAATGAAAGCAGAGGGGTGTGCATTGCTGCTGAGGGTTGGTTTGGCTGGATTTTTTTGAAGTCAAATCTGAGAAACGTTTACGCTTGCAAAGGTCTGTAAGGTGATAAAGAAGCAACACAGGTCTCTGATTCACTGCCATTACACTACTTTCAATGAGTTTTGGATCACCACAGAGGAGAGGAAATCTCTAGCCTCCTCCCACCGCACATCTTATGAAGAGAATTATTGTGGTGGTAGGAGTCAAACTATTATTAGATTAGCTATTAACCAGAGGGAAGAAAATGCTTGAGAGAGATTTACTTTTCACAGTGCTATCAGCTGAGCTGCTAGAACAGTAGGCGTTTGAAGACTAAAGTGACAGGAACATTGTAAGCACCTAAATGGGCAGGGGATGGAGGCTTTTCTGAGGAAAACACTTGCCTCTTATTTTTCCAGGCTAGTAACAAGGGGGCAGCGCTTACTACATTTAGCCAGTTTCCTTGCAAAAGGATTAAGTCTCTCATCCCCAGATAGGGACTGTGTTGAGGCAGCACCCGGTTGCAACCTCCACCTGACCCATTTCAAAGGATGGGATTAGTTTCCAACGAGGGCTGCAAACTGCCCAGAAGTTAGTGGTTTTCTTCAGTGCTCTTCTGCTTTTGAGTTCCTGCCTTAACACACAGGGTACAGCACCCAGCAAAAGGACATTGTCGCCCATCTTATACCCTCCAGACAGAGCCATAATTACAAAGTCTGGTCCTACCGCTGCTCAGACCTTTCAAAGTTTTATTTTTAGGAGAGCAGCTCAAATGAAGCACTCAAGTTCTACTGTTTCCAAGGCTTGAAGGAAAGGGAAAAAAAAAAAAAAAAGAAAAAGCCTTGTGGTGCATGTTAGGACAGGAGGAAAGAAAAAACTATGTAATTAAATACCTAAGGATAAAATAGAACAAGTAGGATAGTAAGAATTAATTAGTCATCTGAGGGTTTGCTTTGACCTGCTCTTCTGCAGTCACACCTATTTTACTATTATGTTTCAATAACCCATTTTCTTCTGCTCCAAGGCTCAGACCTATGATATTACATTAGATGAATTTCTCACGTTGTTCTTTTCTGTTTGGGAAGTGGTATAATTATAGAGACTGATTTGGAGAGCTGAGCTTGAAAATGTTGCCTGAGGCATACCAAAGTCCCATGACTTGTTAATAAGTCACTTCTCTCCCAAGGGCTCTTTTTTAAGCTACTTCTTGAAATAATATTAGCACTTCATTGTGACATTTTCCTAATATTGTGAGTACGCCAAAACCCAAGGATAAGGGGAAACGTTTGGGTGCATCTGTCATAGTGGAGGGCCAGCTTAGCTCTCACTCAGGCTGAGAAGCCTCTCCTGATAAAAGGTTGAGTCTTCAAATATGCCTGAAATCTCTGCTGACCCGAACTACCCACAGATTTGCTGTGTTTCAAAGAGGCCTGTTTGTCATCCTAAGTCAGGGGCTTTTGAGAAAAAGGTGACTTGAGGAGCACCCTGCAACCCTCATCTGCCTCCAAATCTCCAAGCAAAGGCATTGTGGACCCCAGTGCACCCAGGACTGTCCAGACTGCTCTTGCCTGCCAAAAATGTGTTTGACATGTGTGGCACCCATCTGCAAGTGCTTCTAGCTCTCTCCAGGCTTGAAATCCAGCTGGACTGGGGATACAGTTTTGGAGCTGGATCTCCAGCCTTTCAACATGTGCTAGAGGGCCAGGACTCAGCCCTGGGTCAGCTCCAGAAACTTAGCTTGGAGAAAAACAATCACAGGGGAGCTTAATAAACAGTTTCTGAGGTATGAATGTTTTAAGGGCATGGGAAAGAGACCAGGCAAAAGACACACACAAGTTTTACATCTTGCCTGAAATGCAAAGCAGGGGTGGAAATGGCAATGCACCAACCTGCTCTTGCAAGCTTCAAGCTCTTACACTCACCACAGTAGAAAATACAAAAGACCTGAAGATACAGTCCACAGGTTAGAATTTGCTTCCTCTTCTACTGCAGATCTTTCAAAACATGACTGTAACTTCCATTCCATGGTAACAAAATTGATTTTATTACACAAAAAAAGAACACTACCTCTTTATCATGAGGCAGTATTTCCTCTTTAGTATATATATGTAAAGAGAGAGAGTAGAAACCTTTATGCTAACTGCAACTGCTTAAGTCACCACTATATTAAAAACAAACCAACCAACCCCCCAAAACCAAACCAACCACCAAGAAGCCCCAAACATTTCTAGTACTATTGACTAAGACTAAGAAATTAACTGACAAATATCTTCGCTATCAGAAAGTCTAGGCTGCCCAGCAATGTGTATCAGTCTGGATAAGCAATCCTTTGGAAATAAGAAAATTCAGCTGTACAACTCTCCCTTGACCTCAGTTCTCCTACAAAACACTTTGTAGCTGCAAGGAAAGAGGGATGACCATTGATGACAATATCTGATACCATCTTCCACCAATGGTAACTTCACCATAAGCGTGCAGTACCAAATGGAAGCTGTGCACATCTACTCTACAGCCAGCTACAAAGGCTACAGCAGTACTCCAATCCAGCACTATACTAGTAAGTCAATACTATCTGAAGTCTTTCTGCCATCAAATCCCTGTTTTTAAATATTCAACCACCTACTGGAAAAGAGGAAATATATTCCCCATTTTCAAAAAGGGACATAAGGAAGACCCAAGGAACCACAGGCCAGTCAGTCTCACCTCAGTGCCTGGCAAGGTGATGGAGCAGATCCTCATGAAGATTCAGCTAGGGCACATGGAAAACAAGGAAGGGGTTGGTGACAACCAACATGGCTTCACCAAGGGCAAATGCTGCCTGACAAATTTGGTGGCTTTTTGTGATAGGGTCACAGCATCGATAGCTAAGAGATGACCTTGATTCTGTATTTCCTGGGTTTGAATTTTTCACTTGGAAAGGTCTCTTCTACAACCAGGTCATCTTAACTCAGCATGAATGGGGATTTGGGGTTTCTCCCTTGTATCCTTCAGAGCTTCTTTGTGGTAAGGTAGCTGGAATTATCTTCAAAGACTTCCTCTCATAGTTTTTAACATATCTTGTTGCATATCTTCTCTAGAATCAAACAGATTTGTAGAGCAAATTACAAATCCCAAATAGCAAGTTCAGAGAGCTATAGAAGTCATTTGACCAGTGAAGACATCTGTTTACAAAAGAGCACATCTCTGCAGCATCATGGAATGACAAAACCCTGTACTAGATGTAGAGAAGAGGCTCTGCAGGTGCTGGGACAACAGGACAGTCAGCAGCTCACTGTTGGTTTCAAGTAAATGCTCAGTTTCTAGGAACACATACTCCAGTCACTTAAAGAGGGATGACAGTGCAACAGGTTTGAAAGCCCTGGCAGGTTTTCAACTGCCACCACCTCCCGGTATTTGGGATGAGCATCATCCCTTTTCTATCCTCATGGGCAGCCCCACTGACACAGACCAGTAGAAAGATTCAGCGACCTTCCCTCCATCAGCTAAGAAGCACCTTCTCACAGAGAATCATGGAGTTTTAGGGGCTGGAAGGGACCTCGATAGATCATCCAGTCCAACCCCCCTGCTAGAGTAGGATCACCTATACCAGATTACACAGGAATGCCCCAGGGGGTTTTCCAATATCTCCAGAGAGGGAAACTCCACAACCCTCCCCTGGGCAGAATGGGTATCCTGGTGCTACATACCTCCCTGGGCCCCGACACATGGCCAGCCAGCAGAAGCTACCACCATGGAAGCCAAGCGAAGCTTACAGCATTGTGCAAAGCACTAGCACACCAGCAGTGCTGGCACTCCATCCTCTCAGACTAGGCACAAGCCAGGCAAGCACATGTTGCCATCTAGAATAAATATCTACAAGGCCTGGTTGACCATCCTCTGCAATCCTACATCCGCCTGGTGTGCCCACAGGGAGGCTTCTTCAATGTTATGCTAAAGCAGAACATTATTACTTTATTCTGGTAGTTTGGCACATTTTCAGGAGTGTCCCTTGATCTCCCAAGCCTTGTATAAATGTAAATTTCCCACTGAGACTAAAAGCCAGATTTTCTCTGCTGATTGGCTGTAAATCATGATTGGCAGGCAATGCAACAGAGCACACAGCCCTGTGTTTGCTACCGATACGAGTGGCGGTGCCAGATCCACCAGCAGCCCCTGTGCAACAGCCTCCTGCCCATGTAAAGGGAATGACCCTGTGAGAGGTCTTGCAGTATATCATCAACAAAGCAAGAGATACCAAGACCCCCATGCTCTCATTCTCCTCTCCCATCCTCCCTGACTGCTCTTTCCCTGGCTTTTCTGCAAATTCACCAGTTCTCCAGCCACATAGCAAAGGTTTCGTCCCACATACCTTGTGTGAGTGACTTCCCACCTGATGCCTAGAAGAAAGTCTAACCTGGCATGGTGGCAACATGAGAGCATTTGACCTCATCATATGGCATCCTTACCAGCACTACTACATGTGAAGCACACTCACTCACACACAGTCACTCAAAGGTGAGGCAATCCTAGGATCAAGCCAGCTCAAGCATATACTAAAGCTTGGAGTTTTCCTTTCTCATCATTTAAAAGCATGACAGCCCTCACAAAATCAAACTAAATTATGTGGGCAGGGTAGTTTATACTGACCTTGATCAGAGGTTGCCCATTCAGCAGTACAGGAGTTGTCAAAATTCAGCCAAGCAGCCATTTCTCCATGATGACCTAATTGTTTCCAGAGTGACAGCCACTGGGTAACATACTACTATTTCCTCCCTCTCCCTTTCCTCCCTCCCCACCTCATCTCCAATGTGACTGGTAAAAAAGATATTAAATAAAACCACCAATAGATTTGACTCACTCTTTTGAATAAACAGGCTTAGACAAAGCCTTTTTCTTAGAAAAAGTCTCCCATGTCCTCCGTGTCCTATCCTGCTGCAGTACCAGTTGGATTTTAATTCAGCTAAAGTGTTTGGCTTCTACATTCCACACAGAAGTTTTTAAGTAGAGACCTCTTGTTATCTACTCCTACAGCTGCTTTCTTACAATTACATTAGCTATCTATTTATTTGCCTGCTTGGAAAAAAAGCAGTCAAACCAAGCAACTCACCATTATTCCTCTTCAAGTGTATGTGCACTTTTCTATAAAGCTCTGCAAATTCTACAGAGCTTCATTCCCTTCTTCTCTTAAGACTCATTTTCAAGAGCACCAATATTCCCAAGGAAATGGTGCTGCCTTCTCTTACTGCACCAGAAAACTCATTTCAGACATAAACAAGCTAGCAGCAACCATATCTTTGTTTGGCAAATGGAGAAGTCTCATCACTTAGTCCTGTTCATAGCAACACACAAAGGAGAACTCTGTAGCCAGGGGTAATAGCTGATCCCATAATCTGGCACTAACACTTAGAAAGATTAATTACCCTATTAAGATCTTAGGCACTACTAAGAAAATCTTTGTATAAACCTTTTAACTCACAACAAATGCAGCATATTTGGTGCCATCAGTTTGTTGCACAATAAAGGTTCTCACCCTCCCACTCTTGTTCAGTTTTGTCTCTGTCTCCCATACTATATAAACACACACACACGTGCTCGCACATACAGCTTTTTTTTTCCCCTCTGAATTTTTTTTTTCCCCCTCCTGTTTTCCCAATACAAAGGAATAAAGTACAAGTGTGTTTGGAGCAGATAAAGTAAAAACTCCTTCTGTCCCCAAATTGGCTGCCTCAGAGATTAAGCAGCAAGAGCAGACGCTCACAGATTCAAAGGCTGCTGCTGTGTCAGAAACCAGAGGCACCTAAGCAGATTCAGGTTGTAATCCCTATGCAAATTATATATCCAAAAATATGAGGAGGGCTAAATTATTAAAGTGTGTTATCAAAGACACCTTCTAAAGTACATCATTAGTGATTAGCCCCATCAGATGTCAATGCAAAATAGCTCGTCACCTTGGTGTGGCCTCCCGCTTCCATGCTATCTCACTCTCACTCTGCCCTTCTCCGCCACATCATCACCAGCAAGAAAAGCTGCAACAGTGTGAACAGACTTAGATAAAGCACATGTGAGTCATCCAGCAATGTTTAAGAACACCATTATTGCCCTGGCTATCCATAAGGCAATTGCATGTGATTCAAGTCTGGTGCAAAAGAGAAACACGTGCTGCAGAGGCACGTCTGCGGGACTCAGATCGGGGGCTCTTCTCCCCTGCTGTGAAGCAAGTGGGCAGATGCAGGTCATAACATTTTACCTGCATCCCCCTTCCCTGATTGGTGTCTGAGGACTAAGCACCAGACTTTCCACTTGGGAAATGCTTGGTCTGCAAGCCAAAGATGCCGTTTAACAGTTCATAGTTCTTCTCTGAGGAAGCACTTCCGAAAAGAGAATTGTAAAATCTTTCATGCTTGTATCTTGCAAATTAAATGGTGGGAGCATCTCCTATCCTAGATCCTAAATGCAGAAGGCATCAACAGTAGCTTCAGATTGCCAACAAACTGCCCATGCTACAAAGATCACATCTTTGATGCATCCCCTCTGTCGCCTGAGCTTACTATTTTGATTTCAAACTATATCTGAAGGAGCTGACCTTGGGAATCACATACCAGGAATCACAAAAACACAAACATTCACATCCTAAAACACAGTTTTCCAATTGCACATCACATCTTTTCTTGATAATTCTGGGCCCAAGTTTAGCTGAGGATGATTTCATCTGTCAGCGGCTGGTGCGGGTGGGCAAGTGGCCATCGTTACTGGTTACTGGTACACAGGGAACATCCAACACAGCTACAGTCCTTCACTGGGAGTTGTCTGAACAGCTTTTGTTATTCACATCAGATATCAGCCACACAAGTAGCTGCTGCTTTGTAAACCAGACCCCAATGCCCGAGTGGGTTAGCTGTGTTTCCAACACTTTCCCCATGAGCACTGTCAATAGGGTATAACCCAGCCTTACTATGCAATCATGTTGCTCATATAAGCAAGTCAATGACATTATTTGCACAAGCCTACACCAAGCATGACCCATTTCTTCCTCCCTGACATCTGGTAGGTTTTCTGCAACTCAGTGGCCAGGGCAGAGCACAGTACCTCTAATAATCTTCCACTGCCGCATCCAGGTCCCTTTCAATGCCTTATGGCCCACACAGCTCCTGCCGCAGCGATTATGGAGACAGCAGTTGTGCTGTAATTAGGATCCTCCTGGGCCAGCCAATCTGAATTAGCAGCAGAGGCCAGCTGCTCCATTGCCAGCCAGATCTTTTTGGCACACCCTCCTCTCAGGCACTCATCCCCTCCTGGAACCCAACTACCGGCAACACTCATGCAGGCTTTCAATGAAGAAAATTGCCTCCTTTCCACCGCTGCCGTCCCCGTCCAGCACCGCAGCCAGATGAGGCTTTCCCCAAGGAAGGCTGAGCCTGATGCACAACCCAACATCCCTGCATCCTATCCCACAGGGACCTGATGCTGCTTCAGGCCTTCCATGTTGCTTTCAGTGACAGGAGCCATGTTTTGCACACAGTGGATGTGCACATTTCTTTCAGTATCAAAAGATAAAGGAGGAGCATGTCCAATATTGCTCTACCCTGTCCTTTGCACCTCCTGGTAATGACACAGACAGTTACCAGTGTGACCACCTTTGAGTCACACATTAAGAAGCTATTATTATGGTTTCATCCTTCAATTTTTTCCCTTAGTCCTGAAAAAAAATTTAAAAAACATACAAAAAAAAAACCTCTGGATTTTCTGTTGTTTCCTACTGCTACCAAAATGCATAGTAGCTTGTATGTACAAGTAAATAAACAGCCAAACTCAAATGCATGCATGTCCCTTTTCAATTTTGATTTCTTACTGTCTACTTTTCCACTCTACAGGCCTGAGCAACAGAAAAGCAAAGGTCAGATTCATTCCCAGTCAGTTTTATTTACTTTAAATTATTATTATTATTAAACATTAATTTTCACATTTCCATTAATTCTTTGTCTTATCTTTTTTTGTTTCATTTTGAACATAATTAAAAAAAAATAATACTAAATTAAAATCAGTTTACTGTCATCCCTCAACAGCAACCCCCAAGGAGCAACAGAATCACATAGAATCACAGAATTATTGAGGCTGGAGAAAGACCTCCAAGATCATCAAGTCCAGCCTATGACCTAACACCATGACGTCAGCTAAACCATGCCACCGAGTGCCACATCCAATCTTTTCTTAAAGACCTCCAGTGATGGCGACTCTACCACCTCCTTGGGCAGTCCATTCCAGTATCTAATTTCCTTTTCCATGAGGAAATGCTTCCTCATATCCAATCTAAACCTCCCCTGGTGCAGCTCCATCCCATGCCCTCTTGTCCTGTCACAAGTTGCCTGGGAGAAGAGCCTGACCCCCACCTGACTACAACTTCCTTTTAAGTAGTTGTAGAGAGTGATAAGGTCCCATCTTAATCTCCTCTTCTCCAGGCTGAACACCCCCAGCTCTCTCAGCCTTTCCTCATCAGACTTTCCTTCCAGTCCCCTCACCAGTCTCATCATTTGTTGCTCATGTTCTTACTGCTCTTTGTGGAACCAGAGAATCACAGAATGGCTTGAGTTGCAAGGGACCTTAAAGAGCATCTATTTCCAACCCCCCTGCCATGGGCAGGGACACCACCAACTAGACCAGGCTGCTCAAAGCCTCAAAGTCTTCCAAGCAATGACAACACCTTTTCCTGCAGTGCTGTATAGCACAGTTCTGTGACCAGAGCCATCATATAAAAAACTGTAAGAGAGATGCATCTTTGGTTTTCATACAGAGCCAGGGGCTCGTTCTGACATGCCTACTTTCATCCTTCCACATCTTGAAGGGAAAATGGATGGTCTTAGTAGATGAAGCCAAATGCATTGTGCTGCTTTGGTGAGGAAAACTGACCTTAACTAATTTTCATAATCCAAAGTCTAGGGAGGATCAGTGAAGAGATACCAAGCTTCATGAAATAGGTTCTGAAAGCAGGAAAGTTGTTCTCTAATACTTCCTGTGGGAGCAGATTGACTTTACAGCTGTGTTCCTATCCCTAGGTTGGAATTGTCATCATCATTTTCTTAAATGAATTTCAGAATTACTATGCTTTGAAACAGGAAAAAAAAAAACCCACACCAAAGTGTCTGTGGTGCACCACTTCAAGAAAACCCACAAGCTTCTATCATCATTTTCTTTTGTTAAAGGCCTTCTTTTGTTAAATGAGCTTTTTTAAAATACATGTATGTGCCAGAGAATGAGAAGAGTCTTTCCTTAAGCTGCATTTTTTTAATGGTCTGATTTGGTTAGCCACACTAAATCACAGGTTGTGAAACAAGAAGATATACAAGAGCTGACAGGTATTTTGCAGGAGAAGATATCTGGGGAGATAACACACCTATTCCTCCTCAGTTCAGAGGGGTTTAAGCACACCATCGTATGGCATTCCCCATCTACCTTTACTCCACGGTGTGCCTTTGCTCACCAGTTTAGTTACCACAGGGGTGGGACGTGACTTCTTTGCCAATGCACTGCAATTTCATTTCCCACAAAAATTACCACAGGGAGCAGGGCCAAAACTTGCTAGCAGCCCTGGAGATACCCGCAGCCTGCCTTGCTCTTTCAAGGGAGGACCCTCCTTCGGCAGGTACCTCAGGCTATGCTGAGCTTCCCAGGGCACAGCTCCCAGGCCCTGCTTCTATCAACCTGCAAGGGCGTGCACAAATCCTAGCTGGGTACCGCTGAAGGAAAACAGCCCACTTAGCACAGTATGACTAGTTTCTCATTAAAAAAAACCATGCTAGAGGAGCGCTTGCTGCCCCGCCTGGAGCGGACGGACGGACAGATGGATGGCTAGATGGATGGAGGGGGAGACCAGAGAGCACAGGGCGTGAGAATTCCGTGTAGTTTCTCTCCCTCTAGCGATAGAAACCGAGATTGCGGGTCACTCCTCCTGTGCTGAAAAAGGACAAGAGGAGGCCATACGAAAATAAAATTCAAAACTAAACCAAACCCAACCACTTCGGCACCTCTCGTTACACTGGAGGAGCGGGATGACCCCTCAGACCGCCTCACAGACCCCGGCGCAGGACACCTGTGCCAGGAGACCGCCACATCCCAGGCCGGGGGCTTGGGAGCCCCATTGTCCTACCTCCACTTGCAAAGAAATCCTCTCTGCCAAGAATTAAAGGCAGGACTTTCCGCGCTGACCCAAGAAACAGCTGAGCACATCTCCTTACACAGACAAGAACAAAATGGGATGATAAGCATGGGGCAAACTGCTCAAGCTCTTTCATTGCCTTTTGCCTGGGTTTAATAATTGTGAAGCTCATAAAAGGGCATGTGTCTTCCCAACACAGCTTGGCAAGCCTTTTCAAATATTTACAAAATGTATTTGGTATCCCCTGCTAATAATAGCCCAATAGGTCCCCAGATAGAGTGCGAGAGACTGAGGCACTCTTGTTCCGGTTGCTATTTCACAGCCTTGCTTCACAATGCTGAAAGACTTCTCAGTTCTGGTAGAAGGCTAAAGAGACAGGGAAACAGATTGCAGAGGTTCCTGAGGCTGTTATTTTAGGAAACACTGCTTCAGTGGTGGAACTGCATGATTTCTCCAACCACAGTTGTGTGAGGTCTCTGGTCCTTACTTACTTTTATTTAACTTATTTGTTGAAACTGAGAATAAAACCTCTTAGAAGCAAACAAGCTGTCTGGAATGTTTTCTTGGGCTTGCCCCTCTCTAGAGAAAAATCACAGGGTTTTATCACAGAGCATTTCTGATACTGGAGGCTGGGGGAGGGGGGGAACAACCACCACACCACAAACAAAACCACACCATAATTTGAAAACTCCCTACATGACTAAAGCTCACCTGTAACAATGGGCAAAGCCAGAGCCTTGCTTTTTGCTATAGAGTGAATCCTAAACACCTGGAGCTACTCAAAGTGGAGGAAGGCAAAGCCACATTTCTATCTTATGCTCTGGGCTGACAGGAGAGACAAACAGACCTCATTGGGAGTGCTTCTCAGCAAAGAACTATAGGAGAAACCATGTTTCCCACACTCTTCGTTTGGTCTCTGTCACACACGCATGGTCCCCAGGGGCCTGAAGTTCCCACTGTGCTAGGAAAAGGAAACCAGCAGCATAAACCCTCTATGAAATCTCTATGGGAACAGGGACAAAGCAGAAGGGTTACTTTGTACTGAACATTTACCACAACAGCTCAAACAATCCCTGTGCAGGGCTCCTGTACCTTTCTACATCCTTCCCATGAAAAGCCACAGCTCTGGCTTCTCTCCAGGGACATCATCTCTGAGAGTCCAGAGCCAGCACCTCAGATAAGATGAGGTCCAGAGACAAACCTATGCAGCTCCATGACAATGGTCACTCCTGCCTGCACCACACTTATGCCCTTGGAGTGCAGGACATACAGAATCAACAAAATCCCAACTCCTTCCCTGGGAGGGCTGATAAGCTGCATTTTCACTTCTTGTGCCCATCTGCTAACTATAGAGCAGGATCAGGCCTGCCTCAGAGGCAGGTCTTGCTTAGTGCATCAGAGCAGTTACAGACTGCAAATGAGATCCAGGTTTCAGTTGTATATTCCTTCTCACTAAGCATCACTCAGGTCCCACTCAATCTCAGTTTGACTTCAACATGTGATTAAATACTATCCATAAGTGGAAACACTCCTGTGAACTGGGCTCAGAAACACAGTTTTCCCAAAGTATGTTTTAGAAGCAGCAGACCAAAGAGAATGGCTGCTGTCAGGCACGATGCCAAAGGCACCACCACCAAAAAAAAAAACTCTCTAGGCCAGCAGGCTGGCAAGAAAGTTGGTCCCAGATTGTGTTCATAAGAGGAAGTTTGTCCTTCATTGCACGTGCTTTGGGGATTTTTGCCTTTTCCTGCCCCTCTCCTTCCCCTTCATGGTGGAAAGAAAGGAAGAAGCAAGAGTCACCAGCTCAATTTTGGTGCCAGAAGCAATAACAGCAGTGCTTGGTAGTGGTGAGGGTGTTCTGTGGGGCACATCTGGAGCTCCAGGAAATCTGGAGTTGGGCCAGCCCTAAAGGAGTCACGCCTCTCTTTTGTTTTCAAGAGCACCACTGCAGGCGGAGCAAGGACACAAACATATTTTTCATTGACATCTTGCATAGGATGGCAACGCAGCCCAAGAAAGGAGATTCAATCAAGCAGATGCACAGACATGCTCTTCTTTCATGGCTTTAGTCATGATCTTCATACCAGGCTGTAAACTGGTAACCAAAAAAAACACCCCAAAATGATACCCCACTGCATAGAGCGCCTCTCACAGCACAGCCTACGGGAACTGCACAAAAACAAACCCTTTGCAACGCTTTTGTTGTGCCCTGCACTGTGGTACTGCCCTGGGCTGAGCCCAGGCTCTTTGTGGGACACAAACACATCAACTGGAAAGCCTCTGAAGTGAAATACTCCATAGCTGTGGGTTTGCACCCTTCCCCAGTGCACAGCAAGTAGCACAGAGGGAAGAGGAAGGAGATTCTTCTAGTCGAGACTGAAAACTCTCTTTAACAGCTAAAAGACAAGTGACATTTGCATCAAAAGAAGTAAGGTGTCCACCACTTAAGGGAAGAGACGTGTAACTGTAGTGGGATTTTTAGGAATAGCTTCATGTGAGGAGATAGAAATAAAGAGCTCCTTGGCACATACAGATGTCCCAGGGACTCACTGGGGCACATGGCAGGGCAGTTTTTCCAGGCACAGTTCAATGCAGATTAGTCTTGAGTACACTCACGTTAGGCCCAAGACATCTCTGCACATTATCCAAATTCAGTGTTGCAGGAGAAGAGGCTGTACAGGGAGGCCCCAAGGTTCACCCCAGCCCTCCTACCCCCAGCTCTTCTCAACTAAGCCAGCACTGGCAGTACACAGGGTTAGCTCTGACCATCAGCAATGTGGCATTCATGCTGATTGAACTGGGCTTTGCCGGATTTGATTCACAAGCGATGATCTGCTGCAAGCCCTGCTCCACTACATCCTGCAGTGACTACTACTTATTTCAGGCTGGTGGTAGCTCATCCTGACAGACAGGTTCCTCTGCTTTTTCATCCAGCTGGCCACCCTTAGTCTTAACCTAGATCCTAGGCTCACAAAATCTACTGGCAGCCTCCACTGGCTGGGAGCACTCATCTGCTGACATTCTGCAGGATCCCCAAGACCTGCAGTATCAACAGGAACAAACCCAAAAAACTGTGCAAAAGATGCACATCTGAATTCTAATTCATCCCCCTCTAAATTAGCCAGATTGGCTTTCCAAGGACATCCCCACAAAGTAAACCTGTTTATGGCATGGCAGGCTGGAAGCCCTCCAGACCATAGCTATTCAGGCACTTGACCCACTACACACTGGTCCTTCTCATCTGAATTGTCGACAGCCTGTAGCAGTGCATGGCCATGTGCTTTGGGGGTGACTCAGCCGCCTCCATTTCCAAATCTAAAAGAAAACCTTGGAAGAGTGCATGAGCAGCCCTCATGCTCCATTTCAGCTCAGCTTTTTCCGGAGGCAACAAGTGTATGCATGAGTGTGAAAGTGAATGCATGAGGAAGATGGGAGCTGCAAAATGTACATGAATAGAAGTGTGGTTTCTACATACTTGATATACAATGGCTTAAGCATTACCCAACAATGTTATTACAGCAGCAGCTGACAGAACCAAAAGCCACTCCTGGTTACCAGATACAGTAATTTTTTACACAGATACTGTGATTTGCCCTTCAGAAAACTTCACAGCCTTGTCATGAATCTCTATGATTTACAGTACCTGCTGCTAGCTGGAGCTCACAGATGGAGCACCAGTACTCCAGACTGACAATACGCAGCCAGTAACGCTGAGCGGGGATGTGTCACCTCTATAAAGGTTGAAAATAGGACAAAAATATCAGAGAACAGAATAAACTTCTGGGAGAGGCTATTTTAGTCTTCTAAACTGAATATTCAGGCTTAATTTGATATTTCACACTGGGCCAAATAGACACCCACAAAATGACAAGGCTGGTTTGCTGCTGCTGAGCGGTCTGTGTTTGTAATCCCTCTGTCAGTACACTTAGTCATTTGCTATTTCGTGGTCAGCTTACAGGTATCATTCCAGGGGGAGAGCAAGGAAGGGAACATATTATCTAAAAGAGATATTAAGTAAAACATCATTAAGAGACCATCCTTCCCCACTGATGTACCCAAACTCATTTAGCTAGGTCACTTGCCATTTGCAAATACCAAAATTTCAGGCTACCTACCAAAATGAAACAGTTACCTTTGTACACTAGGGAAACAGAGGGGAGGAGGGGGGAAAAGAAGGGAAACAGCTACTCACACAGAGTTTCCTGGCTTCTAGAAACAGGGACTTTTTTTTGTTATATCAACATGAGATCATCTAGAGAGAGAAAAATATGAAAATTAACAAGCTAATTCTGGGATTAACCAGCTCCTTTTAGCTGTTCAGCAAGGGCATCGAGTGCTCAGAAAGGAGCAGGCAACTGGGTATCAGTGGAAGTCTCTGCCACAGCAGTACTGTGAGCCAGCGCTTCTCTGCTTGTGGCACAGTCTGGAACGGACTGCATTCCTGTCTGTCATGAGCAGATCACTTAAAAAGTGATAAGAAACATTTCTAAAGGAATGATGAAATGTGTCAAAACATTTTAAGCGTTAAAAGCAACAAAAGCAATAAAAGATTTGATTCTGAGCTTTCCTGCAGCCAGAACTATTGTCATTGAGGATGCCAGAATCTTCTCAGAAGACTGTTGGGTTTTTTTTCCCCCTTCTACTGAATTTTAAAATAATCCTTCATATTTGAAAAATGATCCTATAGTTCTAGACCTATGGCAAGTTCAATCAAGGTAGCAAAGCCCTCTTAACAACACAGGCCCACTTCACACATTGCAAATCACAGAAACTAGAACAACCTCCAGGTCCACCTCAACAGTACAGCCCCAGACACTGTTTAGCTTTAACATTAAGAACATTCAGCAGGACCAGAGGAGGGCCACGAGAATGATCAGGGATTTGGAGCCCCTCTGCTACAAGGACAGGCTGAGGGAGCTGGGGTTGTTCAGCCTAGAGAAGAGGAGATTCCAGGAGACCTAATAGCAGCCCTCCAATACCTGAAGAAGGACTATGAGAATGATGGAGAGACTGTTTACAAAGGCCTGTGGTGACAGGACAAGGGGCAATGGCTTCAAACTAGAATTAGAATGGCTGTTAGGAACAGATTCTTTACTGTGAGGGTGGTGGAACACTGGAACAGGTTTCCCAGGGAGGTGGGGCCCCATCCCTGGAGATATTCAAAGTGGAGCTCAGCAGGACTCTGGGCAACCTGGTCTTGTTGAGGATGTTCCTGCTGACTGCTGGGGGGGGGTTGGACTAGATGACCTTTGGAGGTCCTTTCCAACCCAGACCATTCTATGATTCTGTGATTCTAACTCTGGAGAGAACATCCTTACCTTAAGGTTGTTCAGGTCATAATGGGAAAACCATGCCTGCTCAGCATGACTCTGAGCCTGCTGGGCCATGGTCCATGGATGGGAAACCATAGAGTTCATGGTCTGTCACACCACGCACATGAGTTTCCACTGGAGCAGACATGACAACCATTCAGCAATTCTAGGCTAAAAGACATTACTTAAAAGCCTAATAAATGGTCTGGATAGACAGACCTCTCCTATCTATATACCAGAAGGTATTCAATAAACAAAACTACTAAGCCTACACCAACACCAGCCTTCACAGCAGTTGACCTCTAGCTTTCCCTCAAATGCTACATTCCCAAAAGGTCAAAGCTCTTTCCAGTTGAGAGTGTGAACAAGCCAAGTGTGCCCTGTGACAAACCCAGTGATGACTTGGGAGCACATTGCCAAACTCTCCCTGAGTGCTGTTTGTTCCAGATTTGGCTCATGGAGCACTCTGATCTCACAGGAGTTTGGAAAGGCAGCAAATATCAACCACAATCTGATGGGCTGAATAGAAGGCTCAGGGCATGTAAGGGGTCTTCTCTAGACAGGGGTCTTCTAAGAGCTCTGCATCCTCCAGAGATCTGAGAAAAGCAAGATTTTCATAGGACAAAGACAGCTTTTTTCTGACCTATTTCCAAAAAAATAAGAACCAAAAGTAAGTTGTGTCAGCATTTTCTTCATCCTTACATCTTTTACTTCTATTTCCCCTCAAACAAACCAAACAAACACCACACCCACCAGCCTTGGAGCTGGTATCACATACTTCCAAGACAGGCAGGAGCTTTTTTCAGGAGACCAACAGATCGGTCAAACGCAGTCATTTATGTGCATCCCAACAGGAGACTTCTTGCCCTGAAAAGCCTTCATTGTACTCTCTGTGGGCAGCAGCCAATGCAGAGCTCCAGCATCTGACGAACTCAAAAAGATCGGTGGCTGGAGGGGAAGGGTGATGAGAAGGGTGACCCTCCTAAATAACTTCTGCAAAGTGACTCATCCTTTCACTGATAGCATTAACATCTCTGCTCCTGCCAGCGGGGCAGCTGCTCCAGCCCTCCAAGGAGTGAGGGCATGTTTTGTTCCAGAGATGGGGAAAGGGGGTGTGCGGAGGGGGACACAACCCTTCCTGGTGTATGTGAGCACGGCTGTGTAATTGCTGCAGGATTTCAGCTATTTTGACCTAATAAGAGCTACTGCATTAGTCAGAAGTCTTGGTACAGACAGATGGGTTTGCAAGAACCCTAGGCTCATTTTGAGAAGTGGCTTTCCACCTCTGGGCACTAAGGCACCAAGAGACCCTGTCCTTCTTCCAAACTGCTGCACTTGTGCTGTAGAAGTCTCTCATACAAAAGAAAGAGCACATCTGACATTATACAGCAGCTCCTTTAGAAAACTCAGTGGTTTTGACACATTATAGCATCATATCTTCAATTTCTTCATTGTAAGGCTTGCTTGGGGCTCACTGGTTTTGCTGAGGGAGCATGCTTGGTGCCTGGCTGATCAGCAAAGGCATGGCAAGGCATCAAAGCAGCATTGCTTTCCTACCCTCTGAAGCCTCTAAGTTAACCAAACATGAGCCTCAGGTCCACAGAGTTGAGCCCACCAACATCAGGTAAGGGGATTCAGTGCATTAGGAATGCTGTTCCAACAGCCAATATTTACTTTTCCAAACCAGAGCAGGCAGGATTTGCCATCATGCATAGAAATATGGACAGTTCTATACTAAAAATATTTCTTAGCCTTTCCCCTTTCACCCTCCCTACAGCAAGTCCCACATTCCCTCCAAAAGCTGCCTTTCTTGCATAGATCTCTGCTGATCCCACTGACAGTGAGGGAGAAAGAACATCTCTCCTGTGCACAAGCCTGGTCCCAGCAACAACCCTTCCCCCAACCCCAACAAACAAACAAACAACCCAAAGGGAAAAAAGCCTTCTCCACCCATAGAGTTCCATCCAAGTCCACAGGAAAGCTCTCGCTGGATTCCACCTTGGAGTATCAATTCTTCCATTCCTTCTCTGCAGGTACTGTCTTTCTCCACTCTGTCCTTCTGAGTCCATATTCACTCTTTCCTTCATTGTTTTTCATGCAAGTGGTGCAAGCAATGAAGTATCTCATGTACCTGCACCACAGCGTTTACCAAAGTACAGATACAGCCTTTCCTGTACAAGGTTAAAGGTGAGGCATGACAGCACAGAAGAGGACTCAGTCAAAGCACAAGAGGCAAGTGGATGACAACATCTACTGCTTTTTAGAAATCTCTTCCCAAAACCCATGAGAATTGGGAGCACTGACATCAACCCTGAATGTCGACCCTGAGCCCCAGTGCATCAGGAAAGGGAGGGAGAAACTTCTTGCTCTAAATTACAGGCTCGAACTTCAGCGACTCTCTCCCCACACTCAACAAAAACTTGTAAGGACCTGCCCAAGCATGTACATTTTCATTTTGAAATCAAAAGAAGAAAATTGAGAACATAAAGGTTTTTAAATTGTTGATTGGAAGATTTGCATGTAGAGAGAGTATTGTTTTCTTCTCCTGGCTGCCTGGGTAGCAAAACAGAAAAATTATGTGTAATTAAAATGGAAACAGTATCAATTAGCTGTGATTCTCTGCGCTGTGGAAAGAGTAAAGCAACGAGGAAAGGCTGTCCTTGTCCTCTGGCAGCCTCTTCACATCAAGATTGTTCTGAAAATATCTTAAACCCACTTAAGCATAAACTATGCAAACAAAAATTAAAATAAACCAGTGCAGGTGGAAGGTTATTTACCAGTCAGTGTAATACCTGATCCAACCTATCCTGAGGAATTAACTTGATTGCCAGCACCTGAGTTCATTTCATTAACTTTACATCCTTGTCCTCTGCAAGTTATGCCCCTGAAGTTTCAAGCCTAATCTAGACAGGGCCAGGCTTCCCTTTCACCTTGATAGGAAGTGCCCTTCACATCAACACTTCCAGCTACTCTCACTATTCTCACATGAAGGACACACCCAGGAACAGCCAAAGCTAAGAAGCTGCGGTGTCACACAAAATCAGGAGCTTAAAAACAATAAGGTAGATTCCACAGAGATGTTGCCTTTAAGTCCTATGAGCAGATTGCTGCTCTTGCACAGTAACAATCACAATTCTGACACAAAGAAGTGTTTGATTCATTGTTAACAACAACGACAAAGGGAAAACAAAACAAACAAACAAACAAAAACCACACACACACAAAAAAAAAACCCCAACACTTCATTTTGATACAGCTTTATTTTCTCCTCTGAGATACTGCCAAGTCAGGAATTGCATCAGTTAAATCTATTAGGTCAGTGTAAAAACAGCTTGCTTGTCATAATTTAAGAGTGGTATACTGAGATCAGCAAATATTAACATCCCTGGTTTATATTAGTGTTTCATGCGAGGACAGAGTTCAATCTGAACTTGATGGCACAGATACTTCAGATAGTTCCCTTTCAGGAGAACTGCCAACATGTTCAAACTGAAGGAGACAATTTATCACTTCATGGTGCAAATCCTACATCTTAACAGACTTTCACAAGCTAGCCATTCACTAAAACACCACCAGCATGTCATTCTGCCATCTTTCTCTGTGTGCGTTCTTTGGCTCAGCATCAAAGAGGCAGAAGCAGAAGTAAGTACAGAACACTTTCAACCAAAAAAAAAAACCTATTTAAATTGAGTCCCCATCTGAAACCATATCGTAGCACCATCAGCCATCAGACAACTTCTTCCTGCCATGGGGATGGTTTGCTGGTCATTTTGTCTTGATAGCTTGATATTAATGCACCTCACTTAAAAGCATTTCTTGTGAATAAACAAACAGCATCTTGCATTCTCTAAAAACTCAGCACTAGTCTGCTGCTACCAGCCCGGGGATTTTTGGTGGTATCAAGAGCACACCTTGGAGCTGAAAGGAACAGTAACTGTGTGTGGCTAAGAGCCTTTGCGCTGCACCGAGGTTAGCCCACTAACACATGTCCTGCCCATTCCCTGCCACACCACAGCACAACCCTGTTGGCCTTCCTCCAGGCAGGGAACATGCCACCTCCATACGACCTGCCAACACCCTTTTCAAACTAATTGTTGAGTAGCAAATTTCTGAATACTTCTTTTCATGCTGACACATTTTATAAATTGGCTGCAGATAATTAACAAATAGGGGGAAAAAATACAATTGTGCGGTAGAATAATTCATTGCTAATTATCCTCTCAGGTCTATGAGAGCTGCTGACCTTCTCAATACATTTCTTTCAGTTAAATGAATACAAACAGATGCTGACCTTCATCAGAACAGCACTGATATATTTCCTGAGGAAACATAAATAAGAATGTAAGAACAGGACCAAACACCTCCCAGCCAGTTGTACACAAGTCATTAAGAGCATTTTCCAAAGTGCTTACTAGGTTCTGATGCTTTGTGTTTTGGAGGTGGGTAAAGGACACATCACACCTCTGACAATTCAAATACAATGGTCTTGGAGTTGAGCAACAGAGAGAAAAAAAACAAGGATATAAAACAAGTGGGTGTTTCAGATCATTTCAGCCATTGTTTTGCACATGTTATTTGTCAAGACAGCTTCTGGACCATCTTTACTCATCATTTGCATCAAGTTTTAAACTAGAGACAGCAAGAACTGCAGATTTGAAATGTGACACCACACATCAGAATTTAATGAGGCCTCTAGGGCTATGTACAACAGTCTCATTCCCCCTGCACATACAAATACACTCACACGGTGAATCAGAACCAAGAGCATCTTGCAAAGTACCCCAGGGTTTTGTTTAAAGGAAAAAAATCTTGTGATTTGTCAAAGACACTACAGCTCTCTGGAAGGAATGAGAGTTTTTCCTGAGTATTTGTGCTAGTGGAGACTTAAAGATCCTTGTCGGAAGGGGAAAATGAAATCATTCTGGTTTTCAATCCTGAGCAGCTAGTCAATTTTACAGCAAGGTTTCCACAAAATCATTTTTCTTGACCTGAATGGATACACACATACAGCCTTTAACAGATGTGAAAAGCTGTTAAGTCAGTATAGATGCTCCATTCAAGGCCCTCCTGAACAGAGATGCCAGTGCTGCATAAAGACGGGTATTCATAGCATCATCTCTGAGCAATTTGGGCCATCCAACTTAGACATTATTCACAGCAGCTAAACTCAAAAACCCAAGTTTCCTCTGCAGTCCCTGGAGTGAGGAGACTGATCAAACATAGCACTGACTACATGTGCTACTCTGGGTTGCACTGGGTGAGGGCCACTGCTCCCTGCCAAGCACTTTTTAAGACACAAGTTAGACCCCATACAAGTAATCCAGTTAAATGCTTTACAACAGGTTTCATTTCCCACCTAGCAGGGGTATGATCAGGTGCTTCAGGTAGCTTTGAAAGCACAATAGAGAATAAAATGATCAAAACCTCATGTACCTATTTACCTGACTCCTGAGGTGAAGAAAGTATTGGCATTGCAATGATAAACTTCAGCTTTTAATTTCTAAAGAGAAATAGACCAAATTCACAGAATCACAGAACTGTCAGGGTTGGAAGGGACCTCAGAGATCATCTAGTTCCAATCCCCCTGCCATGGGCCTGGACACCCCATGCTAGATCAGGTTGCTCAGAGCCACATCCAACCTGGCCTTAAAAACCCCAAGGGATGGGGCTTCTACCACCTTCCTGGGCAACCCGTTCTCATAGTGAGGAACTTCTTCCTAACATCCAATCTGAACCTATCCACTTCCAGTTTTATTCCATTCTCCCTAGCCCTATCATTACCTGACACCCTAAAAAGTCCCTCACCAGCTTTCATTGAGGACCCCTTAAGATACTGGAAGGCCATAATAAAGTCCTCTCAGAGCTTTCTCTTCTCCAGAGTAAATAGCCTAAACAGCCCAAACTCTCAGTCTATCTCCACAAGAGAGGTGCTCCAGTCCTCTGATCATCCTCATGGCCCTTCTCCAGACACATTTCAATATGTCCATAATCTTCCTGTAATAGAGGCTCCAGAACTGGATGCTATATTCCAGGTGGGGTCTCACTAGAGTGGAGTAGAGGGGGAGAATCATCTCTCTCAACCTGCTGGCTATGCTTCTCTTGATGCAGCCCAGGATGTGATTTTCTTTCTGGGCTGCAAGTGTACACTGACTTCTCATGTTGGGTACATAAGTCAGCACAAATCCAGGTTCCAGCCTCCATCTAAGGCTTATCCAACCTGACTATGCACTACTCTTTTCACCTACTCATTTGTGAAGAATCCAAAATAAAAAGATGAAAACAAAATACACTTTTCTAGCATAAAAATCATTAATTACAGAAGGGAGGCTAAGCATCACCTTCCCATTTTCACAGCCCAATGTCTACACAACATGATACATATGATACACATTATCTGATACTTAATACACAGGAGCTACGTGCTTTTACAAGTACAGCCAAACTACCAGCAGTACTTGAAGCCCCTTGTTATGAAGGCTTGTACCCAACTCTGTATTTTACACAGAATCTGGTATGTTGAAATAAAGGGCTTTTATGTAGGTCTGATATTTCATGTGTGACACTGACTTGAGTACTGACAGAAACATTGGTCTGATTGACCACTTCATCCTACCTATGGCAAGGTGCTGCACATCACCCACAAAACATTGGTTTTGAAATTCTGAAAGGTTTATCCTAGAGCTTATGCTGATAATGATGCATTCCAAACAGAATTTGGAAGGACTGGTGACATTATCAAAGCCCACGGCCCCTTGATGACTGGAAATTCAATAGTTGAGACACAAATGGAAAAGGCAATTTATAATGTATAATGCAAAGGAAGGCATGCAAAGTCTTACAGTCTTTACCACTTAAACCTGCACATTGTTTTGACCCTGAATAGTATTTTCTGGAGAGGAGTCTGAGGGGAGATCTTATCACTCTCCCCAGCTCCCTGAAAGAAAGTTGCAGCAAGGTGGTTGTTGGTCTCTTCTCTCAAGTAACAAATGATAGAAGAGGAAATGACCTCAGGTTTAACCAGGGGAGTTTCAGATCGGACAGTTGAAGAAACTTCTTCACTGAGAGGGTTCTCAAACAATTCTAGTGAGGTGGTTGGGTCCCCGTTCCAGGAGGTGTTTATATGACACAGAGATGTGGTGCTGAGAGATAGGGTTTAGCACCAGGCTTGGTATAGTTAGATAATGGTTAGACTCAATGCTTAAACGTTTTCTCCATCCTGAATGATTCTATGGTAATCAGTCCCATCTCCACGGTACAGATCCCTCATCCAGAGCTCTGCCAACCAGGCCATTTCACAGAAAAATCAGAAAAAGGTCTAGAGAAACAGAAGCACATATCCTCTAAGTTTCTGAAGGAGCAGAAAACCCCTTCCTAATAAGCAAAAGTGAAGCTTGAGAATTGTTCTGGAGCTGGTAGCCCAACAGAAATCACAGCACTGCCAAGCCATCAAAAGAAACCCTTTTTTCTTGAAGATCCACAAGGATGGCAATGAATGAAGGGATCCTTGTTCCAAGAAGTGGTCACTGCGTCCACACACAACCTTATTGTTTTGTTGGGTTTTTTTTCACCTTGCTAAAGCTGCAATTGAAGCTCTCCTCTGCTGAGCGCCTCCTCTGTTTGCACTGTTTGAATACCTGAACATCATCTCTCTTAGCAAGATTAAACTCATGTAACTGGCAGGGATATGCCACCAGCTCATACACAGAAAAATTTCTCTGGGAAACTTGTCTACTCTTCCAGATATAGATACTTATTGCAGTGATCAAGGTATCCCTCCAATCTGTTTCTGAATGCATTCTCTTTTTGAGCTCTCTCCTCATAAGCAAATTTGCTGGCACTCTCATCATGTTGCTGGCCTAGATTCCAGCATGGATTCTACTGATAGCTCAGAGATGGACTATGGTCCTTTCAATGTGAGCTTGACAGCTATGAGTAGAAGAAATAATACATTTTTAAAAGGAATATCAAGATGACAGGAAGTTATTTTCCCTAAAGGTGTAATATTTATAAGGCTGTTTACCAGTTTTGCCAATGAGGTCCCTCTCACAGTGTAGGTACAAATTGTCACCTGCTGCTCTCAGATTGTTAGCTAGCACGTGTCTGGATTAACACATCTAACTGGAACGGGATGCAGAAGGAGTTGCAAAGAGAGTGGAGAGACTAAAGCACCTGAGTGGCACAAGTGAGCACAGCACAGCATATTTTGGACACCAGCCAGTGAGACTATGTTGAGTTGAAAAGCAGGAAGAAAAGCTTGCTTGAAAATGATAAAATAAAAATCAATGTGGCTTGTACCTCAGCAAGTAAAGCCCTTAAACATCCAAGTGGGAGACAGAAAGGAAAGATACACAGAACACAGAGTCTCCTGCTGAAAAAATAAATTTAGTTCTTCAGAGGATTACAGCTTCCTTTACTTACAACTTTACAGAAGAATGATGACACTCCACTACTCCTCAAACCTAAGAACGAATCAAAAACTCTTGGAAACAAGCTGTTACCTAAAACTTTTCCCCAAACTATACTTCTTCCCATAGCTGCCACACAGAAGCCACCCTTCCTTATGGAGCTGGCAGCAGAGAAAGTGCCCTCACAAATACCTGTCATGCTCACTACACACTTTTGTGATCACAAAATTATTAGTTTACAAATGGAAACAGCTGCAGGAGTGAGGGAGCAGCAGCACATTCCTTGAACTCTATTATTCCCTTGCTTTCATCTTAGCACCAGGAGATGCATGCAAATGCAATGTGCTATGTCTTTTTGAGGCTATTCATGGAAATGTTTTGGTTAGAAAAGACCTTTAAGATCATCAAGTCCAACCATCATCTAACTCAACCAAGTCTAGAGCTAAACCAAGTCCTTCAGCACTTTTACTTTAAAACCATAGTTTCTTTTGTTACTTTCAATGCCCTGTTTGCATATTCCATGCTGCTTAAAGAGCCAGCTTAAAAGGCCTTGGCAGAGAACTTTTTAACCCACACAAATGTTGCCAATTGTCCCTGTGGAAACCAAATTCAACTTTTGCAATAACATCAGAGAGTACAGGAGGATATCTGAAGAAAGCTGTGTCTGACCAGAGAAATAAGGTGTGTGGCAGGAGATGTAGGTGAGGAGCTAAGAGTAAATAAAGGTTCTGGGAATGAAAGAGTGGTGGTTCTGGGGCTGTGTCAGCCTTTCTGAAGATGGAAGACAGCCTTTCTGGGAAAGTTCTTCTTCTCTCTCCACAGCTTGCCATTTCTCCATCCTCTGAAACTACACTCCTTGCTTCCATCCCTTTTCATCTTATCACCCTCCTCGAGAAAAGGCCGGAGAAGCTTAAGTGATACTTTGAAGTACTAGAGATCAGCATTTGTACATCTTCCTGCTGTTGACCCTCTCAAATGCTCCCACCTTCCCATGGCAGTGGCCAAGAGCCAGTCAAGCACAAAGCAGGGATGGACTTCCCATCTGGCATAGACAAGGCAGGCAGCACTGGTAAGCACTTCTTGTGGACCATGGCAACCACGCATGCATCCTGAGTGCTTCACCTGTGATGGCAAAAGCCCTGCTGAGCAGAGGATGCAAGAGGACCAGGACAGCCAGGCGTGTCAGAACTGCCAGGGAGTAGCCACACCTCGATGATGCTGGATTCTGCTCTCTATTAATAGGGCACCAGCTTCCTGCTCCAGCAAGAGTCAGAGATGCTTTGAAGTAAAATCGGCTTTTCCGGAGACTGATCAAAATAGAAACCCAAGCTGCCTAAATCTGCAATGGAAATTTCAATCAACACTCGAGTTTTAAAATAAAATTCAGAATCTATTCTCGTTCCAAATGAATTGATTAAAGAAATCAGATACACAAATAAGTCTTTTGGTCGGCTTTTGCTTTACGCCAGCTCAAATAAAACTTCCTGTAAAATGAGTGTAAAAACGCTCAGCAATCCCAAACCCTAACTCACGTCAAGATACTGCTGAAGATAAAGAAGTCAGGGTGCTGAACAGCCCAGAGGAAATAAAGAATTGCTAGGAAATCTATACAGGTAGAGACCCCATTCTCCAGCTCTGGGGGCAAAATTCAGCCTCCCAGAGAGTTAATGATCAATGGGCTAATAAAGTGCGATTGATTCATTGATAATGCGGCGCTGCCTTTGGGAGGGGGAAGAAACCATCTCGAAAGACAAGCGAGGCAATTGTTTGCTTTCTGTGGTGCTCACAGAGTGCCCTGCGGTAACCTTCGTGCTCTGAAATCCTCATATTGGCTATTCCGAAGTTGGGTGCGGAGCTGTGCTTTCCCATGGCTGCCACTAATGACTTGCAGCTGTTGCTAATCTGTGCCTCTGATTTCCTTTGATTACTATGTGTATTGATGCCTGTGGTAAATAGGCATCTGCCAGGTGCCAGCACAATCAGGGGGAAAATATAAAAAGTTCCCTGTTTCAAATTCAATGTGACATTGTGCTTGTCGAGAGGCAGCCGTTTAACTATTTAAGGGGAACAGTTTCCTGGGCTCTTTGCTGGCCTCCTGGCTATGGAGGAGATTCTCATATATTTTGGTGACGGCAACCCCCAACTCCCTCTCCCAGCCCCAGCTGTAGGAAATAGCCACAGGGAGAAACTGGTGGTTACAGGAACCATCCCAGCCATGTAACAGCCCAGGACATGTGAGCTTGGCTCTGCTATCCCAGAGGACGAGGGTTCTCTGATGCAGCTCATCATCCCCCAGGCACAGCATCCCAGAGCCACACAAGGACCTGGGCTCCCACATGAGGACTTGAGATGGCCACAGATTGCTGCTTCTTTCTCCTCCTCACACTCTGCTGCTTTGTGCCACACTGAAAGGCAGCAGGGCACTTTTGCTCGCAGTCCCAGAGTAAAAAGAGCAGCAGCTTCCCACAGCCCATTAGGAAAATATCTGTCTTGCTGGCAGCCAAGGCTAATATTAGATTTTCCAGAAGGAAGCACAAGGATATCACAATAAGAAATGTCCCTGGAAGAGTTTCCCCAGCAGGCTGCTGTAGCGGGACCTGTGCTTGCATTTTGCCTTAGCCCTAGATCCCCTTCAAGCAATTTCTCTGGGCATGTCTCATTCTCCCCATCACAGCAGCCAGCTGAAGATGCCACACAGCTGTTTCTCACTCCCATTCATCATCCTTCTTCCTGGGAGCAGGTAATTATTTCCAGCTGTTAATTATCCAAGACCATCACACCTGACCCATATTGTTTGCCTTTCATTTGCACCTCATGTGCAGAAAATAAATAAAGGAAAGCCTCAGAGAGGCACCAGTTATATGGCTGGAGAAAGGCACAACCCGCTCTCTCAAAAAGCTGCTTTTGTAGTTCTTTTCTTAGGAGGGGGTTGCCATTTACTTTTGTGCCAAGTTACATCAGGACAGTGGGGAACCCGTGAAGCACAGCAAAGGACAAGCCCTTTCCTCACAACAGTGCGGAAGGAGAGCCCCTGATATCCAAATTTGCTGTAGGTAAAGTGTTTAGGTTTACGCTTGTTCTACTCCCCTATCAGAAAGGAGTGTTCATCTTAGGAGAGGCCAGTGCTGCACCTGAAAGCCAGAGGGTATGTAATCATAAAGACCATCTAGACCAACCCCCTGGTAAAGCAGGTTCACCTAGATCAGGTTGCACAAGAACGTGTCCAGTTACATTCTCTGAAGCAGAGCTGTAGCTATATGCTGAATTTTCAGACCTCCTTCCCACTAGGAAAAGGAGCCTGAAAATGTAAGTAACATATCCAAGTAGCCATGCACAATTGCTGTAACTTGAGCAGTTCACCTTAGCTACCAAAATTAAATCATCTGATACAAATCATTATTATATCTGATATTATCAGTTTTGTGGAAAGCAGATCTAACTCCATAGAGATCTTTGGAAGAAGAAAGCTAGACATGCCTATCATCCTAAAACAAGGTAAATAAGATGCCTTAGAAATCAAAGGGCAATCAGCCCTATCACTCTTTTTCAAAGAGTCAGGACAACAGAGGGAATTAGAGACAAGCTGATCCGAGTGCAGAAGGAGAAATGCCCTTTGCACACATGCCATAGTACACAGCCCTTTGGGGATGTGGAGAACAGCGTTTTGAGCTAAGGAGCAGGCTACAGGAGACAGGGATTTTGAATAAAGGTACAACCTCTTGCCTGATTGCTACAGAGTGTAGGATAACACAACCTTCTAGATGGGAGGCACAAACTGACTTCAGAGACAGCTGAGTTCTGTATCAGCTTTTTCTTCTGAGGGGAATAACCTGAAAGACCTCAGCTTTTGGCTTTGGCCATAGTTAGCTAATGTAGTTGGTCATAGTTAGCTAATGTAGGAAAAAAAAAGATCTGTTTTGGTAATTGTCAGTGAACATGAGAAAGCAAAAAGTCTGCTAATAGCTATGAGTTTTGTTTAGCTTAAAGACTTGGTGACTTCGTGCTTGGGGCAACACCAGTCCTCGAGACTTCAGCCAAGGAAGACCTCATGCTCCTTCCCTTTTAATCAACACTGCCACTTCAGCCTTCTTCTGAGCTGTAGAGCTGGGCACACTCCTAGCTTGGAGAGGAAAAGATATACAGTAGCAAAGAGGACACAGCACAGTTCTTGGCACTTCCCAGTTAGCATGTTTCAACTGACTTTTGAAAGTCACCTATCCTTGTCATGATGTGGCTGGGGACTCAAGGGGGCAGGAAGGTTTTGCATTTCACTACAGACTCCCAGAGGTTTTGCCAAGTATTATTTAGAAGGAAAACAAGAACCCAGTAGGGCTTCTCTTTTGTTTCAATCCTGCTCTGGGCTCAGGCACCTGAGCTGGCAGCTGCATCTCTCTAATGGCACGAGGGAGAAAGGACATTCACACTGTCATCCCTGTCGGCATATCCTGTTTCTGTAAGCTTGCATCTTGTAACTAGCCTAAGCTAGTCAGCAATGTGGTTCTCAAGGAGAAGAAAAACATCCGAACTTTGGCATCAAAACCCCATTGGAAACCGGCTGCTGCCTAGAACGTAACTGAGCCCTTCAGCTCAGCTTTCACTACAGTAAGATTTCCCAGGAGAAAACGCTCAGAATATTGACAGCAAGGAGTTTTCTTTGAATTTATATTCTTGGAGACCTGGATTTTGCAGCACTGAAACACATACTCCCCACCCATCCTGCTTGAAAGATATTCACAGCCCAACACCGCCTTTGCTGGGAGCACGCTTCTGTTCCCAGCCTCTCCCCAGGCAGATTGTACTTATTACCCCTTGTCTCTTCTATGTGACTCCTTTTAAAAAGGGAGTCTGTAATTCTGGTAGCCACCTTTTATGTGCTGCTGTGTGCTAATAAGGTCTCCCCTCAGCCTTCTTTTCTCAAGGCTAAGCAAACCCAGTTTTCTCAGGCTTTCCTCATATGGCAGGTCATCCAGTCCTCTCCTCGTTCTCTCACCAGTCCTCTCAGCATTCCCTGGATGCTTTCCAGCCTGTCCATATCTTGGGAAAGATATGCAGGGTACCTCTTCACAAAACTGAAGTGTGGATCAGACTAAGACAAAAAGTCTGTCCCTGCTTTTGGGGAGCATTCAGGTCCTGGTGATGGTAAGACCCCTCTTCAAAGCTGCAGGCTCCACAAAATAACAGGATGGGACAAGTTGCCTGGCAGTGTACAGATCCACTGCTCAGCTTGCCACTCTAATCTCTTTCCACCATACCTAGGAAACGGTTATAAAGATAAAAGAGAAGCTGGAAACTCTTATTGTATCAAAGCAGATCTGTGGTATCCAGATTTTGTGCGGTTCTATTGTATTCTCCTGTGCTAGCTCTCTATTTTTAAAATCTGAGCTAGGAAAAATAAATTACTCTCGACCCAAGTGTGTAAAAGAGTTTTCTTTCATACTGGCATCTTAACTTTATCTGATAATGAGACTCAAGTAATTTCCTTGACTTTCAGCTGCAGTAAGTAATGAAACAGTGAAATCTTTCTTTGCTGATTAACAGTATTAGGATTCTAGGGAACTGAAGCAATTCTCCAGTCTCAGGGAACATTAGATATTTGCAGGTAATCCTAACCTCCTTGTGTCCCCTCTGCTTCCACAGCTTCTGTCTCATTCAATGTTAGTTTAGCAGCACCGCAGCAGAATATAAATTCCCAAATCACTAGACTGGTTTAAACCCCTTGAGGGGGGGAGTTTATGGGATTTGTGTTCTTGTTTGCTGGGCTTTCAAATCCTTGAGGGACACAATTTTGAGATTTTCTTCAGAAGCAAGAGAAGAGGCCTACTTATTCTCCCTTCATATTTCCAGCTGTGTCATGTCATCCAAAGTACATGGAAAGTCAATGAAAGGCTTTCTGTTAACTTGAATGAGCTCTTGAGCAGTAGGCTTCTGGTCAAACATCTGACTGCAGTTTAATCCATATAAAAGCATATCTGCCTACAAGGCTATAGCTGTGTTCAGGCCCTGCTGTGAATCCACATCATTTTTAATTACATCGAAACTCCACATCTTCTCTTACAAGTTTTCACATACATCACCACGTATTCCAAGCCTCAACACCTGTGCTTCGCAGTGAATATCCACCCATTCAAAGTGGCACAGCTAATCTCCAGTTTTCTTTTTGCAGCTGGGAGCCACAGGCAAAAGTGATCCCGTTTTGAGAAGAAGTGTTGTAACTGAGACCAATTATGCCAATAACCCATGGCTGTGTCACAGAAAGAATAACTTGGTAGAGAAGCTATTTGGCAAACAGCTAAGTTGTTTTGGGGCCCTGTTGGATACAAGTACCCAGGCTACAAAAGATGCTGGCTATTCCTTCTCTTCACTGGCAATGAGATGTATTTCAGAGGCTAGGCATCCAAAAAAATAATAAAAATACAAACACAACCAAAAAAAACCCCAAACAAACCCCATGCTCCAAAAAGGCACCCCAAATGTTACCAACCACTCAGCTGCACGCTGCCATAAACTCTCTCTTTTCAGTCCAGACAATCATACAAGAGGTTTTGCCTTGTCATCAAATGCTGATGTTTGTGGACTTGCACAGCTTATGGTAACAGAGCATGGTGTTAAGTCTCAAGTCTGTGGCAACCACGTGCCTGTCTACAACTGAAGTCAGTTGCACATACTCATGCACAAGCCTACTATTTGGGAATTAATTGAATAAGCTTTCAAAAAATAGTTCAAGTAAATTAGTTCCTGACACATTACACATCTTAAGCTTTCCATTTGTGGCCTTTCATTCATAAGCGATCATCTACAGAGTGAAAAGAAGCACACTTCACTCTAATTAGGGAGGAGCTAATTATCCTCCATCAATTAGATCCTACAACACTTATCTGTAAACACTTGCTGGAAAGGTACATAGCAGATTAGGGACTGAAGATCTAATTAATAAGGAATAATGAGCTCCTTCCTGCATGAGGTGGATGTGCTCTCACTCCTTGAAAAAGCCCAGTGATCAGAGCCATAAAGCTGACCACAAACACAGCAGGAGTCGTTTCATATGTAAGAGTCTTCTGATTTTTAGATCCAATGTGCATGTGCTTTCCTGATTTTGCTGTGCAGCAATGCCACACTGCTCTGCATGCTCCTGACATTGTCTTGTCTGATGGGCAAACACACCCAGGCTGCAAAGCCTTTCCCAACGACAGGAGTTGCGAATGCTTTGTGATAAGTAGGGACCGTGGACATGTAGGTGCCTCAGACTCTCTCTCATGGGTCTTCTCTGCCACTAGCAGTGTTGGTTTCTTCTTGCTCTGGCTCAGGTCACACATTTGTGAAGTTTTTCACACTCACTATTCATCAGTACTCTGTTTGCTCCTCCTCTTTGGACAGAACAGAATTTCACCTCTTGGACAGTGTTTTCTGTGCCTTACTTCGCCTTCTGAACCCTGTTTTACTTCCACCATTTGCCTCTGTCTTACTTAAAATGTTTTTATGATTGTACTCTTCTCAACCAAGGAGTTGGCACTGCAGAGCTGAAGGGATTACTCCTCACCTACATCCTCTCAGAGTGAGGTTTGCCCCCTTTCTTCTATTGACAGCAAACATGCCACCAACAGGCCGAGGCCAAACTAAAGCAAGTCCTATGCTACCTGAGGTCCTATCATTATTTTTAGGCACACAACATATTCATATACCAGTGAACTAGTGACATAACTGGATATAGAGGTTGACAAGAAACATCTGAAGGGGTCCACTAAGACTTCAACAGTGTAGCAGAGGTCACACCTCTGAATATAGACACTTACACACCTGACAACCATTCATTTCTCCTTCACAGTGCTTTGCTACACATGTATGACAGTCACCAGAGTCTTACTCGAGGCAAGATATGCTACATTCACCCTTACCCATCTGGATGATCATGCCATGAGAGGAAAGAATTGTACTGGTTTAACAAGATTTGCTCATGACAAACCCATGTTGGGGTTTTAATAGTTTAAATTATCTTGGTACTTTCAAGAGAGAGCATTAAATAATTTGCTCAGGTATCTTTCCAGGCCTCTGTGTTAGATGACCTTGTTAAATATTTCCAGGCTCTCCTTTCCCAATGTTTTTTGAAGATAACCCAGGGTGATTCCTCTCTCTAAACCTCTAAGATCTCTGAAGTTAACTTCTTTTTCACCATATTCTGCTGATCTAAATACATGCAGCTTGTCTGTGTTTTAAGTGCTTTTGACCAGGTACTTGCTTCACACAGCTGAAGAAAAGGTTGACTTTTTCCAGCCCTTATGCCTGATCTGCTATTTGTATTTCTTTTCATTCAGCTGAAGATGTATATTTTCCTCTGTCCATTTGTAGAAATGTAGCATTCCACATTTTTGCCTAATTGGTTTTGTATGTGGTTTTCTGATTGCACCTCAACTTGTTTATCCTGCTTTGTTGCAGTCACTGTCAGCTACGAGTCCCTGCTCCTACCTGTCACATACCTGCCTTTGATTTCTAGGACTTGGCTCCTGGTGCAGTTGGACGCTTGTCTCCTGCTTGGTTTCCTCTTTCTTTCACATCAGGATAGCTTACCATTCTGCCTTTGTTAACAGTAGTTTCAGTAACTGACAGTTCATTTATCTACAGGATTATCTTCCCAGAAGACACACATTTACCTGTTTCCCAGGCTTGTTGACGTCTGCTTTTAGAAGTTCATTAACCTTTTTCTGCTCCTTTCTCTCCTTTCTTTCCTCAGAACAGTGATTCTGTTGTTTCATGGCTGTTTTCACTCCAATTGCCTTCTACCTCTGATTTATCTCCCTCCATTCCTCCCTGCAGAGCCAAATCTTAAACCAGACACAGCTCTGAGACTTTCAGTACTACAAACCCTGAGCTCAGATTAACAAGGAAGGTTAATAGACATGCATGGAAGCAATAATGTGGTGTACAGTCAACAAAGTGTCTCCACCACAGTGCATCTCTTAGCCTCCATCCAATGGAAGAAGCACATCGGGTTATATAGTACAGCCAAAACTTGGACACCCTTAGAAATTCTCTAGCAGCATTTAGTTAATATCAGAAAATAGATATTTTATAGATCAATATCCGTCAATCAAAAATCCTATGATTGTCTTACAAAATTTGCTCTAGCTCATATCAAAAGTCTAACTTCAAAGCCTTTGCTAAGTTAGGAAAATAATTTTTTTCCCAAGGAATCATTGTCTGAGGTGACATAGAAGTAAAATACAGCTAAGAAGAATTCAAAACCCCCAAAACCACCCTGTTAGTACCTGCCCTCTTAGTTCAGGAATCTCCACAAATGATCACAAGAGTACAGATGCTTTCTAAGAGGGGCCCAGATCCAGGCTGCATCAAGCTTTACATCCAGCAGATTTTGTATGGGATGAGATGCCAGAAAGCCAAGGCATGATCTGGCTGTGAGGAGACGGGCACTAGAAGTGCCAGGCTACCCCAAGCCCATGCCTCCAGCATATATGGTCATTGCACAAAATCAGCATTACTCCTGGGGTGTGTGGAACTCTGCACCCACAGGAACAGGTAGAACAGAGGGATGGACAATGATTTAATGTACACAGAAGTTTCAGGGTGGTTTTTAAGGCAGGAATGTATGACAGAGCTCTGATCACATTCTAGAAACACTGAAACAACCAGGAAACAAAGATAATTTGCCACTTCTGTACAAAGCAATCTGAGTAAGGCCTCAGCTAGAGTGTGGTCACCGGTTTTAGGTATCACAGTTCGATGAAGTTAAAGACTAAGAGATAGCAGAGAGCCACAGGAACAATCAGAAACAAGTCCTGAAGGGATTGCTTATGAGAAAAACCAGGTTAAACAATGCCAATTTATTTAGAGAAAATTGAGACAAGCACTGGAAAGAGTTTAAATATTTTTATCCAAGAAAATCTATTTTTCATACTGAAGACAAGGAACAGATGTCCTGCAGCACTACATCAGTGAGGGAAAAAATAAAGTGAAACAACAGGAATAGGATTATTGTGATTAAACACAGGTGTCTACGCTAAGCATCTTCTGCTGAAATCAGTATCAGTGAAAGCTAGGGTAAGATTCATTTGGTCCTCAACAGATCACTGCAGACAAATTCAGCTCCACTGAACATGGACACTAGATGTCCACTGAACATCGCAGCAGCCAAGACTTCTAGACCAGAAGAACAAGTGAGAAGTCAGCAGGAATTACTCAAAGCTTTCTAAGGAGGGCAGCTGGCACAAGAGGAGGTAGCCAAGCAAAGCAGTAGAAGCTTCACGCCTTTTAAGGTCACTTAAACAAGCCCTCAGCAGAGGTTTCAGAAAAGCCAGATCCTCGTTTGGAGAAAGGTGTCATAACCTAGTCCTGCCCTTACCACCCCTGGTCACCATGGGTGGAAGGTGGCCATACGAAGGTTCAAGTAACTCCCTTGGAGTAAATGAAGGCAAAACGAGACCAAACGGCTAAGGAAAAGGGTTTCTTAGATTGAACCAGAGCAGAGGGGAAATGGGATAGAAAAGCAGTGGGGGGGGAATACATATCAGAGAGAAAGGTTATCACCATTTCCCTGGCTTGAAAACCATGGTATTGTCACAGGAGCAGTTCCAAGTTTCTTGGTGGCAGAGACTCCCTAGCAAGGGCACCGAGCACTGCACTGCTGAATAGGGACATGGCTATTTTTAGCAACAGTGTGAAGCTATAAAAGGTGTCACAGTGTGGTGGGGAGGAGGAGAATGGACTAGGAGAACTAAGTGAGAATAAGAATAGAAGCAGCTGCTAGAAGAGATGTGCTGGAGGCTGCTAGAATGTGCTGCAAGGAAAGGGCTGTTAAGTGATCTGCTGGGCTCTGAGAACTGGCTACTAGAACTCTGCTTGAAGAGAATCAGATAAGGAAGAATCTGCTATGATCTACCAGTGATATGCTGGGCTAGGGCTGCTGCAATGGCTTCTAGAAGAACTCTAGTAGAAGTGAATTGGCTAGAAGAATCTGCTACAGGCTGCTAAGTATCAGCTTGGGGGGCAGGGGTGCGTGTTAGAATCTGCTGTTAGAATCTGCTGTGGAACTGCTGAAGAAGATCTGCTGAGAAGAATCTGTTGAGGACTGCTAAGACGAGGTGCTCTTAGAACCTGCTAGAGCTGCCGAGAAATGCTGATGCTGGGGATCCCTGCTGGCTCTCATCCCTGAGAGCCATCACCACCCCAGAGAGCTGCTGCCACTCCAGAGAACTGTCATCTTTCCTACTGTCCCCATTCGTGTGGTTGCAGCACATGCTCCCTACAGATCAGATCACTGTGGTTACTATGCCTGTTGCCTGTTAAATAAAGTGGTTTGGCACTTGGCTCCATTTGAGTCTCAGTTCTGTTCCCAAGAATGTTGTTAGTCACACTAGAGATCCAACTGGGCATCACTCGGGAGTTAAGCTCAGCCCCCAGCCCCCTCCAGCCCCTCTGACATCTGAGGACAAGCTGGAAAGCAAGGCAGTTTAAATTCTGCCAAATTAGCCACCATTGGATCATGACACCACGTCCCTCAGCACCACATCTACCATATCTTTTAAATGCATCCAGGGATAGTGATTTCACCACTTCCCCAGGCAGCCTGTTATGATGTTTGACAGCCCTTTCAGTGAAGCACTTTTTCCTAATGTTCAACCTAAACCTCCTCTGCTGCATCTTGAGGCTGTTTCCTCTTGTCCTATTACCTGGGAGAAGAGACTGACATAAGAGATAAGCCACAGCTACATCTCTACACCTCCAACTGCTGCCAAAGGCAACCATGCAAATGCCATGACATTTGCTGACATCAGTCCTAGCACACCCCCAAACATGCTGGTAAGAATACCAGAGATTGTGGGAGAGATGCCCACAAGAGAAAATGAGGGAAGGCTGGTTTCACAGAGGTGGTTTCATTCCAGCCAGAGACCAGCATATTGATGATGTCCAGCGCAACAGGCACAGAGAAGCTGGGACTTCTTGGGACTCTCATTAAACTGTCCACCAAGCAAAAGTTTAACTGAATTGAAAATACTTCTACCCCAAAAGTATTTCCTGAGTGTGTCCAGGTGCAATTGAAGGCAGTGTTTATCAAGCCTCTTAGTAAGAAGAAACTCAATTCTGATTTTATGTATTTAATATGAATACATAAAATAATTAGCTATAAGTAAAAGAAGGCTTCAATGAGAACACAGGGACTGCTGAAATACAGACATTTTACCAATCAGCCCTGAACTGGATGCTCAGGTAGATCCCACAGACAAAATCAAACCCCAAGAAAGCCATTCTGAGAAGGACATAGATAACACTACGCTGATACTCCAAGTCTCTGGTGAATTTGAGCCAAATTCCATGACACTTAGGATTAGCCCTTCCTTTTCCATGCTTGCTCCCACAAGAAACAGCTGAATGGCACCAAGGCCAAAAGAAGAATTATCACTCTACAGATCTGGCACATCCACACACCCAGGTGCTGTGTGCTGCCAAGCCACCACTACAGAGCCCCTCTGCCACCACAGATGCAGAAAAGCCGAGACCATGACCGTTGGCACACTGGCCACTTACACCAGCGTTCCAGCCCCTTCTGCAAGCATCTGCAATTTGGAGAAGGTTCAAGAAATAGCTGATCTCCGATTTTATGGGTTATTTAAACAAAAGTTTAATTCAGTAACATTTTTAATTCACCCACAGTTAAAATCTGGGTTTGTCAAACAATTCCCCTGGGCAGGGCCATTTCCTTTCTCAATGAGCAGTTGCCAAACAATGCCCAGAGGCAGAGTTCCCTTAGGGCAGAAAGCAGCTAATGCTACCAAGATGGTTCAGACTGGTTAGGATTCCAGTGTCAGGAATTTGTCTCTCTCTATCTGCCACAAGAATCACAGAATCGCCAAGGTTGGAAGATCATCAAGTCCAACCTGTCACCACAGACCTCATGAATATTAAACCATGGCACCAAGTGGCACATCCAATCCCCTCTTGAACACCTCCAGGGATGGTGAATCCACCACCTCCCCAGGCAGCCCATTCCAACGGCTAACAACTCTCTCAGTGAAGAACTTTCTCCTCACCTCGAGTCTAAACTTCCCCCGGCACAGCTTGAGACTGTGTCCTCTTGTTCTGGTGCTGGTTGCTTGGGAGAAGAGACCAACCCCTTCCCATGTCAAATCACCATTACTTTTCTTTCAGTGACCTTAAGATGGAAAGGGGCATTTTCAAGGGCACAACCATTCTTGTTTGTGTGAAAGTGAGCTACCTTCAGACCCACAGATCACAGGGAAATCGACAAAACGTTTGTGTCCATATAAAAGCACTCATCGTTTTTTAAAGACTTGCAAGGAGAAGAAAGCCAGTCCCTTGACACCAAGTCAAAGAGAAATGCCACTCCGTGTGGATGTGGCTGCCGATGCCTCTGGCTGCTCTTCTCACTCCGGGAATGCTCCAGCTGGGAAATAAATTGATCACGATGTTAGAAACCCACACGGTCGCGTTTGCTTTCTCGGCATATATCCACCACTAGAGGTCATCGCGTATCGTCTCCGCGCGAGAAGTTTGCCCTTAGCTAAACCCCGGTGGCTTAACATGCCAAAAAAACCCCAACCGCTCTCCTTGAGGAGTTCCAGCACGAATGGCTGATTAGAGACGACTGGCAGAAACGTCAAGCCTACGATTTTTTCTTTCTTAGCATCCAACCCTCAGCCTGGGGGCTTTAGGTTTGATACACAAACTTAATCTAAAGTTTCTTGTCCAATTGATATCTCCTGGCATCCTTCCAAAACAAAGCCACGCTACTTTTTTTCCCCTTTTTTTTTAATCCATCCATTTAACTGGAGCAATGTCAGAGGATCATGGTTTACCTGTGTGTGCTTACAACTGTACACCCAGACTCCAGAGGACAGGCGTGTTTTTCTGCTGGACATGCAAATACAGCAAAGCATTTTCTCAGATGGTTTTAGTTAGTCTTACAGGGAGTTTTGAACTCCTGATTTTGGTCATGATGCAGCTGGATGTGAAATTAATCTGCACGTTTGCCATGCACATGGCTCCTAACATGAGGAAAGGCTGTGAAGGGGAGTTTGTACCCAACGATTCTGTTTTCCTCTGCCTCAAGTGTGACTTCACTGGAGTCAGCTTCTGATGTGTTTTGGGATCACTGAAGTCAGTTAGTCATTTTTATGTCCTCAGATGTACCAAGGGAGGATAGAGAGCAAGAACTTGAGTGTGATTTCTGCTAGGGTCTGCTTCACAGCCCTTACTTGCAGCAAAAGGTAAAAATTAACACAGAACAGTTCTGGAAATGTAAAGAACCAGAATCCTTTGCTACCAGAGAGGAAGATATTGCAAATATTGGTGTTTGATACCACCAACATTTGAGACTTGTAAACCATCATCTAACACCTTTCTAGTGCTGTGTTTTGCAGTGCTGTAGCTGGGTGTTGATAACACACCAGTGTTTTTGCTACTGCTGAACCAGCACCCAGGCTGTGCTTTCCCAACATTTCCCCACCCCAGGAGTACACTGAGGGGTGGCCAGGATCTTGGGAGGGGACACAGCCAGGCCAGCTGACCCAAACTGGCCAAAGGGGTACTCCATGCCATATGATGTCAGCTCAGATGTACAAGAATGAAGTCTGGCCATGCAGCATGGGTGTGCAACAGTGTGAGGTTTGGATAATACTCCATGAGAAAGGCTTTTCCACTTATAACTTGTCATTATTAAATCTGTCAGGTGGTGCATGCCCAGGGTTTTGTGTTTGTGGGCTAAATTCCTCCATTCCTCCACTATCTCACTGGCATGAGTTGAAGTGTAAAATTCATCCCTGCACAGTGGCTCTCAGTCTTCAATTGTGACCAGCAACAACTTAATTGATGCAGATGATACTTTTAGCTGCCCTGCAGTACACGAAGTTGTACACTGCTCCAGAATTAAATCCCAGATGTGGTGTGCTTGGATGTTTTACAAAGCTGTGCTTCTAATGAGAACAGCAAAGAAACAATGCACAGTCCATCAGGAGCTGGCTGGGTGCAGCAGCAGCTCTGTTGCCCCCATGCTGCATCCTCCACAGCAAACCAACATACAGCCAGACATAAACCCCAAAGACTTGCAGGAATGTCTCTCATGCTTCCTACTGGGAAGGAGGAACCAAACACCTGCCAAACAGGGGCTCATAAAACCCAGGTAGGCTTTATTAGTTATGTAGTGCCATGGTATGTGCCAGATAAGGAAAAGGGCAGCCTATATACATAGAGCAGGAATGGAAATGCCACATCTCACCATGCAGCATAGTAGGGAAACCATTCACCTTGTGGAAGTGCACTGTTCTTTGGAAAGAGCTTTGCTTTTGTGTGCCTTTCACCCTCTGAGAGTCATCTGCACATCTGGCAGGAAATTTTTTACTTCACCTCTGTCTGCTTTTGTACATCCCCAGTGTTCAAAGCATGTAGCAAGCCTACCATGGTGAAGAGATTCATCATCAGAGAGGGAAACTATTACATCACCATCTCCTCATGAGGCTGTGTGACCCATGAGCAGCCTCAACTCATCACTCTAATCCCACCCAAATGCACTGCCAGCTCCCCTAGGTCACACACACATCATCATCATGTGTTCAAACAAACCTCCAGACTCCAATGAAAGGGACAGTTATCTCCAATTACCTGGTAATAGTCTTTAATATATTATGGATGGATAAACAGTCACCACCTCTTTAAGAGTATTGCACATTTGCTCTCTTTTGAACAAGAGATCATTAACCTTGTTTTAAAAATACACAGGTTGGAGGGCAGTAGTTTGAGTATTATATTCCTGTTTGGCTACATGCACTGCCCTTGGTGCCAGCAGTTTATATCCTATCAAGGATTTAAGCTCTTCTGGGATTACAGCAAGGTTTTCATGATGGCTGAAAGCAAGGGTCACTCCAAGTAATTACTGCAGCTGCCCCCAAAGACACAGGCAGCAGAAATGATTTATCACCATTGGCACCACAGTTCCCTGAGGTGCCAGGGAACAAAAAAGACTGAAGCAATGGTAAGGGGGATACCTGCAGTATTTCTGCACATCCTGCTTTCAGCAGCTACAGCCCTCATCATGGGACTCACTACAAAGCATCAGGCCATGGAGAAAAGGGGTACAAGGAAAAGACTTCTCATAATATTGTTACCATCACTACTCTTGTTTGGAGATAGAAGGGAGAAGCCTGTCAGGTAATTACAGGATGCAAAGGTATTATCTCTTGCTGAGAGTATTTTGTGACACAGGAGAAGGGTTTACATACCCATAACATATTTGTACTGGGATGAACAGGCCACAGCAGCAGCACACATGAGGGAGCTTCAGTAAACTTTACAAAAATGTCTCCAAGGTATTCTAAACCAATAACACAGTGAAGACAGCTAGTAGATGGATTACCAAGTTTTAAGGTGAAAACAGAGTGAAGAGTAACTGTTGTCATCTACCTGGACCTCTGTAAAATGCATGACACTGTCACACATGACAGGCTGCTCACCAAACTGGAAAAACATGGACTTGAGGGATGGACATTCACTAGATAAGCAATTAGCTGGATCACTGCTCTCAGAGTTGCCATCAATGGTTCAGTGTCCAGATGGAGACCAGCAACAAGTGACAACCTCAGAGGTTGGTACTGGGACCAGTACATCTTTGTCGGTCATACAGATGGAGGAATTTAGTGCACAGTCAGCAAGCCTGTGGAGGACTTCAAGTTGTGTGGTCCAGTTGACACACTGGAGGGGAGGGATGCCATCCAGAGGGACTTGGACAGGCCTGAGAGGTGGGCCCATGCCAACCTCATGAAGTTTAACAAGGTCAAGGGCAAGGTCCTGCACTTGGGGATTTCCAAGCACAAATACAGGATGGGCAAGAGGTAGCTTGAGAGAAATCTTAAAGAGATGGACTTGGGGGTGTTGGTTGACATAAAACTCAACATGAGTCAACATGTGCTTTCAGCATAGCTTGGGTTGCATCAAATGAAGTGTGACCAGCATGAAGAGTGAGGCGATTCTCCTCTGTACTCTGCTGTCTTGAGACGCCACCTGTTCTGGACCCCAGCACAAACAGGGACATCAAACTGTTTGAGCAGGTTCAGAAGAGGACTGGAGCACCTCACCGGGTGTGAGTCTGGGAGCTACGCAGCCTAGAGAAGAGAAGGCCCTAAAATGACCTTATGGTGGTCTTCCAATAGCTGAAGGGGGCCTACCAGAAAGCCAGAGAGGGACTTTTTACAAGGGCTTGTAGTGATAGGATGAGGGGGAATGGCTTTAAGCTGGAACAGGGGACATTTAGACTGGATATTAGGAAGTAATTCTTTACAGTTAAGTGTAGTAAGACACTGGAACAAGTTACCCAGAGAAGTTGTGGATGCCCCCTTCTTGGCAGTGCTCATGGCCAGGTTGGGCAGGGCCTTGAGCCACCTGGTCTAGGGGTCCACGGTAGAGGCATTGGAACTAGGTGGATCCTTAAGGTCCCTTCCAGCACAAACCATTCTATGAAATCATGGAGTAAGCAAAATACACAAAAGCTTCTCCCTTTGGTTTCTGTAGAAAATCCTCATATTTTCACTTTGAAGCTTGAGAAGAGTCCAGTTATGAAAGTTAAGAAGCACCAAAAAACCTATTAACCTCCTTGACATAGGAAGGCCAAGAATTCTCCAATGCCAATAACCCATCTCAAACAACCAATTGGTGCCTTGTTTGTCTGCCTTGTTAGGTTTTCCTTGTCCCTCCCCACACAAAAAGAAAATAAGCTTATGGGTCATGGTATATCATTATTAGGTGAGCTTGAAACACTTGAAAGTTCCAAAATAAAGATGCCTCTCTCTTTTTTACTGAGATCTCTCTACTTTCTTCAGCAATATTTTTTTATCTGGGCTTTCTCCCTGAGACTGTGCAGACATTGAAAGAACATCCTTAGGAGGAAGCCAGCAAATACAGGCGAAGCAAACCTGCTCCTGGGGCAGCAATGCTGCAGGAGTAAAAAAGGTAGCTTTAATTTTGTCTCTAGAAAAATACTCAATGGCAACCATGCCTCGTGACTAATCACCCACCAAAATCTCTCTTAAAGTGCCACGGCTGCTTTGCAGGAGATACAGCGAACAAAGACAACCATATCTCAGAATTATTTTCCTGCTGTTTAACTTTGCACGTTTAGCGGCTCGGTTGGCAGCCTGAAAACACACACAGGCATTTTGGGACAGCTTTAGTTAGTCCTGAAAGTCACTAGATGGCAGTAAGAAACTGTACTTGGCAGCCTAGTAGGCCCCCCCCCCCCTCCCGCCCGCACTCCTCAGCTGCTCCCTGCTTGAGGGCGGTGTCAGCCCTTGGGGCTGACAGCCACCTCTGCCCGGGCGTGCTAACCCCTTTCAGCCCGGGAGACCCATCCCCTTGGGTACAGCTTGCTACCTTACAAACCCCAAGAGTATCCTTCGTGCTCACTAAGTTCAAACAGAATCATAGAATGCATTGAGTTGGAAGGGACTTTTTAAAGGTCATCTAGTCCACCCTCCTGAAGTAAAGCACGGACATCCTCAACTAGGTCAGGTTGCTCAGAGCCCCATCAAGCTTGACCTTGAATATCTCCAGGGACAAGGCCTTCACTGCCTCCCTTGGTAACCTGTTTCAGTGTTCCACCCCTCTCAAAGAGCTTCTTCCAAGATTCCAATCTAAATCTACCCTTCTCATATTACTTGAGCATAATAAGTTCCTTCTAAACACAAGGAGGGTCTTCCGTAATTTAAGGGTGACAGAGCACTGGAACAGGCTGCCCAGAGAGGTGGTAAAGTCTCCAACTCTGAAGACATTCAAAACCCACCTGGACATGTTCCCATGTGACCTTCTCCAGGTGAAATTGCCTTGGCAGGAAGGTTAGACACGATCTCTGGAGGTCCATTCCAACCCCTACTATTCTGTGATTCTCCCCAGAGTCTTCTCCTCTGCCACCTGAACAACCCCAACTGTCTCAGCCTGCCTTTGTAGGAGAGACACTCCAGCCCTCTGATCAGTTTTGTAGCCTTCTTCTGCACTCTCTCCATCAGATCAATGTCCTCTTTGTGTTCAGGGCACCAGAGCTGGTCACAGTACTCCAGGTGAGGTCTCACCATAGCAGAGTAGTAGAACCATGTGTTGCGGGGTGCTCCAACCCCGCCTTCCTCGACCTCCATCAGTGGAGGCTTGAATGAGGGAAGACAAAGGTGCAAAATTGCCTTTCCCTCCCCCTGGGGGACAGGTAAAAAGGAGCATATTCTTCCCCCTGGGAGCTGAAGCCCCTCACAGGTATTTACCTGTGGGGGGGAAGCCCACACTGGGATTTGGAGCTGTGACTGGCTGGGTTCTTTGCACCCAGTGTATGTTGGCACTGGACACATTGCCTAGGGAAATCATACACAGAGTGGCCAGAAAGCAGCCTGGGCTCTCATTTTGGCTCAGTTTTGGCGCTCGTTTTGGACTAGCTCTGTTCTCACTCTGGATTCATGGCAAAACTGGAGAGATCAGCGCTGGGCCCTGACTTCTCCCCAGACCTGCCTACCCTGGGGTCCTGCTCCCTGCCTGCTGCTGGAGTGACCCTGCCTGCTGTAACACTGCAGCTGTTGGCTGGCACAGGCCGGCAGTGCAGCTTCCCTCGCACTGCTGATTTTGGTGGGTCCCTTTTCCTTTGGATTTGAGCTGTGTTATCCACACATTGGATTATAAACTTGCAGTTCTGGAGCCTGCCACTGAAGAGAGTCCTAGGGACTATCTCCCAAATCCTGCTCCATCCTGGTGAGTACAACCAGCATTCTCTTCGGCTTTCCCTAAGGTCCTGGCTTGCCTCTGCTTTTATAAGTGGGGTAAAGTTATTTTGTGGCTTGGCCTTTTCCATTTTCTGAATTCTCTAAATTGTACTGAAGTTGCCCATAAGCATCCTGGTAGAATTCATGAGTAAATAGAAGCTGTAAATAAATTTAATCCATTTTGTACATAATTCTGGGGGGTTATAATTCCAAAACACCATGTCTCTCAATCTGCTGGCCACACAAACCTCACAAGTTTCACAACACAGGCAAGTATTGCCTCTCCAACTAGTTGAAGAGTTGTCTCCATTTCCAAATTACCCTTCCTGCCCTTTTTATTCCCTCTGCCCCATATCACTTCTTGTCTTCTCAGCACTGAGTGTTGTAAATCCAGATGGTGGAAAGAGGCCTGTTGGATCAGCCTTCACCTGCATCTCCAGCCCCCCCCAAATCAAGACCTCCAGCAGGAAATACCATCTCAGAGAATCTTTCCACTACCAGCCCCTGGTTTCTCCAGAAGATGGTCTCTCAAGCTGTATAGAGAAACAGCAGGGGTCATATGCACACAGTTTAGGACAGCAGAGTGCTGGTGCTCTATGCTGTAAACCTTCCTCAGCTACTGTCCATCTCATCTCGGCATTGCCTTCCCAAGCCAGGCCCTTTTCAAGGCCCTTCAGCCCACCATCAGCCCCAGCTATGATCTACTTTCCCCATCTTTCCCCCTTTGAGGAGGCTGTTTTCTCTGGGCAGCTTTTTAAGGATGTTCCCTGACACACTCGCTTCTTCAGTTCAAAGGGCTCTTCTTCCAGCAGCCTGTATTTCACTTTATCTACTGATTTGCATGACAGAATTGTCTCCTGCTCCTCCAGTCATCCCTTGGTCCTGACACCTAAAGCAGCACCCTCCTCACCAAAGGAGAGTATGTAACTGGGATGAGCCATTGGGTTTGTTTCACTGTTCACTTACAAGTCACAGGCACCTGCTGTCACCTGCCAGGACATGCATTATGCATCATTTACCCACATGATATCCCATGACAAGCCTTCTCAGGAGCCAGGAGGGTCACTGCAGCCCTCCTCCACATCCCACTTTTGCCAACACACTGGGGGCCTCCTATCTGAGGGTAGAAATACAGGAAACTGACACTGGACTCCAACTCTCCTGCAGCCACAACAACTAGGAGCAATGAGGTTGCTCACAGGTTTGATTTCTCCAGCTTTATTTTCCATATACAAGCAGGTACCCAGCTGTGCAGCCTCTCAAACCACGCACCCTTTGTGAGCCTCTTGAAGCAATGACAACCACTGGCTACCCTGAGAAATTATTTGAAGGGCCATCAAGCATTACCCAAGAGAAACTGAGGAGGTTGCACTGGGGTACATCATCATCTATCATGCACCATTTTAAAACTCATCCCTTAGGTAATGATGACAGGACTGAGATGAGCTCTTGTTCTGCATCAGCACAGTGCTTATGTTCATGCCATACAATATAAAACACTGCAATCAACTTCTGCAAGCTCTCTGTCTTTTCCTCAGGGGCCCTTAACCCGCTAGGACCAGCCTTGAAACTTTCCCCCCACACTTGGCCACAGAAAGTAAACAGAAACACACAAATTCATTATTCCCTCAGTCTCATGTCCATAATACCAAACTTGCAAAACCCTTGCTGGCAGTAGGAGAGATGATGAACATCTCTTATCTGATGAGGAATGAGATCTGATGGACAGCCAAAGCTGAAGTTACAGTTCCCTGTTGATATCAAATTTATTTAGTATCACAGGCACCTGTGTCAGAGAGGGACTTGCCTTCCCAGAGTAGTGGAATGGTGATCAGAATGTGTTGCTGCTCCTGTAAAAATCAGTCAGGGCTGGAAAAAGAGGTGAGCTGCAGATATAACTCACAACCAGGGTATGTATGATAAGGGAACACACTTCCCTGTAGGGCACCATTACTCTTTGTACTGAAGAAAACCTCATGGACACTCAACTGCTGTATTCCCCCAGCCTGCACAGCCTCCAGGGTCTGATGGAGTTACTCAGGAATTAAGGTGCTTGTTGTTTACACAGCAAAGCCACCATTAGCCTTTCCTTGATTTTAACTGGAAAGCTGGGTCCAGACAGACATTGGTAACATCTAAAATCCATGGGCTCAGGACCAGGAGGAGACAGAAGGATGGAGGGAAGGAAGGCACCACCCTCCATTCCCTTGTGTGGCATTAGCAACAGATGAGGCTGCTGGAGGCAGGCAGGTGTGCAACCTCATCACTCTCCATGCCCATCACTACAGTGTTTTTCTCCTGCAGCATTGCTGTGCCACAAAAGTTTACATATGGGCACAAACCTGGCACAGTCCAGACTGCCTGCAGTGGGACACACACAAACATTTAACACTAAGCACACCCACAGACCCAGGCCTGAGGCCATCCAAGCCCAAAGAAGAGGGATGAAATTCCTCAGAGGGTTTATAAACCACTGGAAGCTTAGAATCAGGATTTTGCTTTCAAATAACTAAAACACATGCTCAATTCTTGCTGACTTATGCCCCATTGTTTACATGCATGCTCCCTTCTTTTAATGCTTTTTATCAATTCCACATGCTTCAGCTCTGGCAGCTGAACTAAGTTGTTCTGCAAAATTAGCATTAAAATATTGTAGCCTAGCATATCACTCCCAGGAATTTTTTACCTACATATAGAATCAATAAGGTTGGGAAAGATGTCAGAGCTCATCAAGTCCAACCTGTCACCCAACACCTCATGACTAACTAAACCACGGCTTCAAGTGCCATGTCCAATCCTTTTTTGAACACCTCCAGGGACAATGACTCCACTACCTCCCTGAGCAGCACATTCCAGTGGCAAATTACTCTTTCTATGAAGAACTTTCTCCTCACCTTGAGCCTAAACTTCCTCTGGTGCAGCTTGAGACATGCATTTGCCTTTCCCTGTTTTGAATGTGTTTTTCTTTCTTCCTGATTTTGCAATCAGGTTTGTGTTTTCTCTGCAACATATTCATCCATCTAGAGTTTGCAAGGGGCTTTGGAGAAGCTGGGGGAAAGGGCCTTGCCCACCAGAAGCTGCTGGTGAACAGAGAAGCTCTGAACAGAGCCCTGGAAGGCAAGAGAGGTATCAGGGCAGCAGCAGTCAGGGTTCTCGCAGCTCTCTTTCCACTTCCAACCCCTTCCTGGACATATTACTTGTGAATCATCTTCTACATGCCCTGTGGAGCCCAGGACACTGGGAAAGGTTGCCACAACCACACTCATGCCCCTTGTGTTCAAATATCTTCCCAAGCATCTCTGAAGCCTCAGATCCTTCCCTTCCTCTCTGCCTTTAGCACCCCTCTGAGAGGTCAACCCTCTGAGCCATTCCCACATGCACAGAACAAAATGTGGCTGGCACCAAGCACAGCACCAAAGGAAAGCGGGTGCCAGCAGCAAGAAACTGGCTGTCCAGTAATTGCTTCTTGCACATGCCATGGCACCTTGGAGGCTGGGCACAGTATCCTGGAAAACCAACGGTGCAGAAGCATCAGCACATGCTGGGCTGGGCCGTCACCTGCTAAGCCTCCACTCTAGGGGGTAAGGTTGTTCTCAGTTTCTCTCTAAACTGGTCTCATTTTAAGCACACTAATGGTTTTACTGGCTTGTCTAGATGTGATTGTGTCTTTGTTGAAAGAAGCTGCCTCTTAGATGGAGGGAAGAAGTAAAACAAGCAAATACATAGCAAAACTCTCAGTTCACCTCACTGTAGGAAGCCCTTGTCCAAGCTCCATACTAGCGATGAGGTGATCCCAGCCAAGCTCCGGCGCAGCAGCACAGCCCTGCAAAGGAGACATATTCACCACCTCTCACAGCACTCAGGCAGAGCAGTCCTCTAGAGCAGCTGTACCAGCTAGGCCAGTTGCCAGATTCAAATAGTCCTGAAGTGCTGCAAACATGAATCTCTTCTCCAAGCCGGCACTTTGCCAGTCCCCATCTCGACAAAGCTCCCCTGCCCTTGACCAGCCTCTCCACCATGTCAGAGGACACAGACACACACAGAGAGCTGAGGGACTGCCTGGGAGGCAAGCAGAGGCAGGTCACTTCTCTGTCTCCACAGGATTCACATGCTGAACCATAACATCAGACATCATTTCTGTGGCTAGCATAGCTGCTCCTGACCTGCAAACTAAACAGGTTGTATCTGGCAAGCACAAATGAGTGTACCCCAGTCACTCCTGCCAAGGGTACACCACAGAAAACCTGCTCCCCAAACTAAAAAGATTAGGTTTTGAGCAGATCTGCAGGCACAGAAGGAAGGAAAAAGAAACATTAACTTTGTCTAATTGATTTTATTTTTAATACTTTTGTGTGTGTGTGTGTTAAACAGTAAGAGAACACCCTAGTTAGTGTTGCAGTCACTAGCTCTTAGATGCCAGTTAGGCAATGTGTATTTTGAAGCATTTTGGACCAGAGTCCCCACCACCTGGGCTGTCACTATCAGGCCAGCTCAGTACAGCTATTATTTCATACCCACACATCCCAACCACATCAGTCACTGCTGTCTATGACAGTGTGAACCTTACAGCACACACCTGGAGAGAAGAGGCAGAAAGAAAACCTACATGCATCAAGATCTGTACGAGGGACCTGACATCAGAGAAGTTACTGAGTCACTGCAGTGCCCCCTAAAAGGATGATTTATAGGATATCAGTGATCACTCATCTTCATAAATATACTAATAAGATGGTCACATTCACCAGGTGAACTTCAATCAGAACACCTTCATCTAACTAGTGTCTTTACCTAAGCTACAGGCAATACAGACTGAAGTCTCAGAGTGGGGGACATTCAGTGCCCACTGCAAGCTTGAACTCATGACCTTCCCATTAAGGGTCTTATGTTCACCTATTACCAAAAGGAATATTACACAGTTGCTGAGAAAGGAAAGTTTTCCTACAGCCACCCCAAGCCTCCACCCTGCCTACCAGAGTCCTCCTGCAGCTGAGTACCCAAGACTATACACCAGGGGACATCAGGTGATATGAAGATAACACAACTCAGAAGAAGAGACCAATGGAAAACCCACCCAATCCATGACTAGCGGAAGTACTCCACTGGTTTCTGAGCCACCATACCTATACTGATCCCTGCTGCTCTTCCTCACCCAGCTGAGAGGGACTTGAATCCAGGTGCAGCCCAGAGCATCCCTGTTACTATTTTTAAATCATTGCCCCTGAGGAGCCACAGACAGCTGCCTCCCTTGTTGTATCCATACTTGTGGGTGACACAGACTGGAGGCCCCAGGGCCTGTCACATTTTACTTGTTTGAATTCATAGCCTGAGCAAAGCTGGAAGTTTCCTTTCCATTCCAATTATGTTGTTTAAATGGCATTATCCCCCTGTAGCATCACTGGCACTATAGTAGCACATACTTAGCTGTCCCTACAAGGCTTCTCCAGCTGGAAGACCATCAGGAACAACATCCCTTCCAGGCAACAGCTAAACACATGAAGTTTTAGGGCAGCAAAATTGAATAAAATATATCCAAACCTAGATAAATTTCCCTCTCTTGGAAGTGCAAGTCTTCCCTTCATCTTTCCCATTACATATTCCACCATCCATTCTGCCTGGGGGTCCCAGAGAGACCAGAAAGAAAGAAAGAAAAAAAAAACCAACTAAATGGGAACAGATAAAGCTAAAAACCCTCAAAGCCTTCTCAAGAATCATCCAGCTGAGCTAGCCTCAAGGCCCTGAACTACCTCCTCTCATATCTAGAGTGGTGCTTCTGAGCACCTTCACGGGACATGCCCAGTGTCCTCTGAGGCCTGACCTGCCGACCCCCATCTCAGACTTAACTAGACAAAGAGCTACTCAGGCACACTCACCAGGGGAAACCCAACAGCTCCCGAGGCAGCTTCTCCACTAGTTGTGATGCTCAGGGTGAGAAGCAGCTGTTAGAATGGAGCAGAGCCTCTTGCTTCCCACAGCCAGCAGCAACACAAACTACCCTAGGCACCTGCCCTCACCTGGGATTAAATTCAATTCATTAGCCAAGACACAGGAAAATTCAATTACTCCCTAATTGGTCAGTCCTCCAGGCTTTCTCAAAGTCTGACATTTTGACACTGGCATGGATCTCAAGAAGGCAAGACTATGAAATTACCCACTGGGCCTGCTAATGGACTGTGCTAATAAGAGAACAGCATCAGGAAGGATTTTTCAATTCTTTGCTACATGGTGCTACTAAGGAAAAAGACCAGGGAGTCTCTTGCTCAGAAGCTGCACTCTAACCCTTCTGTGGAAACTTTCTGCAGCCTCAGTTTGAGAAGTCAGATATCCTGCAGTTTTCCTTTTTTAGCTAAAGTATGGGTTTATCTTCAGACAGGTGTGAGCACTGGGCTGTTGCTCATGAGCTCTAAAACCTAGCACATATTCCAACATCCCTGCTGAATTTTAAAGTGTACCTATTGCTAGGTGCCCCACTTACTAGACCTGCTTTAGCTCAGGTTAAGGAGTGACAAGAAAAGATTTGACTTTCATGTTGAATATCAGTAGAGATTTGTAGCCTTGAGTTTGCCTGTCAGATATCTATGAGGCTCAGCATGACAGTGGCTGGAGACATTGCTCTCTATATAGGTGCTAACAAGGCAGGCTTTGGGTTGAGAAGCTCAGCCCGAGAGGTCCCCTGTGAGAGCTTACCATGGTACAAAATGAAAAGTGTTTGCTCTGAAAAAGTAGGGGTTTGTGGGTGGCTTTGGCTTCTCATTTGTTTGGTTGGTTTTGTATTTGGTTTTGGTTTGTTTGATTTGGTTGGTTAGTTGTTGTTTAATTCTGAGACATTCCTGGAAAGCTCTGTAGAAATAAAAGGGTGTTTGTTACAATGTTCAGTGATGCATTTTCAGACTGGAAGTGTTATGAAGCTTGAAAGAGAAAGGAGCTGCCATGCAGGCTGCAGGCTTAAAGGCTGCTGGGAAATGTTCTTGCAAGGGCAACCCTTCTGGGTTCATCAACACATTCAGAGGAGTAAACATCCCTAGGAGGAGTCACAGGCCCCATGGAGAAGCATGACAGAATGATGATAGGGTGGGCAGCAGCAGCTGCAGGGTCACCCCAGAGCAAAGATGTCAACTTGCTTACTGGCAGACCAGAGGAGGTGTTTTATGAGGGTGGTGTAGTTGGTGTTTGTCAAACTGGAAAGTGGATCAGGCTGAGGGTGGTGTTTAAGGCAACACTCGCCCCTGTAAAGAAGGGGGTGTGGGTGAGAGAATGGCTGTTAAACACACAGAGGTTAAGAAGGTAAATGACATCTTTTGTAACCTCAAAACACGAGGAGTTTAAAACCCAGGGATTTGGAATAAGAGGCTGGTGAAGAAAAGTGGCCTTCATGGCTAGGAACTCTGGGGCAAATTGTACATTGAAGCCATTTAATTTTTAGTTTTCTTTCTTCTTTTCAAAACTGGTTAGAAGATGTTTAGGTCAGCAGGAGTAGTGGCAAGTGACAGTTCTCCAGATGCATTAAGAGACTGAATTGAATGTGGTAATTACTTCTCATTTTTGTTGAAGAAACAAGCATGCATAGAAAAAGATATCAGCACACGTAAGTTGTGGGGTCCCTGGACATTCAGCTCTCATGACAACTGCACAGATTCATCTGAGCTGGAATTTTTTAAATGTCAGAGACACTCAGAAATGTCTTTTTTTTTTTTTTTTTCCCCTATTTTGTTGTTTTCCTTGGGAAAGAATTGCTGAGGTTTTTCTTGAAAGTTGCCGGGTGAGGAACTGGCAGTCACCCATCTAGCAGGTGGGGAGCTGGGCAGTTTGCCCACCACTGGCAGCTGGTAGGCTGGCAGGGCACCAGGTATGTTAGCTGCCAGCAGCTGGTGTCCATCACGAGTCTGACAGAACTGACACGTTCCCCCTGCAAAACCGGTTCCTTGGTAATCAGCAAGATCCTCTGAAGGAAAAGCAGTGCCATGCCGGAAACCTTCAGTCAGCTGCAATATGTCACCTGTGTGCCCACGTCCCACTGCTTTGGTGAGCGTTCACAGAGCCTTGGCAGGAAATAAAATACCATCAATGAGACGACTCTGTTTAAATGGAGCAACATCAGTGCTGAATTTACTCTGAGCAAACTGGTGAGGGAAAAAATGTACACACGTGACCAAAGTTTTGAGCTGTAGGTGACAATGGTGACATTCTCCTCGACCCTCATCCAGGAAATGTGTCCTCAGGAGCACAACTCTCGAGACCTTTCAGATAACTTTTTGAGATGAAAAGCCCCACAGATGGTACGTTGGGTTTTCAAGGATGTCACCCAGGTAGAAACTTCTACCTTTGGATGCTGAGTGATTGTAGCTGAGGTGAAAAATCACAGTTATCACAGTATCACCAAGGTTGGAAGAGACCTCCAAGATCATCGAGTCCAACCTGTCACCACAGACCTCATGACTAGACCATGGCACCAAGTGCCACGTCCAACGCCCTCTTGAACACCTCCAGGGACAGTGACTCCACCACCTCCCTGGGCAGCCCATTCCAATATTTAATAGTAAACATCAACTTAATATGTGATGCTTAAAAACACAGCTGTGGTTTTGTCTTGTTAAGCACTGCAGGATGTGGGTGTGTGAGAAAACTAAGGAGCACATCTGTCTGAAATTCCATGGCAGGGCATAGTTTGATTATGTCCTTCAGAAATGCAGAGCAGGAGACCAAACTATTACAAAGACAGGGAGGCTTGAGGGAGCAAGGGAAGCAAAAAGGTAGTCTGAAGCAGCAGACTTCTCTTTGTGCAGCCTTCCATGTATGCCCCCTCCAGCCTAAGGTCCTCTGGATTATTCCTGGTAAGCTCTAGGTTGCAGACTCCATGTCTGTGCAAGGGAGTAGCTTTACAGTAACCCTGCACCCCACCTACAGAGAGCAAACCCCTCTGGCGCTGTGGTGTCTGCATTCAGCTAGCCCAGAGCTAACTCAGAGGCTGCCCCACTCTCTTTAAGATGATTTTAATGTCATTTACTTTTGAGCAAGTAACACTTGAGGTTCTGATCCCACCTCTTCTTTCCCTTTTTATGCTCAAAATCCCCATTAAGCACAGTATCACAGTATCACTAAGGTTGGAAGAGACCTCGAGGATCAAAGCACCCCACATGTGTTCAGTTTCTTCCCATAAATGTTCTATGTTCATCTTTTTAAAGGCACTTAAGAATCACAACAAAGTGAGACAATGTCTTTACACTGATTTTATCATGTTGGACATATGGCATTTTGTAACATTTTAAGAAACAAAAACCCAAAGTAAACCTTGAAGGTGGAAAATAAATACATTTTTTTCATGAATATATGCAGAGAGAGTGCAAAAAATTGCATCTGTAAAATGCTTAAATGCTGAATCATACAACAGAAAATTTACAAGAGCACTTACTTCTTTATACATGTCAGCTTTCCTCTTATAAACACAAAAATATTTTAACAAATCTTACAAAGATCAAACCCTTTTGCCCTTCACCAGAAGAAAAGTGGTGAAGAAAGTGTATTACCTGGAGGAGAAGAAAAAACCACCCAGATAAACAAATTGTAAGCCTAAACAAGTACCAAGGAAACAGCATCTAGATGACAAGGATTTCAGCCCTGCACACCACAGCACAGGACATGAGCCCCCAGGGAAGAAGGGCTGGCCCTGCAGGGAGAAGCATGATTCCTCCTGCTGACACAAAGCTGCTTTCTGCTGTATCACTCACCACATACACCAACAAAGTACCCTTTATTTCAAACACATGCATCTGAGGGCAGCATCAGTCCAGCCAGGAGACCTCAAACTGGGAAGAGGTGGAAGTGCTCCAAACAGCCTGGCTAAACTCAGTGCTTCCATCTGCAACACACAGAGCTAAGCACTGCCTCAGAGGGGGCAGGACAGAGGTCCATGGCTGCTGCCAGTTCGCCCCAGTACTCAGTGTCAGACTCGGACACTTTGAATCACACACATTTAAAACACACATTTGTTTCAGAAATAAGCAGTGTTGCACCAGTCAGTTCTCACAAGGTGACCCTTGGTGCCCATGATGCCAACATCAATGTAGTATGCAACAGTTCTCCTTTTCTTCATTCACAAGACTTGCTCACGGGGCAAAGCAAATGCTTGCACGAGCCAAGCTCCAAATAACTGACCAGAAGTGAGGTTTCTTTGAAACTGAAAAAAAGGCCAGTAGCACAAACCAGGAAATTAAAGGAATAGAGATTTGCTGGGGAATCTGGGGAGTTTTGTGTTTGGGTAGTTAGCTTTGGAAAGGGCCAGCTGGAGACCTTGAAGAAACTCCAGGATATGCACACGCACAGTGAGACAGCCCAGCACCAGGGCTGCAGTGCTGTACAGCTGGCAGCACTCCTAAGCCACCCAGATCAGTTCTCTGTGCATCACACCCACTGCATGGACCCCAGCAAACCACAAAGCTTAGGCACCTTCCTAAAATTCAAGCAACTCACACATTCAACCTGTCTGGGATCTCCTGGCACATGGCCACCAGAAGCTGCTGCTTCTGCTTAGGCATCCAGAAGGCACAAGCAAGTGACTGAAGTCCATAATTTTCAGCCAAGAAAAGACAAAGCCACTTGGGCAGAAGGGGAAAGAGTGGGTTTGTGTCCTCTAAAAAGCTGGTGGACCTTGTCAACCAACATCATCTTGTATAGCCCAAATTATGACAGTCATTAAAATTCCTGGTAGGCAACTGACTCTCCTAACAACAGAAATTTGCTTGATTCAAAGAACTAATTAACTTGAGGCATCATAACAAAACCTCTGATACAACTGAAAAATAAAAGTAAACTTTTGCTGTGGGTTGCACCAAATCATAGGAATTTACCCTTTCAGGAACACCACGACCTTCTCCATGGGAAGCAGAAAAGAAAGTGATTCCAGTATGAATGGAACTAAAAGAAATCTATAAAATGCTGTTTAAAAATGAGTACTTTATAATTACTAATTATAAAATACATGTGAGTAGTGTAAAATGTAGTTCTAAATTATAAAAACACATTGGTTCTGGGTAGCTTGAGTGTAGTGACACAAAATGGACCTTTGGGCTTTCTGTTCAGCACAACTGTTCATCTCAGTCTCTGTTACTCTACTAACTAGACAACAAATAAGTTAGGCTGAAGTTTTCCAGAATCTTAGCAGTAAGGTAGACCACAGTAGAATCAACTCTCATTATTCCAGAAGAGGTAAATTTGCCCACCACATGAATTAGGGAATTAGGGTCTGATCCTGCATGCTCAGGTGTGAGATGTCTTTACAACCAGTACACTCTGTTGATCTTTCCTATTGATGCTTTTTAAAATTATCTCATTATATAAGGATGCCTTAGAAGGATTCCAGGGGGGCTTGAATCCCAAAAATATGAAGCCACACAGAAGATAGGGGTTTTGATTTAGGCAATAAAAATATGTATATAGGATGTCATAGTATCTGTCAGGCTTGGAAGAGACCACAAGGATCATCTAGTTCCAGCCCCCCTGCCATGGGCAGGGACACCCCACGCTAGATCAGGCTGGCCAGAGCCTCATCCAGCCTGGTCTTAAACACCTCCAGGGACAGGGCCCCAACCACCTCCCTGGACAACCCATTCCAGGGCTTCACCACTCTCATGGTGAAGAACTTCCTCCTCACGTCCAGTCTGAATCTCCCCACCTCCAGCTTCATTCCATTCCCCCTAGTCCTATCACTACCTGATATCCTGAAAAGTCTCTCCCCAGCCTTCTTGCAGGCCCCCTTCAGATACTGGAAGGCCACAATTAGGTCACCTTGGAGCCTTCTCTTCTCCAGACTGAACAGCCCCAACTCTTTCAGTCTGTCCTCATAGGAGAGGTGCTCCAGCCCTCTGCTCATCCTCGTGGCCCTAATGTCAATTTTTCTTTTCCCAGCACATTTCCAAAAAGGTCTGCTCAACAATAGCAGCATTTCTCCTGTGAAGCTGAAAAGCTGTAGGGTTTCTTTACCTATGAGCTCTAACAAAGCAGTCCTTATTCAGGTCTTTCAGGACAACTTCTTCACTCTGAATGAGTTTTTCTAAACAAGTCACGTTTGGGATTTCTATCTTTGGCCATTTACCTCAGCATCAAATTTCTTATTAAAACCTGTGAGAAAATTGTTGGAAGGTTTTTATCCTCATACAAAGAAATCTACTAATTTCACTTCAAGAATCTTTGGTCTGAGAGAGTGGACGAAAAATAAGATCTCAAAAGGAATTTGTTTGAGAAAGATGAGAGTGACTGGGAGAAGGGAGATTACAGTGCAAAACAGACTTCAATTTTTTAAAGTGGTAGGCACTATAACACAGCCACCCTCTGTGGTAACAGAAAACAGAGCAGCCTAAAGCCAATTTCACTGTCCCATTGTGGAAATGCAGAGGATTTCTGCCTACTTGTATATCTTCAAGCAAATATAAAGGTAAGATCCAGCTACCCTTAGCCCATTTGAGTAAAAGTTTTTAACTTATCTTTGGACTTTATATTACTGGACAGACAACAGTAAATAGCATTTAGCATCATTAAAGCACTGCAGAAACATTAATTACTGCTACCCCTCATGCCTGTCTTTGGGGTAAGTAACCCCATCTTTAATAAATTATCTATTATTGAACAGAAGCAGTAACTATACCAAACAGTTCTAGAATAAATACTGCAGGGAAGTATTTATGCTATAGCATGACAGGTATTTTCCTTTTATTGACAGGTGACTCTGTAAGCAGGAATTATCCTCATTTTAACACATGGACATGATATGCTGGCCTGGATCCTCAGCTATATTTTATACAGCTTCAGAGACAGCTGGGAAATTACAGTGAAGTATGTGGCCATGGAGAAGTGCAACCAACTGCAATAAAAATCCAGATTTCCAGCACTGGTCTCCAATTTCAGAATCTGACCTTTAAACATTTAGAGCCCCATTTTCAGAAGGGCTGAATGCCCTTGCTTCAGAGGGAATACTGTAGTTGTCACTTTTGTTTCCCAAGGGAGAGAGATGTCTGTGGACCACTGTCAATGCAATGCAACCAGCCTAAAAACCCCAATGTGTCCCTCAGTTAAAGGCCCCAGGGCAAACTGGTGATGGAGGCAGGGTGGGTGGTGTGCTGTACAGCCCTGAGCTCTTCCCTGGGTGCTACCCCCACACCAGCCCCCTGCCACAGAGGAAAGAAGCAAGATGGTAAAAAGGGTGAAAGCCTGGTACTAACATGCACCACATCACACTGGTGGAGTTCAAGGGTGGATTTACAGCTACATTCATTTAGAAGTCACAAGTAGTTGGAGTCCCCTTTTTTTCCCTCTAATTTGTGTTAGCATTATTTGTCATGCTTGCAATGAGTCTCTTACAAAGTGACATTTTCTTATGAAGTTAAATACCAAACTGAAAAAAAAACCAACAAAACCCAACGCTGTAAAAAGGTTCTCACTAAACTGGTTCTCTGGACCAGTGGTGCAAAATAGCTGCCTTCTGGAGAAGAAAGCAACAGGCACCACTCCTCCCACCACTTCAGCACAGGTACAGCTCCAGTCAACAGAGTTAACATGTCCAAATGGGTTAAGTTCTCAAGTGTTCTCTCCCATGGTGCACTGGACACAGGCTTTTCAAGAAACTCATCTTCATAAGACTTCTCTTTCAAGCTCTGAAGTATTTCAGTCTTGGTCAATTTGTTCCATCTACATGGCCAGTGGAAGGTGTGCCTGTAGCTTCTGCTCTCCTTATCACACTGTTACAGAAAGACCTCCAACTAAAGCCTGGGCCACTGGTACTAATCCACATATGAGCTCCTTAGATGCTTGGGTGGACATTCTGGTTGTGCTAACACCTGCCTACTGAATTTCTACTGCTTTTGGTGCCTCCGCCAGGCACTTAGACTGGCACCAGCAATAAAAAGTGCACGTGGAAAAGACATATATCCCTTCTGCTCTGTAGGAATTAGCCTCTGAAAGGAGTTAATCTGAACTCAAACTGAGGAATTAAATGTAAATGGAATAATGTTGTTTTTCCAGACTTTACATGTGTGTGCAGTGCTTTTATAAAATATTATCCTTCATATAGTTTAATCAAATTCCCACTCTAGGGAGAGATCTGCATTGACTGTAAAAAATACTTAAGAAACCAAAAAAAGGTTGAATTTGCACTACAATACAAATGGTGACTTTGTGTCCATTGGTGCATCCTGGGCAAGACAATTGCTATCAGTTGTGTTTCTTTAACAGAGGAAAGAACTTGGCAGCTTCATTAACAGAGCAATATTAATGAATAAAAAAAAAACAAACCATGAGACACCTTAATTCCATTAGGCAGTTTAGCAAAAAAAGGATAAGGCAAAGAGGAAGAGGACAAGGAAATAAACCAGGCTAGCACAGGGTGCATTGGTAAAGCCACGAGACGTGAAAACCCCACAAATTTTAACGTGCAAGGGATATTGGTACATTGCAATGCTCGTCTGTACAGCTCCTGTGTCTTTGTCCTTGAGGCTTCCTTAAAGTAAGATTCTCAACTGCAAGTTCATAAATAAAATAGAAATGACAGTAGTGCCATAAAAACATAGGTAGAAAAACAGCACAAAGCCAAGGGCTGGACACTCTAATCTGTCACAAGTACCCTCTAGCTTTATCATTATCACTCTTAAAGAAAACACATAAAGAAAGCATTCTGTTTATTATAAATTGCATTTGCCTGCATTGCACTCTGTATTTAGAATGTACTGACTACCTTTCTGCTTCCCTTTGAAGCTGTGGATGGAGAATAAATATAGCCTTTCAACACTGGCAGTAATGCCTGCCCTCCAGTCACGACTGGTAGCAAAGTCAGACAGTATTTATAAAAGAAATCAGTTAAAAAGTAAAACAGACAATATAATTTAAGGCTTTTGTCCCTGCTAGTCTGCTCAACAGACTACACTTTCTCAAAACAAGAACATTTACCACTTCTGTTACAGTAACCAGAGATCAAAGTTAAACACAAAAAAGGTCACATTTACGGCTGCCAAGAAGGCAAAGTTCCCGAGGCTCAGCCAAATGCAATAGCAAAGATGCTCTTGACAACACTCCTCAGGTGCCTTGCTTGGAGGAGGGCAGATCAGTGGAGGGTGAGTGTGACACAACACTCAGGCTGAGTACCTCATTTAAAACCTTGCAGCCCTTATCAAAAGGGGGTTGGAATTACAATGGATTCTATAGTGCAAACTCGTATCAATTCCCACAGATAATGCACAGACGGAAGTCCAGAACTAAAGCCATCACTGGCCACTGTTGTCAGGAGCACCAGCCTTTAAGGAAATAAACACCAGGGAGCTAAGCCTGGGGGTGACTCCAGCTCTTTAGTGAGGTTTCAGTGAACAGGTATAACGGAGAGGGGGAATCAGTTCAGTGGTGAGGCACCAAATTAAAATGAAGGGTTCAATAAATTACATCCTTTCAGATTTAGAGTAACTAAAAATTGTTGATAACGGAGTTTGTTAACCTTGAGTGGGACAGAAAAAAATACCCACTTCACTTCAGCATGTTCATAAGGTTTAAAGGAGGGTTTGGCTTAGCCTGGTCCGAATCAGTCTTTAACAGGGTACTTGCTGCCACCTGATGTACATTGTTGAAAAAATACACTGACCATCACCTAGAAAAGAAACTGTGCATGATGTACTTGGTATATCCATGCACATGCAGCCACCCTACATAACACATAATCAAGATCCCAATACCACACACAAATTAGGAGCTGTATCACAGAATGGTAAGAATTGGAAGGGATCTCTGGCGATCCAGTTCAACCCTCCTGTCACCTAGGTCAGGTGACACAGGAATGTGTCCAGGTAGGATCTGAAAAATCTATAGAGGAGAACTCCATCATGGCCTTTCTTAAAATATTAGCTTCATGGCAAGTTCACTACATACTACTGACAAAAGGCATGTCCAATGGCAGGGGATATGCACACTCCTAATATTTCCAGGTAGATCTGTCATGTTTGATCTGAGAAAATAACAGTTTTCTTAAGATAGTCCAGTTGCTCAAAGGAGTGCCCTATCTTAGATGGAAATAGTTTTGTTGGTTTTTACTTCTTTAATTGAGATCAACAGTATAAATCAAATTGATTTCAATTCTGAAAGAAATGCCATGGCAGCCAGTTGACAGGAAACTGTCAAATACATTTCTTAACATCTTGTTACCTTTAACTGGACACAAGCTTGCTGACAGAAGAACTTCATCAGGCTTCTCCCTCTCCTCTTTTTCTAAAATACCCACAACTTTCTGAGAAATCTGAGCATCAAGAAGAACCTACAGAAAACATGACAGTAACAACTGGGGCTGCAAGGGCAAAGTAATACTGCAGCTGATGACGATGGTAACATTTTAGAGGTCTCATATTTAAGAGTGTGGACTACCAAATAGTGTCCCATTTTCCTTTAATGAAGCAAAAACTTATACCCTATGTACTGCACAATTATCTAGACTTTTCACTGGGACTGGTTAGTGATAGAGTAGCCTGTAAAGAATAGGCACTTAACCTCAGAATTGGCAGAAAAAGGAGTATTATTTGGTAGGTATGGCACCGAAATACAACCATTGTGCTTTCCCACATATGCTGTACAGACGGAGGCTCAAACAGACAGAGCTTTAGGTTGTTGGTGGGCTATGTTTTTTCTTTTTGCTTCGGCAAGACTTGCAAATGCAGCAGATGATGCAGGGAGATGCCACAAGCAGCAAGGGAGAGGTCACCAGTGCTATGATACCTAGTCCAACAAGGATCCCCACAACCTGAAAAACATGGTGGTGAAAAACATGTGTTTAGCTAATGTGGAAAACAAAATACAAGTTATCATACATAAGCACAGCATAGGTGACAGAAGATAGATGAAAACATGAAAATAATCATCTCAGTCCTTCACTGAAGAGTAAAATCTCTTTGATTCACACAAGCACGAGAGCTCTGCTAAGCCGACAGGGAACACACCTGTGTTCGGTTCCACATCACTGAAGCCCGCGAGTGCCCCAGCTTGTTTCTGCAAGGGCCTCTGTCATAGTGCCTTAAGAAGATATCATTCTGGAAAACAGAAGGAGAAGCTGTAAGAGCAGGTTACAGTACTGCAGGGAATGGTTCAAGGCAGGACTGGAAATACAACTTTCCTAACGCTGCTTGTAAATTACCAGCTGCCAGCAGACAAGTTCATCTGTCTTTCAAATAATTATTTAGAGAAACTTCTTGCAGTTTCAAGAAGCGTGGAGTGTTTGGGACCTCAGCCATTGTGTAGCATCTCTCCCTCCCCTGCTTTTAAAAAGCAGGAGCATATGCACTGCACCTATTGCACAAGTCCCTAGTCTGTAATTTGGTGATGATTAAGGGGCCTGTAAACAACAGGTATTTCTGAAAACTAGCAATTTGAGGGATCATACTCCTGAGGTTGTCTACCCTCTGTTCTCCTGCTATCTCTCATTTTATAGTAATTTTCTTCCTAGGCTCAATAGGAAGATTATAAAAGCAAGAAATCCCTGTTTCCTTTCTCTTTTCCCAGTAATACTTAAAGAATCCATTTCTTCTTCAGAAGGTGACTAATACCCTGCATTACCCTCACCCAGCTAGCTGTGCTGTAATCTGAGCCTGCTTCCTCTTTCGTTCCTCAGTCATACTCTTGGCTTTGGCAGGTATTACCTTCGTCTACACCTGGACCTCTTGTAACCCTCTACATTTAGAAAAACTACACTGGAATCACACCACAACAGTTTGTTTTTTCTTCCTCCTTTGAACTGATAATAACTTGGTATGAGTGTGTCTGTGGAGTCTGTGAGAATCTGACAGTCTTCCAGTTCAGCGCGGTGTTAAGCAATCACTGCGTACTGTATGCACTCTGAGGCAGGGCGTAAGACTCGTGTTGAGGAAGCACGTTCACACACATATAAATGAGGACATAACACTAAGTGAAACCTGCTTAGCATACTGAGAAAAGGAAGGATGAAGAATGAGGAAGTTTCATCAGTTTCTGGCTGTGAAATACAATAAGGAAGAAAACAAAAGCCAAGCAGCATCTAACATTTTATGTCGAGTAATTTTCACACTCCCACAGTTGTTACTGATGACTATGCCAAAAAGTGAGCTGTCATATACACAAGCACATTACATTCTCTACTCATAATCCTGCGTGGACGCTTCAAGTTGATACTAGTTGAGACTAGTTGGTGTCGCCTGATAAATAAATAGCAACCTGTGCTTCATAGTTCATGTTCATAATCCAACATTTTTATCCTCAAGCCTACTAACTAATTCCTCTCTTCAGCCAACATGGCACTAGAGATTGAGTAGTAAAGGTGACCTAATACCACATGAGCTCTTAACACACCTGTCCATGAAACAACCCCCTTCACCCAGTATCATACCAGTTTTTGGACAGGCTGTGACTGCTGCAGTTGGAGCAGGTCAAGTACACTTCCAGCTCTCAAACAAACTAACTTTACTGCACTGGAAGAGGGAATGAGACAAAGTGCTGGAACGGACCTCCAGAAAGAGCCAGTCTGTCCCGTTTCACTCAAAGACCTAGCACAGGACCTACACACGATGGGTATAATCCTTTATAGGAGTAGAATGTTGATATAAATAAAAAGCACTCAATGAATGAGAGGCAAAAAATTAAGTAAGAAGCTGAACTGAGTTAAAACCTACACTAGGATATCAGCAAATTGGTGGAGAGGTTGTACAGGGCCTCATAATAGCCTCAACCACATTACCCTTTAACTAGCTGCTTTTTGTTGCAGCACTTACATCCAAGTTCTGTAGACAGTACCAGCAAAATGTGTGCTTGCAGTTCTTGCACATCATCTGAGCACATCCCTCATTTCGCTCAATATATATCCGGCAAACTGGGCACTGCTTAATTGGTGCCTCTGTCTCTGTTCCAATAAGGGATCTAGAAGAAAAAGGAAATATTGAAGTGAAATGGGAATGTAGTTACTGTTGATATTCACCTCCACTGCCTAATGTATACTGTGATTATTTCAGAGAGCATCTAATGTTGTCATCTTAATGCATGAAGCTTGTTGCATTCAGTACAATACACTGAAGTACTCTCACTACTAGGTGTAAGAGCATGTAAAAGTGAAACTCCATGCTACATAATATTTACAGTACTGTAAATAGCCCTCAGCTCCACCAAAGCCAAAGATCAAACCTAGAGAAGACAAATCATGGCTCATTCCTATTCAGTGAAGTCTCTAGCAAGCACAATGTTTAGATTTTTCAGTGTCTTTCATTTCTTGCAAAAGATTATAGAAAACTTTGAACACATTTGACTGAACCAAATCTGATTCTGAAAACAAAGATGGATGGCCACAGATATTATATAATTTAAACACAAAAGGGTGTTTTGTTTTGGGTTTTTTCCCCTGGAGATTAATGTCTTATGCAACCTTTCGTGTAAGTTATTTATATCTAAGCAAAATGAGATTAAATCAGATGTCTCACACCAAATGGGACATCTTACACTCTGTGTAAGAGTTAAGAGTCAACTATGATGAGATTCTATAAATACTAAGCAGGGGTGATTTCTTAGTCACAGTATAAGCAAACTTTGGATGTCAGAAAATTAGTGTATTGGATTTTTCTTATGGGCACAAGTCAAAGTTCTAGCATGCAAATCCTGCAAACAAAGCCTGGAGGCAGATTCAAAGCCCCAAAGGGTTTCACCTACCAGAAGTGTCAGTGGCATCACAGATTTGGTAAGCACCCAATTTCAACTAATAATTTAACTAATATTTAGATTGGAATTATGTTTAGGAACTGTCAAGAGAAATGGAAAGTCTCTGAGAATGAATTCAATGAAACTAGCACGAGGCACAAAGATAGCCCTTCATGCCAAAAAGAAGAGAAAGATCATGTTGCCTCTGTGGGTTCTCCTCTTACCCCTGCTCAGTTAGTATTGGAGTAGTTAGGTTTTCCTGGCATAGACGCTGTGGGTGCCAGGCCTCCTTGCAAGAAGAGCAGAATGTCAGGCGGCAAGCTGGGCACTCCACTGGCACTGGTGCTCCTGACTCGCTCAGTGCAACATGGCACACCGTTTGGCAGTCAGCTGCAGGGCACCACATTCTCTGGGGATCCAAGTGAACTTCTGAAACGTAACAGAGAGAAACTGGTTGCACAATCCTCTTCTCATTCCAGCAGTATGTGACTAGGTAAGCAAGTCCCAATTCTGCATGTGGGTGTGAAAGCTGAAGCCCTCTGTGCCCATGATACCCACAAGCATTTGGGCCTACTCCTCCTCTTTAGGCAGCTCTCTAGTTGTGCTCTGCTAAGACAGCTGCACTGGAAGCATGGCAAGAATGGCAATATACAACGTGAAACATATATTTTGCCATTATAGGGAGATATAAAAGATGAACATAAGGGCTGCTTGCTGAGAAGTACACATCTTGTGACACATCTCTCACATGTGCACACCATGCATTAGCTTTCATGTAAATGGCAGAAGAACTGTCATTAATACCAAGTCAATTCCCATACCTTATATCTGCCCTCTACCTACAAACTGATTTTCACTTTATAATATGATTGTTCTTTGGCAGGTATGAGATTACAACAGTGAAAGCAAGATTCAGGGTGGAGACATTGATTTGCAGATATCACCACATGGCAGAGAATGATAAATGTTGATTCTTCCTCTCACATTCCAGCCTTTATTCAAGGAATTTGGGCTTGCAACAGAAATCCAGCTGAAAAACTTCATTGTTAGGGCTGTCCAAGGTGTGTGTGCGTTCTGCTGGCACAAGTCACAGAATGGGTGACAGGTTGGACTTGGTGATCTTTGAGGTCTTTTCCAACTTTATTGATTCTATGATCTGGGTTGCAAAGGACCTCCAAAGGCCATCTAGTCCAACCCCTTCTGCAGTAAGCAGAGGCATTCTCAACTAGATCAGGCTGTCCAGAGCCCTGTCGAGCCCCACTCTGATTATCTCCAGGGATGGGACCCCAACCACCTCCCCAGGCAACCTGTTCCAGTGTTCCACCAGCCTCACAGTAAAGAACCTGTTCCTAACATCCAATCTAAATCGGCTCTTCTCTAGTTTGAAGCCATTGACTCTTGGTCCTAGCACTTCAGGCCTTTGCAAACAGTCTCTCTCCATCCTTCTTGTAGGCCTCCTTCAGGTACTGGAAGGCCGCTATTAGGTCTCCCCAGAGCCTCCCCTTCTCCAGGCTGAACAACCCCAGCTCCCTCAGCCTCTCTTCATAGCAGAGGTGCTCCAACCCCATGTCCAAGTCCCTCAGGTGCAGCCAAACACTCCTATTCTGCAGAGCCTCCTTAGGAAAAGACTGTTGTTCCTGTAATAGCTATCTGCCTTTCCTTCTCTGGTACCAATACTGAAAATAAATAGATGGAGGGGATGTCTCAGAAACAGGTGGAAAACCCTGACTGTGAGATGTCAACAGGCATTGTAATGTTCTCTGTACCTCCAGCAGATAATACATTGTTCCACTTGAAATAAAAGGCTGCAGAAGGGCCCCAAGACATATTCTGTGGCAAAGTTTGCTGAAATAGTTGAAGGCACTTCCTCCAATGCACACAGCCCCTGCCTGCACTACTTCTTTGCTGGAGGTTGCCAGTAGCCCACAGTGAAGGGGGCTGGTGGATCTGTATCTAGCAGATGCTCCAGTCAGCATGAAAAACAGTGGTATCAATTCAGCGTCCAGATACTCAGAAATTAGGAAGTGTACAACTAGAAATGTGTTCAAAGTAGTAAAATTCTCTCCCAGGCTCTCTAGCATTTACATACATATGCATGAACATCCAGGGAGAAGGACACCCCACAGAACTCATCACCTAAAGTACACTAAAACCTCAATTCTCCTTCACTATGCTATACCTTGACAAACTCCAGTTTGTCTAAAGCCATCCCTTCCTCCCACTTATCCAGAACATTTAGAGTGAGGAACTGCATCAGGATGATCACCTTCTCTGCTGGCTGCAGGACACACAAGTACACAAGGCTCTGATGACTTCAGGTAATTTTTAAGTCTGTGTCAGAATGCTCTGACAGCTATAGAGAATTTCTACATCCATGGCAATGTCTGTCATCTATAATTGAGGCAGTGCCAGCAAAACACCTGTATCATCTATATATCTAATCTTAGAGTTGCTCTGTTGGAAGAGCATGGAGAAGGTAGAAATTACTATGAGGATGGGAGTTCATGCCATACATTCCAAAGTGCATTTTTGATTGTGGACAGAATCCAAGCCTGGGTACTGGAGACTTCTGGCAAGTACTGGGCAGCAGAAAAAAATCACTGGTCAGTTTATCATTCACAGCAAACCTCTTATAACCTCTTTGGAGATGAGGCACAAAAGCAGAGATTTGTTGAATGATGAGAGCGGACTCAAGGGGCCTCCAGGTAACAATAGTGTAATTGGCATAATATGATATGACTGAACAGCTCCTGCTCCACCACCACCATTTTTGTACCCATACCAGAGCCAGGGGCAAGACCCTCAACCAGCCAAGATACCACACAGAGGAGCTTAGCTCCAGTAAGGAGGCCCAGCCAGCACCCGTGGAGGACATTGGAGTGGTCATCAATTGTCTTCCTAGCTAACCGGGGGGCCACCAGGCCCCCCGGCCTTTGTTGTCACCACCACCATCACCCAGTGTGCACCATAGGCACTCACCAGAGATGAGAGGAGGATCCTCTAGCCCAGATGGGCTCAGCTTAGGGCTTCTGCCTTTCCTGGGGGGGATTAAAAAGGGGAGTGGGTGGGGAGGGCAAAGTAGACACACCTGGGGTGGGAGGAGTCTCCAACAGAGCCCAGGTGCTCTGGGATTTGAGGGAAAAATGGGGCAGGTGAGGGACTTTGAGGGTGTCAGGTAATGATAGGACTAGGGGGAATGACAAAAAAAAAAAGAAGAAATGGGTAGATTCAGTTTGGATGTTAGGAAGAAATTCTTCACCATGGGGGTGGTGAGACACTAGAACAGATTGCCCAGGGAGGTGGTAGAAGCCTCATCCCTGGGAGGTTTTAAGGCCAGGCTGGATGGGGTTCTGAGCAACCTGCTCTAGTGTGAGGTGTCCCTGCCCATGGCAGAGGGGTTGGAACTGGGTGATCCTTGAGGTCCCTTCCAACCCCAACAATTTTATGATTCTAAAACAATTTTGCAGTTTAGGCTGGATGTTAGGAAGAAATTCTTCACAGGAAGAGTGATTGGCCATTGGAATGGGCTGCCCAGGGAGGTGGTGGAGTCACCATCACTGGTGGTGTTTAAAATAAGACTGGATGAGGCAATTAGTTCCATGGTTTAGTTGATTAGATGGTGTTGGGTGATAGGTTGGGCTTGATGATCTCAAAGGTCTTTCCCAACCTGGTTAATTCTGTGGTCCTGTGATTCTGTGATCTACCTCCAGCCACCTCAAGAATCTAGTTGCAGTTTCTCCTTTTATTTTATACACTTATACTCTTATTATACTTTATATATTACTTATTATTACTTACTCTTATTATACTTTATATATTGCTTATACTCTTATTATATATACTTTCTTTGCCACCCCAAACATACAAACATTTAGCTTTCTACTGAATGAAAACCACACCAAAATAGTTTGCAGCTTCACTGCTGCAAAATTTGTTTGCAGGAGAAGAGAGCGACATGGATGGGCAGTACAAAATATTTCCCAGGCCAGGTTAGGGTCATGTCTGAGAATAGAGTTTCAGGTCAGCAGAAGCTAATAAGCCAAGTCCAATTGAAGAATCCAAGAAGGTCAGCTTTGGGGGCAGCGCTAAATCCAGGACAGACAAAAGGTCTTGGCCAGGGCTGGGATTAGTGCTGGTGTCCAGGCCAGAGCTTTACTTAGCAGGAATCATTGTTCCTAGGCATCAGTAAGTTGCATTTATTGCTGGGGCCAATAGGCAAGACAAAAAGGCTATGTTTAAGCCTGCCACTTGGATGCCAGTGTTACTCATCATAAAGGAAGACAGATCTTAGAAACCTAATGAAGAGACATAGGAGGATTTGTAAGACTTAGGCAAGAAAGAAAAAGAGGATTTAAAAAACAGACAAGTTTCAGGCTTCTGTCTGTGTGGGAGGCAGCAAAAAAAAAGATTTAACAGGAGTTGGACAAAAGATCATGAGTTCAGCTTTGGTTTGTTATAAAGGAGGAGTTACCAGGAAATTACTAGTTTTACAGTGTTCTGGAAATAAGGTTTTACATGAAACAGATTAATGTATTGCAAGAATGTTTCTCTTTCTTCACCCCTTAATATGGTGATTTAACAAACTCTAATTTCCACTGTCTAGTCTGTAGACAAGCCACTGCTTGGCTTCTGAACTTGAAGAACTTCCTAAGGAGTTAAAAATAAACAAGAAGAAGGTAAAATAGCACTCTGCCTGAGTGCTTGCAAATTATAGCTATAATCTGTATCTGCCCACAGATTCTGGGGCAACCTTGCATCTACTCATTTTGCAGTTTTTCTATTTTGTGGTCATTCATCATGACTCAAGTCAGGTGAGATTCTGTAAAAATCCATACAGTATTCTGTCTGAACCTCTTCTCAAGTGCAGTACTGTACCTAACTTTTAGAGTCATCTGTCTTTTCATATACGTTCCCAAACCATCTGTATCTAAGTATGTATGCAAAGCAAAACCACAAATAGAGTCTTTAAAGGTGCACCCTACACTAGCCTCCAGAATCACGTCTAGTCCTATCAGTACAACTACCACCTAAGGGACCCAGGATGAGCGTGCTGCAGGAAGAGCAATGGAGCCTCAGGCCCACAATCCGAGAGTGTCGCCTACAAGCTTGAGTGAAAGCATGGTGTTTCAGTGAGATGCCACTCTGTTGATTCTGCTTCACTGAAATAGTTTTACATTTGTCTGTGGAGCACAGTGAGACCTGGTAATTGTTCTGAAACTATTTCAAACGAAAGACAGCAGGAATAGGCTTTGTCTTTGCAATATGAACTACTGCTACCACTACTGACACCGTGAAAAGAAAGGTAAAAGAAACCAAAAGGTTCACACCTCGTTCAAACTTCAGCCTCTTGTATAACTGGAACTGGTCAACAGGCACCAGACAGGCAATCTGAAATGAGAAACAAACACATAAAAAAGCATTGGAAACATAGACATGACAAAAATTAATAAGCAAAATTAATCTTTTCTCAGTTTTCTTACTTTTCTTTCTTTTACCACCATGCTCCTCTGTACCTTGACTTCCTTCTCCAAAAGCTAAAAGTAGTTTGTGGACCTCTATGATTTCAGCCCAGCAGTTTAGCCCATGTCTTTTTTACCATGCGTGGGAAAGCCTTCTCTGTGGATTCTGTATTTACTTCAGGCTTCTCAGTTGTATTTCATGTTGCTTTAATGTAACAAAGGGTCACAGCCTGTTAGCCTTGCTGAAGGCAGTATGTTGTTCATGCATAGAAATATAGCTCAAGCGAACAGTTCTTCATTCATGTCTCCCAGTCCTAATAGTAGAGGTCACTTAGCTCTCAAGAACTTAAAAGCTAGCCTGCTTTCCGTGTTTTATTCCCTTTATGGGCTTGGGGCTGAGACAGTTAATGTCATTGCTGGTGGAATTTGCTGTAGAAACACATCAGCCCCCTGGGAACTAGACTGAAGTTAACAAACTTAGTTGGCAAAGAAAAACATGCTTTGCTGATACATTTTATTTACTACCATAATTAAACTAGCAACCTGAAAGCCTAAATGCGCTAATCTCCAATTAACAGCCCATGTAAGAAAACCAAGTATCCTATTTAAAACCAATAAGCAAAGCTGCCTACGGAATAAGGAGGAGTTAAAAAAACAACTTCACAAACACTTCAGGAGACACGTTTGTTGGACTGAAAATCTGTGATTGTTCTCTTTATTTGGTCTGGTCTGTATCAGCACAGAAAATTTCTTTCTTGTTTACTGAAAACAAACCTAGACTAATACTAATACAAGACCTGATCATTTGAAGCGCTGTGAGACAGTGTAGAACTGACAGCTTTAAGGTGAAGGACTCTCAACCTGCCCATTCAGCATCCTACCACAGCCACTCAGATTACTTTAAAAGGCAAAATTGTGTCCTCTGTAGACACTGGCCTTTGCTATCCTTCTAGGCTGTGCAACATAACACTTGTGAGAAGAAATACAAAGACAGAAAATTCAATATATATTTAATATGATACAGTGAATACATTTGCCTTCATTGGTAAATAAACTAATATATATATTTGTACATTATAAAATATGACATTGCTTTATGAAGGTCTCAAATAAACTGAAATTAAAATTGCATTTAGAAGCACATGTTTGGATCATTTATTTGACTTAAATCAATGCCATGCAAAACATAATCCAAGTGATGTCAAGAATTAAGTGTTCAAAGCGGCTTAAAAGACATAGTTGATGAAATCAAAGAATTTAATATGAAAATGGGAAACATGAACAAATCTTTACCAAACATATTCTTAGTCAAGTAAGACAGCCCTTGGTAAAAGTACTGTCCTCACTCAGCTTCTGAAATCAGGGTACAAACTATTTTAAATATGAAAGTATTTGCATGAGTAAACAATATTGTGTAAATGTGACTGTAAGATACAGCTTCCTGGGAAACTCTTCACTGTTCATCAGAAGTCAGCTGAAGTGCTCTTGAAAAAAAAAACAAAAACAAAACAACAAATAATAACTTAAACAAGAAAAAAAGAGTGAAGTTCAGTAGCTTCAGCAAAGAATTAAGCCAACCGACAAAGGTATGTAAAACCCACAAGGCACATTATTTCAGTATGGCTCACAAGGCAGCTTCAGATCTAAAAGGGGTTTGGAAATCAAAGAGTCATCTGCTTTTCTCTAGCTGGGTGAGCACTGGCAACTAACTCAAATTTTCCTCCATTATGAATGAATTGAAACAGCAAGTCTCAATGCTGTAAGAGCCACTTGAGTGAATTGTTTAGCTGTCTGGGGTCTTTATGTCCCTGCTTTTGCTTTTAACAAACAGTTTTTCAAGGGCAGTTCCATTGAGGCCAGAATTTCCCATGTATTAAAAATCTCCCCTTTTAATTACAGTGGAAGCAGTGTTAGGAGTTTTATTCCAGTAGAGTCAATGCTGAAAGCTTCCCTTTCTTCTATTGAAGCCTTCATCTTACCATGCCAGTCTTCCCCACAGGTTTCACTCAACCCCACTCTTCTTCCTTCATATCCTTAGCTTCCCCAACCCTGCATGCCTTTCTGGGCATGGAACACACGCAATCAGTCACCTCTGCCACCAACTCCCCCAGGCTTTGAAAGACCAGCTCCCAACGGAATTCCCATGGAGTTCAATTTGAAAGGTGCTGAGCAGAATCCTCACACAGTTTTAGTCTCTTTAGGCAAGAAAGAAGGAATGCACAATCTGCTGTTGCCTGAATTCAGTGCCACGTCAAAGCTGCATGGGCAAACTCGACTGGGGGGTAGGGGGGGAGAAAGAAAGAAAGAATAAAAAAAAAAGACCCTATCAGGTCCTCCCCAAACCCCTGCAAATCCTTTCCTCACTGAACTTTTAATCTCATTTATGTTTAATCGAGGACAACCGTAAGCGTGGTAAAGGGATTAGGTGTTTATCTCTTTCTGTTCATCCTCACACGACTTCTCCAGCCCCACACAGGAGCCCATCCCAAACACCTCCTTTCTTACACTACCAAACACACACCCCTAGCATGGAGATATGGAAAGGAAGCAAACCAGCAACCTGGCAGATGGCAAAGGACCAAAAGAGACTGAAAGCACGTCAGAAAGCAGTTTTTCATTCTAGGCTATGAAATTACACAATGTAGAATGAAATGCTATAGGACAAGTCTGGGGTTTGTTTGGGTTTTTTAAATACTGGGTTAAGGTTGCAATACAAATCTGTGAAGAAAATGAGAAGCAAGGAGTCTCCTCTCCTGACCTGATGTTGATTTAAGACTTATCAGACTGTTGGGAGTTAAGTAAGTTTTCTCATTTGCTATGCTTTGTAAGCAATGTCTGAAGTTAAAATATGCCTGTTACAGAGCACAAGAACATGTAAGAGCTCTCACCAAGAACAGCAACTTTCACCTGAAGTAAAAATATCCATGACAAAAAATAAAAATAGTGAAGGCTCCCTACCACAAAAGGCTCCTGCCAGATCCTTGCCAAGTGCCCCAAAAGATTACCTAAAACAGAATGATAACCAGGGGTGCTGTTACTACACAAAACAAAAGAGCAAAGGAAGGAAAATGAAAGGGTTTGAAATATTTGGGTTCAGTTTGCACAGGGGCAGGCTGTTCCCTGCAATCTGCAACCTGGGCAGTGCAGCAACCAGGAGCCAAGAAAGAGCAACTCCCCTGTTTTTAAACACTGCATACCACAGTGAAAAGGGAAAATCACTACTCCACCTATTCTCAGGCTTTCAAGGCAGATACAAGGAGGCAATCAAGAAAACTGAATACATCTTACTTCCTTTCACACCCACATGAATCAAACCTTAGTAATGCCAAGGGAGGGAAGGTCACCAGGACAAGTGCTTCTCCCTTTCTCACTTCAGCAGATACACAGTATGGGCAGATCCTGCACTGGCAGCAGCAATGGCCACTTGCAAAAGCTTGCATTGCCCATCTCTGCAAAAGTTCCTCTCACAGAGGTACACTTCAGTTTTGCAAGGAGTGCAAAATAGTTTTTAACTTGGACTGTGGTTTTCTTTTGAAAGGGGCACGGGAGTTCAATCTTTTTATTGTCAGAAATTACAGGCACACTTTGTTCATCACCTACCATGCTCACTAGAGTCATCATGAAATCTTACATTATTCATTTTCTCCAATAAGGAGCTCTTCTCTTTTTTAGTGGCAAATAAAACCGAAATTAAGACTCCCTCATTTGCTCCCCTTGGGTTTATTTAAAAGAAAGAAGAACAAAGATCTCAATTTTGACCCTGAAAAAGATAGGTCAGCCTGAAACATTTTCTTACCTTCTTCCTCATCCTACCATCTCGATCACCCCTAGCAAAATGTAAACCAATTTTCAAATTAAAAATAAAATGGGTATTTTAATCTGACTCCCAAAGGGATTTTTGTTCAGCTATGTATGGAATAAAATGCAACTAAGAATTCTAAGATCTGGGTCGCTGTCCCATTTGAGCATTTTTTTATAGCTGACAACCCTCTGTCAGGTTATCACTGGTGTAGATCGCGGCTTCACACAGATGGTGGGACAAAAAGCAGAATCGGCACTGCAAAGGGCTAATTCTCCCTATGAAACTTAACAGGCAAAAGGAGAACCCAACTCAGTATCACCTTTACTGCCTGCTGCACAATTTGAATCCAGATCATATCATGTTCACCTTGGCGTCAATGTTACAATCTTCAAAATGATACAGGAATCGGAAATAGCAAAGCACAATCCTCTCGACACTATCCAAATGACTACTGCCTTAGAAATCCCTGTATGTTAGTTAAGACTTACACTGGTGATTGGATTTGCACCAAGTAAACCCATTTCAAAGCGTGACAAATTGCCCCTTATTTAAATTGGAGATATTAACTGGTCCAATTAAATCTGTGGAGCAAACTCCCAAGAGAGGCAGGACTATTCTAGACAGAAGTCTGTACAGTTGAAGAAAACTGCATTAACATAAGTTGTTCCACCTATCTTCTGCTTCCAGGAAGGAATCCAAAACTTTGTTTATTGTACTATTAGAGCTTAAATGACAAACATCTTGTTTAATGAGATTGCTTTTAAATTTCCTTTTTGTGTGTGTAACAACCAGCTATTTGAAACAGACTCTACAGCAAAAACCATTGCCTTCTCACAACCAACATCCACTCATTTCTACTTAAAACAAGCTATGCTAGAAGCAGCTGCTATCTTGATGTAACAGGTCACGATATGACCTAGGTTTACACTTGATTTCAAGTGCTCCAGTGGAACAATTCCTTCTGTTTGAATGCATTATTTGTGAAAAGAGAAAACTGCTGGGGAATGTACCAGTTTCAACTACATTCTGTTAAAGTAAAACAAACAAAAACACACACACACACAAAACCACAAAACAATGGGAACGAAAAACAAGAGTGGTTTTAGGAATCATACCTTCAAAGTACTGAAAAGTGCAATTACCTTCAAAGTACTGAAAAGTGCAATTTTCTAGTTTACTCCCCAAAGACTGATGAAATACTCAGCTCTTTTAGACACACATTCCTACTACTCACACTTGCTCATTTCTTTGTGCTACACAAGACGACAGTCTATTCCCTGATTAAAATATTAACTAGATATTTCACCCCCACTTCGCTCCCCAAAAGCAGCACAAGAAGCATGTGTCTCAAAATCAAGACAGGAGCTCTGAAAAGGCTCTCAAAATTTACTACCAAAGTAGATAAACACTGAAGAATTTTACTGAGAAGATAAAACATAGTTAACTCACAATGAAGACAAACAGGTCACTGGAAAGCGTTGAAGCTTGAAGGAGGAAAGCAGAGGAACTTTCACAGCTACAATGTATTATAAATTCCTTATAAGCTTTGTTACTAATTGTTGAGTTTCCTTATTGAAGAGAGCCTGATGCAAAACACACTGAAGTCAACAAAAAGGCCTTTCTTCACTTCAAGTTATGCCTAAATTCATCTTATCTCCCTTGTGCAGGCTACAGCAGAAGGCGTTTAAACAGCAAACAAAATAAGCATGTTAGCTAAGATAATTAGACGCAATTTAGCTCAAAGTATAGGAACCAACTTAATATCATGTCCACAACAGAGACAATTTCAACTACTATTTTCTCTCCAAACTGTAACAGTACCTGGGTAACCATCAGTCACAGCAGAGTAGGAAATGGACATATCATCAAAAAAGCATTTTTCAAAACCTTGATGCTAACACAGGGAATTAGTAAAAGACTTGTTTTCTTTTGTGCCCCACATACAGGCAACATGTTAGTCCTCATAGCAGTGTCCTGATGAAGAACCATGAGAGTGGTGAAGCCCTGGAATGGGTTGTCCAGGGAGGTGGTTGGGGCCCCATCCCTGGAGGTGTTTAAGACCAGGCTGGATGAGGCTCTGGCCAGCCTGATCTAGTGTGAGGTGTCCCTGCCCATGGCAGGGGGGTTGGAACTAGATGATCCTTGTGGTCTCTTCCAACCCTGACTGATACTATGATACTAAGAACCTTTTAATTGCAGAAGCCAGAGACCAAACATCCAGAGCCTTCAGAGGTAAGAAGGCTTGTATTATTACATGGGTAGGGGTTCAGGGTATGTATTAAACAAACTGTAATTTCAAATAGTACTTTCATGCCAAACAATAGTCATATTTAAGCACATTGTCTACCATCTGAATAAGGTTCTGATTTTTAAATAATAGCTTTTAAAGGCTGCATTTTCACATGGAATAGCTTTTATAGAACAAAACAGAATATAGACTAGAATAGTGATCATACATAATCTGTAGTTTACATTCTAATCTTGCAGATTATAAACAAAGCCAATCCATCCTTTCTATTGTTCCTGGGTTGGTTTCATCTTTAAAGAAATAGGTACTTGGTACAATACATAATCAGTTCATTTTGACCAGGTTGAAGGCCTGCTTGCTTCTCAAGTGGAAGGTGTACTTTTCAAGTGCATCGCCGAAAGGGAGTGTCAGAACATTCATTCATCCATGGGACACTAATGCACATTCGAGCTCTTTAGTCATTTTGCCTTCAGCCCAATAACCACCTAAGGATTAAGCTAATGGTCCATTAATACATGCCCTAGAGTATCTTTCTGCATTACTAAGGGGGAAATATATCTCTCTGACTCCCACAGCATCATAACCTTAGCTTAACACAGCTGAATTCTTCCTACCATTTGTTAATTTTCCCTGAATGATGCATTTTCAATAAAGGTTAGCTGCCTCCAACTTGGTGCAATGGGTGAGAGGGACATTTCTATGCCCTCTCTATATCTATGCAGAAGAAAGGAGAAAGGGAAACAGCTGTCTGCTTTCAATAATAGCTGGATTCAGCCAGAGAAACACTCCACAATATGCCTGCACTCTGCAACAGCTGCAACTTCAAGGCCCTGATTCAGCCAAGCACAGTGTTTCACATGTATGGGGGAGATCCTGAATTTTTCTGGAGAAAAAGGCATTTTTGGCATTGGGCACTGCATTGCCACTGATGGCAGTTGAATAGGATTATATATTTCTATCACAGTCATGTCATATACACAGGGCTTAAGAAAACCCAGAAGATAAACTACTTTTCATTAGCTCAGAGATAGAGATCTGATTCTCCTTGATTTTGTCCCTGCAAACAAATGCAGAGAGAATGCAGAAAACCAGCCAAAATCCCCTAGCTACCCTTTTTTCCTGTTCTGTTTTGTGGTGGTTTTTTTTCCTTCTTGTATTCTCAGGCACCGCAGGGGCCAACCTGGTTCATAAAGCAAGCAAGAATAGCCACAGGGCAACATCAGATTTGCCCAGAGTTTTCTTTGGCCTTCTAGATGCACAGAACAGCTGGCACATATGAAGGTTCCAGCCACACTGCCAGCAGCTCTTCCCCATGACATGCACTTGGCGCTGAGCCCAATTCAAAACAACCTCTACACCAGCCCTAAGTCAGGCAGAGGGCTACTTGAGCATTTCTGGGAGACAATTAGGCAGTCAGGTAGGGACCATCTATAGACCTCTTGTACCCTATTGTCCCAAGTAGTGAAAGAAGGTCTGAGAAGCACTTTTTTCTTCCAGCTTCTCTGCCTCCAACTTTCAAAGTGAACTTTCCAGTTAGTCTGGGAGATGGTGCACATGCCAGATGAGCAAACAGCTCTGCCTAAACCTCATTTGGCTTCTGAGTTCTTGACCACTCCCATATCTGCCTTGGGATGAAGACACTTTATATATCTCTTAAGACCTTCTTCCACCCAGTGTTGTGCTGATACCTCTCTTTTCATATAACTACACAGCGTCTTGCATGTTTTTATTGGACTGCAAACTGGTAGTTGTAGCCCAATATGAACATACATGAAGAAATTCTGGTCTTGAGAACCATCAGTCTTGTGTTCTTGCTCTTGAGTTAAGTAAGAGAGGCAGCCAAATCAAATCTGACAATGTTAACTGAGGTTCAGCATTTCTGGGATACAGGGTATTCTGGTTAAGTCACCTGCAAGGGTAATTCAGAGGTTGTCTGGATGCCAAATAAGCCTTTCCTTAAGGGTACAAAGGGAGTGAAAAAGGAGCAAAACTCTTGAAAAACATCTCTTTGTTTCTAGTTACTCTTGTCAGTCAGGCTTCTTGACAAAAGCTCATTAAAGGTAATAAAAGAAGGGAAAAGTGTATGATCATGTTCATCAGGTAGATAAAGAAGTTTGGGGGCGGGGAGAGTATGTTTAAAACAAGAGAAATAAAATAGTGTTGATACCTCTGCTTCCTGTAGGGTCCCATGGTTCAAGCATACCATGTCTGGACATGTGATAGGAGAACCACAGCCTTCTTGAATTGCCACCTGCATATACTGTTTTAGGCACTAGAAACAAGTAAAGAAAAGGGAAAAAAAAAAAGTTATATGTGGGCATGTCAGTAATACACAGGTGCTAGAGATGCTGCACAGCTACCACCTCCACTGCCTTAATTGGCTGTCCTGAAGCTCCAGCACACAGAAAACATCAATTATTACAAGCCTAAATGCTACAAGTCATTACATTGGAAAGAATGCAACAAAGAACAATTAATTATGCATGACTTCATCTGCCGAGCATTGCGTTTACTCAAGTCAGCAAGTCAGACCTTTCAGAGCTAACAAGCCCTATGCTCTGCTAAAATGGGATTGGAGGATTTAAGGAGGGGGGAGAGCATCTTTCATCCTAATTAAACAGGCTTTATTCTTTTGTCTTTACTCCTGTGTTCTTAATTCAGACTCTCACCCAGCAGTCTCCATTGTAGGAGACCTCATTTACATGAGACTACTGTTCTTAGCTGCATAAAAGGGAAGGAGGATTGTTTATAACCTGGTTAGGAGGTTACAATCTGTCCTAGCAGATGTGCAGCTATCAGTTCATGCCCCACCCCCTTTCCCCCTGCCCCCCTTCACATAGAGCAGGTAAATTCTGTGGTTTACCATGATTTGTAAACCACAAAGTCTATTGAGCAGGAGTCCAGAGTCCGTTTCCAGCCTGCAGGCTGCCTCATGAATGTTTCAAAAAGCTCACTACACAAAAATGGCAAGCCTCCCTTCTCTGAGGAAAGGGGGGAAAAAAGACCTCTGTTCTCTCCCTATTTTATTTGGCATGCCAGTTTCAAATATATTCAAGTTTGTCTTATTAATACATATCATAAGAGTCTTGGCATCATGGCATTAAACTGGCACAATGGACAGAAGAACAGTGCTTGAATAGTATCTCCAAATTGCACAGCTAACTGGTGAGGCTGTAGTCAAACAAAAAAGTCTCTTCAAAATAATGACAAAGCATACAGCAAACAAATCACTGTTAACCAAATAACAAAACATGGATTTCTGGCAGAGTTTGGTAGAAGCTTGCATAGTTTATTGCAAATGATAACATGTTTTAGAAGAACCAGGATTAATGCAGCTTTTTCCCCCTTTAGATTTGTGTTTCATGCCCACCTGATAAGCCTCTCCCTCTTAGTACTCCTGGCTTCTTTCCTTATTGCCCCATCAGTTTTCAAGACCTATGTCAAAACATAAGGTCTTGGAGACCTTTGCCTTTCTATCAACTTTAACCACGGGCACTGAGTTTCAAAAGCTACGAGGTGGGCTGTGAGGAAATCACAGCCTTTCAGATTATGAGCTCTGGTGAAATCCCAGGACACTTCACAAACTAACTTTCCAGTACTTACAGATATTTGACATTCAAGTCTGAATTAGTTTGAACTGTTCTGAGAAGGCCTTGCACATTGTGCTCTGGTTAAAGAAAAGTATTCATTGTATTTTTATTGGAAAACTGATTCCCTCTTAAATGTCAGGATAATTAGGATTTTTACAAATGGAAATGAAGTTTCCTTATTATTCTGCCTGCCTCTCTAGTGAAACATCCACATTCATATGTTTTGGATAATTTGATAAACTATACAGAGATAATTAGTTCAAGCAAGTAGAATCAGCTTAACAGTATTTCAAATTAGCTTATTTTTTATTGGCAAATATTTGAAGTGCATTAACTTAGAAGAATGCAGAGGTATAAACTAAATGGTAAACTTTAAATATCTAGCTCATTAAGCAGTAATGGATTCAGATCCAGTACACACCCCTATAAGAAAGCAGCAGAGCAGGCTGTAAGGAATTGATGGTGAAACTAGTATGTGGGAGGTGAGGGAGATACTCACAGGCAAATAGCAAAACTGACATCATGTCAGTAACTGAAGGCACTATTAACACCGTAGGGAGTATCGGCCCAGATTTAACCAGGAGCTACTCTTTTGTCCTGTGCCACCTTTTTCTCCAGCTCACCCAAAGGCATCTAGGTGCAGTGCTTATACAAAGTCAGTTTAACCACCAGATTCAATGACTCCACTAGCACACACAGCTCCTCCACAGAGCTTTAAGCAGCAGCAGGTACATAACCATGATGGTGTCTGGAAGCCTGTCCCCTACAGACACTGGAGCTCGTGGGGCCCTGCCCACATCTGCTGCCACCACAGTCTGGGAAGTGGCAGGAGGTGACACAGGGAAATGCCATAAAAAACAGGTCCCCAGAGCCCAGGGTGGCTCCCAGGGTCATACTGGTGTGGACAGAGACTGGGAGTAACTTACTCCTGCAGCCCCACATCCATTAAGTATCTGTCGTTGCTCAAATGCTTCAGACCATAATGGCAGGAGAAACAGGGTATCCAGTGCTCCCTCCCTCTACAAATTTCCTGCCTTCTTTGTGCCTGTATCTGAACTCCACTATGAATGATGCAAACAGAAAATTCTGTTCTCTGAGTCCCTTCCACAAAGCCTGCACATGTTGCAGTGGGTTGGGTGAACTTGGCTATTGTGGGTGATGCTCCAGCAGGGCCTCCTTATAAACCACTCCATCTCCTCATGGGAGACCTGACTACTTTTTGGATCAGGTCTTAGGGCAGCATTTGGAGCAGGAGGGAATGCTTCCCTCCAGCCAAGGCACTTAGTTTGCCTTAATTCCTCCACAAGCATGGAAGAGCAACCTTTTACTTCAGCTAAGATCCTGGCTTCTATCTACTCTGTTGCGCTGCCTGATATTTAGTAATTTGTTTTGACAGCATGGTACAGTGGATTTGTATTCTAGGGGCAGCTCAGGTCAGCCAGTTACAGTGGGAAGACAAAGCCTGAGAAGTTACTGCAGGCCTAGCAGGAGCCCAGAGGCTTGTTCTTAATTTAGACTTCCAGGACAGAATCTCAGAGCCCTTCTGTGCAAGGACAGGCACGAAGCTCTTAAGGAGCTTCGATCCACAGTATGGATTTTGCAGTCAGTTTCAATATGCAGTATCTAAATCATTAGGGGTACCAAGCCAGAAGCACAGAGGTTTCTGAGGACTGCTAATGCATCTGGATTCTCCTTCTAGCTCGCTGCTTGATTGTAGGTGAGGATAGGTGAGCAACTAGAGCCTTCTGTGATATTTTTAGAGGGTACTGTGCTTTCAGAGGGCTACTTGGAGAGATGGTATATTAGGTCTGCGCAGTGCAATGGATCTTCAAAGGTTTCACAGAAAACCTCCCTGTTAGATAGTTCTTACAGCTATTAAATCATTTGCCTTCATTTTTTTGTGCCTGGAGAAGATGCTGTGTGTGCAATTAAAGAAGCTGATGGAGGGCGTAAAGATGATGTGAAACTCAAAGGGAGAGTTTAACATTTACCACTGAAGGAGTAGGCTTTTTTCCTAACTGTGTGCAGGAATGAAGATGTGAAATTCTTGTTCCTTCTTTTACAAGTCAGAAGCAAAGAAGAGACAGTGGGAAATCACTAAATTTTAAAATATGCCTTCAGTTTAACAGCAAAGCTGGTTTTAGGGAGGTTTTACTATTATTTACAGCTCAGCTACTAGTTTAGCCACTTACTTGCAAAGTGGCAAATAAAAGCACCTGAAAAGATGTACATGCTCAAGATGTGATGAACAGAGGACTCAATGTCTATATAATGAATCATGACCTTCTCAGCAGTATGTCCTCCCACACTGTGGAGAATACATTGTATAGACAGAAAAGGGTAAGACTTTGTGCATTTTTTTCCTACAAAAATCAGCAGTACCTCTGTTAGGAAAACTGCACATGCTACATATGTCACTTAATTGCTCTACAAAGTGAAGGTAAGATCAAAATTAAGAGTTCCTTGAGAAGATCTTAATCTTGACATCCAAGAAATAATCAGATCTCAACAGAGCTTGAGCTACACTCCCCCACCAATTTCCCTTAATGCAGTGACTTTCATGCATGGAGAGTAGTCAGTGGCTGCACCACAAAAGCTGTGAATTACGGCAGTCGTATGATTGTCTTACTCTCCATAGCCAGAGCAAGTCATCAGCAGTGACTTTCTCACCAGCACAGTTTTCCATGAATGCATCACATAGTCAAGGCAGAACGATTAAAATCATAGAATCATGCAATGGTTTGGGTTACTGGATGACCTTTAAAGGTCATCTAGTCCAACTCCTCTACAGTGGGAAGGAACATCTTTAACTAGACCAGGAACCTCTTTAATTGCTCAGAGCCTCATCTAACCTAATCTTGAATGTTTCCAGGGTTCAGGCACCTATCAGTTCTCTGGGCAACCTGTGCTAGTGCTTTGCCACCTCCACTGTGAAAAAAAAAATAATTGTTGCTTCCATCTAGTCTAAACCTCCTTTAGTTTAAAATCATCACCCCCTGTCATGACACAGCAGGCTTGGCTGAAGATATTCCTCATCTTGAGGAGGCAAGAGACTAAAAATTACTGAGGTCTTGTTGAACAGGTTTGAATCCAGCTGATTATAGATGAAATTGGAGATTTGACTTCATTATGTTTACCTCTCAAATGAATGGCAGACACCAACACAGGAATTTTAACTTAAATACCGTGTACCCTGATTAGTTCAGTTTACCCAGATTTTCCCCCCTGAAGAACTATATCATGTTGCTCACCTTCTGGGCAAACCTGCTTTAGGAGAGAAGGTTAGACTACATCATCTCCAGAGGTCCTTTCCAACCCTACCATTCTGTGACACATATCTGTGTTCTGGGATACATAACAAAATCCTGATGCAATCAAGAAAGAGGGATATATTCAAACATGATAATGTAATTCCACCAGTAAAACTTGCTACACTCTCTGGAAGGTTTTGGTAGTGATCTAATTTTGCCAAGCACATTTCACTCCTGCTGGACAAGTACTTTTTCTCTCCCTGAGATTCATGATGTGTTATGACACCTTTTTCAAATAATTTGCTGTCTGAGCATTTTGGAGCAAGAATTATTTTTCCTCTTACACCTCACTGGTCTTTTCGTACATCACATTTCTCTATTTAATAAAATAAGGAATAAGGTCAATGTCCACTTACCTACTTCACAAAATGCTGCTCATGAATATCTAGTAAGCTATGGCCTGTAGAGCACTTGGATAAAATCATCATGCAAGATACATGCATTTCTTTTTTATCTTGCAGGTCTTGCAAGAAAGATTATGATTCAGGCAAATATTTACATATGCTTCAAGTACACATTCCTCTCCTGAAGCTAAGGCTCTGTTGAAAGTCTGTGTTGAAACACGAGGGAAGAATCTTTAAAAAAGCACTGAAAAGTCTAATCCAGGAATGCATAAACTAATAACATTAAAAAAAAAAATCCTTCTTCAGTAATAAACACTTCCTCTGATCTTCGAAAGTGTTTTCTAAGGTCGGCTGCAGGCCTCAGGAATTTTGTTTAGGTTATTCATGGGTTCATCATTTCAACACTTCCACAAGCTGCTGTTTGTTGTTTGCACAGAATGGATTCTGATTTTTTAAAAATTTAAAAAGAAAAAGAAAAGGAAGAAAACAGAAAGAAAAATCTATTTAGCAGTATATTTCATCTGCAAAGGGACCATAAGAGTTCTGCACTTTAATGAGTTCAAAGTATAATTTCAGTATTGTGTTCCAGCTAATGATGTGACAAAGGCACTATATCCCTCTCCCCATGAAATCTTGTTTCTATTTGAAGCCATTTCCAGGTAATCTCTGTATCAGAGACAAAAGATGGGCCTCAATCATTCCTACATATTGCTTTTTCAAGTACCTTGACATGTTCCATTACCTTGCTGGTCTCCCATCTGCATGCAGCTGTTCAGCTCCCTAAATGCAAACCACACATGATGTGAGAAAATTGAACAGGTAGTTCTACTAAGAAACATGGAGGGACAGACAGGAAGAAGAAAGAAATGGAAAGCTCTGGCCTCTTTTCCTCTCAAATATTACAGATACTGCTGCCAGGCACTGTGCAGCAGTTGATACAGGGTAAGTAAGGGTATTTGTCTTGAATTAAATTGCAGAAAGAACAAAAAAAGAGGGATCTACAGTATTTCTTAAACAGTATTAGGACATGATCTACATTAAATAAGAAAATGCAAGAAATTATTGAGGTAATTGTGCCAAAACAGTCTTTCCTATTAATGTATGACCTGAAGACAATTTCAGTTTCAGAAAAATTAAGAAAAGTTCAGTTTTCCACCTTAAAACATGCAAGACTGACTTCAAAGAATCATAGAATGGTTCAGGTTGGATGGGACCTTAATGATCATCTAGCTCTAACTCCTCTGTTATGGGCAGGGACACCTCCTGCAAAAGACCAGGTTGCTTGAGGCCCCATCTAGCCTAGCCTTCAACACTTCCAGGGCTGAAGCCTCCACAACTTCCCTAGGCAATCTGTTCCAGCACCTAAACTATTAAATCTTTCTTCTAGATTTGTACTCAAAGCTGTATTGGTGTGGTCTTAGGGGTATTTCAGCCTTAGTCTTTTTACAAACTCAAAACTTGTGGGAGAGTTAAAAAGAAAGACTGTATATGGAGAGAAAACATAACTTTTCAGTTTGCATTCCACAGTGTCTTATGATTCAGAACAGATCAGCAGATAGGCATCTAGGGTTTTTTTCCATTCTGGGCAGTCTTTATGTACTTTTCATTCAGTAAAACATAAGTTTTATTTATTTCTTAGCATTTAGTAATGTTATCTGTTCTTCAGTGACTACACAAAACAATGTAGCAGTTCTGTAGTTTTACATGGAATATGTAGTATATGACCTTCAGTGAGACAGTTTGTAGCAGAACTCTAAATGTAACCACTTCATCCACTCAATAGCTAGTTAATTGTGTAGTCACATAAACATACACTCCCTAAAACAGTACTCATAGTGTTTAGGATGTATCTATGTAACATTTACTAACACATTCATCATTGCCATGACAGTCACTAAAATAGGACAGTAGCTTTCAATGTGTGGTAATCAAACCCTTGGAATCTCACAAGTGTTTCTCAACAAGTCTTAAAACTAGATGAATCAAGTCTATTGGCAATGAGGTTGGAGGCATTTGCACTTCACTTGGGAAAAAATGTGAAGCTTTTCCAATTGAAAGAATATTTTTTAAAGTACACCACAGAAATAGTGATTTATTAATTTGTTAGAGATAAACTTATGATAGGCATAGTTTAAAGTGAAAAACAAAAATCCAATGAAACATGTATCTGTAGTGCCCAATCTGTAATGTAACTGCTAAGGACCAGGTGCGGTGGTAAAGGAAGTTGTTTTCAAAAGGACAGAAGATCAGATCATGTAAGTGTCCTATAAAGAAAAATGTTTGAAAGTGAAAAAATGCCCCTTTAGCCTCAAATGACATGGTCATCTCGTGGCTCAGTAGAAGGGGAAGAGTAACATCACTGAAAAGCATTTTATTTTGTTATGACCAACTGAAAACTCCAAGCAAATGCAACAGTGCTCCAGAATACAATGGCCTCCTGCTGCCCCACAAGCCTATTTTTGAGGGGATCAAGTATATCTGAGAAATATAGTCATCAGCTTTGTCTCAAAAGATATACCACTAACAGTGCCAGATTCTGCTCATGTACAGAGTCTAAAACCAATTTATACACAGCCTCCAACATCCTGACAGCCTTTCATAAAAGTCAGGATAGATTTCTAGTAATCATTGCCATGAAGTGGTACCACCAAACAGGAAAGGACAAGAGAACAGAACCAGAAAAACTCACCCTTCCCCAAACCAAACCAACTGCAAATACCATTTCTCAAAATGGCTTACAAAACAGACATGACCATGAGGCTTATGTCACTGGCTGGCTCAGTTACCATGGCTTGCTGAGGCATTGACAACTTACTTCACATTTGTTAAAAGGAAATAACACCAACTTCACTCACACAGTGCTGCCATTAAATATGTTAGTTCTCTTTTCCTCACCTCTCTTCCCTTGGCTACCACCCAGATGGTCACCTCTGTTGACTTAAGAAATATGTAGCTACTCTTCCTGAATAGTAGCATCCATCAGAAGGCAATGGGTACATTTGTGCTCTTTTGGCACCCCCACTAACACTGCCTTTGGTATGACTCTGCATAGAAACACATTCAAGGAGTTCTTAAACCATCCAAATTACTGTAAAAGTGCTATGTGTTCAGTGCCAGTATCAGCAGGGGTGGGAATTTTCCTCTTTGCAAATTTAAAACAAAGCTAGTCTGAAATATTGCAAAAGTCAAGCTGGGAAAAAAAGAATCCAAAATGTCAAAACTTGAGCAGCTTGCTACCTGTGGGTGGAAGTGGAAAACAACCTGAGGTGAGCTGTATATAAAGTTAAGTGAAGCACTGCAGCACAAGGTCTATTTAGGAAGAGGCGAAGGTAGTGTTCTCATGCAGCCATGAACACATGCAGGTGTCTCCTAGGACGGCAGAAAGAAGAGGAAGAATAAAGGCCCAAGTTCCTTCTTGAAAATTATCACAAAGAAAGAGGAGAGCTAATAAAATTCAGTGTTGGCTAGACACTAAGTTTTCCTAAGTTTTACTGAGTAGTCTTTTATTGCAGTGTTCATATACATTTGCTCCATTTTGCAGGGATCCCACATTCTTTGTCATCTGCCTTCTCTACATCTGAGATCTATTTGGTCCCTGCTCTCAGGCTTTTCTGATGGTTTTTGCTGATGATGCTAATCCTTCACATCAGTTTGTCTCCATTTCTCCAATGCTCCTCTTGCACAAGCAACCCAAGCCTTAACTGCACTAAGGACAAAATGTCAGTATTTAGCCACCCAAAGGAGGTAGAGCAACATACAACTGCTCTTAAAATTATTAGAGAAAGCAGCAGAGCCTCACTGAGTGTCCTGATAGTGAAGTACAAGAGAAAACCGAGTATTTCTAGAAGGCTTTCCCCTTCCCCTCTAGCAAGACCAGCTGGCAGCAGTGTACAAACCCCTCTCTCATGGGTTGAAGTCTCCCAAAGCCCTGGCTCTCCAGGCAGGCAGCTGCCCAGGTTGTCAACAGCAGCAAATGCCTAGCTCATCCATGCCTAGCTCTGGCCTTGCTGTTACATATAGCTGCAATGGAAAAATCTTCTAACACCTTTAGATCACTTTCTACTTACAAGAATAGTCAAGACAGCACAGAAGCTACCTGGGCTTCTATTCAACATTGCACACTGACTTCTTTTAAGGCTTCATGAAGCTTAATCTCAATTACACCTTGTTGTGTTCACCAAAATACAAAACAGGTGGATCACTGTGATATTTGTTTTGCATGTTTTGTAACTCTGTTACCTCACACACTTCTCAGAAGTACAAGACCCAACAAAGAATTTGCTTGGAAGAAAGAAGGGTGAGTCATGTCAGTTCTGCATAAACCTGTGCTGACAACACAATGGCACACACATGGAAGTTTGGTACATGTTGTCTTAGGCAGCATCTGCTCCAGTAAATAACACACAAGATGGATATAAGCTGCTGCTTGATGCAAAGAGCAGCAATAACATTTATTGCTCACCTGGCTCTCGCTAGGACTCTGAAATGCTTATAAAGGGGAAAAAAGATGAAAGAACCAAACCAATCAGAATTGGCATGCAGGGAAGAAGCAGACACAAAAGAACATTTCTTCCCATAACTACACTGGTTCCCTCTGTCATCAGTGTCACCAGGGCAGTGGTGAACACAAATGTACCCATTACCTTACCAGACCAGGTAAAACCTCACCTCCATGACTACTTGAGAGCCACAGATTTATAACAAGTCTTTCACAGGGCACTTAGTAAATCCAGTACTACTGCTAGTCCTGCACTCCTCACTACTGCTTCTCAAGGGTAATTTATGGTGTGCCAGTTACCAGGGCGTTTCTAGCAAGAAGTGGCAAGGTCCCTGTGATCATGACACTTAGCATCTCTCCTCACTGTTTTTCCAGTTTCAGCCAGGTTTTTAAAAGGCAAGAGTCTCCAATATGTACACTTTCCAGCCAGCCTAATGAGTGCCAAAGCTTGGGAAATGCCCAGTGCCCCATCCAAAAGCAAAGCAGGGAGCTCAGCCTGTCCATTTCTGGCACTACCCTCCTATAGGACTCCTAAGTCTTGCCTGAGTGAGTCACCACTGCAACTGTGTGGGACAGGAAGGAGAACAGCAAAGGATACAAACACAGTATCACAGAATTGTTTCAGTTGGAAAAGATCTCAAAGATCATCCAGATCAATGGTTGCATTGACCTAATGCCACCATGACCATTAAACCATGTCCTGAAGTGCCATGTCTACATGTTTTTTGAACACCTCCAGGGACAGTGACTCCACCATCTCCACGGTCAACCTATTCCAACGCACGTGTAGGAAAATGCAAGAGAAACAAATTCTAAGTAATATTCAAAACACAATAAAGTAATAATATTCAAAATACAATATAATGTAAGTGTTTCAGTCAGGATGTAATTAATGTTAGTTTGCTTTGGACCCAAAGGGAAGTGCACTAAAATATGGCATTTTGTAATGCTGTGATGGTGTAGCCACACACAGTGTGAAACTATTTTATGTACATACGTGAGCAATGTGAGCACTGCAGGAGCAAAACCCTGTGTAGTTAGTTGCACATGGGCCCATCCAAGGAAGAAACAAGGCACTGCAGATTGGAAGGACATCCCACCAAATACACAAAAAAAGATTATTGAAAAGATAAAAACCAAGATAAGCAGTATTAGGAACAGATGAGATTCCCTTCCCCTTTAGGGGAATGGTTGCAGTCAAAGGTCTTTTCCAGCCTAAACAAATCTTTGATTCTATGAATGGGGCAAGCAGCACAAAACTGTGCAGCTGAATCAATATATATCTTGCTGAATATAGTGCATATATATGAGTATGCACCACAGTATGGCACTCCACAAAGGTTTTATTGGTATAGGTATATGAAATGAGCTGGGTAATGTAAAATGCAGTCCTCTAAAATTTTTGCAGATAAACTACACCTCACATCTCTGTCCAATCCTCTGTGGAGATCAGTCTTTCATTTGAAGATTATATAGTCCAAACATAATGAAATCAAGCCATCAGGTAGTGTGTAGCTGTTTCCAAATTCTTGGGATGTATAAGTGTGTGCTTTATTTTACATTTTGGCAGTCTTGTGCCAAGTGCAACAAACGTTGAGAAACACAGGACTAATGTCTCTTCAGACCTGACTGGGCTACCGAGTAAGATGGCAAGTGTCTTTACCATGCCATCTGCTTTTTCTTAGAACAGAACAGAATAAACCAGGTTGGAAGACACCTTTGAGATCATTGAGTCCAACCTATCATCCAACACTATCTAATCAACTAAGCCATGGCACCAAGCACCCCATCAAGTCTCTTCCTAAACACCTCCAGTGATGGTGACTCCACCACCTCCCTGGGCAGCCCATTCCAACAGCACCAGAACAAGAGGACACAGTCTCAAGCTGCACCAGGGGAAGTTTAGGCTCAAGGTGAGGAGAAAGTTCTTCACTGAGAGAGTCGTTCGCCATTGGAATGGGCTGCCCAGGGAGGTGATGGAGTCACCATCCCTGGAGGTGTTGAAGATGGGATTGGAGGTGGCAGTTGGTGCCATGGTTTAGTCATGAGGTCTGTGGTGACAGGTTGGACTTGATGATCTTTGAGGTCTTTTCCAACCTTGGTGATACTGTGATACTGGCTGCCTGGGAGAAGAGACCAACCCCCACCTGGCTACAACCTCCCTTCAGGTAGTTGTAGACAGCAATAAGGTCTCCCTTGAGCCTCCTCTTCTCCAGGCTAAGCAATCCCAGCTCCCTCAGCCTCTCCTCATTAGGCTTGTGCTCCTAACCCCTCACCAGCTTTGAGAGAGTAGAAATGTTTATAGCTATTTGAAGAACTCTGTCTTAGTAGCAACATTCCAGGAAAATGCAAACATACACCTTCTTAAACACTGTTTACTTACTTCAGCTAGAAGACAGCTTTTATGAGGTATAATGTTTACAACAAGTTTCTAAGCTAAAAAAAATTGCTGTACACAATTCTAATTCATTGAAATTCCTTAGGTTTACAGGCTACAAGCAAAAAGGATGCATGAGCTTGTCCTTGCAGATGTCTAAATAATAGCAATCCCCAATTATTTCCACAGCCAAAAATGCTGCAGTGCAAAAGCTATCACAGATACAGGATCATCACTATAGTTAGGGGGGGAAAAAGAAAGAAAAAAGACCTCACATATAATAGAACAAAAAAATTAATGAAACTTAGTAGAGCAGAACCTATTATGTCCACGTCAAGCTACTATTAGATCTACATAATTTTCATCAGTCATAGAAAATAGGAATAAACCATACAAGCTGAAAGCATTGCTAGCTGAGAAACTGAGAGGGGCACAATCCCACAGACCACAGCTGACATTCTTATCCCAATATCTGTCTCAAGGGTGCCATGATGGTATCTAGAAGCCCTGGCATCAGTGGGAGGAAATTTATGGCACTGTACACGAGCTGTGGCCCAACCCTCCACGCAAGCCCTGGCACCTAAGCACTGATGGGGCAAGGTGCTTCTGACACTACTCTTCAGAGGTTGCCCAAACATGCAACCCAGACATGCCTCCCAGAAACTTCTCTGAATTTAAGACTGAAAGCCTTATAGGCAGGTTAAAAGTTTCCAGAGTCCTCTTTGTTGTAGGATGCAAGATGTACATGTCTCTGTTGCATCAGTCCAGACATGTCCACTGGGAGGATGCTCAGACACAAGCAACAACAGCCAGACAAAGGGTAGGCATGGAGCATAAGCACAGTTGAGACATGTTATGCCCAATGAAATAAACAGAGCATGTCTAAAGGCTTCTCCCAGTTGCATCAGCACTCACTCATAGATGGCTGGCTTTTGGTTTAAACAAAGTCTCAAGCTGTGCCAGGGGAGGTTTAGGCTGGATGTTAGGAAGAAATTCTTCACAGAAAGAGTGATTGGCCATTGGAATGGGCTGCTCGGGGAGGATGTCTGTTAGTGACTAATTATCAAAAGCAGAATGACAGAGAACTCTTTTAAATAAGGCAAGACAGACTAACACCAAATGCTCTTCAGGAAAGCATCCCCTGTCAGCATAGATAATGCACACCTCCTGTATGAGACAAACCACCCCATCCCACAGTTCTATTCATCTCCCACCACCCTGCTGTGCAGCGTAAAGGTGCTGCTAGATCTTACCGATGTACAAAAGATGCAGCTGCATTCCTGAAGAGTGGTCATCTTATCCAGGGAATATTCACAGAGACATAGCTTGCAAGTGAGCAGTGGCTCCAGAGCTAATTCTCCAGATTCTGACTCATCAGTTGTCATGGTGTGAGGACAAGCCTTCCCAGCAGAGTCCATTCATTCATCAATGGTCCACTCAGCCTGAAAAGAGAAATCAACAGCTGAAACATCCCACAAGCCATATAGTCACTTCTCATTGACTTGAGCATTTCCAGATCAGATCTATAAAAATGCCTGCACACTTAACTGCACTACTTTGGCATCTTGGTGCCAGTCTCATACTTACGGCCATTCAAAATTTATGAAGTAGGTGTCTGAGAGCCCAGCTCCTAAAGAGGCCTGAACTGGGCTGGGTTCTTGGAGAACATTCACCTTACTGGCACAAAGCACCTCAGGCCACTTATCATCAAATTGAAAAAAGAAAAGAAACATAGGAAACCAAAACTCACACAGAGGAGACATTACCTGTCATACACAACACTGCAGTGGTCAGAACCCTCACCAGACCTAGGATCAGTTATCTGACTTGGGACAATAAATTGTTCATTAAAAGAAATAAACTGTGTTCATATGTACATATATATATATGTGTACATATATATATATATACCCCTCTGCCTTTTTGAACGAGCTTCAGAATCATACTAGTCCCATCCCTATGTGATCCTTCCAGCCTCCATTGCACCCACCCCACTTCAGTGAGTGCCTACAGTTCCACTTTCCATTCTGGCTGGTGGCCTGTGTGCTCTCCTGGGCAGTGCAAGGTGACAGCAAGCACAGATTCCCACTTCCTAGGCAAGCACTTCAAATATTTAGCCTGTAATGTAAGTGGTGGGTACCATGATCTCCACCTTCTCAATGAGCTACCAACTAAGACAATGAGCTGGCAGTCCATTTCAAGAGGTGTGGTGAAGGAATCTTAAACCCAGGAAAGGATTTCACATTGTATGTCCTACTTCATGCAGGGTTGGAGCTTAAATTCAAAGAAGTAAAAGTATTTCATGTGCAGTCTTTTTTCCTGCATTGCATTGTTGATGCAAGGAAGTTGACTGCTCAGGTCTGTAGCTTTTGTACACTCCACTCCCTGGCATCTAGCTTTTCTATCTATTTCACAGGGCTCTGAGGTACCTAAGTGAGTTCTGAGAACCATGAACTAAGTAAACTAGAACCTTGACAGGGAGATGCTCAGAATAGACATGTCTCCACCACACATTATGTTACAGCAGTGTTTGGGGAATACATTTCTATCCTTTGAGAAGGAACAAATGGAAATACCATACTGACATCTAAGGTTTTCTAACCTAAGCATTTGAAAATACTGCACCATAACCACAAAAAAAAATCCAGGACCCTTTTTCTTGCACAGTAACACTGAAAGAGAAATTAAAGAGAATAGCCTCATGTTTAAATGAAAACAATGGAAAGCAAATTTGCAGATTTTATTCACCTCAAAATACACAGTGGGGCTTGGTGCAGCATTTAAGGCACTATAAAATCTATTCCCATCTCCAAGGAACTTGGCTCAACTCCCACAAATCTGCTTCTGAATACATTTAGCTGATAGTAAGACCTTCATACCTTTCTTAGGCAGAGACCTGGTGGCCAGTGGCACTTAGCTGCTGGCACCAGCACCAACTAAGAATGCAGCTCTACTGAATCTGAAAAGCTGCATCCAAAGGGAGGCTGCACGAACGTGAAAACAAGAGGCTCAAGATCTCTCCATGTGCCTGTCAGAGCTGATATCTCATGAGACAACAGGAGACCCGAGCCCCTTGGTCCACTTCTGCTTGCCTCCCCTACAGTCCTGAGCATCCTCATGGCAGAGCTGTCAGGTTGCATTTGGCAGCATGTCACTGCTGCTGTTCTGCTGCTCCCAGAGTGGCCAGGCCAGCTGCAGCCAGTCCATGTGTATGCAACATGCCGGCTTGCAGTAGCTGCTGAACTCCTCCCTAGAGGAAGAAACAACGGTGCTCACAGAGCTTTAGGGGTACATGGAACCCTGCCACACAGGTCCCACCTCACAACCTGACACACAACCATACCCCACACTGGCCAAGAGGGCCAATGGCATCCTGGCCTGTATTAGGAATAGTGTGGTCAGCAGGAGCAGGGAGGTCATTGTGCCCCTGTACTCTGCATTGGTTAGGCCACACCTTGAGTACTGTGTCCAGTTCTGGGCCCCTCAGTTTAAGAAGGACATTGAAACACTTGAACGTGTCCAGAGAAGGGCAACAAGGCTGGTGAGAGGCCTTGAGCACAAGCCCTATGAGGAGAGGCTGAGGGAGCTGGGATTGTTTAGCCTGGAGAAGAGAAGGATCAGAGGCGACCTCATTGCCCTCTACAACTACCTGAAGGGTGGTTGTAACCAGGAAGGGGTTGGTCTCTTCTCCCAGGCAACCAGCACCAGAACAAGGGGACACAGTCTCAAGTTGTGTCAGGGGAGGTTTAGACTCGAGGTGAGGAAAAAGTTCTTCACTGAGCGAGTCATTAGTCGTTGGAATGGGCTGCCCAGGGAGGTGGTGGAGTCACCGTCCCTGGAGGTGTTCAAGGGGAGATTGAACGTGGCACTTGGTGCCATGGTCTAGGCGTGAGGTCTGTCGAGACAGGTTGGACTTGATGATCCTTGGGGTCTCTTCCAACCTTAGTTATACTGTGATACTGTGATACCTAGGCCTGCCCTGTATTCCCATGGGTCTGCAGGAAGACCCTTGCTATTCAAAAGCCATGAAACCACAACAAATCCAGGTGGGAGCACACCAACTCCTTTTAATTTTTACATATTGCAGTTTCCTAGACTAACCTGCCAGAAGAGCCATCAGACGTGTCCCTTGGGATTTCTTTCCTGTAAGCACCGAGTTTTACAGACAAAGAGTCATAGCCAAAATTCTGGCAACCAAATTCCCGGACATGAATCCAAAACAAACTTGCTCTTTAATAGCTTGCTAACACTACTTCAATATATATGCCATGCCACATTATTCTTGGCGCCGTTCTCTCCTGCTACCATGATGCTCCACACACAATTTGCTCCATACGGCTGCAGAGCTGAAGCTCCAGCATGGCCAGAAGCCTTGGAAGGAAGCCTCCCTCTGAGTCAGGGACTGCAATACTCTTCTGTAATTACTGCAATGGGGGGGGGGGGGGGGAACAGTGAGTCACTGGAAATGCTACAGCAGATCAAGAATACCTGTTATTTAAAATGATGTGTTAGATATTATCTCAGTATTTGGAAGAACTGAAACACATTTATTCAGGTATGCTTTTCAATAGCAGCTCCATCTGTACAGGCAAGCTACTCATCCCCATGCTGCATGGGTCTTGACATTTCTTCATTTAAAAGGTAGCAATGCTGAAAGAAGGGATGTACTAAAGAACAAGTAGGAATATTTCAGGATGTGGGAATGGATATAAAATGGATACAGCCGTTTCCAGTGTCAGTGCTCTTTTTACAACCAAAACGGTTACAACCCTGCATCCTTTTGTTAAGGTGGCAGTAGAAAGATTCAGGTGTATGACTGAGGTTTAGGGATGGGGGGTAATTTTAAATTGCCTAAATCTGGCACTCAGTGTGACACCAACATGAGTTTGCCACAGTGAAGAGTAGGCTCCTAAAACACCGCTCTGCCCTACCAGCGATCCGATGCCACAGCATGATGGCTGCAAGGACATGTTATAACACCCCAGGCCTTCTTGGCCCTGACCATTTCTTGCAGTTTAAATTCAGTTTTGCTCCTTGTCCCCTCCCTCCACCAGGATGCCAGAGTGAGGCTGAAATTCTCCCTAAAACAAGCAGAACAAACACCCTGTGGAAATCTCCAGCAGACAACACTGAGCAAACCTGGTGGACCAGAGAATCCAGCCCACACACAGCCCAGGCTGGCTCATCTCCCTGCAGCCTCATTATCCCAGCAGGATTACACAAACGAAGGGAGCAGGATCAGAGCCACCAAGTCAGCTGCACAGCCTGTCTGCACAGACACTGGAGCAGGCACCATGGCTACCAGCAGCAGCAGACTCTCCAAGTTCCCTAGGGGGCCAGCTTGTCCATGACTGGTCCTTCATATAAGGTTGGCACGCCTGAGAACCCGCCTGTCAAAGACAAAGTGGATTCATGTCCTGCTCCTTTTCCCAGAGCAGCCCAACCAGCTGGTCTCTACTTCTGCTCACCAGAACTACGATTTCTGCTACCACTGTCAAGAGAAGCACACACTGAGAAGTTTTAATGGTTACAGAAAAGGGCAGCCCCATACAATGGCAACTGGGCTTTAATGATAAATCAGGCCTGTGGAGGAGGTTTGTTCCCATGATCAGATCAGATGGTGGAAATGATGGGGGAAGACATGGGTTTTCCTCCTGCCTTCACTCTCTACTCTTTTTCCTATTCTTTCAACATTTCAAAATGCATTGTGCCCTCACAAGCTCTCAAATCTTCTCCCCAGCTTTACCACCAGCAGAACTGATGTTTCCATACACTATAGAGAAGCTGTGAAGTTCCACCTCAGATGCTCCAAATTTTTATGGCTTTCACTTTGCTAGGCTTAGTCCCAAAGACTGTCATTAGTTAATTACACATCCATTAGGTGTCTTTACAGTGGCTTAAAATTCCTACTGTAATTACAAGTGAGTTGCCAACAGCTTAGGTTGAAAACAAAACACCTAGGATGCACATGTTGTGCAGAAGTCACTGAAGAATGAGTAGAGGACAAAGAGGAAAAGACCAATCCATATTTGGTTTTATTAATAAAAGTGACCTGAAATAAAAGTAAATGGAAAGTCCCTGGAAAAAATGGACCCCTATGCAAACAAAATACATTTCCAATCACCAAGATCTTCCCTTCCATGCACACAAACACAAATGACCCATTTAGGATAGAATCACTGAAGCTGGAATACAGCGCACAACTCCTCGAGGAAACTCTCCACTGAACAGTTAAAAAGGCTCCATGAGATGGTGTGGAATAAGGATGAACACATCTCAGGGACACTAACCTGGAGGAACACACTAAACTAAATTCTGCACCAGTGTAAATTGGTGGGAAAGAAAGTAGCCCCAGTGTGCATAAACACCTATGCACCATAAAGATTTGAGTGTTTTTTACATACTCCTACCAGCCACGTACACACACATAAATCATATTCCTTTTACATTGCACAGAATTTCCTGGAAATGAGATTTATTTCCTCATATTGCATGCCACCCAGCTTATAAGGAATAGCTTTTGGGAAAACTCATCTTTCCTGGCTCTGACACTAACATTGTTGATGTCATAGGATAAGGCATGACCAGAAAGTCTGAATGAACCTAAGCAAGCTATGCGGGGTTACTCCTAGGAGAGCACAAACTGCCCAGTCACCAGGACCACAGTTTGCTGAGCTGTCAACATTTCCATTTCATTCATCTGCCTGCAAACAATTCACATAGCACATAATGTCTTAACACTATGCCTAAGCAAGGAAACATTAGAGCTCGCTCAAGACAGAAAAAGAAAGAGCTCAGGGAGGTGGGAAGGATAAGTACAAGGAGAAACTGTAACATGAGAGCAGTGGAAACGTTGAGAGAAATAAGAAAAACACAACAGAAGGAGTACAGAACTTGCTTGCCTTTGGGGCCCACTGACACACCAGTGTGTGGTAAGTGGCTTTGAAAATGGCTCCCTAACAACAAATATCTGCTGTGCCTACTTCTACACAGGTACCCTTTGCAAATCTTGATATTAGCTGCTGAAGTAGAAACAATTAACTCCCTGCAGTGGGAGCAAGAGCAGCCGGGTGGGTGTCTGGCAGCCAGCCAAGGTCAAGCCACCACAGCTCCATAAAGATGTTAAAAATTGATGCAATCTAGGGCTGAAACTTTCCCTGTGAGCATGAATTGTAAGGTAACATCCTTATTACAATCACACAAAGGCTCACTTGAGTCTGCCCAGCTCCCTCAAACCAAGGTTGCCAGGCTCAAAGAACAAAAGTTACCCTGTAGATGTGATAGAGCAAACAAGCCAGGCAGTCTCCAGAGCTGCAACATCAGAAGGACATTGTCTGTGTGCCTGCAATCAAGTCACTGTACTTAGCTGAAAAAATGTCTGAATGTGACTTTCACCACTTAGAAACATCACATAAAATCATGAAAGCCGCCTGTACTGAAGCTGGAGGAGAATGAATGGATTATATTCAGCATCATAAGTCATCCTTTCATTTTTCACATGCTGCATCCAGAGCAACAAGAGAGTTCTTGGAGAAGCTATGTTAAGCCTTGTGTTTACAAACAACTGCGCTGAACTTAGTAGAGCTGTATGCTTTTAGCTGAAATCAGAGTTTAAAGGAAGTCAAGAAATGTGCAAACATTGCTCTAGGAAACACTAATGAAATAAAAAAAGGTCCTTTATGTGTCTTTCCCTGTGGGCTAGCACGTGCCGGGGACAGGGTGATCGCCGGCAGCCGCAGTACCCAGTACCTCTCTGGCTTGCCATAAACCAGCACCCCAGCACAGCTTTCCATACACATGGTGGGATCATAAAGAGGTTGGGGTTAGGTTTAAGATCATATGTGAATCTAACACGTAACACATCACTTCAGCAAAAACTCTTTTAGTGTCAAACCAAACTCAGAGCATCTGTGCTAAGCTCCTCAGGTATTCACTGACCTTTCTTGAAGAAGCATTTGCAAGCACTGTAATTGTTTCTCATGCCCTAGAATTTTTTCAAGTACTCCACCCATTGCAAAATTACTTCAATGCCCCTGTTTTGATATTGCTTAGCTCAGGATTTTGTTGTTTCCTGTACCTGAGGTTCCCCTGGTTAAAACGAAACAAAACAAAACAACAAAAAAAAGAGAGAGAGAGAGAGAAAGAAAAGTACCTGGAAAACACAAGTGTTCAAAATCAACACTAAAAATCAGGCCCTTGGAGAAAAAGAGCAATTATAGAAAGATTAAAAACAAAAGCTCACAGTGGTATTAAGGTAATGGGGTCAGATCATAGGAGATAAGCTGAGCTATGAAATAAGGGCACACGAAGACAGCTGTCAGAAACCCACACTTCCATCAGCTTCATCAAAACTGTCATTACCACTTTTGATTATAAGCCTTTAGCTGTCCCAGCTCTCTCAAGACAATGTGCTTTAAAATTCACTTCATTTTAAAATGCAACATCTTTGCACAAAGAATTAGTCTGAATCAAGCATACTAGTACTTCTGTGGTCTGACCACTAAACCACAATGCAGTAATTTCTCCTTCTGCTATGCACTGCCTGCACAGAGCTACCTATCTAGTCCACACAGTGTTACTTACCAAGCAGTAAGGCTGAAAAACACAGGATTAAAGCCCCAGTTCAGGAAAGGCTTCATCTTCAAGAAGGACATTAAATCATACATTTAAGTGCTCCTTCATATCAAAGCCTGAATATTTTGCTTTAATGCAATGAGACTATTAACAAGTTAAACAAGTACTTACGCTTTCTGAAATAGTGGTGTCAGAAAGAAGCAACCAGCTCAGCAAACAGCAGGTCTGATTTTAATATATTCAGAATTACTGTATTACATCTGTGCCTTAATACAGCAAGCACTTGATTACATGCATGTACAAGGAAAACCCATTTCTGGATTACCATAATACGCTACCAAGCCAAAGTATTGGAGAGAATAAAAACATTTCAGTATCTGTTCTCTTTGAGCAGAGATTAAGAAAAGTCAGATGTATAATATTTCATGACAGCTTTCTGCACTGTAAGATGCTTATTTTAAGAAAACTTGTTTAAAGAACAAGCAGCCTAAGTAAATGTGCTGCCTGGTACATGGGAACACACCAAAGGCAATTTCTCTCACTTGTTTTCATTGGAATGGCTGAAAAAAAGAGGGGGGGGAAAAAAAAAAGAAGAGCCCTTAAGCTGCTGTTCAAGCAGCACTGGCTGTATGGAGTATTTCCCTGTCATGCTAGCAACCAAAAAAGATTTAAAAAAATCAAATACTTTGAAAGGAATGTACTGAGTGGGAAGCCTCTTACAGAAAAAAAATGTAAGGGACAGACTGCACTAATTACAAATATCATCCAGCTTCCTGCCAGGCATTTTTATACTAGCACTATGGGAGGCCTAAAACACACATTGAACAGCTTTCCAAATCTCACACACCCCTAAGAATTTCAGTACATTCTTATAAACCAAAATGTCACTAGGGTATATGTAAATCAGCTTCCACAAGTCTTTGAGAGCACACTTGTCAGGTAGCATTTTGACTGTACTGTAATACTGTGAGGTATGAATAACAGAAATTTTACACCAGTAACTTTTAGCAATGAATTTTAGAACACACAGTAACTTCTAGCAACCCAACATCAGTATGTCCTTGGGGAAGTTTTCTCTGCAAGAAGACCATGGATATTAGGCTTGAGGTGAGGAGAAAGTTCTTCACTGAGAGAGTCATTAGCCATTGGAATGGGCTGCCCAGGGAGGTGATGGAGTCACCATCCCTGGAGGTGTTCAAGAGGGGACTGGACGTGGCAGTTTAGTCATGAGGTCTGTGGTGACAGGTTGGACCTGATGATCTTTGAGGTCTCTTCCAACCTTGGTGATTCTGTGAATTCTGTGTTTTGGGTTTTTTTAATCTTTTTTGTTTCCCAAAGAGAGATGTGACTTTTTGCAATTGTGAGAATCCTTAGCAAGGGGGGGAAAAAGTGGTCTTTTCCCCCTTCCATTCCTAAAACCTGGAGACTACAAGAGAAGGTGGTCTAAGAGCTAATGGAAATAAATGCTGCTACTCTTGACTGACAAGCAGATAGGAAAAGCACTTGTGACCATTTAAAGATAAAAACATAAAGACTAGAAAAGAAATAATGTAGCTTGTTACTTAACCGAACCAAATATTTCCAAAATACGCTGAAAGAACAAAATCATACCAACTGGAATGCTACGTATTGGTTAGCAGGTCTAAGATTAGACTAAAGTTTATCTAATGGATGTTAGGAAAAAGTTCTATAGAGAGAGAGTGATTGCCCATTGGAATGGGCTGCCTGGGGAGGTGGTGGAGTCGCCATCATTGGAGGTTTTCAGGAGGAGACTTGATGGGGTGCTTGGTGCCATGGGTTAGTTGTTTAGGTGGTGTTGGATTGGTTGATGGGTTGGACGCGATGATCTTGAAGGTCTCTTCCAACCTGGTTTATTCTATTCTATGTATTCTAAATTAGCATGCCCTGCTCTTAATGACACTATGCAACATCTGACACTGCTAAACTACAAGGAATTTCCACCTTCATGACATTAATGACAAAACCAAATGATACCACTTCCTTTATGACCACATGAAGACTTTTGGCAACTGTATCATTTATTAAGTAAAAAAATAATTGAGATTTTAGGATGTCAAATGGGTGGACAACTTGGCTCAGCTGAAACAGGAATAGGAAGTCAGATGTAACAATTTGCCTTTGACACAGAAAAAAAATGTTTATTGTTGTTACTTGGATAACAAGACCTTGGGAGGCATTTACTCCTTGAGCTGGAATGTTTACAGTTTAGACAGGGTGTGTTCAGAAGGTATTTGTGACTCTGGCTTGGTCTAATATCAAGGATTTTCAGCAGATATTTGTAAACATGCATTGTTAAAGTGAAAGTGATGGAGTATTATTTGACAGTGGGACTAACCTCATCTATTTATTCATAGTATGCACTCCTCTTTTGAGAAGAGACTAACCAGGCTGTCAGGCTCCTCTGGCTGTGGATGACTCCTTTTTCAGAGCAGCCTATGCTATATTTGGAGCAAGTCCTTACTGCAAGGCAAGCAGGTCAAGGCAAGTGGAGACGTGACACAAAGCCAGGCCTCAGAAGTGACAGCAAGAAACTTCTTGGGGCCAAAGGAAGCATGCTGAGTTTGCGAGAAGCTGCAGAAAGACTCCACTGACAGCAACAATGAAACTGATTCTCCACTGAATCCAGCAAAACCATCAGATACTACGAAAATGTACTGAACACCATCTTTTGACAAAAAACTACACACCTTTAGGTATTTATTTTTAGAAGGGACAATCTGAGAAAAGTTTTTTTCATTGTTTGCAGTAAGATTACAACTTTAATATCTCTGTCACTTGATTTTGTCAGGGCAAAAAAAGGTAACTTGAACGATTACGGTCTACAGTCTTTGCTCACTACAAGCATGGAAAAGCAGCTTCACAGAACTTCAGATTTACATCAACAGGAATCAAAGAATATTTAATTTTCCTTTTATAACAGTTTCTGTGTGACTGCTCAGGGAATAAAACTAAAATGTATAATGTTTTAGGCTGCCCCTATCTAATCTTACTCTCAAAGATGCTGCCCATTATTACAGAAGAAACATGCGGTTCAAGGTAACTAGGATATAGAACGTAAAACATTGAAAACTGTCCTTGGTCCAAAAATGTCTCAATGACTTAGCTGGGGGACACACACTACCCAGTGGTAACATTGGAGTCTTAGCTACAATGACATTCAGCAAATCAAAGACTGAGAGTCAAATCTTAAGATTAGATTATGGGGAAGTCATCACCACTCATATAAGCATTTTCCATTGAGAAAGCAACACAAATAGCTACTAACTATACTGGAGTTTGACAGGAAACAATAGACTTATTAAGAAGCAATAGCATAGGTTTGGACCCAGATATGAGCAGGTTATTTTGAAACTAAACATATGCGTTTACTCAATAAACTATACTGCTTCTCACAACTGGTTATTAAATTAATCAGTGTATCCCTAAACCACTCCTCTGGTAGATCCAGAATGACCAAAGTCAGCTGCAGCTGTAGATAAAGAAAGTCCTGGTCAGATCTGCATTGGTGAAAAAGAGAAGTAAACCGCAGTAAAAATCCCCGGAGCTTCTCTGCTTTGTTCTCTCTGAAGAACCTGAAAGTGTTCAAGTCCATGGTACCCAATGGGATACACCCACAGGTGCTGAGGGGGTTTAATGGATAGAGCATTCAGTGGATAAAGAACTGGCTTGATGGCCGCACCCAAAGGGTGGCTGTCAATGGGTCCATGTCCAAGTGGAGTCCCTCAGGGATCAGTACTGGGATCAGTCTTGTTTAATATCTTTGTTGGTGACATGGACAGTGGCATTGAGTGCACCCTCAGCAGGTTTGCTGATGACACCAAGTTGTCTGGTGCAGCAGACATGCTGGAAGGAAGGAAGGCCATCCAGAGAGTCCTTGACAGGCTGCAGATCTGGGCCCATGACAACCTCATGAGGTTCCACAAGAACAAGTGCAAGGTCCTGCATCTGGGTTGGGGCAATCCCAGGCATCGATATAGGCTGGGCAGTGACTGGCTTGAGAGCAACCCTGAAGAAAAGGACCTGGGGGTGCTGGTGGATGAGAAGCTCAACATGAGCCACCAGTGTGCACTTGCCGCCCAGAAAGCAAATCACATCCTGGGCTGTATCAAGCGAAGCACAGCCAGCAGGTTGAGGAAGGTGATTCTTCCCCTCTACTCCACTCTGGTGAGACTCCACCTGGAGTACTGTGTCCAGTTCTGGAGCCCCTATTACAGGAAGGATCTGGATGTGCTGGAATGTGTCCAGAGGAGGGCCAAGAGGATGATTGGAGGGCTGGAGCACCTCTCCTGTGAGGATAGACAGAGGGATTTTGGGCTGTTCAGTCTGGAGAAGAGAAGGCTCCGAGGAGACCTAATTGTGGCCTTCCAGTGTCTGAAGGGGGCCTACAAGAAAGCTGGTGAGGGACTTCTTAGGGTGTCAGGGAGTGATAGGACTAGGGGGAATGGAAAAAAAATAGAAATGGGTAGATTCAGATTGGATATTAGGAAGAAGTTCTTCACCATGATGCACTGGAACAGGTTGCCCAGGGAGGTGGTGGAAGCCTCATCCCTGGAAGGTTTTAAGGCCAGGCTGGATGTGGCTCTGGGCAACCTGATCTAGTGCGAGGTGTCCCTGCCCATGGCAGGGGGGTTGGAACTGGCTGATCTTTGAGGTCCCTTCCAACCCTAACAATTCTGTGATTCTATGATACATCCACGTTTGCTCTCCCTCATGTCCAGCCCACGCACGGGAAGAGCAATCAGCCCAACCTACCCAGAGACAACTCCTGAGAGGGGGTCTCCTCCTGGGAGGAGATTTCTTCCACACTGCCTGATGCCCCAGTGCAGAGGAGCTCCATGGTGCTGGCCCCATTAATTAGGATGTGAATATGGAGCATCTCTAATCTCTGACAGGCTTCATGTACATGGTACTGAACACAAGATGCAAAGTATCCTGGAATAACAATAATAGCTTCAACTACAATTAGTCTTAAAGCTGTTGACTAACTTTTACAGCCACATATTTTTAAATTACCTAAATAATGCCACTTACATAAATAAATATTGTTGCCAACATATGATCTATTTTGAGCTGCATCTTACTAACTATATAAGACTAATAGGACGTTTTCTTAGACTTGAGTCAAAAAGAATTGCATCAGGTCAGATGATGCTATCATGTGACACAATATTGTCTCATTGCTGCCTTGCCCTCTCCCATCTGCCTTCTGCCTCTGTATTTCAGGTTCTAAACTGTGCAGTGTCAAGTACAGAGAATACAGTTTCTCAGGAACTCTATGCAACTGCTTAGGAATCCAGATGGTACTACAACACACATAATAAAGGATAAGTGTACATCACATGCAGTTAGAGGCTTGCGTTCATCATTCCCCCACCTCAGCTTCAAATTTCAACATTCATTACAGAGATAATTTTAAAGGAGAACAGCAACCTGTAAATGTACAAGATTTCAGCCTTGACAGCCCTACTATGTGTTAAGATCTGGCTAGTCTCTACATGATCTTAGCCATGAAGTCAAAGCACTGCCAATGGGAGTGTTTCCAATGGCTCCACTAGACCTGCTTATGTGTGCAAAGATAAGCAGCTTGGAGAAGTTGAAAGAAGTTGCTCCACCTCCTAAATACTCAGGAAGATGAGCATTGAGAACATAGCACTGAAGGAATTCATAGACTTACTATACTATAGGGTGATGATTTACAGAAACCTTTCTGAAGACATCTCTCTGCTAACTGGTCCTTTAATTATGACCACAACACCTAATGCCACTCAAACAGGCATTTTATCCTCATTATCAAGGAATTAGAGGAAGTTGCTACAGCAAGAATTCTTTACTTCTTTACTCCTCTCCCCTATTATAAAGAGAAACTGCATGTTTTCTTCATTTGTTGGCCTCTCCTCTCAAAATGTGCAAAGCTAGGTCAACAAGGGGGTTGAAACTGGTGAAGCCACGTATGCTGCTTGTGTATTTGCAATAAAAACTTGGACCAATCTAAACCCCACATATCCTTAAATTAGTATTGGATAAATCATATATACATATACGTGGCTTTCACCCCACTCCAGACAAAGGCTGTGCCTGCTTTTCCCACAAATCCTCCGCTGAGACTGCAATGAAGATTCCCCACCACTGAATCCCACAGGGAAACTTTGAAGAGGTTAAGCGGGTGAAAGATTGCATCCTCTCCATTGTGCAAAACTTCAGCAAACAGGTTATTGCTGGCCCTGTAGATGTTATCTTAGCCCTGTAATGGGGAAACCCCATTGGAAAGGTTTCCAAGACCAGTGGTTTTCACTGTTGTGAAAAAGCTTCAAGGAGCGCAATGGTAAATAGACCACAGGATCAGTTATTTTGCCTCAATGACTGCATCTTTGTAACCTTCTTTTCTTTTCTGTTTTGTTTTTTTTTTTTTTCCTGGAGAGGAGACCAGCTTGTTTTCCTTCATCAGGTCCCCACCTCCACCCATCAGAATGCTCCCAAAATTAAACACATGCAGAGCACATGAACTTTCCCATCTTCTGCTCAGAGACAACCAGTGCCAACCTGCATGACATGGCTTCTAATCCTGGAATTTTCTTTGCATGCAAGTGATTAGCCTGAACACTACTGTCATGAAATGAGTTTTTCCTTAAACCTCCACAGGGGTTTAAAGCACATAATTTTGAATTATTTGCAGCTATATGTACATGAGCAAAGAATTTGCCTCTAAACTACAGTAGCATATAGTACATAAAAGCCTAAGTTGAGATAGCCTTGAAGGACCTGTTTCAGTCCCTGAACACAGAGCTACAGCAGCTACAGCTATTCTGTTAGAGTGGGTCTTCCTTTTTGCAAATACATAGAGCAGATAAATGTCCTCATTTCTGCACACTTACTCTCTGGCAGTCTGAAGATACAATGGTTTGCATAACCAAACAAGAATATCAAAGCTTCTGTCAGGCACCCACAGAGTGGCCACTCTTTCAGTTATGACTCATATCTTTCCCTCCTCTCCTTGTTACTACAGCAGAGTGAAAAGCAGAAAAGCTTGCAACAAACTCAGCTAGTGAAATTCTCAATTAAAAGGGAGCTGTGTGATCATGACAGTAAAATGGTATTTTGTTCCTTCTGGTAAATAGTAATTTTGCACTCTGCTTGTCTGCTCATCAGCATCTCTTGTCTCTCCTTCAGAAAAAAAGCAAGTCCTCACAATGGTTGTGTCCACAACAAGCTCTAGCACACAGGAAGAAACCCCATAGAGGGGATGGATGTATTCTAGTGTGCATGAACACACACAAAGATGGACTTTTCCACAGTAATATGCTGGCTAGAGTTTTCAGGAACATCATGTCTTGACTTCATCCTCATTTTAACACCTACAGACCAACCCCAAAACACACATATCAAGCCCAAATCCTGGAGCCATACAGTAGTCCCACTCACACTCACCCAAGTGCCCTTATTTATAGTCTGTATAGAAATTCCCATTAGGTTTTCTATAAACATAACTTATACAAACAGTTCCTTGAATACAGTACCACTGATATCTGCCTTACTTTAGGCAGGTTAACTGTTCTGTAGCAGGAGCTAGACTAACGTGGCCCAAATCACTGTGCCTGGTGCTGGCTGACTTTGGGAGTCCAGAGATACTGAATCACTTAGAAGCATGAGGCACAAGGATGGTTGTAGGTCCCAGAGAATGGTAGTTCAGACTCTTGTCAAGTTCAAAATTGCACTTGCAAGCACCAAGGACATTTAAAGAATCAGGTATGCTGATGGCATTTCTGAGTATGGATTATGGATTTTCCCTTGGGGGCTAAGCAGATTCCCCAAGAAATACAGCAAGATAACACCCAGGTACTGGGAAACCCACAATATTTTTGCTTTCTTAAAATAGAATAAGAGGAAACAGAAACGGGGAACAGTTACATCATTGTGTACATACAAAGAGCTCTAGAAACTGCAACAACAAAATGTGGTTTCTATAGCTACTTTTTTTTTTAAGTGTTTGCAGTGCAGTTAACCTAGTCATGCTCTCCAATCTATAAACTTCCACCCAGCACCTCTGCTCCCCCCAGGAGGACTAGGAGTTGGCAGTCCTGCTTCAGCAGGAAGTGAAAGATGAGGTCCTTTGTAATTTGAGATATTTTCTTTTTTTTTTTTTTTTAATCAGTGTTTTAGTATTTGCTAGCAATGATAGACTTTATGAACACAATGCCCACTCAGTTCCCACCGAGCTGAAAGCATTTACAAGAGACACAGAGTAAGATTACTGAACACTATTTTCTTACTGATCAGCACAAAAGTTATTTGGCACAAGCATCTCTGTAAATATTTGTCCAAGACTGGGTAAATTTGCAGTGTACGATGGCCCTCAGACCTGTACTTCTCTCTATCATGTGAGGAAGCTCATAGTCTAGCACGAAACCTCAGCTGTGCTTCAGAAACAGAAAATGCTAAAGGCTAAGATTAGTATCACTGTTATCTTTCCCTCTAGATCTGTTCAGTTTTGGCTTGTTCCATGTTCTTCACTAACAAAAAGAAGATTCATTTTGAGATTCAGTGAATGTAAGGTTATGCATGGCTGTTGGGTAATGAAGAGCATTTCTGAAGTGCATTGTACCAGGCTGAGCTTTGGCATGGGGAAAACAAGGGGACAGAAGGGAACTGGACCCACGTCTCAATGAGCACACGGAGGACAGATCCAGAACCATCTTTACCTTATGAAGCTGAAGGCAACGTCTGCTTTGGTATGTGCGAGGATGTTCAGAGGACACAGTTCATGGCAACACTGGCAGCCTGCCGCAGTATTTTATTCATGTGTGCTTGTGACATCATGGGTTCAGAGCTGTAATTATGATCTCAGATGTCACAGTACTACTAACCCAGGAGATATTTATGGATCTGGCATGTACAATCTATAGGCACCGTGTAGTTTCAGACACACTCAAGAAAACTCCCCATGGAAGAAGAGTGATAGTATGTCTACAGAAGTGCTCTGAGCTACACATCAAAGTAGTACACCCCACTGGGTCCCACCACTGAAGATAGTGACACTGAAAGGTCTGGACAGGGTGGATTTGCACAGAGCTCAGACTTGTACATAGATATAATCAGAGGCATAATAATGAACTGGGAACATGGCTGAGTATTAGCACTGCTTGTTTTCCTGTAAAGTGACTTACTGCTTCTCACAGTTGCATTTTAAACTGAAGAGGATAAAAAGGACAAGTACATACATTCCTCCTCCAGCAGAAAGGAAAGGTCAGATAACCACTTCCATGCTGTTGATTTATTTCTACAACGCTTATGAAGCATTTAGAGAATCTAGTGTAAATCAAGAATCTAGCTAGAGAGAAACAATTCCTTAGTGTTTGCTCTTTCTATTATTAACTTTTGCTCCAAAGAATACCACCACACAAAATCACCAAAATGTCACAACCTGTGGGAAAGAAGACAGTGTCTAGCAACAAGGAGCACACAATATAGCTCAGCATGTGGAACAGAAACTAGACCTGGTTGCCAAATGCTATTCCTCCATAAAGTGTAGGAAGTTTTCATGTTCTAGTATGAACAGCTAGCACTTTGTGTTATATACCCTACTGGACAGTAAAATGCATGGAAGAAAAAAAGAGTTCAATTCTCATCACACTGGCTTGGCTCTGGAATAGCTCGTTTATTTTGAAGAAACAGCTCCCACTTTACCACAGCTTTAGACCTCTGTGAACACATTCCTCTCAACCCATAACCTAAAGCATTACTTTCGGGAGCATAACTGCAGCCATCCCCTTATCAATGTGCTGTAGTTAGATTCACTGAGGGAAGGGTTTCAGCCACTTTCATGCTATGACAACAGCCCATACACCCACTCACAACTCAGGCATAGACAAATCCTAAACAGGACAAGAATCAGGTCAGTGTATATGTTGCAGAAGAATTTAAGGACATGATTTTGAAACTTCTGTTTCCAGAAATATTGGTACCCTAAACACTGTGCTTGCCCTTAACCAAGACCATTTGCCCTTCAGGCTGAGGGTTAGCCAAACATATCATGTTGCTGTGTCTGCTCACAGTTAGTTGGAAAGGTGAATGGGGGTATTTCAGTCATGGCCTGTATCTCTGCTAAAATTTACTTCTTAGAAGCATTGAGTGTCTATTTACCAAGAAGAAGGGAAGTCACCCTGCAACACTTCCTTAACTACAGTCATCCTAAATATTTTACTACTTACAGTGCTCTCTGAAGGAAGGTGTTTGAGATACATATACAGTTAGGAAGCACAGTGCCTTTGCACTACAGAAAATATAGAGCTTTATAATAAGCCAGACTGAAGCACCTTCATTAACCAAGCAGCCTTGTACTGATAAAGCCTTACACTGAGAAAGCAGTGCAAACATACCAGCAAATGTAGTTTTGTTCTTACTGTAAGAAAACTGACAAATTCTAACTAGAAAACAAACGTATTGTATATTAAGTACGTGCTTACATAAACCACATGACCCTAAACCTTGAACAGATTAGAAGTGTTACATTAACACCTATAGCACAGATCAGCATGTTTTTCCTTCCCAATACCAGCTGTATGAGGCTGTGGCAGAATAAATGCCTTTAAACCAGGAGGGAATGTCTGCATTTTAAACTTGGGCTCTCTCCAGCCTAATCGGAATGAACAGAGTTCTTGTATTTAAACTGTAACAGATATATAACTAACAGTATGCCATTTCAGCAACTTCTTTCCACACAGGTATGTCCCAAAACTGCAGCATTTTAAATATTTCTTTAAAAGTTACACTTAGCTAAAGTAATTTCATCCTTTTGGTGAAGTACTTGATGCCTATTTAATTTTCTGTGCCTTTAACAGTCAAGACTCCGGTATTCCTTTTTGCCTTAGCTGTAAGCACCACACAGTTTGATTTTAGCCAAACCACAAATAACATTTACTTTAGCTCTTTAATCATTCCAGCTCTTATCTTTTATAACTAAGCCTATTTTACTTTCTCCTATTAGAAGCAAATGCTGGGTTTCTGTTGCTTTCAGGGTATCCTTTGCTTTTAAAGAAAGACAGAAAAAGAAAAAAAAAACAGAAAGCTGTTCCAACATACCTTGAAAGGAGAGTAGCATTCACTACCAGCTGTGTGACTTTTCAGTAGCTGCACTCGGATTCCAGGATTCCAGCATTCACAAGAACCACGATGTCACAAACCCCTGAAGCTTACAACCAGGAGCCGAGGCAAATTGCTCTTGCACGCCCTTCCTCTTCTCTGGGTATCTGACAGCTGTACACTTTTTAGGACTGCAGCAGGACTTGTCTCCCAGCCTCCCTGCTACTCTGATAAATCATTCCCTCCCTGCTATTAAGATCATGCTGCCATTATATCTTAAAAGCACGTCACAGCTTGTATGCAGTAGCTGTGGGAAAGCTGCATTTATTTATACAGGAAGCTTGACTACAGCACTTCCTACTTCCCATCCGAGTCTCAATACAACTGCAGGTGATTACTTAAACCCTGTAAGCTTCCAGCCAATGCATACCCTACATTCTTATTTGGATATCTGTGCTGCTTGCAATCATAAATCTCATCTGAGCCCTGAGAAGATAAAACCGAAAGAGGCAAGGCACTAGATACGACACTCACAAGCACCCTCCCAATTGCCTTTTAACCTATGTTAGGATAGCAGTTTGCATAGCAGCTGCCCTGCCAGCAGATGATGTCTGAAACATTGCCGGCTTCTGTTTAGCTGTGAAAAATGTCATCTAAAAGAAAAGTGATTTCTTTGTATTGCAGAGAAAAGGAGCAAAAACTCTAAACTCACAAATATCGGTGTGATTTCAAATCTGCCTGCTTAATAATGCTGGTGCTCTGCTTATTCTGCCAATAATAAAATTTTGGCTCTTTAAGCTGGGCTTGCCACAATAGGGACTGGAAATTCTGCAGCTCTGTGCTCCAAACCTACAGGTGTGAATCACACCAGTCATGCAGTAGGAGAAGGTGTTATTGTGCCACATGACACCGACCCCTCAAGAACCTTTCCTGCTGTAGGAAATGTACCACACCCACAGATAACAAGTACAGACATATCTGAGTGCAGGGGGTGCCTAAAAACAGAGGGAGAAACAAGTATAGATGCTAATCTATAATTTTCTCTCGATGATGAAGTAAGTTTCCTCTGTACTTCATGTGATTATTGCTGGCATTTTGCCTTCAGTAATTTTCTGTGAAGACTGATGCATAGGCATTTCTTCCAGGGTGTACAGAAGCTCACAGCTGAGCCTTCAGTTATTTTCAGACAATTGCACGGCATCTGATTAATTCATGAAAAGGCATAAAGCTTGTGCAACTTTACTTCAGCCCCCTTGCACCTATGCATTACAGCTTTGCTTGAATTACAACATACTCCTTCCTCCTGCACATAACTACCAATGTTACGAATCTATTTGACATTATATACGTTTCTATCAGGAAAGAGAGGGAATAATCACCAGAAAAAATACAGCCCTTCCAATATGTGGTATCATGTTAATCCCTACAATATTCATCAGTAGGATTACAATAGGATTAGGCAACCATGTCACAGACATTTGCCAGTTGAGCTAGTGGAGCATTTCCCACCAGCACCAGACTTTTCCCCTCAGCGGTGACCAACCCAAGACAGTGCTCAAGAAAGACCTGGAGCTTAGAGCTATTTTTTGGCTGCAAAGATGCAGTGAAAACTTGGAAATCTGTTTCAAATTTCATCATTAAAAAAGGAGTCTCCTTCAGTGGTGGGATTTTTATCCTCCATCTTCTGTTCTAGTATGACATATCTTAAGATTCTCTCACTGTCTTTTCCCTATCTCCCCTCTCTTCTCCCTTCTTCTGATCCAGGTCCTACATTTTCTTCTGCAACTGCTACCTTCGCTGTTCTGCCTCCATCGCACAGGTAATTGCGAGGCCACAGATGAAGCACAGCAAGAAAAGTCATCCTGCTCTGAGCTCTTGTGCTAAACACCAGCAGAAGGACAATTATCTCAAGGAAGATGAAAGAAATTAAGTCACTAATGTAGGGAAAATGGCCAGTCAGTAAATCCAGAAGTAGAGCAGAGCAGCTGCCAGTAACAAAGTGGCAAAAGTAGCATCTGGTTTGGTACTTACTCCTTGACGGCACACTAAAACGAAAACAATCTTCACTGCAGTAGCTTCTACCAGTCAAAAGAAACAACTGCAAAAAAACCCTAATCATCTTTCCTTCAGATAAATGATGAGGCCAGCTTGTATCCAGGGGGCTGTTCTTCTGAATTAAGACAACTAGATTAGTCTATTAAAATGCAGATAAATTCTGGAAACTTCAGCTGCAAATGCCACGTGATATTTTTATCCATTTCCCAACCCTGTCTCTCTATGCAAGAAAGTTACAAGCGTGCAAAACTGCTTACAGGAAAATTAATTTTTCCTTAGACATCATCAAAATGGTGAGACACATCCTGAATGTTTCTCAAGACAGTACTCCACTTCTAGAGTATTGTAATGGGTTAAAACTGAACCAGCAGGTTAACCTGTCTGCCTCTCCCAACGAGAAGTGTGGGAGAAACAATACACAAAAAGAATCCAGGTTGAGACCAAAAAAAAAGTGAGATAAGATTTTACTGAGGAAATCAGGTGATCACAATACAAATGCACAATCACCTTAGCCTTTTAGCAGAAAGCAGCAGCAAGCAAAAGCAAGCGAGTTACACCCCCATCCCTCCCAGTCCCACTGCCATCTCCGTGGAAGAGAGCCAACACCCACAACTCAGAACTCAACATCAGTAACCGGAACATGACACCTCCCATGTTACAAGCTGAACTTCAAGCCCCATTATACTTTGCTCCAGCCAGCACCTTAATTTTGAAGCTGGCATGAGGCAGGATGGCAGTATCAAACCCAAAACTGTGGAGTCCAGTTCTACATGCAGGACAATCACTTACTGATGCTCTGTGGACAGCTGGCTGTTCCCCTGCTTCTGTCTTCACTTCTGTGCTTACAGAGGATCTCTGCAACAAAGACGAGCTGAAGGTGATGTGGCTCTGTGCAAGACCTCAGGCTATAGGGACCTGAGATAATCAATACTAATGATTCTTTCTATTGGTATCACCAAAAGGTGAGAGCTGGACTGTTTAGAACTATTCTGTCAAAATTATTTCTCTTCCAGCTATATACCTCGACCCCAGGTACTTCATAGTTTCACAGAGGAATATCTTCTTGGCAAGCTAATTTTGTGAAGTGTTATGAGTCATGCTAAAATTGCTACCCAGCTCAAATCTCTGAATCTCTGATGCCAGACTGATTGATTTCCTCTCTGAGCCAACAAATAAATATAAAATACAAGTTCAGAATGTCACACAATGCCAGTCAAAGCACAAGCTAAACCCTCCCCGTTTGCTTTCTTCTTTGCTAACTGTGATATAAAGCACAAAACTGAGAGGGTCTAATTATTTTTTGGGCCCTCTTAACTGATGCTTTTATAACTCCAGGGCTGGGGGAATGAATGACTGAGCCAACATGCCAAAATGTAACATCACCATGAATTTTTAGTTGAGTTACTACTATCCAAAATAAAAATAGAGGTTGGCATAGTTAATTACTAACATTGCTGTGTCATCCTTGCAGCTACTTGAAATACTCATAAAATGACTAAGCCACTTTGGCATTAACTAAAATTACTAATTAATTTAGACATAGGAAGGTAAAAAAGTAATAGCACTAAGAAGATCTCTCACATCCTACAAACAGAATACTATTAACAGCAAGTTAAAACACTGAGTTAGTGTAAATCTAACAGTTTTTCACTATAACTGTATTGGGTTTGGGCTGAGCTGGAGTTAATTCTCCTAAGCATCTCTCCAGTGCTGTGTTTTGCAGTGCTGTAACTGAGTGTTGATTGATAATACACCAGGGTTTTGGCTACTGCTGAGCCGTGCACCCAGGCTGCGCTTTTTCAGTGTTTCCCTGCCCCGAGAGTATGCTGAGGGGACATAGCCAGGCCAGCTGACACAAACTGGCCTAAGGGATATTCCATGCCATATGACAGCAGAAGTTGGGGGGATTCATCCATGGTGTCTGTCCTCCAGAGGAACCATTAAGTGTAGAGAGCCCTGCTTTCTGAGGCTGACCACCGTCCTGCTGATGGGAAGCAGAGATTAACATCTCTCTCTGCTTTTGCTTCCCCACAGTCTATTGCTTTGCTTATCATTATTATAAAATTGCTTCTACCTTATTACTGGCTTTTGTTATATTTTTCCCTCTCCCCTGTCCCTCTAAGAGAAGGAGTGATAGAGCAGTTTTGGTGGGCATTTCGCCCCCAGTCAGGGCCAAACCATCACATAACTCTACGTAAAGAACTAGGATCAGCTTGTGAGGAAAAAGAAGACATTTTCACTAACCCAGCAGAGTTTTCAACTAATAAAATACAAATACCCTGAAAAAGAATTGCTGTCCATAAGTGTAAAATACAGACAGGTTTTGAGAAAAGTTGTGTAAAACCACAGCCTAAGCAAAATACATCTTTAGCCACCCTATGAGCAAATCACCCATATTCCTCTGGAAAAAAAAAAATAAAATATTTTTATATGGGAGAGAGTTTCACAAGGAAAAAAGGTATTAATATGTAACATAACCAACACTGAAAAGAAAACACAAAGGGGCTTTGCACAGTGCGTATACGTATATTAACTGAAGCTGCAAGTGTGATATCCCTGATGTCATGGGGTAAGAATAGTTCTCTTCAATGGAAGCTGTTTTAAAGGGGGAACTACACCATTAAAAAATAATTTGTGCTACCTTCATAACCCTAATGGTTTTTTTCAAAGTATCTCTTTTCAATATATGTATTTATGTAGTCACAAAATGCTAGAAATCAGATGTTAGTGCAAGGAATACAGAGCTATGTAACATTCTGCATGCAGACCAGCTTTACTCAGAATACCCAGAGGAAAACCAGGATCTCATCTTTTCCTGCTTAAGTAACCCTATTCTACAACCATCTGACTCAGTATTTGAGCTAGGCACCCACAAACCAGGCTTGAAATCTTCACCATTCCCTTTAGCTAAAATATAGTAAAGCTTTATTAGTGGCTTGCATTGGATTGAAATAAATCAAGTTAAATGATTTTGAAAGAATAGCAGGTAGAAATCTAAAGAGGTTTTTATCTTCCAGTAAAAAGGTGAGTGGGATGGAACACTCTCTACTGAACATTTATAATCATTATGATCTCAAAACACGTGGATTTGTCTCAGACACAAAGGGAAGTGGTAGGTGACTTATACTCATCCTGCTGGATGAACAAGGTAAAATGTAATATTAATTAAACATGATCATATGGCTTTCATCAAGTTCAGTATTTCTGCTTTATAGATATTTTTCCTGTGTTTATACTCTGAAGTACTTCCTGACATACTGGGAACTAGCTTTTGGTATTTGATCCATATATAACAGTGCTAGAGGAAAGAACCATATGGTCTTGCCAGAAAACAGTGAGGAGACAGCCTGGTTTGGGGTGATTAGAAAGCTTAAAGATCAAAGCCAATGGCTTTGACATTAAGAGTTCGAGTGCAACTTGTCTCCTTGGAGTCTGGAAGCATTCAGAGAAATTACATTTGCCTCTACAGGAGACCTTGCTGGTGGCAGAGCTCTACTGGCATCGCCATCAGAAGCGGCCTGTTTTGCCACCAGCAACTGAACAGCTCTGCATCAGCTCTACATAAATCTTCAGCTTCCTCTAGCTCCTGCCTGTTTACTAAATTATGAACCAGGCTGTGCAAACAAGCTGAGCTGATATTATCTGCCATAAATAAAATGTTGATGAATTGCTTCTGAGCTACAAACATCCAGCTCAGGGCCAGCCAGCACAACACCCTCAACCTAGGATCTATCCTGGGCCACCTATTTGCACTCAGATACAAGAAAAAGACAGGCTACTGTGACCCTTCCCCTTGACCTTCTCCTGTGACATGAGATACGACAGTCCTTGGTTCACAAAGCCACTGAGTCCCTACCTACGTCCACAGTAAGTGCAGATACAAACCCTCCAGATGGCAAGAATGGTTTCAATTGGAAGGGACCTTTAAAGGTCATCTAGTCAACCACCCTGCAGTCAGCAAAGACAACTTTAAGTAGATCAGGTTGCTCAGCACAACCTGGCCTTGAACTCCCTGTCCAACTTAACTTTGAATGTTTCCAGGGATGGGGCATCTACCACCTGTATAGGAAACCTGTCCCAGTGCCTCACCACCCTATTAAAAATAATTTCCTCTAATCTAAATATAGCCTCTTTCAGTTACCCCTCATCATATCACTACACTCCCAGACAAAAAGTCCCTCTCCACTTTTTCTGTAGGCTCCTATTAAGTACTGAAAGGGTGCTTATAAGGTCTATGTGGTGCCTTCTCTTCTCCAGACTGAACAGCCCCAACTCAGCCTCTCTTTAGATCAGAGGTGTTCCAGCCCTCTGATAATTTTGTGGTCTCCTCTGGACCAGCTCAAAAAGGTCCATGTCTTTCCTGTACTGATGACTCCAGAGCTGAACACAGTACTCAAGGTAAGGACTCACCAGAACTGAGTGGCAGAATCACCTCCATTGACCTGCTGGCCATGCTGCTTTTGATACAGCCTAGGACATGATTTGCTTTCTGGGCTGCGAGTGCACATTGTTGGTTCATGTCCAGCCTTTCATCCAGTAATACCTCCAGATGATGTGACACATCAGTGATGTGATGGCACTATTCCTAGTGACACAGCAGCTGAAGACACAGGACACCTCTCAGGCTCTGAGCCTACCCTGCACAAGTGGGTCTGCTTGCCCAGATGGAAAGCACATGTAGCTTCCTCCAAACCAGCTCCCCCATGAACTGCTGGAGTAAAACAAAAACAAAGAGCTTGCCTTGCTCCCATGTTTATGTGTAATGCAAACAGGTGTGGAGATGCTCGGTTCTTTGGAGGATCAAGTAACAAGTGAGAATTTCTAGCTGCAAAAAGAGTAATCTATAAAGTAACTGAGGTGCCCATACCACATACACATCGAAGAGGGGGCACCAATATTTTCTCTTTTCTCTTTTTTTCTCTTTTTAGGCAAGTATACAGTTGTAATAAAAGTTGTCCTGGTTTTGAGCCACGAGCTACTCGGGACCAGAGGACACAAAGATATTTTAATCCTTTTTGGGGAGTAAAAATAAAAATACTGCACACTGATTGGAAGTTTAATGGAAATTCTATTTTGAAGTATATATACAAAAGACATTCAGGTAGAATGAGTACATTCACAAATTAGGATGAGCGTACCAGGCCACAACCTTCCAGAATCCTCCACCCCTACCAGCTTCAGCAGGCCCAAGAGTAAGCCACAACTGTACCCCCCACCTCCTCAGGCCTACCAAGCTTCCCCAGGCCTTACGACGCAGCTCAACATTCCCCTGAGAGCCAGTGCCGTCTCCCCACACACAAACCATGAGATAAACAGGCACAAGCTCTTCTCAGGAAGAGAGGAGAGGAAAAGCAAAAGGAGAATGGTATCAACTAGATGCTGCTTTAAATAGTCTGATACAGAAAATCGGAAGAGAGTAACACACTGAGATATCCTGGGACAACCAGTCCATCCCTTAGGACCCTCTGTCTTTTTGGAGGACTTTGTGGTCATCTTAAAGGTACCTGAGACCCCAAACCACCACAAAAGTATATACAGTTTGTATGAGAAAAACTTAAGGCTTGGTTAAATGAATTGATTCTCTATTAACTGTGCTTACAGCTGAGCTTCAGAGCTGGCACAGACTTTCAATTATGCACAGACTTTTGGGTTTTTTCCCTTTTGACTGTGTGCCCAAAGTGACACAATCCGTTGACTTTTAATCAGTGTTTTGGTAACGTACCTAGAATTGCAGTGATTCCAGACATCTGAATCACCATCAGTTAAAAATCTGAGAGGGCAGAACCACCCCAGCAGCCAAGAGAGGAAGCTTCCTCTGTAACACAGGAGGTCATCAACCTGTCCTTGTCATAAGAAAAAAATGTCCACACTCTTTTCACTTCTTCATTTCTACTGCTTCTTATGTCCTGCCTCCAGCTCATAACTATCCTTCTTTGGAAATATTAAGAGACAGCTTTATTCCTTCCAGCCCAAGACAGTGTCTTGTCTGACTGCTTTGCCTTATCGTGATGAGGCCCTACTACAGGCTTCAAAGACAGCTAAAATGAAGTGGCTTAATAATACAACTATACCTTCTGGAGTCAGGGACAGGCAGGTCAGAGATGAGATGGACCTGAGGTACCTAATGTTATGGTTATAAAAGCCTACAACAGGACTTCCATCAGTTAATGAGACTGAGCAGGGGCAGAAGGGCAAAAGGCACACCAAAACCATTGCTTTTCCAAACACTGCTAAAATCCAAGCAAATAATATTTTCTGCTTCAATACTATCTGAGGTCATTGAAGAAATTACAAGTGAACTTGTCTTTTTGTTAAGCATGACTTCATCTGTGAAAATCCACTGATTCTACTTAACTCCCTTATACTTGTCAGAAGGAAATTGAAACGGGTTTAGGTATATCTTCCAACTTCTAATTTTATACATACATGTGTGGTTTCTGGGATATGACAAAACAAACTAGTCAGGGACAAAAATTATCATTCACTTTACAAAACCACTTTGCACTGTATGATACAAACAAAGCTTTGAAGCTGTGAACTCTGAATCCATGCAGATTTTATGAGTTCTGGTTTTCTGTGACGAGGGTATATGAATTCAAGGTGCTCAGTGAATTCTTCCTACCAGTAAATAACTAATTTTCTCCTTACACTATCCTTAGGATAACTGTCTGCATGACTGCAACTTACAAATCTGAGGAAAAGCTATTTCCTAAGTCACAGGGGTCATTGTGGAAGAAGAAAAATAGGGCTGGGACAAGAGTATAAACAACTGACCTACTTACATGGACAAAGTCCTGACATCTCTCTCCTTTTTCACATGACCACAGTTAGGTCAGTTTCCACATGCAGGAGGCTGATGGATAGAAACTTCCAGTCTGACAAGGAAGTCTGAAAGAACATGAAGTTTAAGGAGAGCAAGGGCCAAAGGCAAGAAAGACATTTGTCTCTCTTGAATATGACATTAATAGTGGCATGAAGAGACAGAGCATAACTCTCTCCTGTCTCTCTCCCTGCTTTTGTTTCATGTGTAATGTACATTGACCCTAATGAAAAAAAGGCAAGTGAAAGGGAAGAAAAATCATACACACTTAGAGCATATTTCTAACATTGCTAACAATTATAACATTTCTAACATATAATAAAAGGAAAAGCTCTTCCAATGGTGCCAATTTTTTTTCCTTTCTAAAACCAGCTCTTAAAATAACCTTTTAGCTTTGTTTAACTTCATGGCTTTTCAAACAACATAACCAAAAGGACAACAAAGAGCATTCCCCAGTAGCCTTACAGAGAGCAAACTCGGCAGGATCCAGATATGAAGCATCTCCAGCATCCCTATTGGTGTTCACAAATGTCTCACCAGCCTCTCGAGTGTCCCAGTGAGCAAGCTGTCACAGGCTTGCTGTGAAAATGGAACAAACACACTGCTTCCTACTGAACACCACTTGGTAAGAACCAAGAAGATGCACCTAAGATCCTTCTGAAATATGATCATCAGAATATGTCACAGGGTTTATAATCTTTTACAGGGCTTACAGCTTCTTGGTTTTGGATAAAACAAAACAAAGCAAACAAAACTATCATAATGTGATATGTAGCACCCAAACATTAGCTACGGAAACAACTTGGACAGCAGCAAAAGATAACTTATTTCACCTCTGATTTTATTCCTTATCCTGGTTTAAGGATTTGAAGAGTTTCTGGCATTTATGCGCAATTATTTTTCTAGGAACAGTCATTTCTCTCCCCCTCAAGCAAAATGACAGGAAGCATGAATAAAGACTGTTTAAAAACTAAAATAACAACTTCCTTTGTCCTTATTGATAACATTCTTGGTTTTCTGACCTGAGTGGGTATTTGTGACTGTGGGAAATCTTTTTCCAGTGACTCACTATCTTGATGCAATATTTTACATAAAGCCAATACTTGATCTGTGTAATTTCTTCTGTTGTTAATGGGATTATGAGGAAAAAGAAGGAACTGAAAATTATGTAGGAAGAATAAATACAATTAATGTTTTACAGGATATTAGATGGATGTTCTGCTCAAGTTAATTTTCACTAACCACAGGAAAGTATGGCATGAATGAAGATAGTAATGGCAAAGGAAAAATTCTAAGAGTCAGCTTTAGATCTTTGATTGTCTTTCCAAGGAACAGAGAAGTTACTTTAGCTTCCTTCCACTAGCAAAAAGTGTACAACAAATCTTTTGTCATTTAGTGACAACTCAAATGTGCAACACTCTACAATGCTGTGACATTTTGAGTTTGGATACTATCATGGCCCAAGAGGCCCAAACATCACTCTGTGTGTTACTGGTAGTGTATCAAGATTTAAAAATTCCTCCATGTTAGAGTGTCCCAAAAAAAGATCTCTGCTGTCTCTATACCTTCAACTGCCAAATTATTTTATTTTTTCAATTGAAAATTCTATGAGAAGGTTACAAAATGCTGAGGAATTTGAAATGCTGAAGGGTCTACCTGTTGTAAAAGTGTTTCCAGGTAACTTGCTGGAAAAAAGTCAATGAGAAAACTCCTTTCCTCATTCAGAAGGTATTGTAAACTCTGGCTTTTCTAAGGAATGAAGATTTTTTTTTTTTAACTAGGTAGATTCCAAACTTGCACATAAAGCTAATAAAGCCTGGTTTCTAAGGAATTATGTGCCTTAACACTACTAAAACAATAACCCTAGCTCCCTGATGTCACTTACAATGTACCCCCAGTCCAGAGGCAACACATACTGATTAGTAAACCACATAGATGATGCTGGTTTTCTGACTGCTACCAGAAAATGTACCACAGTGAAGCTCTACCTGCCTTTTTACATTAATGGCTCAAAAAGTTGTCAAGCGTGCCAGCAGACAAATAACATAATCCACGTGAGCTCTGTTTCCCTAAGAAATTCGGTTAAGCAGAAGACTTAACTCAGCTGAAACCTTTAAGGATTAGACTAAACATTTCACAAAATCATAGCAAATGTCAGTGCACTCTATTGGGTACTCTTCAGAGTTGTGACTAAATACCATATTTGTGCTTTGTGGTTACCTTTCTGTTTCATTCTTTGCAGCAAGAAGCAAAGAGGAAAATCTTTCATTTTATATTCTTGGTTTGATCAAGGGAAGTGAGTGAGGCTTTCTACCTCCTTAACAAAAAATACCTGCAGGAGAGTTATAATTTAAATATTTTTTTCCTAGGCTTTACCACAAACATCCTCTGACCTTGGAAAGGTAAACTAATTTTATCATCTGTAACAGCACAGAGAACAGCCTTACTTGTGCCCCAGATGTCTTGTATACTTTGTTACACACTGTGAAGTATTGTATTTCCACGCTAGATGGATTCAAGCACAAAGGAGAGGAACATAAATGTTGAACAAGGAAATCTGAAGTGAATTAACAGAATGAAAATCTAATCACTACCAAAAAAAAAAGTTTTCTAGTGAACATCAGTGATCTAATGAACTGGATTATATTTGTTTGGATGATCATTCAAACAATACAAAGTGTTGACACGTGCGGTATTTCTATCTTGCCTTAGCTAAGCTAGAATACATAAATGCCATACACGCTCATAAGTGCTTCAATACTAGATTCTAATAGAAAATGAATACTAAATGCCTACAGAGGAGCCAGGGGATCACAAATGGCCATTGATGTCTCTCATTCTTGCATCTTTCTCTGAATTCTTCCCTCCAGCTTCCTGCTGTCCTCCTTTTGACTTTTCAATGCATGTCACGTATGTCTTGGTATTTCAACCAAAGATTTGGCAGGCAGCTCCTAAAACCTCCTGACTGGTCACTCCTCTGCTACCTGTCTGACACTTGGCTACATCTACTCAAAATATCTAAATCTTTTCACCTTCTCTTTGGAATAGTTATTTCAGTCAGTCAGCAAAATCCCAAACATCCCACTGTGAATATGGCAGCAGTTTATGACTTTTTTCTTTTTCTTTTTTTTTTTCATCTGTAGAAATATGTAGCATGCTCCAGTGTGTTTGATCTTGGGTTTGCCTTAAAGGCTTTCTTTGTGCAATGTCTTGAACCAACCGTTTTTCTGAGTTCCTGTTTGACTGGAAATGTAATAGGCATGACAACACTATTTTTATGCTTGTCATTACTGGGTGCACAGGATTATCAGAAGGCAACTCCTTTAGGTAACACCTATTTGACAATTCCTAACTGCAGATATTTCTACTGTTATGCATAAAATGCATAGTAAGAGGCTGAATTTTGTGAGACTATGAGATAGATAAATTTAGCACTGTGGTATCATTACAATTTATTTTATGAATTTTCTGTACCCTACTTCAAACTGTGGTCCCCCTGCAAAGCATCACCCAAACACACAGGAAGCTGCACTGTCAAGAAGAGCTTATAGCCAGAGTTGCAATGAGAGAACAAGGAAGGGTTGTGTGAAAATAAAAGAAGCAAAGTAAGGTAGGAAAAGTGTGACTGGAAGAAGGCACAAACTACCTTTGTATACAATGAAGTGATTCACAACATCTGACTTTTCTTCTTCAGCCTCCTTTCCTCCTCATCAAGAAAATAAATAACCATGGTTCTTGACCAATATTAACTAGTCATCACTGTTGGCTAGCCACAGGTAGAAGTCAGAGAGGAAGTGAAAGAGCTGTAGGAGAAGATATTTCTCCTATGAATAATAAGGCAAGGTGCTTTTCTTACAGAAGGGGGCACATAAGAGACCGTAACAACATGAGCAAGGCTGACATCATTGGCAGAAGACAACGGAGAGCAATGAGTTGTAAAGGACCTCAAAAGTAGAGAGAAGAAGCAGTAATCCTCCTTGCTGGAGGGCTATGGGACAGAGGGCATTTGGCATGAGCTATTGGCCAGCAGAGGAACTGAACAGCCACAGCCGCCACCACCACGGGGTGGCTGATGGCAACACCTAATGCCTGAGACACACTAACAACTAAAACCACATTTCCTTTCACTGTTTCCAGAAAATAAAGAAAATATACAAAAAAAGAAAAAAGGGGGAGGTGGGGAGAGGCATGAGCTTTTCCAAGCAGATTTTATGAATTGGGCAGAATGTTTTTCTGGATGTGAGAGCCCCATGAAACCCTTCAACACCACTTGGTCTCAAACATTTTTCAGTCACATTATTTTATCACAAAGGTGACAGATCCTTCATGACATGAACTGAAATATAATTGTTATTAGAATTTTTTTTCTCCCATTTCACCTTTTCTCAGTTCAGCCACCAATCCCTTTCCCACTTACTCTATCCCCCTCAAAAATCCTGTTTCAGACAGGTCTGTGAAGAACCTGGTTTAGTAATCAGTAGAGTGCTCCAACTGCTTAATCATGACACCGATACTGCCAACACCTCACTGTGGAGGTGTTCCTGGCAGGGTTTGTATTTTGACATGTAGCCTTCCTCCACAACATGAGCCACCTTAATAAAAGAAGTCATTTTGCTGACACAACTTGGAGAAATTTTCCCTGGCATTTGCAATTGAAGATTCAGTAACTGGCTGTCCTGAAAAAATGGTACGAAGAAACTATTCTAGGAAGGATTTGCTCTTGATAAGGAGACAGAAACAAAACATAGTGTCTAAATGCCAGGAAATCAGGCAATGCTCCACAGACCGTGCCGGAAGAACATCTCTGTGTGGATCAGCTTCCTGAAACACAGGCATAGAGGGATGCAGAGAAGGTTTCTAGACTAGAAACTACAAAGCTTCTGTCTCTCTGTTGCTGGGGTTGGCAGCAACCACGCAGACCGGTTACTGATCCCCTGACCTAGTCCCCTTGCAGAGTCACACATAACTCTATCTTTCTTCAGATACAAAGTCCCCAAACATGCTTACACAATCAGGGGATCAACTACCCCAAGTCTTTGGCTTAAACACATTTCTCCTTTTCAAAGTCCATTTGAGTCATTTAATCATAATGGACACTGCCTTTATCAAGCCTTCCTTCAGTTAAGTGGCAGATGCTCAACACTACCTGGCAGAGCAGCTGAAACATGCAGACAGATACTCTGCTCCCCCCGAGCTCAAATCTCTTGAGCGTTGCCTTGTCATGGTTTTTAAACTCTGGGAAAGCACTTTTCTTTTCAGAGGTGTCACAAGCTCCAGAGCTCCTTTTCTATTTCTGCTTTTTTTTTTTCCCAAGTGAGTATAAGTTATCTTTTATCCAGCCAGCACCAATTGAAGAAGCTCTCTCTTTTTAATTCTTTTTTCAGTCCCTTCCCACCATACTGACATATAACACAAGATCAGTCTAGTTGTGCTTCTTGTAGCTCTTCAGCTTTTTCTGGGCTGTGCTACAGTTGTAGACTTCCTCAGGAAAACTGCCCCATGTTGGATAAAACTACAGTAAACCCAACAACAACAGACAGCAACATCTAGCCTTAAAGTCAAAAGGCACACAGCATGTTATCAACCTGTGGAGCATTAGCCAGCCTTCAGTTGAGTATGCATGCTATCTACTGTGACCATATGATTGCATTACTTGTCTTAATATCATGTGCAAAACAAATCTTACAGTTGCTAATGAGGTTTTCAACTTCTGAAAAGGCAAAATCACTAATGCACACTAGCACTGGGTGGGAATTTCCAATAGCCTTGCCAAGGGATAAAAAAAAAAAGTGATAGAGTCCTCTGCTCCAGTGCCCCTTCTCCTTCAAAGAACTGCTGAGCACAGTGCTAAATGAACACACTAAGGTCACCTGAAAACCAGCCCTGGCCAGTTATTTAGTGGCTGTTCAAGAATTAAGTAAGTATTGAATACTTTAAAACACTTTTCATATTTAATATTTACCCTAACTTGAAAGGGTCAATAAAACAGAGGACTACCAAGTCAAAGCTACCACATAAAGAACTAGAAAACATAGAGAGTGCAAAATAAGAGCTGCTATGATAAACAGATAGGGTCTGGCATCAGGAGGCTGAATTAATAAAACCACAGTGCTGTGTAAAGGGAGTATAATGTCTGAAAAGATGTGTAATTAGGACCAGCTATCAAAGGGTTTAATACATTACCTTTTCAGACTCCACCAAACAGGTTCATCTTTGTTAACTCCAATCAGACAGACACTGCTGAAGGAGGAAGCTACTGCTGTTCCCAACCATTCACTTGCGGGATGAATGCCTTTGAGATCCAGAGCACCGAACAGTGCACCTGAAATGCTGCAGCCTGAGCAACAGGCCTTGAACCAAAGCTGACCTCTAGATAAACATCCCAACCAAATATTAGATATTATTAGCACCTGGTCATTGGTGAAATATGTATTATCCAGGACATCTACTATTAGTTAACGAAATATGCATGCTCATGATTGAAATATGTATGCTTATTAATGAAAGATATGGCTTAGATAAAATATAATCCTTAGCAAGGGATGAAATGTTATGAGAATGTATTTAACTTGCTTTGTTTAGTAGATTATCAAGGCCATGTAAGTAGACGTCCAGCCTTGTTTGGTAAATCATCAAGACCCTGTGGGTGGGTGGCCTTACTTGGTAGACCACTGAAGACTCTATCTGGGAGATTGTCAAGACTATGAAGCCACGTGTTTGGCCCTGTTGAGAAGGATGTAGTCAAAACCAAATAGACAGGCACACTCCCTTAGTTCTTCCCCAAACCATGGCCAGGTGATGGAAGGAATCTAACAGGAGAACAAAGCCAGATAGTCCCACATTTGAAGTTACATAACTTGTTTATTCAACAATATAAAAAGCTGGACCCTCTTGCAGTGACTTTTGAAGCCTACAAGTGGACACACTGCATACCCAATTGCTGGGAAAGGTTCTCCAAATCCTTGCTGTAACCAGGGCTCCCCAGCAATTGCAGATCTGAATGACAGTGAAGTATTGGGGCAACTGGTGATGTATCTTTCTTAATCACTATAGCTAACCTTATATAGTAATGATTAGGTGCATTACCTTGATGTATTTTACCTTTGCTGTATTATTATTATTTTGCTTGTTCACTTACTGCTTTATACATAAAGAAAAGTTTATTTCTTTAACTTGGTGTCTGTGTCCCTTATACTAACCCGATCAATCAACAATACATAAATTGGCATCACAGACAGGATTTAAAGGATAAATGCATTGTGTGAAGGTTGGGATTCTCTTGATGATTTTTCAGAGGAGCCTCTTGATACCTTTTTTCCAGAGGAACCTCTTGATGCCTTTTTTTTTCCCAGAGGAGCCTCTTGATGTTTAACAGAGGTTTCGACCTCTTAGAAAATTCCAACCAAGAATCTTTTCTGTGTTTCCACTTGTAATACCACCATTCAGCAATAGAGCACCAAACTGCAGTTTACATTTTTTTATGCCAGACTGATTGTAATTTGCACACTAAGCCTTATTCACCCCTTCTCCCACCTTCTTTTTAGTTTGCCTCCTCTCTTCCCCTTTATTAAACAATTACATTTGTGAATGTTAGAAACAAGTATTCTTTTTGACTCATCGGTGGGAAGCAGCAGAGGACTTGCATTCACAGACCAAAGATGATTCACTCCATTCCCTCTGAAACTGGCTCTACACAGGTGCATACCAGGCTTGATTTTGAAATTCCCTTTTGATGAAAGTATGCACCAGTCTTGATTCTAACACTCCCTTTTAATAAAATTACTGCCTTTGCTCTCTTTAAACTATTGTGAATATAAACACAGAATGCCATATTTTTATATCAATATTCTAGAAGCATATAAAAGGGAATTTAGCTCTGCCCCCATGATTTATACTGTCAATGGAAAGCTTTAACTAAGTTACAGTAATATTATTCAGTTGAATTTAGTGCATTGTATAGCAAACACATGTGAACTATAAATCTCAAGAAACAAAAGAATTTATTTAGCTCTAGGCGCTTTTATATCTGCAGTGGGCTTAAGTATGCTTTCCAGATTCTTTCTCTTCAATGCTAATGCCAATGGATTAGGCAGATTAGATATGCCTACCAGTGCAGCTCCCCAATAAATTACAGGCTTTCCATCCACAGCAGGCCCTCAGTAATTCCATTTTCTCTGGAAATTAAAATGTATCTTTGGAACAAAAGAAAGCACTCTGTCATTGAGCCATTCACTGAAAGTTTCGTTAGTGTCTTAAGAATATAGCATACATCGAAGCATGCCTACCATTCTATAAGTCACCCTGGGAGCAGCAGGAATAATGAAGCCTGGTTTCCTATGGGTTATGTTCTACATTTAGCACCCACAGTGTAATGTATAATGGAGTCCCTGAGTCCTCTGGTACAACACAGCTGTATTCCCAAAGTTCCCTCACAGCTATTGTTAACCACACAATACCTGAACTTCTCCATCTCATACACAGCTTTCTCCTTCCTACAGTTCTCCTACAGCTTTCCTTCACCATCCTCCCTCCACATCTTTCCCCTTCCTAGAGTCACCACCCTCATACTCCCTCTTCCACTCAGCTGCTGCCAATCTAGTAGCAGATGAACAGGATGAATTAGACCTGAGCTCTGTCTCTTCCAGTCTGGCAGAAATCACAGTGTTAGTCAGTGAGTAGCAACATCACTAGAGGGAAGATGGACAGACAAAGAAATAGAGCAGTTGTACACATGGTGTTTTCTTCAGAAGCTAAAAATCTAGTCTCTTCCAAAGGGTATTGCTTGGCACTCCTTTTCTGAAAACACATCAGCATGACTTACCAGAAAATTCCTCTTTCAGAAATGTCTTGGTATAGTTTTCATTCTGCAACTTCCACTTTTGGCATCTTGTTTACATAGTTAACTCACAGAAAATACCCCACTAAGTCTGTTGCTGAGTTTCATGCATTTTATTCAAGTCTTCAAGAAGTCATCTAAACATATTAGTTCTGCTGCCTCAGATCAAGGTCCTTGGCCCTATTTTCAACCTACAGAAATGCCATGGCATTGCAGAACAGGATGCATTGTGTAGATCCTCAAAAAAAAGATAGGCTTATGGCAAATTTTTTGGTTTCCTCTAGCTATGAGAGATCAGGGTGATAATGGCAAGAGATTTAACATGGTTTTGGCTGTTGTGTTCTAAGAGAAATCTCAGTAGCAGTCAAAGAGGGTTTGCATTTGTATTTTTAAACTGTGTCGTAGCGCCTAGAGCAAAATTTGGTCTGTGAAGGACACAGACAATCCAAAAAAGCACAGATTCAGCAAAATCAACAGCTGGTGGCAAACCTACAGGATCCAACCTGTCTTTGGGAATCTTTGGACAGGCTGTCCCTTGAAAATCAAATAAGAGGCAGAGGTGGGAAAATGGGGACACAGTCATGGATAAGTTGAGTTTACAGAGTGTGTCTGAATGCTTTGCATTGGACTAAAGGTTATTTTTTACCACCACTGAGATAAAATTTCCCACTTACAGCTGAACTACTCATCTGAAAACTGGGAGCCATCAGCTTTAGATACTGGACAGACACATATTTATGTATCTATCCTCGGAAAGTATTTAGCTGTGGCCAACATCCACTTTCTTAGCTTATCAATAAACTGCATTTCTATGAAAAGGGATTAGCACTAATTACTGTGGTTTATATGGCTTAGTAGCCATCTGTGGATTTCATAAATTTAATCAGAACCACAGACCTCTTCAACATCTCTGCTCCTACTGCTACACAAAGTAATGGGAATTGGTTTTGGACTGTCACTACTAGTTTCTACTGGCAGAAGTCAGGGCCTAACACAAACATGCTGCCTGCACAGCACTTTCTCCACTTCCTTTTCTTTCATCCAATCTCTGCAACCCAGGATTGCATTACCTTTTCCTCCAGAAAAAGACATGCCTTTGAAGGACAATATTAATATAGTATGATCTCTAGGTGTTCCCCAGGGGGTCAGTACTGGGTCCAGTCTTGTTCAATATCGTCATCAGCAACCTGGATGAAGGCATGGAGTGTACTGACAGTGAGTTTGCTGACAATACCAAACTGGGAGGAGTGGCCGATGCAGCAAAAGGCTGTGCTGCCATCCAGTGAGATCTGGACAGGCTGGAGAGTTGGGTGGAGAGGAACCTAAGGAAGTTCAACAAGGGCAAGTGCAGGGTCCTGCACCTTGGGAGGAACAATCCCACATACCAGTACAGGTTAGGGGGCAACCTGCTGGAAAAAAAGCATCTCTGCAGAGAAGAACCTGGAAGTCCAGGTGGATGACAAGATCACCATGAGCCAACAATATGCCCTTGTAGCTATGAAGGCAAATGGTATCCTGGGGTGCATTACAAACAGTATGGCCAGCAAATGGAGGGAGGTGCTCTTCTCTCTTGGCTCTGCCCAAGTAAGGCCACATCTAGAGTACCTTGTCCAATTCTGGGCTCCTGAGTTTGAAACAAGGAACTATTGGAAAGAGTCTAGTGGTGGGCTACAAAGATGAGGAAGGGACTCTGACAAGGAAAGGCTGAGAGATCTGGGTCTCTTAATTTGAGAAGAGATGACTAAGAGAGGATCTTATCAATTCTTATCAACATCTAAAAGCAGCAAGGGGATCAAGAGGATGAAGCCAGACTCCTCTCAGTGGTGTCCAGTGACAGAACAAAGGACAACGAGCATAAAGTAGAACACAGGATCTGTGAGGGTCCCAGATCACTGGAACAGGCTGCCCAGGAAGGCAAGGAGTCCCCTTCTATGAAGACTTCCAAAACCCACCCGAATGTGTTCCTATGCAACCCACTCTAAGTGATCTTCCTTTAGCAGAGAGGTTGGATTAGATGACCTCCGCAGGTCCCTTCCAACCACCACCATTCTGTGATTCCCTGATAACTTGTACTAAATGCAAAAAGGGATCAAGAGAAATCATACTACACATGAAAGTGGACTCCCCACATTTGTTAAGATCTCCAGTTGGATTACTTTCACCAGAAAGTCAGAGCTCTTAATTTTGGTTTCTTGTTGGTAATGAAGCTTGGCTTCTTCTTTTTAATTATTTTTTTAAAACAAAATGTCAAAATTGTGCATTTTAATTATTTTTTCCAAATGTTTTTATCAGAAATGTTGTTGAATGTTCCTTGTGTTCCTTGCCTACAACCATTTTTTGTTTCAGAATTTATGTAATGCAGAACAAAAATAATCTCCTTCCATGAGTCTGCATCAATCTTCATGGAAACTAACTGTACTACTTTATCATTTATCCACAAGACAAGACAGCAACTACAATTACTTCCCTCTTCTAAACATAAGCCTTTATTCTCTAATAATGTGAAACAGATTAATCCTTCCCAACTCTATTTGGCACAACTTAGCTTCCTCCTGAAATGCTGCAATTCTTGGCAATTTAAGACCTAGACCTGCAAAAGCTAAAAATATTAGAAGTAGGAAGTGTATATATTAGTTCATATTAGCAAGAACTGAGTTAACAAATGAGCTCAAGCTTCCCAAATCACATATTTTGTATTCTATTTTGTATTCAAAGCCTAGTCAAACAGAACTAACCAAGACATAGAAGACTGAAATAATTTAAAATGTATTATATTCTCTTCACTGCACAGTCTGTTCAGCTCAGTGCCAACATAGGCTCTCCTTAAATCTTAAACTCCATTCATGGGATAAACTGCTGATTAAATCAAAAGAACCTTCTCCTTGACAACAATATTTGATACCTGACTGGCAATTTCACTAGCCAAGGGTGTTTTGCTAGCTTTATGAATTGTGCTGCAGCTGATGCTATTTTGGTTCTATGATGGCTAGAAGCAGCAGCTGAGGCAGACCGAGGACCGTCATTTTCTAATCTAAGTCACCACATGCATCGTGCTTCATCAGTGATGAAAAGTAGAAATAGAGCAGCTGGACGCGTCTTAGGCTGCAGAGTATCTTTGGCCATATAGTGTCCAGAAGATATTTTAATGAAATCTAATGTCCATAGCTCAAATTCATTTTCTGTGCAGCAACCTGAACTACACATACACACTACATGCAGACCATGCATTCATCCTCAAAGAAAATTGAAATTACTTTGATTCTGGTAATTGTCAGTTATAACATCAGTGTTTAGGGAAAGAGCCATGCTACCCTCCATGAAATCACTTCAAGGCTCCTGACCAAGATAAATGTTACTGTGGTGAGGATGAGAAGAAATTAAGTGATTTTCTCCTCATCCCTGGACCAGCAATACGGAATTTGGGAATAGCAGCAGAGCAGGGGTATAAGTGAGGTAGAAGTGCCATGAGAAGGGTTGTGGTAGGTGGTAAAGTTAATGGACTGCAGGGTAAGGGCTTGAAAGAAGTCTAGGGGAATTCATACATATCCCTAGGAAATGGGTACCAGCACAGAGTCACAGGGTTCTGAGTGAAGGAGAAGGTTTAGGAGCACTTGGACCTATAGGAGGTTTTCTTTTTCTCCTTTCCCCCTAACCTCCCACCCTGACTTTGGTACAGTGAACCCCTCTGCCTATTGCTTTTCAACACTGTATCCTCTTTCCTTCTCTCTCTCCTGGCAGGCAAAGCACGCTAATTTCCCTCCCATCACCCTCAGATACATTGCTCCATACATTTATTTTCTGCCACTTCCATCGGCAGCTATGTAATGTAAGAACGATAACATGAGCTTGGTGAGACTTGGAGGAGAGAGAATTATAGAATGGACCAACAATATTCTTTCCCTACTCTGTATGCTGTTCTGGTCAGTTAACACTTCACTCACCATCAGCCAGAATTTTCCCTTGCCAGTTTTATTCTTCCTTGTAAATTCAAAGCCTCTTTTTGGATAATGGATATTTTGAGTTAATGGGGAATCTGACTGAAAGAAAAGCCAAATGGAAATCTCTCTCCAACCCTGACACAGTTCAGACAGATATCATAGTATCAGTCAGGGTTGGAAGGGACCACAAGGATCATCTAGTTTCAACCCCCCTGCCATGGGCAGGGACACCCCACACTACATCAGGCTGGCCAGAGTTTCATCCAGCCTGCTCTTAAACACCTCCAGGGACGGGGCCCCAACCACCTTCCTGGACAACCCATTCCAGGGCTTCACCACTCTCACAGTGAAGAACTTCTTCTTCACCTCCAACCTGAATCTCCCCACCTCCAGCTTCATTCCATTCCCCCTAGTCCTATCACTCCCTGATATCCTGAGAAGTCCCTCCCCAGCCTTCTTGTAGGCCCCCTTCAGATACTGGAAGGCCACAATGAGGTCACTTCAGAGCCTTCTTTTCTCCAAACAAAACAGACCCAGCTCTTTCAGTCTGTCCTCATAGGAGAGGTGCTCCAGCCCTCTGATCTTGTCTTACTCTTGTGCCCACTACACCATTACATTTCTTTGCTTCCAAAAATTCCACTTGGAGGCTACATGCTTCATACAGGATAACCTGCATATACCTTTGACTGAAAACAAAACACCATGGCCAGGACAATTTAAAAAAAAAATAAAAAATAAGGAGTGTTTGACAGACAAATAAAGTCTCTCAAGTAAAAATTAGTCTACTGCTGCTGTAAACATTATTTGACACAGACAAATCTCCACTGGTTTCTAGGATATTGGTTCCATGAACCAACTATCTCTCAACCTATCTTTCAAGTCCAATTTGCTTCTTTGATGATTGATTTGCCCCAGGGAAAAGATGTCCTTCATTTTTCTAAACAAGCAACATACACATTTTTTTCTCCATAAACTCTTCTTGAAACAAGTGTGTGCATGTATGTATATGGAATATTTCAAAGCACAGTTGTATTAATTTAGGTGCATAATTTCAGGCTTCCCCCTGACAATATATAATTATGTTGACGAGAGTGATGTAAATTGGGCACCATAATAACTAATTCAATTTGTAATGTCTCTCCCTTTCTCTAATATCAATTATCTTCTACAACACCAAAGTGTCATTGAAAAAACTAGAACAAATTATGCACAAGAATCACTTTACAAGGAGAAATCAAGAAGATGTATGAAAAAAACATATCTGATTACAAAGACTGTGTAAACTGAGACAGTGAGATCACTCTTTCCCTAAGCTTATAGAGTGGACACATGAACACAGAACAGATTTTGCAGCTCCCTCCCCAAAATGCTATCAGTTAACACTGGAATAAACACACAGTGTAAGATGACAAAGCCTTTACAGGCTGCCCTAGAAATTCACACCAGCTAAGAATCATCTTTGACATGCATGAAATCTATGTTTGACCCTTTTTTGAGAAGCAAGTATAAAATAATTGAAAAACACTTCCAAACAAGCATAGCTACATCCTATATTCACCTCTGTGTACCTGGATCATGTATAGCACACTGCAATGCAGATTTGGGCTTTATAATACAAACACTACTATAAATTAACTACCATGGACATTAGGAAAAATTTCTTCACTGAAAGGGTTGTCAAGCCTTGAAACAGGCTGCCCAGGGAAGCAGCTGAATCACCATGCCCTGGAGGTATTTGAAAGATGTGTAGAAGTGGTGCTGAGGGACAAGGTTTAGCAGTGGACATGATAGTGTCAGGTTAATGGTTGAACCTGACAATCTTACAGATTTTTTCCAGCCTAAATGATTCTATGCAAGGAATTAGCATAAAGAAATACAAATCACATAGTTATCTTGGCAGTATCTTGGACATGGTAGTATTGAGTTAATGGTTGGATTTGATGATCTTGGAGGTCTTTTAATAATAACTTCAATAATTCTACAACAAAATTCCTCAAACTCCTCTGCTATAAACATGAGACTATTATTTTGTGTTAGTCTAAAGAGCCCTCTAGTGTTCACCTAGCACAGGAATACTAATTCCATGCAAATCTCTGCCTATGAGCTCTAGCAAATAACTCTAGCTAGCAGAAAGCAAGTAAATTTTAGGCACCAGGTGATAAATCTGCATTAGGAAAAGAATTTTAATGCCGTAGTTAAAACTGTTTATCAGGAGAGTATTACTATATTGCTTTCTATAGAATTTGAAAGGACTCAAAGTTTTAAATGTCATTTCATCCAAGTGTTAATAATATTCATTGATACACATTTACATATATATAGTAAAAGAGTCTTCAACATGAACAAGCTCTCTCATTCAGTCACCACCAAAGGTCAGTAACTAATGGGTCATGCTGCAATTATCTCAAAGAGGTATTTTTCTAAAGAGACCCAAACCATCCCCACAGCAGTTTTACAGAGCAGCAGTGCTTGGTGCAAGGGATGGGGTTTTTTCCCCTGAAGGTTACATGTGGTGAGTGGAGCAACCCACCATCACCAAGCCAGCCACTCTTGTGAAAGACGAAGGCAAGGCATGGGTGGAGCCACAGCCTCAGCCAGTGATTTAAATGCCCTCTAAACTGATTGTAAGGTCAAATCACAGAGATCAGACTCCAAGATCAGTATCCAGAATAGAACCAGCCCTGCGGCAGTGCTCAGCGGATGGGTGGACTGTCTAGTGGATAAGGAACTGGTTGAATGATCACATACAAAGGGTCGTGGTCTACAGCTCAATGTTCAAATGGAGACAGATGACAAGTGGTATTCCTCAAGGATCTGTACTGGGAGCAGCGCTGTTCAGTACCTTCATCAATGATACAGACGGTGGGATTGAGTGCACCCTCAGCAGGTTTGCAGCTAATACCAAACTGAGTAGTGTGGTTGACAAGACTGAAGGACAGAATGCATCCAGAGGGACCTGGACAGGCTGTAAGTGGGCTGAGGAGAACCTGATGAGGTTCAATAAGACAAAATGCAAGGTCCTGCACCTGGGTTGAGGCAACCCTCAATATCAAACAGGCTGGCAGACGACAAAATTAAGAGCAGCCCTGCAGAAAAGGACATGGGGGTACTGGTAGATGAGAAGCTGAACAAAAGCCAACAGCATGTACTTGCAGCCCAGAAGGCAAACTGCATCCTGGGCTGCATCAAAAGAAGCATGGCCAGAAGATTGAGAGATGTGATTCTGCCACTCTGTTCAGCTCTGGTGAGACCTCTCCTGGAGTACTGTGTCCAGCTCTGGGGCCCCCAAAACAAGAGAGACATGGACCTGATGCAGCAAGTCCAGAGGAGGGCCCACAAGGATTAGAGGACTGGAGCACCTCTCCTATGAAAACAGGCTGAAAGAATTTGGGCTGTTCAGCTTGGAGAAGAGAAGGCTCAGGGGAGAGCTTATAGCTACATTTCAAGATCTGAAGGGGACCTAAAGGAAGGCTGGGGAGGGAGTGTTTAGAAGGGCTTGTAGTGATAGGATGAGGGGCAATAATTTTAATGGGGAGCAAGGTATATTTAGGTTAGACATAAGGGGAATACAACTCTACAGTGACAGTCACCGTTATGTAAATTTAATAGAACAGAATAGAATAGAATAGAATAGACCATGTAAGACAATTGCCTCTGCATGGATTAGAACAGACTAGACTAGACTAGACTAGAATGAATAGAATAGATCAGGTTGGAAGAGACCTTCGAGATCATCGTGTCCAACCGATCATCCCACACCACCTAATCAACTAAACCATTAACAGTCCTTCCTGTAAATAGGCTCCCAAGAATTGAAAATGCAGGGTGAGTATAGCTCCACTGATAATGCAGTCTAATTTGATCCAGTCTGTAAACTCTAACACCCTGTGTTCAAGTTCCTAAAAATGTTTATCAGTACAGTACTTATTGAATCTTGCAGCTCACATCAATAACAAGCACTATGGATCTTCCAGTGAAGAGTGATTGCCAGCTACTGCTGAATTATTATCATTCCCCTTTTTTTGTGGGGAAACTGGTTTTTACTCAAGCTGCTGTAATATCACAATGAAGTTAATACAAAACTTTAACTATCTTGTCTCATCCTAATGTCAGCACACTACTATAGAATCACAGAATCATAGAATGAACAAGGTTAGAAAAGACCTCAGAGATCAAGTCCAACCTATTACCTAATACCTAACACCTCATGACTAACTAAACCATGGCTACAGCATCACAGAATCAACAAAGTTGGAAAAGACCTCAGAGAGAGGCCTGTTGGTTGCACCATAGAAACTCTATTTGATCAACTGTAGTTGGGATCCAGACCTGAAAGAAAAACATAGTCTCTGCACCTAGCATTTAAGGAATTAGTTGTGTACACATGCCACCAAAGTGTTCTTTACATCATCCAACCAGCACCATGTGAAATGCCATACCCAGACTCTTCAAGCACCTTTCAAATAATAAAAAATAACAACAAACCAAACCCAACCTCCCTAAAAAACCACCCTCCACCCTTAGTCTATCTGAAGATCTCTTTGTCTTGTTTTTACAGAAGCACAGACTGAGCCTTTAGCCTTGGCAAAGGCAAAGGCTTAGATATAACACCATCGCTATTAGAGACATAAAACTTTCTCAGGAGATTGAGTTTACTTCATAGAACCACTGAATCACAGAATAGCCTGGGTGGAAGGGACCTCCAAAGGTCATTTACTCCAATGCCCTCTGCAACAAGCAGGGCAATCCTCAACTAGATCACATTGCCCAGAGTCCTTTCAAGCCTCACCTTGAGTATCTCCAGGGATGGGGCCTCAACTATCTCCCTGGTCAACCTGTTCCAGTGTTCCACTACCCTCATGGTAAAGAACTTGTTTCCTAACATCCACCTAACTTCAACTCCTACAATTCTCCTAGGCCTCACTATGCATTCAAAATTATCCAGGACCTGGTAGCTCTAACACCTGTGCCAGGAGTATAGAATGTATGTGTTTAGAGGATAATGCAACAGCAAAGACAAAACTTCTGGGTTTTAAGTTATAAAAGCGTAACTTGTACGGACCGAGTGGTTACACTGGTAGTTTCACAACAGTTCAGTTAGCTGTGATGTAGCTCTCTGAGGTGAATAGAACCAAGAAGCTCATTTTCTTCCTGCAGGATATTTGTTCTTAGCAAGAGAGCCAACTCTTCACCTACATGGCAGTGGTTTCTTTAGGGAAATAAATAAATACAATATATACCAAAGCATTCTGACATTTTATTATTCTTTCATAATTCATAGTAGCTTTTTCTACCCACTGCATGGCTGCAATTGAAAAGGAACAAGAAATGCAACCCTGCAGTGAAGTAAAAGGAAATATATTGAATACTTATATAAATATTATTAGATCTCTGTAACTTGTAGATTTCTAGAAAGTCTGCGCAAAAGTTCTGAGAATGAAGTTTGATAGTAAAGCTATCCCTGTGACAAGACTGACACTCATCCTCAAGATGTGCCAGGTTGTCATTCCAGACTCCCTTTAGATTTGCTGTAGTCTAATGATGTATTATGTAAAGATATATTATCAGAAACACTGCTACAATGATGGGATTATGAATCATAACATCAGCCTTTGTCTGAGCTCTATCAAGCAGGTTAGACGTATGAAAAGCCATTTGGTTACTACTTGCTCACTCTTCCATTAGCAAGAATATGAAATACGTGACACAGTCTTTACTCCCACCTGTTTATTTACAGGATTCTTACTTCAAGGATTAGAAAGGATAGTTTTGTGTTGAAGTAACTGTAAGGATAAAAAGCATTAATTATTTTAAATATGAAAATTGACTGACCTGAGTTAATTCAATTCACTGACTGGAGTTACAGAGTGTTTGTACAAAAGCTTTAGAACTGTTTTTAACTTCCTAGCATTAGCACAAGTTGGCTATCTAAATGTAAATGAAATTTATGTTTCCCATCAGTATCAGTAAAATTAGCAAGTGATAATAAGCAAAAGGAAAACAGATAATATCTTGCAGCAATTTAAGTCTAGGAAATTACTCTATTGAGGTCATTAACCACAAGGTCAAGGCAAATACAATTTATGAAGAACAAGAGTACCAAAGAAGAAAACCTCATTTTCCCAAAGGAAATCCACTGCTACTTTACTATTATTACATTTTTCCCTGTAAATTAAGAGTTACATTCTCAGTGTCTTGTGATGATTTCCCTCATCCTGTAACCGCTACTAGAAAATGAAAAAGCAGCATGAACGAAAGTAGACTGACACTACAACAAATTAATTATGATGCTCTGACACAGGGGAATGGATTGGTTTAGTATATCAATAATAATAAAGAGTAATTTTAAAGAATCCTACCAGCCCTATTTCACAGAGACTATAGATGCCAGAAGAATGTTTTGTTAAAACAAGCAATGATTTCCAAGGTCAGGAATGAACCAAGCATGCAATTATTTGACAGGAACCTTTTCAAATACTTCCCATCACTTGAAATCTTGTCTGGCAGCTGCCATCAAGGCAACTGTCACAAATACAAAGTTTCATTTTCACCCTGACATGGCCCAAAACTATCAACTAGTGTATTCCCTGAGAAAGACGCAACATCATACGCCGAATTTATTCTGTATGTTTTCCTCTCCTCTTCAGAAAAAAGGTCAAGGTAAGGAGAAATATATGCACTGCAGATCCCTGTTGAGAGGTGACTCTGCAGAGGGCAACTTTATCTAAGTGTATTCTCTTCATCTGAAAACTGAAAACCCTAATATAAATATGCATCTTCTGCAAATGCTTTAACGAGAACTGTAATTTTCACAGTATTATAGTATCACAGTATCACCAAAGTTGGAAGAGACCTCAAAGATCATCAAGTCCAACCTGTCACCACAGACCTCATGACTAAACCATAGCACCAAGTGTCACATCCAATCCCCTCTTGAACCCCTCCAGGGATGGTGACTCTACCACCTCCCTGGGCAGCCCATTCCAATGGCTAACAGCTCTCTCAGTGAAGAACTTTCTCCTCACCTTGAGCCTAAACTTCTGTCTTTATCTTTTAAAAGCACATTGAACAGCAACAACTGGCAAAACACAACTTCATACTTTTCATTTCACACACCAATCTTTGATAAATAACCTATTTTTCTGTTCCACTTCTCACGAGAGGTTTCAGAAATCAAAACATGTTCCTTCTGCAATCAAAAAGGTTTATAGATTTCACTGATCTCTTCAAATGTCCCTAAACCTTCCATGCCAAAAGAAGAGACTCAAACCCTTGTCCAAGATTCTTTAAAATCATTTCAGGTGAAACAAGTCAGACATTGAAAATTCTATGACTATACAGAGTCTTTCAGATGATGATGATGATGATGATAATAATAATAGTAATAATAATAATAAACAACAACCAGGTTGGAAGAGACCTTCAAGATCATCGCTTCCAACCCATCAACCAATCCAGCCCACCTAAACAACTAACCCATGGCACCAAGCACCCCATCAAGTCTCCTCCTGAACACCTCCAATGATGATGACTCCACCACCTCCCCGGGCAGCCCATTCCAATGGGCAATCACTCTCTCTGTATAGAACTTCTTCCTAACATGCAACCTAAACCTCCACTGGCACAGCCTGAGACTGTGTCCTCTTGTTCTGGTACTGGCTGCCTGGGAGAAGAGACCAACATCCGCCTGTCTACAACTTCCCTTCAGGTAGTTGTAGAGAGCAATAAGGTCTCCCCTGAGTCTCCTCCTCTCCAGGCTAAGCATGAAAGCAAATGTAAACTGATCTCTCAGATGAAATCAAAACTACTTCAAATTCTGTGCAAACCAGACCAAAGCAGAGAGCTGCTGCACAATGGCAGTATATGTTATTGCCATCATCCTATCTAGCAAACTGGTCTGTAGTCCTAATACACGATGTTCACTTCTACTTATGGTGGCTTTAAAGACAGTGACCACTAGTCCTTCACACAGGAAACCATCAGGATGATATGGAATTAAGAGTGGCATAAGTGACATTAAAATTCTGGACTTCACAGAGACAATAGTAAACAACCAGAAAACTGGCAGCTAAGTTATTGGACCATCAGAGGCAGATGGAGTGCCCACCTCTAAGCTGCTACTGCTACTCCCCTGGTCCAGCAGTACTCTTCTGAGCACACATCGAGGGGCTGCCTGCAGCAGTTCACAGACAAATGCAATTTTAATTCCTTGCATTTAGAGCATTGTCCCTCATGGCAACATATGACATGGTAAGAAATATTTGGCACAGGAATCGCTAATCTTTAAATACCATTATGAAGCCTGGTTATTAATCATGGTCTCATATCTGTACTTGTTCTACCTAGAAAAATACACTCAGACACTTATGTTCATGCCTTCAAAGCACCTATTTACCAACTCAAGAAAAAAGAAAAAAAAAAAATTAAGTTGTAGGATTCAAACCTTCATACACTAAAATCAACCAGGTTTCTCTTTTAAAACAAATAGGAAAGCAATAGTTTTGGGGAATCTTTTGAAACTGTTCTTCACAGAATCACCAAGGTTACAGTATCACAGTATCACTAAGGTTGGAAGACACCTCAAAGATCATCGAGTCCAACCTGTCACCACAGACCTCATCACTAGACCATGGCACCAAGTGCCACGTCTAATCTTCTCTGGAACACCTCCAGGGATGGTGACTCCACCACCTCCCTGGGCAGCCCATTCCAATGGCTAACGACTCTCTCCGTGAAGAACTTCCTCCTCACCTCCAGTCTAAACCTCCCCTGGTGCAGCTTGAGACTGTGTCCCCTTGTTCCGGTGCTGGTTGCCTGGGAGAAGAGACCAGCCCCCTTCTGGCTACAACCTCCTTTCAGGTAGTTGCAGACAGCAATAAGGTCACCCCTGAGCCTCCTCTTTTCCAGGCTAAACAACCCCAGCTCCCTCAGTCTCTCCTCACAGGGCTTGTGCTCAAGGCCTCTCACCAGCCTTTGTTGCCCTTCTCTGGATACATTCAAGCATCTCAATGCCCTTCTTAAACTGAGGGGCCCAGAACTGGACACAGGACTCAAAGTGTGGCCTAACCAGTGCCGAGTACAGGGGCACAATTACTTCCCTGCTCCTGCTGGCCACACTATTCTTGATGCATGCCAGGATGCCATTGGCCTTCTTGGCCACTTGGGCACACTGCTGGCTCATGTTCAGGCAGCTGTCAGTCAGCACCCCCAGGTCCCTCTCTGTCTGGCAGCTCTCCAGCCACTCTGACCCCAGCCTGTAGCTCTGCATGGGGTTGTTGTGGCCAATGTGCAGCACCTGGCACTTGGATTTGTTAAATGTCATCTTCATAGCATTCATGATATATATGTAACTATTTGCTCAAAGTTTAATTAAAAAGCAGGGGGGAAAAAACAACTGCTCTGGAAAGCTGTGCAGTTTTGTAGTGCTTCACTGCATACTTTAATACCTCTGGCTAATGTGGCGCAGAGCTTTATTTCCTTGCAGCAGTTCCCTCTTCAATGTACCCTGGCTGAGATCCCTCAGCTTCACATAGCAAGCACACACAGAAAAACTAGCGCTTGTTTCACTTTCAGTATTAAAGGTACAAAGGAGGTACAAAACAATATTGGCTCTTTCTGTACTGATACTAGGATACAGAAACACAGAATGTTTTGGGTTAGAAGGGAACTTAGAAATCATCTCCTTCCAACCTCTGTGCCATGGGCAGGGACACCTTCCACTAAACAAGGTTGCTCAAAGTCCCATCCAGTCTAGCCTTCAACACTCCCAGAAAGGGGAGATCCACTTCTCTGGGTAACCTGTTCCACTGTCCCACCATCCTCACTTCAAAGAATTTCTTCCTAATATCTAATCTAAATCTATTTTCTTTTCTATCCCTTGTCCTCTTACTACACTCCCTGATAGAGTCCCTCCCCAGCTTTTCTGTAGGCCCGTTTTTAGGTATCACAAGGCTACTGTAAGGTGTCCCCAGAGCCTTCTTTTCTCCAGGCTGAACACCATCAACTCTGTCAAACTGTCCTCAAAGAGGATGCTTCAGCCCCCTGATCATCTTCATGGCCTTCCTCTGGACCTGCTCAAGCAGGTGCTGGGTGCCCCACAGCTGGACACAATACTGCAGGTGGTATCTCAGAAGAGTACAGCAGAGAGGGAGAATCACCTTCCTTGACCTGCTGGCCACACTTTTTATGATGCAGCCGAGGATATGGTTGGTTTTCTGGGCTGTGAGCACACATTGCTGGCTTCTAATTAGTTTTTCATCCACCAACACCCCCAAGACCTTCTCCACGGGGCTGCTCTCAATCAACTCATCACCCAGTCTCTATCAATGTTTAAGATTGTCCCACTCAGATGCAGGACCTTGCAGTTGGACATGTTGAACTTCATGAGGTTTGCACAGGGTCACCTCTCAAGACTGTCAAGATCCCTCTGCATGGCATCCCTTCCCTCCAGTAGGTCAACCACACCACATAGCCTGATGTCATTGGCAAACTTGACAAGCACATACTCAAGTATAAGCAGTGTTCCTAAACTCAAAATAATACTAGTGAACAAACTATTTGGTTTTCTCAGAACACTTTCCTGTCTCCTAGTTGTTAATGTCATCAGGCTCTCTGGGTTGAGCTTGAACTAACAGCTTCACTCCCCAAACTCTTCTGTCAGAAGCCAAAGAGAAAGAACAGATACTGAATTTGCAAACGATGTACCAGTGTTCGGTGGCACTCATTCAGGAGATGGACACGGAGAGGCAGAAGCTCAGTAAATCTACAGAAGCCAATATACTGAATAAAGGGGGCACTCAGGGGACATACTTCCCTCCTGCTGTCCCAAGGGTATCATGACACACATGCTCCCAGTCATTCTGTACATTGTACTAACCCCATTTCTACCTGCTGTTTAATTTATTCCTGTGCATCTTTATATGCTAGTGGGATCTCCTGAGCTGATGGAAGACAAGAGGACCTTCAGAGCTCCCTTAATCCCAGGCAGTAACTCAGGACAAAGTAGCACATGCATGTGTCTTCTGAGGACAAGGAACCAACACACAAAGCAAAGGAGGGGCCTAGGAGGTAATGAGCATGTAATCAGTGCCCAAGGGCACACTGCACAGTTGGTGACTTTTTTAAACCGCTTGCCTTTTACAGCTTCTGCAAATTAACACATGCTGCAGGCTGGTGGGAATTTGAGTCATCTGCAACATAAATGTATTCACATGTCAAGACAACTAAGTACAAGTTCTGATTTTTAGGAGGTATTTTTAATAACAAAATAAAATAAACAACCTTTCTAATATGCCCACTTTGACTATGCCAAAATCTAGTGTTTATTCAATAAATAGTAGAACTATTACACATACAACTTTATGTCTGGTTTTAAGCCCCCCCAAATTCAGCTAATCTCTGTGGATACTGCAAAATCCTGTGATTAAGACTGACTTTATAGTAAGACACACAAAAACCCATTTCACAACAGAGCCAAAAAGAACAAACCCAGAGGTATTGAAAATAATTTAAAGATCAAAACACAGTATTTTGTTTTGCTAACGACAAAATGTTGCTGATTTTTATTACATTTTCCCTTTGTGTCAAAGCAAATTTGTTCATTCAAAAGCAAGTAATTAGATTCATGAGGAATGAAAGTAAAGAGCCAGTGAAGTGAGATTTTACTCATACTGTAATATACTATTTTAAATAGTTAGATGTGATGTAATAATGTCTCCAGCATCTTCCAGCCTGGTGCAGCTGTGGGCTCTCCCTGAACGAAGAGCTCTTGTCTGTCTTCTTGCCGTCACTGCCCTAATCCCTTAGTTTCCTCTCCACCAGATCTAATAACTGGGTAGCCACAAAGTAAGACAGTGCAGCAAGCTCATCTCACAGAAAACTTGCATTTTGAAGTATCCCAAAACACTTGAGTTTCCTTGAGGAAGTATATATGAAAACGCCAGTCTGCATGAACAAATATATACAAGTTCGTATATCGTGCAATAATTCCCAGAACATAATGCAACACAGAAAGGACAAATGGGCCAGTTCCCAGCTCTGCAAAAGCAGAGACAGAAACCAAATAGTGAAAAAAAAAGCATTTAAAAAAAAAAAAAAAGTTTTAAAAGCCCTAACATACTATATGAGGATGAAATATTTTATTCACATGCACAAAATACATAAATGACTACAAGTCTATGAACAATACTTACACCAGCCTTGACAGAAGAACCTCATGCACAAAAGCAGGTATCCTCAAAAAGTAGAAACCAACACCTAGTAGACATCCAAAAAAAACCTGCTTCCAAGAGTTCTGAACTGTTTGAATTAGTTTTCAAGACTGTTTTACTGAGTTCAGGAGCAGAGCCCATGCCAAAGAATTTGATCTGTTTCATTAGTCAAAGGAAAGTAGTTTGGGAAGCATCAGGTTTGTTTAAGGGACATATTCTGGGGCTTTCTGCAGGTTACCACCAGGAAAATTCCAGATTATTGGGACTAAATCACAGGAGAAGAAAGTGATGTGTGACTACTTAAAGGTTATAAAGGAGTTTAATATGTGCTGCTACATCTCCACACTAAGTTTGAAAAGTGTGGTCAGTGTTCCTAGCCAGAGTGAACATAAATGAGAAAGATTCCATATGTTCATCCAAATCAATCTGTACAGAATTTCATCATACTTCCAGAGAAGGAACAGTGCCTTATCCCACCACTAACTGCATTCAAAATTTCCTCTTGCAGGCAGTTTCTGCAGCATGGTCTCACTGCATGAGTATCTTTGGCCTCAGGGATGTCCACAACAGAAGCAGAGTTTTATACTACTGGAAGAGTGTGGAAAGATAGGCAAGTATACATGGCCTTGTGTAATGAAAAAAGGACTCTTTACAGCTTATCTACATATAAAAGCTACTCTGTATTCATTGAGTGTAGGAATATACAGCACAAATTCAATCACTGAGTAACTCCTTCCACGTGCAATGACTTGAACACTCCAGATTATTGAACTACTTCACATTCAAGAATATTTGATAATACCCAAACCAGAAGCTAGCATGGAGGAATAGGTGTTGCGTACATCCTGTCCCGTTCAACAGCACCTTCTCTTGGAAGACACACCTTCAGTACCAGGAAAATACAAACTTTTTTAAAAGCCTGAAGAGTTTCAGCTAATTGCCTTCACTTTTTGCATATTTCCAGGAGAGAGCACACTCCCACTTCACAGTTTGTAGACAGAAAGCTCATTTACACAGAGGCGAGTCCTGCCAAATCTTGCAGCTGAAGATATTAATTAGGAAACACTGAGGGCCTTACCCCCACCTGCCTCACCTTCTGCCAAAGATGGCCATTGCTGCCCATAGCAAGCTGCGCCTCATGACTCCCCAGTTCCCAGCCCACTATATCTGCTTTCTCTGAAGAGGATTTTGTGCTACATGCCATTTGTGAACTACCCCAGGTGCACAGCAAGCATACACGGTGTTCTGCTGTTCTTTGTCCAGCCACCCAAAAAGAGGAGCAGAATGCAGATTCGGACATTGCAACCTCATCATTCACCCTACCAAAACAGCAGGGTTTATTAGCCAGAATCTTCAGGAATAATTTGCATAAGCTTTTTAAATTTATTAGTTAGAGTTTCAAAGTGACTGAAAACTGTTCCTGTTTAATTTACTTTAGAAATCAGATAAACAAAAGTCACTTGCAAATAAAAGTATCCATAACAGATTTCAACATGACTTCATTAATAAACTTTTGAAGCTAGCTCAAGTTAATATTCCAGAATGTCCATGCAGTTAATTTGGAATATTTTTTTCTGAATGCTCCCATGTATGCAAGACCAGAAAAAGACACTCATTTTTTCTGAGGCACAACATGCAGTGAAGACAGGGCCGGAAAAGAAGGTAGCTGTGAGTAAGTGTGAAATGAAAGCATTTCAAACAAGTATTTTTCTAAGGCATTCACAAAAAAACAACAAAAATTGCTCTGTTGCTTAGCTCATTTTTCAACTGAATTACTTAACCAGATGGAAAGCCAAGATATGTGACCTTCTGTGCCAAGCTGGGAAATAAGGTCACTTTTTTTTTTCTTTCTTTCTTTTTTTTATTTTTTTTTTAATAGAGTTTAAAAGTAGAAATTACTCTGAAAAGACAAGTAACATTTCTGTGAAAACTCAAGATAAATGCATTTTTAAAGGATAAATGCACAGGCAATTAGACACACAAAACAGATGTAACCTAATAGCACTCAGATTTCTGAGGAAAAAACCATGCATTATATCACCCCTGCTTAACTGACCATTCTGATGCATACTGCAGGCCAAATCTTCCTTGCTGAGTTACCTCTTAAGCACAACAAACACAAAGAAATTTACATACTAACACATTTTGAAGGAGAAATAGCCATGACATGATTCAATTCCCACTCTGATGAGAACCATAGCATTTGTTTTTAGCAAGTCTTAACTTCTGTAGCTAATGCTTGATCCTGCTTTACTTTCCAGTATCTGAATTCCCTCACAGCAAAGCCCAGAGCGGATTAGACAGAGGCTTACATTTACAAACTGAACTGGCATTTCTATGTTAGAAGTGACACCAGAAACTCCCTGCAATTGCATCGCTCAACCTGCGTACTCCCCCAGCTGGTTTCAATAATGGGATACCTCAGGTCACAATTTATTGTGGGCAAAAAGACTTTTACCAGAGTAAGCTTCATCCAGGGTTCAATTAAAACAGTGGAAAGACTTCAGTAGGCTTTAAGACATGACAGAACTTAGACCAAATTTTAATTGAAATCACAGTAAATATTTTATGTTTAGGACATGTTTACTTTTCAAGACCAAAACAGATCATGAACTAGCAGATCTAATAATACTACATATTATATTTTTCTATAAAACTTTAAAAATCTCTTAAGAGAGATAGATACCAGCTATTCTACATTGTTAAAATCTACAATCCTGCACACAACTGTAAAAGCCACTAGGTATGTGAATATTCCAGGCAAATAAGGTAACCACTTTTAAAAGTATTTATAGCACTGGGGCTTCAGGACTTATTTCTGAGAGGGGAGAGGCAGCTACTTCTCCCAACTTACCCAAATGTTCATGTTACAGTGCTCCTGTGTGATAAAGGATCTTTTAATGAGTGATGCAATCCACTACCAAAAAGTCTAATTCTCATCAGTAATACAAACTGTTTCACATTGTGGGTCTCAGTACTTCCCTTAAGGCCTAAGTAAGCATCCAAAGAAGCTTCATCCCACTAAAGGTAGTGGCCGGTGTAATCAGCGTTAAATCACGCTTATCTACAGCAATTTAAGAGCACAGCAGCACAAGCCTCACCACATGGTAGCAAACAGGGTATGAGTCTTTCAAAACAGCAACAGGATGAAGTGACTAAGAATAAACTAGAAACAGACACCAGATTTTAAAAATATTTGTTGATTTTTTTTCCCCCAAAGTATATAAACAATGAGAAATAGTGAGGCTGAGACTGTCAAATTATGCAGTTGTGTTTATATAACAGCAGCCTCTTTCCCCAGCTACATTTCAAATGGGAAAAGTATGTAATTTTTTTTTATTATTTAATCAAAACCAGGCAAAGGATTTTCCCATAAGCTTTCCAGGAAAGTCAACCTCTGGACTAAAACCAAACACAAAAATTTCATCAGGAAAGGAGAATATTTCAGTGGTAGGAGTATGCAAAGACAACGTTCAGGCACAAGACAATAGTGAAGATTCTTCTGTAATTTTCAGTTCAGCAGGCTACTACAGACTACCCCCTGCTATAACAAGAATATAACATAGCAATTTATTTGTCAAAATTTGTGCCTGAACACCAGGCACAAGCATTATCTAGTGTGCCCTCCACTTGTGTCTACATTTCATATATTAATCTTTAGTATTAGGAACAAATACTCAAAAAGCATGAGAATGTGTTCTATTCCACAAAGACACTGCTGTCCACGTGATTACGCAGGTGTTTTTTTCCCCAAAAGCACTAGATAATTTCACAGAATCACAGGATTTTACCACGTTTGACAGTTAACAGTTTTGCCAACATTAAGGAGTTTCAGTTTATCTATGAAATTATTATCTTAGAGGAGGTAGAGTATTTATTTTGAAATGTCATGTGCTGTGCCACCTTCTTGCAGGCTGAGGAAGTACAACAAGTAATTGCAACAGCAAAACTTCACTAACCAGAAAAAGAGTTTGAAGTGCCTTGTGATTGTCTTTTTTATATAAAGCTTAAAAGAGTAATGTCTGAAACACCCCAGAAACTTCTGTAAAATAGGAGCAAACCCAAGATCTGTATCACCAATGCTTAAATCCTTTAAAAATATGAGGAGTCATACACCTCTGTGTGTATACTGGACCATTAACAAGATTTAAGCAAGATGGCTGTTCAACATAGGCCTGAAAAAAGCATCATCTTAAACACACTGAAAAAAAATAACAGTTTTAAAGTTAATTTTGCATCTCAAAGTCTTCCTTAAAATGAGCCTAAATAGACCTAAAAGCATGAAGTGAGGATACAGGAGACACCAGACCTGTGGATAATTGATTCTTTTTGCCCTGACATTGGCACATCTACAGTAACAATTGTTTGGATGCTTATTGCTGAAATCCTGGAAAGCTCAAACAGTGCAAGTTCTAAAAGTCACTTTCAGAAACCAGAGCAAACAATTTTGTCACATTTTTCATGCCAGCAAAACATGCATAATAAAACACATGCATATTTGCAAACACAGAGGGAATATTTGGAAGTGAAAAGTCATCAGTGAGACAGCTTATACTGGATATATTTGTACAACATTTGTTTGATTTTCTGTCCTACAGATGTCTGCCACAGATCACAACCTGGTGTTTCATCCAAACAATTCTAGCTACAAAGCACAGAGAAGCTGCTGCTCTACAGACAGCAAAATCACCAGGGGAGAAAGGATGGGTATAAGAACTGCTTCCAACTAAGCTTTCCCTGGTAGTGATTAAAGGTCCTGTGGGACTGTACAGTCTGATCGGTTTGCTTTGCTCTTTTCTGACTTTCAGGAAACATGTTGAAAATGTCCTTTCTTTTTTTTTTTTTTTCAGCATGGATGGCAATCAGCAAACTTGTACTCTATTTCCAACTCTGCTATTAAATTATGTTCTTCCTATGTTATTCTTCATCTTACTAAGTTATAAAATGGGGGGGGAGGAAACAACAAAACTAAACAAAACAACAAAACACCCAATTAATTACTTCACCTGAGCTTTGAGTTACCTAGCTCAAGTTTGGTGTCTTGGAGGTTGTTACACTTAATGGAATACCAGGTTTTAACAATTAGTCTCTCTAATAGACATGTATTTATCTATTTATTCATTTACAATGCATGGATATGGGACAGAAGAGGATGAAATAGAAGGAAAAGTGAGACCCAAAAAAGTTTCCAACTGGCTTATGAGCTCTTCTGTCACCAGGTATTTAGACTGTTATATATGCAATTTAGGGATGAGTATCAACTAGCTAGCCTGTGAATTTTCTGAATAAGCTCAACCAACTCCCCACAGATGTATGTGGGCAGTGATGTGATGCTATTCCTACAAAGTCTGACTGGAGTGTCCACATCTCATCCCAGGCAACCAAGTACTCTAATTCTGCCGCCTTTGACATGCTTGCATTAATATTGAATTGTGCTGAGGTTGTTGTTACCAAAGTATTTTACAGAGCACTCTAGCTTTTAGAATTACATCAAGTAAAATAGTGTCTTGATAATGCCTGCAAAATAGACAGAATAACTGAAGTACTGACTACCATATAAGTGGATACTATCATGTTTGGGTAGTTTTACCACAAAGGCTTAGCCCAACATTATAAGAATTACTTTTAAAACTATATGCAGTTCCACTAAACACTTGGAGAATGGATATAGGTTCCATTCACTGGGCATCACACAATATTGCATTTTTTCAGCAAACTTCAGAATATGTCTGTAATTATTTCCTCCATGCTATACTACAAAACTCAGGCACCGTAAACCTTGACTAACTTGTCTTGGATGACTCAAGAGGTGACTATTAGGTTCATGCACATAGAACTGGAAACTTGTCTTGTTCCATACTCAAAGTCTTCCCACTTTTTCCAAAATGAACATTTAAATACTGTTTGGTAAGACACTTAAATCTTTAGCAAATGCTTTCTGAAATCCATCAACACAATGTAAAAACTACTTCTTACTAGAAAGATTTCAGACTTTATTTCTGTTATGCTCACAGGAAGCAGACAGAAATATGGAAAAGTCCTCTTTAAAGCAGCAACAAAATTTGTAACTACAAGGTTTTCTTCTATACAGAAAACTAAAAAAAAAACCCAAATGTTCAGCAGCTGTACAATATCCACAAGTTTAAAATGAGTGTCTTCCTCTAAAACAAACAGCTGAAGTCACAAATTCACAGGTTGCACTGGGTTGGAGAGAACCCTCAAAAGTCATCTTGTCCAACCCCCCTGCAGTGAGCAGGGACATCTCCAACTAGATCAGACTGCCTAGGGCCACATCAAGTCAGATCTTGAAGGTCTTCAGGGATGGGGCCTCAACAACATCCCTGGGCAGCCTCATTGTAAAGAACTTCTTCCTTGTGTCTAAGGTAGTCCTAGAAGTAAAATTAGGGAGAATTCACATTCTGCAGAATTACACTGATGCCTTCCCAGTAAATATCCATCCACCTTCCCTTTTGCATGGCAGCATCTCTTAATCACTCATATGGCAGCACCTTCATATCCCACCAAAGTAATGAATGCCCTGGAATTTAATTCCTGCTTGTTGTGACCAAAATCCTCATCATGTTACAACATCAGCTGACTCTTCTCTTACCCATTATAATCCCTGCAAGACAGATTGTTTTATCTGGAAATTACAAAGGTGCAGTCTTTATTTTAACCTCACTATCTCCAGCTGCTCATCAGCAACAGTGAGTTTCACAGCTTTCAAAACTTTCCAAACTGTAAGAATGCACTGCACAATATCATACATCAAAATCAGGGCCTTCTTCAGCCAGCTACATCCATTAGAAGGAGTGGCAAGCAATTCAGTCACCTCAGCCTAAATGTACTCTTCCTTTTATGCTTCTTAACTGTTATTGCATATGGAAACTTCTTGGACTTACATAATGCATGCTTATCAGTGCAAACCTGTCATGCTCCACACTTTAAATGATAGGCTTCAATTGAGATGTACTTGGAAAAATGGTAAATGAAAAATCAACATAATGAAGGAATGTCATGACAGAATCCAGGATTGCAGGTCTTTTATCTTTGTAGAACAGTTAGATTAGGATGCAGCTCAGCAGAGACTTCAGAATATTTGTTTTTACTTTCCCCTTCATATGACAAACAGTTGAGTCTTGCATTCAAAACCATATGGTCTCTCCCAAGAATCAAAATAATACTACTACTTCAAATAATCATTATCAATTTTGTTTCCACTTAAAAGTATTGTGTTAGTACTTAAGTTTTCGACAATCCATTTCTATTCACTCAGATACAAATTTTCTGTGTATAAAAGATGGGACATTTTCCCTTATAGACTTTAATAATTTAAAATATGTCTTTCCAGGTTCCTACACTGAAATCAATCTTTACTTAAATGCCCCCTAAAGATGTATTAACATAGAACAGGAACAAACCAAGCACCTGACTAACCAAACAGTAACTCGTCCATGCTGTGCTAAACTCCTGCAGCTCTCTACAGGCCTCTCCTAAATATTCCTTGGGGTCCTAGACCATGGTGGAGCCTACCTCACACCACAAAGCAACTGGATGTAGGAATATGTGAAGGCTCTGAGGTCCAGCCACCAGAGAGGAAAAATATGAGTTTCCTATATTTGTCTCTATTTCTAAATGTCATTCCTGTAATTCTTTCAGACTTTAAAAAAAAAAACCCTTTAGAAGTATTTCTCATCTTGATTTTGCAAGGCTATTTATGTGCATACACAAAGTATTTTCTCTAAAGCTTTTCGTTCTGTCATACCAAAATTTCCACTAAAAAGGTCAACAGAACTGAATGCTTATAGCTTTCAGCCATACAACACAGCATTGTGGTTTCTTGCCTCTACTAAAAACATGTGTTACATTCCAATTCTGCAAGTCCTATTAAACAGATTCAGTTACATTGTGCATTATCCAATTTACATACAAATCCTGTATTAAAAGCCTAGCTTGAGCTGACAAAAGTTAAAAAAAATATGACAGAAGCTATTGAACAAGCTCAATACCCAGTTACAGTCAGGTAAACCTAGAGTAACAGCTCTGAAACAAACAGAGTTACCATGGTGTAAAGTCTGAAGTAATCTGGAGCAGAACTTGGCCACCTGGCATTTACTCACTTCACTAAACCTAAAGCCCTAGAAAGGCTGAACAATGAATAACTAAGTAAATTGCAAGATGAAATGTGAAGACACAAAGGTGAAATGAGGATAAATGCTTTGCCTCCATGCTGGACTTTCCAGATTTTGGTAGTCCAAACCAGGACATGGATACTGCTTTCATATGCCATGAATATTTTTAGTGCAAAATTCCATTAATTTAAAAATAAGGCATGATTCATACAGAATTCACATGGCAGGCCCTGGAATTTTAAAGCTGCTTGAATCTTACTGGCTGATGTATAAACTTTTCAACAACTTTAGCTGGCACTATTTTCCCCCTAGATGCTAAAGGTAATTGTTTCAACTATAGACTAACTAGCTGGAGACTTGGAGTTTATATCTTTTGCAATAAATACTAAGGGGTCATATTAGCAATGTGAGAAGGCAGAAGTCTTTTCAAAGCTTAGATGCTTTTGTAGGGCTGCACTTGCACCTCATTTGTGGCAAACCATGCCTTAAAAATACCTTTTAAACCCTGAGATTACAGAAACTACGTGCTTAATATTGTCTAAAAAAATCTTAAATCGTAATTAGGCTTCAGAATATTATTTGTAAGTATGCAAGATGAAACTCCCCATTCAATAAAACCGCCACGCCAGCAAACTCTCAAACCTGTATTCACAAGCTCCTGGAATCGAGAGGCAAGGCACGAAAATCCTAAAGGTGAGGAAACTCCATCTCTTTTGCAGAGAAACCCGCAATTACACACATGCCCCGAGCCAGCAATCACCGCCTGTTCACCTGAAAGGCGAGGGTGGAAAACCCCGCCTGCCAGACCTGGACAAACAGGGAAGCAGGCTCAGCTCCCAGCTCCCTCGCTTTCGCAGGTGCCCGTCGGTGCCGAAGGGAACCACGGCTCGCCACAGAGAAAACCACGGGGCAGAGTTAGGAGCACAGCGCCTCCCGCTGCCGGGGCCACCCGGACGGGTCGCGGAAGGTAGCGGAGCGCAGGGTAGCCGCACGCCGAGTTCAGGCACCGCACGCCGTTCCGTACCTTCGCCCCTTGCTGCCCACGGCCAGGATCGCGTTGTGTTAAGCCCGGCGGCGCTGGTCTCCTGGATGGGACAGCGGGGCCGGTACTGGCGGGAAGGCGACCGGGGGGAGCAGCTGTGAACCGCCGGTCCGCGCTCGCGTCCTCCTGCCGCTGCCGTTCTGCCTCCCAGCCCAGGAGTCTGGCGGCCCCCGCACGCACGCCCCGCCGCTGCGGGCGGAGAGCGGAGCAACCCGTGTCCCCGCTGCCCAGGCCCGGCAGGGTCACAGCAGGCGGCGCTGCCGCTGCCTCTGCCACAAAGGGCAAATTCATGTCACGGGGGCTCGGTGCCGGCAAGTGCCACAGCTAGTGGAGCGCTGGAAAGCGGGTGGATCGCCTTCTTTGTAAAACTGTATCATGTCACGTCGACAAATCATTACCAAGATCACCCCAAATTATTAGAAAGCTACAAAGTTCTCCCCTTTTGGTTTTCGGTTGTTTGGGTGTTCAGGTTTTTTTCAAATGCAGGCTTGCCACGAACTACACACAATGCACATGGGAAACCACGAGTTCTACTTTGTCACACAACTTGATAATGAGCCAGGCGCAAACTTGTCCTAGTGCAAAGGAGTAACACCCGTGATGTGTTTTCCATTTACAATGCGCTGAAATATGTGTAATTGTAAACTGCCAACTGCACCCAAACCCATAAAGCTGTCACATAAAAATGTAAATGCAAACTACAACGTGTAAATGAATTGACAGTGTTTCCTTTCTAATGTGTGAGTTACACAACATTTACATAGGTAACTGGTACATACACACACTATTCACAGCAAAACTCTATCAGAAGTCACAGGAGGCCAGTAACTGTGTAAGCATTCACCAGAGGTGAGGTACTGTCCTTTGCAGTACTTCAGGAGGGAAACCATTCTGCTGACTGATCTCGACCAGTGAGCAACATGTGGGACAGGGAGATGAAAGCCCTTTTGCCACTGCATCAGCAGAGGATGCAGGAGAGCTTACAGTGGTGCTATCACCTGCAAGAGCTACCTGTCAGCTGTGCCAAGCTCCCAGACTGTTGCTGTAGATCTAATACAAGATCTATTACTGTATCTAAATACTTCATAGACAGTACAATAGCTGCATGTGCATTGATTGAACATATATTTGTAGATGTTATTAATCACATACAAAGCAGTAATTTTCCAATCCCGCAGAGCAAGATTTACCTTCATGGTAACTGGCAGGTTAACAGAAATCCCAACACAAAGCTCAGCCTGATGATGTGCAGTGTTGTCATTGACAGAGCAATGGAAAATGTGACTATACATACTATTTTAAATCATTGTCTATCTCAGGTGCTTTTTATTACAATTTTGTCAAATCTTTGCATGTATTTACCCTGAAACATGTCCCATATAGAGATTTCTAACAGACAGTGAAACTATTCAGATTGATTCCTATCAATTAATCATTTCATGTTTGTGAGAATTTGTATTTACAAGGACAACTCTTCTTACCCTTTTTAAGGGTAAGAAACAGATGCCAGTGATGCAGTAGTCTACTAAATCCTGAAAGACTCAGATGGGGAATGAAATGGGGGATGCAGGCTGTCAGAAGTAAGCAGGACTGCTTTAGGAAACACTCTGCACATTGGGGTTTCTTGCCTGTCACAAATGTCAAATATCTTGCACAAATATGCAGTGAACAATTTGAGATACTTAGCATGTTATTAATTGCACTGTAACTACATACTGCTCAAATAGTTTTTGAGTTTCTCTTGTAAATTATGCTTATTAGCTCTATCATTAGTTCACGGCTAGGCACCCAATTTCAGTTGTAATTGTATAATTCTTAAATTCCAAGGCCTGATGCTTCTGATGTTTACTAATAAAGACATACTTGGCACCTACACAGAACTTCTCTCAGCATTTCCAAGATAAGCCATTTTGACACTTCTAGGCAGTATGTAGTTACATGACTGTTATAGAAAGACTGAAGTGTGGGTGTATACAGACCCCACAGTTTGTTGCTGTAGCATTTTAGTGTATGGATAAAACTTCTAATGAGAGTTACTGAACACTTACTTACTTTGACACTGGGTATTTTCTCTACAATCTACAGATGACTTTTTCTGTCATTTTGCCCATGGGAGATCTGCTGTTTTCTGCATTGATGGCAGGACACTCCAGTAACCAGTCACACTGGAATGAAAATAAACCCAACCCTGTTGTGTTTACTGTGCTACTGTGTGCTCTGTGAAGCCTACATTTCTACTTCCAAAATCTTCTCCAGAGTTGCTATATGCTTTATACTGAAAGCCAACCAACATTGCTTGCTCATACAAGCTACTCTAAACTAACTGAAAAGAGCTGCTTATATTAACGGAGGCTAGTAACCATGTTTAAAATCATGCTGCCTGTCACTCCAGCATACATTACAAGCATGTAATATATCTGCAAACATGCTAGCTTCTTTTTACAGCACCTTCAAACCATTTTTCACCATTTAATTCTACTACAATATCTAAGAAACATAATCTTTTACATCTAAAAGTGAGCCCAAGGTACCACCAGCATAACCATGTTTTATGGAACTGGTGTGGCAGATGGAGCTAGAAATCGAAATTAACATTGTTCTTAACATTGGGACTATGACAGCAGGAGCACAGCCTCTCAGTGACAGCGTAAGAGATGGCCGTAGTAAGTGGCTGTTGCATTTACTCTTAAAACCTCTTAAAATCACTTATCCCTTTCCAATTTAGCTTTCTTCCAGATCCAAGTTTTTTAACCTACATTTAGTACCTCTCACCATGCTGTGTAAACACTTTAGATAATACTAACATTTTATACCAGTGTAATTACCTCACATAGGACTTTCAACTCTCTGCGGAAACTACCATAAACTAAAGTTAACTTACATTACTTAACTAACATTAAGTTACTGAAGTGATGCCTTCACTGAAAGGATTGATGAAGCCATTAGCGGCTATTACTCCTCAAGGTGCAGCTTTAATGTGGTACTTGTAGGACATTAACATAGGTAGTTTAATTATGTAAATCTCCATCGGGTAAACATTCTCCCTACAAAACAATGGTCTAATTTATCATGCCAAGTTGAAAGCACAGCCTTTGGATGTCTTCTGTCAAGATTCTATTCTAATCCAAATCTATTCACGTTACAGGATTGTCTATTGTTTTCAAACATCTGTCTTGTGCCATTTGTGTAGCCCATGGCTTAATGAGGAGATACTTTTGTCTGTGTGTGTTAACTTCAGGCTTGTCTAATTATGTATCGTTGGTAAATAATTTACATTTTTCATTTTTAAGGCCACCACCATTTGTGATTGTACTTTTAAAAAGAATCTGCATCTCTGATGCCCAAATTGGAGGACTTCCCTTTTGTACACAGTACTTGAATTCCAGTATTTCCTGTTTTCCTACTCCAGATGCTATTATTTTGTAGTATTTATTTTGCATGTATTTCTATTATTAATGCTACGTGACTATACTTTACACAGACCTAAGATCAACAATTCACACCAGCGTGACATTTTTTCTCCTTTCCGATCTCTCTCTTCATCTGGTCCCTTGAAAAGAGCGAGACACGTACCTACAGCTACTCACACTAGCCAAAAAGCCGCTGTCAGCACAATGCGGTGTCAAGACTGGCTAGTTCGGGCGACTTCCTTTCTCCAACATGTATTTTGAGTACTCCTGACTCCTGCTGAAAGCACGTTAAACCCAGCCCGGCCTTCTCTCCGGCTTGAAGACGATCTTAAACTCTGGAGCGGGATCGGGCCTCTATTCTCTCCTGGGCTGCCTGCGACTCTGATTTTACAGACGTGAGGAGCAGACCTCACCCTTCAGCCCCAGCTCCAACTTCAACGTCTGTTTTCTTCCGTTGGCTGCAACCGCTCCGCCTGTAAGCTGGGAGACGCAGCCGTTAAGAGTACAGCGGGACCGCCCAGCACGTCCCGCCTGCACGGGAACCAAGGACAAGGGAGGGTGCCCCGGGAAAAGACCGGGCGCTTTGAACAAGAACCCGCAGAAAGCCGCGAGCCGACAAAGCGCCACTGACAAACAGTGGCCCCGGGAGCGAACCAGCCCCTCACACAGCCGCAAACCCCGCTCCTTTCCTCAGCGAGGGCGGCCCCGGCCGAGGCCTGACGTCAGCGCAGGCGGCACTAGACGCACGTTACGCAAATTTCGCCCCTTCCCTCCCCATCACAGTGGCCCTCTCTGCGCGCGCGCACCCCTCCCTTCCCTCCCCTCCCCTGCGGCCACCTCCTCGCGCCGGGCTGGGCTGCGGGCGCTGATTGGCTGCCGCCTTCCCGCTTCCTTCTCCCCGTCCGAGAACCCGCCATTTTGAAAACCTTGTTGATTCCGGGAGAGAGAGTGACCGGCTGACCGACCACGGGACGCAGAGCACCCGCCTTGCACAGTCTGTGTGTGTGGTTGTGCGCCGGAGCGTAGGCCGGCGCCCGGCTCCGCCCCCCTTTCTTCCCCCCCTCCCCCCCTCCCGCCTTCCCCGTCTCCCCCGTCTCCGGTAACTGTCGTCTCCAGCTGTCGTTGCTTGCTGCAGCTGTGCCTGAGGAAGGAGCCAGAAGCCGGGGCTCGAGCTGAGGTGAGTCCTGCCGCCATGGCCATAACGGCGCCCGAGAGCGCGCTCCCGCCTCTTCTTCTCCCACCCTTTCGCGGGCGGACTGGGCCGGGCCGGGCCGGGCATCCCAGTGAGGCTGGTGACAAGGGGAAATGGAACAGGGCCGGGGAGCTGGGAGCGCTCGTTGCCGAGCCACTGATGGGTCTGCCTCCGTCGCAGGCTTCCGTGGGGCAGGGGGCTGTTTTTCACTCGAAGGGTTTCTTGGGCGCGCTCTTCTGCCCTACGGCCCGGCGGCGGGACCGCAGCGTTCTCTTTGCCTCCTGATTCGGGAGGAGGGTGGAGTTCGCCGCTGCCCTCGACGCACTTATCCTTGGCCGGCGCCTCCTCGGGGCGCTACCCATCGTTGTCGCTTTCCCAGAAGGGGACAGGTGGCGAGTCTGTATCTGAAAAGTCCAGGGCTAGGGTGGGAGGTGCTGTTGTGCACCCTCTCGGAGTGGCTTGGGAGATACCTTCTCCCTGCCAAAAATACTCCTGACTTAGGTCTTCCTAAAAGTACCCTTTTTGCCCCGTAACCAGGTCCCCTGCAGGGATCTGACTGGCGAAAAGCTAAAAAGTCTCTAACTTTTCTATTCCCCTCCTCCTTCCGTTGAAGGGGGAAGAAGTGACTTACACTGCGCTTGCTTTTTCACTTGTAGAGACAAGTAAAAATTCAGAGAGTAGTATCGTGGAAAAGTCGGATTGTATTTCCCCGTCAAACGAAATACTGGTGGCAATGCACTGAAAGAGTTGTGTTGGTTTGTTTTTTTGCTCCCCAGTGATTTAGCAGAGAGTAGTAAACTTTGTCCCAGTTGTTGATAATACAACTCAGGTTTGCTATCGTCTGAAGTGTTGCCGTTCTCTGCCACCTGCTAATATTGCATATACACTTTGGATTTCAGGGTTGAAGATAATACTGGTTTTAATAGAGGAGAAAGAAAGTGGTTAGCTATGTGATAGTTCTTCCAAAAGGTCTTATACAATTGAAGCTGTATTTTGTTCCAGATGTCTAAAGAGTGAAGGGTTTTGAAGGCTGTAATTTTTCTAGAATGAACAGATGAGGTTATCTTCCTTTATTAGATAGACATTCTCTGTCAGGAGGAAAATGATGCTCACCAAAGTGAGATATTTTCATTTCAAAGTTAACACTTAAGCCACTTCCAATGCTAAGAAAAGACTGCTCAGAATTATGACAAGTATAAAGCATTTGTAGATCTGCAGCATAAAACCAGAAAGCATTTGCAAGCCCTAAGATGTCAAAGCTATTTGAATTCTGGAAGCAGCAATGATTTTATCTGAATTGCATGTACCTTTTATGTTTTTATTTTCCCATTTCCCATCTGAATATGCAGCTCATTTAGCTTATTAAGAAACTTGTCTGCAGTTGATCACAGTTGAACTGTGATCAAAAATATCTAGTTTATAATACTGTGCACTAAAATGTTGATTTCTTAAATCATTACAGTTCTTAGTAGATAAAAGTATTAATTTCTTTGTGTGTTTCTGAATGCTTCACAAAGTGAGCCTGAAGACTTGTGCTTGCAAAGAATTTGCAACCTTTCAAACTGTTCTTGGCCACACTAGTTGCAGAATGGATGACAGCTCCTTTTGAGAAATGTTATGTCTTGTGCATGTGTAGAATGCTTGAGTGTCTTAAACAGTCTGAGTACTGTGATGTTACTTTTACTGTACAAGATAGTGGTTTTTTCTAAGAAAGCAACGTTTCTGTCCTTTTCATGTGTAATGCTATACTGGTGATGGTTTCCCTCACTGTTTTTTACAGAACCATACACCATGTCTTCTGTTGTTTCATCAAAAGAAGATACGATGTCACCTGAAAAAGCAGATGAGAAACAACCTGAAACTGAAAACAAAGCTGAAGAAAGTGATGAAGAGGAGGAAGAGGAGGAGGAGGAGGAAGAGGAGGAGGAAGAAGAAAAGGGTACTTACTTTTCCATCAAATAAGCTGTCCTTTAAAAGATGCCAAGCTTGCTGAATGCAGTCTCCTGTGATCTCAGCTAATTGTACAATTACAGCTCAAGATATTCCATGGTATATTTATCTCATGGGTCATAAATCACTTCAAGGAAGACTACAACAGGCAACGCTAGAAACAGTAATGCTTATGTTCATCTTGGAAGATTGAAGGAACTGTCAGGATCCTGGATTCCTATGATAGGGTGGTTTGTTGTTGTATAAACTTATAGATAATTACTTGAGGTAGTGTTGTTTGTCAGTTTGTATAAAAATACATATCCAATATCCAAAAAGTATCTGTTTTGTACCCGTAACACTCTGAAGTTATTCATGTTTCCAGAAGAGATAAAGTGGGAAATCCGTGCTGTGGCTTTGGAAACAATACAGATGTCTTTGCTCAGCTACTGTAAATTAATTTGCTGGGTACCAAAACTTAATTATATTGGATAGGCAATGTTCCATTTGACTAACTTTGTCAATACAAGTCATGATGATATCCTAGGACAAGCAAGCGAGGCAGGTTGTATGATGTGGCATGTAAGAGGATACTCTTCAAGATATGATGAAGGAACTACTATACACAAATATTAATTTCTGTCATGAAATCTCTAGGCAGCTGTTTTGCAGATGAAAGCATCCATGGAAATAGAGCCTCAGTGCGAATATGGAGTCCCTGATGGTCTTCACTTCTTAAAAGAGCTGAAGTTTGCCTTTAGGAAAGTTAGTAGAGGGAGAAGTGATCTTGCTCTTCGGCGAGCAATAGAGTGGTTACAATTGGATTTTTAGAAACTACTGTTTCTTGTGCTCTGTTTTCGGCAGGTGCATATCCAATTTTGAGCATGTTCATACATCCTCAGCTGCACAGATGTTTAACCCAGGATAGCCCATCTGTTTACTGCTGAGGATAGTTTGATTTGAGGTCAGGTATTTTAGTATGAAATATTTAGGTGAAACTGGAGTTTTCTCTTGACATAGTATCATTAAATTAGTGATGTCCAACGTATACATAAAACTTTCTAAATGTATTCATTACTAAGCAGTACCACAATTACTGGGAACAATATTCTCATGGCATTTTTGATGCTCTTCTTGTGCCATGCAGAGTGTTGCATTGTGTAGCTCTGCAAGGTGTAGTACAGTCCCACTGTGCTTGTCCTGCTTCTCATGCTGAGATGTCTGGGTTCTCTAGGTTAGTAGTGAAAGGAGAAAGTGTGTACAAGCATGCTGTACCCTGCTTTTGACCATCTGGTGCTAATAAGCTCCCCATGAGAGGTGAAGTGGAGCTGTGCATGTGGGGTCTGCAGTGTCCCAGGAGGAGAATATGCAAACAACCTGAGAAAGGGGAGAAGGATGTGTTTCTGAAACTGCGTAGTGTTACAGTCTGCCTTGTGGGGTGAAATTCCCTTCAGGAAATGCCCAACCTTGTCTTCAAAGTTAAGTTGGATGCAGGATGGTATTAACAACTAGAGACATCTCTAATTATATTATACAGCTCCATAGAATCCCATCTATGTAATAGCCAAAGGTTTGAAACTATTACAGTATCTGCTTGCATAATTGACAATTTTTGGTTTGTCATTTCAAAGATTTAAGTGTTGTATTGCCCGCTACTATAGATGAATTTGCTCATGTAATGAAGCTGTCTTTTGCAGAAAAGAGTCTCATTGTTGAAGGAAAAAGGGAGAAGAAGAAGGTAGACAGACTGACCATGCAAGTGTCCTCGTTGCAAAAGGAGCCTTTTACAATTACCCCAGGTAGGTTTGTCCTCTCTAAGAAGACCTGAGTGTGTTGGAAATTATATTGAAACCTCTTAAAAGATAAACTTAGTAATTTGTTGTAGATAAGACCTAACTTAAGAGTCATGATCCATTTCAAAACAGCAATGCTATTATATGAAAACTCTTACTCTGAAGCATCAGTTTAAACTGTAAAAGTTTTATATAATGTTTAAACTTACCTAGAATAGGATTATCAGTACCTAACCAACCACTAATAAAGGCAGGAACAGCTAGAGCAAAAAGAAATACCAAATACTTGTACACTGATCTAGGTAGCATCAAGTAAGGAATATAGACTGTCAGGATGTCTAGTTAACAGGAAAAGGCCTGCTTAATGTTTGCCCAATTAGAATGTTTGATGCTGTTCTGAAATAACTTCTTTGCTTCTTTAAAAAACTTCTATTGCTATAGTAAATATAAATGCAATTCATAGAGTGATTGCTTTTAACTGTTTCAGGAAAAGGACAAAAACTTTGTGAAATTGAAAGGATACAATTCTTTCTGAGTAAAAAGAAGACGGATGAACTTAGGAACCTGCACAAGCTTCTCTACAACAGGCCAGGCACTGTAAGAACTTAAAATCAATCTTGTATATCCACTAGTTCTCATGCACAGTGAAAATATTTGTAGTATAGTTTGTATGTTTGGGTTTTTTTACATTTGCACATGGATCTATTTCTTAAGTGTCACTTATTACAACCTACTTGCACAATCAATATTGCTTGACCAGTTAAGCAATCCCATAATCTTTCTAACTCTTGTAAACTGCTCTTTTAAAAAACCTTACTGAATTGTAAGTCTGAGTGCCTATAGAGTGGGGTTTTTTTTGTTTGTTTTATTATTCTGTAGTTTGGTGTTTTGTTGTTTCATTTTTAATGAGAGGAAGGATGATTCACCTTATGAGCACGAGTCAGAAATAATTTATCGCTCACATTCTAAAAGTCGCTGATGTGCAACTATGATCAGAATCATCCATGTAACTATTTTGTTCAACCTAGCTTTTTCTTAGTACATCTATTCCTTCTATGTTTGAAACCTCTTAGTGGGGATTTAATACATGGCTACTCACCTAGTCTTTTCCTCCTTTATTTTGCACAAAGCAGTGGAAAGTAAACTATATTGTATGTTAAAAGTTATGTGGTTTTTATCACATTTGTTAAAGCCAATTAAAACGGTAGTTAAAAACTGATATGCTTGCTTTTGTATTTAACTATGAAACTTAAAACATAATAGCAAACCCTTGGAGTTTTTCAGTGATTTTACATTAACGTCAGTGTAACATGAGCCATTATCCTTGCTAAGAGAAGTAAAATGAATATGGGGAAAATGACATAGGTGAAATGTTACTATTTCCCTACACTTGCCAGGTTTCTAGGAATTTGATTTTCATCTTTTTATGTATTTTGGGAACTTAAACCCCCAGCATGGAAACTAAGACCTAAGTAGTACTGGTACAGATGCATGCTAGCAGCTTAGACCACTGCTGCAAACACAGTGCTTGTTTACATGTTAAAGATCTGTGGCCTCAAGTATTCAGAAAAAGAAAAGTATAAATTCACTGAAACCTTCTTTTGTGAATTGTGGTATTTATTCACAACGTCAGTAAACTACACTAGAGAATTTCTGACTTGATAGGTACTGAGTTTTGCAAACTTTTGTATTGTCCTGCAGGAGAATTAAATTACTTGATAGGAAATCATGGAACCATATAAATTTCTTATTTAACTGTCTTTACTGTGGAAGTCATCAAACTGTGGTCATTTACTCTTCACTAAACCAGTAACACTTTTCACCTGCCTTTGGGTGGGAGTGCTTGGATATCATTACCTCAGAGTCCATCTTTCCTGCTTTAGCTTGCAAGTCTGAGACATAACTGATAAAGAGGCTGTTGTTTATTGATTATGCAACATGCTACTAAGAAACTAACAATTCAGTGAATTGTCAAGTACAGTTATTAATAGTAATAATAATCAGCTAATGACACAACTATTTGCAGTTTCGCAATTGTATGCAAGTAACATAATTGTAAATTAATACATAACACTCTTAAATTATGCTAATTAGACACAACTGCTGTTGTATTACAGCTTTCACCCTTTCATCCCACACCCCTTCGGATGCAATTCTGCTCCCCCTTTTGCTCCCACATGTGGTCTTGTTAGAAAGTCTCTATGGATTGTTGGCGGCATCCCAGTGCCTTGAGTCCAAAGATGGGGGACTATATTTATTTGCTAGGAAATATATGAGTATGTTTTAATCCAAAACTCTACTTAATCAGAATTGTGGGGAACTTGGAGTGCTTTTTAATATAGTGAAGAGCGGATATTGTCTTGTATGCACGGTCTATTTGTGCTCTGGATTGTAATTAACATTTTTAATAAAACATAATACCATCTGCCAATTTTCTCTAGGTGCTGGACAAAGATAATTCTCTTTGGAAAAGGAGCTTAGCTTTGCTAAAATTATAAACTAATGGAGAAACACCAGGAACAAAAATTGTAGAGCTATTGAAAGTGAGTTCAAATTATAGTTGTTAGCATCAAAAAGATCTTAGAAGAATGAAAGATTTGGGGATATTTCTGAACTTTTTGATACAAGAAGATGGAGTGAAAATTAAGAACGTCAATATGTTTGGGGCCTGGACAGGAGCAATTTTCCCATTATAAAGGCTGCTGAACTAAAAGTTTAACCTTATTCACACTGCAGGTATAATGGTAAAAGGTGTTAACTGCATGGTACATAAATGCAAGAATTGGTCATACTAAAGAAACAGTTCAAAAGTACAACAGTGGTCCTGTTTTCCTTCAGAAAAGCAAGTAGAGCAAATCTGCTGTAGCAGATATATAATAAAAATAAATTTCACCCTTGTGTAACAAATTACATGGAGCAAAGCATGCAACGGGCTTCATATGATCATAGTTGTGCAAACTTTTAGATAAACATACAGTGTGTTTTAAACAAGTTTGAAATGGCAGATGATTTTATTTACTAAGTTATTTAAAAGGAATTTTAAAACACCAAGATCACAATAACTTAATTGTTGTCGTTTGGCTGTCACAAGATAAGACATAATCCACATAAATTATAACATTAAGTATATAAATTTTTGTTATGAGCAAATGAAAAGTTAACAGAGATGATTGGGTGAAATCTTCTTAACCACCTGCAATGAAACTAATTTGTGTGTTCTGCTGTAGGTTGCTTCCATAAAGAAGAATGTGGGTCAGTTCAGCGGGTTCCCATTTGAAAAAGGAAGTGACCAATACAAAAAGAAGGAAGAAATGTTGAAGAGGTAACGATCTCTTTCTGTGTACCATAGCTTGACTTATACTATACCCTCCTCTTTACTTTCAAAATATTACTTCCATTTAAATTTAAACTTCAAATCTGAACAGCTGTGGCTGTTTAAAATTAGCTCAGTGCTCTAGGAATCACCCAAACTGGTCTCTTAAGACAACTTAAGATGTATTAAAAAGAGCTAAATTGTTAACATTTCATTCACAGTTCCACAGTCCTGGCTTTAACTGCTGCAGGCTTGTTACCAGATTCTTCTGCCAAGTGAGAGGAAAGCATTATTTCCCCAGGGCAAGTGTAATGTTGCAAATATGTTGTGCTCTATTCATGGTGCAAACTTGCATTCTTCTGTGGCTCAAAACCTTGCTCCTTCAGAATCAAAACCATTTCTTATTTTGTAACATTCAGTCGTAGTCCTAGAATTGCTGTAGCAACTAGTCTAACAAAACTTTTGTGATTTTTACTGCACTGAAAGGGGTTTTTAATGCCCTTACATATTTCTGCAGCAAGTTATAACAAATGAAAGAATTGATATGTCTATAACAATGATTCTGAATGGTAGGACAGCTTCCAGCATTTGGGATGCACAAATCTTCACTCCTCAGATATGCAGTTTACCAGGTGTAGGGTTTGTCAAATGCATGTGAATCTGCAAGACAAACTGTCTTGATCTCAGGAAGGAAATTTGGATATTTTCCCTTATTTGCAAGAGGTTGCAAAATAAAGTGTTTTTTCACTTTTTTAATGTTTTCCATATGAAAGAACTAATAGTTAAGTTTTTGTTGCCTTCCAATACTTGGCAAATACTCTGAATGCTGATTGCATTGGCACTTCTATAAGAAGGTACTGAGCTGTGTGTGCTTCTGTTACTGTGGTAAATAGCTATGTATGAAACACCACTGAACATTATTAATTTATTGTGTGTGGTTGGTTTCTGGCTACGCTCTGCACTTGGACAGCATCATGTTCTAAAAACATTAAATAAGGTGAACAAAGGACAAAATTTATTTTGCAGAGTATTACTGTCATGCTTATAAACTAAAAAGAATGAGGTGAGGTTCTTGTGTGGATTAGAGTCCTTGAACTTTCTAAGTCTAAACTAATGGAAGTTACTGACTCAAAACTTGTGTGCATTTATTTATTCCACACATGAACTGCATTCTAATACTTAGTACATTGTTTGTTGTTACCTGTAGATGGACCTTAAAAGCATTAAAAATAGGAAAGTATTTTGAAGGGAGGTGATATCTATTCTTTGTATGTGTTAGTTCGAAGTTAAAATACAAGAACAAATGGCCATGTGTAACATGAGTCAGAGAGAATTGTAGTTAAAGCAGCAATAGAACCATATAATTCTAAATTCAGTATACAAAGTCTCAAAGGTGTGAAGCAGAACTTTCAATGTTATGCAGTTTTTAAATCTGTGAACAAGTGAAGTGGTTTTAACTGTATATTATTGCTGTGTTTTTAAAATGCAGGAGTCTAACCTTTCTGTAGGAATACCTTACAAGCATTTAGCATTCAGTAAATAGGAAGCCTTTCTACATGTTAAGATGGCACGATTTTTTAATATATATCTTTTATTTTTACTTTTTTTAATAAGGTTGTCTAGAAACACAGTTCAAAGATTATACTTCATCACTGGAAGGATGGTGGATGAACTATATTTCCTCCCACTCCAGGGCAGGGAGATGTGCCAGTTAAAATTTCATGCTCCTATGCCCCTAAAACATGAGTGAACAAAGTTCTGTCCCCTTAAAATTCTGAGTTCAAAGAGACGGTCTGAATTTGAATGCTACTTTGGAGAAGTTGTAGCCCTCCATGAAATAGTTGCACTGGTCTTTTTAATAAACAGTGAAAAATAACTTTGATTATGAGAAATAGTTACACCTGCAAAAAAGTGGGCCAAATGATCCAAGATCCTTTTGGAGGAAAGGGATTGAATGTCAGTTTCTCTTAAGCTTCTTCCCTCACCACTGGTACTTGTGTAAAGGGGCAACAAAACAGAAAAAACGCAGACCTCTTTGCCTCCTTAACGTTCAAGTCTTGTATCCAAGATTGATTCTTTCCAGTGTGATAGATTAGGAGAGATTCTGGGGAAGATTTTATAACTTCTGTATCTATCCTACTTTACACATACAGATTTGGGAATCTTGTTTTATTTTGCTTTATGTAGTGATTCTTTGCTTATCTATAGACAGGACTGGAAGTGTAGTTAAGCGTATACGTTAATGTGTGTTGTCAGTTGCAGACACAAACCAGGTAGCAGCTTCTAGCAGTCAAATGTTGACTATTTATGTAGGATGTGATACTGAATATTTGTTCTTCTTTTTCTCTCTCTCTCTCTTTTTTTTTTTTTTTTTTTTAATGCAGATTTAGAAATGCAATGTTGAAAAGTATCTGTGAAGTTCTTGACTTGGAAAGATCAGGAGTTAATAGTGAGCTGGTAACCAGAATCTTAAACTTCTTGATGCACCCAAAATCTTCAGGCAAGGTGTGATGCAGATTGTTATACTTGCTTTTATATCTCTGTTCTGCTGAAAAATGCAGCTGTCTCTGTTGCTTAGTATTTCCTTGCTAACAGTGACAACACAATTACTGTCCTAACTTACTGAAGTAGTAATGGCTTTTTGAAGAGAGACCTCTACTCCTGCAGGCATCCATAGCAGGTTGAGGACTTAGATATAAGCATATATTTTCTATGTAAGTGTACCAGTTATAGACTGTTAGCACACAAAAGTGTATGTGGTCAACACATGATGCTAATTCAAGATATCCGTACTCAGATACCATGAGTAGCTTCTGTTTTGTGGGTGAAAGGAATGAATTAGACATAATATGTGAGCAGAAAAGAAAAAAAGGGGGGAAGGTGTTAGAACAAGGAAATAAAACATGAAAATACAGGAAGATAAGCTGTTAGCTGTTGCCTGTATATGCTACAAGTTGGCAAATATTTAATCACATTTGGTTACCACAAAATTGAGTTTATTGCAAGTCTAGGAAAACTTCCTGTAATTAGTATATGCTAGTGCTTGAGATTCACCAAGAGTGCTGAATTCTACTATTAATCAAAAATCAGTATTTAAATAGTTAGACTATTGTTTGGAAAATAATTATTCCCAGCAAACATTGGTAACTGATGTGAACCAGGAGTTTGCACACTGCCTTAGGGACCCTGGTACTTAGTGACAACAGAATGCAGTTTTGCATAAGACACGGCTGAATTCCTGCTTTTAAGTCTTCAGAAGGATTGTCAGCCTATATGCTGCCAGAAGAAAAACCTTTCTTTCATGGGTTGGAGGAGCATAGGTAGTTAATAGACTTCTTCTAGATTGTTCTTTCTTGCTTCCTTTCCCTAACCCCTAAACTTGGAAGATTTGCTTTATTAGGGGAGTAGAACTAAAATTTCATGTTACTCAGCTCCACCTCTGTAATGAATTTCTGCAGAATGTTGTGGTGTTAGTATAATAAGGCATACAATACTCCTGGATTTAGAGACCTATATATTTGTTTACTACTTTTTCATGTGATTTGAATGAATGGGCATTTTTAAAATTCACTTTTGGTTTTCTGCTTGGGTGACATACATCCCTGTCTCGCAGCCTTTGCCGAAGTCCAAGAAAACACCAAGCAAAGGTGGCAAAAAAGAACGCAGTAGCACTGGGACAACAAGAAAAGCAAAACGCACCAAGTGCCCAGAGATCTTGTCAGATGAATCCAGTAGTGAAGAAGATGAAAAGAAGGGAAAGGATGACTCTTCAGAAGAGAAAGAAAGTGAGGATGAGGTAATGAGGTGTTTTGGTTTGTTGGGTTTTGTTGTTGTTCTTTTTTTAGCCCTACACTGCAGAAAAAATAAATTTTTGTCTTTATGTGGTTGTTATTGATTGGTAGTTCTTGGAATACAGCAAGTTGAGTGGTAAGTGATACTTAAGGAATGTTTCAAAAGAAAAGTGTACATACCTGCAATTTACAGGAGATTCTCGTAATTTCATAGTGCATTATAGTTACACAATCAGTAACATAAAAGGCAAAGGCCTTGGAGATAAGATAGCATTTATGAAGAAAGTTTCTGACACCCTCTAACATAGTACAGGTATGTCATGGGTTGAGTTGAATCTGCTGATGATACTCAATACCATACTGTATCATGGGGCTTGAAGTTCAGATTGCAACATGATAGGCTTCCTGTTGCAGTTGCTGATACTGGTTTCTGGGTTTGGGTGTTGGTCTTTTCTACTGGACTGGCTTCTTAGTGCTTGGGTGGTGGGAACTGTTTATCACTGACTTCTGCTTCTGCATTTTGCTGTGCTTTTCTGTAGATAGGCTAAGGAAATTGTACATTGTATAATTTCCAGTAAAACACTTTGAACCCAGAGGGGTGGTTTTGGAGTTACATTCCGTCCCATCTGTGTGGGTGGAAGAGGGGCTTGTGTGAACAGGCCGTGTTAATCCAGGGCAAGGTGAAGGACACCTAGGCAGTATATATGCTTTGCTGCCCCAGCTCCACTGGAGTCTTAGGCTTGGAGTGGCTGGAGTCCTCAGAGGTGTTTCTGTCTTGATTTCAACTCTATTTAAACAATAAATACCACAGAAGATCTTACAGTTACCTGGAAGCAGAAGATACCTGAAATATTTGTGTGCTGCAGGAGCATAATTTGGTAAACTGAAATGTGGGTGCTAGGTTTAACTTCCTACTTTGTAGCTGGTGATGGAGCTTTAGCAGAAATTTGACAGCTGAAAATTTAGAAGCTAAAAACATTTATCTGGACATGAGCTAATCCTTGAGTGTGTTTTCTGAATTTCAACACTCCGTCTTTATCCTTTGTGTAACACTGCAGAGTAAGTGCAACTCTAACTGAGCTAAGATGATACAAATGAATACAATCTTGTTTGTTAAATGCTAGTTTCATTAGTGGCACCAAGTAGCAATGGGAGAAGCAGTTAAAAGTTATATGGACTAATCCAAATTGCTTAGATCCTAATAGTTTGCTCAGTTGGCTACACTGCCATATTAAATATAAATTTAAATTGTGAACTTAGTAAGTACTGTAAATTTGTTTGTGTCATTTCCTTTCTTTGAAGTATGGTTTATTCCTGGCCAATATTCTGTTTGTTTCTGTGAGGAAAGCTTTCAGCCTTGTCAGAAACTATCTAAAGATTTTGTGTTAAGCACACATTTTATTTGTATCAAAACTGCAGTGCACTGATATGTGTATACTAAGATGTATTAATGTTCCAAATATCTTCTGTTGATGTTGTCTTAGTGCAGTATTTTTTGAGTTTGCTAGTTGCAGTAATTGGCCACATTATGGATTAGGTAGTGCAATTCTCCTTAAGAATTAGCTGCTTGTAGTCTTGGAGAGTAATAAAAAGCATGTCCTTTTAAAAAGTAACATCTTTGAAGTGATTTTCTAAGGTAATTATGAGTGGAAAGTTGTAGAACAGCCAAACTACTGGTATCATCAAAAAGTTCTAGCCATTTGAGCTTAAGAATCTATTTCAACAGATGTCTTTGTGGACATACTGTCTCTATCGTGTGGCAGCAGAAAATGCTGACAAAATACAGTAATTAAATTTGCTGATTTAGTTGGTATTGACAGAATAATTTCCATTGTGGAAAAGAGGTGTGGATTGTTCAGCTAGAAACCATAATTTTAATCTTCTATTTCTCTCCTTTATAGCCTCCTAGAAAAGCTTCTAAAAGAGAAAAACCTAAAAAGGTGACTTCCAAAACCAAGAAGGCTGTGAAGGGTGCAAACGTGAAGAAGGCAGATAGCAGCACTACTAAAAAAACCCAGAACAGTTCTAGAAAAGGTAAATGCTTTAAATCTTTCATCATATGTTGTCCTGTAGCTTACCTGGCATGCTTACTAGAAAGCAGGCTTGGGCACCTAGTTGTGAAAGCAAATAGAATTTGGGCAATTGATGCCTGCTACTTGATGTCTATTTCCAATATTTGGAATAAATTTGGTATACTTCATGTGCATATATTGCATATAAACTGTAAGTATTAGTCTAGTTCTTCCATATGCTGTAAGAATGTTAACAAAATTCTGTTGGTGACTAAGAGTCTTACAATTGATGAAGCACACTGTCTTTCGTTCATCATCTTGATGTGGTGGTTGTTAACATAGACATAGCTTCTACATACATCCTGTTGCTATTGGTTTCCTTATATCTCATGATATGCATAGGAGGTATACCTACACTGAGTTTCTTGATGCCTCTGTAAAGACAGCGGCAGTGTAGGTCAGGCCAGACTGGTTTCTTTTTAAGCAGCTTTGCAGAAAAGGACCTGGGTAGAGGTAGGCAGTTCTTGCAGACAAGTTGAACCCAGGTCAGCAGTGTGCCCTTGTGATGAGGAGCACTGGCAGCACTCTGGGCTGCTTCAGCAAGTGTGTAGGCAGCAGGTTGAGGGAAGTGATAATTACTTCTGTTAGCACTTGTGAGCCTGCCTTGGGAGTGCTGTGTCCAGTTTTGAGTTGTCTGGTACAAAATAGGTGAGGAGATGCTGGAGTGAGTGCAGTGCAGGGCCACCAAGATGGTCAGGGGACTGGAGCACACAATGCAGGAGAGGAGGCAGAGGGCTGGGCTTGTTGAGCCTTCGGAAAAGACAGAGGGGGATCATCTTGCATTCTGCAACTGCTAAAGGGGAGGGTATGAGGAAGGCAGAACCAGGCTGTGTTTGGAGGTACACAGAGAGAGGATGGAGGCAGCAGGCACCATTTGCCACCAGGGAAATTGCAATTGTTTGTTAGGAGAAGGAAAGCTTCACTGTGAGGAAGGTGGTCAGGGCCTGGAGCAGTTGTGGAATCCCTGTTGTTAGAGGTGTTCAGAACTCATCCTGGCAGGGCCCTGAGCAACAGCTCCATGCTGGCCCTGTTCCAAGTAGCAACTTACACCAGTTGATCCCCAGAGATCCTTTCACACCTTAAATTCTCTGGCACTCTGAGAAAACAGCTATTTCTCTGTCACAGTTGTAGTATGACTTATTAATGCATCATGTATCCATACTGCAAACATACATTAGTTAATGTTAGCATTGGTGGATGTATGCTATTAACACAGACATCAGATTAATTACTTTTCTTGTCAGGGTATTAAGAAAAGGAATGGTTAAGATGGTTAGGCACTGAATTTTGTTAAACCTCATTCACAGGTTTATTTCTCAGCAGAGCAAACAGGCTCAACTCAGTGTATTTTCAGATTGGCTGCTGGCAGTATCACATAGCTGATTCTGTGTGTATGCTTTTTGTCATTAATGCATATAGAAGTGTATTTTTTAAGGTTCAGTATGTGTTTTGCATATATGTTATGCAATACATTTGTAATTTCTCCCTCTGCATTTCTCTTTCGAGTATTTACTGTACAAACTCGAAATGTTAAGTAGGTCTTTCTGTAATCTCCTTAGCTAGATTGTTTGGCATCTGCTCTGAATTTTATCTTGTTGGCAGTAGAGGAAATGAGTAGATGTTGGAGTTGTTCAGTCTAATTTTTTAGATTGTGTCCTGTGCCTCTCTACTTCCTTTGTGATTATCTTAATTTTTTTGTCAGGATGTTTCTGACTCTGTGCTCAGTAATACAGCACTGCAAAACCACAAAATCCTAGTGCCCTACACTGCCAGGGTGAGGGAGTTCAAATGCCTTTTTAAAGGAAGTAAATACATTTTTAAGAGCTATAATGTTTCCATTTAGGATTGTGGTAATTAATCTATCAAGCAAAAAATGTCTTATCTGTCCCATACTTTCTAAAGCACATATTGATTTGTAAGCAAACATTGAAAGTCTTTTATTCTTTATATTTAGAAAGTGAATCTGATGATAGTTCAGATGATGAACCTTTAATTAAGAAGCTGAAGAAACCACCTACAGATGAAGAAATTAAGGAAACTGTCAAGAAATTGTTGGCCAATGCAAACTTGGAGGAGGTCACAATGAAACAAATTTGCAAGAAGGTAAGCAAATAGGGGTTTGCACTCTCTTTTTGTGCAGTGGGTTGTCTGTGAACTGACTCTTGCCATCATTTCGGAAATGGAGGCTTGCATTCTGCACAGTGGTTCCAGAAACAAAGTAGTTTTGCATTGATCTATTCACTTGCTAACAGTTACAACAAGGATAGCTTTAATCCTTAGATATGCAACACTGATATCCAACACTAGAAGGGAAATCTTCAAAGAACAATTCTCTACATGGAAAGCAGCAATATTACCTCAAAACAACATATGTCATGACAGTGCAGCAGCTTGCTCCTGTCAAAGGGGAGGGCTGTGTCCTGCCTTCTTTACGTTTTGCCTGCTCACTGCCTCATTAATTGGCAAGTGCCAGGAATGGACCACGTGGTCAGAAAAGGAAAGGGAGGGGAAAGGTGAACAAAACACAGACAATAGTTACCTTGGTGGTTTTGACAGTCTGTTAATTCTCGGTTTTGTTTACCTGGTACTTCCAAGAAGTTGTCTTGAGAAAATTAAACAAGAAGTTATGAGAAAACTGTTTATATTCTGTACAAGCCTTTTCATCATGTTTATAGTCATTCTAGTAGTACACTGAAATAAAATACTCTGCATCAGTTGTCAGTGTTTGCATATGTTTCTTGTTTTGCCTTCTCTCAGTTAACCAAAGAATATAGAATACCACTCAAACATGTTGACTCATCTGTTAGTCAGTTGAAACTATCACAATTTTACTTAACTACCAAAAAAAAAAAGAAAGACCTTAGGATTTGATACTTGTTTGGCTTGCTACTCAAATTCAGGGGCATCTGACTACTTAAACAGCACTCAAGACAAACATTAGAGAGGTTCTATTTGGTTGACACTTCCAGTTTATTGATGTGGGGGAAAAGAAAACCCATGAAATGAATACATGTATTTAAATATTCTGTAGACAGAATAAGGATAGGAGAATAAGCTTGCCTTTTCCCATAATTAATGAGGGCGTTTTGGCAGTTGTAATACTATAAGTACCACACCACTTTTTGTCTGAAATTCATACAAACTCCTTTTATTCATACAATACACTGAATTAAAGTAATTTGAGGTTTGGTTTGGTTTTTACTTTTTTTATTTTTTAGGTGTATGAAAACTACCCTAGTTATGATTTGTCTGACAGGAAAGACTTCATTAAAGAAGCAGTCAAAGAGGTAAAGACTTTATCATTTAGAAAACATTTGGGGTAATTTGGGTGGTTTTTTCCTTCAGCCTATTAGAGTGGCATAGCATCCTGTTACACAGAAGGCTATAAAAATTAGAGCAGTATTGTAAGCTTAGTGCTCATATAAACCTTAACTCTGGCTCTGATTTATTTTTATGTTGTATCTCACTTTCACAAATAACTACTTCAGACTCCTGGTAGCACAGTAACAGGTTTGAGTTTTGCCTTTGAGTTTGCCGCACTCGCGGTTAGGTCTGCGCTAATGTACTCATGACAAAGGGTTTGTTGTCCAGTCTGTGGCATGTAATTTGTTTTTAAAAATTCCATTTTAATTAATTTTGCTTGCCCCTAAACTGAAAATGGAACCATAGAAGTAAGGATCACTTAGTGGAGTTAATAGAATAACTTTTCTTTCTCTTGTGGTTTCATGTGCAGAAGTTGGTATATGGCTACCTAGAAATAGTTACACTGTGTGTGTACATATGTGTCACTTATCAGCAATAGCTTGAGGGAGCAATTTGTCTGTTGTAGGGATGTTCTTGGGCTTTTGTCATAGCAGAAACAGTGTATTTTCTTGATACTCTGCAGAAGGAGAGGCTGTATGTAATGGGATTGAGAGAAAGGAGAAAACTAATACACGTCTCTTTTCAGTTGATTTCATGATCTGGTTTGACTGTGGGAAATGAAGATTCCTGGGTTTTGTGTTCCCATGGATTTGAAGATCTGATAGGCACCAGCAAAAGGAATGTGTCTTACTTTTGTGGTATTTAGTCAGAGCTGATTCTGCTGATCTAATGTTAAGATTGTTGATGTAAATTGTTTTGGTTGTTTTGTTTTGTTTTTCCTTTAAAACTGCATTTGATGCAGTTTGTAGTTGAACATACTTAGGTTTTGTGCATGGCAATAAATGTTCCATTTTTTTATAGGTTTTGTACATTTTGAATTGCTTTGTATAACTAGATTTATTAGAACCATCCCAGCTTTTTAGTGTGGATTGCTATTTTCCAGATTTTAAAATGAAGTTAAGATGAAAGCTGCTTATCTGCACATATACATGCAGAGACTGGAATATTGCAGTATTGGTTACAAAGGTATTTAGAATACATATCTATTCTGAAAACAACAAGAGTTAGTAATATGTTAATGTCTTTTATATTCTGATACCTTTTACATCTGCAGAATTATTCTAAATCCAGATTACTGTCTTGCATGTGTAGGCATTGAGAGAACTGTCAAAGCATGGTAACTAATTGGCACATAGATGTTATTTTTGTACTTTTAAAAGGCTTTCTGTTGTGTATATAAAGTTATTTCAGATTTCTTTTGTGCAAATCTTTTTTCTTTTTTTTTTTTTGATCTTGTTATGTTTGAATTTCTGACATGAAATGTCAATGTTCAGCAGTGAGGCTGTGATGAAAAGTGGTATGCAGAAGTTTGACGAAACCACAAATGAGCTGAGGTTTTACAGTGTTTGTCCCATCTTATCTTGTACAGAAACTGTAGTTTTATACTTAAGCTTTTCAGCATTTAACTTTGTAAAAAAAAAAAAAAAAAAATTGAAAAAAGGCTACAGGTGCATTTGTTTTCATGGCTTGATACAGTAAATGAAGTCTCCAAAAACTTCAGGAAAACTTCTGAAGCTTACTTTTCAAAATATCTTTTACTTCAGTGTCCTGACTAGCTGGCCTAGCATCTCAGAAGTGGGTATCCAAAATGTACAGCCAGGAGGCTGGATAGTTTTGGAAGTCCACAGTCGGGCTTCCAAATGGGGGCAGGACTGACGTGTGGTTAAGCTCTCTTTTGTATGAAAGAGTTCTGAACCTGAGCCTTGGTGCATCAAGATGGACAATGGTACTTTGAAGCCTGCAGTCTTGAATTTTAGCCCATATGTTTTCAGATCAAACTCTTGCAAAATTTTTTGCTGTTTAGATTTCTGTTCTGCATACACCTTCTTGGTAATAGGGGAAGTTCCTACCCTAAAAATCATAAAACTAGCAGTTGCCAAAGTATGGGCTGCCATTAATGCCATGAGCACAGAATCCCTGATTGTAGTATTGCTGGAAAGACAAAGCCTATTTTTTTGAATTTTATTATTGTACAGTTGAGAAATAAGAATTCATAAATGATCTAAATTCTGTAAATGTTCAGCCAGTTAGACTCCTAATCTTCACACACTTTTGGAATTTCTTTGCCTGTAATCATTTATAATATGGCTGAATGTAATGGATTCTTTTTTTATTATTATTCAATAAATGTCTTTCACAAAAATGTAAATAAATTTTGATTTAATACTTGCTTACATGTATAGTAAAAAAAAAAAAAATCTATATGGAAACAAGGTGGTTGTCTTTATCTCATCTGGTTATCAGTCTATTCAAGCCAGATTTAGCAGCTTTCTTTACTTTAAATGATACTATTGCTGAAAGGCATGTCCTTGTACCAGGATAAAGACAGAGAACACTTGTTCAAGTGTGTTCAGAGGAGAGCCATGATCAGGGAACTGAGCACTTCTGTGAGGGCAGGCTGAGAGAGCTGAGGCTGTTCAGCCTGGAAGAGGAGGTGGCTCTAGGGAAACCTTATTGTAGCCTTCCAATACTTAAAGGGGGTCTACAGGAAAGATGGGGAGGGACTCTTCATCAGGGAGTGTTGTGCTAGGATGAGGGGTGATGGTTTTAAACTGAAAGACTAGATCAGATATTGGGAAGAAAGTTTCCATAGTGAGGGTGGTGAGGTGCTGGAACAGGTTGCCTAAGAAGTTGTGGATGGCCCCCTCTCTTGAAGTGTTTGAGGCCAGGCTGGATGGGCTTTGAGTAACCTGGTCTACTAAAAGGTGTCTGTCCAGGGCAGGGGGGAGCTGGAACTAGATGATTTTTAAGGTGCCTTCCAACACAAACCATGTTATGATTGTATGATTTTATATCTTCTGTGAGATTAGTTTTGGGGTTTTGTTTGTAGGGTTTTTTGTGTGCTCTTTATTTCCTCAACTATCTCAACATAAAGAATACTTTTTAATTGGACACTTTTGATGCTTTTAATTTCAACATCCTGCTTAAAAGCATAAAGTTACTGCAGGTTTTGCTGGGGTTTTGGATGGATGTACTACAAATACTTGAACTGCCTTGTGGTATTTCTGTAAATACACCAGTCTGTTTTCATTGTGTGGATCAGGAAGCATTTTTAAGATGAGTGACTCCCAAGTATAAATATTTTTTTTCCATATATAAAAGGATAGTGTACTTTTATATAAACATTACTTGCCACTTTGAAACTGCAGAGATGGAATGGAAATTAACTCTGCATCCTTCAAATACTTTGTTTAAATCTCTTCACTGCAACACAGTGCAGTCCTCAACAGAGAAAAAATGTCTGAGCTGTTTCTCTATTTATCCATACCTGGCTGCAGCTGATACAAGATTCCAATTCTTTGTACACCTGACAGAAAGCATGCAAGACTACTAAAAGATAAATAAAATGTTTGCTTGTCCTGATGCTGAAGGATTAAAAACCACAGCTGATCGGGGCTCTCAGTCTGTAGAGTGATGTTACATAGAGTGATGTTACATAGAGTGATGTTACATAGAGTGATGTTACATAGAGTGATGTTACATAGAGTGATGTTACATAGAGTGATGTTACATAGAGTGATGTTACATAGAGTGATGTTACATAGAGTGATGTTACATAGAGTGATGTTACATAGAGTGATGTTACATAGAGTGATGTTACATAGAGTGATGTTACATAGAGTGATGTTACATAGAGTGATGTTACATAGAGTGATGTTACATAGAGTGATGTTACATAGAGTGATGTTACATAGAGTGATGTTACATAGAGTGATGTTACATAGAGTGATGTTACATAGAGTGATGTTACATAGAGTGATGTTACATAGAGGTTCATAAAAACCAGAGACTGGCTAACTGGGTAAAAGATAACTGAATGAAGTGTTCAGGCATATGCTTTCCAGATCCTGATTGGATTGCATACAGCATAATTCCTATACTCCAGTGTTTTGGTTCTGTTTAGTTTTCAGTGTTCAGATTATTGGTCAATGACCTGCAAAACCATTCAGATTAATCTGAATGACTTACATAAACAGCTGCTCTTGTGAGTAAGCTTGGCAGTTGAGGTAACAAAGTATGGGTCCTGTAAGAGAAGGGAGATGGAAAGGCCTAAGTGGGGAAAGAGATGAGTGGAAATTTTGGGTGAAGTTACCTGTCTTTAGGACAACAGGTGAGTTGGAGTTATGTGGTAACCCATGGTATAATGCTCAGGAACATCTAACCAAGACAAAATTAGGAAGGCACAAGGTTAAGTGCCATCCCACTTTATTCCAGAAGCTTTAGACTAACAGCCTTCTTGGACCTGAGCGGGCTGCTTACAGCATCTGTGTTCTTTCTGCATTTTCCTGTTACAAGGCACATGACAAAGCAAGATCTATGCCTGCTGAGTTTAGATTAGCCACCACTAAAATGGATTAAAAAATAACTTTTGGAAGCCAGTGCTTAATCTGGACAAATAATGTCCCTGACAGCCAGTGTGGTGATTTCAGTTAGGTTTATTGCTGTTTCACAGAGGGTGACTCATAACTAATTTAGTTGATTCCTGTTTCCAAATGAGAAAGTTGACTACAATCTAGTAGTTTTGACTGAGCTACATGAAAGCATTCTTGAAATGACTTCTGGTGGTCATCATTGTTACTGTAGTTCTTACTATTTAAGGAGAACAGAGGCAAAAACTGAGGTACCAGAATACTGTCTGAAAACTTGGAAAAAAAGAAATTTAGTAACAGCAATGTTTTATTTGCTGAAAAATGTTAAGAAACATTCTGAATGCTGAGAAGTGTGATAATTTCCTTCTGTAGAGAAATTTCATGTCTTTGAATTGGGAAAAGTTTATTAATACAAGTAGCTGGAAGTTGCAGATCTAAAAGTTTATTCAGGTGGACCTTGACTTGCAGGAAAAGTGGGCTGACAACATCATAAAAGTCAACGTAAAAAGATGCAGCATCCTGTTTCTGGGATGGAATAACCCTCTCCAACACTGCACGTAAAGACACTGGTTTCTTTCTAAGCAGCTTTGCAGAAAAGGACCTGGGTAGAGGTAGGCAGTTCTTGCAAACAAGTTGAACCTGGGTCAGCAGTGTGCCCTTATGATGAGGAGCACTCTGGGCTGCTTCAGCAAGTGTGTAGCCAGCAGGTTGAGGGAAATGATAATTACTTCTGTTAGCACTTGTGAGCCTGCCTTGGGAATGCTGTGTCCAGTTTTGGGTTGTCTGGTACAAAACAGGTGAGGAGATGCTGCAGTGAGTGCAGTGCAGGGCCACCAAGATGGAGCACACAATGCAGGAGAGGAGGCAGAGGGCTGGGCTTGTTGAGCCTTTGGAAAAGACATATAGAGGGGGATCATCTTGCATTCTGCAACTGCTAAAGGGGGGAGGGTATGAGGAAGGCAGAACCAGGCTGTGTTTGGAGGTACACAGAGAGAGGATGGAGGCAGCAGGCACCATTTGCCACCAGGGAAATTGCAATTGCTTGTTAGGGGAAGGAAAGCTTCACTGTGAGGAAGGTGGTCAGATAGAACTGGGCCTGGAGCAGTTGTGGAATCCCTGTTGTTAGAGGTGTTCAGAACTCATCCTGGCAGGGCTCTGAGCAACCAGCTCCATGCTGGCTCTATTCCAAGTAGCAACTTAAAACTAGATGATCTCCAGAGGTCCTGGGGATAAGAGGACTGTAGTGTTACATAACTTTCCATGCCTTTTCACCTGACCTTGTTCAGTGGACTACGTTTGGTTGCAGACTCACTGCTTCTTTTATTTCTGACCTCACTTTTGAAGAGCTGAGCTAAAAGGAAGGAAAAACCAAAATCCCTCCCACTATTTTCTTGAAGGACTGTAATTCTTCAGGGGAGTGGCTTTCAAATGGTGTATTCATATTTTTTTAAATTGCCTGCAGTCAGGCTGACACTAAATGAAATTCAAACCTCCCCTTCAAGAACAACATAGGAAATGGTTATCAGAATGTGTTAGTTTTGTACTTTCAGTTTCAGGTATAGAGTCAGGCTTTCCCATGCTTACATTGATCTGTATACAGAGATATTGTATCTGTATACAGATACATCTGTGCTATGAGAAACCTTTCAGGACCAGGATCTTGCAAAGTGAACAAGTGGTTCTCTGGCAATTTTTACAGCTGTTTTGACTGTATGGGCAGTGCTTCTAAACAAGTATTTTAGCTTAAATTTCCTCTGGCTGAAGAAAATAATCTGATAGAAGCTTATGAATTGCTTTTTAAACCTTTTAGGCAAAATACTATTATGGTATTAGAATAAACCAGGTTGGAAGAGACCTTCAAGATCATTGCATCCAACCTATCATCCAATACCACCTAATCAACTAAACCGTGCAACCAAGCACCCCATCAAGTCTCCTCCTGAACACTCCCAGTGATGGTGACTCCACCACCTCCCCGGGCAGCCCATTCCAATGGGCAGTCACTCTTGTGAGTGTTGTTTGTGTCCAAACAACAGCACAGTTAGTATTTAGAGCTCAGAGAAGGCTATAGAGCAGCCCTTCTGAGGAACTGTCTAGTTGTAGGAATATACTGAAATATTAATATGAAATTGACAAAAAAGCAGGCTTAGCCACAAGTAAAATTTGAAGGAGAAAGGGGGGCAGGCAGGTGACAGACACTCAAAAAAAGACCCCACTACCACAAAATTCAAAACATGAGCATCCTGTGGATACTTTCCAGGTTTATTCTGCTGCCATAACATAGTCACACAGAAGAGTTGAAGTGTAACAGATCATGCTCTGCATTCAAATATTTTTGGTAACATTTAAACAAATCTACTCAAAACATTCCCCATTTCTTTTGTTTGCAGGGAATAAATTAAACACAAAAGAAAAAAAAATACATACATGCTTGAAATTAACTTTAACATAGATATTAAATATATTTCTGGGGAACAATTAAAGAGTGAAGTCTCAGAACCAGCCTGATGTTCTTACACATTTCAAATGAATGTAAATTAAAATGGAACGTAAGTCTTTTAGTTACTCCTCAAACTTAAGTGCAGCACAACACAGTTTTAAAGTGCCCTGGCACCAAAATAATATACAAATAATAGACTAGGACACTAGTAAATTTATCATTGGTTATCCTTTTTTTTTTTTTTAATGCTTTAAGAAGTGTGCAGAAGCTAAAGCCAAATGTGACTGTATTTGCTCTCTATCCTCTAGAATATAGCATTTATCTCCCTGCAAAGTTGTAGGTGGATTTAAAACCCTAAGTACAAATTAACAGGATGGAAGCATATGCCTAAAATTGGACTTCAGAAATGAATGCTGAGCTCAACTTCCCAGACAGTTCTTACCCAAAATCACAGGTGTTTCTTTGTTGTTATTAAGCTGACTGAAGTTTTGACCAAGGTCAGCTGAAACAGCCATTGAATATGATGTTTTAGCCTTGTGGCAATAAGCTCTTTTCTCACCTTCAGAAGCTCCTCTCTTAGTAATTTTGTCAGATATGATAAACTGGCAAGGAAATGTGGAATTTAAACATACACAGCTCTCAATCGTTCCTAGTTATGATCTAAGTTAGCCTATAACACCTGAAATCAGCAAAGTGCAAAAGATTACCAAAACCAAAATCTGATGCCTGATCATCTTTTATCAGAGGTTTTTGTCTTGATTCTTGCAGCCTTTAAATTACAATACTTGGAAATACCTTAAAACTGTACATACTAGCATTTATGTAGAGGAAAATTAGGAACAGTTACACTTTTCCTATTCATTTATATAATTTAGCTTTAAGAAGCAGAACAGAATATATATCTGAAAAAAATCTAGTTATATAAACATCTTCACCTTGTGAATTAGTGATTAAATAAAGGTATTTAACAATATCATAGCTACTTGAGAACCGAAATATTAGGTGTTTAAAAAGAACTACTGCATTTATTCAGTAGGATTTTTCTTAAGGTTGCTTGTTGGTTTGGTTTGGTTGATACAGCTGTGTGGAAACTAGCACTGTAACTAACAAAAAACTGTTGTGTCATTCTTAAATGAAGAGATTTTTGCTTTTAAAAAGCCTATCCATGAGAAGGGGGTGGGGGGGGAGGGTGGAGATTACATGTTTATTTTCCTTCCAGTAAATCATTAAGTCTGCAGTAAAATTATAGGGAATGTGTGGGGGGAGAGATCTAAAAGTTAGGTTTCTTTTTTTCTTGATACCATTTTAAATGGAACAGTATTACAACATATCCTGGTTGTGCCTGTCTTAGTTCTACTGAAAAATGGTTTTTTCTTCCCTGTTCCATGGAAAAGTTATTAGATAGATGCTTAGCCCTTACTGAACTATTCCCTCGAGTTGTTTTTAATAATACTTTAATAACAAAAGAAAGAAAACAGGGAAACTTGAAGTCAAAGTGCAAGCTACCTTCTTTCAGCCCTTCATAAAAGTGTTTTACCTCATTCATCTTCACTTTTTTAAACATGAAAGCTGAACGAGCTGTTAAGAACCTCGAGTCCTTCCCCCAGTGCTGTGCACTCCTACCAGTAAGATACTTCCTCTATGTAGCCCAAATGACTTTGGAAGTTTGTTTCCCAAACAATCTTAGAAATATAGTATTTTTAAGGTGTTCTGTTTCTATATTATCAGAAACACTAAGCAAATCTAAACTTAGCCCATTCCGGTAACAAGAATTTCTCTGAATAGGTAGCAGAGAAAATATTTCAAAGGTTTTTAAATTAATGTAAAAAATTTCAAGTTTTTGTTAGCTACAATAATGTTTCTATGATTGCACTGTAAACTGTTCCAGCCCTCTGATTTAAACAAACCTGATACTCCAGTATCAGGTGAAGACTAAGAATATGAAAAAGACTATAGAAAAGGCTATTGATTGCATGTGGAAAGAATGATACTTGAATTCCTTCCTACAGTAATCCCAGAGTTTCTCTAGGCTATTCAGGCTTTTGGGAGAAAGTTTGAACTCCTATGAACATAATCAACCTGAGAAGCACAGTTAGTGGAAAATTCCCATCATCATCATTACTAACTGCCAGCATTTTTAATGCTGTATGTTCACTTAGTCTTGTTTTAATCTGACCTTCTGAAATGAAGGTTTATAATAGCGTGACTTGAGCCATACAGAAGAGGACTCTCAAAAGTTCAGTTAGTTAAGCTACGGCCAGGGACTCCAACGTCACTCTTGCTAGTATTACTTTAGCTGGAAAAAAAAAATTCCCAACAATATGTATCATCAGGGCTCAAAAAAGAGGGGTTGGGGAGGAAGAGGAAAAGGAAAATGAAGATTTTATCTTCAGGTACCATATACTGTGTACGTACCAATTAGGAGAAAGGCAGCAATAGGAAACTAGAAGATAGTTTTACCCACAGAAAACAAGTAAAAACAGCTCTATAAACACAAAAGTTTGGTACTTAAAAGGATGCTATTTTGCTTGCTTCTCGCACCCCACTCAGGTAAGCTCCTGTGACCGTTTGAGGAAAGTGCCTATTGGTGGCCTGTATTTAAAACAAAAAAAAGAGACCAAAAAAAAAGGTTGTTTAGTTATTTCTGAACCTATTAGACAGAATTTCAGTTCATAAAATCATGTTTGTTTTCTTTAGGCATATGTTTGGTATGCGTTTTTAAAAGCCATGGAAAACTTAATGTTTGGAAGGAAACATTTGAGACTTTTAGCAACTTTGGAATTTGCAAGCAAGACAAGTAACAAAATTAGGACTCTGTTTTGCCACCTGCACATTAGTGGGGCAGTTGAGTTTTATTCCAGTGTAGAACCTCCCTATAGCATCAGCAGTGTGCATTTGCTGTTACCCCCAAACAGAGTAACAGAAAGATAATTTGACTGAAAATTGAAGTGGATTATATAGCCTTGTCATGTTATTGGTTATGCCACTCACCTCTGGCCTGAAATACCTGAGGGGAGACCTTCTCAGTCTCTACAACCACCTGAAAGGAGGTTGTAATGAGGTGGATATTGGTCTCTTCTTCATAGTAGCAAATGATAGGATAAGAGAAAAGGGCCTCAACTTGGACCAGGGGAGATTTAGGTTGGATATTACAAAACACTCCTTCATTAAAAGGCTTCTGAGAAGACACTGGAACAGGCTGCCAGGGAGGCTCATTTAAAAGAGTGGAGGTGTCCTTGGAAGAGTTTAAAAGATGCATAGATGTGGGGATAAGGGACATGCATGGGTTATCACCAGTTTTGATAGAGTTAGTTAATGGTTGAAATCAATGACCTTAAAGGTCTTTCCCAGCCAAAACAATTCTATGTTCTGGCAGCCTTTTCATGCCAAATAATAATACAAATAAAGAGGACTCTGTGGCATAGAATCACAGAATCAATAAGGTTGGGAAAGACCTCAAAGATCATCAAGTCCAACCTGTCACCCAAGACCTCATGACTACTAAACCAAGGCATGGCATGGCGCTGGTTGGCAAAAGACAATCTTTCATAAGAAGTAGCTCCTCAATATATTTCATCAGCAGTAACAAAGATACTTACCTCACCAGCAAAAAAAATTTTTCCTTGTATGTCTTCAGCTATAATGTCATAAGCTTCACCGCTGCCCCCTGTTTTCACAAAACTATATGCCATCTGGAGCCAAGGGTCTTGGCTCCATCGAGTCACAAAGAACTTCACTGGGTCAGGAACCTCCTGCAAAATCAAAGTAGAAGTTACGCACTGCAAAGAAAAGCTCATAGTTGCATAGCTTTGTCTCATAAAGAGTTTCTTGCAATCTTTAGAGTATGTAGCATTACTATGATACAAATTACATCACATTCCAGAATTCAGTTCTGATTTTCTTCATTATACTATGGTAGTGCACCCAAAACTCTTCCCCACCCCTGCAAAGATGAGATGGGGGGAAACAGAGAGGCTGAGATAAAGGCAACCAGAGAAGAGATCCCTCCCCTTCCCAGGCCTGTTGATCAGTGGATTTCACGTGGGCCCTTCTCCCAAGCCACATGTCCTGCCAGGCACAGAGCCCATGCAGGGTCCAGTCTGGGCATGTTTTGGGCATGTTTAAGCAGAGAAGTGATGGTTATTGGCTCTAGCCTTTGTCTGGTGACAATTCTGACAAAAATTATCTGGCTGTATAAAACAGGTGAGCTGCAGAGAGCACAAGGCTTGTCCACAATGTCAGATAAAGCTGAAGGCCAGCCATCCAAACCAAGCCCCAGCCTAATATATCAGATAGGATAAGACTCTCTGGAGTACCTGGCACAATCTTGCCAAAAAGAGCCAGGATAACAATTATATGAAGGCCCAGTCAGCTCTCTTACTCTTGAGGAGTAAATGGGTGATGGGTAAAGAGAAGCACCCCTGATTGCCTCTTACACAGCATTTACTATCTACAAGGAACCTACTCCATTCAGGTAGCCCTTGAGAGACTAAATCTCAAGCAATCAAGACAATGGCTAGCCAAATATGACAAGTGTCATGGACATCTCAGAAGTTCTGGTGCACTGCTGAAAGCTATCTTATCTTTGAAAACCCTGCTGCATTGTTGTCAGGTGACTGAAATTTACAACTGCTCTAAACCACAAAGACAGATATGAAAATCACTTTTCTGGACTAAGGTGGAAACAAAAGACCTGTTGTTTGCTTCTACATTTTCATGAGATCAAGATAACAGTTATGTGGACTTATATTGCACATGATTCTGGTACCTGTAAAGTCATTCCCAAAAGCATGTTTTCTGGGAAAAGTCAATCCTTCAGATGCCAAAGTTTTCCCAAGATCATTAATCCTAAGATCTGAACCATCAGTGAAACTAGAGAGGGATCACCCATGAACAATGAGCTTTCCTTGGGGTCTACCTGCTCGAAGTAACTAAGGCATTAACTATAGAGTGGAATGCAAACAACATTGTTAAGTCATAATCTTCTGCTTGCCCCAGCATTCTCTGATTTTTCCTATGAGTTTTTAGTGGAAGGAATAAAGGTAGACATTTTTCTGTAGTTTTTTACAGTCAGGATGTAGGGCCCTTGACAGATCATTTTGCTTGTACCTCCATACCAAGACAACTGAGGAAGGGTTGATTCTCATTAAAAGTGTAATGGATCCATTTGGTTTTGTTTGGGAGCGTTGTTATTTTAGTTGCTTTTTACATAAGGGGGAAACCATAATCAAACTCATTGAGCTTGAAGCGTTTATCCTGTATGGAAAGTAGTGATGACCAAAACAAAGCCCTGAAAGCCCCACATCTGGAAAAAGTGACAGCTAAATTAGGCAGGTAACACAAAAACACTTCTTAAGTACTGGTTTAAATTAATTTTCCTTTCTAAAAGCACTTTAAAGGACGATAGTTTATTTCTGTTTTCAGTTCATTACCATTTTCTTTCAGACAGACCTAGAGATATGTCTATTACAGTTTTCATGAGACCAAACATTGTGTATCTCAAAGGAAGCACACAAACTGACAAGAGAGAGTGTCTAAAGGTTTTCCTGTACATCGTGAAGTAATGCAATCAAAAAAGCTTTTACCTCTGTTGACAGATTAATTCATCTCTCTGTAAAAGAGGCTTCTCTTACCTGCTCCTTAAACAGCTCTCGAAGTACAGTCATACACTGTTGCAGTACTTGTTTATCATCTAAATTCTTAATAGTTGTCACAGCATCTCCAGTGACCACTGACATTAAAATGCTTTGTTTGTTCTAAAACCAAGACATGAACAGATGAGATCATTTAGAAATTACTAGGTGGTTAAGTAAGAGTCCTTTTTAAATGCTACTGACAAAGAGAATTTCATCTGCAAAACAACTTTTGTTCTAGAGGAAAGTGGGTTTGATTCCTTAGAATAAAGGATGCGTATTCTACAGTATGTTTAAATTACTAATGTCCTCTGATGTCTTGCTCACAGATCTGTTAGCCAGCTCTTCTTACAACTTCCTGACTTAACTGAACACTTACTATCTACTTATTTAAAGGCTGCACCAAATTATTTGACACTTAGAATATTATTCTTTGTGACAGACCTCTTAAGCTCCAGTTCCATGCCAAAATTCCTCCTGAACTGTACTCCAATTTCACAAGCTGGTAGCAAAGACAATCTGTTTAAATACTTATGTTTTGGATTAGGCCAATACCAGTTCTTACCAGCAGATTTTGGCACACAAGATTAAAGCTCAGTTCTCCTGATATTTCCTTGAAGTAGAAGAAATCTGCTCCCATGCAGAAGTTCCAAAAATGAAGTGGTGGCTACAGAATAGCATAGGAGTGCTCAATTCCTTTAAAGAACTCTCCCTGTGTTGTTTATATGAGGCAATTATTCTGGTAGCTAGTAGATAATAGCTATCAAGCAAATTAAAAATTAGATGTAGTGTCTCTGCAAAGCACACAGTGACCCTCATGGAGAATGAGCTTAGAAGTCTTGAAAAGAAATGTTTTTTAAAGGAAAGTTGTATACAGATAGTGTAGTGACAAGGCAGAGTCTTCTCAGGATGGTTTCCTTTTGGAGTGAGCCATAAAGCTACAGAATGTCTTAATTGTTGCTGAGTTATAAACAGCAGTTGTTGTAAAAACATGGAAAGGTAAGGTAAAAATAAGTGAAATGTCTGCTTGGAACTGGCAGTGAGAGAAACATGATATCAGTGCACTGGCTTGGATTTGTTTTAAAATTCAGGAGTTTGGGACTCGGCCTACACACCTTAGTTTCATATAAAACCTAGCCTTTACCTTCTGTTCTGCCATTCCATGAAGTTATTCAGGCTAGTGCAAGCCACGAAGTGTTAATAAAACAGCATGATCTTTTAACAGGATTTTTGGCTGATTTAAACAGAAGTCCTAAACTGGAAGTGACTGGTAGAGTTTTTCCCATATTAGTACATCTGTAGTCAGGTATTACAGGCTTCTTTTCAAGATAGTTTGAGAGGGGAAACAAGCATTGAATTTTATATTATTTTGTATCCAAATGTTCCCATTTAACACAACTGACTATTAGTCAGGTTTTTCTTGGTAAATAACACTGCTTCCACTTCCAATAGTTGTGGAAGTGGAGAGGAAAAAAAGCAGCTTTTGTTATTCACTAATTACTGCACCTGGATTCCAAACTGAATTTCTGAAGGGCCAACAGAGAATACAGCTAGCATACACTACCTCTGGATCCATGTCATAGAAAACACTGAAGAGGCCATGTTGGCTGGAGTTGAGTGGAACATGACCAAAAAAATCAGCTCCTTGAATTTTACTGTCCCAAAATCTGTAAGGAAACTGCAAGGCAATCTGGAGAGAGAGAGAGAGAGAGAGATGCAATTAAAGCATTTCATTACCACAAAACTCTTAATTGGATACGCTAGACGTTCTTCTAATTATTTCTCCCTTTTCCACTCAAGACAGGCATTTCTATGAGAGAGTCTCAACAGAGAATACATGGCTGTGTTCTCTGAAGGCAACAAGGAGGGGAGAAAAAAGTGCTAGTCTCACAAATTGCAAATGCACATCAAACTCAGAGTGGAATTCATGGTCAAAAATGCCAGAGAAATTCAGCAGCTTTTTTTATAAACCTATCATATAAGCCTTCATGATTGATGACCTCTGTATGGTTTCTGAATCATAGCTTTAAATTCCAACACTGCTATATTCCTGTTTCTGGCATTATTTCTGTTATCTTTTGTTCTATGCACACATCTTACTGGGGATTTTTTCAGGAGGGGCTCTCTTGTTGCATTGGGAAAGGGTAAGGGTAGGAGATTGTGCAGTGGTCAGATACACAAACTGCAGTATTCTTCTGAAATAATTTATTCAATTATTAGGTTGAAAGGACCCAGAATAAGCACACCACTAGAATTTTGGGAGATCTAAGATTGCCATGAAGGCTTACTCAATATTAGGCACAAAATACTTGAACTGTGAAGTGATTCTGTGAACATTTTCTTTTAAAAACCTGTCAAGTTGCAAATCTAAGAAACAGAAACACATTGAATGGTTTGGGTTGGAAGAGACCTTAAAGACAGTCTAGTTCCAACTCCCTTGCTGAGCACAGAGGTGAGGCTGATAGGCCTGTACTTCTCTGGGTCTTCCTTTATTCCCTTGTTAAAAATTTGGGGTTTATTTCTCCTTTTCAATTCAGTACCAACTTCACCAGACTGCCATAACTTCTCAATATGATGGATAGTGGCTTAACCACTTCATCCATCAGTTCCCTCAGGACCCAAAGATGCATCTCATGGAGTCCCATGGACTTATGCATCTTCATGTTCCTTAGATGGTCTCAGACTTGATCCTCTACAGCAGGCAGTTCATTCTTCCAGTCTCTGCCTTTCTGTTCTGTGGCTTGAATGACATGGCTGGAGCACTTGTTGAAGACTGAGGCAAAAAAATTCACTTTTCCATAGCCCATGTAACCAGGTCTCCTGATTCCTTCTGGAGAGGGCTCAGATTTTCTGTAGTCTTCCTTTCATTGCTCTTGTATCTATAGAAGCTTTTGTTGTCTCTTTATGTCCCTGGCCATATTTAATTCTATCAGGACTATAGCTTACCTAACCTGATCCCTAGCTGCTCAGACAATGGCTCTATATTCCTCTACTTGTCCTTGCTTCTATCCTCTGTAGGCTTCCTTTTTGTGTTTGAGTTTGTTCAGGAGTGCCACACCAGCCTGAGATTTTTACTTCACTTCCTCTTTCCTGAGATGTGCTGCTCCTGAGCTTGGAGATGGTGATCCTTAAATATTAACCAGCTTTCTTGGGACCCTCTTCCCTCCAAGGCTTTATCCCATGGTACTCTAATAAGCAGATCCCTGAAGAGGCTAAAGCCTGCTCTCCTGAAGTCAAGGGTAGCAAGCTTGCTGTGCACCCTCTTCACTGTTCTAAGGATCTTGAACTCCACCATTTCATGGTCGCTGCATCTCATCACATGCTGGGGAACCACCATCCCCTCCTTGTTGGTTGCTCTATCACTTTGAGAAGGAAGTGATCATAAACACGTTGTAGGAACCTCCTGGATTGTTTATGCCTTGCTGTGTTGTCCCTCCAACCACCCTCCATCAGGGTGGTTCAAGTACCCCATGAGTACCAGGTCTTGAGAACATGAAGCTGCTCCCATCTGTAGTGTCACCTGTCCCAGTCCTCCTTTTATCCCTGACCCATAAGCTCTCAGTTGACTGCAAGTGGTGCTCCATGCACTCCAGCTGGTCACTGACATAGAGAGCAATACCCTCTCCTCATCTCCCATCTGTCCTTCTTAAAGAGCTTATATCCTTCCACTGCAATGCATCAGCCATGAGAGCCATCCCATCACATCTTCCTGACATGGCTCTTGAGTCCTCCAGGCATTCACACATCTCTTAACTCCTCCTGTTTATTCCCCGTGCTTTGTGGATTTGCACAGAGGTGTTTAAGATGGGCCCTCAATGAAGCTGACATAAATCCATGTGATAGTCAATCACATTTTGCTCTTCTGGGCTGCTCTATACAAGTAATACATAATAAATCCTGAGAAATACACAGCAAAAGGAGCAAGGACCAAGCAGCCAATGTTTCTAGGAAGAGAAAATGAAATACAATCTGAATTCACTTACCTTCTCAATGACTCCTGCTCCCAAACTGTTAATGGCTTTGATTTTTTTTTCTGACAGTGGAGGATTGAACTGAATGGTGTTTCTCTGAAGAAGAGCCAGTGGTACGGTCACTAAAACCTGGAAGAAATAATTACAGTCACAACAGCAGCAAAGGCTGAATACTGCACTTAACCCTCACAGCATCCTCTCAGCTGTCTTGGATTATTGTAGGATGCAGCATCATACTCACCAGACATCTCTAGAATAGTGTCTGGGTTTACTTCCAAGTAAGGGGAAAGATGCCTTACATTCAGGCGAGAACAGATCCTGCCGTTCACGGGTTTGAAGTTGTAGTCTGTTTATTGCTTGCATCAGAATGGTTAACCATGCTACTAATTGTAGTACCTCCTGTAAAAAGATTGTGGACCCTCCATCTCTAGAGGCATTCAGAACCCACCTGGATGTTTCACTCTAGGTGATCCTGCTCTACCAGGGGGGTTCAAAAGAGATGATATTCCAACCCATAACATTCTGTGATTCTATGGAGTCCTGCATACTAAAGGGAACAATTCTGGGCAGATTCACATGCTAACTGGGGTAAAGTTAAGCAGGAAATGAAACCATAAATCATAACTGTTAGTTCAAAGGCCAGATAAAGACCTATTTGCTCCACAATTTTTGTACTATATTTATGGTGCTTAGTTCTTCAAATCAACTGGTACTCAAAACTCAAGCATGGTCAACAAAAAGTAGGCTCTAGGACATCCAAATACAGGTCACAAGACAATCTTTCATCTTTGATTGGGGAGAAATTGGACTAAACAGTCTTCTAAGGAAGGAAAAAAAATGAAAACTACAAAAAGGAAATGTACTGTGGTCACTGTTTGTGTGTTCCCTGAAATCCTTAATCTTGGAGAGTAGTTGATACCTTTTGTGTTGTCCACACTGTTCCATCTGTAGTCGTGACCTGTACTTCTTCACCAGAGTAGTCAATACTCTGTACCTATTGAAAGACAAACTGAAGATTATACTACACACATACTATATATATATACTACACATATACTATATATATACACTATACTGCAATGCAAATTCAGACAAGAATATCTAATATGCAGAGCACCAGTCTGAAAACAAGAAATTGAACAACACATATTTCCAGGGAAATGCTGAAAGAAAAACAACATACAAACTAGTAAGGAAAAATCATCACGATTCTAAACTATAAGCTCATAATAATATTTAAGTACTGATAGGCCTAAAAAAAGATTTCCAGAAATGCTGAAGTTGTCCTCTCTAAGTTCTTAAGACAAGTTGAAATAATCACAGGCACAGATGTGCCTGGTCCCAAAAGAATACAAAGATACAATTGGGTGCTTCCAAGCAAGCTAAGACACCTGCATCAACATTTTCCAGACTCACTGGGAAATTCAGCCGGATGTCCAGCCCTTCTGCCAGTTTATCAATCAAAGTAGAATATCCCACAGTTAGAAGAGTGTGATCTCCAGCAAACTGAGCAAAAAATTCGTTGTGGTCCCATGAGCGTGCAGATACCTGTGAACAGAACATAATCAGCTGTCTCTGCTGGTGAGGTGACATGAGTATTAGCTGAAGTTCCACAGTTTAGAAGCAGCCACCCTAATTCTCATCACAGCTGGAAAAAGGAAGGGTATCACCAGAATATATGGCAGGGCTGACAAAAGTAAATGGCTTATTTACCCCAGGCCACTAGATAATATGGAAGCATAGAACGGTTTGGATTGGAAGGGATCTTAAAGATCAGCTAATTGCAAACCCCCGGCCATGGGCAGGAACATCTTCCATTAGACCTGGTTGCTCAAGGCACTGTCCAACCTGGCCTTGAAGACCTCCAGGGAGGGGGCATCCATGATCTCCGTGGGAAACCGGTACCAGTGTCTCACCACCCTTACTGTAAGAAATGTCTTCCTAATATCCAGTCTAAATCTATCCTCCTCAAGCTTAATCCATTCCCTCTCATCATATCACAACAAGCCCTTGTAAAAAGTCCCTTCCCAGCTTTCTTCTAGGGCCCCTTTCACATACTAGAAGGCTGCTATAATGTCTCCCTAGAGTCTTCTTTTCATCAGGCTGAGCAGCCCCAACACAGGAATGGCTGGATTAAGAAATGTCCTAACATAGGTTGGTCAGTAGCAGGTGATTTATAGTTCTGCTTGTTAAAGAAAACAAGGAAAGCAGCACAAAAATTCAGGTGGACTGCAGTGTATTTAGTTTTCTGACTCTAGCAAAGAGATCAAACTTTACAGCCTTTACTTCAAATAAAAATGGAAATGTTTTATTTCCCAGCATGAAGGGGAAAAGAAGACACCAAAAAAATCTCAGAGGAATTTTTCTGTTGCTTTGAAGGTTCTTCCATGGTATCTTTCACTGACCTTTTGCCCCCCACCCCTGCAAACTTGTACTTAGTGCAATAGTGATTTTGCACTAAGGAATCCTTTTTAGCAGTGGAAAAACCTGAAGCCAGTCTCACACTGCTTTTCAGATGCCAACTTCTACCGCTGCAGTTGCATTTGCTCCATGTTTTAGTTTTAAAATTGAAGGTAAGATAGATTTTAACATCTTTCTGAGTTTTCTGATTTTTCCTGTGTGCTCATGAAGTGTGAAACTTGACATATCAAAACACTTTCCATTGACCACCCTGGTATAGCATCATCATGCAGATTTTTTCATGTTCTTGTGTGCTTCTCAATTCATATGGGATTTGTGCATCTGCACATATCAACCCATCTGTCCCACTACTGTAGTACAATTAACCCTAAACACCTTTAACCCAAGCAACAGGACTGAGTAAACAATGCACTGCAAACAATATCACAATTGATATTTCCTGAACCTGCTTGGTTAAAAACTGAAGTTACGAGGAAATCCAAGTACCACACAGTCAAGAGAATACCTAGGAGTGGTGAACTGGGGCCCTTTGACAGACTGTTGAAACACTTCAGAAGTTAAATGTAATTATTCTCAAGATACTTAGCAAGACAGAGAAGTATCTCCAGTTTCAAACACAGAATTGAGAAGAGGAAGTCACACACAACATCAGAGGAAGTGTAATTCTCCTGTGAATCCTACTACCCAGCACATCAGCAAAATGCCTTACTCCACTTAACCATCTACTCTCAATGTTGCCTGTTAAAGAGGATCTCACTAGAACCATGTCATGAACTCCAATCAGGTTCCCTAAGGCAGCACTGCAGACTCTGTCTCTGCTTTTCAAGAATAGCAGTTTAGGGATAGCTGATTCTTCCTCTGGGGCCACGGGTTGGATCAGATGGCTTCTCAGTGTTACTTCCAAACCTATGTTCTGTGAAGCTCAACCACTTCAGAACACAGCTGTCAAAACTCACCTGAGAGAGATTGCTGCCACAAGCATACTCCAAATTACTCAGATGGAACTGTAGGACTTTTTCTTCCAGTTCACTGAACTGGATACCAGACTCCTGAATAAAGGCTTTATAGATCTCTTGTATTTTTTCTGTGAAAGAATATGTTTAAAATGAGAATATATCACATATTGGCTGGCTAAGACATCAGAGAAATTAATTGTTTGGCTATCGTAGAACTGTGTGGGTTGGAAGGGACTTTGAAGATCCAACCCCCACCCTGCAATGGGCAGAGTCACCTTCCACTAGTTCACGTTACTCAAAGCCCCATCCAACCTGGCTTTGAACACTTCCAGGGAAAGGGCATCCACAACTTACCTGTGCAACCTGTTCCAGTGTCTCACCACCCTCACTGTGAAGAATTTCTTCCTAATATCCAATCTAAGTTTTTCCTCTTTCAGTTTAAAACCATTATCCCTTGTCCTATCACTGCACTCCCAGATATCCCTCCCCATCTTCCTTGCAGGCCCCCTTTAAGTACTGCAAGGTCTCCCCAGAGCCTTCTTTTCTCCAGGATGAACAACCTCAACTCTCTCATGGGGAAGGTGCTTCAGCCCCCTGATAATCTTGGTGACCTTCCTCTGGACCTGCTCTAGCATATCCACATCTGTCTTATGCTGGGGGCCCCAGAGCTGGACACAGTCTACAGATGGAGTCTCACAAGAGTACAGTGGGGAGAATCATTTCCCTGGACCTGCTGGCCACACAGGGCAACTGGCATTCGGGGCTGCAAGCTCACGTTGCTGGCTCATGTTCGGGTTTTCTTTGACTCACCAGCACCCCCAAGTCCTTCACCACAGGGCTGCTCTCAACATGCAGCTGAAAATACCTCAAGGGAAAAACACTTCAAGATAATGGAGAATCTTTGCAAACAAGTCCTGCTTAACCTTTACAGAACCAAAAGATCTGAGAATTTTTATCCAGAATTCAATGCAGAACTTAGGAGTTGCTAATTTTGTGTTCAGAATCCACCCTGAAAGGCTCTGGGAAGCAGGCATTCTAAGCAGATTTTTTGTTGTTGTTCTTGAATGTGCTTGCATGCTGTAAATGTGGTGGGAGGTGTTACCAATGGAGATGGGACTATTCTTGCCACCACAAGGCTTTGATCAGGCTCTTTTTAAGGCAGATTAGTCAAAAAGTGTGAGAGTTATGACTAGCTATAGCTGCCTTTATCAAGATGCAAGTCATTTGAATTGCTAGTGAGTGACAACACTGGTTACACTGAAAAGCTACCTCATGAAAACAAGATACCACATAAGAAGTCACACAGTATTGTAAAAGCTTTTGAACAGGGCTTTCTTAAAAGTTACAAGAGACATTTTGGCCTGTGTGCATACAGCAGTCAATCTCCCTTTTTATGTCCTTGGAGCCAGGCTATCACTGTTACATTTAAGGTCAGACCTACGGTCATACACTTCTAAAAAAGTCCCATGTAACAGCCAATTTAATAGAACATGAACAGAGCCAACATCTTCACTTTGCTACGTATCTCCCACTTACCACCAAGAGGAACATCCTGATGCTGGGTTTTATCTTTTCTCCACTCAGAGACGACATCTAGGATGGCATTGAAATGAAAGTCCATACGTTTATCAATAGTGGGATCTGTTATCCTTCCACCTTCCTGGATCAAGTCACATTTCTCCCCTAGTTTGTGCATTTTAATGCCAAGCTTAAGAAAAAAACATTTTATTGCTTTTTAAGTATGGTAAAACTACAGTGCCTAGACTGCTTAATGTTATTTCAAGTAAGGTGAAGCCCTTAATCTCGGATTTAAGTGATGCCACTTTAAAAAACATCCATGACTTTAAACAATTAGATTAACTAAAACTCTCATTCTCCTAAAACTGGAATACCATTAATTGTCCATTAATTGTCTAGTATTTTTCTCCCACTATTCTGTCCTTTATCAGGAATTCCCAGAAACCTCTTCTCCAACTTTCCTATCAAGCCAGAGGCTAGTATAAAGATGTTTGGTCTGGTAATCGAACATGATGAACCAGTCTCCTTCATTTCTACCTCACTTTATTCTCTAAATCACCATTAACATCAGTTCTTTTCTACAATTTTCTGGTGCCCAATACCCAAACAGTTCCCTGCATTCAGGAGTTGATAGGATGTTGCTTGCCTGTTACTGCTGATTCTATGACCAAACAAGCAAATAAGTAATCGGTAATTAAACCTAGGATCTTGCTCTGCTTGTGCAACTTGCATTGAACACACAACAGAGCTAAATCAGATTTAAGTTCTGTAGAGTCATTCTAGAGAAAACAGCACAAATGCAGTGCTGACTTCTTCCTAGGGCCTTGTTACTCAGGGTACACTCCAGTGCCTTTTCACATATCCACACATCTCACTAGGCTGTCGGCCACCACTGCAGATTTCTTCCCATGAGACAGCTGCACTTTGAATGAGAGATGACATCAAATGACCACAAAGGGATGGGCACCCAAGGTGTATTCAGAAATCATTGCTCCTCACCTCATAACTAAAATATTACTAAAAAAAAAATAAAAATTAAAAGTCTTCATGGCACTATAGAGCACTAAACAGTTAATGCAGCATGGGCTGGATTTGCATGCCTCTGAACAAAATCCATACTGAGGTTCCACTTGGAGAAATTCAGCTTCCTGCCTAAAAAAACCCAAACCAAACCAACAAATGAATTAATAAATCAAACTGCAGTGTGTTTGCATCAGTTGTTGTTAGACACATTCATCTTAACTTGTGCAGAATTGAACTAGAAATACAGAGGCTGAGCAAAGACAAATTCATCGCAGAAGTATGTGTTACGACGACATAGCCATCTCCTCCCACAGTAAAGCTTTTCTGGGCTCTTAGGAAGTCTGCTAGGGACTTTTTACACTACTGTCTCCAGAAAAGGAGGGAGGGAAAAAGTAGTTTCTTCTTGTTCTGAAGCCAAGGTCACTTTGCTTTTATTCACATAAGGTGCCCCAAACCATTCTACAGCTCTTCTCTGTCCCCAACAATTATCAGATATAAAAGCAACTTGGAATTTACTTGCAATGCAGAACACTGTTATAATCATGTCATGAAAAAGATCTCCCACCCTTATCCAGCCACCCAAACCTGGCTTTAACAACAGTTTTTCACTAGTGATAATACATGACCACTGCAGGGAACCCACTTGCTCACACATTAGTGCCACTGGGTTGTTGACACATCCGTTGACAATTTGTGCGCCTCTTCCAACCGTGACTCCGCTGAATGTCTTATCATCCCACACTCGGCCACCGATTCTGTCTTTAGCTTCTAAGACAATGACCTATGATGCAATGCAGCTTGGTAAATTTGTTTCTGGGACATTCCAAGGAAACCCCATTCTCATGTATTTCCACCATTCATACATCCCCCCTTCAGCATCCACAACTTGTCACAGGCAGAGAAATACTAGACTAGATGGGTGTCGGAGTATGCTAACCCTTAATTACTTATGTTATCTTTTGCTTTTTAGACAAACTCCATCTCTCCAGAATAGTAGAAAGCAACAGTGTTATGTGTATGTTGGGGTTTTTTTTCACATATATATTTTTATATGCCATAGCAGTTGGTGTTTATGTATTTTACTGCAGGATAGCTTTTCCATGAGACTTGAGGTATGGGAAGGCTGCACTGACATTTGCTATTTGGCAACCACTGAATGAGGTAATGGGCCATATAAATATCTACATATATATCTGCATATAAATATTTCAATCTGGAAGGTCAGATGCCCATTCATTTCCTTAAACATCAGCCCTGAAAACACTTCAGGTGTGAGAGTCACTGATTTTATTCAGAATATTCAGATATGTAAAATTATGTCAACTTATAAATACTGAGACCACACTGTCCATGATAAACATGAGGGAAAAGGGAAACACGTGTGATTTGCTTGGTTTTAATTAGCAACAAGTAAGTACAGTCAAGGGAACAGACAGAAGAAAATTTAATCCCATTTAAACAGCCATCATCATCATCAACAGTCCCATTGCATATCCATGACTCTCCTATCCTCCCAACCCAAGTCTACATAAAATACCCACTGCATGCTTTGTTGGCAAGAAAATGCTGGTTTTAAACAGCAGATTTAGCCAGTAAATCCCCAGATACTGCAAATTAGTTAGGATACAGAAATGTTTGTATCAAGAATGTAACTTTTATTTTTTCATTCTGATGAAAAACAATTTCAAAGCAGGGGAAGCCTGGGTTGTTTTATTTTACTGATGTACTGTAAAGCCTCTTACCTTAACTCCAAAGTTGTGCAGTTGTCGAGCTGCTGCTAACCCTGCTGCACCTGCCCCAACAATAATGACAGATTTCTAAAAAACAATGAAACATTGCAATAAATATAAATAGTTAGAACTGATCCAGGAATTATCACTGCACACCTATTGTTCTTGCTAATATTGAGGTTTCAGAATTCTAGGCTCTCTTGCCCTCTAAAGTAACCAGTGATAACTTAATGATGATAGGGCATTTAATACAGAGAAAAGATCAGTTGTGGCTGTGAAAATAGTTACAATGTTTAAGGGCTTTGAAAACAACTGTCTCAATATCTTTTAACAGAAACAGATGAAGTTATCAGCCAAGTAGCAAAATCTAATTGAAGTTGCCTGGCAAGAAACATACTTACCTTGTACTGATTTCAGTCACAGATTGGATTGACCGATAAAAACTATTTTATAAATTAAACATATATATATATAAAAATACACTTTGCAAACATAAATTAACTTACAATTTCTGAGAGGTATTCCATTACAGAGTACTGTAATTTGATACAGAACAGCAGTTCTGTATGCTGTTGAGCAAATTGCTAGTCATAAATATGGACCCTTTAATCATAGTTCTTACAAACCAAAATAGGAGTTGCCTCACCTATGGAAGAAGAGCTGTAATACAGTTAAGCCATGACAAGAACCTAAGTGTATTGTGGATTTTTCACACAGTTCCCATCCATCTGAAAAGCTCACAGGAAATGCAAATCCTTAAAACTCAATTTATAGATTCCTATAAAAACCTTGGTGGGAAGAGTCCCGTGTCTGTAGTTCACATAACCATCGGAGGCAGAGGAGAACCACAGAACTGTTAGGGTTGGAAGGGAACCACAAGATCATCTAGTTCCAACCCCCCGCCATGGGCAGGGACACCCTCCACTAGATCAGGTTGCCCAGAGCCACATCCAGCCTAGCCTTAAAAACATCTAGGGATGGGGCGTCCATCACCTCCCTGGGCAACCTGTTGCAGTGTCTCACCACCCTCATGGTGAAGAACTTCTTCCTAACATTTAATCTAAATCTCCGCTCCTCTGTCTTGGATCCATTTTCCCTATTCCTGTCACTAACCAACACCCTAGAAAGTCCCTCACCAGCTTTCTTGTAGGCCTCCTTCAGATATTGGAAGGCCACAACAAGGTCTTCTCAGAGCCTTCTCTTATCCGAACTGAACAATCCCAACTCAGCCCTCTGATCATCCTTGTCGCCCTTCTCTGGACATGTTCCAGCAGAAAGTTCTTCACTGAGAGAGTTGTTAGCCATTGGAATGGGCTGCCCAGGGAGGTGGTGGAGTCACCATCCCTGGAGGTGTTCAAAAGGGGATTGGACGTGGCACTTGGTGCCATGGTTTAGTCATGAGGTCTGTGGTGACAGGTTGGACTCGGTGATCTTTGAGGTCTCTTCCAACCTTGGTGATTCTGTGATTCTGTCTGTATCTTTGTTGTAATAGGGTTTCCAGAACTGACAATAGGGGTTCCAGAACCAGGTGAAAAACATATGTTTGCTTTTGCATGTACTTGTTACATGAATGGTTGGAATTATAGGTAAAGAGCAAAAAATACAGAACAAACAAACAAACAAACAAAAAGCCATGTGCCATGTATTTTTATAGCACTAATAACATAGGAATTATTACAGCAACTTACATTGTGGTATTCTTTAGGAAGAAGATACTGGTCAGGACTGACTGATAAAATCCCTGTATTAATTAGCCCTTTCCTTGTCATAAAATAAAGTATCCTCTCCATTTCCTGCACACAGCGAATACGCACAAGCCCCCGAACAATGATGTGATGGACACATTTTTGAGGGGTAAGAGCCTCCTGCAAACCAGAAACAAAGAATACATAGTGTTGACTTTCTAATACTCAAGGGTTTCATAGGTTTACATCAAATTTAAACTATAATCCAGGCAGTAAAAATTAATCATGAATCAGGCTTCTTAGAGTATTTTAGAGACAAGTTTTGTGGAAGTTTCTTGCTAGCCAGCTTTACACAGTAAGGTAACCTGGTAGATTAACATGGAACAAAAGCAACTGAGTCTAGAAGATTCTCTTGCATACTCTGTGGTGTGCTCCATTAGTACAGGAATGGTATTGAAACACATCCCTGACTGCAAAATGTATCTGCCTGTTGGCAGTGGTCACAATGACATTCCAGTAAAACCCATTTCAAAATGGCATTTCAAATAAGATTCATATCTAAAACCTTCATGTAAATAGGCATCAGCATCTAAAAGCTTCAGTATGTGAAATTCCAGCAATTCCATTAAAGGTGGTGTCATAGACTTAGCCTAAGTAAAAAGCCAATCACTTCCCTGTCCAACAGTCATATAAAAGGAAAATATTAATCATAAAGCACCCACAAAAACTGTTTGGAAATGTTCAAGCATCTCTTTAAAAGTTAATAGCTGGGAAGGCTCAGTAGAGATTTAAGGTTTTTAGAGCTTTTGTATTTTACTGCAAAAAAGCTCCTAGGGATTAAGAAACAAACATCAAAAAACCCAACAACAAAACAAACACACACACACACAAAATCAACCCCCCCAAAAGCCCCAAACCAACAGCCAGTCTTGAACTGGATTTCAAAATGATGCAAGTAATTTCTCTGGACCATAGAGAGATGTCTAAGAAGAGAATCCACATCCCAAAAAAGTACCTATTATTTGTAAACAAGCAAATTAACTGTCATCATCTTTTACCTTGCAGTTTGTGTACCACAGAGCCAAAATCAGGTTTCTCAAAGCCAAGTACATGGTAGGGTCTCGTGAATATTCTGGGAACTCATAGAGCTCATCCAGTTCCATGACATCTGGCCTCACACAAAGTGCTTTCCCACATTCATTGGGCTGGTAAAAAGGCTGGAAATACTTGTTCATGCCTGCAACTGAACAAAGACACACCAGGAACCAGTCATATTCCATCATATCTTCATCACGTCCTTTTCCCTCCGAAACAATCCCATTGACCTCACACAGATGAACACATCATGAAGCTCTCCAGCCATCTTCAGAATGTTATTAGTGCTGAGAACTAAACAACTATTTCTGAATCAGGAGCATTAAGTGCCTTATAACCTCAGTTATAAGACAAAATCTATCACACCTATTTAAGCAACAGAGCCCTGCAGATGGCCCTTACCAGTCAAATTAGGCACGCTCTTTAAGTGCTCTAACTTCACAAGGTTGGATTCCCCAGGTAACCGATTAGTGCTGGTACAGGATGGACTCATGCCCACGCAGTCTGGATAATATGCAGCTAGAAAGGGAGCTGCCACACTGTCTTTCAGCAAAGGAGGGAGTATGAGCATGGAGTACCACCAATGGTCTGAAACTTCAGCCACTCTCTGGCCAAGCGGAGAAGTGAAGGAAAGAGGGGAGAAGAGAACACGTCAGTACTTTGAAAATGGAAAATGAACCAATTCCCCCCTCCCTCCAAAACTGAGATCAAAAAGCACTAGAAGTAGCAATCTCAGAATTGCAAGTCATAAAGACATTTTCTCTCCCTCTTTCCCCTTCCTCAGCCTGACACAGAAAACCTGTAGCTTTCCTATCTTCCTCAGAGACTTCACAAACTCCACACCCATGTCGAAAACAAACAGATGAGACATGCCATGTCAACACATCTATGCCTTATCAGGCCCTTTTATAAAGTCTTTACAGTTGTTTATGCTTCCAGAAATCTGCACTTGGAACAGTCTACCTGATCAATTTAATTCAGTCTGCTATCCCCATCAAAAACCTTCTAAAACCCTAACAAATGCCGATGATTCATCCGTAATTTACAAATCAAACATGCAATAAGGAAACAAAACCACAAAGCTTCTGCAAGAGTCAACAATAAGCTGGAACATGCTTCCTGGGGTAGAGGTGCCTCAGGTACGCTTGTCAACATTGGCTTCTTGAACACAGATCATACTAAGTCTGAAATGCAGGGTTACAGGCCCATAAACCCACTGAAACACCGACATACATCAGATCTAGTTTTGTGTTACGAAGGAGAGGAGAGAGAGAGAGCACATTTTGATGTTCTCTCAGTCTTCAAAAAGAGGAGACTAGCTTGACTTAAGAGACAAACCACCTAAAAGACAGGGAAATCTTAGGATGGGGAATTTTATTTGAAAGTTAGTGAGTGAATACAGTTTTGCCTGATCAGAAATTAGGAGTAAACCTTGAATCACAGGCCACAACTCAGAGACCACAAACCACCTGCAAGCAATGGTACGGTAAGGGAAAAGAGGTAAAAGATGAGAAAGTAGAAGATCTTAGGCTCTGTTGCAAATAGTTTCTGACAGTTTCCTGAGCAAAATGCATAAATACTGACTTAAGTGCCAAAGGACCAAGAAAAAGAAAGAAATACATGTACTTTAAAACTGCTTTCATATTCTAGGACAAATGAGGAGGAACAGCCACTACTCACCAAGTCCTCAGGCATGGAACACTGGTCTGAGCCCTCACTCTGAAAGAAAAGGGAATAGTATCAGGGGTATTCTTAAGCTGTACTACAAAAAGTAAATATAAAATGAAACAGTTTACCTATGGGTGTAGTCCTTTATACTTAAAAAAAAACACCTGAAAAATGTGTTAGTCTTGGCCTTCTGAAGCAGAGGTGATCATATTGGTACAAATAAATAGTAGAGAAATACACAGTTAAAAACCACAACATGCTGTAAAGCAAAAACATCCCAGAACAATGTTTCTCATCTGTTATGGCAGTTTCTACTGACCAGACATTAAAATATAAATTGTATTCCATGAAATTGAGTGGAACACTGAAACAAACATTTTATTTTAATTTTTTAATTATTTTTTTTAAAAGTAATTTTATAGGGAAAAAAATCTGGAAATATCCCATATTTTCCAGACAGACTTTTCTGGTCTAGACTATTTTCTTTTAAAAAAAAATAAAGTTTCTCTTTTAGTTTAAAAGTATGTTTATCATGAAGCTTCAAGATTAAATTCCCATCCTTCTGATTTTCATATGATCAGTATTTTCATGTTCTGTCTTTAAAACTGTATAGATTCTATGACACTGTAAGGACTGTTTCAAATTTCAGGGGGTATCTTCATGCCAAAGCTGCAAGTTTTCATGTAAAGCCTCATGGCAGACTTGCTAGGAATGAATAAAAGCTCATTGAGCTTTTCAAAGGCTTTCCTTAATAATGAAGTATGGCCAAACACAACCAAAATAATCATTTTGGTGTCTATGTTGTGCATGCTGATAGTGTTTCCATAGCTTCAGAAGGGAGGATTTTACAATTGACTGTGCAAAGATATTCCAGATACTTCTTTCTCTACAGTTCCATTCTGGAAACAAAAACTCCAAAGAGCAGGTAGGCCTCTCACAGTGCAGGCCATCAGAGAACCATTTTGACAAAAAAAATAGTAATTTTGAAGCATTGAGCAGGGAATAAGAAATTAATGTCTGCAAACAGAAATATAACCTTGTCAGTTTCGCTATGAACAAAACTCTTCTGTTACCTTGGTGGAATTGTTCAGTTTCATACCACATCTGTAGATCTTTGCTATTTGTGGTGTCAGCTGGATTTCCTTTGTCAGCTGACGCCATTTACCACAGTCTGGCTTTGTGCACTGCACCTACCAGTGAAAAAACAAACGTGTTTTTACTTGTTGTTGTTGCTGTTCAACTCCAGATAAAACTAATGAAGCCTAACTGAGCAGTTAGAAAGCAGTGAGATGTGAGGAAGTTGACAAATATAGTTATTAAAGTTGTTCTCATGTAATCCTCAGGTCGTAAGTAAGACATTTGGTATACAGAAACCTTGTATCCACCTCCTGTAATAATTAATTTCTCCACAGAACCTAACTTCAAAATTAATTCACCAGCCAGTTGCTACGGTCTTCAGAGGGTTTTGCAAGCATTGCTGCAGAACCACACTGTTCACCACTTCAAAAATAACAACCACAAAAAAAGACCCCACCACCATCACCGACAACACACTTTGTTCCATTCCAGTCTTTCCTGCTCTCCTTACCAGGGAAATACAAAATCTGTTTGGGAAGTCTTTTTCACGCTCATACTTTCCTGTAGCTGGCATGCTCCCTTTTCCCCACTGACATCCTATTCTACCTGAACAATCACACATCTTGGCGGCTGCTACACTAAAAAGCAACAGAAGGTGGTTCTTGGCAGAGTGTAGAGAAGGTCTGCAGCCATGGAGGATCTGATCAGAGTTATTATTTTTATGCTTTTCATAGTCCGCTAATACTAGAAAACACCCTCAAAATCTTAGCTGACCTGTTGTTTGAGTACACAACATCAGAAATTCACATCAGAACATCATACTGAAATGCACCCTATTAAATTGCCTTTCAACTTACCCAGTAAGGAAGCTGTTGATCAGCCATGAAGGCTTTGGGACTGGGCTCACTTTTGCCATTACTTGTCCAAATCCTTTTCCAGGCAGTGTATTTGTCATAACCATCTTTATGGCTAAGAAGGAGAAAAGAAAACAGTAAGGAGACAGAAAATTGAATATCTAGTATAAATCAAACAACAGCAGTAACTCTAAAAATTGAGTATTTTATATCAGGACAGAGAAATAAGGCTGTAGAGAGTCCTATATTTTTTCTATTTAAAAAAAAAAAAAGAAAGAAAAAAAAAAGAAAGAAAAAAAAAAAAAGGAGAAAGTCATGGTTGTTATGATAGCAAAAAATTGCATCCTGACCACTCTGGCCTTTCGATCATGTGCTTTCTGGAATCAGGCCTGGACTGAGTCAGAAATATTGCTGAGCACGTAAGTGCCCAAAAGTCTTAGCAGAGCTGGCTGGATTCAACTCCACTCAAATGGGAAGGAACTTGGAGCTGAAAGCACTCTGTGAGCCTGCCCAGAGTCTTCAGTATCATCAAACTATAAGAGTTAAATCTGCTCACTGATCAGATGTTACAGGGAGTCAAGGTGTCCGGAACTTACACCGTAAAGTGAATTTGCTTTATAAATGAAATCAGATTTACCTAAAAATGTTGTTATCACTTACAATTTTTTGATGCTTTAACAAAGACAAAAGCTTCAGAATAACTGTGCACACAAACCAGCCTGCCTTAAAGTAACCAGTTTTATTGTCGCTGCTATATTTTAAGTTGATGATTAGTCCACGCAATGCCTGCATGTTTAGCACCAATATCTAAGCTTCACTTTGAACAGAGAAAGCACAGAGGACAAGTCTTTGTAATATGTTCAAGTACACAATGTTTCAACAGTTACAGTAACTGCCAAATTTTAGTAAGTGCTGAAAAGGCGCAACTGTAATTGGCAAATCTACCTTCGGTAATAGTGGTCAAAACATTCATTGCAGAAGTGTTCTCCACAGGAAAGATGATACCATCGAGATGTATACCCATTTTTAGCACATCTGTAATGCAGGAGACATAGAAATAGCTTTATGATACATTTAGGAAAGAAATCTTCCTCTTGACAGGAGGACATTCTAGAATGTGCAAAAATACTCAGGACAAGCCAGGCCTTTATGTTACATTCATGAAGGCTGACTTGCACAAGGCACTACAGTCATACAAATAACAATAAGATCATTTCAATTGTGTCAAACTTTATTTCCAGTTTCCAAACTAAGCAACACCAGATGCAAAAGAGGCAAAATGTACACAATGTGCAGTTTTGTACTAGGTCTGGCTTCCAGCGACCTCCCACTAACAATGGTCAACAATGGCCTATCTTTAGTTCATTTTAACCAGGCATTTCCTGAACATCTAATACATTTGCTCTTACAGCATATTTTGTGACACACTAAGCCTTTTGCAAATGTGCAAGAAGCCACAGTCTCTCTCCATAGGAACTTAAGAGTTCCTTCAGTTCCATTTTGCTCTGATATTAGTGCAGGGGTGGGAAAACATCCATTAGCAAAGATTATATTCATCAGAAAAAGCAATCACTCTTCACTTACAAAACTCTCATTAAACTCAATTAAATGGTTCAAGATAAATGCATGAGGTAAAAAGCAACGACCTAAGCTACTTATTGAAATTGCTAGCCATTAAGTGGTCTCATCTCAAATAATCTTGAAAGTATGTACTTGGGAGGGTGGAAGGAGTAGAAGGAGTTATTTCATATCACTGGAAAATAAATAAAACAAGGAAAGTTTTTCTCACTTAACCAGAGAAGGAGCAATGCTACATAATTACTGCATAATGAAGTCTAACATGTTGCTTATTATAGATACACCTTGCCAGTATCCACTCATTCAGTACTGCCACGGTCAGGACTTTTGCAAGTGCAAGAAAGTCACAAACAACTCAAGAACAAAGAGTTCACATAAGTACAACTGTCTCCCAAGACTTAAAATTTCAAGATCAGAATCTCCCCTTGGGACTGCAGAGCCTTCCAACTTAAGAGTGATACAGACTTTCAGCAGTAAATGGTTTCATTTTCCATCTTGAAAGCAAGTTCAGCTTCCTCAGATTACACTAATACACTCTCAGATTCACAGAAGCAAGGCGTGTTCCAGCAGACACCATTAATAATATAAGCAAGCATGTTCTAAAGATATTCTCTCTCTGAAATAGCAGCTTGCACGGTAGAAAGTTAACTGCAACAGGAGTAACTTGTGACACTTTCCTGGCATCTTGGGCTTCATATTAATACCTCTCGATTCTCCCTCTACTTTTGTGAATAGAGTTAGGATCCTAAACTTCAGCTGAAAGTTTACAAAAGCCCACGGAAAATGCAAATGAAAAGAAACAAACCTTTCAGCTGCACTGGCAAAGCAAACAGGACAAGTTGCAGTGCATCCAGCTTTTTCGCACTTCCTGTATTTCTTCTCTGATGCTTCATCATCATCATCTGCTGCTTCAGCTGCTTTCTTCTTCACCTAATAAAAAAATAGCTGAAATCTGACCAGCAGTGGCACAAAAGCATCTTCCACAAAATGGCACTCTGACAGTTTTGCAGCGTGTGGGTAGTATAAAGTGGTTAAAACGGTACTAATGAACATTTCTCTACCCATTGTGAAATAGATGCAGCACAAAACAGCTGTCAAAGTAGGTCAGTTTCTCTAAAAAAAAAAATGAAACAAAAAAGCCAACAGAAAAACCCCAAAACACCCAGTAGAAGCTGGAAATATCATTTAAAGCTAAAAATGTCCTGCTTTAGCCTAATGATGCCATTGAAGAAATTATAAGCAAAGCTTCCAGTTTAAATTGTATTTTAAGCTTCATCACATGCTAATGAGTCAAGCCTCACTCTCTTTCTCCTTCAGAAAAAGACAATTTCTTCTTCACATACTTATTAATTAGGGGCAATCTTATCTGTGCCTCAAATAAAACATTATGGTAGGCTGAGGGCTTTTGTTGGACACCAGATACAAAGCTGTATATCAAATGTCTGTTCTGGGCCTCAAAGGTACAGTGTATCCTGTTGGTTTAGACCTCAGTCTGGATAGGCAGACAGCTTTGGCTATAGTGATAGGATGAGGGACGATGGTTTCAAACTAGAGAAGAGCAGATTTAGATTGGCTGTGAGGAAGAAATTCTTACCCATGAGGTTGGTGGAACACTGGAACAGGTTGCCCAGGGAGGTAGTTGAGGTCCCATCCCTGGAGATACTCAAGGTGAGCCTCAACAAGGCTCTGGGCAACCTGATCTAGTGGAGGATGCCCCTGCTAATTGCAGAGGAGGTTGGACAAGATGATCTCTGGAGGTCCCTTCCAACACAAACCATTCTATGATTCTGTGAAACCTAGGGCTGTGTTTTTAACACCTCGAGTATTTACAGGTTATGCTGAGCATTTCTTTTCTGAATATTGTTCACAAGTGAGACACTATGTCTACTTATTCACAGAATTAATTAATTCTCCCTCTCTCTGGATGAGAACCCAAATCCCTAATTTATCCACAATGAAGTCCACTTTCTTTATAGATGTCAACAGAAAATAGAAAATACCAAATTAATGTGTATTTAAGTTATTATAAATACCTGTCTTCCAGAACTCCTCAGGGGAAGGTTGTCTGGAGACTGGTCTGAAGAACATGCCTTTTTTTTCGTTCGTAGCCTTCCAGTTGACATTGTATTATTAGATCTGCAAAAAAAAAGAGTGGGCAGCAGTTAAAGAAAAAAATTTACATTGCTTGACTCTGCAGAGCTGTCTAATCACCTGGGCAGGACAGCCACTCATAACACTGCTTTTGTCAGAGTTACCTATGCAAGAGTATCTTTAGCTTGACTATTAACACAGGAGGAAAAAGAAAATAAAGTATTATGGGAAAGGAACAATACTACTATTTTAAACTAAATTTGGAGTTAAGATTAGATCCTTGAGTACATCTTGACAGGCTGTTCCAGATCAGCAAACCCTGGATTTCAATAATCTGATCTGCATTATGTGAAGACGTGGACTGGAATTTGGTTGGCCAAGTGAACAGACACTGGCTCATAAAGCAAGCACTGAAATACCACTCTGAGTAACACACATCCTGCTAACTACTGATTTATTGGTAGCAAGAGATTTGCACAGTAAAGCACTTTTCCAAACAGAGTACTGATGTTTGAGATCAATGACCTGTTCCAAGACTTGCACACACTCCTATGAAAGTGCATCAGAATTTAAAGTCTAAACTGCAGCTGCACTGCAACTATAGCGATCAGAACACAATACATTAAGCACACTGTAGGAGAAAAGGTCTAAGCCACAAGACAGCTCTAGAGCTGTCTGACTACCTCAGTGGAAACATGGAGAAGCCCAGTTTACCATGCTGGAAAGCATGGAGTGTGAGAAAGTACGCCACAGAAATATGAAAGCATATTTAAAATGGTATTCTCAAAGGCATTCTTTTCACAGGGAGTAAAACACAAATAAAGACATCCTAGAGGAAGAATTAAGTCTAAATCAGTTCCACGATGAAGGAAATGGAAATAAACCTGTAATACTACAGCACCACAACATGAATGTTATCTTGTTGCAGGAAGGATCAGTGTGTAATTTATTTTATTTAAATGTATCTGAGACTTCTCAATTCTCTCTGTTCCAGGCTGCATACTCCTCGTTCAAGCTAAGAGTGATGGCCATGGTAGCAATAGCTTTGTTCAGGAATTCTGCTAAAAGTAAAGGTAACAAGAGGAGAGATTGGGCAGTTTTGCAAATGTTCATATTAAGTTGATGCAAATCAAGTAAATTAGTGCTTCATTTGCCTGTCAAGATAGAAGAAATTGATTTGGGGGAGGAAGAGAAATCACATGATAGTAACCACATACGAAAAAAATTCGTTCAGACAACCCAACACAAAAATTACTTTCGTTTTTGTGTGCTTCCCCTCCCCTCAAAATTATAGCTAATTAGAGAGAGGAAAAAAGAATTAAGTCAAGCTTTATTACCTAAAAAAGACCAAAAACATCACCATAACTTACCACTGTATGGGGGTGGATGACATCAGAGTAGAGAAAGGAAAACCAACCAGTTTAATTTACATGAGACTTCCTTAAACTACTATGTAATGCCCCAGGAAATGGTGGCTTTTTGCCTCAGCAGCTTTCCTTCAGGATCAGCACTACAACAGTATCTGTCTGTATTACCTTAGGTTCTAAATAGTCGTTCCTACTGCTACCTTTACAGTCAGGCTACCAACTACCTCGGTACCGAGCAAAGCACCAGATGACTCATTTTGGTGACTACCAGGTGATCACAGTCTGCTAATGACATGAGGCCCTTCATCCAAGAAGGTAAAAGGACACGCAGCTACTTCATTGTGGGGTTAGAAAAAAGAAAAGGCAGCAGTTAGGATTCACTAAGAAGATGGGTAACGATTTTTAAGATGCAGAGACCTCCCATTTTGAAAGGCAGAGGCCAAGTCAAACAGATCACAAACATGTTTTTGCTGTAAACACTCCAAGAGGGGGAAGAAGAAGGTGGGAAGAAAGAATATCAGTTTATGCATGTAACCGTAAGCAAGGCCATGTCTTGCAGCTGTATGACACTTTGTCCCCACTACCCCTCCTCCCAAAAACACAGATTTCTGAAGAACAAGCAAACACCGCTTACTTTACAAAGCTTTACATGACTGCATCCTACAAACGTTCTCTTATTGGCTGTGAAAATAAGCCCTTTCAAAGGGGAGCAAGAGGGATGCATAATATGCTGTCACATTCCGTAACATCTCACCCGTCTGTAATTCATCGCTTATATGGAAAGCGTGCTGGGGCTGACCTGCACAGCTGGTAGCAAGTTTGTCTATGGGAGAGGAGAAAAAAAAGCAACCAAGAACACCACACTCACACACTGACACCGAGAGCAAGGAACCGAGAGCAATCTGATCAACCAGGGAAGGTGGCACCACGTTAGAACTCAGCCCCAGTCAAACCTCCGGGGGCTGACAGCCGGCTCCCCGCGCCGCCCCGCCCCGGCCCGTCGGCGACTGTGACAGCTGGCGGCTCCAGAGGGGGAGTCCCCAGGGTGTCCCGGAGGGGATGTCACCGCAGGAGTGTCCTGGGGGGAAAAGGGGGAAGCACCTGGTACTCACCTCGGGGCAGGGTCACTCGAGGACCGGAGACCACATTCACGCGTGTCCGCGTCGCCTCCTGCTAGAGCTGCGGCGGGCGAGAGGTGGGAGGAGAAGGGGGAAGGAAGGGAGGGAGGGGAAGAGAAGGGGAAAGGAAGGAAGGGAGAAGCGGGAAGGTGAGGACAGGGGCAGCGCCCGCACCTGCCCCGCCGCCCGAGGAGGGCGACGGACGAGCCCCCGGCGGGCGCTGCAGCCGTAGGAAGAGAGTCACTCACCACCACCGCCGCCGCCATCCTCCTCCTCCCCGGTGCCGTGCACCCTCAGCCCGCCTCCTACTGCCACCGCTTCCGCTCTCTGCGGTGCGTAGCGAGGGGAAGGGCGGGGAGGCACCGCCCCATCCCCGTCGTTCCTCGCCGGCGCCACCGCGCAGGTACCCGCAGCTGTCAGCCGGGCCGGGGGTCGCCGTGGGGGTGGTGAGTGAGCCCCTCTGGGTCCCCTTCGCCCCGCTTCCCGCCCCCTTGGTCTGCCCACGGGTTTGACGTGGAGAGAGAAGTGTCGGAATCTACCGATTTAATTAAAGGCCCCGGGCTTATGCCCCCTGTTTACCTACGGTCCCCGCGTGGCAATGGGGCCCGACAGCCTCCGGGTGACTTCCAGATGTGTACAAAACGGGAGGTCACCTCTGCTCCCGTCATCCTTAAACAGGATGCGTTCCAGAGTCCTCACCCCGGGGAAAACAGTCCGGCCGAAGCCATAGGTAGCGAGAATATTGCATCCAATGCAGCTGCATGTGACGAGTCGCCAATTTATAAATCTCTTAAACTCTACTAAATTTTTATTTGATTCTGGAAGATAAGAGCTGGTTCCAAACTGTTCATTGGGTGGGGGTATTTTTTCTCTCTCTTCACAGCCACTTGCCCTCCCTGGGGATGATGGATGGCTCAGCAGATATGTCCAGCGTTCTGGAATGCTCTGATATTGGGTCACAGAAAGACAGAGTGGTGACTGAGGAGGAATGGCTGCAAAAATGGGAAACGGGTAACATTGGGTTTCACAGGGAGCATGGGCATCCGTACGTACCTTTACTCTGCTGCCTAAGGCTTTTAAAGAAATGCTGAGATGAGTGACATAGAATTACAGAGTAGTTTTGGTTGGAGAAGATCTTTAAGATCAAGTCCAGCCATTAACCCAGCACTGCCAAGTCACCACTAAACCATGTCCCTCAGCACCGTGCCTACGTGACTTTTAAATGTTTCCAGGGATGGTGACTCAAAGACTTCTCAGAGCAGGCTCTTCCAGGCCTTCACAACCATTCTGAAGAGTTTTCTTTTCTCATAATAGCCACCCTAAACCCCTCCTGGCACAATTTGAGGCTGTTTCCTCTTCTCCTGTGAACCTGATTAGTTTAAAAAAATTCTTAATAGAAAATGGAGCACTGACAAAAGGAAATCAGTTTCAAGCTGTACCTGTACAAAGTTGGTGAGGGGTTTGGAACACAAGCCCTTTGAGGAGAGGCTGAGGGAGCTGGGGTTGTTTAGCCTGGAGAAGAGGAGACTCAGGGGTGACCTTCTTTCTGATGCATAAGCTCTGTGCTGCTGTTCATGAGTTATGAAATTGAGGCCTAAACTGGAGAGTGTTTTGATTGGGATTAAACTAACAAGGTGGGAATTACAAAAATAGATGCATTTTCCCAAAAACACCACCCCAAAATGAGGTACAAAACTGATTAAACTTATTTACAGGTTCTGTTCGGTCACAAATTCTACCAGGATGCTTATGTACAATTTATTCAGAAAATGGAAAAGGCCAAGCCACAAAATAGCTTTGCCCCACTTATAAAATCAGAGGAAGCCAGGACCTTAGGGAAAGCCGAAGAGAATGCTGGTTGTACTCACCAGGATGGAGCAGGATTTGGGAGATAGACTCTAGGACTCTCTTCAGTGGCAGGCTCCAGAACTGCAAGTTTATAATCCAATGTGTGGATGATGCGGCACAAATCCAAAGGAAAAGGGACCCGCCAAAATCAAAGTGTCCCTAGACACAGCTGCCACGAGGCAAGGCTTGGCCAGCAGCACTGTCTGAGCAGTGCGAGGGAAGCCGCACTGCCGGCCTGCACCAGCCAACAGCCACAGAGTTACGGCAGGCAGGGTCACTCCAGCAGCAGGCAGGGAGCAGGACCCCAGGGTAGGCAGGTTCGGGGAGAAGCCAGGTCCAAGTGCTAATCTCTCCAATTCCGCCACGAATCCAGAGTGAGAGCAGAGAGAGTCCAAAATGAGCACCAAAAACAAGGGCCCAGGCTGCTTTCTGGCCACTCTGTGTATGATTTTCCTAGACAACGTGTCCAGTGCCAGTATATACTGGGCACGAGGAACCCAGCCACTCACAGTTCCAAATCCCAGCACAGGCTTCTCCCACAGGTGAATACATGTGAGGGGCTTCAGCTCCCAGTGGGAAGAATGGAGCCTTTTTACCTGTCCCCCAAGTCCCCAGTGGGGAGGGGAAGGCAATTTTGCATCTTTGTCTTCCCCCATTCAAACCTTTGCTGATGGAGGTGGGGGAAGCGGGGTTTGGAGCACCCTGTAACGATCAGAGCAGTTGTTGTGCACTGGAAGACAAGGACCTAAGGGGGCAAACCTGATCATAGAGTTTTTCAACTAATACAACTTACATTTAAAACCTGTGGATGTGATTTAACTGAGACAGATGTTTAACAGTCATTCTGTTTAAGTTGTTATTATGGTCCTCTTAAAAGTGAGCTGTTTGGTTTGCTTGAAAAGACAAATAGGAAACAATGAGAAATGTGTTTGTTTCTAGCAAAAAAATAATTTCTAAGTAAATGGAAGGTGAATGTTCTTTCTTTTAAATGTTTTTATTTCCAATTATATGAAATGAATGGAACTAAGAACCTGTGTGGCAAGTTTGCAAGTGGCATAGGGTGTAGCACTGGGCTTTTAATGTGCTAGCACAAATACAGTGTCAAGTAAAATGTGTTTGTTCTTCTGCAGGCTCCTTCAGAAGTATCTGGATGTTCTCCTAAATGGCAGGAGTGGACTGAAGATATTTTTCCCACTTTGTGGTAAAGCAGTAGAGATGAAATGGTAAAGCACAGATTATAAGAGCAAAAATCTTATTTGATGTGGGGAAAGAGGGAGAGGGTGAGTTCCCTTGTATTGGCCAGCAGAAATGTCACACATCTCGACTGGTAGGAAAGCAGTGTCACTGGAGGCTGAAGGGAAGAGGATGTTTGGTTTAATTTGCTGGTGTTTTGTATAGTAGCCTAACTGGGATGGGGGTAAGCACTAATCTAAAAGTCCTCCTGATTATCCTGAGTTCAGCTTAGGGAATGATGAATTTGTGATAGAGCAATTGGAGCTACCATGCTGCTTCTCATGGTAGCAATGCCAACTTAAATTGCCCACAATGAGACTGCTTGTGCCAGAGTGTATTGCCAAGGGACCATGTGGCACATCACACTGAGAATGTGAGTGATTTGGGCTAAATAGAACTTCCTCTTTTTTTACATTTATTATTTTACTTTTAGTTGTAATGAGGGGCAGTACAAACCAGCATTTTTTTGTTGGAGGGAAAGGACCCAAAGCAAACTGCAAGACTGAACTGCATGCTCAAGGAATCCAGTTAGTCCCAGTTACCAGGTTTTATCATGGTAACCAGTCACTAGGCTGACTGTAGCTCTGCCTTGTGCTGCTGTTGCACAGAGCTGCAGCAGTGCAGAGGATACCCCACCCTGCTGCAGTTCAGAACATACTGCTGTAAACTGAAATGGGCAACTTTTCTGTGTAATCACCTTTGTTTTATTGAGTGCATAGAAATAAATTAATAATCCATTGAATTTAAATGAAACCTGTAAGTCCTTGTCAGGTGCATGTCAAGTGGTGCTAATTTAAGCTTAGATGGTGGAGTGCAGGTGTTCAGTAAAATGCGAACACTTCAGAAAGTCATGGTTAAAGATATCAGTGCATCCTAAAGCCAGGATATCCCTAGCAAATACTGCATGGGAGAGGAACATTTGGTAATGGCCTAACCTGCAGGCATCACATAAATGCGAGACCTCTTTCTTCTGTCTGCAGGCTGGCGGACATGGGACACAGTGTTGTTGGTGTGGAAGTCAGTGAGCAAGCTCTGAAGGAATTTTTTACAGAACACAATCTGCCTTATTTTGAGGAACCAGTCCCAGAGATTTCAGGAGCAAAAGTGTTGCAGGTACATATTCTACACTGGTGTGGTTAATCATGCAGTGCAAGCATAACAGAGCAAACAAGTTATTCTGCTTTTATGCCATTGTCTTCCTGGTAATCACTCACCTCTCCTAAAGAGGTCTGAAAGGAAGTTCTGAATTGTAATTTTGGACTGAGAAGTTGCTCTTCTGAACTTACTGCTTTGGCCTTCTTTTCTTATGACATTAAAGCATATATATTTATATATATATAAAGCATATCTTTTAAACCAGGACAGTTATGTGCCTTAAGAGATCAGAACTTCTGGAAGGAATCAGGGGAGGTACCTCAGTAAATTAAACACAAAAATGTTTCTCCATTTATGTTCCTCACAGCATGTATTTGAGATACAAATACACCCTTATAAATGCATATTTAAAATATATTGGTGCTAAATGATTATTTCCTTTGCTTTTTATTGTAGAGTACCTCTGGGAACATTTCTTTGTACTGCTGCAGTATTTATGATTTGTCCAGGTAAGACTACACAGTGAGTTTTACAATGTATTAATACTGCATCATATTATTTTATTTGAATCAGCTATAAAGATTTGGAACAGGCCTTCACAAGAAAACTCTGGTTAGCTTGTATAAGAAAGGTGAATACCAGTCTCCAACAAAAAAAATAATCTTTTGTTGACCATTAGATTAAGATGCCAACTAAATATCTTTAAATGGGCTTCTTGTTCTGAGCCATCCTGTGAAAGTTACAGTAAAACATATTTGCTTTTACAGTAAAAGCAAATTATCTGTAACATTATTGATGGGTTCTAGGAAGCAAAACCCTGACACAATGCCTTGCCCAGAGTAGCTTAGAGGATATAGACAGAGGTATCTTTTAGAAGCAGTGTCTTTAAGTACTAAATAGATTTTTTCCCCAAACCATTGATTAACATAGGCATATGTAAGATGCACCTATTGATCATATGTGTCCCTTGCTTTACTTAACATACTTTTCTCAATGGGCTTCAAGTACCTTACATCATTGTTACTCTTTACAATCTTCAGGGCAAAACCTCCCTGAAGAGGTGCTGAAGTGTGCCCAGAGAAGGACAAAGCTGGTTAAGGGGCTGGAGAACAAGTCTTGTGAGGAGTGGTTGAGGAGCTGGGCTTGTTTAGCCTGGAGGAGACGAGGCTGAGGAGAGATCTCATCACTCTCCACAACTACCTGGAGGGAGGTTTTGGTGAGGTGGGGGTTGGTCTCTTCTCCCTGCTATCAAGCAATAGAACAAGAGGAAATGGTCTCAAGTTGTGCTAGGGGTGGTTTAGATTGGAAATTAGGAAAAATTTCTTTCCAGAAATAGTGGTCAGGCATTGAAACAGGCTACCCAGGGAGATGGGGGAGTCACCATCCCTGGAGGGGTTCAAAAAAGGTGTAGACATGGCACTTCAGGGTATGGTTTAATGTCCGTGGTGGTGTCAGGTCAACAGTTGGACTTGATGGCCTTAGAGATCTTTTCCAATCAAAACAATTCTATGATTCTGTAAACTTGGGGCAGGGGTGGGGGGGGAGGAAAGAAAAAAGAAAATAATACTGTATTACTTGAGTCCAAAGTCCCAAAGTCTTTTAGACAGTAGACTGTTATTGATACTTCTGCTGGTGCTGCTGACTCCCACTGGTTTGAATAGTGTGTATATATAACTAGTCCTGTAAAGTGAGGACCTTGGAACAGATGGACTGTGTATGAATGTGATTGCAGATACTGCCTTTTTTCTTCCCTGTCCTGTCCCTGCAGTGTAGCTGCTTGCTGTGTAAATCCCTATACATCCTTCTTGTTGTGAGTTGACAAGTTGCCCAGGGATTGCTAATACTTCTTGTTAGTAACTTTTGAAAAATATGGTTCTAAGTTTTGTATCAAGTAGCATGGTATTAATAATACTATGAAATAAATCATAATTAGGCAATTAATGATATTTTTGGTTCATGTTACTGGGTCCATTACATAATTTGTCATCCACTAAATAAATCATACACGCTCTGTATGCATGGTTCTGTACTGGGTGAAAGTATGAACTGCATTCCTTACAGTAGGCAGCAGATAACTGTGACCAGAAAAATGTACACACTCTTCTAGTTTCTGTGGACAGGCAATTTGATTAACTACCCAGTAATTATGAACATCAAATTTATTTCACTCTTGCTGAGGCTGGTCTGCTAATAAATCATTTTGATCTCCATCAGCCTGGTGTTCATTTGAGAACTTAGATGTGCTCCTGACCTTTGTCAGGATGAGACATTTCAAAGACTCTTACTAGTTAAAGAGTAACAGGAATTACCACTCTTTGTGGGAATCTGGGACATATGTAAAACAGTTACATTACACAACCATTGTACTTCCTAATATGTGGGGGGGATTTGAAAATAATTTATAACCCACTGTAACCAAAACTGTTAAATGTATGCAGAAATAGAAAACCACAACTTTAACTGCTTAAATCCAGTGGTATTTCTGCAGATACCTGAATTTCTGCTTCATATTAATTTTTCTTAGTTGTAACTAGACTGTGATCTCTGATGCTACACATCACATAAAAGATTGGCTAGTGGTGCAGTGAAAGGGACACCCAAGAGGAGCATTTCCCAACACCTTTGCAATTGGGATGAGAAAAAGCTGTCTGCCTTTTTTGACTTTTTCCTCATGACTTGTTTCTCCTCAGAAGGAAATTGGATGTGCAGACAGGTAGGGAGCACCTCGATGCTCAACAGGGCCCTGAGATCTGGGCAGCCAGGAGACCAGGATTGGGGGATGGCCACAGCATGACACTACCTGCAGCTTGTAATGTCTGTAGGCCCTGACAAAATTAATGGGGAATAAAATACATTAAATGCCTGTATGGAGCCACTGCTGCCATTCAAGTTAGACTAGGTTGAAATTGGTAAGCAAAAACAAGTGCAGAAAAATTCAGGAGCTTGCCTAGGGTCATGCAGCAGACTCAGCTGTGCAGGGGGAACAGCCTTCAAGCCTCAGAGGACCAAGTTTGTCAACCCACTAGACTTTGCTTTGGTCCCCCTCGTGCCCATTGCATGTTTAGCTGTCTGTGAACATTTCCTTTTGTTTAAGAGGCTGTTATTGAAACTAGATGCTTAGTCTTGGCAAACTTTAAAAGAAGTCACAGCTTCAAAGAGATACCATCTCTCATCACAGTAGAGTGGGAAATACAGGATCAGCCTCTGGGTTAGATGCCAGAGACTTAACAGAGCTGTTGCAAGGAAATGAGCAGCAGACAGGGAGAAGGAATTGTCATGGTTTAACCCCAGCTTGCCCACTCCCTCTTGCGGTGGGATGGCAAGGACAATCAGAAAGGTAAAATGAGAGAGAAACTTGTGATTTGAGATAGAAACAGTTAAATAATTTTTTAAAACCTACATGAATCTTTGTTTTTTTCAGTAAGACAAAAACCTCCCCACCCAGCTTTATATGCTGAGCATGGTGTCATAATGGTCTGGAGTACACCTTTGGTCAGCTGGGGTCAGTTGTCCCAGCTGTGTGCCCTCCCAACTGCTTCTGCACCCTCAGCATACCTGTTGGTGCAGTGAGGAGAAGAAAAGGCCTTGACCACACTGTTTCCAGCACAAATCCAAACCAGAGCCCTACACTCGATACTGCAAAGAAATGTAACTCTACCCCAGCCAAAACCAGTGAAGTGTTGCAATTGAACTCTGATGCCCTCCCAGTAGGTAAAAGGGTGTTGTACAATTTCTCATCAAGTAAACCTACGTCAGATTTTACTTTAAATCATGCAATTTAATTATTACTACCTTATTATCCAAATTTCTATTTTAATAATTAGCAGAAACAAACTCTTCCTTCCTCCCCCTCTCCCCCCATTTCTAGGGTCACCATGACTGCTCTTACCATTCATCCATAAAGGTACTTCCCAATAGTCTTGGCTATTTGCAGATTTGGTGTGGTCACTGAAGCCATCTGCCAGCATATCCAGAAGCAGCAGTGTAGCTTGGCTGTTCTGAGACTAAATCAATCGCATGCTGGAGCTAACAGCCCTGGGCATGTAGCTGGGAACTGAGGTGTCTAACATTAATGGGTGTGCTGAGCTCAATAACAACAAAGCACTGAGGCAACTGCATTTGAAATCATGCTTGGGTTTTAGAAAGTGACCAAGAAATATTGATGTGCTGACTGCATATTAGTGCTGCTGCCTCAAGGGTCATTGAACAGTATGATTGCCAAAACCTCAGACTTGTAACCCCAGATGTGTTTAAGCTAATTTCCTTCCTCCCTGCCTTGTCTCAGCACTCCTTAATGATGGGGAAATCCTGAGCAATTCCAGCACCTCTTTGCTGTTGTGGCAGGGCCATGATGCAGGGGGCTTTCTTGGGTTCCAAATTATATTGGTTTGGATCATGAAAATGCTGGACTTTAACAAAAAGATCGTGGGGAATCTGCACAGCTAGCTAGGGAATCTTTATGACTTCACAGAAGTATGTGAATGAAGATGTCTTTTTACTATTTTTAAGCCTTTTCCTCATTTTCCTGTAGCTCAATAGTTGGCAAGTTTGATGGGGTTTGGGACAGAGGAGCTCTGGTAGCTGTGAATCCACGTGACAGACAACGGTTAGTAAATTTGTTTTGTTGTTGTCTTTAATGTGCTGCTTGTCAATAAGTCCTCTTTCATTTAAAGAACTAACCTACACAAGTTCTTCGTGACCACAAGCATTACAGAGGGCTGTATTCTACATTTTTGAGCTTTCTTCAGGAAGCCACCCTGCCTCTTGGGGGGGAAATGCATGGTTTGTTCCAACCCAGCAGAAGCAGAGCTGGAAGTCTCATCTGAATTTTATTATTTCCTTTTCACCCTATCTGCTTCTCCTCTCCTTGTTCTTTTATGCTTCATGTCCCTTTATTCCAATCCTTTGTTCTTGCCTATAGCCAACACAAATGTGGTTTGACCCCACCCCCAGGATTTTTTAGATACATAAGCCTGAATTGACATTACTGTGGAAAGATCAGTACTGTATTGTGTACTGTTTTTGAGACTGTGGCAGATGAGCACTGTGCTTTGTCTGTTAGTTTTGAGATGAATATGCAAAAAAAATAAATAATGCTTGTTTATGAGGAGCAAACACTAACCTTTGTTTGAGATGTTTCCTGTGTAACCTAAATTTCATGCTCAGGAAATTCAAACTAAGCTTTGCTTAGTTTCTGTGCAGTTCAGGTTGTCTCTGCGTGGAAGTGCATGTCACTACTTTTGATGAGTATTTTGAGTGCTGTGTGTGAATGTTTGTGCAGTTCCAGAATAACAAAGCATAACCTTCTCCTTTTAGCTATGTCAGTTTGATGATTACCTTAATGGAGAAAAAATCTTCTTACCTCCTCGTTACAGTTTCCTATGATCCAAGCAAACACAAAGGTGAGTACTTTGCACTGTTTGTTCAAAGTGTTTCGTGTATTTTAATACGGATTGTATATGGAAGTGGTAGATGCATTAATATCTTCCCCAGGAATTTTTGTCAGTGTAGTTTTTGTCAGCTGATCACACCAAAACTGTGTGTTAAAAACTTCAGAGGTTTTCCAAGCTTGAGACTACATTTGCCTTCACTCTAGCATTCAAACATGTCTGTGGAGGACAGACATGCTGTATTAACAGGGAAATAAAACTGGAGGTGTGGCTATGATAGTGAGGCTGGAAGAATGAATGTTCAGAGTAACATCCTGTCTGACCCAGGGAGCTTCAATCACTCCCAAGAGTATTGCCTTAGCTCTGTTTACCCAGTACTTGCAACCCAACATGTTCCCCGTCTTGTGCCTCCCTCCTAGTCTCTACCGTGGTCTGAATATGCTTGGAAGAGGAGAAATGCTGTAAAAATGTAAACTATATTTTCCCCTTTTGTAACTTTTATTACCTACTGAGGTCTGAGGTATTTCAAAAGAATAATTATTTTTTTTGTTAATTATAACTTTCAAGCAAAATTTCTTGCTGCTTTTGGGTTCTTCAGCATAATTATCCCTGGGGAAAAAAAAGGTCTTGTTATCATAAGCAACAATTGTTTAATTAATTGTTCTCCTTCTGACATTATTCAGCATTTGGCTTTTAATTATGTTATTGGAGCATAAAGATACTGTGTGCTGGATTCACACTGTGCCCTGAGTGGCTGTATCCACAGTGTGTTCCTGGCTTCTGACAACGTGGCTGCCATGGCTGCAGCCTGGAGATGATGCAGCAGCAGTGACACCTGAAGCTGTCTGTTGGCCCACTGAAGTGCCATGAGTTCTTCAATGTGATGTTTTCAGGTTCCTGCACATGGTGCTACATAGTGGAGCCCCATGGCAGGCCAGGTGCTGTGGGTGATGGAGCTGGCTTTCTTGCTGCAGTGTGTTTGAGTCGTCGTTCTGATTAGCTTCACCTTCACCCATTGTCTTTCAGGCCCACCGTTTTACGTTCCTGAATCTGAAATTAAAAGCTTGTTTGGTAAGTAATATTTCATAGAATGGTCTGAGTTGGAAGGACCCTCTGAAGGTCATCTAGTCCAACCCCCTCTGCAGTAAGCAGGGGCATCCTCAGCTAGATCAGGTTTTGACTAACCCTTAGGAATTTTTTCCAAAACAGATCAACATGTTTATATGTCTCTACCCCACCCTGTGACATGTGATAGAGAGTTATTTGCTTCTTATCTAAGGGGTGGAGGCATGGAAAAGTAATGGGAAAAATAAATACCATTTTAGCCACAGGGATTTTGTTGTCAAGGAAAACTCACCTCTTCAAAAGATATGAAGAAAACCCAAGGGACAGATGCTGTCTCTTTCTCCCCCTTGGCATCTTTTCATTCTCCCGGGATTCATACTGCACGCAGTGATCTTGTAGCTGCCGTCTTGGTCCTGTTTGACCATTTTATCCCTCTTTGCACTTTATCACCAGCTACCCTGCTTTTAATATGAGGTCTCTGCATACCACTGTAACATGCCATGCAAAGAAAATGCTTAAAGTGCAACTCAAATCCATTAAAATAATGAAAGTCAGAATTATGTCAGGAACTTAATTTTAAAGGTTCCTCTTGATGGCTTCCTCCTGATGTTCTACTTCTTTCAAATTTACAACTACCAGAAAACCATGCAGTGAGTTATTGGCATGGATGGCTGCATCCCAAAGCGAAAGACCTGGATAAGTTTTCTCCAGTGCGTTTGTGTCACTGTGAGGAAAGCTGTGAATAAGATTTGGGGTTTTTTTGTCCTCTGACAGTTTGTATTTTTCAGTGAATAATAATTTGTTATTCTTTCTTCCTTTTCAGGCAACCATTGTGAAATAAAGTGTCTTCAAAAAGTTGATGACTTCTCAGAAAAACACAGACAGTGGGGACTAGATTATTTTCTGGAGGTGATATATATACTAAAGTTTGCAGCTTGATTAAAGTTAATTAAAATAACTTACCTTCCATCTTGCTTTTATTTATAGCTCACCTTCTGAAATGAAACATTTTAGGGCACTTCTGAAGCAGGTTTCATAATACAGAAAAATGCCTGTGGAATGTTTTTATCGTAGTATCATAATATCAGTCAGGGTTGGAAGGGACCACAAGGATCATCTAGTTCCAACCCCCCTGCCATGGGCAGGGACACCCCACACTACATCAGGCTAGCCAGAGCCTCATCCAGCCTGGTCTTAAACACCTCCAGGGATGGGGCCTCAACCACCTCCCTGGACAACCCATTCCAGGGCTTCACCACTCTCATGGTGAAGAACTTCCTCCTCATGTCCAGCCTGAATCTCCCCACCTCCAGCTTCATTCCATTCCCCCTAGTCCTATCACTACCTGATATCCTGAGAAGTCCCTCCCCAGCCTTCTTTGTAGGCCCCCTTGAGATACTGGAAGGCCACAATTAGGTCACCTCAGAGCCTTCTCTTCTCCAGACTGAACAGCCCCAACTCTTTCAGTCTGTCCTCATTTGTCTATTTTGCTTAGCAAATCATCTCTCCTACGTAACTGCCTTCACTGTCTTGGGATGTATGTGCCTTTTCTTAAGCTCCTTGCACAAACAAGCAATTTAAAAGTATATCTTTTTCTTCCATATCTATTCAAATCGCCAGAGCTGGTAAAAAGAAATGTTTCTGTTTCTTTTTGGCTCTTGCCAGTTGATAACGTCTGATTGGTGTTCCATAGATCAGCCTTGTCGGCTGGCAGCCCCAGGAGCTATGGCAGCTGAAAATGCTGTTTCTTGCCATGCTGGTTTTGTGCCAGGCTGGGCAGCTGGGCAAGAGGGGCGGGAAGCTGGCACAAGTTGTTTCTCTCTATCCCCATTAGTTGTGATTACAAGTCAAGAGATGAGCTGCCAGTGAGCAGGCAAAAACCAGTTGGCAGCAACCGCCAAGGGAGAACTATGACAGAGCAGGAAAGAGAAGAGGGAAGTGAACTGAATAGTAATAAAGGAGAGAGTGTAGGGAGAAAATGTCCCTGCAGTTGGTGGTGAATGTGCTGTTCCCTCTTTCACTCGAGGAGCAACTTTGATCAGGCAAACCAGCGAAGGGTTTTTTAGGCTTAGAGGGTTCAAAGAAAATCCACAGAGCTGCTGCATGTTCATCTGAACCCAAATCTTCCATTGCAGGTCTTCTGTCACTCCCATATGGATACTACTGTAGTTTTTAAGTATAATAAAATTTGGGGCTCTCAAAACCCTTTCTCACCCTGACCTACTCCTCTTGGCAGCTTCTTTTGAAAATGCTGGAAAGGTACAATTACAACAAAAAAAGCAAGTAAAAGCCTTTAGAATGTTGTAGTGCTGAAGCTGCAAGTGAGGCTGATGGTTTTGGCACAGCAGTCCCCAAGCTACAGCACTCTCAATACTGCCTGTAGCTACTGGTGCTTCAAAGCGGGGTAGACAAAAGAACTGGCCCATGGACTAGTGCAAGCTGGGAGCTGCTAATTTATGATGCTTTTAATTTCTGGACAATACTGTAGCTATACCAGGTTAAAAAATCTCTCCCCTCTTGACCCAGAATTTTTTTCCAATTGTAGTGTGAGAGCTGCTGAAGTTTATCTGAGGCTTGCAGATACACAATAGCTGCAAAAGGCCAGGTGCCAGTCATGGGGCTGCTGCATGCTCAGTGATGTCCAGCACAGGATTCCCAGGTATGTGACAACCTGTGAAGAACAACAGCACTTCTCAGATGAGCCATTTTAGGATGTGTAAGATGTCTCTGACACAAAGATCATCCAGCGGCTGAAGCATCTCTTCTATGAGGACAGGCTGAGAGAGTTGGGTTTGTTCAGCCCAGAGAAGAGAAGGCTCTGGGGAGACCTTATTGTGGCCTTCAAGAAAGGTAAGGAGGGACTCTTTATCAGGGAATTTAGTGACAGGACAAGGGCTGATGATTTTAGATTAAAATAGTGTGGATTCAGACTAGATATAAGAAAGAAATTTAATTACAGTGAGTGTGGTAAGACATTGGAACAGGTTGCTGAGGGAGGTGACGGAAGCCTTGTCCCTGGAAGTTTTTAAGGCCAGGCTGGATGTGGCTCTGGGCAACCTGATCTAATGTGAGGTGTCCCCTGCCCATGGCAGGGAGAGGTTGGAACTAGATGATCCTTGAGATCTCTTCCAACCCTAACAATTGTGTGATTTTGTGGTGAGACACTGACACAGGTTGCCCATAGAGACTGTAGAAGCCCCGTCCCTGGGAAACATTTCAGGTCAGGTGATTTGGCTCTCCTAGCAGCCTGATCTAGTTGAAGGTGCGTCTGCTGACTTCACGGGGGGCGTTGGACTAGGTGAACTTTAAAGGTTTCTTGCCCGCCGACGAGGCAGGGCGGTTCAGAAGGGCGGACTGGCGCGGCCCGCGGGGCGGAGCGATGCTGCCGGTGGCTGCAGTAGCAGCCACCAGCAGCCGCCCACCGGCAGCATCGCTCCGCCCCGCGGGCCTCGCCGTTGCGCCTCAGCTCGCCCACAGAGGGCGCCCTGTCCGCCTTGCCTCGCCTCAGCTCATCCTTCCGTTGCCGCCTCGCCTCAGCCGCCTCAGCACGGCGGGGATGGCATCGGAGGACGAGGCGGAGCTGAGCCTGCTGGAATGTCGGGTGTGCTTCGAGCGGTACGGCCCCGGCGGGCAGCGGAGGCCGCGGAACCTGCCCTGCGGGCATGTCCTGTGCCAGGGCTGCGTGTGGGCTTTGGGAGGCGCCGAGAGCCGGCGGTTGGAGTGCCCCTTCTGCCGGCGGGCCTGCGGCTCCTCCGAGACCAGCGACTGCCTGCCGCTGCTGCAGCTGTTGGAGGTCCTGGGCCCCGAGTGCAGCAGCATCTCCTTCGCCTTGGGGAGGAGTGCTGGAAGGGCGGCCGGGCCGGCTCCCGCGGGCCTCGGGCTGCGGCAGACCCTGGGGGGCTGGGGGTCACTGGTCAACCCCACGGGGCTGGCGGCCTGCCGGAGGTCGGGGCGCCTGGCAGTGGCGCACGACGGCAAGAAGAGAATCCACGTCTTGAGCCCGAGCGGATCCTGTCTGCAGCGGTTTGGGGAGCGGGGGGTTGCGGACAACGATATCAAGTACCCGCTCGATGTGACGATCACGTCGGACGGGCACGTGGTGGTCACCGATGGTGGGGACCACTCTGTGAAGGCCTTTGATTTTGACGGAAGGGGCGTCCTGGCTGTTCGGGAAGGTTTCTCGTTGCCCTGGGGTTTGGATGCCACCCCTGAGAGTGAAGTAATCCTGACCGACTCGGAGGCAGGTGCTCTCTACCGCTTGACGGCTGACTTCAAGAAGGGGAAATTAAAGAAGTGTCAGATGATCCTGTCTCAGCTGATCAGTCCAAGAGGGGTTGCAGTCTCCCAGACCTCAGGTGCTGTGGTGGTAATAGAGCACCTGAAAGCTCGAGGACTGGACAACAACAGCACCCGAGTGAAGATACTCAGTGCAGAGATGGATCTCATTGGCCAAATGGATAACTTTGGTCTGAGCCTTGTTTTCCCCTCCAGAATATATGCTACAGCAGTGGCATTTGACAAGGAGGATCGTATTATAGTAACGGATGTCTGTAGCCAGGCCATAATATGCTTAGGGAAACCTGAGGAGTTTCCCATCTTTAACCCTCTAATTAGCCATGGGCTTTCTTATCCCATGGGACTGACTTACATGGCAAACAATTCCCTCATTGTTTTAGACAGTGGGGATCATTCAGTAAAAATATATAGCTCCACTTGAATGGGTTTAGATGCATGCTGCTACATGTTCAAGCTGCTTTTGACCATAAAGCAAAGTTCTGAAGGTAGTAAGTGTGTAGGGAGGAGGCATTTTCTGGTCTTGAAGTAAAAGTGTCATCTTCGACCAACGCATGCTTCCTGCAGAACTTATGTTGGAATCCCTCGCCTGTCTGGGGGAGAAAACTTGGCCATTGCAGGCTGTAGTCAACAGTGAATCAATCAAACTAATTATCTGGCATTTAAAAACTATTCCATACCTTGACAACCAAATGGGTTTGGTACTTTTTGACAAGTAATAACAGTGACAATTGGAATGGAACAATCAAAGACCAGAGCCTAGGAAAGCAAGTGATGCATCATTTGTTTATGTTTCCAGCAGGTAGTTTTCATTATTATTAAGCACAGATACACTCATGAGAGGGACAGAGTTTCTGTTTCTGGGATTTCTGCATGAGGAAGGAGACTGGTTTGACAAAATGATAGGAGAAATGGAAACTTCAGTTCAACACCACCTGAATCCAGCTAAGATCATTGCAATGGAGGAGCTGCCACTGATGAGTTGTATGAAGTAAATTGGTGCTCAAAGCCTATTTTCTCTATACCAAGGAAACACAATTCTGGGAGCACTCTTCTCTCTACTAGTTTATTTCCAGCTTTATTAGGGTTGTACTGTAGCACTTGATCTTCCTGTATAATACACAAGTCTGTGCCTTTATCTAGAGAGAAATTTGGTGTGTGGTCACTATTATGGACAGCTTTCCCTAAAAACCCCTTGAAGTAGTGTTTAGACCACAAATACTTCTGCATATATAAAATGGAGTTGGCCTTGCTTCTAACACAGCTATGTTTGGGAGTTTCTGATACTGCCTGCCTCTATCTTGTCGTTAATATGGTACTGTTTCACACCGACGTCCAAGATTCAACTGAAAACTGAAATGTTGGTGAGAAGTAATAGAGAAAGGGAGATGTAAGCCTCATTTTCTTTTTTTAGCTTCCAAATGAGATTTCTTTCAATTGTGAACACACAGGAGATTTAGATTGGTTTATATTTCCCTGAAAACAGTTTCACTGTGGACAGAAGTTCTGTGGCCTTACTGCATTGTGGAAATTAAGGTATATCTGACTTGCCTGGAGAAGGTTTTAACACCCCCACTAGAAGTCACTGATGAATTTTTAGGCATTTACCTGCTGCTAAAATGATTACTTAAGCAGTTCAGCATTAGGAGGAAGTTAGATGTAAATGCTCTTTGAAGTAGATACAAATAGGTAAAAATGGCATCAAACTTTTGAGGTAATTTATTTAGTCACTGAAACCATTAATATGAATTAACATAATTTTAAATTCTCAGGCAATCTTTCTAACTGTAAATCTTTAATCACACTTTTGGTCTGACTTCAGGGCATATAGTTTAAACTGGAGCAGTTTGGCCCTCTAATTCAGACAGTTTATTAATCTAGCCTATGCAAAAATTTATATAAACAACCCAAATCTATTAAATGCAGGTGTTTGTAAAGGTTAATTCAACAATGGCCTGCCAATAAAGTGTGATTTGCTTACACCTATGTTGAATAATGTAATGACAGCTCCTCAAATCTTTGTATCATGGGTTTTGATGTTACAATCCAGTTTCTCCTTGCAGTTGCCTTGCAGGTGGTTTGGATTTTGTTTGGTTGTTTTGGTTGGTTGGTGGGTTTTTTTAACTGAAGATATCCTGCTATAAAGTGTTTGTAGGGTCATTTGTTGCTATTGAAAAATATTTGGGCTCACATGTTTGGTCTTTTCTAGCCTTCTCCACTGCCAGGTTACACTGCAAAGCCTTTGGTGGGACCAGAAGTAATCCTTGGCTATTATGCAATAGGTATACAGCCCTGAGCAGGAGCACGCTTGAAGGGTTAGGAAGGAAATTTACTAGTGAAGCAGTTCCCCTGGATTACATACTCATTTCTAGGCTCCAAGGAAATGTTTATCTTTGAGGAATATAAACCCAATCAGATAACAGTGCCTTTGGGGAGCTGCTCTGTTTCAAAATGCATGCAATACCACTGGTTCTGTACTCATTAATAGTTTATCATGGTAGTGCTTCCTCAGAACTGTAGGCTGTGAGCTTTTATCTTCTCAAATCATTGTGTGCTCCCTGAGCTTGGGTTTGCTACTGAGCTCACAGTTGGGCAAGTTTCCTAGCACCTACTGCCACGTAGGCTACTTCCCAGTAGCTGAAATGCTGAATTTAACTATTTGACTGGTGCTTTTTTTGAATCTACTAAAACTCATATTATTGCTGAGTCTACTCATATCTGTCAAAGGATAGGGCCTGGCTGGCCACTAAACGAGTGATAGGTACTCTCTGTTAATTTCTTTCCCTTCCCAGAAGGCAAAAGAAAAGGAATAAGGGATTGGAAAATAAAAGAAAATATTGTTAATGAAACAATAACCACAAAATGAAGTAGATAGAAATATGTACAAATCCAACATTGAACCCAACCCCTCTGATGGCAATTACTTCTCTGTCACCACTAATGCTGTGGGGGTAGGCGCTGGGGAGGACCCAGTCTAGACTCAGTGGCAGATGGGAACCATGTTCAGGAGCTGGATTCTGAAACTGGATTCAGCAGCACATGGATCAGGATTGAAAGCAGAAGGGACAGAGTTCTCCTTGGACACCAGCCAGTGAAGAAGAGGAGCTCATCCCTCATGATCCCTCAGCTTTATACTGAGTATCACATACATGGGATGGAATCTCATGTTGGTCAGTTTAGGATCATGTGCCCTGTCTGTGTTTCCCTGCAGGTGCAGCCTTTTACTTCCTGAATCCCAACGTGGTGCACAAGATTTAGCAATGGCCTTGGTCTGGCCACCAATCCTTGGTACTAATTCTAAACATCAGCATTACCACTGCTAGAAGCAGACACTGTCTGTGAAAACATGCTGTTAACTGCAGAAAGTGCTGTTACTTTGAAGAGACTGAGCTGAAAAGTCAAATCACTGGTGAGAATTAGTTCTGTTCTAACTCAAACCAGGATAGTCTCCTTTGGTATATGACTAGCGCAGAAAACCAAAACCAGCAGCTACCCAACTCCCACCCATTCCACTGACATGCCTACAGAAAAAAGCCCACACCCAAGAACTCAGAACCAGCAACCAGAACAAGAAGCCTCCCACGTTGCAATCTGAACTTCAAGCCCCATAGTACTTTGTTCCAGCTAGCACTTTCATTTGTTGAAGCTGGCATGACTGCAGCATGGTGTGAATAACAGTTTCAACTCCATCCATTACAAGGCCTAAATTGAGAAACATGTCAAGGAATTGAGAATGTGGAAAATGCAGCAGTAAACCTGAAATTTAAGAGAGAATGGGAGACAGATCCACCAACATGTAGATAACAAACTAAAAAGCCTTTGGCATTTTTGCTCACTCTTGCCTCTATTTTGTTCCACATATATGCACATTTTCCCCATAGCTACTGCAGGTATCTGCTGCCTTCAGGATGATACCTTTATGCCATCTGCTTTCCAAAGGCTCAGAGAATGCATACTGCTCTGTTGGAATTTAGTCTGGGATTTCAAAAGGGCAAAAACTTGTGTTTTGAGACAGGGATGGCAAAGGGCGAGGGGCCCACACCTGAATAGGTGGGTGATGGTGTTGGCATGTGCCCGGATGTGCTCAAAATGGGGACAGTGATATGTGTGCTTACCTTTGGAAAAGAGCCATTTCATATAGAAAGTAACATGGGATTGTGTCTGATTGCTTCATAGATTGGCTTGGGTTGGAAGGGAGATTTAAAGGTCATCTGGTCCCCCCCTCCTGCAGTCAGCAGACACATCTTCAACTAGATCAGGTTGCTCAGAGCCACGTCTAACCTGATCTGGAATTTTTCCAGTGATGAGGAATCTACCACCTCTCTGGGCAACTTGTGCCAGTGTTTCACCATCCTCATTGTAAGAATTTTCTTCCTTAGATCTAGTCTAAGTCTTTGCCCTTTTAGTTTAAAACCATCACCTCCTGTCCTGTTTCAACAGAACCTGCTAAAAAGTCTGTTCCCATCTTTCTTATAGGTCCCATTTAAATACTGAGGAGCTGCAATAACATCTCCCTGGAGCCTTCTCCAGAGTTCAGTGATAGTTACTGTTGCATTTCTTTCCGTTTTGTTTTGCTTTATTTTAAAGAACCTAAGCTAAACTTGGAACAACCCTCTGCACCTCATGCTCTAACAATTTGGATTAAAACCAAACAAATACAACAGACAGTGTTCCCCTAATGTCCTCTATGCAGCCCCTGCTAGATTGGTATGTCTGTTGTGCACACACACTGCAAGTCCTCTTGGTTTATTTTTAAACCTCGATCTCGGGTTGCTGTCGCTGTGTATAAATGTACCAGGCTGTGTTTACAGTGTTAAGGAATAAAGCAGGCAGTGCAGGCTCAGGGTAGACCTTACTGCTGCCTTCCGGTGCTTAAAGAGCGCCTATAATAAAGATGAGGCCAACCATTTTAGCAGGGCCTGTTGCAACAGGGCAAGGGGTACTGTTGCACCTGGCACAGGGGGAATTTGCCTTCATTTACTTCAGTGTTTGGGGTCTTTTTTCTGACTCTGCTCAGAAGCTTATCCTTGTAGTTTACAAGTCACCTGCGAGTCACAGCTTGCTTCCACGGGAGGATAATAGAACTAAAGCAAAAATACACAGGTTTTGCAAATGGGTTCTAACCTCAGCCTTCATTGAGGCATGTCAGGAAAAGCAACAGGTCATTAAAAAAGCAGCAAGTGCCTGCTGTAGCCCTTGTGTAGACAGTTTAAATTTACTGCTAATAAGCTTTTCTCCCCTTGTTGCCTTCAGTTCCCCTGTAGGTACACCCAAAGCTTCAGTATAGGATCTGCTGTCCTACTCTAAAAAAGTCTAGAGAAAAATGACTCACAAGAGGTTGCCTTTTGTAACCTTCTTGTCAGGTCTGTCATGCAGCTTCTTGATTGGCTCTTTCCAACCCCAGCAATTGCTGCCTGAGTTGCCAGCTCATTTGATGCAGCAGGCTCTCTTGGTATGGCCATCTGTGTCCAAAAGTGCATCCATCTGAACAGAGCATCTTCCAGGTGGAGTGTAGAGCCCCCAGCAACAAGGGAGCTTTCTCCTGACCTTGCTTTAACCTAATGTGAAGGCTGTGGAGACAGCAGGAAGGCACAAAGGCAGCTCTGGAAACAAAGCAGAGATTACTGTCTGAAATGGGTTTGTGCAGACTTAGAAACTGCTGAATGAATTCAACATTCGGCATGTCACACCTGCGGTCACAGACTGCAAAGGCCAGGCAGACCTGAAATAAGGCATGCAGTGCCCAGCCATCACTGGGCAGAAGGTTGGCTCAGCCCTGCTGGAGATGAACTGAGAACATGTAGTGTCTGCTTGATTCCTCTTCAGCAAACCCTTTGTGTTCCAGAAAGTGACAAGGAATTATTATAATTGCCTACATATTACAATTCCAAATGTACAAAACAGGTAATCTTTAAACTTGAAATGTATCAAACCAAAGGCCCAAAGAAAGCACTTTTCTTTTTCCCATGTACTGCCATGGGTGATACATTGGTCGGGGGGCAAGTGCCAGTTCTGTGTTTCTCCATCAAAGTGAGCATTGACCATGCCTCTGTTCCACATTACAGTTTCCACTTCATTATCACAACTAAATGTGCTAGTAATAACATGTTTCTGTTTGATACTACAGCATAAGCATACAGACTGTCTCTAGAGTGCTTCCTTAGTATAACCTATCTGATTCTCCTGGACAGCTTCAAAGCTGTCTAACACTGAGAGGTTCTTGATGAGCAGATGATTTTTCTCACCATTGCCTTCCAAGAGATACACAGATATTTTTTAACCTGATGCCCTAGCCTCTTTGAGGCAAACTGGTGGTGTGGCCCTGGCTGCAGGCCAAGTGCCCACCAAAGCCGCTCTATCACTCCCCTTCTTAGATGGACAGGGAAAAACATAACAAAAGCCAGTATAAGACAGAAGCAATTTAATAATAATGATAAGCACAAGCAATAGACCACACATGGAAGTGAAAGCAAAGAGAGATGTTACTGTCTACTTCCCATCGGCACACAGTGGTCAGTGACTTCTGGGAAGCAGGGTTCTACGCGTAGCAGTTCCTCTGGAGGACAGGACAAATATCCTCACACTTCCTTCTTTCATTTTGCTCTTATATCTGAGCTGATGTCATATGGCATGGAATATCCCTTTGACAAGATTGGGTCAGCTAGTTTGGCTTCAGATTGGGTCAGCTGGCTCAGCTGTGTCTCCTCCCAAGATCTCGCCAAGATCTCTTGGGGCAGGGAAGTGTTGGAAAAGCACAGCCTGGATGCTTGTTCAGCAGTAGCCAAAACACTGGTGTGTTATCAACTACAGCACTGCAAAACACAGCACTAGAAAGATGCTTTGAGGAGAATTAACTCCAGCTCAGCCAAACCCAATACACAAGCACGACAAAAATGTCATGCAGGCAATAGAGCTGAGAATGAAGGAAAGCCTTTGGCAGACTTGAGACTAGATCTGAGACTTCCCATTACAACTTGCTGCCTTAATGAAACAAGAAGAGTCTGTGAGTCTGTGTTTAATTATCTTCTTGTCTGAGAGTTGCCATCTTAATTTTGGAAGAATATTTGACATTTTCACAGAATCACAGAATATCTGTGGTTAGAAGAGCCTTTCAAGATCATCTAGTCCAGCCTTTGACACAGCACTGGAAGGTCACCCCTAAACCATTTCCCTAAGCATCAGGTCCACACACCATTTAAATATCTCCAGGGATGATAACTCCACCACTGCCTTAGGCAGACCATTCCAATGTTTGATAACCCTTTAAGTAAGAAATATTTCCTAATATCCAGCCTAAACCTCCCCTGGTGCAACTTGCACGATTTCCTCTAGTCCTGTACTTGCCACCAAGGAGAAGAGGCTGTCCACCTCCTCACTCCAGCATCCTTTCAGGTAGTTGTAGAGAGCAATAAGGTCTTCCCTCATCCTCCTTTTCTCCAGACTGGACAACCCCAGCTGCCTCAGCCATTCCTCTCAGGACCTGAGAGCGTGTGGGGACCGCTACACAGTGGTAAGTGCATGTTGCTGGAAGCGGTGTTTAAATAGCCCACCGGGTGCTAGAAACGCCCCCTTGTGGCCACATCAGCCTCACTTGCGAGACCTGCTGGCTCCTGCCGCATCCGTGCACTGGGACCTGCCTGCGGGTTACCTGAAAAGCTGCCTTCTGCTCGATCTAGCCCAGTCTAGTCCACAGCACTTAACAGGACTTGCTGGTCCTGAGATCACCCAGCGACCACTCCACAATGGTGACCAATGATCTTATTACTAATTCCTTTGATGTTTCCTACAAATAATGGAAATTACTACTTTTCTAAACCACATTGTATCCTTAGATATTCACTTCCAATGCGCTCCACAAAGGTGTGTGGTTTCAGAGTTCTCAAATGTTCTAAGGTGTACTGCTATAAAGCCCCCATTGTAGCAATCAAGTTACTTATTTCATGTTCAAGATAGAAAGGAGGAAAGCTTGGGAAAAAAAAAGAAGAAAAAAATAATTTAAAGCATCTGTTGCTTAAGCAGAGGATGAACACCACCAGGTCAGAGCAGAGTTCACAGCCATCGTTGCAGCAGAGGGAATGCATTCTTAATAGGTGCAGCATTTCAGCCTGGACAACAGACAAGATAATAAGGGCAGTTGAGTCTTGATTTGTATTGACCTCTGCCTGGGGAGTAACCCACACTTGAAAGATTTCCCAGCCACAACTAGGTGCTTTTCAGATGCTAATCCTTAGGGGAGTGATTTGTTAGATCTGTATTTGTAACAAAAAACTGTGGGATATGAAGACTTGGTGCACAATAAGGCTGGGGAAGGACTGTTTAGAAGGGTTTGTGGTGATAGGACAAGGGGCAATGGTTTTAAACTGGAGCAGGGTGGATTTAGGTCAGACATAAGGATTTTCTTTACAATAAAATTGATAATATACTGGAAAAGGTTTCCCAGAGATGTGGTTGAGGCCCCATCCCTGGAGACATTCAAGGTCAGACTCAATGTGGCCCTGGGCAACCTGATCTAGTTAGAGGTGTCCCTCCTCACTGCAGGGCAACTGGACAAGATGACCTTTGAGGTTCCCTTCCAACCCAATGCAATCTGTCAATATTGGTTATTTTTTGTAATCAGGAAAATATTGGTGGTCAGGAAATACTGATTCCACCATTTAAAACACTCTAATGAAAGAGTTTATTTTGAGAAAACTGAAGATATAAAATACTAAACAGAAAATAGGGCCTTTAACAAAGCTTGCTTCTAAAGCTTCTAATGCAAAGAGGATGATCTTAAAACAACTTTCACATCTACTGTCAAGGGTTAGGGCTGGAAACCAGAAACACTGAGTGTTAACCACTGCTAGAAGTAGACACCGTGAAAACATGCCATTAACTGCAGAAAATGCAGTTACTTAGAACAGACTGAGCTGAAAAGTCAAATCACTAAACAGAATTAGTTCTGTTCTAACTCAGACCAGGACACCTACACAATCAGAAGAGGTAACTCATTTACTGTTTTCTGTTCCAAACAGAAATAGACCAAGTATTAATGCTCACCTAACATTATTTACTGAATAACACGGACTATGAAATTTAACCAGCATTAACCAGCATTTAATAACTACTGGCCTATATTGAGAGTAAGAAACAAAGGACAATTGTGTCTTCCTGCTATCACAGACCAAGGAGCTAATGTGAGAAGAAATATAATGTCATTAGAGATATACTTTATAAATTAATCTATTAAAAAGAGTCAGACAGATTGAGTATTAAAAATATATAAGCATTTTCATATGAGAAGGATGTGCCTGGCTCCCTTATTTGTCATTGTCTTTAATTAGGTAGGAAATAGAGCTCTTCAGTGAGTTCTGCACCAACTTCCACCCAACTTACAGCATGACATTATGGAGCCATAAATATTTCAAATACGTGTATTAGTGTTTTTCTACTCTTAATATTCCTCAAAGTGACTTGCTTGAGTTGAGGCTTGCTCAGTCATAAATAGTTTATTGTGCAGTCATGAGTAATGCAAATGGAATTGGCCACATAAATGAACACTGCAGGACAGGGCTTGAAGTCAGGTAGATTCAGGCTAGTGCAGAGGTTGACCTTGGAGAAGTCTTTGCAGCAGACTTTGTTATGACAATTTCTGGAAATGCTGTTTTGGTTTTTTCCTGTTCTGGAAGCCCTGCCCACGTTGCCCATATTGTAACTAGCTATGACTTTCTTTCAAGATCAGAAATCTTTTGAAACAACTGTAATGGCTTAGCTTTTCTTATTTATTTTTTTGTAGTATACTGAACGATTTCCTATTTCAGAAGACTCCATCAGACTAAGTGGATCAGTACCACACTTCCTTTTTGGAATATGTGGTTGCTCAGTAAACAGCAATCTGGGGTAAGACTCACTCTGGACTGTCAACAACAAAGCTGTCAACAACAAAGCTGTCAACAAACACTTGAGCTACTTTTGCATAGCCTGAAGAGGATTAGTTATTAGTCTTAGCCATCAGTTCAAGAAAGTTATGTTGTTTTCATCATGGTAGGGACTCAGAGTAGATGCTAGGTTCCAAGAAGACTGTGAGAAAAGATTGCTAAGGTTGTGAGGCAATTAGTCACTTTTTGTTGCATTTCAGATGGAGGAACGCCAGGTGGAAAGTGCACTGTTTTTTCCCTAGTATGGCAAAGTGAAATTGAAGTTGTCCAAGGCCTAAGATTAGAGCTACAGGTCTATTTATCCCTTATTTTCTAATGTTCATAAAGCTATTTGGTATTTGGACAGTGTTATCATTAAAATACAGATGATGTTATTTGTCTCATATTGACATTGTGTCAATATTACTGAGATTGGGTTTGGACTCAAAGATCTCCAAAGGCCCCTTCCAGCCCCTAATATCCTGTGATCCTGAGGTAAAAACCAAAGCCAGCCACTTAGGAAAAGTTCACAATATGAATAGTGGGAAAGGACTTCAGTCCTTCAGGGAATTCATTTGGGAGACAGACATGTGAGCTGTCAGAAGTTACTAACTTGTGAGTCACTGGCTTGGGTTTTTTTTTGGTGGTTCTCTGCATCAGCAGTAGACTGCTTCCAGTGATCCAGATGCCCTCCTGTACCGGATTTAATGGGTGACTCCTCCAACTGGTCTAAATTTCCCTTTCATACACTACTGTAGACAAACTACAAGAAGCCTGGGTATGCCATCTGTTCCTCTCATTTTGACACCTGTAAAAAGCAAGACTTTTTGACATGAATCAAAGAGGATGACATTTGAAGTGAGGTAACAACAAAGCACACCCAGTGGCTGCACTAGTTTGCAGCCTTCAATCTGAGAAAATGAGAGTGTGATCTGCTGCTGATACTTTGTTGTTGTGGTTGTTGATTGTGAGATGACGATATTTGGTGTGCTTTCTTCAGGCTGGGGAGAAGTGGGTGGGGGAGTGATTGGGTGTTTTGTTTTCTAAATAGAAGGTCCTGAGTCTTGTTGTGCATTTTAATTAGCACCTTCAGCACTTGTTTCCACATATACAGGAACTGATGAAACTTGTTGAACTCAATGTGAATCTTCCTGTTGACTTCAGTAGAGAGCAGACGGATCCAAGATCTGTGCTGAGCTGACTTCCGTATGTTTTAACAAACACAATTCCACCTCCTGATCTCTCAAGGCTTTGCCTCACTCGGCTTCCTTATATGCTGATGTCCTGGTGCAAGCCGTTCTCTTTTCTAGTCCATTTCAAGCAAGATCTTTTTCTCTCTGCACGTTAGAAAGATAATACACATTTGGCTACAGCATATATTTGCAGGCATTACTAATTGCAATTGCGTAAGGAGAAATTTTGGCTTGGCCAGCACGATTACTAGTTCAGCTTACTTAGCAAGCAAGCTTGGGGGATACACTCCTCCCTTCCCACCCTCCTCCGCCTCCCAGGGGCGGAGTCCTTGTTCCAAATCTCACAGAGAATAATCAGCAAAGTTCAGCTTCTCTTTGAAAGCAGAGAGTAAACGAGTAAGGAGAGTCTGAGTGCAGGGGGGTTAACAGAAATGCTGCACATCTGTTCCCAGAGGCTGCTGCCGCTCATCAGGCTGCTTATGTTTACAGCTTTCCTGTTCATCCCTCCCCAGCAAAAAGCAGCCTCTGAAAACAGAGCCTCAGCACTACTGTGTGTTAAGACTGTGTGTAGTATCTGAGTGCTAACTCAAGAGATTTGGAGACTGCAGGGTCATTCTATCTGTAGTAAGGCACACACCTGTGCTTAGTAAATGCATAATAATTAGTGGTGCTGTGGACAGTGTCTGTGAACTCGCTCCCTGCTCACAAGTGCCCATTTTGGGACTCACAGTCACAAGAGAACTGCAGGGATGTGCTGGAATGATGCTTGCATACCAGACATTTCTTATCATAATGACGAAGAGGGGTGAGAGCTGTCTGGGCAGGGGGAATAATGGAAAGGTTGTCCCTTCTCCATCAGTTTTCTGGGCCTGGCTACTGATTTGAATTGTAAATAACATTACAAACTTGCTGTGGCAGTTTGCCACTTCTTAGCAGAAGCATCACATTTCTACTAACATATCGTGGAAATGGGGTGGGGGAAGATGAAAAATTATAAATCTCTACTCATTTAGCATCAATCTCTTTTCATAATTTAATAGTTATATCAGCAACAGGGAAGTAGTGTCAGTTCCTTTGGGACCCTGTGATCTCACTTTTTTAGCAGTACAAAACTGTTTCCTTTTACTTCCTTTTCCACCACCATAAACTATTATCATCTAAATGATGTTGAGAGACTGTAGAGTGGCATGTGTCTTGCAGAACAGGTTCCTGCTATCACAGCACCTAATAAAATCAAGCTAATTTGTAAAAGTAGCTGCATTTAGTCCTCTCTTCTTCTGTGTAAGAGGCCAATCATTCCTCTGGGGTTAGAAGTCTCATTTCTAGCCTTAGTGTCTTCCAAGACAGACCCACAGAAGGTGGGGACTGGGAAGAGACCTCTGGAGGTCATCTGATTCACTCCCTCTGCTCAAGCAGGGGCTTCTAAAGCCAGTTGTGCAGAACCACATCCAGAGAGTTTTGAACATCTACAAGGATGGAGTGTCCACCACCTCTCTGGGTAACCTGTGCCAGTCTCAGTTACCCTCACAGTGAAAAAGTGTTTCCTGATGTTGAGGGGCAGCCTCTTATGTTCGAGTTTGTGCCTGTTGCCACTCTTGCTGAGCGCCACTCAAAACAAGCCTGACTCTGACCTCTTTGACACCCTCTCTTCAGGTGCTTAATACACATTGGTAAGATCCCCCCTTGAGCCTTCTTCAGGTTACCAGTCCCATCTCTCCCAGTCTTTCCTCACAGGAGAGATGCTCCAGTCCCTTTATCATCTTCATGGCCCTGCAGTGGTCTCACTCCAGTAAGTCCATCTCTTTCTTCCACTGTGGAACACAGAACTGGACACGGTATTCCAGATGTGGCCTCACTAGTGCTTGGCAGAGGGGAATGATCATCTCCCTTGACCTGCTGGCAGTACCCCTAGTGCAGCCCAGAATAAAAGTGGTGCATGAAAGACAGTTTACACCCATTGGTTCTTGTACTGGCATTTGCTGTGAACTTGAGTAGCAGCATGCTTCGAACTGGCCTGAAAGGAAGTATAAACAGCCTTCATGTTGCTAGACTAAACAAAACGAACTTTCCTAGTCTGCTGTTGTTCGATAATATTCGCAGCTCCCCAGTCCTCCAAGTAACCCTTTTGTGGGTCTGTTCCCATTCAAACTCATCTTCCTTAAATGCTGCACTGAGTTTTCCAGATGGAGTCTCAGAAGTGCTTTTTAAAATGTCACCTGTACCTCCTCTTTCACAGGTGTAAACAACTGCAGTGAAAATAGCCCAAACTACAGATGTCTTGGTTGTGAATCCAGGCTGAATACCCACAGCCCTGCTGTGCCCTATCTAATCAAATGTAGGAAGGTATCTTGAGTCAAGGATGAAGGTTTCCAGAAGTGAAAAAAGGGCGGTATCCAGATCATACACAAAGTAGCCACAAAAATGTAAACAAACCCATCAGTGTGTTATTTCTCCCCCTGACAGCTAAGGAATGTGAGCTACACAGCACACAACTAGCTGTCCGAGGGCAGAGCTATTGCCTGTATCTGAGGTTAGGATTGCAGGGGTGGTAAAATCCCTTACAGAAACCAAATCCCTCCTAACAGAAATCTTCACTTTGGATTCAGTAAAATCTTGAATCAAACTTCGAGAGCGCAGGGAAATGTTGTCGAAAAGGATATGTCATTTCCTTTATTAGAAACGATATGGCAATAGTCATCAAAATATTAATAACCTTTATTAATATGAAAATGGGCAAACGTATCAACAGGTTCAATGTATGGTCAGAATATATTTACAGTGGGAATGTACAGTCTTTGGGCAACTGTAACAATTTAAACAATTGTATGCAAACTGGGAGGAACTAACAGAAAGAGACTACCCCCAGGAGCGAAATGGCGCTCGACCACAGCAGGGGGAGACTCGACAAGAACCCTTATGCCAAAGAGGCAATGAATTAATTACTCACAGCTGGTTGTAGCCAGGTAGGGAGTGCTGCTGCTGTGTATTAGAGGCTTTGGGGTGCTCATGCGCCGGGCACAGCAGGTTGCCAGCAGGAATGCCATGCGATCGTCAATGGCAGGTCTGGCTTCAGCAGACGGCAGGCTGTTAATGGCACTATTGCGATGGGCGCTTGCTTTGTCCTGGGTGAATTGAGGCATGGATGCAAGGGGAAGCAGCCTTGGTTCTGACTCCTGAGATCATGGCTTCTCTCATAACTTGTGGTGTGTATGCTCATGGCTTTATCCCAGGAGCTGGACCAGGCAACTCGAGGCTATGCAACTCAAGGCAGTTTCAAGTCAGACAAGGTCTAAGCAGGTTCAAGCATGCAAGGCAAAAGCACGGCTGAGCAAGACTAAGCAAGGCAAAAGCAAGGCACAGGCAACTAGAAATCAGCCTGTATATAAATCTTGCCTGAGATTGGTTGGACCAATAGGGCATGAAACCATCACATAGTTACCCAATGGGAAAGGGTTCTGCCAGGTTGTGGCCAGAACACATGCTCTTACCATAGATACAGGGTTGTTTACCAGACATGCATGGTCCTGTCCCCTTTGTTCCTTTTCCCACATTACCCTGGCGTTCTGCAGGAAGTATGGGGAAGAAAGGGATCATGTCTAGACACCTTAGTGTCTGTTTGGGTTTGTGCTGGGGCCGTTTAGCCCTACCATGACAAATGTAGGAGTGGAGTGGTGTGGCTCAGTTGGTAGCACATAAGACCTTTAATGGGGAAGGTCATGAGTTCAAGCCTGCAGTGGGCACTAGTGTCCTCCCTACTCTAGTCATGAGGTCTGTGGTGACAGGTTGGACTCGATGATCTTTGAGGTCTCTTCCAACCTTAGTGATACTGAAATACTGAAATGTATCTGGGCAATATACAGAATCATTCTTGCTACTTTCCCCCTCCTTCTTCGCATCCCATAAGTTCCCTAGCTGTAGTTCCATTAGTCTGCTTCTAAGTTCATTTATTTCTATCAATGTGACTTTTCATCTGTAGGGAGCAATGACCATAAGAGTTTCCACAGTAATTTGAAACTATTTCTTCCTGCTAAGTGATAGGAGATGGAGAGCAGAGCTCCCTGCCTCTGCTCTTCTCTGAGTGGAGCAAAGCGATTATCCTCTGCAGAATGGCCATGGAGTTAAAATGTAGTTAGAATTGAGCAGCTCCTCCCACAGATGGTTAGTCTCATCTATACTGAACTAAAGTTTCTAAAAGAGTACTGTAATATTTTATCCAAGAAAGGGAGAAAATGTCAGACCTAAGCAGTGAAATTGCATTTGGTATTTTCTTTCCCTCACAGCAAGGAATATTTCAGCTGGATGGAGACATAATGGTGGCTGCATTGGGGACACTTGTCATTCATCTCTGATCCTGGAGTATGAGCTACTCTGAGGCACCCAGCGTGGGTGTGGAAGCAGATGTAAGGTACTAGCAGAGGACCCTGTCCAGGTAAAGCCAAACAGGTCATGCAAAACATATGTAAATTAGCCTCCAAGAACAGATTTAGTCTGTTGACCACTGAACAGGCTTGTGAGCCATCTCTCTTCATAGTAGAGGTATGTTTAAGATGCAGTGTCTGTTGGAAGCAACACACTGTGCAGGAATCTCAACACACAGCTGTCAGCCACCTCATGGAACTTGGAGCAGCCTTTCAAGCAGGATAATGTTTAGGTGAATATATTCTGCATTATTCCTAACACTGGCAATTAAAACTACTTTTCTTTCACAGTGTCAGAAGAGCATCTGTCACCACAGCTCTTTTCTGGGCCCAGAGCATTGCCATAAATATGCTGGACATCAAGGATGATTTTTCATGCCTCCAGCATAGCTTTAAAGACAGTCAAAACAGATCTCTGATAAGACAGAGATGGCAAACATCCAGCCTGACTAACATTCAGCCTGAATTTGGAGCAAAAAGGAGATGGAAAAGCAGCCTGAAAAGTCATTGGGCGAAGTGTTCTGTTGTGAATTTAGTGTACCTGTCCAGTAGGGTTACTCACAAAGCCCAGTGAGGTATGTGAGACAGAAATTTGGTAACTGTACAGTTACAAGCAGGCACTTGCTTCTTCAGGTGCTCTCTAAATGCACTTTATTCAATCAAAAGGACAAGTTTGTGTGTATAACAGGACACTCATTTGTGTCCTGTCACAAAAATAAAGTAATATCTTATCCTGCCCCTCCAATAGAACACATTTCTCCCTTCTGAATGTCCAGGCCTCCTTCCTCTATGCTAAATTCTATTAAAAGCCCCCAAGTTATTATCCAGTCCTCTTTTTCATCAACATTAGTGGAAGATTTATGAATTAATTTGTTTGAGTTTTCTTCCTCTGCTAGCCTAAGTGCATTACATTAGATTATTAACCTTAAAAGTTATCTTAGTTTCATTATACAGTATTTGTTCATGTTACCTCTTTCTCTCAGACTGGATGATGCTGTGATGTGTCTAGGTTTAAAATAAACTTTTGGGTTCTCTCCTAATTTTAATATAAAAATACTCTCAGTAAAACTTTGGAAGCCCAAAGAAAATGTAAATTTTGGTCAATCTTATATATCCTATATGCCTTGGGTTAAATTCAGTAGTAAAACCTTTTGTGGTAAACTTATTTTGGATTACAGTGCTGTAAAATTAAGCATTTTGTCTTCTTTTGTGACACTTTCAACACCAAAACAAAACCACTGCTTTGCTTCCCGTGCTCTCACTGCTGCCAGCTCCTCCTCCTCACTGGCTCCTGTGACATGAGATGAAGTTAGATGTGCCAGAGACAGTGTGCACCAGTCAAGCACAGCAAGATGTTGGCTGGAGATACTGCTGACAAGATGGATATTCTTGGCAGGCACTGTGACATTTCTTCTTGCCCTTCACTGAAGGAAGGAGGTCAGTGGAACATTGTGTCCTATTGGTGGAGCTTCAAGCATCACCTACGAGTGCACAGTGTTGCTCCCCCATTCCCATGTAAGAAGTGGAACAAATGATCCTCCTCGGAATATACAGGATGACATGGGCACACCTTCATATCACATCACATTGTCTATGTTACACCTTGGGAGGAGCAGCTAGAACTTCCCACCAGACTAAATTAAGGAGTGATATTTTCTATATGCTCTTTCCTGATTGATGGACAAATGTATGGAAATGTTGAAAGGGAAGAAACAAAAATGAAACAGATGTAAAGCAAGAGACAGACAAAGATTCAATCCTGGCTTTAATAAAGCTGTAGAATTCCTGTTGACTGCAATGGTGGAGAACCAGAATGGAGCAGGGGGTGGAGGAAAGTGGGGACAGAAAAAAAAATTAGGGAAGGATAGTTTCAGATTATTTCATTCCCATATTCCCATTCCTGTTCCACTCATCCACCATCAGGCTCCACTTTCTCCAGCTGTCATACTTCCTCCTTGCTGAAGCAGTAAGTTGTCATTTCTTATCTGCTGTCATCCATCCATCCATCCATCCATCCATCCATCCATCCATCCACCCACCCATAAGCATGTCTGGGGTAGCTGGCAGCTAATTCTGATGGGTGAACAACCCATCAGAATTCCTTGCTAGTTCCCACAGGGCATGTAAATTAAACAAGTTAACAAATGCTGACAGGTGAAAGACATTCATCCACAGTTGCTACTGGTTGCAAAGACAGATGTAAAGGGTTCCATATGGTAGCTGTGTTCAGGGGGAGATGTAATGCCAGAAGAGACACGTCAGCCTCAGTTGTGCTCACTTCCCACTGTCCTTCACAGACTGCTCTTTGGGTTACTGAACAATCTCATGGAGGTCCTGTAATGTAACTCTCTTCCTATCCTGCTGTAATACTAAAGGTTTAAGGGAGACCACAAATAAATTCTGCTACATGCTTAGTGCCTAATGGATGTTGTTAGGTCGTGGTACAGATGTTGCCAATAGCCTTTCCTGAAGAGGGCAGAAAAAACTTGGTGGAAGAAGTGCTTAATTCTTGGCAGTTGTTTTTCAGGGCGCATTGATGAGAAAGAGCAAAAATCCTTTTCCCAATTACCTAACATTAGAAAAGAATCAGGATTTCACAAGAAGAGAACGGCTACAGTCTGTGTTAGAACAAAGTAGGTCACATCTCCTTTTTCAAGTACTATTGTGTGGCTGGCTTCTGTACCTGCAAATGGCAGAAATATAATTCACAAGCCTATTTCAGACATTAGTGATATTTTCTTCCCAAGATTCTTCCCACAGCCAAAATCACAGTCAGTGTCATAAAGACTTCCTTTAATTTTTCTTCAGCTAATATAACATTTTTTATTTAATCTTGCAGTGATGTAGCTTTTCCACTAAGAGGTGGAAAATTGAGACGGAAGGGAATATTTTCCCTTCCATCTGTTGGCTGTCTTCTCTCTCCCAATAGTGTCCAAGTTTCACTGAACAACTCCCTTTCTGCGTGGCCATTTCAGACTTCACGCCTTATCTTGAGCCAGTGATTGCTTTGATCTGGGCTCTTACAGTCTATAGTCAGAAGTAGGATGTCTCCTTTCAACATTGTTCCATTTCTTTACTTGTTAAGCCACATGCTTATGACGCATTTCATAACGAACTTCATTCCTTATGCCTACTTCTACAGGCAAGAAATCCCTCTGTGCCAGCTTCTGCTAGTGACATACTCCAGATGCCCAGCTCTATTTGGTAACATTTCTCTTTCATGGCACCAAATGCATCCCTTATTTCCTTTCAGCATTCCAGCAAGCCATGGTCAGTTGGGGCAGCCAGGCCTCTTCCAGAGACATTCCTCTCATTTGCTTTGCAGAGCTCTTTCCACTGTTGTGCTGGCAGCTGGGAGGAGGGGGGGAGGCGAGGGGGGTGTTGATTTTCTTAGCTCCATCCATTGCTTTCACTTCTGTTTGAAAGGTCTGATCTTTCCTACGCAGCTGTGGATTAATCATTTCTTGTTTAACCTGTTCTCCCTATAGTGGTTTAGCCCCAGAGTAGACAGACAAATCCCACTTGGGTTTGAGCCCTGTCTTTTCTGTAAAGAAAACATTACAGACATCACTATTTTGCACTGGGATTCCTGCCAGTTAGGTGCATTGACAGTAGGGATCAATTAATTGGAAGATGTTTTACTGAAGCTAAGAAAACACTTCCTGGGGAGAACCCAAAGTGTTAAGAGAAGACATCAAAAAGAAGGTTATCCTAAGGTCAGAAGCCTACTGCAGTTCAAGCTAAAAGTGATTCTTGCCTTGTCCACTGGAAGCATAGCCATTCTTGGAGCTCATGGTTGCTGCTGTTTGCAGCACTTTCTTCTGATGCTGAACTCAATGCTAGTAGACGGACACAACTCCATCCTGTAGCATTTGGGCATGCACTTTTCAATGATGGCTTGTCGCTGCATGATAAACACCATTAGCAGCCTTGCAAGCAGCCCTTTCCCAAAGGGGTGAAGCACAGGTCAAGGTCAAGGAAGGGTTTGTCGTCCCATCACCTTGTGGGAGGTTGTAGCCAGGTGGGGGTTGGTCTCTTCTCCCAGGCAACCAGTGACAGAACAAGAGAACAAAGTCTCAAGCTGCACCAGGGGAAGTTTAGGCTGGATGCTAGAAAAAAATTCTTCACACGAACAGTGATTGGCCATTGGAATAGGCTGCCCAGGGAGGTGGTGGAGTCACCATCCTTGGAAGTGTTTTAAAAAAGACTGTATGTGGTACTTAGTGCCATGGTTTTGCTGATTAGATGGTGTTAGGTTGGACTTGATGACCTCAAAGGTCTTTGCCAAGCTAGTTAATTCTGTGATTCTGTGGTGCAGCTCTGCTTCCAGGTCTCTATACCGTGCCACATGCATTTCACTCAGGTCTCCTGTGCTAATGCCAGGACTGTGTCATTATTTTCTAATGAGCATCCCTTTGCCAAAAAAAAATTATAAAATAATAAAATAAATCCCCAAATACCATGAAATTTCATTTGGGGCCATTTGTGGGCTTCTTTGTGACCTTTCCATCACAGAATGGTGGGAACTGGGAAGGGACCTCTGGAAATCATCTAGTCCAACCCTCCTGCTAAAGCAGGTTCACCTAGATCAGGTTGCACAGGATCATGTCCAGGTGGGTTTTGAGTATCTCCAGAGAAGGAGACTCCATAACTCTCTGGGCAGCTTGTTCCAGAGCTCTTGCACCTTCACAGGAAAATTTTTCCTCATGTTCAGATGGAAACTCCTCGGTTCCACTTTGTGCCTATTGCCCCTTGTTGCTGGGCACCACTGAGAAGAGTGTGGCTCCATCCTCTTGACCCCTGACCTTTAAATATTGGCAAGCATTGATAAAATCTCCTCTCAGTCTTCTCCAGGCTAACCAGCCCCAAGTCTCAGTCTTTCCTCATAAAGGAAGGCTCTGTAGAGGGATCTGGACAGACTGGATCAATGAGCCACAGTCAGTTTTATGAGGTTCAACAACGCCAGTGCCTGGTCCTGCACCTAGGTCACAACAACCCCATGTAATGCTACAGGTTTGGGACAGAGAAGATGGAAAGCAGCCTGTCAGAAAAGGACCTGGGGTTACTGATAGCCAGCTGAACATGAGCCAGCAGTGTGCTCAGATTGTCAAGGTAACCAACAACATCCAGGCTTGTATCAGAAATACTGTGGCCAGCAGGACTAAGAATATGATCAGTCCGCTGTACTCAGCACTGGTGAGGCTGTACCCTGAATATTGTGCTCAGTTTGGGGCCTCTCACTACAAGAAGGACATTGAATTGCTGGAGCATGTCCAGAGAAGGGCAGCAAAGCTGGTGAAGGGCCTGAAGTTGAGGAAGCTGGGGTTATTCAGTTTGGAGAAGAGGAGGCTGAGGGGAGATTGTAGTGCTCTCTGGAACTACCTGAAATGAGATTGTAATGAGGTGGGTGTTGGTCTCTTCTCTCAAGTATGAAGTGATGAGAGGACATTTGCTCCAGCAGAGGTTTAGATTAGATATTGGGAGAAATTAGAAATTTCTTTACTGAAAGAGCGGTCAGGCATTGGAATAGGTTGCCCAGGAAGGTGGTGGAGTCCCTGTCCCTGCTTCCATAGTCCTGTTCCCCCTCCCGCCACAGCCCCTGAAAGGCAACAATCAAATATTTAAAAAGTGTGCAGTCCATGGCACGTTGGGACATGGCTTAATGGCCATGACAGTGTTGGGTTGACGGTTGGACTTGATGATCTTAAGAGGTTTTTTCCCTACCAAAATGATTTCATGATTCTGTAAGACACATGCTCCAGTCATCCCATCATGGCCATGGATGTCTTGCCACACACTTGGTGTCTGGTTGGACAAGCCAGTGCTTTTATATGTGGTCAAGCTGCGGCAATAGTCTAAGGAAGGACCGAGGGGCACAGCCCCCCAGCACCCACAGCCCCCCAGCACCCACAGCCCCCCAGCTCCCTCAGCAGTGGGCTCGAGCAGGCTGCACGAGCACACGCCGCCTGCCAGCCTTCCCCCCATTTACGCATGCGCGGGCGAGTCCACCAGCGCCACCTTCCTGCCTTCCGCGCCACTGTAGCCAGCGCCCCGCCGCGCGGGCTCTCCCGGGGAAAGCGGCCGTCTGAAGAGAGGGGGAGCTCCTGTCCCTCCCTCCCTCCTCTCCTCTGGACTGAAGGCGCTCGGCTGTTCCGGTCCTTTCCGGCATCGCGGTTTTTCCCCGCCCCTCGCCACTTGCTTGGGCGCCGCAATCCCGGCGGCGCGGCGGGAGGTGGCGGAAGATGGCGACTGGGATTGGCGGGGAGGCGGTGGCAGCCGCGACGGCAGCAGCAGCGGTTATGCAAACGAGGCCGTCGGCAGTCAGCGCCAGAGCCGGTGTGGATCGCGGCTGAGCTGGGAGGTGGCTGGGGCTGCGCCACCACCGCCCTCCCCGACGCCGGACCCTCCTCTTCACCCTCCCTCCTTCGCCGCCTCTCGCCTTCCCTGCCTGCCCCGGCCCTCCGCCCTCGCCCCGGCCCGGCATGGACGTTGGCGCTCCGCCGTGTCGCTGTGAGCGGCGCTGCGAGGCCGCGAGCCGCCGCTGCCGCTGAGCGGGTCCGCCCGCCGCAAGCGGGAAGGGAAAAGATGTCGGACACCAAGGTGAAAGTTGCCGTCAGGGTCCGGCCGATGAACAGGAGAGGTAAACGGCAGGCGGTGCTGGGGAAGGCGGCTGCGGGGGGATCTGGGGTCGTGGAGGCACGGCGGCTGGGGGTGTGTGTGGGGAGGGGGGAAGCACCAGGGCGCGTCTGGGGCGGATGCGGTGGGTGCGGCGACCCCCCGCGGACCCGGCTTGTCCCCCGGGCTGGCGGGAGGATGAACCCCCTCCCGCGTACATCGCCGCCGCCTGCCCCATGCGCCCTGCAGCGTGCCCCTGCCGATGGGGAGCCGGCGGTGGGCGAGCTGCCCCGGCGTGCCGGGGGAAAGGGGGATGCTCTCGCCATGGGTACAGCCCCCGCTGTGTCGCCTTGCAGAGCTGGACCTGAATACCAAGTGCATCGTGGAGATGGAAGGGAACCAGACTGTGCTTCACCCTCCGCCTTCCAACACCAAGCAGGGAGAAAGGTAAAAATCCAAGTATCCGTGCCCCAAGTGAAAAACGCAGCGCCGGTTCCTCAGTCTCCGCAGACGCTTTGTTAGGGGTGCGGCGCGGTCCCGAAGTTCTTGCTCGGTGCCTCTCAAAGGGCTGCGGAGCGGGGGGGAGCGGGCCTATGGAAGCGGGTGAGAGCCAGCGCCAGCCGGGGATGGCTGTGTTGGGCCGGCATCCCTGGGAAGTAAAAGCTGGACCTCCCTCTCCCGCTTCCTGAGCGGAGTCGGAGGTACCCAGATTGGGATGTGGAGACAGGCGATCCGTATTGGCCTTCTATGTTTAAAAGGTAATTCTTGATTAACTGCTCAAAAAAGAAGCTGTTGATTAGGTATGAACTTAATTGACTATAGGTACTGTTTTCATGATTATTTTTTTTTCTTGAGTGTTGGCTGCTGATAACTTGAGGTAACTTGTGGGGGGGACAAGAAGCAGACTATGAATTTTGTGCTAGTGAGTTTTTTGTTTAAGTTCGTTTAGTAGGTTTTAACGTATTAGCATTTGAAAAGGCAGTAGTTGCTAGATCCTTTATTAATTCGGTGTTGTTCTGTGAAGTAGCCTATGAGAATATGCTAAAATAATTTTGAAATCTGGCATTTAGTTGTGATGCCCCAGTAAAAGAATACCCTTGGAAATAATCCAAAATACCAATGCACTAGACTGTAAAAATAGATCAGAACAGGAAAAGATTTCTTGCCTTTGAGGGAATATGGGGAAAGACAAAGAGGTGTGAGGGGAATAGATATGCTGTATGCTTATCTCCTCAGTTACCTGTTGACTGCTCAACTTAAGTTGATCTGTTAAATGTATTTAATGCCAAGGAATGTGAAATCATTTAGGTGGTTATAGAGGTTTTTAATCTGAATATGTTCCTACTACTCAAGGTTCTATTAAAAATGTTTTTTGACAAGTTCATAGCAGCTTTGGGGAAACTGTAACATGAGAATATGAGGCTTTTTCAAAGGCTTATGTCACACTTTTATATTTTTCTGTCAGAAAAGGTTGAGATCTTTTCTGTGTTCATCTGAGATGTGAAGGTGCTTCTGTCAGTAATCCACATACTGAAATATAGCTGTACTCGCACCAGTTTTAACTTTAATCCAGCTTGCATTGTCTTCAGAACCATTGTTGTGGCTATTGTGCTGGCTTGGGTCTTGAAAAGATCTGTGCTTGTTTCCTGCCCTTTTTGCAGATCTGTGTGTGATCTTATACAAGTCCTGGTGCCTCTGTGGGTCTTTGCATCCTGTCTGTAAAATGTAAATCCTAGGGGTTTTTTTTAGGCAAAAGTATGGAGGATTTTCCTTGTGTTTATCGAAGTGTATGTATGGCCTCCACCACAACACTGCTGTAATAAAACCAGCATAAACTCTTTAAGTGGATTTGACAGCTATAAAACATGAAATACAGGCAGAGTTTACAAAGCAAGAACAAAACTACGATTAGAAAATAATTATTGAAATAGACTAAAGAGTCTAAGGGACAGAATGGTTTAATAAAAAACCCTGTAACCTGTGATTTTCCTTGTGCACGTTGACCTGCAGGTATTCAGTGAGGCTGTGCAGTCACTGTCTTTTGAAAGCCTGGGTGGCTTGTATTTATCTGGCTTCGATACTTGTAATTATAGATGTGTGTATACAAAGTCTTACTGGATTGTAACTGGCTTCTGGTTCTACCTGAAGAGAGTTACTGGTAAGCTGTGATGCTTGTGTAAAACCTCGTCCTGTTTGCAGCCAGTGTGGGACTGGAATTTGGCTGGTTGTTACATGTGTAACTTGGGTGTTTGCAACAGTTGCCTGATGTGTTACTGGCAATCACAGAAATACTGATCAAAACTGACTTAGACTAGTGCAAACATACAGTTTGGGTGCCTTCTTACTGGCGGCTGTTGTGTGTAACCTGTCGGATGCCGCACGCTTTCATCGCTGCTAAAGTGTCAATTTCTGGTTTATCTTAACTAAAAGGAAAAAAAAAAAGTTTTTCGTGATGAAAAATGAATTCTGTTCCATGTGTACACACCATGAAATGCCTGTATAAACTGGCTCTGAATTGCTGAGTAGTTGCTGCTTGTACTTGGATTGATGCCTTGGCAGGGTTAGAGATGTCAAACGGATTTTTGGTTTTCTTTGTGCAGCTTGCTTTTATATAGCTCAACTGGATTTTTCTTTCACGGCAGCTATGTCATTGCAAAAATGATTTCGCTTGTTAGGGTGATTAATTGCTCTTTCTTTGCTATATGCATTATTTCAATATTCTGCTTAGTTTTACCTTTCTCCTTTCATATTTTATCTTTTTATATGGAAATTTCCCTTTTCTGAATGAATGTGAGTACAAGTTTGTACTAGACTATGGAATAAGTGGCCTTGTAAAGCAAATTTGGTTTCCAGGGCTGCTTTTCTTAATTCAACTGCAGCCAAGAGACTATAGGGTGTGGGGAGTAGAATTCAGAACAAGCTCTTTATTTGCTTTGTTCTTGCAGTTATAATTTTAAAAGTCCTGACAGAATTTTCTGAAGTAAAATCAGGTTAACTCTTTAATAATTATAACATTATAAAATTTGCTCTTGGAAGAATATCCAAGGTTAGAAAAATCAGTTTACTGGCTCTGCCTATTCTGTAAGAAGTTCTTGAATTAAATTGAAGTTCAGATACATGCTGTTAATCACTTCCTAGGTTTTATTAAGGATAGTTTGGAAAGATTTTAGGTGGGCAAGTAATGCTAGTTTTACAAGTGGTGAAAGAAGCCTAAAATCGCAGACAGTGCTGTCGTTTGTCCAACTTTCACTATTGTATTAGAGGTAAAGCAGTACGTTATAACCATAAATTAGAACAGGGTTCTGACTGCTAAACCACAGAGCATCTGTACCTTAACAAACACAGCAGCAAATGAGCAGTTGTTGTTAAATACAAGTGTTCTGTCTTTTAATAAGCAGCAGGCCTGCTGTTCCCCACAGACACACAACTTATAGTGTTCTAAACAAAGCAAGTAGGAAAACCAGAACTTAATAAAACTGAACACTCCCAAGTCTGAAAGGCACAGGGAAATCTTTATCGACTGAAATAGTAGGAGGCAGAGTTCAGAAAGGAATGGTTTTCATTAGCTGCTATCAGGTATAATCTCCAGTGCTGGCAAACTTCTTAGAAGGTGGTTGTTGGACTTCATACTTTAACTCTTGTTTTACCATTAATAGTACCATTAGTTTTCTTCATATCTAAGCATGCTTGTATGGTGTTTTCGTTACCTCTGCTGTCTCTCATCCATTTCTTCCCTTGAACCACTATGCATTTCCCTTTCTGCCCCTGAAGAACACCTTGTCTTTCTGGGAACCCTCTTGTTTTGTTCTGTCTTCACCTGGGAATATGAATGTCCTTTTTTAAAGTACCATCTTCCTGGAAAGAAAGAATTGGTTTAAGTTCAGTCTTTTAGAAATGGGCATTATCTTTCAAAGCCAATTTTACATACCCTGCTGTCATGCTAGAGATGTTTGTATTTGGTTGCTGGCAATAAGGTGCTGCATTAAAACATGACAATGATGTGATTAGAGTTAGTGTTACAATCTTTAAAAATACCTGAGTATTTTTTTTTTTTTTACAATGGAAATTTTACCCCTCTATATTTATGACAAATTTGACTTTACATTAGGGATGTTATTTTTTTGTGGGAAATATTAGGTTTTTCTGGATTCCTCCTCTGCTTTCGAGGGCTAAAATATGCTCTTCTCCACCCTTTCCTTTCAGCTACAATTTAACACATAGAATCTGAAATGTTTTATTGTAGTTCCCTGACAACAGTTCTTTGCTACGTGATTTTTCCTTTAGTAAGCAAAATATTTGTCTTGTAAGAAGTAAACAAGGAACTGTGGAGACACTAGAACTGAAATACCATTTCAACTGTAGTTCTGACAGAAACAAAAAATGATCTCTTGGGCAATTTATTCCATTAGAGTACACTAGCCTTTTGCAAACTTTGCCTTACTAAAAACCTCAGGGCAGAAAATAGGAAACAAATCATCAGACTGTAGAGCTGAACGTAAAATTACCACTTTTCCTTGAAAGTATCTTAGTTGCCTGGCCTAACTCTTATTAAAACAAAAAAAATCAGAACTTTCTCATGTCTTCCATCCTCATTTTAATAACAGACAAGTAGCATCAAGGCCTAATTCTACTTAGGCAAAGCTTCTCTTACAGCTCTAAAGGATTCCAGGATTCCATAGATTTAAGCTCTCAAATAAAATAAATATCTAGAAACAGATGTGTGTGTGTTTGTAGGTCATGATACTTTCATGAAGCACAGATTTCACTCCTAGGTACCTTCTCCCAAAACTTGTGTTTCCAGAACACTTGCTCCCCCTACCTCGGAGAAAACATGTCCTTCATGTGATGGTTGTGCCACTATGTCTTTTTTCATACACTGGTTTGAGTAGCATCAGAAATGAGAGAAAGGCACTGCTGTAGGGAGAGGATTTGTGTTTCTGATAATGGTCACTTTGTCAAACTGAAACTTGTGGAAGCTGAAGTAGGACAGCTGCTGGTTGTTTCCATGTTTGAAGGAATGATCCACAAGGTCATGTCTTTGATGTGTATACTTCAAATTATCACCTGAGATAGATCATAAAACAATAGCAGCAGCAACTTTTATCTTTATGTGGAGGAAATTGTAAAACTAATCTGACTTTGACCTCTTCTGTTAACTTTCCTGATAGATGTCAGTGTTCAGGATGGGAACTGTTAGCTTTGAACCTTTGCAGGAGAGTTGTATTTGAGTTGTGAAGAGAGTGGCTTGGAAGATTGAATTTTGGGAGCTACTGTTGCATTGCTTTAATTCATTCATGCCTCAGGTGGACACTAGACGCAGTTCCTTGAAATCGCTGTTCTTAAATTCCATGTCATTGGAAACAAAATAAAACACAAACCTGTTATTCAAAATACTGTATGGCATGACTCTTGGTTCTTCCTAAGGTGGCCTGAACTGCAAGTAAATATAAACTCCATTATTGAATCATAAGATCTAGACAGCTGTTAGGGCATTGTACTTGGGTCTTTAAAATGGCATTGCTGGAGGAAACTGTCTGAGCTTGTGAGGATTGTGGCTAGGCAGCTAGTTGTACTTAGCTGGCAGTATTTCAGAACAAAAATAAAGTGTTTAAAGAGAAGGAAAACTGTGCTTGGTATGACCATGTTTAGGCAGTCATTGCTTTGTAGTCATTCTCTGCTGTTGGACCACTGTTACATTCAAGTAAGAACACAGTAAAATGAGGTTCAGTTGTGAACCTGTCTAATTTTCCTGTTCTGTGATGTTGAAATGCCTACATTGTGCAACATGCATACATTTGCTAAAAGATGAGGCAGCCTTTAGATATGCTTTACTTCTGTGTTTAAAAGGGGCAGGTACACATGAGCTTGCTTATTGCTGCAGCCAGAGGTGGTTTTTGAGCTCCACATTCCTAATCAAGGTACCTTGAATGTGCTATTTATTAAAATTCAGTACTAATTTACAAGATTTGCAGCTTTTAAAAAAAATATTTCTTTTTAATCCTTTTCTTTGGGGACATCAGGACTAAAGGAAAAGTTTATTTTCACCTTCTTCATCACTAGCATAAATATTAGGGAGCTTTCTTGTTTTGAAAACAAGATTATATTTGCTCTGTTGTGCATCCAGTAGGTTTATTAAGTGTGCATATGGTGAGATTTCAGACCTCTAATTGGATTCACTGCAATTTAATAGTAGAAAAAAATTAAAGTTGATAGATACTTGTGAACATATTGTAGTGACCCATGTGTGGGCTAGATTCACAATCCCTGAGGAAGTGCTGACATCCCTATTCCGCAGAACCTGAGCTCAGAGAGAAGCAGTGCACACCAGCTGCCCTTCTGTGCAGGTCTGTGTACCGCGCAGAGCTGGGCTGCAGTGCTTAGCATAAGGTTCTGTGGACAAAGGAGATCCCTTCCTGGTCTCAGGCCTGTGGTGCAGCATGCACAGGCAGACATCTGTTGTTGCAGGAGTCAGCATGGTGGCACTTCAAGTAATAAGATTAGAGCTAAATCTTCAAATGGACAAAAGTTCTTGTTGCTATTGTGTTTGAGACATTATCAGGTTTGAACTCCTTTGTTCCTCTACAGTTGGGTGTCAATAGAGTAGCAGCAGTGGTAGCTGCCTCTGATTGTATTGCTGGTGTCTTTTGCATGGACAGACTGTCCTTACTGGTTGGTAAGCAGTGCAATGTCTTTGCTTATTTGGCCTGCCCTGGGCACGGTTTGAATCTATTAATGGAAACAGTTACTGCCTACCACGGCGAAATGCCAGCTGCTGCAGCAGTGCCGTGCAGATGCTGTTGCTTAACTGAATAGCTCTGTTACTTGTATTTTGTGAAGATGTCTGTTACTGACAGCAGTGTGGAGGGCCTTAAAGGATGTGTGAAAGTGTTGGCTGGAGACACTGAATTTTGTGTCTTCAGTAAGTGTCGCCTAAAAAGAGAAGGCCCTGCTGTGCAATGATGTGCACCGCAGGGCCCATCTCTCAAGTTAACTTGTGACCCAAAGCACCAAGTACAACAGTCATGCTGTTGCCTGGAAATAAGGTTGCTGTGTGTCTTCTTAAAAAAGACAAAGAAAGGATATAAGCTTGTTCAGTCAGTATATAGCTTTGTATATTGGTATGAGATTGGTCATCAGAGTTTGAGGTCTGTTGGGGCTTGATTTGATTGGGTCTTTACAGTCCTTCTATGACGGGTTATGGGTGTTCTCTGTTGGCCAAAGGAGGAGCTTGGTAAGTTAAGCAGATTGAAAACTTGCTTTGTGAAGGCCAATTAGAAAAATGCGTTGCTGACAGGAGTTAAAAATCATTAACATGAGCTCAAGATACTCATGTGGGTGAAGAGTAAGAGTTTCACAATCTCTTTTCAATGCCATGGAAAGGTGTCCCTTTAGGCCATGTCCCTGTTGGTGGAGAGGAGGGCATTAATGGCTTTCTGATACCCTTGTGGTTGGTTAATGCTAATTAACCTCTGCAGTCCTGGTCTTTATTTTTGGTAGTTGCCTTTTAATCTGAAAATAATAACGTAAACCTGCCAACCTTCAATCATCAAAACATCTAATGGAATTTGTAACTGTATCTTGAACTAATACATTCCCTGGTTACCACCTGCAACCTTTATTTGACATTTTTTTACAGCCTAAATAGACACATCCTCAAGCTTGTATGTGCTTACCAAATCCCATTATCCAAGGAAGGTGTAGGTGTAAGTTAGTGGCTTGTAAGGTGTAGCTTTTTCACTCCAAAGCTAAATCTAAATGTTCTCTCATTTCACATGTTTCTGTATGGTAACAGCTCCTGTTGAAGTTCCTAATGATTTCTTGTCCTGTAGTAACTTACTTGCTATTTAAGTGTTGTAAGCCAGGACAAAGCTTTATCACACCTCACCTCTTGACAGATTAGGCCATGAATATTTGTTGGTGCTTACTAATGGTACAGTACTATTCAGTATGATATTTTGAGGTATATCAGTCAGCACAGTGGTAGCAAGGTGTCTGAAACATTGCGATGTGCTTGTGTTGGTTGATGCCATGGTGCTGAAGTCTGAGGCAAAGAGGTTCATTGTGCACTAGCAACAGGGTCTGTTTTCTTGGTGCTAGCCCCCACCAAGCCTGTGCTGCTGGATCGTCATGTTTAGCAACAGCATAGATAGGAGGCCAGTACTGTCTTACTTTGAGATTCATGGTGTCACAGCATCTCCTTTTGCAGTGGATGTATATTCCAAGAATTTTAAGCATTTCATGAACATGAATCAAAGCAGCTGCTGTGGCATGCTTATTTCTGCATATACTTGAGAAGGTGCTGTTCAATGTGTTTAAAAACTATTAGGATGCATTCTGAACTGTAGATGTTCTCGAAAGAAATGAAACATTTTCCTTTAAAAACAGGTTGCTGGAAATGTCAACACTTAATCTTTTCTGTCAGTTTTTTGTTAGAGAATATTTAAGGACTGTAAATAAAATGGAAAGAAGTTTGTGATAGCTCAATAAAAAGGATTTCTTAGCTTATTCCACAAGCTCTTTTGAAACTTAAATGTAAATCCCCAATCTCAGTGTACAAAAGTTTCCAGGTGAAAGTAAGTTTTCTTCTGGTGTAAGGCTTCAGAATTCTGAATCTGTCTCTTGAGTTACTGGGATAGTTGTTCTATCATTAAATACAAATATGTGGAGCTGTCTGTTTTGCTTGACACTTGTATGATGCAAGGAGTAACAGATGTGAGATAAGAAACTACAGGATTTGATACTTTTTCCCATGTGGTTTCCTCTTTTTGTCTTTTCTGATTAAAATCATGAGCAGTGTGGCTGAAAAGGCCTTTCACAATTTTTGTTCTTTCAGACTTGGTAGGAAAAGAATTGGGTGAGGTAGGAATGGGTTTGTCCAGTGACTGGCACTGTCTGCAATGTAATTTTTAATACTTCAGTTATTATTTTTGTTGACTATTTAATTGGGATTCAATTTTACTTTGATTCAAAAGCCAAGGCTTGTTTTACAGTAGATGAGCTTTTGCTAAAGATAAGTCAACAGAACATTCCAGTGGAGACACAGAGCTGGCTTCAGTTTTCTACTGGCAAAGCTACTTTACGGACCTGAATGAGCAGCATCGTGGTCTGCTTTGGAAACTTTCTTCGTCAGCATCTGTCAGTGTGAGTTTTTAATGTATGCAATATGATGTAAGTCAGCAGTGCTCTGGACATGTTTTGGCTCAGCAGTGCCACCTCCTTGAATGATGCAAGTCCTCAGTATTTTGATGTTTTTTGGTATTTTTTCCTTCTTGTCATACCATGTTGTCATTCCCTATTTTGAGAAGTTTCTAAATTTGATTTAGATTTCAGAAGTGGTTTTGGAGAGTTTTATTTAATGAAATGAGGCCAACATAGAAATTGGCCATTTGGTAAAATAAGCAAATGTTCCTATATTTACTGTGTACATCTGAAACTGTTAATATTTTTGTATCATCTGAATGCTCAGATGAGTTTGGGTATGTATTTCTAAAGTTAACTTTGAAGTTATGTTGGGGAGTAAGAGCAGAAACTGTGTGCAATCCTCCTGCAATTTGCTGTTGTACTGTATTGGGATGAAAAGGTTGCTCTGAAGGTTTTGTTGAAGTGGACTGTGGACCATCATCCCACCACTTCGGTTTTGCTGTGTCACCACAGCCAATATGCTGTTTTGAAATCAACTGCCTGGAAATAATTAGGTATTTTCAATAGTGCCTATTAAATCTTTAAAAACAATGAAAAATTGGAATAGTTTTCATTATTCTTCTGGTGTAAATGTAATCCTTGTACCTGCATTCTTGATTGGAGTGCCCTTGAGAAATGCTGCCTCAGTGTCTGCGGAGAAACTGACACACAAGGAAATGCAAAAGGTGGCTTGTTAATGGATTTGCTGCTGATGTGGTAAAACATAGGGAAAGGATACTTGGGAACCAGATCTGGAAGGATAATGAAAGGCAAAAGAGAGATACAGAAATGGATGACCAGCAGCATGATGAAACTCCTCAAAGTATATTTTGGAGGAAAGCAAATTAGACAAGCAACAAACCCCAACAGCTTTTCTGTATCCTCATGAAAATGTGTATGAGGAACTGGCATTCTCTGGGATGGTACTATGTCTTCATGTGTGTTCTGATTGAGATCCAAGTTGAAAACAAAAAGGAAGATCCATTCTTGTAAACAGGCCATGGAACACTGGACAACTTGCTGTGGAGTCGCCTTGTCAAGAGCTTCCAAGTTCTTACAATGTTTATTTTTTGAGGTGTTTATAACATAGTTGAGTTTATGTCATGTTATTAATTTTCAATGCATCATTGTAAATCATATCTTAACACTGGATTTTTACTTTTTGTTACATTAAATGTCATGTTTGAGAATCTATGTACATTGGCTGTAAAATAATCTAATTGGAAACACTTGTGTCTCCATAAAAAGGATTATAAAAACACATTTGAAAATGCAGTTTCAATTGTCCTCCTATGGTCTCTTTCAGTGGAACAGCATCTTGAGTTGTTGTAATAAATTCACTAGAAGATCTGTCCCTCTCAGCATCCCAATTCCATAGTTGGATTCCCTCTTGGTGTCAGAAGTGCTGCATAATACAGGAGGGGGATGTTTGACTTCTCTGTGGTGAGAGTTAAAAGTTGACTCTTACCGGTTCTGTTTTCAGATGCTCAATAGGGCTTGGTGGGTAAGTACTGAACCCAGACAGACATCAGTTTAATCTCTCCTTTCTTGTTTAATTGCTCTTTGGGGCAGATTGCATCCTCTCCAGTAGTTTTTGAAGTTTCAGATTTGCAGATGTGAATCTTTCAGTGGGAGACTTCCTTTCAGAAATACTAATGATGTGCAAGCTTTGTGCTTTTGGTGTAACCTATCCTTACTGAAATCTACACCCATAGATAGAAGGTTTGTATATGCTTCAAGGAATGGGGTGCACCTTTATTTGAAATTTCATAGTGGCATCTTGCAGCTTTATGCTAGTTTAAGCTGAGAAATGCAGATCCACAGTGCTGGACGGGCTGAATGCCCTTAGATTTTTGCAATCCTTGTGTGTTTTCTGAGTTATGGCTCTTCTGGAGCATGGTCTGACCATGCTGGCTACTATTTAAGAATTGCTTAGGTAAATGAGGAAGAAATTCATGCCTCCTGTGCAAGATGGATCAATAGACTTTGAAAATACTCTTTCACTCACATGACCAAGGTGTAAAATGTTTTTTTATGGAAGCCTTTCCAAGTCAACTAAACTGTAATCTGTCATCTTTTGTCAAGGAGGGTGTTGTAGGCTCCCTTACGGAGGATCTTGCAATTGAAATGTTTAAATGCTTATGTTTTTCTTAACATACCTGGGTCTTCACTATAATTCAGAAAAGAGAGGCTATCGAGTCCCTTAAGTCTTCAGTTATGGACTTTGAAATGAGGTATTATGCAGTGGCATAGCAGAACTGAATTTTGAGGGAGGAATTTTTTATCATCAGTCTATATAAATGGCAGAAAACAGAAACATTCATGATGATGTTCTGTCTCAGTCCAGAAGTTAGGAAAGAGACGTGGTCCTTTTAAAACATGCCCTTGTGTGAAATCAAGGCACAAATGAGGCCAAATATCCAAGTGAGGCTATTTAATAAAGAATAAAGTAAATGAAACAGAGAAAGGGAGAAAAGGAAGAGAGAGCAGAAGGGAAAATGGAGAAAGAGAGAGCAGGAGAGAAGTTACCACCTCAAGGCACTTTTCTGCCTTTGGTCAGAAGGAGGTGGGGAGATGTCCCAGGATCTGAGTCCTTTCTGGCTTGTGATGTCTTCAGCTGGAGGAGGTGCAGGGTCAAAGAATCCTGGTGAGTTCCAGCATGTAGTGTGGTCTGTGGTGCAGTTATGTCAGAGAGGAAAATCTGAATTAGCTCATTTTCTTTTTTTCAAGACACATGGAGGAGTGACAAGGTTCTGACTGATTGGTAGCTGTAATGAGCATGTGTCAAGTGTGCTCAAGGCTAATTTGATGAGATCAGGACACTTGCATGTGTTTTTTGTACTTGAATGATCATTATAAAAGTATTTCTACTTGGCAACAAAAGGAGAAGGCAAGTTACAGATTCTCTACAGAACTTTAAATGGAAGGAGCAACAGGTACTACATGGTTCTTGTTTTTCTCTTAAAGATCTAAATTGAGTTAATTCAGGATTCTTTTAGAAATCATGGTACTTCTTTCTGCTCATGCTCTTACTTTCACGTGTGAATTTGCAGATGTAGTAGAGTGAGCGATACCGTGACGTGTCTTTTAGCCATGTTTTGAGTAGCATTGCTGAGAATTGAGTGCTGCTGCTTTTATTGAAAGTACTAGTGGTGATGGTTGTGGTGGGTTGAAGGGCTGATCCTTCCACCACAGGCAAAAAATGAGACTCAGACAAACGGACTGCAAAAGTGGTGGAAAGTTTAAATGGAAAAGCAGTGAAAATTTTTACAGAGAACCACAAGCACAGTGACAAAAGAGAGATCCCAAAGCATCCCATCCCCACCTGAGGCTACACCCAAAACCCCCAGGGCTCTTTCTTCCCCCCTCTCCTCCACTGTTAGGCTAATCTCAGCTGGCCAGATCTGAGATTGCCCTTCCCCCCGGCCTTGGGCCTAGCCAGGCCCAAGAGGCTGTGAGATAGTTCCCCCCATTACCAGATAGCAATGAGGGAAGAAAGAGGAAGTGCAGGACCCCACTGATGGTTTTATAAGGGAGCAGGTCATTATAGGATGAAATTCGTAGCTTCCCATGTCCACCCACTGGGTTGGACCCTTGGGACACCACAGGCATGGCTTGTGTGGTGGCATCGGGGGGGGGCACCCAGCCTGAACCACCACAATGGTCAACGTGGGAAAGCTATGCTGAAAAATTTGTCATAAACTTTAAAAAAAAAAATTAATTTAATTCTGTTAGACAAACTCACATTTTGCTTGCAGAATTGTTGTCCTTTCACATTCTTACCCTAATGTTACCTACCAAAACCTGCTGATCTCTGTAGTATTTTCCTTTTCTGATCACTGCTAAATGTACTGCTCATCAGAGTACAAAACATGTGTACCCTTTCATATGACTTTTCATGGTGTTTCAGACTGACCTACTTGCTCTGAGTCTTTCTTTCTTTATGACTTCTGAAGATTTTTGTCAACTTTTCAAGAGACCTCATGTTATTCTTTATTTCTTCTACCTTGTTTTGTGTAAGTATTCACTGTGCAGGCAGATCTCTGGGTAGATCACTCAGGCTGTGGGTTATTTATAGCAGAGATAATTAGCTGAGTTGCAGCCTCTGAAACAGAAGAATTGCAGCTTGATGTCTTGGAAGTTTAGCTGCTAAGCTTTGTGGAGCTTCTCCTCCTCCTGTGGAGATACAGATCAGAAGGTTCAATGTTGGACTCCCACAGCCTGGTTGCACATTAGTGCAAATACTGGGTGTGTAGCAAGGCTTTGTTACCCTGTGCTGTTCATGCTTGTCATGGGTTGAGTTGAATCTGCTGATGATACTCAATACCATGCTGCTGTCATGCCAGCTTCAAAGTGAAAGTGCTGGCTGGAGCAAAGTATCATGGGGGCTTTAAGTTCAGATTGTAACATTTGAGGCTGCCTGTTGCAGTTGCTGCTTCCATTTTCTGGGTTTTGAGATGTTGGGCTTTTCCACTGGGGTGGCTGTGGCCTGGAAGAAAGGGACTTTGGGGGTGCTTGTGGATGAGAAGCTCAACATGAGCCACCAGTGGGCATTTGCAGCCCAGGAAGCCAATCACATCCTGGGCTGCATCAAGAGAAGCATAGCCAGCCAGTCGAGGGAGGTAATTCTCCCCTCTACTCTGCTCTGGTGAGACCCCACCTGAGTACTACACCTTCTCTATTTTTACACCTTATCTTGTCTCTTTGCCACTCTTTTGCTTTGTTTTGTGCTTGAGCTAATAAAAGCATGGATGGAGTCAGTGTCTGCTTTTTGTCTGCACAACAAACCTGCACTGTGGATAAAATTCTCATAGGTAATGGTAGTGGCAAGATATTTCAAACAGCTTCTATCTTTCAGTGTAATAATATAGTAGTGTTCCACTCTGTAAAGAAATGGTCATGAAATGAATTGTCAATATAAACCTGGCCCTGCACCCTGTAATTACAGCACACAAAAAACCCCCAAATAAATAAATTTTGAAGGGATAATACTGTTGGGTGCCAGCCAAGGAAGGGAAAAAAGGTTCAGGCAGGACTTAAATGAGAATGAATAGGTTTTCAAGAAAGTATTTTAAAGAGCTGATAATCATTGAAGTGTAGGTAGACTTCAGGCTGTTAGAGTAATATTCCATTAAGGATACCACATGTTGTTTGAGCACTTATTTTAAATGCATAAAGTTATCTGGAGAGAAATAATTTCTGAAAACGGCTGTTTTCTGACAGTCATACACTGTGCAGGCTGCTCAGCAGAGTTCACTGTGTCTCTGCTTGTGTATTTTGCAAAGATTCCTGTGTAATAATGCCTGTGATCAATGAATTGTAAGAGTTGCCTAGCGTAGGAAGTCATTTTGGAAAGGTGATTATGATGACTGGCAATCTTTGACTAAACTGTCTCAAGAATTCGGTAGCAAAGTTGCCGAGTTTGTCAGCCTGGCCATTAAATTACAGTAAGTTCTGAAAAGAAGCAAATACAACTTTTTATTAATAATTATAGCTCTCTGCATTTCAGAGGCTAGATTCTTAATCTCTTTTTATTGCCTGTTGTCAGCTGATTGTGTCTGTATTGTCCATCACTGTGCTTCTTGGAGCTTGACACATGTTGTGCTGCCAACCTTTCCCATAGCAGCTTTGTTTTTTGAGAATGGTCATTTTGCTAACAAGTCAGCATCTCACTGTGAATTCACTGAGCAAGTTCTGTGGAAGGAGAAGTTGTTGATCTAGGGGATACAGTTTTTAGGGCAACCAGCACCAGAACAAGAGGACACAGTCTCAGGCTGTGCCAGGGGAGGTTTAGGCTGGAGGTTAGGAGAACGTTTTACACAGAGTGATTGCCCATTGGAATGGGCTGCCCAAGGAGGTGGTGGAGTCGCCATCATTGGAGGTGTTCAGGAGACTTGATAGGGTGCTTGGTTGCATGGTTTAGTTGATTAGGTGGTGTTGGATGATAGGTTGGACATGATGATCTTGAAGGTCTCTTCCAACCTGGTCTGGTCCACTCCATTCCATTCCATTCCATTCCATTCCATTCCATTCCATTCCATTCCATTCCATTCCATTCCATTCCATTCCATTCCATTCCATTCCATTCCATTCCACTAATCTGCTAGGTGCCTGTTTCAATCCTGTTAGTGTGCTTTTATGCAGAGCAATACATGGAAAAATTTGATCAGATGCTTGAAGCATGTGAAAGGAGTTACAGAAGTAGTTGGTCTGGGCATGCTTGTATGAAATGCTGGGGTTTTGGGGAATGGGACAGCCCTGAGTTGAAAGTTAGAAAGTTTTTTTAATGCTTCCTTTAAAGTTATATTTTAAACTGCTTTTTGTATCAAAGGCTTCAAAAATGTTTATAGGTCAAAAGCCAAAAAGAAGAATGTAAAGGTTTTTGTAAGTAAATGTGGTTGGTGTTAGGTTTTTTCTTTCTTTCTTTCTTTTTTTTAAATATTTGATGTTTTTGAAGTAGAGACATCAAACAGCTCATATTTTCTGTCCCTTTTTAGAAGTGCCTTTTCTCAGCACTCAGTTCACTGGTGCACTCAAAGGCAGATGAAGAATTACCAGTTCTGAGTGTCGTCTTACTGCCAGAAGGATATTTTTCATCATGTTCCCCATTTCCTTGAACAAAGTGTTCCAGCTGTCTTTATTCAGCAAAGATGCCATCATTTGCAAGTAATTAATAAGGCAAATCAGATTATGATCTGTGGGTTTTAATTTTGAGAGGTAAGATTATTAAAATGTAGTTTAATAACCTAATGCTCTAATTGTAGTCTAATAATTTGGCCTATGGAAGATCTGATCTGAAGTTCTCTTTCCGAAGAAGGAAATAATTTTGTGGATGCTTATTCATGTTGAACGTTAAGAGTTCAGAAGATCAAGATACAAATAAGTGCAGAAATTCAAGTAAAAATGTGTTCAAAATTGTCCTAATTGGTTACTACTTAAACACTGGAATATCTTTCATATAATCTTGAAGTATGGAATGCAGTAGTTTGAAGGGCTTAACATAATTTGTCAAAGTGCCAACGAAATGATGATCCTTCCACCATGTTGCTCCTCCAAATGCATTACATGAGTGTAAGGGAGAACATAGCCCATCTACTTAATTGTTTTCCAGTAACCTGCAGTGGTAGAATACTGTATTCTCTTGAGTAAATTCAGTTCACAGATTGTTTCAGGAGACTTCTCTGGTAGGCACACATCAACTATCCAATAAAGTTTTTTTCCCTGCTTCTCTTCTTAACTGGAGCACGTTAATGATAATGGTTTTTAGCGAATAGATGCAGCTAATCTTAATTATATGGCTCTGGCTTATTAATTTGCACATGACTGGAAAGAAGCCTGAGCCTCCAAGCTTTTTTGTGCATCATTGCTAAACTTAAAAATCTAAAGCTGCCCAGAGGAGCAAGTATCAAAAAAGGAAAAGGAGAAACAGTCAAAAGTAACAGTTTTGAGTAAGTGATGTGAGCTGTCTTAAATGTCTGTGGGCCAGGCAAAACATTGCCATCTTGGAATTGCTGTTTTCATCTGCTATGGCTCAGTTGATATTTGGTAACTTTATTATGTCTGAGCTTATTCAAAGTATTGAGAAGCAGATAAATAATGTCTGTTTACAATCATTATTATACAACATAAATTATGCAGAGATCATATCTGAAGGAAATACTCCTCGAAGGCAATTTGTGCAATGATTGCTAGGTTTGCGTAGTGTTAAATCTTTAAAATGTGTTTAAAAGGAAGTCTTATTCCTCCTCAGTCATTTCTATTGACTGGTTTTGGATGTCTGTCATTAATGCAGGTTCCTATTTTAATAAGATATTCATGAGGGCTCCCCAAGTCATGATACAGTGTTCTAATACTTGTACTGGATTTCTCCTTTGCTAAAATTCTGACTTTTCCCTTTCATTGACTGATTGCATTTTGTCTTGCTGTTTCATAAAAATCTGTTCTAGCTGATACAGTGACTTCAGATCAAAGCTTTTCTCATCCTTTCTTAGAGCTGCTTAGGTTATTGTATTTGGGAATGTGGTCATTTAACCTGAGCATTGAGAAACCTGTGAATGAAAGCTGGCAAGCTGGATGAGTCCTCTGGGAGTGGTGTGGCTCTCTTTCAGTCTCCATACCTACAAAATGTCTTTTAATTATCAGAGTATTAATAAATGGTAAAGCCATTCTGAAAACTGCTGGCAAACATGATTTGTGTCTTTTACTACATGTAGGAAAGTTTTCACTTTCCTGATATATACTCCAGTTACTCCTGTGTAGTGTTGACCTTAGAAACTGGTTGTGAAGGTGGGCAAAATGCTGACAAACATATTGTGATGCATAAGACGTGGGTTAGTAAATGAAAATGCATGAAGGAAATTAAAAAACAGCGCTCACTTATCAGCAAAAGCTTTACTCATTCCTTCTGACAGTCCACAATCAATCCACGTGAAGTGCTGTGCTGGGGAATTCCTCTGAGTTGATGAGAGGTCGGACTACTTTGGCACAGTAGCTAAACCTCTCCCGTGCACCTTCTTTTTTCTGGCTTCTTAAATTGAAATGCTGCAGGACTTCCTGAGGACTGTAGGTTTCAGGCTTTTTCCACTGAAAAGAGTGAAACAGTAGACAACTTAGACTGGATGAACAACTGGCCTTGAACTCCAAAATGTGATCAGCTGTAGTGCCTTGCACATCTGCTGAGGTGGCATGAGAAGGTACTGCCCTTCATCAGTTTAATGCTGTGCACCGAGAGCTAATTTCAGTGTGAAGTAGCTCTTTGGAGGATGAGGTGATGTGTAGCTTTTTTTTTTTTTTAACTGTGATAGTTATAAAATAATTAAATACTGTTTAAAAAATATTTTATTTTTTTGAATGCTAAAAGAATAACTTCACAGAAATAATACATTTGAAACAGAAGTTTTATTAATATAACAAAGACTAGTACCTAAAAGGTCAAGCCCAGTGCACAGTTACTGATTGGAAGAAACTGCTTGAGAGAATGAATATAGCTGAGGAAACAAGATAGGTCTTTCCTGTTGCCTTTGACCATCTTGTGCTTCTTCTCTTTCTGGGTTGTGTGGTCGGTGAGACAAGTCAACTTCCTTTCTGAAATGTAGAAGTCTTTGACCTCCTGCTGCTTTGGACAAACCTGGGTAGTGGTTTGCCATTGGTCTGTGAAAATTAAAACCCTAACAGTTTCAGGAATCACAATGTGGGATTTCATAGTTTCAAGAGGAAGTGTGTGATGACACATTTTGGTAACCATCAAATATATGGTGGCTAATTAATTTTTTTTCACTTTCTGTGTCTATCACTTTGGACCCTTGGTGTAACAATAGCCTTTTCTTTGATGGGTTTTTACTCTGTGTATTTGGGCTCAACAGTTTACTGCAAGATAAGAATTGTCAGAATTGCAATTCTTGGAGAATTGAAGCCTTATGCAGGCACAAGAAGGTTGACCACTCTGAGACAAGTACTGTTTTGGACAGAAGCTGCAGAAGGACACAAGGTAGAACAACATTCTGGATTATAAGATGCATGAAGAGAATTTCTTACAAAATCTGTAGGTGAAGAAGACGAGGTGCATAGCTCTGGGGGAGCATGATAGTCAAGAGCTGGTAAAAGTTCACAAAAGAATTTCTACTGCACATAGATGTTTCAGAAGATTATGGCAGAATTTGATTTTTAGTATCTCCCAGATCATACTCTCAGAATTCTGCAATTTGCAAGTAGGGGAACATAAAATTCCCCCATGTGTGTTTCAGGTGATGAGTTGCTTGAGTGTTCTGTAGTAGCTTGCATTTTCTCTGTTTAAAATATAAATGGACATGTAAAATCTTAGTCAGTGTTCAATTAAATATTGTTTGAGAGATAGAAAAACTGTTTCTTGAACACGTGCTTCAGAGGTGCTCATTCTTTGGCCTCTTGAAGCATTAGGGATGCCTCTGATGTTAGGGATGCCTCAGTTTAGGAAGGATGTTGACTTCGTGGAGTGTGTCCAGAGAAGGGCAACAAAGTTGGTGAGCAGTTTGGAACACAAGCCCTATGAGGAAAGAATGAGGGAGCTGGGGCTGCTTAGCCTGGAGAGGAGGAGACTCGGGGGAGACCTTATTGCTCTCTACAACTGCCTGAAGGGAGGTTGTAGACAGGCGGATGTCAGTCTCTTCTCCCAGGCAACCAGCACCAGAACAAGAGGACACAGTCTCAAGCTGCACCAGGGGAAGTTTAGGCTGGAGGTTAGGAGGAAGTTCTACACAGAGAGAATGATTGCCCATTGGAATGGGCTGCCCAGGGAGGTGGTGGAGTCACCATCATTGGAATTGTTCAGAAGAAGACTTGATGGGGTGCTTGGTGCCATGGTTTAGTTGATTAGGTGGTGTTGGATGATAGGTTGGATGCAATGATCTTGAAGGTCTCTTCCAACCTGGTTTATTCTATTCTATGCTATTCTAAATTTATTTCAGTTGGGGCCCAGGAAACACCATCTTGCTTTGGTGTAGCAGCTTTTATTTTTTTAAAGCAGTTTTAGCTCAGTTGTTAGACATATTTTGGGGAAAAAAAGTACTTGTAATGCTTTTGGAGATTGTTATTAAAAACAAGTGCCATGTAAATTTCTTTTAATGGTGAAAAGGCTCACAGAGGTGTTTAGTCCTTTCTCTGAGATAAATAGGAACTTTGCTATGCAAGGCTGTTGTTAATGAGCATGACTTTTATTATTGCCAGATGAATAAGCAGCTCAAAGCAGCTAGCTGAATTTTGCATTAGTCTTATACCAGCTGGAGCCAGCACAGAAGGCAGCAATAGTTTCTACACAGGGCAAAGATAAATGGCTGTCCTGTTATAAGCACAGAGGAGTGTTAAACAGAGATCCCAAGTAATGTCTTGGAATCATAGAGCAGCTTAGGCTGGAAAAGATCTTAGAGATCATCTAATTCAACCTCCCTGTCATGGGTCTTTTCTAGTATTTATTGAGAAGCAAGCAATGTTACATTTCTGTGAACTTCATTATTATGGACATCTTTGATGTTAAGAAAAGCACCTATTAATAAATAATGAACTTGCTTCAAGAAGACAAGTGAAGTATTTGGAAAGAGACAAGGTATAATGGATCAGATGGTGTGTATGTGCAGTTACAGGAAATTAGAATAATCTGTGTCTTGGATTTGGAGGAAGAAAGGGCAACTGAATTGTTGGGAAATGTTTCCTGTTTCCTCGGCTTGTGTCAGGGGTGGAGAATAGAGACAACATCTCACACAGGAATGGTTTAGCAGGCGGTTGCAAATAGAATGGTCAGTGTTCAGCATTGGAAGAAAAAAATCCTCTGATACAAATTGAAGCTTAGATGAGGTGATTTAGTTGGAATTGGGTCAGAAAGCACGGGTTGCTATTGGGAAGGGAAAACTACTGTAAATCCCTTATCACAATTTTCTGAGATTATGGAAGTAATTTGCAGTAATGAAGAAGAGATGGCTTTAAAAAGCTCTCCAGGAATTGTTTTGCAAAAAAAAAAAAAACCAAAACCAAACCAAAACCCAAACCCAGAAAACAAAACAACAACAAAAAAACCCACCCAAAACACCCAAAGAAGGTTCATGAAAGTAATTTGTCTGTTTTGGCTTTTCCTGAACACAGAAGCATTTGAAATGTGTTCTCTGAAGAAACACATCTGCTTGTGTGTTGGTGTTTTTGAAGTCTATTCCATTTCTCCCCACCCCCCAAGGCATGAGAAAGCCCTTTCTATTCATACTTTATGCTCTTCATAAGTTTCAGGGGTTTGTGTTCTCTGTTTTGTATCTTCTTCTATTTAGAACCTTAGTATTTCTGTTCAGCATTGTTTTAGACCTATAGATAATACCATCAATTCAAATAACTTTTCATGCTTGATGGTGAGGCAGCTGCACAAGAAAAGATTCTTTTCTGCTGTCTTTGAAAAGTGAATAATACATGTAATGTTAAAGAGGTACAAAATGTGGATAGCATAGGAAGAGTAGTAACTTGTTACAGAAAACAGGCCTCCAGACTTAACTATTTTTCGGTTACAGCATGGAGGAGAAGGAACTAGTAAATAAGGACTTCAACCATGGAGTTTACAGGATGTGGGTGAAGGAAACAATTGAGCAAGTTTTGGAGAGCAAAGATGGGCTTTTTCATTGTTCCCTGCCAGAGTCATCAAGCCTTCCCTTGCTGTAGGGCAGCGTTCAGAAGTTCTAGCATCTCATGCCACCCTAGAGATGAAAGGAAATGAGCATATATAATGGCTTTGAATTACAGTTGCTCATATAAGATGTTAATGGCTCAGATGACATCTTGGAAGAGTATTTCTCAAGTTGAGGTGTTTGAGAATTGTTAGCAATTCTCCCACTGTTAATACAGTGTTGCTGTTGGCAGTGAAAGAGGATGAAGGTAGTCTGTGTACAGGTGTCTGCTTTTGTGTGAGAGGGATACTCAAGGCCCTGACAAATATTGCTGTGTTGTGCCTCCCTTCTGGAGGAGAGTTAGTGTGAAGGGATTAAATTCTGACTTTGGTTTTATGTTCCAGGCTGTGCCAAGTGTTGGCACCAAGGTGAGGTGTGAGAGCAGTAATCTCCTTTTGAGGGAAGCCTGGGATATATTTCACTGTGGCTTTCTGGGGAGCAACTTGAATCTGACCACGATGGGAAAGCACGATGGGAACTGGCCAATTGCTAAAGGATAGTCTGGATAGAACACATTTTCCGTGTGTGACTTTTTTTTCTCTTTTTTTTTTTTTCCTCCCCTTCATGTGAGATATGTTTCTAGAATGAGTTTTTACTGAGTGATGAGGAGACCGCTAAGAAAAACTCTTTTGAGACAGCTCTTCAAATGAGCCCCATAATTCTTCTGAAAACAAGCTTAGAGAGATTTTAAGTTTGGGGGAAAACAAAAATCAAACCCCCCAACAGACTTCTGAGCTGTTCAGTTAGTTGGAAGCAACTACTTCACACATATTTTCTGGTATTCTTTTCCCTGCTACTGCCTTCCCAAATTAAAATGTGTTTCCAAAAATCACTCTTGCAGTCATTTCCTTACATGCCTCTCTGAAGGCTTAACTAGGAGCTAGCTACTCATATTGCAGTAACAGTAGGTTTAACTTCAGACATACTAAACTACTCCCTAGGACCAGCATTGGGTGGATTTTATTCCTTCTTTGGAAAATTAGTGACTAAGTTTCCCAGGACTGCTGTCATTTGTCTATTGTAGTTATTTATCTGAAAATGTCAATTTGATATGTGACTTCAAAAAATGACGTGAAGTCGATATGACTTTAAATTCATCCTGATTTGGGATCTGAAAATTGCAGTCTGTGGGTTTACATGGTGTCTGTCTACACTGGAAGGCTGCACAATATGGTAGAAGTGCCATCAAAAGCAGAAATAATCTGTTGTACTATTCAGAATTTGGATACTTTCCTGAAGTCATCTGTTGTCTTTCTCCCTTTTAAACGGAGACTTTAACAATCACTTCTTTCCCCCCCGCCCCAGCTTTTAATTAGCATAGCAAATAACCTTGAATTATATCACTTGTTTATAGAGGTCTTAATCAGAACTCTCTTTTTTCACAGCTTTGCTCCATTTCCACAGAGCTTCCCTTTTACCATAATTCACTGTTATGCTTGACCTGAAGTATAAAGCTCTCATGGGAACAAAAGGTCTGGAGGACTATTCAAGGACTAGTTTGCTTTTGAAGCAGGATTCCTGGTTAGCTTTCATGCCAATAGTTAGACGATGCCAATAAGGAAACAATTGCTTTTGCTGATAATGGTTCCTTCACATGCTTGTTTGGGAGTGTTCTTTCAGGAGGAGGATGCATGCTTTGATGGAGATTATGACAGCATGTTTCTATCACTGTTTTTCTGAGGAAGACTGGAAAAATATAATCTGTGAGATATTAGTACAGTATAAGAAGGAAAAAAACCTCCTGTGCCTCACATATTTAAATGATGCTGACTCTGCTGTTTTCATGTTGTTTCTGCTGTGGGTGAGTCATTAATATGTAGTGTGTGTATTTATATATATGTAACATGCCTCAGGACACAGACACATGAGTCTGTTAACCCATGACATTTCCATCTCAGTTTTGAAAGATTGCAGACACCTTGTGAAACCCCTGAAGGTGATTTGTCTGTAGATACTGGGACTAAGTATATCTCTGGACGAATTCAGGCTGCGTTTCTCATACTTAAGTTCCTGCCTTTCAAGGCCAAATCTTCTGTTTCACGTGTTTCTGACAGCGTCTGGTTTGTATATACATCTAACTTAGTCAAGGGTTATGAGTTAGACCTTCACCTTTCTGCTCAAGATTCATAAAGCATTATGTCTTTAAGTTCTTGGGAGACCTGACAGCCAAATACTGAAGGATGAGACAAGCCAGCTATTAGGTTATCATTCATGTCATTGCAACCATAAGTGCTGTGTTACAGTAGTTTTTTCTGCTTTGTTTTTATACATTACATGTTTCTCCCTGTCAGAACAGACCAGATGATTTATACACCCTTTCCAGATATTTTGGGGGAAAACCACTCCTTCACCTTGTATTTCTTCAATTTCAACCTAAAATCTGATGCCATTGTATGACACTCTGTCTGTGCACATAGAAGAGGACAGATCCAATTGCTTCTTTGGCCTGCACAGATTTGTGCTGAATTTCCCACCAAGATCACTGGTGGGTTACAGAGCTCTCCTGTGCACACCCTTATCTTCTGTTCATCACATCTGACTGGACTGTTGCTCTGGAAACCGTTGTAATGTCACAACTGACTTCATTATGATTAAATGAGGGGAAAAAAAATAGAACAAAAGAACACATTCCTGTTTCAACATGCAACTTGGAAACTGAAACTGTCTCACATACATTCTCTGTATTTCAAGCACCTTTTTTTGGTAACAGGACACAGATCTGTCCTGCTAGTCAGGAATAAGAGCTGTAATTTGAAATAGCTGTTTTTTGCCCTCAAACAAAATCTGTAATCATCTGATGTAGTTATAAGCATAACTGTTCTAGACTCTATTAAAAGCTGTGCATGCATCTGTGAAAAGAACCAATTAGTATTTACACTTATATCTTTGTCCCTCGCAGAGCCTTAATTAGTTGTCTTAAACCGTGAGAATGCTTTAGTTTCCAATTATATCTGGGATTATTTTCTGTTTATTTCTGCTACCTGTGTGATATTCTCGTTTCTGAAGCAGGTCTGTAACTGAAATAGAAGAAGATAATAAAAAATTTGCCAGGATGCTGCACCATTACTTGGTGCTGGTTCGGCACTGTTACTGATCTAAAGGCACTTCCCTGTCTTTTGAGCTTACCTATAATTTTTTTTTCTCAGTTCATACTTAATTTCTTGTCTGGTAAGTTTAAATCTCTGATGCTGTATGGTAAGTAAATAAAACTTACTAATGACTCAAAAAAGTAGAATACAGAGTTAAGGTTTCCTAGACCTGCCCCTGTCTTTTTTCACCGTTAACTCTATGGAAGCTGCTTGCTGAATCTCAGCCAGTCTCTAGCTTTCTAAACAGCAAACTCTTCTACCCATACTGCTTGCATTCAAAAATTTATAATGGTTGGGAGTCAGATCAGTGATTCTTGCTTGTAGGTGAGAGGAAGGAAGAGAACAAGAAGCGATCAAGTAGCTCTGTGGGGGTGCCACCATTCCATGGTACAATGGTGCATGTGCAGTGTTGGTTGGATGTCTGGCTAATTAGCCCTGACCATCCCACTGGTTGTCAGCTGCAGGTCTGGGTTACTCACTGGTTTCTGCAGCAGCACAGTGTGCTGCTGATCCCATGCTGATGCTTTGCTGGGCATCTCCCCAGAACTGTGTCTGAACTGTGGCAGCCTGTCCTTGTCCTGGGCCTTACAATAAAGGGGCTGCTCACTGAGGGATGTGCTCGTCTGCATTGTTACTGGGAGCACTCCTTGCTGCTACCACTTCTCTCTGAAGGTGAAGTCTGTAATAGGACTGCAAAAGTTTAAAAGGGCTTGGCATTTTCATTAAGACTTTAAAGATAATGGCAAAGCTGAGTGACATGCGTACAAGGAGAACTGATTTCAGTCATGCTGCTCCCGGGAGCAGCTTGATAGGTGCCATGACAAATTAAGATAACGAATTTTAAGTACGCTTAAATCCCTCTTGGTTTTCTTAACTGCTTCATTCGACTTCATTATTGTCACTGATTTGTTACAGTAGTAGATCTGTGAAATGGTGTGACAGCAGTGGCAGAAGTATAGAATGCAAGTGAGGTGCATGCTGCAAAGACTTCTTTTATTTGACTGTATCCATGTAAGTTGCTAAAATCTACATTTGCAGACATAGATCAACTTCAAAGTCATTAATACTTAGAAGTAAATTGACATTTTCTTCCCTAGCAGTGTCTTAACACCTTCCTTTTTTGACAAAGCAAAATGAGTAAGCCTATGCTGAGTAACACATGAGTTATCTTTTCCATTATCTCTCAGGAAGTTCTGGCTGTTTCTGAAACCTTGCATACTACTGATCTGCTACCTGAGGAATGTGTCCACTCCCTCTATTGTATAAGTACACCCTGTAACCATTAACGTGAATCTGTTGTTCAGTTATCTTTTTGTCTGAAAAAAAACACAATTAAATGTATTAAAGCAGTGTATTTTCTTGTACAAAGCAATCATTTTCTCTGATTGCATGTAATCTGTGTAGGTAGATATCAATGAGCATTTCATCTCTAGGGGTCCTTGCATAAGATCATGTGTCTCTTTGCTTTTGTTGCTGAAATCCTGAAGTAATTTCTGAATCAAATTCTGATCACAATACCAAGACAACTGCTCTCTGAAGAAGTTCTGAATTAGGACTTCATTAACAAGGAAAGTATTGCCAATCTGTACATTCCTGGGTAAATCAAATACAGGTAGCACTCACATGCTAAGTGTACATTCGTTCAGTCACAAATCCATCACAGTAGTGCTGTGAATTATCATCAGTTTCATAAATGAGAACAGATGTGTAAACAGCTACTCAATTCACAAAATTCAGACAGGCCTATTTTCATTGCATGCTGTTACTGAACATATTTAAGCTGGTATTTTTAGCAGATACAGATTGTACTGAGGCACTGTAGTTGTGAGAGACCAGGTTTTTTTTCTGAATTGCTATTTATAGACTGGCCTGGAATGCTCACATGATATTGTTTGTAATCTTGGGTATTTATATTGCCAGCGATGCTATGGCAAAGAGTTTCTCACTGTTTCCATTATACAGTTCTATTTCCAAGCTGTATACCTAGTGCCTAACATAAAGCTTGGCTTGGAGGTAGAGGAGGTACCTCTTCTGCGAGTGGAATAAATGCTCCTTTCCTATTTTTGAAAGTGCTGTGTAATTCTACTGACTTGTATATTTCATTATCACGTTGCTACAACAAATATTAAAACACGTGGAAGTTAAAACAGGATCTGAAAAGTATCCATGGAAAAACGGTCAAAGAATAGACAGAAGACTGGAACTTGTGTTGCAGCTTTTATGTGAGGTCACTCTAGTACAGTGGAGTTCGATCCAAAACGTCTAAGGCACAAAGTGGTTTGGAGCAAGGTTAGGCTCTGTTGAAAATACAGGCCAAAATGATTGTTGGCAATATGTCAGCATTTTGTTTCTATGTTCTTTAGCTTTATTACCTTAGGTTCTCTCCAGTTCTTTAGCACAGTGATTAAGAAAACAAAACACCCTCATTTGTGTGGAGTAGAAAAGGAAGAGTAGAAAATAATGAAGCTGGCAGTAAGAGAGTACCTGGTTTTGGTTGTTGTTGACTGCTTAATAGTATTTTTCTGTCTCTTCTACCTGTCCTGTAACTTTTCTATCCTCTTTTCTGAAATAATTTGAATTGCTTGCTTCTTTGGATCATGATCTTTGATTAAGTGAGGTAAGGCCGGTAGAGTATTCAGGACTGAATTGTGCATCCTCTGTGTTTACTGGCCCTTCAGTTTCATTCTCAAATACCGTTTCACCACCTTAATTTACAGCCCAGCAAGGGGTGAAGAAGCAGCTGTGTATAACAAAGGGCACTTCCTTGCATTTAAACCTGGGCTTTACAAGCAAAGGAACCTGGGCTTTCTTAAGTTTAGTTTAATTTTTGAGAAGTCTTACCAGTCAGCTTTTGGAATTTGATCACTTTCTGTTTTTAAAAAAATTGGCTTTATTGCAAAATTAATCTCAGTGACAAACAATGGGGAGGGAGGAGTTGAACATTTTTGTGGAATCTCCTGTCTTGTTTTTGTAAAGCTCCACAGGCAGCTTTAAAAGTTCACCCAGTTTTTAAAATAAAAATGTGCATTTGCTAATAACTCTCCTTCTAAATGTTCAGCCACTCAAAAGATCTGTTTTCCCACTGGCTGTAAGTAGACTCTTGCCCATGTTACTCTCTGAGCAGTGTGTTGTTGCAACATTGAACAGTTTTTTTAGAGGACAACAGTGAATGTAGTACTTGAAGAAAGGTTTTATTTATAATTAGGCCCAGGCTTTTATGTTTGCCTTTGTGAAGATTTCTCCTGACTACAGATGTGCAGAGCAGCATCTTGGGGCTGCATTCTCATTTGTTCAGCATCACACCACTGTGACAGCACTGCTTGTCAATGCACATTTTTAACAGATTATTTTATGGTTGCTCTTTCCACATCTCTTCTATGAACAAAGAGAAAGGTGGTGCTCTAAAGTAGCATGCTTAGGGGACAGAAAGGTGGTAACTATGCTTGTGCAGAGCATGAGTCCACAGAGCTGTTACTGTGAGGTCTTTGCCTGGTGATTTCAGGTGAGGGAATGCTGGTGCATCTGTGGCCCGTTATAACTTCAGCTGCATATGCAAGGACTTTTGCTCACTTGTGCTTATGTTGTTGCATTAGATCCTGTGAGGTAAAAGTTAGAAATAACAAGCACTATCCACTTATGCTACCTACCACCAGATACCTGGGGAGTTGACCACTGTTTGCTGGAACGAGTCCAGAGAAGAGCAACAAAGTTGGTGAGGGGTTTGGAACACAAGCCCTACGAGGAGAGGCTGAGGGAGCTGGGGTTGCTTAGCCTGGAGAAGAGGAGACTCAGGGGTGACCTTATTACTCTCTACAACTACCTGAAGGGAGGTTGTAGACAGACGGATGTTGGTCTCTTCTCCCAGGCAGCCAGTACCAGAACAAGAGGACACAGTCTCAGGCTGCGCCAGGGGAGGTTCAGGCTGGATGTTAGGAAAAAGTTCTATACAGAAAGAGTGATTGCCCATTGGAATGGGCTGCCTGGGGAGGTGGTGGAGTCGCCATCACTGGAGGTTTTCAGGAGGAGACTTGATGGGGTGCTTGGTGCCGTGGGTTAGTTGTTTGGGTGGTGTTAGTTTGGTTGATGGGTTGGATGCAGTGATCTTGAAGGTCTCTTCCAACCTGGTTTATTCTATGTATTCTATGTATTCTACCATTTTCTTCTTGAAAGAAGAATGAATCTTTCTCTTCTGCTTGCCCAAGGTTGAGGAATTTATTCATTATACTTCACAGATAGCAGCAGGTTGGAAAGTCATCTTGTCCAGCCCACTGCACTCAGCAGGGACACCTCCAACTAGATCAGGCTTGCAATTAATGAAATAATTTTGCCAGGGGGTTTGAGTGTGGGATCCCAGAAACAAACAACCAGGAGGTGATGTGACTTTTTAGTGTACAAAGGAAGCCAATAAAAATCATGTGCTTGGTCAGAGTAAGCCACTTGTCCAACTAAAATCTTCTCCCCCACCCCTGTACATTTTGTGTGGAGCCCTGAGGAAATCTCTGCTTGGCCTGGTATTTCTTCTTTTGTAAATGAACTGGAGAAGGTGAATGCTGCTATGAGGGAACATATTAGCAGCACTATGCTGTTGTTAGTGTGGCAGCCACCGAAAGTTGTGGGAGGACTTTCAGGCAGGTTGTGGCCGGCTCATAAAAGGGTACATGAAACTTGCTGTGAAACGCAAAACTCTTCTGACCTTGTGTACCCAGATGTGGTTTCTGCACTCCTTGTTCTTGGGAGAATCATCTTGAAATTACGCTTGTTCAAGGGTAACATCAGCAAATCAATGAAGAACAGCAAGGGACTGTTAATGACCTGGTGGGGAAGCATGCTGGGAAAGAGATGGGAATGATGGAGCAGCTGCAAAGTGATCTTGAGTGCTGGGTTTTATTCTGGCCCTCCTGTCTCAAAAAGGTGTGCTGAACTAGGAAGAAGTAGAAAATGGCAGTAAGGGTGGTGATATTACAGACCACTTTTACCCGAGGAACCAATAACCAAGTGAGAAGTCTTTGGTCTGGAAGATAACATCTGAGAAGGGGAAAGAGGTATGGTCAGAGACCTGTACATGCATGAACAGCGGGAATAATGGTTTACTGCCTATGATTGTACAGGTTCAGAACAATACAAAGATATACCCCTGTTTAAACTGTGGACTTTGTCACAAGATGCTGTTGCTTTTAAAAGTCTGTGTGATTTTAAAAAATGGTAAAATACTATGAAGGAAAATATAGGTCAAATAATATGAGGGAAAAAAATCATCAAAGATCATGAAACTCCATCATACCAGTTGTCTTATGTTTCTGGTTGCCCCTGACTAGTGAGCAAGCCTGTGTTCTGCAGCTGCACTAAACTGCTGCTGAGTTTTCTACCGTCTTAGTTAGGTGGCTTGTTGGAAGGGTTTTATGAGTGTCAGAGGCAGGATCTGCACCTTCTGTGATACACCAGTGGCCTAGCAGTCAGTACAACTTGACCTCTTTCTCCCTGGGTTCATGTTCCCAGTGTACATTCCCTGCATGGGTACAGCTGGTTTCTGGTTCTGTAAACCAAGTCAGCAAAGACATTGTTAAAATAAAGAATGGCAAAGCAAACTAATGCTCACCTCGACATTCTTGACTTCCCTTCACCCACATTTATCTGGCAGAGGCACATCTGAATGTGAGAGATTGTGTCATGGAGCTGGGATCAAGAAGATGGAGAAGAGCAGAAACTTCTGAAACTGCCTTTGTCTTTTGAACAGTAACAGTGAAATGTTTTTTGCACAACTCTTGCCAATGTCTGTTAGTCTGAAGCTTACTCATTCTGCCTCAGATCTGAAACAGTGTACACAAATGAAACCCTGTTTTTCCTCCTCCCTCATCCAATGCAGAGATAAGACTATTTCACCTGCAGCCTAATGTAAATTACAGAACTTTGCTTTCAAAGTTTTCCCTTCTCTGTTTCTGAGATGATCTCTGAAAGAATTTACTAGCTAAAATAGTTCTTCAGCTTTGAAAAATGCAGCAATTTCTATTGCTCTTTGCTCCTCTTTTCATTCTGCTCTCAAAGCAAACTGAGATTAGTCATAATTTATCTCTTTGCAATCTACAGAAGACCTGAGCCTGAGCACTGTCAGACTATAGCAAAGACTAGAAAGAGTTCTGCTTTTGTTTTGGTTAAACCACAACAGCTTTCTATGCAAAAAATGTTTTGTTTCTATGAGCAAACGTATTTTCCAAACTGCTTAAATGCAGATGTTGCTTCCTAAGCAATGCAGTGTGGACACAATGTGGAACTATGCCATTCCAAAAGACACTTGGTAGAACCTCTTTTGGAATATTCTCTATGTTTTAGATTCACTGTGTTTAAGAAACACAAATTCAAATTGGTTTGAAGTTACCATAACTACAGGACTGCAGAACCTGCACGAAAGTGTACTAAGAGCTAGGAGGGCAGAGTAATGCATGAGAGTGTTTGCAGCAAGCTGAGTTGGAGTGAGGTTTTAAATTACAGGGCAATGCTGATACAAGAACAAGTAAAGGAGATTGAATTTCTTCAGTATCAAAAATTGGGAAAGTTTTCTGGATATCAAGAGACAGAAGAGACTTTCATGAGGCAGAATAATGTAACTGACTTTGAATTGTTCTGATTCCATCTCAGAGGACTTCATGGCCTTGTTGCCTGTGACCGATGCGGACAATATGACCTGGAAATTGTTGCTCTGTTTTATTGCCTTTTATCCAACCAATTAATGTATATTGGCAGATGTGATCTAGACATAACTAATTTTGGTTTGTTCCCATCTTTTCAGGAAGATGAAAATGCATTTCAGTTCTTAGGTATTTATTTGGTCATGTTAATGACTTGTGCACCATAATACTGTGATCTTTTTCTGGACTTATTTAAATGCCATCCGTGTCTATGAAATCGGAGATCATTTCTGTTTCTCTCATACTGTCTTGTAATGCTTACTAAAACTGCATTCTTGGTGTTCTTCTGACCTGGTGATACCGTTACTCTTCTAAATTAATGCTTGTGTCCAAAGATGGGCAATGAAACTGGTGAAGGGTCTTAAACACAAGTCTTAGGAGGAGCAGCTGTGGGAAATGGGGTTGTTTAGCCTGGAGAAAAGCAGGCTGTGGGAAGACCACCCCAGAAAGGAGGCTGTAGCAAAGCGGGGGTTGGTCTCTTCTCCCAGGTAACATGGAACATGATGAAAGGAAATAGTCTCTAGTTGCTCCAGGGATTTAGACTGGATTTTAGGAAAAAAGTTGTTCACTGAAAGAGTGGTTAAGCACTGGAACAAGCTGTCCAGGGAACAGGAGCAATCATTGACCCTGGAAGTGTTCAAAAAAACATGAAGATATGGTGCCGAGTGTCCTGAAGGGACAAACCCCAAAACATGCCCTAACCCAGACAATGGGCTGAGCACCTCTGAATGTGCAAACTTGGACACCACTGGAAAGAGCCTGACTCTGTCCTCTTTACACCGTTTCTTCAGATATTCAGTACAAACTGATGAGAGATCACCTTGAGCCTTTCCAGGCTGAGCAGTGCCAATTCTCAGCCTCTCCCGGTTCTGTTATTCTCCATCATGTAAACCCAGACTTCTTTAAGAATGTGAATGCAACCACTTAGGATTCAGCTAGGTCTAGAAAAAACAATTTGCTGAATACTGAACTCAAATATCATTTGGGTCTTTTAATTTGTGATCTGTTAGGGAACTCAGTCTCAATCTGCACCAGGGGAGGTTTAGACTCGAGGTGAGGAGAAAGTTCTTCACTAAGCGAGTCATTCGTCATTGGAATGGGCTGCCCAGGGAGGTGGTGGAGGAGATTGGACGTTGCACTTGGTGCCATGGTCTAGTCATGAGGTCTGTGGAGAAAGGTTGGACTTGATGATCCTCGAGTTCTCTTCCAACCTTAGTTATACTGTGATACTGTTACCATCATCTGTTCCAGTCACAAGATGATCCTTGGGTATTTTAGTTCTGCAAAGGTGTTAGGCTCTTACTCCTGCTGCAGGTGTAAACATTTCCTGTTTTGTGGCACATAAGCAGTGTGTTCTTCATTTTTCAGTCCAGGAAAATGTAGGGATCTTGTTTATTTTTTGCACATTGCTAGTTGTAGTGGTTGCACAAAGTGTTTGTTGCTCATCTTATTTGTGTCTTAGCATATGGCACATGGTGAGGAGGTGGTTGTCACTACCAACAAGTGCATATTTATTGGACTCGATGACCTTTGGAGGTCCCTAACATCCTGTGATCCTGTGTTTACATAGATGACATAATGCCTGCTAAAGAGATCTTGCCTGCAAGCTTTGCCGTAGGAAAAGGAAATGCTTGTGGCTGAAAGTAATGTAATATTTATACAAATTGTCTCAAATTCATGGCTCTCATGGGAAGGAGGAGCCTGTTGTATAGTATGTGTTCTATGACAAGGTGTTCAGCACTTACATCCCTGGTGTATACCAGAAAGGCAATCTAAACTTCTGTCTGAAGCCCTCAGGTGAAAAATCCACCTGATAAGTTCCTTTTTATGTTCATAGCACAAAAAACACATACTGGGATGAAATGCAGATAGCAAACTGTGACTTTTGCTGAGTCCCAGACAACTTTTTCCTATGACATTTATGTGTAAAGAATGCTAACATCCATTTGCAGAGTTGTGTGAAAGGCGGAAGTGCCAAGCCCAATTAGTGTCTCTCTTGGAACCTCATTAGTAATATAGACTAGATGAAATTTGAATGATTATTTTCCCTGTTGTGGTAAAGGAATGTGACAGGGAGACTTGGAGATTCATGTCTGTTGTCCAGCCAGAACACATCTTCAGAAACTTGTCACCTGTATCATTGTCCTGATTTAACAAAGAAGAATACACTTAGCTCTAGGCAGACAGGAGCATTTCTTTTATGTTCCTGTTCTTTTTTCCCTCCCTTCTTTTCACTGTTTACTGATCAAAGTAAGGTGTTGCAGCCAAGCTTCAACTCAGTTAACACCTGTGGTTTAGTTCTTTAGTGTGCCTAGTGTTTCCACTGACCAGAGATTCCATCCTTTACAAGGAAGCTGCTAATAGTCATTTATGTCTTTGCAGCAAATTGTAACAGTGGGGTTTTGAACAGGAAAACTAGCATTTCATAAATGAAATTCAATTTTAGGTTGCTTATCAAATTTCCTTTGAGTGCTGTGAAAGCTAATTTATCTTGCAATAAATAATGTATATAGTGGTAAAATATATTGCAGGGTGTTTTTCAAATAGCTCTGAGCACTGTCTGAGCAATGGGTAGGTCTTCACTGTAGCCTAATCTTTAGATAGTTCTTACAGGCAGCATTCCTGAAAAAAAAACCGCACTCCTAAGGAGCAGTAACTTTGAAAGGGAACATTTTCCACTGACATCAGAGACTTAAGAGGTAGTTAATAGCTGGGAGTAACTAACCCAAGGGTCTGGTTGGTTTGGTGTGAGTCTCTATAGAGTTTATGCACAGGATTGGAATGCCAGTTAATGGGTGGTTTTCCCCTTGAAAGTACTAGTAATAAAAGCAACAGAATCATGGGTGCTTAATAAATGCCACAGTAATTTTATGAATAATTCTAGAATGTGTCTCCACATATTTTCTATAACTATAGGATATTTGCCCTGACAGCAGTTTTGTTGTACACAGGCTAAGAATAATTTATTTAAGACTAAATTAAGAGCTAATAGTTCTTGTGTTCAGAGTCCGGATTCTTTTCTCCCTACCTCTATTCCTCATCTTGATTAATTTGTTAAAAAAACCCAAGTGATTATTGAATAAAAAACTTGTTTACAATCTTTGTAGTCAGTTTTATTGAAAAGGAGGGGAAAATATTTACTTTTAAAAGGTTCACAACTACTTTATAGCATAACTTCATTAGTAGGAATGATTAGGTAGGTTTGCATTGCTTTGCCTGATGTGGTTTTGTTGTGTGGTTTGGGGTTTTGCTTGTTTGTTTGTTTGTTTTTTCTTATGATGCTAACTGGGTGTTAGTAAGAACAAGCTTGTATGGTGGTTATGCTGTACCTCTAAGAGGTGCAGCAGGTTTTCATTACAGTAAGTAGAATATTGGGTAAGCTACGAATGAGTGATGAAATACTTGGGGGAAAACAGGTTTGCTAACATGGCAGTTCTGGATGGGATCTCAGTTGGCAGGGTTGAGCTAGAGCTATTTAATTGCTGAGCAGAATTACAATTTTAGTTTTTGCCTTTTTAATAACGCTAAAAAAATTAACTGGAATAGGATTTATTTATTTCATTTTAAACCTTCCTTACGTGACAGGGTAGAAAGAATTCTATGTGGGGTTTTTTTTTAGTGATCTTTCTAGCAAAATGCTAGATTAATCTTTCTGATTATGGGTGGTGACTGTTGTGAGCCAATCATAGCTTGCAAAGTGGCTTGCTGCTGCATGTAGGACAGGTTTCAGTCCTTTCTTGGGCCGTCAGAAGTTGTTTTTACATGAACACCAAAGCTTCTGTTTAAAGATTAGAACCACTTGAACTTCACATCAACAAGCAGCTGGCACTGCAATAATAATGCCTTGGGCAGTAAAAAACAGTCAGAACTTGGGAGTGAAGGTAGGTTGGGGACTAGTGGTGTTCCAGGGCATTTGTTGTTTTGTCATCTTGTAAATGTCAGAACATAACGCCTTTCGCTTACTTTAACGAGCTTGTATTGGTTTTGGTAGTTCATCACTACTGTAGTCAATTACTTAAGTTCCTGGAGAGAAACTTGGTTATGGTGAAATATCCAGGAATTTTCTAGGCTTCTTTTGAGCTATGGAAATCACTCTGCTACTATGTCATGTTTGTTTACCTTCCACTGTAATATTTGTCATTTGACCTCAGTGTCTGACACTTTGCATGTGGTAGGTTTGCAGTGAGCAGCACAGCTCCTTGATGCAGGGTTTCCATAAAGTTTGGGAAACCAATGTATTTTACAGTATGCCTCTGTTTCTGGTAGTGTTTCAGATTATGATCAACTGCTGTCTTATGCAGACACTTGCTCAAGTTGCTTTACTTGTTGAAATTATTTATTTTGCTGTTCTTCAGAGCATTATTTTGTCTATAGAACAGACTTCTGCTGGGTAGGAGGATTAAACAGATACAGGGCATGTGATGCCCACCTTATGCAAGAATATAAAAGAACTAATTATCTATGTTTGTGCACTCATACAGTATGCAAAGTAACTCTTCCAGGACTCAGGGTATTGAATTGTGATACCAGCTTCATTAGTCAGCTCTGCAGGAGGTGCCAAGCAGAAAGATGGGATGCAGTTGCTTTAAGGACATTGCCCCTGCTCCTTAGATCCTTTGGGGGAAATGGTCAAATAAATGTCCTTTTTCTGTGTACTTCATAGAGAAAATGATATGCTGCTGCCAGTAGTTTGCAGGACATGATCATTGAAAACTGTTACTGTGGCGGACTGTGATGTTTTTCTTAGCTCGGTGCCATTGTGAAGTAGTGCAGTGTCTATTAATAATGTATAGATGTGCTTTTTAAGATGCCTGGTATCAAGCCTGCAAGTACCAGCCTGCAGTGATAAACCATGAGGCAAGGAAGCGTCCTAGAGGTGTGTGATCTTACAGTGAAAGATAGGAGAAACGTGATCCCTTTGCCTCTACATTATTTACGTTTTTGCAGTTGGCAGTGCTGCCTGCTCTCCCTACTACAGCCACTCTGGAAGCCTGATGTACATGGATAAAGAATGCAGCTGCTTCAATCCAGTAAAGGCAGTTTGTGATGGTCCTACCCCTGGTTTGCTCCCTTGCAGTCTGCCCTTTAGTGAAGCAGACACGTGCTACTGGTGATATCCTCAGCCTGACTGGAAAAAAAAAGCCACTCAAAAAATACCACACTATTTGTTTTGAACAGCTGGGCTTTAGATTACAGAGATGCTGGAGCAGTGGAATGTGAAAATATTATTTTAATCTATCAGGATGATCTTTTCAATTTGCCCATCTTTTCTGTTTTTTCAGTTCATCATATAGAAGCCTGAAGAGTTCTCCCCTTTTTCTAGCATGTTGGTAGTTGCTTGTACTAATACTTTTGACCAATGATCCTAAGGAACACACCAATAACTATGTAGCCTCTACATACAAACACTTAATCATATATTTGGGAAGGCAGTGAGTACCATTAATTTACTGTGGTTGCAAGTGTGGTGAGAGCAAAAAGCTATTTCAGACTCAGTTTCTTAGATAATGATTTCTGGTGTAGAAGAGCAAGCAACAGAGCCCTGTGGTTTGCTCATCATCTGCTATAGATACTGTTTGTGGTTACTTAACATACCTGGCTATGATTGCTTCATTTTCATTAACTGACTATGACGAAGGAAAAGAACCAACTCAATACATTCCAAAATGTGAAATAATTATAGTATAATTGTGACCTCCTTGGCCTCTTAGAGCCAATGAAGATGAAATGAGATGAGTGGATGTAGTTTTGAAGAATCCTAAGACCTGTTTTTCAGAGATGCCTCATTCCACTGTCAGCTTCAATGTGGAGTGCCTGGTTTTAGGAGGAAGTTCTACACAGAGAGAGTGATTGCCCATTGGAATGGGCTGCCCAGGGAGGTGGTGGAGTCACCAGCATTGGAAGTGTTCAGGAAAAGACTTGATAGGGTGCTTGGTTGCATGGTTTAGTTGATTGGGTGGTGTTGGATGATAGGTTGGACACGATGATCTGGAAGGTCTCTTCCAACCTGGTTTATTCTATTCTATGCTATTCTAAAATTTTACATCTAAGTTCTTGTTTTGAAATGTACCTTGTCCCTACTGATGGTGACTTTTTTGACTAGGCACGGGTTGGATGATGGACCCCCTTTGTACTGACTGAGTGAAAAATGCTTTCAAGTCCTTTTGAGGTATAAAATGGTTTTTCTTCTGGTAGAAGTGACATTTGGTTGGGAATGCTAAAATATTCCCTAAGGGTCACAAAACAGATGTACTGCTGAAAAGGTTTAAGTCTTTGAGGGGACATTATTGTGTACTTCTGGGGACTGATAATGTACACACTTTCAGTTGCATTGGACTAGTCAATGACAACTGATAGCAACTTTTTGCATGGCAAAGGAAACTCCTGTGAAATAGTGTCACCAGTTTGAAGAAAAAGGGGAAAAAAAGAATAAAAACCAACCTTTGCTGTTATGGTTAGGTGGTAAAGAACAAAGGTGGATGCAGTTCAGGAAGAGTTCTCATTCATGTGCTACCATAGAACATGAAAACTGGTATTTCATGAAACTGTTAAGTAAATGTGAGAAGGATTTAGCAAGAGACAGTGTGTGTGGGGGGGGAAGTATGCATTAGCACAAAGCTTTCTAGAAATTGAATTTCTCTGATAAAAGTGAGGTAGCTACATGCTGCAGTTGTGATTGCCAAGCAGGACAGGAGAGGCTGAGCACTGTTGATAAAGCCTGAATAGGTACCCTCAGCAGACACACAGCTCAGGAAAGTTAGAAAATTGTTCTATTGATATAAGTTATGATGGCTTAAAGACAAAGACAGGAGGAAGTTCAGAAGTGCAGCAGGTTTTGTGGACACTGAAATTTATACTTTTTCTCTGACCTGTGAGAATATTTTTCAGGCTCTTGACAGTATTTCCTTAGGGTTTGAGTTCTAGGCATGCAAGGAAAAAGTCTTCCTTCTGGGTGTGCAGATAATGCCCTTCCTCATGTTAACCCCAAATCTGCTGTTACCCTGAGCTGTCCACCTAGAGATTTTGTTGTCTTTCAGAAGGTATACCTGCTCATTGTTGTTGGCATCATGGATGAGTAGACATGGAAATAAAAATTCTACTTGTTGTGTCTCTGTGATCTATTATCCATGCCTACCTGCCCAGCCAGTGTCAGCTGTGGCACTGAATTAGCACATTTGTATGATTAATGTTTGGTAAAAATTGAAACAAATCCAATAATTTATGAAGCTGAAAGCTGCTGGTTTCTGGGAAAGTCAAGAAACCATGAAGTGCACATGTATAAAACCCTCCAACATTACAACCCACAAACCAAAGCCAAAAACTTGTGTGAAAAATTAACTGAGGCTAATGGAGGTTTTATAGCACATCTTTAAGCTGCTATAGATGTGATTCCTGGTAAACTATAAACAGTTCTTTAGTTATTAGTGTGAGTCTTTTGATCTCTTGATTGAAGAAAGTATTTTGGAGTGTCTCCATCTGAATCATTGCCAGGATAATGGTTGCAGTGAGCAGGTTAGCTGCAAGTTCTAAATGACTTAAAAAAAAACTTACCCTGTGATCTAATGTAGCTGACTTATTCCAGAGGCCTTTGATCATATTGCTGCTAGAGGTGCGAGCAGGTGTTAACTTAATCTTAACAGCCAAAGAGTTTGGAGCAGCAGGATGGAAGATGAGGTAGAAAGCTGCAGCAGCTTGTGCTCTGAAATCCAGGATCACCGATGAACATCTTGTTGCTGTCTGAGAAACCCTGGTGTCCACCAGTGGTTAACAAAGTTGCTATTAAGCTTTACTTAAAATGGGAAAATTAAGAGGAGACTTCATAAAAGGTAGTGGTTTGCATTGCTTAGGTAAGTATCTGAAGAAATGTGCCAAACCATTTGTTTACTTCAGTGACACTCTGTAGCAGCTGGGTCTTACACGAATGATCTCTGGGGAAAAAAAAACCAACCAGTTGATAAACTTTCTTTTGATTTTTACTTACATTGAACTGTGTAGGATTTCTGCTGAGCCTGTACAGCAGTCTCTCAGGAATTCCCTAGGACAGCTTGGGCCTCCTGGAATTATTTTCGAGATATGAGTGTGTGTAGAAGCTTAAAAAAAAATAATAAAAACAACTTTGATGACTTCCTTCTATAAGAACTTCTCTTCCTCGTAGAAATTGGCAGTTTAAAGCTGGGGCTCTGACTAGACAAGCTGATACTGCTGGACTTTCATCACATTTGAAAACTGATCAAAGTGAAAAATACATTTAGTTATACCTCAAATATTTTTCACTTAGCGTTCACTCTGCAGGAGTTCTGAGCTACCTGGACACAAGTTAGCTACAAATTGTAGCTGTGTAGCCACCATTAATGAAGGGGTAAAACTGGAACGAGTAGTTTGGCTCAGAGGCAGATAGGTTTGCATCATCCCAGTGCTGTGTACCAACCATGTAACTTCTGGTTTAGGCAGACATGTCATCTGAGGTACGCGCTGAGAGTAGGCAGAAAAGATTGCGAAAGATCTATTTGAGGATTTGCATCTCTTCAGCTCTTTTTGCTGAGCAGTTATATTGTGGGTTGCTAGGTAAACTGCTCAAAGTGTTGGGATTTTTCCCTTCTGACTTGGTGGAGTTTGTGTGTAGTCTGGTGGATGAAAGCATGGCTTGGTCTGATGTGTTTCTGCACTGAGACTGTGGCCTCTTTATATCTTTGAATTCTGTGTACTGTATCTGTTGCTGGGTAGGTTAGAGACCTTTCATCTGCATCCTTATCTTACAAATCTTACTATGTTATCTGCTGGTTTATCTGTAGACCTTTCTGCTTGTGTTCTTACTCTTCATCCACATTTGTGTGCTTTGTTTCCCTTATAATGAAGAACAAGTAGAAGTTTAAGTGCATCGCTTCAGTCTTATTTCAATACATAATTTAAACATCCGTCTGATGATGTAGTTCTCATGAATGTCCTAAGACAGTCTAATTCTGCACCATAATATCACTTCTTTCCTTGGATTGGGCTGCAGTGGGTCAGTGAGCATAGGGCTGCACAGTGAGATGGGGTAGCAATCCCACTTGAAACTAATCCTTGGGCTGCAATTGATTAGTGAACATAGGGCTGCAAAGTGAGATGGGGCAGCAATCTCCCTTAAAATTAATCCCACCAAAAAATCTCAAACATACTTAATTTACTATGTGGCCACATGGCCACATAGCTGTCAGCACCTGAAAGGTGGTTGTAGACAGGAGGGGGTTGGTCTCTTCTCCCAGGCAACCAGCACCAGAACAAGGGGACACAGTCTCAAGTTGTGCCAGGGGAGGTTTAGACTCGAGGTGAGGAAAAAGTTCTTCACTGAGCGAGTCGTTCGTCATTGGAATGGGCTGCCCGGGGAGGTGGTGGAGTCGCCGTCCCTGGAGGTGTTCAAGGGGAGATTGGACGTGGCACTTGGTGCCATGATCTAGTTGTAAAGTCTGTTGGAACAGGTTGGACTTGATGATCCTTGGGGTCTCTTCCAACCTTAGTTACTGTGATACTGTGATACTGTGATAAACATAAAAACATTCAAGGACAAGCTAAAATATTCTGAGCTGGTGTCTTTAGTTTAGGGGGTTGCCATCTCTGTTTTATTTCTGACAATTCGTTGGTGTATGTTTTTGTGTTGGCTTCCTATATATTCAGTGTAGGCTTTCTGTGGGTAGGGAAAACACAGGTTTGTTTTTCTTCCCATTTCTCTACAAGTAACATATGTTTGACTCTTACCTTGGTGTTCCATATGTAGCACTGCTGAAGTCAGTGGGCCTTCGCGGCGGAGTCACCATCACTGGAGGTGTTTAGGAGGAGATTTGATGGGGTGCTTGGTGCCATGGTTTAGTTGATTAGATAGTTGTTGGATTGTAGGTTGGACTCAATGATCTCAAAGGTCTTTTCCAACCTGGTCTGGTCTGGTCTAGTCTGGTCTATTCTATTCTATTCACTCAGGCACCTTGGTCTGCCAGTATGCAGGCTGGCTTATTTGCCATAAAAATGGGTAGTCTTTTGACTGTCATGACAAAACAAATGCTTGTCTTCCTTCTGGAACTCACTGCTGTTGGATTTTTATACCTGTAAGAAAGCTGTCATTTCCTTTTTTTTCCCTTTTTTTTTTTTTTTCCTGGTGAGGCTATATTAGTAATTAAGTAATTACTGGTCAAAAATCTGGTGTATCATGTAAGTACCTTCTGTGTATTCTTAAATACATTGTGGATTACAAAAAAAGTTCATATTGCAGTAATGATGTGTAACTGACTTGGTTTCTTTTCTTTTTCTTTGCTCCCTTCCCTTTATGTGAATGCTGTGTCTGACCTTCTCATCATTGCTGATGGTTTTGTTGCCAATCATCTAGAAAACCACCTAAGGTAAGTATTTTGTCTTTTTCATTCCACCTGCTTGCATATGTTGAGCATGTTGCCATAGTACACAATCAATATGGTTTTGATAAAGGAAAATACACTAAAAAAAAGACCTATTCCTCATACTTGTAAGTTAAAGAGTTCGCAGTTCCAGAAGAATTAATTTTAATCCAGCTGACTTGCAGACAAGGCACGTGACTTGTTGAAGCTGTGTCCAGGATAAGTGATGATTTTAATGCATTCATAAAAACATTTGAAAGAGTGAGTGTGTTTGTACAGCATTTCACTGCACATAATTCTGCTTAAAAGTTAAAATTCTGTTCTCAAAAGGAGGCGAAATATATCTAGTAAGAAACAAACTGTTCTCATTTGTAATCGAGGATACTCAGGAATTAATAATTTGTGTAAAAGCAGCCAAAGCACATTCAAATTCACCTTGAAATGATTCTCGGTGGTGTCACTAATGCTGAGGGAGGGAGAATGAGTGTTATGCACCTACTGAGATAGAGAAAGACTCTTACTGGGATGACAAATAGAGTATTGGTGCAGGGCTGGTAGCAGCAATAAGGTAAAAGGACTGTATGAACAATGTCGGCACATGCAAAACTGTGTTGGTATTTGTGGCAATGGTAGCAATACGCAGTGTGAGCAATCTGGCAGTATAAGCTTAGAGCTTGACATGGTGGTAGGCCATGCTTAGCATAAGTGTAGAAGTAGCTACCAGTTTAGCAAAACAGTGCTGTGCCTGCAGCATGTGACTAAAGCAAGGTACTGGTGGCTATAAACACAGAGAGTTATCTTGGAATAACAGGACGCATACATCGATCAACAACCTCGCGTGATATTAGTAGTTTAACCAATAATCTGTACTAGCACGCTGTGGGGTCACTCGTGGGGAACCGATGAAGCCATGCCGATGATGCTCTGCCAGTCTATATAAGCTGTAGAGGTTCCCTTAGTAAACGAACAATACTAGACCATATTGGTCATCCGTATTGATTCTGTTCTCCGTCATCAACAGGTATTTTGCTTCAGCAGTTCGATTTTATCCTGTGTCTGTTGGATGCTACTTTCTACAGAAGGTTGTAGTTAGCTCTGGGCAAGGTTTTATTTTATGTTGTTCTTTGATTTGTAGATCTCCAAGAAAGAGTGAATATAATTCTGATGTGACTACTGCAGGTGTAGCTAGAGCGCTCTGTAGGCCTACAGGGAATAGAAATTGGTGTGGATATTGATCTATGTATCTGTCCTCTCACAGTGCATTAGAGGATGGAAGGGACCTCCAGAGATTGAGTCCAACCCCCCTGCCAAAGCAGGGTCACCTAGGGTAGTCTGCACAGGAATGCATACAGACAGGTTTTGAATGTGTCCAGAGAAGGAGACTCCACAACCTCCCTGGGCAGCCTGTTCCGGTGTTCCATCACCCTCTCTGTAAAGAAGTTTCTCCCTTTGTTGAGGGGACATCATCTATATTCAAGCTTGTACCCATTGTTCCTTGTCTTATTATTGCGGACCACCAAAAGAGCTTGGCCCCCTCCACTTGACACCCACCCCTCAGATATTTATACACATTGGTGAGATTCCCTCTCAGTCTTGAGAAGACTAAATAGCCCCAGGTCTCTCAGTCTCTCTTCACAGAAGAGGTGCTCAAGTTCCCTAATCATCCTCATAGTTTTCCATTGGATTCTCTCCAGCAGATCCCTGTCTCTCTTGAACTGGGGAGCCCAAAACTGGATGCAGTATTCCAGGTGTGGTCTCACCAGGGCAGAGTAGAGGGGGAGAAGAACCTCCCTAGACCTGCTGGATACATTTTCTTGATATACCCCAGGATACCATTGGCTCTCTTGGCCACAAGGGCACTATGTACTTGATCAATCAGACAGCAGGGTTCTGTGCACATAGGTATTCAAAATTTAAATCTCTTTAGGTTTAATTTTTTTAAGTATCAGAAGACATCATCTCCATAAGTGATGTGTATTTTTCCCAATAGGCAGGGAAGAATGGAATGAACTTTATTTTAACATTAACTGATACAATCTTAATGGGGAAAAACCTCCACAACATTAAAGAAAAATCAACAATGAACAAACGAAAAAGTAACATGAAACAACAAAAGAAAAAGCAAGAACCAACCAACCAAAACCAGAAAACCAAACCAACAACAACAACAAAGTCCAAACCAAACAACAAAAATATGTAATTAAAGGTCACAGTAGCAAGAGGCAACAAAGTTGGTGAGGGGTTTGGAACACAAGCCCTATGAGGAGAGGCTGAGGGAGCTGAGGTTGCTTAGCCTGGAGAAGAGGAGACTCAGGGGAGACCTTATTGCTCTCTACAACAACTTGAAGGGAGGTTGTAGTCAGGCAGGGGCTGGTCTCTTCTCCCAGGCAACCAGCACCAGAACAAGCTGTGCCAGGGTGCCAGGGGAGGTTTAGACTGGATGTTAAGAAGAGATTCTTCATAGAAAGAGTGATTGCCCATTGGAATGGGATGCCCAGGGAGGTGGTGGAGTCGCCATCATTGGAGGTGTTTAGGAGGAGACTGGATGGGGTGCTTGGTGCCATGGTTTAGTTGATTAGATAGTGTTGGATGATGGGTTGGACACGATGATCTTGAAGGTCTCTTCCAACCTGGTTTATTCTATTCTATTCTATTCTATTCTATTCTAAAATGAATCACACTGATAGTACAGTTTAAAATGCTGTGGTGTGCTGATTTATACCCAAATACCTCCTCACACCCTTACCCCAAATGACTGAATTTCTTAAAATGGTAGACCTAGTTGTTAGGTTCTCAGTTTTGTGAAAACCATTTAATAAAGTGCTTCTGTCAGTCCCAGTTATGGTATCTAATAAAAAAAGTGTTTGAGCATTGTCAAAAAATTATTACAGGGCAAAACTTCTTTCTGTTGTAATTTCATGAAATGTTTTTGCAAAAGCCTTCATTTTGTGCAGTACATTGTTCATGTTCCATCACAGGCATGTAAAAGCTTAATCTGGTACTTCTTTGACAAAAAACTTAACAGCTGCACCCTTGCTCACAAATACCATGTGTTTGTTGGGTATAGTTAGATGGTCATTCCCATCCTTAAGCTATGATGCCAAAACTGAAGATGTTGTGTGAAATATTTATCAGTTTGAGGCTGAAGAAGGTTCTTACCATCAGTGGAAAAAGGCTTAGTGAGCTTGTAAAGATGTGATACAAGGTTTGGAAGTGTCTTGATGTACACAAGAATTGGGGTGCTGCATGTAGTTGATCTTCAAATTGGTTTTTTTTGTTTTTCTTTTAACATGAAATTTCATAAATATTAGAAGTTTCTTTATTTTTGCATTAATGAACTACTTTATCATCAGCCATGGATGAATTATGGTGCCAGGTCAACTTGGTAGCTCACAAGCTGTGGTCGAAGTTATGTAAGGCGTTTTGCTGTTTCTACAAACATCATGTTTATTACTAATTTGGGCCTTTTAGTGCAATTTTGTGACAAAATGGCTGATCTGAGATTTGTGAGCTGTGCCCTAAGCCACCTTCAGATTTCTGTGCTTTAGGCTTGTGCTAGATCTTGTCTTTGTCCTGTGGTGACCAACATTTTTTTTCAGTTCTTTAATGGTTTCCATTTACATTAAGGTTACTGGTGGAGGCTTTGACATTTCCTAATATATTTCCTTCACTTATCTCCATCACCACTTGTAACAGGGATGTAGTATCAGCTGCATGGTGAAGGAGAACTTCTCTTCCTCAGTTCTCCCTTGCTTTCCTTTTCAGCAGCCAGGTAGCCCCGTGGGTCAGCCAATGTATCAGAATGCTTCATTGAGAACCCTGTGAGCAATATCTGCAGCTGTCCAGCATAACTTTTTTCTTGTAAAAACCACAATATGATTAACAGACCATCCCAGTCAGATGGAAGTGGCTATTAAGTGTTTGCTGTACATATTTTATAGCTATGTAAACAGTATGTTAGGGATTATGTTCACTCTGGGTAATACGGTGCTGGAGGCCCCAGACTCTGTGTAGCCTATACCAAGGATTAGGCTTCAAAACTGCTAATAATGAATGTGAAATCAGATTCCTTTCTAAACTAATTATGGCATTTGGCTTAATCCAGCGAGCAGTTAGTAGTGGATATGGTATTCATTACCTGTAAGTACTTCACATAAGAATCCTTGCAAGTGTAAACCCTTAGAGTTATTAATTCTTCATGGCATTGATTAGGTGCTTTAATAAAAACTAGTTCTGTAGAATAGTGGTTTTGGCTATTTAAAGTGGGAATACCCTTTGGCTGTCTCCTCTGATTCTGTGAGAAGGTACTGTTGTGTCCCAGCCAGGCACAATGGCTATTCTGGTTTAAAATCTGCAGCCTTGTTTTAAGCCACCAGTATAGGTGAATTTCAGACAGAAGTCCAGATCTTTTTCACTAATGTGATGGATGTGTTGCACCTGCATCACCCAGATTAATTTTGCTGTGGAAGCTTTAGCCTCTGTCAGCCTCCTTGGCAAAATAACCGCCAAAGTTGTAAACTGCTGCAGAAGAAATCTGAATCAGAGACCCATATATTCTCTTTACTTAAATTTTGTGGTTGCCAGAACACATCTTTTGTTTAATTTCTACTGGTTATTAGCACTGAGAATATCATTCTCAATAATCTAGAAATGGCCTGAATCTGTTCCCTAGGGTGCTGCACACACTTAACAGTGACTCTGGATACAGTAGTACCAGGATCTAGCACTTCCTGGCTAATTATTTCTCATGACTTCCCTTATTTATATGTTTGTGAGTTAAAATTCTTACAGTGAATATATGAGTACATATTCAAGCTCATGTACTTTTTACTGTGGATTTCTACTTGTGCAAGATCTGCCCTAGTTGTACTCCATTACTTTTAGCTCTGTCTGTTACTTGACTATTTCTAGATGTCTGCATGTGAAGTCCAAGGTTTTTTACAACTGTTCGCGCCACTCAGACTGAAAGTGCTGTGCAGTGTCAGACACTGGAGTAATAGCTGGGAAAAACCCCATTGTGTTGATTCCCTAGCTCTACTCAGCATTTTTGGTTTAGAAGCTACTGCCCTAGAATGGCAGTATCAACTAAAGGTTGATTGATAGGGTGCTTGGTTGCATGGTTTAGTTGATTAGGTGGTGTTGGATGATAGGTTGGGCACGGTGATCTTGAAGGTCTCTTCCAACCTGGTCTGGTCTGGTCTCTCCTCTCTCCTCTCTCCTCTCTCCTCTCTCCTCTCTCCTCTCTCCTCTCTCCTCTCTCCTCTCTCCTCTCTCCTCTCTCCTCTCTCCTCTCTCCTCTCTCCTCTCTCCTCTCTCCTCTCTCCTCTCTCCTCTCTCCTCTCTCCTCTCTCCTCTCTCCTCTCTCCTCTCTCCTCTCTCCTCTCTCCTCTCACCTCTCACCTCTCTCCTCTCACCTCTCTCCTCTCTCCTCTCCTCTCTCCTCTCTCCTCTCTCCTCACTCCTCTCTCCTCTCTCCTCTCTCCTCTCTCCTCTCTCCTCTCTCCTCTCTCCTCTCTCCTCTCTCCTCTCTCCTCTCTCCTCTCTCCTCTCTCCTCTCTCCTCTCTCCTCTCTCCTCTCTCCTCTCTCCTCTCTCCTCTCTCCTCTCTCCTCTCTCCTCTCTCCTCTCTCCTCTCTCCTCTCTCCTCTCTCCTCTCTCCTCTCTCCTCTTCCCATCTCCATCTCCACTTGTGATCTTAACCTGTGCAGGCACTCAAAGTATGCCTACTGTCTTCTGTGGTTTTCCCATTTTGTTTGGCTTCTAAAAATGTTAATCTGCCTGGAAGAGTGGCTATGGAACTGACATCAGAGCAGTGGGAAAGCAGAAATACTTGTCTGTATAGTCACAGAGCCTTAGTCAAAATGCTTAGAAGAGCAACTTAACATTTGAGAAATCTCAGTGGAGTTAGAGGTAGCAATTGTAAACCTTGAGTTTAAAGCAAAAGCCCCAAATTGTCTTTTGTTTGTTTGTTTTAATGTTAAAATACTTAAATAGATTTTTACAAAATGTAGTTATGAACTCATTCACAGAGGGTGCTTGAGGTTTAAAAAATTCTTGTTGTGTCTCACAGGTCTCTCTCTGTTCAAATATTTTCCAATAATAGTTTTGATGTAGTCCGTTGATACAGTTTGGATATAAGTTGGTAAAGATTCTTCCCTTCTTCAGAAAGCTAAAAGGGCATTTACAGGAGGGCCTAGTAGTTGCTCGCTTGAGTACTGGCCATTGAATCCAAGATCTTAGCATTAACAAATCTTCTGATAACTTTGGTAGTCATAATAACAGGGGGTTTAATACCTTCACAGGAATGGGAAGAAAAAAAAATAAGAAACAAATAATGTTTATTCTGCCCACTCCTGTCTTAAGAATAAGTAACACCCACCATTTTTGTTTCCAAGGAAGAATTGTCAGTGAACATGGGAGAAGGAAGGGAGAACCTTAGATGAATATCAGGGGTTAGGGCTTGGCTCCCCATTAAATGAGTGACAGATGCTGTTAACTACTCTCCCTTCCCAAAAGGGAGAAGAAAGGGAATAAGGAAGAGAGACTCGTGGATTGGAAAAGAAAACAAAACTAGCTCTAATGAAAATAAAAATAATAAATGAAATATAGACAAATATACACAAACCAATGTGCCCCTTGGCGGCAGTTGCTTCATTATCACCGTGATGTGGGCAGGCATTGGGGATGTCCCCAACTGGAGTCAGCAGCAGACAGGAACCGGATTCAGGAGCTGGATTTGGCACTGGACTCAGATACTCATGAGTCTTAATCAAACTGACAGTGTCCTCCTCAGACATTGACCATTGGAGAAGAGGCTTGACCCTCATGATTAGAATACATAGAATACATAGAATAAACCAGGATTCTTCAGCTTTATACTGAATATGACATACATGGAATGCAATCCCTTGTGGGTCAATTTAGAATCACCTGTTCTGTCAGCATCTCCCTGTGAGTTCAACATTTTGCTCTGCACCTCCAGTGTGGTGCACAAGATTTAGAAGTTACCTGGTCAGCACACCAATCCTTTGTACCAACTGTAAGCATGGAGTGTTATCACTGCTAGAAGCAGACTTTGTGAAAACATGCTGCCAACTGCAGAAAGTGCTGTTACTTGTAAGAGACTGAGCTGAAAAGTCAAATCACTGAAGAGGATAACTACAGAGTCCTGTGTCTGGGAAGGAATAATAAACTGCACCAGCACAGGTTATCCATGGTACAGCAATGTGCCCTGGTGGCCAGGAAGGCAAATGGTATTCTGGAGTGCATTAAGAAGAGTGTGTCCAGCAGATCAAGGGAGGTTCTCCTCCCCATCTGCTCTGCCCGAGTGAGACCTCATCTGGAATATTGTAGCCAGTTTTGGGCTCCCTACTTCAAGACAGACAGGGATCACAACCCTCCCCCTGCCCAGGATGGGTGTAACCCAGCACAGGTATCCTTCAGCACTTTTCTTGGGACTGCAAGTGTCCTGCATTTCCATCACTGGATGTCAGGAAAATATAAGATAGTGAATCATCTTTGTACTGGGAAGATGATCAAGAGGGTCACTCTTCAGAGAAATTTCCACCAGGAATTTCCCATGACGTGCCTTTGTTATGGTTGTGTGGAGCAGCCACACTGATTAGGACCAAGTTTCTTGCTCTTGTATGCCTTGTTTCTTACTCTGTTAATTCTTGTATTTGGAATCTTTTGCCAAAGATCTTGAGTTGTTCTGAAAACTGCTTTGGTTAGATGCTGCCTGAAACCGTCATTGCTTGGAACGTTCATGGTGGCTTTTTTGTCATCACCCATCCAAATGATTTTTAAATGTTTGCCTGCCTGTTTTCATGGAGAAGGGAATTTTACTGTAGCTGCTCTGTGTTTCACAGATAGTGCATGCCCCAGCAGTTTCCACTTCTTTGCCTGACAAGTGTTTGGGTTTTGGTTTTGGTTTTTTGGTAATCTTGTTAGCTCTGTTAGAAGGATTTGGTGCTTTTCCAGAACAGATTTTATAAATAGTCTGTCTGTGCCCTGACTTTTTAGTATGAAAACATACTAAAATACTGTATTTGTATTTGTTTTATTTTGAGATCTCTTCCTATTGCCTAATATTTTTTTTTTTTTAACTTTAAAAAAATCAGTCTGACCAAGTTTTAGCTTTGATAAAAAATATCCAAATAAAACCTGGGGTTTTTTTACAGGAAATACTTTCACTACAAGCACAATTTTAATTTTTACAGTCTCTTCACAAGATCAGTGTTAAGATTAGGAGTTATTGAATAATCCTGTTGTGATTCTCAGTGTTAACCAAGGGGAAAAGTGCAGGACAACAGATAAAATCGGTCTACAGTACTGCTGTATTGAGATTTAGGTCATTACATATGAGCATGTGTAGCTGGGTAACCTTTGTAACTGGACTGTGTGATCCACTGCAGATAACAATTTCAAGGTGGAAGAATGGGCATCTGGTAGATTTGGATCTCTACAATTGGGTTGGTTTTGTTTTGGGGTGGGTTTTTTTTTTTTGTAATTGGAACTGCTTGCTGTTTAACTGTTGAGATATTAGGGCATTGTTACCGAGTCCCTTGAGGGAAATTGCTGTAGAAGTGAAATGTGAGCAGAGAAACGGGAGTTCTGGGACTGTAAAAGTTGACAGAGAATTCTTTATGCTTAGATTTGAAGCACAATGAACAAATGCACAGAAGTAATTTAAAATACCCCTGCTTAGGTGGAGGTCAGAAGATAAAGTGAAGTAACTGCTGATTTTTGCCTGCAGGTCAGTCACAAAACTACATTTTTGATTCAGTCACACCAGGGAATGCCCTGACTCATGAAGCGGTGTCTGCCTGTGCTGCAGTAAATGACTCTGACCTCCCCAGTAGATTATTATTGTGGGGTAGTTTTTGTTTTCACATCAGAAGGGAATTGCAGACCTCATTTTGCTGTTGTGGACTAAGCATTGTCTCAGTATCAAGCCTTTTGATGTGTTTTGTATTAAGGTGGGGGAAAGGGAAGGAGGTAAGTTTACCATGCTACGTGCTTTTTTCCTGCTGAAATATAGCAAGACACATTTTGGGAGACTAAGGAGATCAGCTGTTGAAAGGAGATTGTAGTGAGGTTGGTGTTGGTCTCTTATCCTAAATAACAAGTGAGAGGATGAGCAGAAATGGGCTTGAGTTGTGCCAGGGCAGGTTTAGATTGGGCATTGGAATAGGCTGCCCAGGGAGGTGGTGGAGTTGCCATCCCTGGAGATGTTCAAGAAGCATGTAGATGTGGTGCTTCAAGACAGAGTTGAGTTATGGCTGGACTCAATCTTAAAGGTGTCTTCCAACTTTAATGGTTCTATGAAAAATCAGGCAAAGGAAAACTTAGACCAGACAAAGTTTTAATAAAGATGACTTCCCACCACCCCCACCACCCCTTCTTTCTTTTTATTCCCCACCCTCTCATCCCAAAAGATAAGAGGGGGGAAAAAAATTCTTATTAACTCATGCACAGTTTACCATGGTAAAATGTGGAAAACACACTGCAGTTTCAAGTGGGCTTGTGGCAAGATAAAGCTGCCAAAAGAACAGAGTTAAATGTCTGTAGCAGGATGTTAAGTGCTTTAACAGGACGCTGTTCAAGGTCCACAAGCCCACTGAGCACAGTATTGAATCTCATTTGATTTCTACCCAGCTGGAACTCTTGACTGAAGTGATCCTCAGTCTTTGCATTAGAGTGGGCTCTGATAGCTTGCCTAATGGAGCTACAATTTTCTGGTTATAGTTTTTGAGCCACCTGTTGAGATCCAACACTGTACTCTTGATTTAGACAGGTGATCTGATACTATTTATTCGCTCATTAAGGCTTAGAAGTTCAGCCCATGCTAAAAGTTGTGTGCATCTTGTATTGATGTCTTTTAAATAGTCATCATCTTGTGCTCTGTATATTGAGTCCTTTCAGTGTCATTTCATTACTGTTGACAGAAATGTGTCAGCATTAGTGCCTGGGGAAAAGTGGAGCTGATTGTTAGGTGTTGGCTGCGTTTCAAAGACTTTATGAAGGGATACAGTAAGCAGTATTTTGCATTGTGTATAACACAGGTAGAAAAGAACTATTGCACTTCTGTGACTCTCAAGATTTCCCCTAAGTATTCCAACTGATGAAGCCTTTTTGCAAGTTCTGATTTAGGATCCATAAGAACAGTAGAGCCTAACTGCTGTTAAACAGACATGGATTTGCACAGCTTTAAATGAAATGTCTGATATCCTGAGTTCCTAATTTGTCTTTTTTTATGTGCTTCTACAGGTATTTGCCTTTGATCACTGCTTTTGGTCCATGGATGAATCAAACACCACAAAGTATGCAGGTATGAAGCTGAGAGAGCTGGGGTTGCTTAGCCTGGAGACGAGGAGACTCAGGGGTGACCTTACTGCTCTCTACAGCTACCTGAAGGGAGGTTGTAGACAGGCAGAGGTTGATCTCTTCTCCCAGGCAGCCCGCACCAGAACAAGAGGACACAGTCTCAGGCTGCACCAGGGGAGGTTTAGGCTGGATGTTAGGAAGAAGTTCTAGACAGAAAGAGTGATTGCCCATTGGAATGGGCTGCCCGGGGAAGTGGTGGAGTCACCATCATTGGAGGTGTTCAGGAGACTTGATGGGGTGCTTGGTGCCATGGTTTAGTTGATTAGGTGGAGTTGGATTGGTTGATACGTTGGACGTGATGATCTTGAAGGTCTCTTCCAACCTGGTTTATTCTACTCTATTCTAAACTATTTTCCATTCATTTGACAGTGTAAATAATTTTAGAACATGAGGGCTTGGACTTTTGTGGAATTTTTTTGCATTTTGTACTGTGATGCTCAAGTGACTTCTCACAGAAACAAATTTGTCATTTTAACAAGGGTTGAGTCATTAGATGATCTGTCCCTGGTGTTTAGGGACATGGTTTAGTGTTGACCATTTAGTGCTGGGTTGAGGGTTAGACTGAATGATCTTTGAGGTCTGTTCCAACCAGATGTGTTCTTTGATTCTGTCTTTTCCAACCTAAGCCATTGCATATGATCTGAGTGCTAGTGCCTCAGTTTAGAAGGCATGCAAGCTTTAAGGTGCCCGGTACACTATTCAGGAGGATGGTTTTACCTCTAAATTGTAGTGTTCTTTTTGTTATCCCCTGGAAGAGTCTTTTTCAGGATTGATTTCAATTTCTGTCAAGAAATTACTTCTGACTAATGGTGATGGTAAATGTATGTGTTTTCAGTGCTGTGTGTTCCTGGGCATGAGAGGAATAAAATGTGTTCTCAAGTGTGGTTATTTCAGGTCTTTCAAGTAATTAATAGTCTGAGCATTCACATCCCTTATGTTTCTTAGTGATCAGCTTTGTGACTTCTTCCTCCCAAAAGCTGGATAATCCTGACAAGGTTGTAATTCCTGTAGTTAGTTTTCTCATAACTGGATTTGTGTATTAGCATATTCATACCTCATAAGAGGACTTGTTTGATAGAGACATCTCTGAACACTGGTCCGTGGAAGGGGGTGGGGGATGGAAGGAAGCATTTAGCTTAGGTATTCATATTAGGAAATTTTGTAGCCCGTAAGAGATCTTGGTGACTGACAGAGTTAATTAGCTCAAAGTTTGGGACCAGTGGTCTAATAAAGGACATGATATATTTTAACACAAGTATGCTACACTGGCTGCTGTGGCTGCTGTATGAAATCCCAAATTTTAAGAGTTGCACTTGACCATAGAATCCACTCCTGTTCTTACTTGCCTAAGCAAAGAGAGATTTTGTCAGGAAAAATAATTCCTGCTTGATTCATCTTTCACTGACTGTTTGCACCAGTCAGCTGCACAGCACAGTATTCATGGATGTTCAGGTTGGGCACTTAGCACCTCCTTTTGTGTCTGTACCCCTCTGGTTCATTTTTAAAGGAAGGAGGTGATGATACCACCCAGATTTTGGGCCCACGTGTCTCCTGCAGCATGTAGGTGTGAGCTGCACCTGTTGGGTGCACCGTGGTGCTGATCTGCATGTAGAGAAGAGGTAGACCAGACAAGCAGTTAAACTTGTTTCTGTCTCAGTTGAACCCATCTCCAAGTGAATTCAGTGGGATTCTAGATCTATCTGGTTTAAATTTTTTTAAATAAGGTTTCTCTAGCCTGTTTCAGAAGCTGCCACTGAATTAATCCCTGAGAACTGAACTTTTGTTATCTGTATGCAGATGAGCCTTGCAAATAGACATGTTATCTATGTCCAGAGATCAGGCCAGAGGTTGTTATAGTCTTATCAAGCTTAGAGTCCAGACAAATCACTTGACAGCCTGAGTGCTGAGCACACTAATTTCTTGGTTGGACAATGGACTACAGATGGGGAGCTGATCTGGAAGCTGGACAGATGCATTAAATACTTCCTGCTCAAAGTAACTCTGTGTGGACGCTTAAGTTTGACTTCATTGGCAAGAGCAGTGATTAGTTGCACAACTAAAATGAAGCATTTATAAATCTTGAAAGCTAAGTCCAGAGTGCTTTATAACTGCAAGTAACATAGGAGCTTCAAGCTTAAGTAATAATCTTGAAATAGAAAAAGACAGGAGACAAATATACTTGGAAAAAACCTTTTATCTGTGTCACAGAGATGGAGTGCGAGATGTGACAGTTTAACAAGAGATCTTAAGTGCTAGGCTACCCTATCAGTCATTGCTTGTTGTGCAAAGCCAAAACATGCTCACCTTGCATTATGTTGAATTCTATTGTGTCTATTATACCATATTAAAGATCTGGTTGACTGACATATGGGCCATCAGAAAACCCACAGACAAGGTGTATCTGAATTCTGTGTTTAGGTGGGTAACTCTTCCATGTGTGTTTGATTTTGTTTGTATTTCAATGTAAACAGACCCAAAGTTTATGCTCTCCTGGAAAAGCATGTTTGTCACAGAAGCCTTAAAGCCGTCACACATGATTATGGGATGGTTTTACTTTTCACTTTCTGATTGATCTACTTCACTACTGGGCCTTATTAATACTGTTTGCACAAGGGCAAGACTAATTATTGTTTGGATAAACTTAATCACATGGGTGATTTGTAACAGTTCTCAGGCTGTGGGGGAATAGAGCTGATCCTGAACTGGGATTAGCTGTCACTTTTTCTTACACTAAACTTCTGCTGTGAGATGCCTTCAACTTCTTTGGCTGAACGCAAATCTTGTTTTGAATGTACTCATTTTCTTTCTGAACTTGTATTTGGAGGGATTTTTGCTGTTGGTAGCAGAACTGCTTTTGTAGCAATTCTTTCCAGTGAAGTAGAAATTGAGTTCTAAGATTCAAAAATGATCCAGCAATATTAATAAAAGAAATAACAGATGAAAAATATTTAGAGGCCATCTTTGCAGCTGTCCTTGCAGGACTGTATCTCATAGAGGCACTGAAGAGTTGGAGGCACAGAAGAGGAGTGAAATCTTTACAAGAACTTTGTAGAAGTGGTGTTTTTGTTTGGCTCCTTAGTAGCTTGCTATTCCATCTTAGAGATAGCAAGATGCAGAACCCCCTCTGAATTGCTCTTAAGACTGAAAATTAAGTGTTTATAATCTTTGTTAAAGTGGGTGGGGTTTTTTTGGTGAGTCTTTTTTCTGTTTTGTTTTGTTTTGTTTTGTTTTTGATCCAACAGGGGAAAAAACACTCCAAACCTCACACCTGGAAAAACAAAACCAAACAAACCAACCAACCAGAACAAACAAACAAAAAACCCCTACCCCCCAAAAAAACCCCCACCAACCACCAAACAAGCAGAACCCCCAAACTATTAAATAAACAAACAAATCTATTAGAAAGGAAGGGAATTTGATTGTAGGGCAGAAGGAGTTTACGTTGATCTGGAAAAGGGATGAACTTAGCTCAACAGGCTATGGGAGAGGTGTTTTGAGAGTAAGCAAAATAACTTATTATTGTTTATGCCTTGACTTGAATGGGTCAGGAGTCAGAGTGAGTTCATGGGTAAGGACACACCTGCTTACCTTGAAAAGTTCACAGACAAATAACAGCTTGTCATTTTGGTGAGAGGAGGACACTGAAAAATTCTCAGAGATGGGAACAAAGAATTCTTTTTATAAGCATAGGCAGTAGTGATGTCTGTAATGAAGTGGATTTTTTTAAAGGAAGGAAAGAGACCCTTCAGTTTGCAAGGATTCAAGAGATGGTACAACTAACTACCACAGCACTTAGGCAACTCCATTCCAAGGACCCCATGCTGTATCCACTTATGTATGGATTTTTTCTAAACTCTCTAAGCTGGATTAATTATCTTTGGCCTGAAATCTCAGCTCTGTGTTTCTGCAGGCTGTGTTGTCCTGAGAAGCTGAACATCTGACTTTGGGCTAAGCTCTAATTTTAAAGGAAATATGTATGCTGACTGCTGCTCTTTCAGCTGCTCTTTTAAAACAAAACAGTCCAGGCAACTGGCTTAAAGAACCACAGGCTTCTACCCTCATGAGAGATCATAAGGTGTGGCTTTTGAGCAGACACGAATGTCTGTAGTTCTGATTAACATTTAAGCTGTAATATGGGAGATGGGAGAAACTTCTTCCTTTCTTACTGTTCCCCTGCCTTTTTTTCCTTTTTTCTTTTTTTTGTAAGAGGAGACTCTACATAGCATGTAGGACTTCATTTCTCTCTCATGCAGCTGATATCTGACCTGTACATTTTGGGGGCAACTTAGTTATTTGGAATTGTTTTAGTGCTGTATTGGTCAGGCACGTAAAAGGTAGGTGTTGAAGCACCTAATTTGAAGCACTGGACACCTTTTAGTGTATGAGGGCTTTAAAGAGTCCAGTGGCTGGTCAGGCTGCAGTACTTAGAAAATGCTGGCTGATGTGCTTTTGGATTCTTGTCAGGCTGAACCACAGGCATCTTTCTTCCCATTTCAGAGCTTTTGATAACTCTGATCTCCAGAGATCCACATTTTACTGTAACTATTAGATCATGGAATCAGCCACAACTTATTGCTGTCAAGATTTGCTTATGGAAATGTTCTGGAAATGTTCAGAAATTATACCATGAAGAGATTTGGGGGTTCAGTGTTGTACATAAGAAGTTGTTACTTGGTTCTAGCTGGTTTTGCTGTGTAGGGAAGGCATCAAGAATGGCAGCCATGTGTCATAACACTGTAGTCACAACCTGGTTGAATGAGTCTCTGCTGATACAAGACGATTATCCCTATTTCAGCTTGACAAGTTGTCTAGTATTTCTAGTTCACAACATCTAAAAAACAGACACTGAAACGAATTTTTATTACAGTGCATCTCAAATGTGTTTGTCATTAAATGAGCAGATCTGTTAACTGCCTTTTTAAGAGGGAATTTTTTTGGAAAGGGTGTGGCCCTACTGCCTGCCCTCACGTTTCTGCCCTCTCTTCTGGCCACTGGCACCACTCTAGCAAACTTGAGAATATTTGAACTTGTAAATAGCTTTGTTTTGCAGATTGTGAGAACAGGTTCTAGGGTTCCTCTGCAATGTGGAGGAACACCTTGGGAACACTGTCAAACCTGATTTGGTGATCAGGGCTTTGCTGCATGGGCATCATTTGGAGGAAGAGAAGAGGAAGGAGTGTAGAGACATGAGAGAGAACACTTTAAGTATCTAATTCTGGAAGTGATGTGTGTTGTATTCTGTTATGTCAGGGTATGTATTTGACTTTCTGTTTTCAGGGACTTTGTATTATCTTACATATTTTCCAAACCTAAGTGTTCTGATAATTCATGCTAGCTCAGAGATTCCATCTAAGATTTTCAAATGCAACACTGGGTAGGTAATGCGATGCTTTTATTTTAGAATTGTTAATAATTTAATAGCCACTCTTCACATGTGCACTGCCACACTGTGTTACCTTTACTTTGGTTTATGTTTTTGCCATTGGGGTGCCCAGGCCTTTCAGTAGACAGAGAACATTGCATCTGAAAAGCTTTTTCACAAGTGCTAATTTTTTGGCTCCAAATTACTTAAGGATCATGGAGTATAATTATTCTCATGCAATATATTGATATATAGTTAGATATTCTTAATGTGAGTGTGTTCTGAGTGTGGAAATCACTATTGCATCACTGTGCAAAATTTCTTGTAACTGACAACTGCTGAAACTGACCTGCTAAAATGGGAAATGCTGCTGATCATATCTGTTCCAAAAGTCACCAGGGACTGAATTTAAGTTTAAAACCAAACACTGGAAGGTGTATAAATACTGTCTCTACCTGAGATCTACTTCTTGTGTGTACATACAGCTGGGATAATTCCCTGATCTGAACTCAAAGCAGACAATCCATTGACCCTTCTTGAGATGTACCAATTCTGGGCTTTCCTATTAAAACCCCAACCACTATGCCTGTTCTTGTGTTCAGCATCTAAAAGCCCGAAGTGCATCTAAAATCAGCCTGGCACAGGGAGACAACATTCAGACTAAGAAATTCTGCAGCTGGTGTTTAAAACTATACCTCTGGCAGAATGTATCCTCAAACAGCTCTGAAGTCTCACAGCCTCCTAATATGCTCTTCCTCCCTGAATGTCATTGGAATGTTTTGGTCTTGCTTCTAGCAGAACCTTGCCACAGAATGAATCATAATAGTTTATGGAGAAACTTGAGACCAGTCCCCAAGAGAACAATTACAGCAAACAGCATGCTAGAAATAGTAGTACCTCTAATATTCTAGTTTGCTAATAGGTTTCATTGCTATTCTGTTACAGAATTATTTGGGGGTATAGTTTGTGATTTAAAGAATGTATATTTGCCAAATTTACACGTAGATGTCTAAATTTTGTGTGATTTTCTAAGCATTCAGCCTATATTCACCTCTCAAATTATTGCCCCCTTTATAGGAAAATCAGCAAGGTATTTGAATGCAGAGGTATTGATTACACTCACTTAATTATTTTATTATTAAATTTAATAGTAAATAATTAATTCTTTTCTAGGTCAAGAAGTGGTGTTCAAGTGCCTTGGAGAAGGAATTCTTGAAAAGGCCTTTCAGGGATACAACGCTTGTATTTTTGCCTATGGACAGACAGGTGAGTCTCCTGTGCTAGAGGGGAATGACACTTCTTGTGCACAGAGGAAGAACATAACAAAGATTAAGCTAGATAATATTTTTAAATTGTATTTTGAAGTGCCATAATGTTAAATGTCAAGCAGTAGCACAGCCAGTGACCATGTAAATTTCTTAAAGCAGCTCTGTAAGTATGTTCCTAGTTACTACCTGTTGGAGCCACTTTCCAAGCCTGAACAGTAGTTCATACAGAGGGCTTGTTCAGTCTTGTGTTTGAGTGTGTTCAAAGAGGTCCCAAATAATGGCCTTGCTGAAAGAAACTTGAGATAATTTCTCTTTCTGTTTACGTGTACTTTGTAGTCCAAACAACAAGCTGTCTGAAATAGCACATCATGTTGTTGTGATATGTGCTTCTGGAGGAAAAAAAATGTGCTTCATGAACAAATGAGTAGCCCAGATTTATGTTCTAAACCATTTTCTTCTTTTTCCCTTTAGGTTCAGGAAAATCCTTTTCAATGATGGGCAATGCAGAGCAGCTGGGTCTGATCCCACGGCTCTGTTGTGCTTTATTTCAGAGAATCTCTGTGGAAGAAAATGAGTCTCATACTTTTAAAGTTGAAGTGTCCTATATGGAAATCTACAATGAGAAAGTCAGAGATCTGCTTGACCCAAAAGGGTGAGTAGCATTGCTTTGCCCCTCAGCCTTCCTTTTTTTTTTGTCTGAAACTATAAAAATAGAAATAAAGTTTGGAAGTTTTTCTCAGGCTGGATGTTAATACCCTTTCCTTAGAAAGGATCAGATACCCAACATTAACAAAAAGAAAAAAATGTGAAGCCTGTATATGAAGTAGTAACTAGCATGGATCAGTTTAAACATTAGGATACAAAGAAATACTGCATGAAGTAGTCTACTAGCAGAATGCGAGGCTATGTCCAAGCAAATTGTGGGGTAGTTGTGCCACACGATTCAGATCATGTTCAGGTAAGAATTTTTGTCAGTTAGAAGGAGTTTGAAGCTTTTTTACAACTCAGTTTTTGTGCTTTAGATGTTGAACTTCTGAATGTGGAAGGGTAACTCTGCAGAATATGTTCATGGCACTCTTCCATATTGTCTACACAAAAATACTGGTTAGACTCTCTGGCTTGGAGATGTCTAGATGAGGTAGTGTGATAGGGTTTTTCAGTTGAGCACTGATTTTAGGCATAAATATATATATATATATGTATTACATATATTCAAGAATTATGTTTAAGAATCAAAATGTGTAGTCCATGGAATCACAGAATCACCAAGGTTGGAAGAGACCTCAAAGATCACCAAGTCCAACCTGTCACCACAGACCCCATGACTAAACCATGCAACCAAGTGCCATGTCCAATCCCTTCTTGAACCACTCCAGGGATGGTGACTCCACCACCTCCCTGGGCAGCCCATTCCAATGGTGAATGACTCTCTCAGTGAAGAACTTTCTCCTCACCTCAAGCCTAAACTTCCCCTGGCACAGCTTGAGTACATATACGTACTATATTTTAATTCTTGAACACAATTGCACTGGGTGAATTAAGTATGCAAGTTAGTTAAAAAGGTAGATTTAAAACTTTCTTGACAGATGTCAAAGTATGGAAAATACAAGAGTTGAAGCTTTAGCAAAGTGCTGGAGGAGGGTTGATACTTTTTTGTTTGTTTGCTTTTTTTTTTTCTTTCCACTTAATAACACATTTTAGGTTTTGCTGCAGCCACTTACTGGGGTGGGTGGATACATTAAAAATAATTCAAGTATCTAGATTAACACCGGTTACATTGATGTGTTCCTATGGTTAATTTGATTTAAAAACCATTCTGGAAGACTATTTTCCCTCCTGTTACAATTAAAAGACCCAAACTGATTTATTTTATATAAAAGATCCTTACAATTTTGTACTATAACTTTTGATTTTCAATTATGTCCACGCTAGAGGATTGTGCATAAAGTCTACTTTATTCCATAGGAGTCGGCAGTCCCTTAAGGTTCGAGAGCACAAAGTGTTGGGACCGTATGTAGATGGCCTGTCTCAGCTGGCTGTTACAAACTTTGAGGTAAATCTAAACCAATGGCAAGTTTATAAAAAACACCTATGTACATAAGCAACAGGAATTTATAAGAGAGAAACTAGTGTCCATCCAGACATTCTGGTTCATGTGTTCATGGTCTCTGTCAATCACAAAGATCTCAGATGCTTCAGGAGTATTTATTTCATGTGAAAGCATTGAATGCTGGTTAAAAACAGACTAGTAGTATCTCTTCATTTTGCAGTTTCTATATGCAGTGTATACAGTATACACCAAGAACACAATTTTTCCTTGACACAGGAAATATGAGGCTTCCAAAATAAGAATGTTAATATTAATCTTCCTTTGACTTGGTTGTTGAATGCAACCTCTCATTTTATACTGATGTATTGTGTGAGAAGCTACAACATGGCTTACATAATTCATAATTTAAATCATCACAGCACCTGAGCCCACCTGAGTTAGCAAAACACATTCAGATGAATCACTCTTGTAGAAATCAGTGAGCTACTAAAGCTATAATGGAAATATTTAAAGTGGTGCAATTGTATGACTTACATAGGCAGTATAAAGAAACTGATTTGGAAATACTAGTTCTAAAAGTAATTTGAAGTTAATTCTTCATATAATATGTGTGAATCATTTTACCTTGTTTTATGGTGATTTTTGTTTTTCTGAAACATTGTGCATATTATAGTTATGGAAATTGCTTTTGCAGCTTTTATGGTGAATTCTCTGCTTTGAATAAAGAAAGTGTGTTTTTAGCTTCTAGAAAAACTTGTTTGTGCTTAGCTTTTGTTTGATAACTTTCATGAAACTGTCTTGGAAGGCTCAGCAAGCACATAGACCAGACTTAGCATAGTCATCTTATCATGCCTACTTACGTGGGAAGGTCCAGGCTCCAAGTGAGGTAACGCTTTGAGCCAATTAAATGAAGACAGTGTTAGTGCAGCTCAGTAAAGAGATGCATTGTGTTCACTTGTGTAAGTAGATCTGTGCTGGCCTGACTACTGGCGTTGAACAATATAATTTGTGATGTTACTGCCAACGTATTTTAGCAGCAGATAAGGAAATGGTGCATTGACAGTAGTTGTTGAGCTTTTAAGCACAGCCTTTAAAACAGAGATGTGATTTAATGTCCTTCTGTGGAATTTCATGCCCTCTGTTCCATTGCATTTCAAAACGAGTTAAGAATTTTCTCATTACTTTTAATTTTCCTTCTCCCTTTCTCCCACATATACACACCCTTCCATCTAGATGGGGATTTTACTCAGCAAGCACAATACTTGCTTTTATCCCTAGCATCACTTCTTACTCTTTTTTGCTCTAGGATATTGAGTCACTGATGTCGGAGGGAAACAAATCACGAACAGTTGCTGCAACCAACATGAACGAAGAAAGCAGCCGGTCTCATGCTGTATTCAATATTATAGTGACTCAGACACTTTTTGACCTGCATTCTGGTGTATGTATTTCTGTTGATTTAATTTTTGAAGTTGTGGTGAATTTTTTTTCTTCCTTCCTCTTCCACACACACTCTGTTTTGCTGTGGCTCTACCATGGAAGTCCAGTGATCCAAATAATATTGGCAAGACCGTAAGACTGAGAGATGCCTACAAAAGTGAGGAAGCACACCAGATAAAGCAAACATTTGGGCCACTTTTAAAAGATCATTGCCACCATGAAACCTGTCTTAGGTCCTAGCTGTTGCTGAAGTTGATATATTTTAATGCTCTACTCTGACAGTAAGGTTGCTGATATTACCACACAGCTGATTCTGGTTTGTTAGTGCTTCAAGCCACTCATGTATTTTGTAGTAAATGGTTATAAAACCTCTGACAATTCCTTCTTCTGTCATACCTTGAATTTTATACTTTAACCCACAGTGTTTGTTATTGCCAGTGTCACGTTAGCACTTTGTGTTTCTTAGCTGTTGTTTTCCTGTGTCTCATCTGCACAGAATTCTGGAGAGAAAGTCAGCAAGGTCAGCCTGGTGGATTTGGCTGGGAGTGAGAGAGTGTCCAAAACAGGAGCTGCAGGAGAACGTCTGAAGGAAGGCAGCAACATAAACAAGTAGGACATTGGCATAGGCAGTCTGCAAAGCTTTGTCTTGTTGTTCCTTGGCCTCCCTTTCTGGGTGCATTTCTCACAAAGTCAGTTCAAGTGGGAGACCTCATCAGAAGCAATTCAATACAGCTTTTGCTTTGTGCTAAGTACTCTGTTTCCTAACGTTGACATTAGGACCCTGATTCATACTTGACTCAGATGAAGACTGTATGAGTTTTATATGGAAAAAGTGACAGCAGAGCTCTTTAATTAAGCATGTACCTTTTGTGATTCATTTATACACCCTGTCCCCAGGCTTGTGTGTTTGTCTCATCAGCTCCAGGAAGAATGCAAAGTTGCAGAGTTGAATGGCTTTGCTCCAACATGTATTAAAATATGTAAGAGTATAATTCACAGTTTAAGAAAACCAGATCAGAATGAAGCTGTGTTAGTTAAGCATTGCCTTGGGCTTTTGTATTCAAGCAATGGCAAGTTTCAAGGCACTTTTTAACCATAATTACTGTGATATTGTCCAAAAGCAAGAATTTCACACACTGTTACCTCTGCCTTAAATATAATAATTTTCCTGGTAAAGAAAGAGTTTAACTATTACATTAAAAGGTACTGCTTTTTCAATTTAACTTTAAAGTGTTACAGAGTGGTTTGGTATTTTAAGTTAACAATGACAGCACAAAGTCTGTTTGAACAGCTTTTATACTTAAAATTATTTTAAGGTAGCTTTTTTTAAAGTATGACCATGTCCTACTCTTTCTAGCTTAATTTCTAATCTCCCTTGTGTTTAATGTATTATATTGGAGGCCATGTTGACATGGTCCTTATGCCTAATAGCAGGTGTTGTACCTTTACCTCACAGGTTACCAATTAAATTTAGATTGGTTTTACTAGGAACTCTATTTCATTTTGTATAAACAAAGGTGGAATTAGATGTAGTTTTCTAATTCTCAGAGAAGAATTCAAATGCCAGCTATTCTAACAGCTGCTAACAAACTGAAAGTGGGGTTATAGGTACAGAAGAGCTTTTTTCCTTCTTTTCTTTTTTTTCTCTTGGGGTGTTTACTCAGTGTTAAACCTTTCTGTGGTACAGATGCAGAAGGGGCAGGTTGCTTTGCTGTGCTGAACCTATTTGGCAATACAGGACTTCAGATGCAAGCACCAAACTTTTCTGTAAAAGATACTAAAAAAAAAAAAGGGGGGGGGGGAGCAGCTCTGCATTTTACTATTTTACTATCAACTAAATTCTTATATGGTACAAATCTGTATTACTTGGTCCATTTATTAAGCAGTCACTATTTGAAATCTGGTTTGGAACTGGTAGGAGAAAGAATTTGTAGTGCTGTGCTTGGTGTTTCCTGTTAGACTTCTGCTGTTCTTGGAGCTTTGATAAAGTCTAACTTTTACTGGAAGCCTCAAAAGTTGTAAACGTGTTTTATGAGACTAGTTCTTCAGAGAACAGTGAGTATGATCTTGCTTTGGGTGTGATGCACCTCACTTATTAGGGAAAGTCAATACTTTCTGCAGTGATCCAGTATACTTAAACCAGTAAATTTAAACTATGGCAACTCTTTTTTTTTTCCCTTATTAAAAACTCAGTAATGTGTTAGCATGTGTTATGTTTCATGACATGGAGCTGCTGAAATGACCTGGCAAATAAATTTGCTACTTGTGCTATGTTTTGTTGCCTTGAAGAAGAATGTAGAAATAATGTACCTATTTACGTATTTACAAAACAGAGGAAGTTACACTCAGCTGTATATACCAAAACTGGTTTGTGTGACAGCCAGTCAGCCTCCACAGGGTCAGTACTGTTTGTTTCTGGTGAAACTTGGCTAGGGTTATGGGTGACTTACAACTCACCCTGTTGTCCCAACCTCAGGGCAGCAAATCACAGTGGGGAGGCGGTGGATTGCTCTCCCACTTACTGAAACAACAGAGAGTTGTGTCATCTTAACATCTTCAGAAAGTTGTAATAAAGATTACTTCTGCTTTTTCTCAGAGCTGATGTAGAGCTGCCTTGGTGAAGGTGCTGAGTAGTCTGCTTTTTGTTACTGAGGTTTTGGGAGGGCTTGCCATATGTCATAGAGAAGCTGGATGTGCTTGTTCCTCCCTAGGTTGCGCTAGTTCCCATACTGACCGTCGAAATGCAGGTGCTTAACAACTCTTTGCGGTGTAGTCAGAGAATTTCTAGAATACAATAGTAGGAGGAAGCAGGATAAACAAGCTGTCAATTAGTGGCTAAGAGAAATACTTTCTGTAAGCAGTCTGCAATTTTAACTCTGATTTAGTAAAATCAACTGCTGTCATTTTAACTTGAGAATGCCTAGAAAAAAAGCCTTTAAAATGTAGGTGGTGGGGGTGAAGGAATGGGTTGAGACAGGTCTGCCTCAAAGTTGCTTTTAGGGAGGTTTTTCATGTTGAGAGTTAACTAATAAATAGGTGGATTCTGCTCATTGAAGATTTTGGTTGTAAATTGTACAGAAGTAGCTTGAATGAGTGTAATTTAGGAACCAAGTTGTTCCCTGTGGTGAGGAAGTATCATTTCCCTTTGAACACTGCTGACTCAGGCTGGTAGTGGAGTGTGCGAGCTTCCCACCACCCATTAACAAGGGCAGCATGGTCATGTCTGAGGAGTAGGGACAAGGGGAATGGAAAGTGTGCAGTGGGCACTTTCCCATGCTCTTGTACCATCTAAGTTCACTCTGTTACTTCTGAGCTGCCTCAGTCTACTGTGCTCTACGGGCTTGGACCTTCTGGTTGATTAATTATATAAGTAGTGTGAGATAGGATCACAGTAATGAAGGATCTCTGATGCGTCACTTAGCACAGAGGAAAGCAGCAGATGAGTCCTGTAATTATTATGTAGGGCAGCCATTTCTTTTACTGGTTTCCTTAAAGTCTTTAAACAGCTTTGAGTTATGAAATCTCAAGCAGAATACATAAATGATTCTAGTTTGGCTTTTATTGCAGATGTTAACAGCTAAGTCTTAAAATAAAACCAGTATTTATTAAGAGGAAAAATATTATCATATCTTCTAATCCTGTGTTAATAAAGAGTATCTTATAATTTCCTGTTCATTAAAATACCATAAGCTGATGTTGCAGCCCTGTTGTGAAATAGTTCTCAATGACAGGCCTTTTTGAATCCCTGTTCTTCCCATCCCCCTTTCTTGAGTGTCCTTTTCTTCCCTCTCTCACAGTTTTGAGTTCTGATTTTCACATTTCCCCTCATTTAAAGAGGGGAAGAGGAACTAGAGGAAAGTAAGGTGGCTTTTAAACTTTACACTCCTTAAAGATGGACTTCATTGAGAGTGCGTTGGTGGTGCTCTTCAGTTGTGCAGTAGGAGGTTGCTATGGAGCAGCGTACGGCACCATAGTATGCATATTTAGCACACTGTCATCTCTTGTCTGTGCAGACCAGGGACTGGAGGCAAGAACCAGTTCTCCCTCCTCCATCCTCCCCCCACGAGCTTTTAGAGGTTGTTAGGCTTTTGTTTAGGTCACGAATGAACACTGCCCTTTTTGTTGTGAATTTTTAGAGGTAAATGGGGAAAGTTGTCCTACAGACATGTTTACAAAATGGAATTCTCTCTTGGGAGATTGGGTTGTCTAGCCTCTCCTTACATTTCTTTTTATTTTGCCTTCAGGTATGTTCTATCTTCATACCACTTTGTGCCATATGCAACAAGGGACATCTCCTGTGACACACATTGTGAAGCTTGTTAACTTGTTCTCAGATAACTCCCTTGAAATACTATTCTGCAACATTTTTGTAGTTTTCCAAACACTATTTTTGAACCACCGGTAGTTTCAAGCAGCACTAAGACCCTGTTGCAAATATGTGCAAACGCTGCCTATCCACTAAAAATAGTGCCACTAATTTGAAAGGAAGCCTCAAAAGAATGGAGCAGTGCAATTAAATATTTATTTGACTACCTAATTGTGACACTGCTGAAAGTTTTCCTTGGGAGTCATAGAGAGTAGCTGGATAATTAGGCATGAGTATGACAGACCAGATATCCTCTTGCGCTTCAGCGCTGTCTTTTTAAAAGCCCTTTGGGCATCTGTTTAATGTTCTCAGGCTCCTGAACCACCTCATTATGTTAAACACACTCAGTCCAAGAGCACCAATGTCACTTAAAATTTACACAGGGTTGTATAACAATTGGATAATATAATGCACACATGCTTTGCACAGATTGCTGATACAGTCCCCCCTGTCAGTAGGAGTGGTGCATGTGCCAAAGTGAACAAGTTATCTATATTATCCTCATGATTCTAGACTGATGTTTGGGATGTATGCCAAGCAATTTGGGGGCTTTTCTGTTTCATGCTTGCACGATTTTTTTTTGACTGGGAGATTGTTGGGTCTCTTCCCCCAACAAGAAGCTCTTGAGGCTTCACCTCAGTTGTTAGTCAATCCATTTTTCAAGGGACTTCCTAATCAGCAGTCTTCTGCTCTCAAATGAGCAGTATTCTATTGTTTTGTGATGGTTGATTAGTTACTGGTTCACCAGACAGACTAGTTCTCCTGGTCTGTAGCTAGGTTTGTGTTGAGGGTGCCTCCTTATGGCTGGAAAATTGTTCATTTTCAGTCTGTTTTTGAGCCAGTGTTGAGCAGTGGATCCTAGAGACAGGGGATTCTCTCTGTGCTGTCAGTTCTGACTCATAACAGTGTCATGAGACAGTGTCCAACATGCAAGGGCAATGATTCTCTGTGGTCTGAAACAGTCTGCTTTGCACTTTCAGACGTTCTTTAAGTATCCAGATATTTCAACTTAATCTTCCTGGACCTTGTTCTTAGTACCAGATGAAACATTGTAGATACCCAATTTTTTTTATTCCAGATATGAAATGTGAATAAATACATTGCTGTGTTTGGGGCAGGGCAATGGGCTAGCTGATCTTCTGTGGCCATTTCCAGTTTCAGCTATTCTGATATTTTAACAATTGCATATGAAATTCTGCAGGGCATAAATTAAACTCCTTATCAAATCACCTTTTCTGTGTTTTACTGAAGTTATATTTTGACTATGAGTTAAAGCTGCTCTACTGTGTTGCATTTATAGATCACTTTCAACGCTGGGCTTGGTTATATCATCACTTGCTGACCAAGCAGCCGGGAAGGGAAAAAACAAGTTTGTGCCTTACAGAGACTCTGTACTCACTTGGCTTCTCAAGGTAATGAATATTTGTCATTCAACCTGTTCACAAGAAGTCAGCTCAATAGTTTGTAGGGTCATTGTGGCATGCCTTTGTGTGTGTACACTTCTCATCTCATAGCTCTAAGGTGTTCCAAGATACAGACAGCTAAGTGTACTGTGTGTAAATTCTATGTAAAGTCCTGTCTGGCCTTTTTCAGTCATAGTGGAATTTAAGATGGGATGTGGCTGGAAATGTTTATAGAGCATGATGGCTAGTTTACATTCAGAGTATCTTTCAGTATCTTAAACTATAAGCCTTGTATTTTAAGTGTTGTTGTGAAGATATTGCATACCCTGAGAACAATTTTTAACCTTCAAACCATCTACAGGACAACTTGGGAGGAAACAGCCAAACTGCCATGATAGCCACAATCAGTCCAGCAGCAGACAACTATGAAGAAACACTCTCTACACTGAGATATGCAGACAGAGCCAAAAGGATAGTTAATCATGCTGTAGTGAATGAAGATCCAAATGCCAGGGTCATCAGGGAACTACGTGAAGAAGTTGAAAAACTGAAAGAACAACTCTCACAAGCAGAGGTAACATTACTTAGAGCATGAGGTAAACCAAGCGTTAAACTCTGACTAGAAGATTAACTTTCACTTTAAGCCTTGGAAGACAAGGAGAGGAAGAGTTGCAGTCTTACAGTTAAAAAACCCCTAACCCTAAACCCTAGCTTTATTTTCTGAAATAAATCCAACATTGCTTATTTTTAATAACTTTCTGATGACATTGTACTGATGGTGAGCTGTGTCAGAATAGACTGTTCCTGAAGAAACTGAGGCAGCACAGATAAGAGATAGATTACAGCTTCATTCTGTAGACTTACAAGCAGAAATTTATTAGTTAATATCTTATTATGGCCTCTGAGAAGACCTTATAGTGACCCTTCAGTACTTAAAGGGGGCCTATAAGCAAGATGGAGACAGTCTTCTTAGCAGAACCTCTTGTGATAGGATAAGGAGTTTAAAAGAAAGGAAATTTAGACCAGGTACAAGGAGTAAAATTCTACAGTGAGAGTGGTGAAACACTGACATTGGCTGCCCAGAGAGGTGGTGGATGCCCCATCCCTGGGAACATTCCAGGGCGTTCTGGGATTATAAGCAACTTGATCTAGATAAAGATGTCCCTCCTGACTACAAGGTGTTTGGACCAGATGACCTTTAAAAGTCCCTTCTAACCCAAAGTATCCCATGATGCTGTATCTGGAGAAACTATAATTGCTGGAATTTATTGCTGTGGAATTTTTTTGTTATTTGTTTATTTCTTTCTTTCTTTTCAAGCAAGACAGAAAAATGCTAGTGGAAAAAGAACAGCAATGTGTAAATTTCTGTGGTGTTTAAACTTCACATTCATTTAAGGAATAGCAGTTCTGTAGAGGCTGAAATGGGAAAATCTGCTTTAAGAAAAAGGAGCCATTAACTTTTCTGTAAATATCTGTCCTAACCCCATATTTAAAATCAGGTAATATTATTTTAGCATGCTCTTAATTATGTTGGTGGACTGTGGCTGAACTCAATCAGTAGGGAAGTGGCCAAGGCTTAAAAAAACTTTTTTTAGAATATTTTTTTCATGTATACCTTCTGTTAAAACAGTTGTGTAGAGTTACAGGCCGACCTATAACTCTAGTTACAGTTGTTACTTGACTCTGGACATACTCAAGCCCTCTGCTTTTGTTTCCAGCTGTGAAATGAAAAATTGGTTAGCTCCAAAGCATGTGTGTCTTTGAAAGTAATCAACAGGTTCAGTCTCAAAGCATTAATTAGATTCTAGGAACATTTACAAAACCAAGGTAGAGTGGAAGGATAAATATTGAAAGGCATTTGTATTTGAAACTAGTTTTGGAAGAAAGACTTTTGAGTTCCAGACAGCTAAGACTTGAAGATTCAAAATATGCAGATAATTTTATGCAGACATTAAAGCCTGAGTGGCCAGGCTCAGAGATTTTCTGGGTTCTGTTAGCCTCTGGAGCTATGTCAGTCTTCAGCTATTTCAAATCTGGACCCATTATAAGGTTGCTTCTGTCCTCTTCCTTTACAAATGGCCTGTTTCTTCCTCTTCAGCCATGAAAAACCTGGAGATATAGTTGAATTCTGGATTTGTTGCATCTCATATTCTGTTGCTCTGTTTACTTTTCCCTATGCAGGCAGATGTTGAGGTTGGAGGATTAGCTGAATGTTTTTTCTGTTCTCTATGTTTTAGGCCATGAAGGCACCAGAACTGAAGGAAAAATTGGAAGAATCTGAAAAACTTATAAAAGAGCTAACAGTCACCTGGGAAGAAAAGCTAAGGAAAACAGAAGAAATTGCACAGGTATTTCAGAGGACAAAAAGGCCAGATGCTCACATAGTGCAAGTCAATTGAATGTAATGAGCTTTAGTGGACTATACTGTCTTTCCCACCAGCTATTTAAAATTCCTCTATTTTTGTCTGTTCTCCTTGTTTCTGATTTGAGGTGGGTTTTTTTGGTTTGTTGGTTGTTTTCTGCAAGTCTAAATTTCACTAGAATAAAGGTAGCTGTGTCATGATATCACTGATAAAAGCTAATAATTGGTTTTAAAATAAAATACTAAAATATGTTTGGGTGGCTTGTTTATTTCTAAGACAGCAGTAGAATCTTAGATGTGTTTACCTTGAAGTGAGTAAGAAAATGAAGAATTAGAAAAGGATCAGAATTTTGGGCAATACTTCTTGCTTTTGGTTTTAGTGTTTTTTGGTTTGGGTGTTGGGTTTTTTGGGTATACACTAATTTTTAAGTACAACAATAAAAAGCAAAATAAGACTTCTGGATTCCTGTGGACTTCTACATTATTTCCACCTTCTGTGGCTTGGAGAACAAGTATGGATGGTTTCCCTTTCCAGAAGCACACTTTGGAGCAAGCACTGTTCAAATAAAATTTTAAAAGGCAGGGTAAAAACCAAACCCAGCCAGACAAACAAAACCCCCCAACACTTAAACTGTAGCAAAGCAAAGATGCTTTAGCATCTTGTTAATTATTATCAATACTAATAATATTAGAGAATAAACCTAAACTGTGGCTTGAGACTTTCTAAATTATCTATGACTGGGATCAACTTTGAAGTAATTGGTGCTAAGACTAGTTTTTAACTAATACAGAGGTTCAAAGCCACACTGTGTTACTTAGGAGTAGCTCTAATAAAATCAATTGGGTTGCATAGTGAGTAAGTTCCACCTTGGGGAGGAGGTGTTTGAAGATTAGATCTAAATTTTTATCATTGGTGTGTAAAAATGCTGTTGAACACATGCTACTTGACCAATGTCTGAAGTTCTGTTTCTGGCAGTGATACACAGAATGCAGGCTCAGCAATGTGCATCTTCAGCTTTGGTTCCCCTGCTTTCATTTACTTGCTGTAGTTGTCTCTACATGTTGCAGCAGGTGGGGTTAACCTATTTTTGTGCTTGCAGGAGAGGCAGAGGCAGCTAGAGAGCATGGGAATTTCACTTGAGTCTTCAGGTATCAAGGTTGGAGATGACAAGTGTTACCTGGTCAACCTGAATGCAGATCCTGCTCTCAATGAGCTTCTGGTTTACTATTTAAAGGTAAGAATACAAATAGGATGCTTAAGAGAATGAAAGGACACTTGCTTATTGTTTTGATTTTCTGGGTCAATGTGTTGTATCTAGATTTTTAAGCCCAGTTGTAGCTAAGTAGGATAGGCCATGTCCTACTGTTTAGGCTTTTGTCCTCTCTTTGCAGTTCAGCTGTATTGTTTTCTTAATTATCTCCTGATTGCCAGCTGTGGGAGAAGTGTTCAGTGTGTGCCAAGGCTGAGATAAATCCTGCCTTTCCCAGACAGGATGTGAACAGAGTTGCCTTTTGGGTAGAAGTGAGAGTCTCCTGTTTGATGCTCCTCCTTGTTAGTGAGCTGAAGATTGCTTTAAATATTGAATAAGTTAGTCATAAAGAGATGATGTTTAGTAGCAATCAGTAAGAGTAAACATAAACATAGGTTTTGGTGACAGCAAAACTTGAGAGAGCAGGGAGGGGAGGAGGTCAGGGGGAGAGGGAACCACTGATAAACATGCAAAAATGTCTTTTCTTGCTGCCACTAGCTTTCATACCATTCTGTTTAGCCTAGTCTTATGTCAGTGAAATAGTGTCAAGTGCTCACCTAATGTGCTTGTAAGGAAAGATGAGCTCCTTGTCAATAAAGCTATGAAAGGCTACCCTGCCTGTTTTAATAGTTTTCTACTTTAGACTCAGAGATAAGGCTTCTGCTTTAGTGCAACTTACTGCTCTAACAAGAGCAAAGTATAGAAGCAGAATTTACAGTAGAACTTGAAATTATGTAGATACTAATGTATTTGAGCTGCTGCATAGTTATGTGAAAAGGAGCCAATTCTGTGCACCTTGGTTTACTGTCCATGTTTTACTCTATTGTATATGCCTTGGTGACATGGGTGATTTTCCTTACTACTTGCATTTATTGCTTGCTTGCAAGCATAGTCTGAGAGTATTTTTAACTCAGAATTTGTCAATTGCTTTATTCTGTTTTATCTAAAAAGATATGAAAATAAAGTGCAGAACAGAGGAACAATTTGTGACTTTGTCCCTAAATCTGCTGGCATCATTTCTGCTCTACAGAAGAGCTAGGCAAAGGAGAGCATATAGATAGTGCAGTCTCAGTGCTTTAGCCAGTATTTCCTCGTAAATAGTGGTAGTTTGCTTGTCTCTTAGTAACAGCTTATCTTCTAGGATCACACAAGAGTTGGTGCAGATACTACACAGGATATACAGCTCTTTGGTATAGGAATTCAACCAGAACACTGCGAAATCGATATTGCTTTAGATGGAGAAGTTACACTCACACCAAAAGAAAATGCAAGGTAAGGGAGATCAGCAGCACTTTCCAGGGAAGTGTTTGCTTTTCTTGACCAGGAGATAACATAACTTGCAAGCGTTTTTGGTTTACATAGAAGTACCTTTAAGCTCTGAGCAATGAGTGAGTTCACTATAGATGACTTATAGAGATATTTAGAAGTGAAATTCAGTGATACAAATGATATTTCCACACGTGTCCACACCCACCCACCCACTTTGCCACTTAACAGGCCATCAGTGGTTTGACTCAAAGTAAATCATCTTTCAAAGTTATTCAGTAGGAATAGGGGGCCATTGCCTGTCTGTGGCTTGCATGATAACAGGATCACTAAGGCACTTTTGGCAGTCCAACCTGTACAATGAGTTAAGAAGCTGTGCCTTGATGGCATCTCCAATGGCATGATAAGCACTACCGCTGTCCTAGTTGCATAGTCATGCTGCTTGTTTGAAATCTGAGCATCTAAATAATGTATAAATTAGTATTGAAGGGGGAAACAAACATTTGAGAGACACCTTCTGAAAAATCTGATCTCTCTTGTTAAAATTATCGGGTTGGACTTGATGATCTTTGAGGTCTCTTCCAGACTTGGTGCTTCTGTGATCTCTTGGTATTTGCATTTTTCTTTTTTTGCCTTCTGCAGTACAAACTTTCAAACAGATGGGATTCAGACTTGTGGTGATAGAGTTACTGTACTGGAAATCAGTCATTTTGACTGGCAAGAACTAAGTCACATGTCAGTGGAAAAAAAGATTCTCGTGCCTGATCTGCAATGCTTAAGTAACAGAAATTTAGTTACCAGAATTTCATTGAAAAAGACATTAAAGCTTTGGGGGGGGGGGGAGGGTTTGGGGATGTTTTTGGTTTTTTTACTCAAATACTTAAGTGTTTGTGTTGAGAGACAGCTGAATCCAGAAGACTGCTTCTGGAAAGGCCTTTTACATTTTGCTTAAGTTTTTGTTATTTTTCCTCTTAAAAAGAAAATGTTTTGCTTTGTGACTCCAATAGGTCAAAGTTCAACAGCTCCATTTTCCTATTTTTGTGATTTAAACTTAAATACAGAGAAATCTAAACTCAAGTCTAGCAGTATACCAGATGTTCACAAAAATAGACCCTTGTTAATAACAGACACTCTGCTGAAGGAATGAAACTTGGATCTAAGGATCTTTTCTTATTCTTGAATGTAGAGTATGTTCACAGTATTTTTACGACTCTGTGTTGAGTAAGTTATGTCGTGGAGAAATTTTATCTGTAGGATTTGCATGCATCCAAGTTTACAGACTGTTCACAAGAAATAGGCAGTGTGACCTACATTGAGAAATGGGTATGTAATTAAAAGCAACTTTGTATGTTTATTGAAGAATCATACCCGCCAAAGCTAGAGGGGAAAAGTGTTTAATTCTGGCAGTAAAAATCCGACCAGTAACTTTCATCTTGATTCTTTAATGAGACCTAGTGTATTTGTATATCATGTGATACAAATCACTGTCTGTATGTGGGAGAAACAGTAGATCTTGCAGTTATTTTTCAACCTTTTATTTTTAGGATTTGGCTGAAGTTGTATTTTCTTCTTTCAGATCCTGTGTAAACGGTACGCTGGTATGTTCTGTCACTCAGTTATGGCATGGAGATAGAATATTATGGGGAAACAACCACTTTTTTAGGTAATAGTTGGTATTTATAATCCAACCTCTTCACATTCACCTTTTTATGTTGGTTTTTTTTTCTTCTGCTGTTCTGTATAAACATTTTAGAAACTGAATTTCAATTTTTACACAGAATCAATTTACCAAAGAGGAAACGTCGAGACTGGCTGAAAGACCTTGAGAAAGAAACTTCATTAGGAGACCATGATCTGGATGCAGCCAGTGAAGCTTCTTCAGAACCAGACTACAACTATGAATTTGCACAAATGGAAGTTATTATGAAGACACTGAATAGTAATGGTAAGGCAATGGCCAGATAAAAATGTTCTTGTTAGATTGTCTTAAAAATTAAGATCCTGCTTTCTGGGTAAAACAAAGGGTACTCTGACTCCAGAGGTATTAGGAGTGTTTTCAGGAAAAGATAGGTTTGCAGAAATGATGTTAGGCATATATTATTTGAAATAAAAAATTTTTAAAAACTCTAGGTGTATACACACAACAATTAGTAGTTGGTTTGTGCCTTGGCACAATTTTATCTGTACATTTGCTGTCCTTTATACTGCAGCTAAATTGTGCCTGTCAAAAGAATTCCGTAGATATGGCTTCGTTTGTTTCATCCATCCCTTTGTATCAAATATTACTGACCCCATTTTAACCTTAGTAGAAAAACACTGGAATGATAGAAAACCAATAGTTGAGTGTTACCCAGTGGGGTTTTAACACTTGATAACTCTTAGGGTCTTAGCAATGATTAAATAAAATACTATCATGATTCCTTTATGGACAATGTAAGAAAATACAATCTATACAAAATAATAGTCTGATGTATATGAAATATTAGGATGTCTTCATGCTTTCCAGAAGGCAAGTCATAATTCATAGGATGTAATATAGCATGAAGAAGTGCTGAAAGACTTGGTAAACTACTGGATACTTTGTACAGGTTTAGTAATACGCACAAAATTTGATCACTGACCAAGAAGACATAATAGATGGTGTTTCGTTGGGTTTCATTCTCCTTTCTTCATATCTTTGCACTATTTCCACTGTTGTGGCTTAGTTGTTGAAATACAGCATTTACATTTTTTTCTTGGTCACTTCCTTCTCTTTAACTTTCTCTGTTTTGCTGTGGAGTACAGCACAATGATTTTGTGTGCTTGATGCTCTAGCAGTAGTTTGAAGATTTTGTATATATGTGTACGTATATATATGGGGTTTTGGTTTTGTGGGGTTTTGTGTTTGGGTTTTTTTGGGGTTTTTGTTTGTTTTGAGTTTGATTTTAATGAGATTGCTTGTGTGAGAGCATTACAGGGTCAGGTCATTTAAACTGATGTGAAGTTACTGTTTGATAGTAGAAATATTCTCATTATGATTCACTCATATCAGGAGATGAATTTCAGATGAATCTGCCATCCTGGTGGTCTTCAGTGTTGTCATCCCTTGTGAAGAGTCTGTTGCCTGTTTTAAGGCCTCAGATCATCCCATCTCTTTGCCAAAACTGGGACAAAGGTTTTGAACTCTATTGGCTCATGCATGAGACTGCTGGAGAAATTTGAAAGCATTAATTGATGCTTGATCTGCTTGTCACTAACCAGAGGTTTGACTAAGCTGTAGCAGTCTATAATGAGTCTGTGTTCTTTGAACAGGGGGTCACATTTTTTGGGTTTTATATGCTGTTATCTAGCTGACTGAAATGGTTCTTCACAAGTGTCTTAATGTTTTAGTTCAGTAGGCTTTTTGGACTGTGGTCCAAGCCAGTTTTTGTTGGTTGTTTTCTGTCTTTGCCCAAGAACAGTACAGACCTTGTTTCTTTACAGCTTTCCTCCCTAATGTGCAGCAAATGTTAACAGTCATACATTGCACAGTTTCAGAGGCATCATAACCCAGTAATTCAATTTCTTGTCTCTTCTGTTCCCTCTCACATAGGTGTGACTTAACTAATTTGTAGTAGTAAGTTATAATAAAACCCTGACAAAACAAGTGGCTCTGAAGATCATAATCTGGTTTTCTGATTGAAAGCTAGATCATGCTTCCAAGTTCTGTTGCTCTCAATGCTAAAATACATTCTTTTCTGACAGGCTTCCAGTTTGTTGGGTAAGGAGCAAAGCAGCTTTCATTATAACACCATTTATTAATTCTTCCTAAAATGAAAAATAAATATGGGTAAGGAAGAAGAAATAAACTGATGACAATTAATTCTGTTACATGCCCTGGAGAAAGCTGGGTGGGGGGAGGGCAAAGAGGTAATTTAACATTTTAAAATAGATTATTATCTTTTAGGGATGTATTAACATATAGCCCAAGAGAAAGAGATTTTGGTTTTTTTTCCTTTGGTTTGAGTTTTTGGTTGTTTTATCTCCCACCTTGATCTATTTGAGAACAGTAACTCTCTTTAAATAAATAGCCTAGCTTCTCCAGTGTGCAAACACATTTGTTTCTATGGCGCGGAACCAGCACAACAGTGTCACATATTAGATCCAGCTCTAAAGAAGCTCTGAGGAGAATGTCTAACTTTGAAAACAGCTGTAAAGTAAACATCCAGATTCTTTCCTCCCTTCAGCATGTTAGCTTTCTTTGTGGGATTCTGTCAGATCAGCTTTGTACAGCTAATTTGTGATGCTGGTCAAACACAGAATGCAGCAAAGTAGTTTACTTTATTCTTGTACACTGTGCATTGGTTAAGTAAACAATGTGATTAGGTTATGCAGCTTCTCATTTAAGCAAACAAAACTGTTACAGCTCAGTATTGGGATTTTGATGAATGTAGCTAAGCAGCCTGTGTCAAAGCCACCTTCTAACTTGCATAGAAAACTGCAGTTAGATGACATCTTAAGGGATTTCTTCAGTATTGTTGTTACTGGACTAACAGGTGCAAGATGTGAATTAAGTGACATTTGCAGTAATGTAATAAATGCTGCTCATACATTCTTCTGGCTCAATGTTAATATTCTAATGTTTTGCAGAGCATTAACTGCATACAAATGGTCTTTTCAGGGCCATTGAACTCTTGTTACATAATATGCAAAGGATTGGGACTTTGAGACTTCTAACACTGTATAGAATTTGCTGTGTGTTTGGCAGGCACTGTGTAGACTCTTCCCTAATTTATTTGACATTGCATGAGAAATCCAAAATAGTGGAACATTATGTTTATATCTAACTTAAATACTACTGTAGGTATTTTGAATTGTGAGAAACTTGACTATTTTTCATCTTTTAACTAGATGGTTTATAATTAACACCATATTTTGCTCACCCTTTTTCCTAACTGAAAAAATTTGGATTTTCTCCATAAGCTCTTTCAAAAGTTAAATTTAAGACTTTTCTAAAAGTATAGGTTAACCTTATGCTTTTATTAAAATGAAAAACTACTCCCCTCAACCAGTAATGGATTTCACTGAAACAGTAAAGTTTTAGACTAGGTTCTTGCATCTTGTTCCAAGTATTTTCCATGGCATAATTTAACCTTGTGGTGGTTCTGATCCTGTAAGTCTAGGTGGTTGAAAAGATCACACTTATTAAGGTAATCTGTTCCCTGAACTCGGAGATGGTCTTTGAGCAGTTTAGGGAAGTCTCAATGAGTCAGCCTTAGATTAATTTCCTGTGTTTGCAAACACAATAGAGGGGTTTTAATTTCTTCTATGCCTCTTCTCTATCTTCTGCATAATACCCGATTTCTTAACCATTCTTACACATAATTAAAGATGGTTTATGGATTATGCAGCAAAACCTATGCATGTGAAGGCAATTCTAGTATTATCTGGAAGAGTTAGGAGGAGAAAGATACTGCAGATCAACATGAATAACTTTGTGATGTAGAATATTAGAACTCGGTTCAGTCAGTTGCTTTTGCTGCACTGTTTCATTGCTAAAAAGGGCTAACTATCTTTCTGAGAATGGCATGTACTAAAAAGTAGTATTTCCAGGTTTTTTAAAGACACTTTTATGCATTACTGTATTGCTATTTGATTGCGGTTTACACTGACTGATTTTCTTTTTTAAACTCTCTGCTTTATAATTGCCATTGTAGTGGTATTTTATGCATCCTTTGTGTAAAGCCAGCCATTTCTTCCATGGCTGGGCCTGCAGTAAAAACTTGCAGAAGTGTTTGTTTCCTTCTATACATCAATCTTAATACTTCAAAAAAGGCTGCTGAGAGACAAATACAAACCCACTGTAACAACAGAACCCCGGAGATCCTGTTTGCTTATCTGGCATTTATAACAGGGAACAATTGTTTTATGAGGTGATGCCTCAATGGCCATGCATGTTAAAATTGCAGATGGTGAGTTAGTTGATCTTTAGCATAATTTGTCTCAGTAGATTTAGTAATAAGTTGTTACAGATTATTAGATGCAGTAATGTCAGGATAGAGGGGATGTGGTTTGATGACCAACATATACTATTAGTGATGAAACCCCTGCAGAGCTTTCATGTGAATTCTCTATTGTAACCCAGTTTTTGTTTCCTGTAGCTTTGTAGTATCAGGAAAACTTAAACAAAATCTTATGAGGATGAGGTTTTGGTAGTAAAAGCAAAATCACCCATAACTAAATCACACCAATGTGGTTGTGGGGTAGATTTTTAGTTTGGGGGTATTGTTTGTTTGTTTGTTTGTTTGTGGGGTGGTGGGGTTTTTTGTTTGGGTGGGTTTTGTCTTTGTTTTGGGTGTTTGTAGTTTGGTTTGGTTTGGTTTTGTTGTGGGTGTTTTGTTGTTCTGGTTTTTGTTTGCAGTATTTTTGTAATATTAGGGCTTTCTGGTGTGTTGTTTTGGGGGGTTATGTTGGTTTGTTTTGGGGTGGGGTCTTTTGTTATTTTGGAGTTTTTTTGTAGTTTTGTTTTGGGTTGTTTTTTGAGAGGTGTACCTCTAGTTCCAAAGCAGGACAGTGTAATTAAATCTAGGTTTATTTTCTTCCTCCTTTGTAACAGTCATCCTCAAAAGTCACAGCAGCTCTTCCTCACCCTCCCCCCCAATTTTTTATTTCTGGAATGCAAGAGGTATCACAAACAATTATTTTAAAACTGAAAGATTTTGCATTTGAAAATTCTGCCATGTCCTAGAACTGAAATGCTGCTTCTCCTAATAATCCAACACTCCAGTTCCTCTCCTTTCCCTTTCTGATGTACAGAACCAGCAGTCTGCTGGGTGATTTGCTGTCACTCGTATTCATCTAGACTGGTCCTCTTGCAAACCACTCCTTTGCTGTATTTTAATCCCTCAAATATAATGTATGAAGCAGATACATACATGCACTATATAGAAGGAGTTTATTCCATTGAATTGCTCTTGCAGAGGTACATTCTGGCATTGGACCTAAAACCAGGAACAGATGGAGTAATGTTTCCTTGATTTGACTGCAATTTAGGTTTAACCAAGGCTGACCGACATAAGCAGTTATTTCAGGATAGAGTATCTGAATGGATATTTATTCTGGGCTGATAACAAGATGAAATACTGTTTGTCAAGCTAAATGCAGAGGTTCCCTCCAGAACATACTTTGCCTGCTTCAGTGTTGCAAAGCACACTGGTGCAATGCAACGCTTGACGAGTCAGACAATTTGTTTGTCTAAGTTTTCATCTGAGCTCTCCAACATGCTTCATTCTCTGCCAAAATGAAGAAAGTAAATGGCTTTTGACTTCCTTAAGTCATTTCCTTCTCTGGCTAACATCATCTTCCCATGTATTTTGCTTTGTTTTGTTATTAATCTGTTCCCTTTGCCATTTATTCTTTTTCCTCCTGGGATTCTGGAGCATACTGTAACAACACAGTGCAACATAGGCAATAGACAAGGGTCTTAACTGTTGCTTCTAGCCTCATTGCATGCTGTATTGTTTTCCTGTTTGGATGTACCTATTTAATGCAATATTGATGATTTTGGCTTTTGTTTTGGTGGGCAATGACCATGTTGTGTTTGCAAAGACTCTGGGATATGTTGATTGCTGTTACCAAATAATGAATCTTCTGTAATGCTGAAATGGCATTTTCTCACCTTTCTGGATTTTTTTTTTCCCCTCTTTTTTTTTTTTTTCCTTTCTTTGTAGACCCAGTACAAAATGTGGTGCAGATCTTGGAGAAGCAGTACTTGGAAGAGAAGCGGAGTGCTCTGGAGGAGCAGCGGCTGATGTATGAGCGTGAGTTAGAGCTGCTGCGACAGCAGTTGTCTCCAGAAAGGCAGCATCAGCATGGCAGCGACAGACTCTCCTACACTGCTCAGACTGCACAGCAGAAAGTAAATCTCTGGACAGAAGAGAGGTGAGAATACTGGAGTTAAAATAAAAGACCTAATAAGAACTGCAAATGGCAAAATAAGAGGCCTGAACCATCTGTCATGAACTGACAGTATTTTTTTTGTGGAGTTGACACGCTATACAAGGTGTGCCTCCACCAAAGTGGTAGCATTTCATTTAGGATTAGACTCTGATGTGTAGCATATATACAACATCTTCCTTTATAACACTCATGAAATAAGAATGTAGCTTTTAATGGGCAGCATTATAGCTTTGCCTTTTTAACTAGAAAAGTGTTCCTGAAAAGTTTGCTTTAGCAATTACTGTTTAAGTTAGTGAACACTCTTCACAGTGATCAGTAAAGACTCTGATAATGTTTTCTTGGTGTTGCCATAGAATAAGTTTTCCTAAACTAATTGTCAATTTCCTGTCCTCCAGAAGATCCTCTTAGGTATACTTTTTTTTTTTTTTTAATTGTTCTAGCAGAGATTTGGAATACTGAAACAACAACAGAAAACTGAATCCTCTTACATAGGAAACCAGAAATAAATCTTTGAGGGATTTCTGCTGTAAAAGCATGGTAGCATGGTGCAAAAGAACCAAGTGTCTGAATTGTGTGAGATTTGATTAGTGCAGCTTTAGCTGTTGCTCTGTCACCATTGCACATGAAGCTGAGCTCTACCAGATCTGCCAGCAAGATAGGCAGCAGTAGGTAGCAGTGATAGGCAGCAGTTGTAGGCACGTGGTTGTATCTGTCAGATCAGCTTGAACACATCACACAGTTTATTCTGCCTTTATGCTGACTGTGGAAAGACAGATGATACCTGACCTGGTGTTAAAACCTGTTGGCATAAAGTTAACCCTGTGTGACTTTGAACAAAATTAATTTGTTGGAGTGAGGGGAGGTGGTGGTGTACTGGACCAGAGGTTCAGCATATTCATTATCTGGCATTAGGAGTTCCAGAGACTTGCAATGACATCTCCTTAGTGTTCAGATTCTAAGTTTCCCTTTTTTGGGTTAAAAGATTGTTTCGGGATTTGATATTCAGTGGGCATTTGCTTTGGTTAATATCCTAATGGAACTTGTGATATGAATTTTGTAGGATTTCTTAATTATTTCTATCTGAAGCTTTAAAAAAATTGCTTAAATTTCCAGAAGGGTGCTGGCACAGCTCTGAATGGAACAGCACAACTGTAATGAGAACTACCCATAGTAATCGATTATATTACTCATAAGGTCACCTTGTAGTCTTAAACTATTCCTTTCTGAAGAATCTAGCTAAGAAAAAAATTGGTGTGGGAGCCTCCTCAGAAAGCTCACCAGATGCCAGTTTCCTGGATTAAGGGAGGAATTGGCCATAGCTGTATCCCATGGCTCTTGCAGTGCTTACAGATCAAAGCTGCGTTCTGTCTCTCCAGCAAGGCAGCAGTCTCGCAGTGATTGCAGGTGCGATGCACGCTCAGTGTTAAGTACTGTTTAATGAGCAAGTCTTGACTCTGCTTTCCTTTTCTGGGTGAATCCAAAATTATAGCTGTCTGTGGAATGTGTCACTCCCATGATCTGGAAATGCTCACTTAATCTTGATGGACTGGATAACAGAAACAAGAGGCAAAGGGAAAGGAATTTTCCATATAATGCTGAGAGTAGATAAGGAGGAAGCATACTAAAATTCTACTGATAGCAGGGAACTGTTTAAGATCCAGCAAAACACTCCAGTGTTGCAGACTTAGCCTGGATAGGGGAAAGAGACAAAGCTGCATGTTTAAGCATGTTAAAGGCACTAAGATTCAGGGCTGCTTGCTAATACTGCTGGTCATTTACCACTTTGAGGTATTGGGGAGCCAGCAGAGTGCAGTTTGGGTGTTCTTTGGGAAAAAGCCACTCAAGAAGCCTTCTGTTGGGAACTGAAAGGCATATTGACAGTTGTCTGTGGCTTGTACTGTAGAGACATACAAAAGATCTACACTTACTTGAATAAAGGCAATTAGCCAAACTGCCTCTATTCACAGCAAGGCCTGTGAGTTTACTTGTTCATCCTACACTTGTCTGTAATGTAAAATGTATTCTCTAGAAATGAGAAGTGTATGTGCACAACATGTACTGTATTTCAGGAGGACTTTAGCATAGAAAAGCTTAAAAAAATCATACTGAAAAGCGCTGGTCACTGAAATATCTGAAGTCTGTTCATGACTTTTGTGAAGCTGATGAGACACAGTAAGTGCTTTTGGGGTTACAAAGAAAGGCAGAAAAGGGGGACTTCACATTTGCTCAGAGGATAATTGTGATACTTTTAAAGGCAAATTAAAGACAATCATAGGGGAAAGCATATCTTAGTATCACAGGTGGAGGAATAGCATGTGTCATAGCAGGTTTGCCTGGTGTTGTGTTAGAACAGGTTTGCTCAGACAGGCCTGAGAAACCTTCTTGGTATTCGTCCATATTCTTTATGTAGTTTACAAGCTCTAACCTGTGCTCATTCATATAATTATTGAAAAGATACTGTGGGGATATAGGACTTAGTTTTTTTTAACATATATGCTTGAGATGGCTAAAAGATCTGGAGGGAGGGCTGGGGGTCTGTAGCACTGCAAAGCCCTAGTTGTGTAATGTCAGGCTGTGGCCTGCAGCAGTTGCAGGTTCCAACATCATGATCTGAGGAAAAGTGAGTTTTATCAAGATGGAGTCTCACATGTTGTGACTGGTAGTTTTTGTGGAGCAGGACTCCAGATTAAAGAGAAAGACAGCTGCAATTATTTAATTTCTGGAAAAGTAGGAATGTCCCTGGGGCTTTTAACAAACAACAGCTCCCACAGCACTGTGCCCTTCTATTTGGGCATTACCGCGCTAGACTTACCTCGACAGTAATGTGTTTGTTTAGTATGGGATCACTGCTTTTCCTGAATAAAATTGTCTGACACTGTTTGGTGTCTACTGACATAGTGCAATACAGCATTTCTTCTTAAACTTGTTTCACAAAAGTCTTTGTTAGCACCTTTGTTTGCAGCTTTCCAATAATAGAAATAGGCTTCTGTGTATTTTTCATGTTACCTACTGCACCACAGGGATGAATTGTTTCGACAGAGCCTGGCTAAACTTCGAGAGCAGATAGTAAAGGCAAATACACTGGTGAGAGAAGCAAACTTCTTAGCAGAAGAAATGAGTAAGCTAACAGATTATCAAGTAACACTTCAGATCCCTGCTGAAAACCTCAGTGCCAACAAGAAGGTAATGACAACAACAAATGCTGGAAGATGTAGTTTTATGACTAAAATGTATAGATGTATGTAACATTTGTCTGTCTTGAGGCTATAAAATGTTACTTTTGTTAGGCAAAATATAGGTGCTACCTGGCTTTAATATATTGAAAGTATTGAATACTTATGCTGTGCTCCCATTTTACTTGTAAGTATGGCTCTTGCTTGTCTTTCAAGTGTATGATCACCATATGTGTATGTGATTTGTGAACAGACATTTGTGTTCTGTTGCTGTAAAACCTACATTTTATTTATAATTGCAACAATCACTGTTTTCTATTACAGATGTCTACTGGTTTTGTCTTAGGGGTTCTCTAGTTGTAGTGCTACTGTAAATGTAATGATAGCAGTTAGGATAATGTGCTCGTCTTAAGTGATTTGATTGAAAGCGTTAATGTTCCTGGGTGAGTGGTAGTTGTCTGAGAAGGTCAATGTATTCTATGTATTCTATGTATTCTATGTATTCTATGTAAAAGTCTGCACCTTGAGAGATATATAGGCTAATGCTGTGTTTGAGAACAGAGAGTATGGCTGGCATGTAGATAGAAGCTGTATGTTCTGTATTTTATTCCTCTTTAGGAATGCAGTATGATTGAATGGTTAAAATACTTACATGCACTTTCCTACAGTGATTATGTTTTCCTCTGATTTAGAGGGGCGCAATAGTAAGCGAGCCTGCTATTCAAGTGAGAAGAAAAGGAAAAGGTACTCAAGTGTGGACCATTGAGAAACTAGAGAACAAACTGATTGACATGAGAGACCTCTATCAAGAGTGGAAGGAGAAAAGTCCTGAGGTATTGTATACATTTTCTGAAAGAGATCAGAGATTGAGGTGGTTTTTGTGTTGTTTTTTTTAACCCCTTACAATATGTTGTATGGATCCAGTGCAATGACTGTGTGTTAAAGGGTGCCTATGCAGATAAAACACAGCTATGTCCTATCTTCACTTGCATTCTCAGATGTAAGTATGCCGAGGTAGTGACTCATGATACCACTAAGCCTATGTTTTCCTGGCATAATGTGCCATGCAGACAAGCACCAGTTCTGAATGGAAGCACCAAGCTGCATTAGAAATAAAATTATTACATTGTGGTCAGTGTCAAAGGTAGCAAGGATGCTGCTTAGATATGCTCAACATGGAGAACATATTAGCAGTGTAGAAACTGATCTTAAAATGTTCAATATTCTATAATTTCATTTGTAAGTTCTAAAGCAGTGAAGAAATCAATTAAACAAACTTGGTCTACATCAGTATCTGTCTAAACCAAGTGGCATTTCCTGAGAATTTAAGTAATAAGTTAGCCTTGGCCAATAAGCGTGAGACTCGTCAAAAGCTTGCTTATTTAATGGCAAGAGAGATGTGAGATTTGGGGTTCCAGAGGATGTCTCCTCTAAGTGTCCAGGTAGAATTGCCTAGGAAGTATCTTGCTGTCTTGTGGCTGATAGGGAGCACCTAAATTACTTGTATCAAGAATCGTTCTCAAATATGTTTGAACAGCTATTGTGCCTTTGTTACATGCCTTGGACGGGACAATGGGAATCTCTAAAATCATAACACAGGGGAGGTCAAGCACTTCATCTGTGCCCATTGAAGACAACGATGATTTTGCTGCTGACTTTAGTAAGAACTGATAGCACATCCTTTGAATACATTATGTCTGCCTGAGCTAGGATCATCCTTGCCATGACCTATGTCATTCATAATGCATGTGTTCTATGTGCTGCATAGAAACACGTAGGTCAAATGCATGTGTTGAAGATGAAGGAAGAGGAGAAAGGAAGGAGCTAACAAGTCCACTGAGGGGTGCATATCCTGCTAGGAATCTGCATGAATTCTTTGTGGCTGTATATGGGGTACTTGAGTAGAAAATGCTGCAGATGTGATCTCAGCTCTGAGAGTCATAAAAAAAGAACACTTTCAGACTTAAATGGTAGCCATCCTGCACCTTCCCTTTTGCCCTTGTAGTGGTACCCAGCAGCCAGATCAACTTTTCCACCTGGGAATGACTTGTCTTGTCATTTAAAATTGTAAACAGAACGGAGAAGTAAGGTGAAATCAATAGCTACTGTGCTAGCTCATGGTAAAATCTGCTTTGTCTTAACATCACTACAAAAAGTGTAGGTCATCACAGTAAAGAAAAGATTATATAATGTCTCGTCTCAAGGACTTCATTTCAGAAAGATTTAATTTTGTATTTCTGATATGCTTCTAGTTTCTTTCTAATTGTGTAACAGGAACAGAAAAGATTGGTAGTGACTTAACTTTCATGCTATGATCTTACATTAGGTGGTTATTTGATCTTGTGTTCCTACATTTAAAGTTTTAACCTAACTTTTGTGATCTTCATAACAGATAAGGAAGCTGATTGGCAAAAGAGGTGATCCTTTTTATGAAGCGCAAGAGAATCACAACTTAATTGGTGTTGCCAATGTGTTTTTGGAGTGCCTTTTCCATGAGGTGAAGCTGCAGTACGCTGTGCCCATCATCAGTCAGCAGGGGGAGGTAAAGCCCTGACATGCCCTCACCTAGAGCAGGCTGGGCACAGCCCTGTGCACACACTGGCAGGGTGACATTGTATTGTGTTATCATCTCATTCTTTTGATTGGAAGGAACCTTTAAAAGTCATCTAGTTCACCCCACTTCAGTGAGCAGAGACATCTTCAACTAGGGCAGATTGTTCAGAGCCCCATCCAACTTGACCTGGAATGTTCAACTATTTACAACTGCCCAGATACTAAAATAGAACAAAATTCTTGGTATCGGTGTAAATTTAATGCCAGGTGGCAGCTAAATGCTGTGCCACTGGTCACTCCTCCTTTCCTTCTCTCAGTGGGATGGGGAGAAGCATTGAAAAGGAAGAAAACTCATCATTTGAGATAAGAACAGTTTAATCACTACAGTAAAATAAACTATAATTATTACTGTTATTTAAAATATAATAATTGCACTGAAAAGAAAGAGAACAAAAAGAGACAGAAATAACTCCCAAGAAAAGGATAAGTGATTCACAGTGCAAGTGTTCGCTGCTTGCTGACCGATGCCCAGCCAGTGATCTGCTCATCCTGGCCAACTCCTCCCAATTCATACACTAAGCATATGATGTTCTATGGTAGGGAACCCTTCAGCTAGTTCAGGGAGGTTGTCCTGGCTGTGTTCCTTCCCAGCATCTGGTGCACCTGCACACTAGCACAACATGGGAAGTTGAAAAGTCCTTGATTCTTTATCAGCAACTAAAAATGCTAGTGTGTTATCAGCATTTGTCTTATATTGAATCCAAAACACAGCATTATTTTAGCTACTAAGAAAAGAAAATTAGCTCTGTCCCAGCTGAAGCCAGGGCATAATATTCTGATACACAGTCATGACACTGTATAACTTTTCTGTTGTTTGTGAATTAAGAAGGTCAATAGTTCTGCCTACAAATACATTTGAGATTTGTTATTCCTTTGTCCTCTTTTTTGATGTTGTCATTTTTCATTTTGTGGTTGAGAACCATTCAGTTGTGTTTCTGCTCACCTAGACTTAGATGTCTGCCCCCTTAATGTCTTTAAGTCTCTTGCACATAGGTTCTTAGTATTTATCTTGCCTTAGGTTGCAGGACGGTTGCACGTTGAAGTAATGCGAGTCACTGGGTCTGTCCCAGAACGTGTAGTAGAAGGAGATGACTCATCTGAAAACTCCAGTGAGAGTGGGAGTCTGGAAGTCACAGATCACAATGGAGAAATTATTCACAGAGCAAAGAAGCTCTCCTGCAGGGTAAGTGAGAACACCTGATGAATTTAAGTTTCAGGCCTTTGTAACTATGTGGTCAGTCTGATGTAAAAATTATTGAGCCACACAGGCTGTTGCTTGTTTAAAATTATCTAAAGAGAAAAGAGAAAATTATCTTCTTTTGGTTCAATGTACATCAGTCTGTGGTTGCCAGTGTCTACAGTAATTTGCATTAGTTTCTAGTATATGTTGATCTCCATCATAGATACTGATGTTACAAGGACCATCCTTGGCAGATAGAAAAGGACAAACTGTTTCCCCATGTTTCTTCATCTCCTATGGTTTGTTTAATCAGATAATGTAGTATCTATAGGAGGAGTTTGGACTTCATTTGTTCTGTGATTAAGTGCTTCATTCTCTATTCAAGGTTATCAGCCTCCTCAAAAGAAAGCATGCACATGTGCAGGCTAGTTAGATGCATCTAATTGATTTCCTTGCATAAGCAAAATATGGATTTCCTAAATAGGGACCTCCTTAGGAAGCAGTTGGAGGTGTCCTTTAAAAATTCTTCTTGACTGTTGGTGCTTTTGGGGTAAAATACTTTAGCTTTTGAGCAATTTACAGTTTAAAGAAGAAGCCATGATATTTATTACAACATCTATTTTGTCCCCTCAGGTGAAAATAAAAGAAGCAACTGGACTGCCACCTAATCTCTCCAACTTCGTCTTTTGTCAATATACATTTTGGGATCAATGCGAGTCAACAGTAGCAGCGCCAGTGGTAGATCCAGATGTGCCTTCTCCTCAGAGTAAAGATGCTCATTTTACAGTGACTTTCTCCCACTGTAAGGTAACTAATGTTATGAAACAGTGTTATTGGGAGGATGGTATGTTTGAAATAAGCTGTTTAGAATTTGAGAGTGAAGGAAGGCATCAATTTGTGTAACTAATGACTTTTGACTCTACTTGAGAATGCTGGAGCATTTCATTTCATCACTTCTCCAAAATGCAGCCCAATGAAGAAAAAAGTCTTTTAGTTGATTGGTCTTTTAAATCCAGCTGTTGTCTTTAGTACTTGGGGGAAACTGTACTTTATATAATGACACCTTACATACTTGTTCAGTAAGCTCAATATCTTTAAAAAGATATTTGAGCTGTGACATCATTTTAATGGAAATTGTCAAAGCATGAAATGCAGGATGCAGATGCAGGAATTGCTGACATTATGTAATTTGCACAGCTTTCTTGACCAGAGTTGAACTTGATGATCCAAACTGTACAGTTCTACCCTACAGATAGGTACTTGTTGGGTGTGTCCTTACAAACTATTTGAGGAGATACAGTTATTTCATTTAGCTGAATGTAATTTGTTCATCTCATTGCCAGGATTATGTGGTGAATGTCACAGAGGAGTTTTTGGAGTTCATTTCAGAAGGAGCTCTTGCTGTTGAGGTGTGGGGTCACAGATGCACTGGCAATGGCAGCTCTATTTGGGAAGTTGATTCTCTTCATGCAAAAACCAGAACACTGAGAGACAGGTACAAACAAATTAAACGTGAATGCTTCCATCAGCTTTCCAAAGGCTTGCAAATACTTGTAGCACACAACTATCCTTCAGCAAGGCAACCATTAGTTTTCGTGGGGATGTCTTTGTAGGTGGAATGAAGTAACTCGAAGAATAGAAATGTGGATTTCCATACAAGAGCTGAATGAGATGGGAGAATATACTGCAGTTGAACTCCATCAGGCAAAAGATGTGAACACAGGGGGAATTTTCCAGCTTAGGCAGGTATGTATCTTGGCCCTTTCTTTTTATTCATGCTTAAATTATTGCTTAATTTTATTCTTAGTTTCTCTCTTGTGTTTTTCTTTGTCTGTCTCTCAATTACTTGGTCAGGGTCATTCTCGCAGAGTTCAGGTGACAGTGACACCCGTACAGCATTCAGGAACGTTGCCTCTCATGGTTGAAGCAATTCTTTCAGTCTCTATAGGTGGTGTGACTGCCAGATCAACCAAACTGCAAAGGGGCTTGGACAGCTACCAGGTAAGACAGTTAAGTTTTCAGGCATTGATCAGTTTTGGTTTTGCTGTGCTAGATCCAGCCAAGCATAGTTCCAGAGAGACCTTAGCACGCTGGTACAGGATACGCTGTTTCGCCATTTTACATGTATTTGAGGTTAATACTTACAATCTGAGCAGTTAGTCCTACACCTGCTGCCTTTTTTCTTTTTTTTTGCTTAAAACTCAGTCTGTAGCTGATAAAGTACCAAGTGTGATATTTCAATATACCCAAGAGGATGGGAATATAGAAATGATTTTTACCTTTATGTGTAGAGGTGATTAGTATTAGACTCCTAGTGCTCCTAGTTTCTCTCCCTTGCAGGGATGGTGAAAGTTGAGGAGGGCGAAAACCAGGGAAAAATAAAAGAAAATTAGAGAAAATGTCTTCTAGCAAGATGGTATTTACTTTTTCAAAAAGGGCCAAGTTGGTCTTTGATCAGAAGCAGGCACAGCTACCACTGAATGTGAAAAGCTATTCTGTGTAGCAGAAAAAGTCCTTAGGAAGTATAAATTACTTCAAGACGATACTGGGCAAGTTCATATTGAAAATAAAGCATGATTTTAACTGTGATAGCTAAGAATAAGTGCAATAGGCAGGCAGGGGAAGCAAGGTGCCATTCATCAGAAGGGCACAGGACCATAAGTTATTTAATACATAAGGGTGGTGAGACACTGGACCAGGTTCCCCAAAGGGGTGGTGGAAGCCTCATCCCTGGAAGTTTTTAAGGCCAGGCTGGATGTGGCTCTGGGCAACCTGATCTAGTGGAAAGTGTCCCTGCCCATGGCAGGGGATTTGGAAGTAGATGATCCTTGAGGTCCCTTCCAACCCTGACAATTCTGTGATTCTGTAATGTAAACGTACAGATTAATCTATGAAACATGAAGATTGGTAATGTGCTTGCTCAGACCTTTTTCTGGCACTGTATTCTGTGGGTTTCCATTTTTTTTAACATAAACATATTCATTAATAGTGAAATCATGTCTGAGCTGCTCTAGCTCCTAATAAAAAAAAGGAAACCTGCTTCTGCCTGTTAATAAGACTTTGGTTATTACAATGTTTAAATTTTAGCATTTTACCAAATGTTAATGTAGCAGAATGTTTATGTTTTGGGGTATTTCTGTTGAGAGAAATGCATGTGTGTTTTGTGTTTTACAAAATTTATTTTCTCCTACCAGAAGGAGGAGGATGATGGTGGTGATATGGATAGTTACCAGGTATTGCTGCTGTTGCTGTCAATCCTGTGGCATGGGGCACAGCTAATGCTAATAGCCAGCAACTTTCAAATGAACAAGCATACTGGATCAAGCAAAAGCTGCTTTGAAATACATCTGTGCTGTGCATTTTAGAGGCTACCTGGGCTATAAACCACTGCTGTTTCAGTTTACCTTGTGACTTTATACTCCTGTAGTACGCTTTCTTCTCTAGTCCTCAGCAGTCAGCTCTCCTAACTGGCTACATGAATTCGGATGTGAATGAAAGCTTAAACACTTTTGATTCAGAATGGAAACAGTTTCCACTAAATATCACAGGGAAAAGAAGAACCACCTGCAGCTGCAGGCATCTTTCCCAGCATGGGATTTTTTGTTTGTTTGTTTTCCTAAAGAAAACATCATAATCTTTTAAGTTGTGCAGTTGTCTGAAATGCTTGTGGCATAAAGAGGGGAGGATGCAAATACAGAAGCTTCAGTGAAGCAATTTATTTTTTTATATCTACACAAAACCCAACCTTGAGCCTGATGATTTTTTGTGTGTGGTAAGTAAATATAAGTCACAGTTTAGATAGTGTAACAGAAGGCTCATTTAAAAGGCAACAAAGGTCAGAAGACGAAATAGCTAAAAAAGTAAAATACATTTCAGATTTCTCCTTGGCAGACTTTTTTTCCAATAGGCAGCCTTACAGAAGTAAAACCAGTTAGGTGAGAATGCTGACTTCCCTTCAGATAATGTGTTAGGTTTTACAGGAATCTCAAAAATACCAAAGTACTAACTTCTTGCGGGCTGTTTATGCGCTTCCTGACACATCACAGAGAAGAGCCAACCAGATTTTCTGTGATACCACAAAGCATGATTGCATGATGGGTTTGTTTGCATGAGAAATCTTTTAATTGCACTGATAGCATCTACTCGCAATGGAATTTTTGTGCAGGTTTGAGGGCATACTGACCTGTCTAATCTTCAGGAGAGCTTTCGATCAACTGATGATACCTGTTTCCCCTATTCCACCTGCTATTCAAAAGTTTAATTCCCACCTCCCTGAGTAATTAGCTTGTGGTGTAAAATTCTGTCCAGCAACTGAGGCAGTCACATTTTCTTTACCTCCAGTTGGAATTTCAGACTTGAAAGCAAATAAGTTTCTATTCATGGGCAATGAGGTACTTAATCAGTGTGCATGTAATTTGGGAAAAAATGTTTTCTGCATCATGCAAGCTGTTTTAACATCTGTTCTGATGAAATTGCCACAAAGTTCACTGCCCTTTCATCTTAACCACATGGGCTAGTAACTTTCTTTTCCATTTCTTTGTTAGGAAGAAGATTTAAACTGTGTACGAGAAAGGTGGTCTGATGCATTGATAAAACGCAGAGAATACTTAGATGAGCAGATTCAAAAGATCAGCAATAAACAAGGTTTGAAACTTAAAGTCCTACTTTATTCCCTATTATTGCCATTTGAGTTTTCCTGGAGCCTAAAACCCAATGGAACAGAATTTAGCTTGACCCCTTTTCCCTTTCCCCCCATGGGGAAAAGTTAGGTGGGAGAAGAAAAAGGGGTAGGCAACAAAAGAAAAGATTTGCACCAACTTGGAAGTTAAAAAAGTAATTTCAACAAAAAATAAAAGGTATTTAAGGGAAAGGAAGGTTACAGAGATATAAGGGAAGGGGGGTAGATACAGGTATATACAGAACCAGATTGTAGATGGAAATGGATTCTCTTGATGGCAATGGCTTTGGAGATAGGTCTGACTATGTGGAGTAGGTCTGGACCACATGATCACTAAGAAGCGGCAGCAGCAGTTCTCAGGCAAAGCAGCGAGGTGAAGGCGAGAGAGTGAGGCAGGAAGTGTTTCCTCTTATATAGAGTGTAGACAGGGAATGGGAATGGAATAAACATGACCTGGGAACCCCTCCCCTGGGGTCAGGTTTCCCTGCCCACCTGGGTCCACCTAAGGAGTCAGGTTTCCAGCGCGCCCCCCCAGCAGACCTTAAACCACACTACCTATGCCATGAAAATGTACCTCTCGTATAATGCTGATTTCTTTTGCTGTAGAAAAGTCTGAGGATGACATAGAGCGAGAAGCCCGGCTGGTCGAACAGTGGGTAGGGCTGACAGAAGAGAGGAACGCAGTGTTTGTTCCAGCACCAGGCAGTGGAATTCCTGGTGCCCCTGCGAATTGGTATGCTCATTAAGAAAATTTAAGTGGTTAGCTCTTTCTGCACAAACATTGCATGCTACAAGGTTAAAATCTAAGGGTGTTCTAGAGCTTTTATTTTTCCTTTAGTGCTATAGATTATGCTCATCTGGGAGAAAGCCAAAGGGGCAGGTGCTGGTTTGAATGCAAGATTTTACTTGGTTAAAATACTATTTAAAGTAGCTTTGAGGTAGCTTTCAAGGTTTGAAAATAATTGTTTTGATTTAGCTTAGTATTATACAAAATTCTGAGAAAATTGTCCTTCAGAAAAGGAGTGGTTCAAAAATGAATGGTAGAGCATGTGATCATTTCACTGATAAGAGGCAAGGAGGAAAGAAAGTCTGATTTCAAAAGATATGTTCTCTTCAGTTTCTAACATATTTTCATTTAAATGTCTGTTTTGACTAACATTATTGGAGCTGACATGTAAAAATGAGGAATACAGCATGTTAGGAAAGTGTACACTGATGTCTCTGATAATATCTTTCCCCACTGGGTGAATGATGTGGTGATACCCTTTTGTCACCATTTTACCCCCCTTATCTGCCTGAAAAGAGCTGTGGTCATATAGCTAGAAGTGTATTAAGTGGTATAAATACTATCCCTTGCCAGTAGTTACATACCCAGTTGTTTGAAAGGTTGCTAATTTTATGAGTGAGATTACTTCAATCAGTTAACTTTCTATGAAACAGAGAAGGGTGTTTAAAGCTCAACCTCACAGCTACTGGAATGTGCTGTGTGTGGTGTGAATTAAGTTTTGGGGAAGCACTACCTTTAGCTGCATGTGTAGATAAACAGAATACTGCCTGTGCAACAGAAGCGTTCATATTAGCCATCAAAATGTTGACAGCTTTAGTCATTTGTTACAGGTAATGAAACCTTTGTGGAGATCTGTTTGCTCAAATGAGCTTAGATAGGAATTTGCCTTCCTTGCTGACAGCAGTTTGTTTTGTTTCAGGATTCCCCCTGCAGGGATGGAAACACACATACCCGTCCTTTTCCTTGATTTGAATGGTATGTTGTAACTGCAGATGTGAGAAACTGGGGAGAGGGGTTAGGTTAGTTTGACTTTATATTAATAAATTGGTAAGTGGAAGAATGAATCTGCAATGTCTTGGAAATCAAGTCCTGGCAATGTCACTGTCTGATATGCCTTCTAAAGTGCTTTCTTCCATATGATTCTGCATGTTGAAATAATTAAGAAAAGCTATTTTAAAATAAAGATAGAATTTGAGGAACATGATTACAGGGATAGGCGATACAACAGAATAGCCAACAGAAATAGTTGAGAGCAAGCTTGGTTTGAATTGAACAGCAGATAAGAAAATCCTGCAAATGTTTTAAGGTACAAATCCACATGTCTTTAAAACACTGATATAGACTCTTCCAGTGCTTCCAGACCTCCTTCCACTGAGGTATCTGTAGAGTCTTAACTCTTTGTTAGAAAATCTTTATGTGCTCCTATGAAGGTATTTAGCTTTACATGTGAGTGAACTATTGATATATATTCTTAAGACACAGATACACACTGTAAGTAACAAGAAACTGAAGTTATCACTACATTTAAGGACTGCTTAGGAAGCAAGTCTGTAATTATAAACTTGGATGTAAAGCAGAGGAGGAACAAGAGGCATGGTCATCTCCAGCACTGCTGTGGGCTACTAGAAATGTGTATGTAGGCAACACATTAATACTTGCTTGTAGAAGCTGATACACACTCATTCCTTCATCTCTGCTCACAAGGAATGTTTTTATTTATTTTTCCTTATCTGCAGAGATTGGCAGACAGAATAAATTATTTAACTAACAAATGAGCTTGTTAGGGTGACAGATACATCAGAATTTTTCTGGCTGGTAAATTAATCTTATGAACACCTAAAAATAGTTTTGAATTCTGTTTGGGTTATGTGAAAATGTGTCCAGGCTGAGTCTCAGCCAGGTTTTACTTCCCTTCTTTTCTATGCTGAAATCACCTTCAAAATGCTGCCTAGTAATGAGATGAATTAGAATGAAAGGTACTGTGAAATACAGATAAGGTTGTGTTACAACTTTGCCTCTCTATATTAATATCCTTTGGTATAAAACTCTTTTATTCTTTGCACATTTGTTTCATTAGCTGACGACCTCAGTGCCAATGAACAACTTATAGGTCCCCATGCATCAGGAGTTAACTCAATTCTACCAAAGGAGCATGGGAGTCCATTCTTTTACCTGCCGATCATAAAACACAGTGACGATGAGGTAAATTGCTAGCAAGCTTTCTTGACAACTGCAGCTTATGTTAATACTTTCTTCTTATGCTTTATTTTCTACTTGTATGTATTTGTCTTTTTGGCTGACAAGGGCTGTCTTCATTTTCTGGCCTATTTATTTAGAATTTAAGAGGATAGGACTTGTTAGCTCTTCTGCCTTAATTCGGAGGTGACAAGTCTTAGCTCTTCTTGGCAAAATAGTATTTCAGCTATTCTAGCAATTCCCTTTTTCTTCATCCCTAACCCTTTCATCATTCCTCTTGCAGTCTTTTTATTCTTCAGAGAAAAATGTTTCATGTATTGTGCACAGTAGGCAAGCTTGATTTTTAAATAAATTGTAGTACATAGTACTACAATTGTAGTACAATACATTGTAGTACAATTTAATAATACAGTAAATAAGTTGTAGTACAATAATTTGTAGTACACTATTTTTTACATATAAAGTTGGAAGGGAATGGTTCTGAATCCCTTTTAAATATCATAACGCATTTCTTCCATGCTTTGTGCCAGCTCAGGCCATTGCTTAAGAGAGCATTTCCAGAATAAATGGGATGCCAAAGCTGGGGAGGAGGCAGGGGGGAAGAGAAAAAATGTTCTGCAGGATGGGGACATGTTTATTCTGTATGGGCCATTGTAATCTAATCCAACACAGATGGAAGATTTGACATTGGATTTAATAAACTTGTAGTACAGTTGCAATAGGATCGGTATTCCTTCCTCCAGCCTTGTTTCTGCTTTCCTGTCTGCCTCCAGCTGTGTGAATATTTCCTTTTGGGGCAGGGTCTGCATAGTGCAGGGTCTGTGCTCACAGTTGTTTTCCCCAGTATCTTACCACCTCTTCTATGCTGCTTCTGGTAAATTCGTTACTGTGAAGAGGTTTCACTCCACTTTGTTGAATGATGCTTATTTCTCTCTTGATTGTTTTACTTACATTAAATCATTTCAAGTTATGCCTGTTATTAGAGCAACAGAATCTGATTGCCTTTTCCTTCCTCCACGTAATTTGTCTGCATAGGTTTCAGCCACTGCTGCTTGGGACTCTTCTGTTCATGATTCAGTGCACCTGAATAGGGTAACTCCTCAAAATGAGAGAATTTACTTAATAGTGAAGACTACTGTGCAGCTCAGCCACCCTGCTGCAATGGAGCTGGTATTACGCAAGAGGATTGCAGCCAATATTTATAACAAACAGGTAAGAACTTTAGATTTTATTATCACATTATTAGTCTTGGTTCATATCCTTGATTTTATAAATGCGGTTTCTTAGCTTCTTGCTTCATTTTATGGAAGTTTGGTCATTCCAATTCTTTTGAAAGACAAATGAAAAATAGGTTCTTAGAGGTTGCAGTGAAGCTGCTGCCTCTGGTATATTCCTTTAAATTGTTCAATTTTCAACCTGATTTGGTTCAGTATAACAAACACTCCTTCTGTCGAAAAAAACACAAACAAAACAACAAAACCAAAACACTAGAAATACCTTCTTATCTATACAGTTGTAAATGTTCTTTGATTCATAGAAGTTTGCAGTAGCTTATCCAATAAAAGGTCACTGTAGCTACTCTGCTCCTGACAGCATCTTTTGGGCCTTCAGATGCTCCGTGTAAACAGAACAGATCTGCTGAATCTCTTTTTTGTCCTCTTTGCTGCTCTCTCTCAATTACAAACTAGGCTTGTTTCCCATCACTACCCAAATGTGTACATTCTCTATGCCCTCACTTTAACATGATTGTTTTGAAGAAGATGTTTTCTTTGGCCACAGGAGTGGCTGCTGTTCCTCTTGCTTTGCTGCTTTGTAGGTTTAGATAATGAGGTGCTCTCTGAAATTGTGTTCCTTTCTGTTTCCCAGATGGTTAAGAGCATATTTCAGAATTGATTCAGATTTTGCACTGCAGCTGTGGGAGAGGAGCACAAAATAGCTGTTGTGCTACTAAGCAGCTTGCCAAGCAGCTGAATTCCATGCCTTTTTGCCTTTGTTGCATTGCCCTCTGCTAGTTTCTTTTGTCTAAAATCCCTTGTTAGATGAAAGTTGTTTAGAGTTAATGATGCAAGGGCTAGCTAACCTGACAACAAAACTTGGTAAGCTTGTGATTACAGCAGTGAAAACTCTGGTTTACTATTTCAGTGATGCCTAGAAAGCAGAGGTAGGCTTTGTTGTTACAAAAGGTGTTTTCTACCTGCTTAACAGGTGGCTGAAAAAATGGGAAATGATGTTACCTGTATATTAGAGATTCACAGCTACAGTTTCACTGTGACAAGTTAGCACAGGAGGATAGAGCATCAGTGCATAACAGGAGGAAACTTACTGAACGTAGTAGCTTTGTGTGCTGAGCACAGGGCTGTAAAGAGTACTGAAAGCATCATTAAAGCTAAAAAGGAACTTACTAAATTATGATCCTGAAAAATGTGCTTTTGTGGTAAAACTCATTTTTACATTGGAAGCTCTTATTTTTTGGGATGTCATAAATAATCATTATCAAAACAATCATTAAAAATTAATTTTGTTTCTAGAGTTTCACCCAGAGCCTGAAAAGGAGAATATCCTTGAAAAATATATATTATGCCTGTGGAGTGACCTATGAAATTGTATCCAATATACCAAAGGTAAATTGTACTGTATTTCTCTGGTAAATTCACAGAAAGGAACAGAATGGCCTGCTGCAGTGGGTGATACTGATGGGAAAGTAAATGTCCTGCTCTGCTAAGAGGAGGCAGCTTGCCATGGTGTATATCCTGGAGTTCAGTGGCAAGATCCTATATATCTTTAAACTGTTGAAACCTATAGGGATTTTATTTTTTACAGCATTTAACTGAGCTCATGTAGTAGAGCTATTTTTGAGATCATATTAGTGCATGCAAAGAGATTTGGGAAGGAAGGTGCATTTACTTGCCTAGGAAATTGTCATTAGTTACTCCTTAGCATAGGCAATTTCTAGAAGAACATTGATTACAGCAAATGGGCAAAACTTCTCCCAGCATGACCTCTTAGTTCTGCATCATTTGTATCTGTACTGCAAAGTCCTTTACTGATTATAATTAGAACTACTGATTGAGTGTTATTGATTCAAATTAATGCCTGGATTGAGATGGTCTAAAAAAGTGAATTAATAGATTTAAAGCAGAAGACTTTAATTTGTATAAACTTTGGTGGTGTAACTTCTAATTTAGGCTACAGAAGAAATTGAGGACCGTGAGACCTTGGCACTGATGGCCGCAAGGAGTGAGAATGAGGGGACAGCTGATGGTGAAACCTACATTGAAAAATACACACGTGGTGTGCTGCAAGTGGAGAACATTTTGAGCCTTGAACGACTAAGACAGGCAAGGAAAAGGCACTTCTTGTACCTTTTGAACCGTATTATAAGAATTCAAGGAGAGATGATTGATATAATAAACGTCATTTGCTTTTTAGTTTGGGAGTTCTTAGAGAACAGTGGATGGATAAATATAAGACTACTTCTGTGAAATACACAATTTCCATAATGGTGGATCTAGTAACTATAGCTGGCAATGGTGTAGTACACAGACCTTGAACAGGAAAAGACCAAAGAATGAATTTCACATACAAATTTTGATGGTTGTGTGTGCAAACTAAGGCTTGTAAATGCAAGCTACATCTGCTGTTGTTAGCCACACTGAAAAAAGTTTCTGTCCTGCTTGATTGTTTTTCATCAGGAGACCATGTCATTGTTTTTAGTTTGTTCTTTTTTTCACACAGGCAGTCACAGTCAAAGAGGCACTCTCCACCAAAGCGAGAAACATCCGCAGGAGCATCAGCACTCCAAATGTCCACAATGTAAGGGCCCTTTGCCCTCTGGTAAACTAACACCAATGGGGCAGGGGCATGCTATTTGTGTGGTGCTGTACTGCTTGCACAGTGATATGGTAACAATCATTCTAAACTAGGACTAACCAATCTGTAGGAAAGTTGTCATGAATGAAAATGAGTTACTTGAAACTCTTCCCCCGAATGTCTGTCCTAGGTAGGGAGGTACCAGAGCTGACAGGGAAGTGGGAAGCTAAGTCAAAACTCTTTTCCTTCTGTAAGCATTCCCATTCTGGATGTAGTTTAGGATGATGGTCGCCCTGATTCAGATTATTATCACTTCAAAGTCCCTTTAACTTTATTCATAATGTTTTTGTGTACATTTTGTGCATTCTGCTATCACTTGCTCATACAGCACATACATATAAATAATCTTAGCTGAAAAGAGACAAAAGAAAAGTTGTTAGGACTAAATGATCAGAGTGTTTCCTCAAAGCATTGTAATTTCTACCTAAAATGTAGACATCTTGTCATTCTGCCTGTTGCTCTGCAGGTGTCCTGTAGCCGGTTAGATCTCTCTGCCTGTGATGAAGATGACAAGGTATGTAAATGTGGCAACAAACGGTACACATTCTCAGACTTTTTTCCCCTCCTCTCTGAAGTATTTGAGAACTGGGGGGAAACAAACAAAACTCCCCAAATCTCAAACCAGTATTTTTTGCAGTGGTTACATAATATTCTGTCAAAATACTGCACTAATTATGTATTGTTTTGAATAGTCACTCAGAATCACAGAATGTTCCAAAGATCATCCAGTCCAACCCCCCCTGCCAGGGTACAATCACCTAGAGCAGATCATGAAGGAACACGTCCAGGCAGGTTTTGAATGTCTCCAGAGACACAGACTCCACAACCTCTCTGGGCAGCCTGTTCCTGTGTTTTGTCACCCTCACAGTGAAAAAGTTTTTCCTTGTGTTCATGTTAAACCTTCTATGCTCCAGCTTGCACCCATTGCCCCTTGTCCTGTCATTGGGCATCTCTGAGAAGAGCCTGGCTCCATCATCTTGACACTTGCCCTTCACATATTTCTAAACATCAATGAGGTCACCTTTCAGTCTCCTCCAAGCTGAAGAGACCCAGCTCCCTCAGCCTCTCCTCATAAGGGAGATCTTCCACTCCCTTTATCATCTTCATGGCTCTGTGCTGGACTCTTTCAAGCTGTTCCCTGTCCTTCTGGAACTGAGGGGCCCGGAATCCTTCTTGTCCTTCTCTGCTTGTCATATTAGAATTGTAGGAACTGCTATTTAAGAAGAGGAACTTTTAGCAAAACTCAACATGCTTCATTGAAAAGTCATTTAGCTTCTAAACAATCCCTTTGTGACAGAAGGTTGTCTTAAATCAGTGACTTGACACACCTTCAGTTCTGGGATATTTTTATGTGCATTCAGTCTTGGGTTTGGGTTGCATTGGTTTGTGGTTTTGTTTGTTTGTTTGTTTATTGCATTTGAGTTTACCAACAGAATTTTTTCCATGTTTGCCTGTATCAACATGCATATTTATATGGTTTTGTTTCCTAGGGTTGGTCTGAAAGTCACCTAGATATATCTGACTGTTCTTCCAGTTACCAAGATGTGTCATGCTATGGTACTTTACCCAGGGACTCACCTCGAAAAAGCAAAGATGGCAGTGGTAAGACTTTAAAGTATATACATAATGACACTGTTTGGCATTTCTTGATTACTGCATCAAACTGAAAATTAAATTCTCAGTGCTTTTGTTCCTGCAAAATGCATTATCCAGCTTCTTGCTCTTACAGCAAAACATAATCTGGAAGTAGGGGAGAAAGGAGAAATACATGAAGGCACTCATGGGAAATTGAAGGTGGCCAGAAAACCAAGAGCAGGGCAGAATAAGATGCTAAATGTGAATCAAAGCAATGTAAAGACAAAAGAATGTATAAAGAGGAGCCATTATTTTATTACTCTGAAAATTGAGATGTTTTTTGTTCAGATGGGAAGGGTCCCTTTTGCAAGTTCTTCTTTGCTCTGCCATGTCAGTGTGTCACAGGTGGCCTCCTTCAGGTCAAATTGTAACACACTGTTCTTAATCCGGGTATTACAGGTAGAGCTACTGCTGCAGTTAAGTGAGACAGTTTATCGCTTCCTTGTCCATAATTTCCCTGTTGATCATCCTGGTTGTGCAAGATTGCTGGACGGAATTGCAGAGGGACATAATGTCTTTTTGAGCTCTGTTCTCTCATGCTTGGACAAGTGGCTGAATACCAAAATCCTGACATTTTTCTGTAGCCAGCAACTTGCCAGATTCATGGCATAACCTTCAGTTAGTTTGAATGATGCTCTCGCAGCCAAAATATGAAGAACTGAAATAGAATATTTTTGCTTTTTTACCTAGGTGTTGTAGCAGAGAATTCCCATGCTTTAATGGCCAGCCCTTTTAAAGCATTTTCTCCTCAGCCACCAAAATTCTTCAAGCCCTTAATGCCAGTGAAAGAGGAACATAAAAGGAAGACCCCACTTGAAAGCAGACCTCTGCTTAGTCAAGAGGTAATCTTTGAAAACCACCTGTTTGGGTTTTTTAAAAGGAAATTGAGTGGGTTTTGTGCACTTGGCAATTAGTTTGCAGCATGCAGTAGAGCTTTGTCATACTCTGGTAAATTTAATCATGCTGTTGTTTAAATGTGGTATTGTTTTGGTGTATGTATTTTACCCAAAAGGCTGAGGGTTTTTTCACTTCCTGGTAAGTATTCTCCTTCATGGGGTGCTTCTGTTCTATTGTAACAGTGTTTTGGTTTTTTTATTCTCCAATGAGAAGTTAGTGTGGTTTTTTTTCAGATAGTTCTGGTGGTTATAATTCTGACCTTTATTCCTCAGCCTAAAACTCTGATGGGATGAGAACATGAGTTTTTCTACCTGTAAACTTGAATTTTGATGTGTGTGCGGCCAGCATGTATGTTTTGCTTTCATCATGTCTTAATGGCTTTCTAACTTGCACACATTTGGTGCTGTGGTCAGAACTGTGGTTTGTGTGATGTGTTGTGTGTCTTAACCTTTGCAGAGCATGCCTTCATCTCAGGTGCATGGCGCTGGCTGTGTGATGCCTCCAGGAAGTCACGCCAGCAGCATGCCTGTAGAAAGCAATAGCATACGTGAGGAAAAGATTGTAAGTTCTGTACCAGTTTCTGTTACGAGGCCTGGTGGTGGGCTTAGGGCCATTTGATGGTGGGCTTAGGGCCATTTGATGGTGGGCTTAGGGCACTTATGCTCCTGCAGCAGAAAATAAAGTGTAACGTGGGTGTAATCACTTGTGATTGTTTGTAACTAATGGTTATAACGTGCAGCTGCTTGCTTGGCTTGCAAATGCAATCTGTTGCATCGGAACTAACTCCGCTGGGGTTTTGCATTTATTTTTGTTTTGGCTTTTGTATTTCTGGTTTTGTTTTTTATATTTAAATGTGGTTTGTCTTGTGGGGTGGGCATGAGAGGGAGGCTATATTTTTTACAAGGCACAAATGATGAAGTAAAGGGCGGCTTAGTGCACTGTGTTGTTGTCACTCTAATGTACCTTGTGTGTTACCCAGATTTTGTGACTGTACCCCAGAGTAAATGGAATGATCCCCTTTGGTGTAAGTAACCATGCATTTAGGTGTGGGTACACTACAAAAAGCTTCTCATTGCTTGATTTGGAAGTAATATGACTAAAATAAGATTGCTGCTCTGAATTAACCTGCAGCCTGTCTTCATCATAATTCAAGTGGTGAATTGAGGTGGAGGGCTTTTATTTTAATCTTCACTTGCCAAATCCTTTTCTCACTGCTGCTTCAACAAAAGGTGCATCATCATTTCTGCTGTGTGGTGGATTCAGTTTTGGGGCTGTTGAACATGGCTGTAAATAACTTGCTTTAATCAGAACTTTAGATTTAAAATTTAGAACCGTCTTATTAGTTCCTGTAAGTAATTTAGGCCTCTTTTACCACAGAGTGCTACTGATGTTTTTTTCCCATTCAGCAGTTATTTCCTTTTCTACCATACAGACAAGCTATTAAAAAAAATGTTTTGGGGTTGTAATGCTATTCTGTAGGTATTCTGTAGGATACCAAAGTATCCTGAGTGTTCTGGTGTATATATTTGAAGCTTAGCTGCTGGGTTTGGGTAGCAGCTGTTTTATTCTCAATCATGTTAATTTTCCATAGGGTAGCTGACATGCTGACTCACACTGAGTTACTGATGTAAATAGCATGAAGGTATTCAGAAGACAAAGTCTTCTACTGGGTTGAAAACATCCCTTGGGAAAAAAAAAATGTTGCACAATTTTTCCTAGCCATGCATGCCCTGAATTAACCCTGGCATTTGCTTGTGCTGTTTTCCAAAGATAAGCAAAGTCATTCAGAGCTGGAAAAGGGCAATGTCCTGCATCACGCTTTTCCAAATAGAATGGAGCTAATTGCCTGAACACCATAAACCTGCTGTAGCCAGCAGCACCCTGGAAAGAGCCCTTCTTTCACTTCTCAGCTGCTTGCACTAACTTCTCCTGTGCATCAACCTTTTTGTTTGGTTGCACAATAAGTCATATCAAAGGATCTGATCCATCCAGGTGATGGCTAGACTGCCACAGAGTGACATTTCATAGAATGACGGGATCCTTAAGGTTGAAAAAGACCTCCATGATCATCAGGTCCAACCATTAACCTAACATGGCCAGGTCCACCACTAAACTATGACCTTAAATGCCATAACCACATGGTTTTTGAATGCTTCCAGGGACAGTGATTCCACTGCTTCCCTGGGCAGCCTGTTCTAGTGCTTCATTCTTTCAGTGAAGATTTTTTCTCCTAATATCCAACCTAAACTTTCCCTGGCATGTTTCACTTGGAACTGCTCCCCTGTTTGATCACTTTACAGACAGTTGAGTGGGTACCAGGGAGGCAGACAAGAACTAGCAGCCATTAGTGGGGAGGAGGTTGAGAAGGTTACTTTGCATAGCTCTTCCAGCTTATGGTACCATGTTTATCAAATGGTGGCTTCTGGCATTTTTTTTCTCACATTAGGGAGAAAGCCTTTGAGTTGTAGACTTCCCAGACTACCTCTTATTCTTCAGAGCTGGCCCAAGCCTGTATGTTAACTAGACTGTAGTATAAATTTCACACACTTTTCTGTCTGTCAAAGGAAGACAGGAGGGGGGAAAACAAAAGACAGTTAAAAAATTGTTTCTTTCAATTGGCCTGGAATAGAACATTTGACCTAAAATTTCAGACAGTACTTCCACATGCTCTCCACAACAGCTGAATACAATGGATACGTTAAAGTCAGGTGCACTGTTTTCATACTGAGCATACTTGAACACTACCTATAATGACACGTCTAAGAGGGGGCTGAGTAAGTCCTTCTGGTGTGCAATGAAAATTGAAGCACTGCTGATGCAACCACTAAGTACTACTGATCTTTAAACTAGCAAAATGGGAACTAGCATCTTTGAAGTTACTTGAAAGCTGTAACTTAGGGATCTGAAAGCTCAGATACTTCTAACGTTTAATTACACACTGTTACAAAGCAGTTGTAGGGAAGGTGCTCTGTGTTCTTGCTTACTTTGCTTCTGTTCTTGATAGAGCTTGATATATAGTCTTCTCCATTCTTGCTGACATATTCTTACTGTTGCCAGTTCTTAAATCTGTTTTTCATGATAGTCTTTCTGTTACTTCCCAAGGAAGTGGCTACAGTTTCTTTACCAATTTTTCACTAATTTTATCTTTACTTCTGCCAGTAGCCTGAGCAGTACAAGGTCATTTCCATCTTTTTCCCTCATAACTTACATCCACAGGAATTTGAAGAACCCTGAAATTGCTTTGTTCTGGCATTTCCCAGTTGGGAAGCTCAAGAAGAGTTTCAAAAGGAAATTATTCCTTGTCCCCACAAGGGGCACCTTTTGTCTGTCAGAAGGTGGTGTCTTGTCACCTATCTGCAGTGTTCTTCACAGGCCATGTTCTAATAAGACTGCTTCCCCATACTTCAGCTTTTGTATTTACCATGATAGATAACTATGAAACCATGCACTGCTGGCGATGTGGTTACTTGCTTGACTTTTCACCAGTGTCTGCATGTCAGCAGAGCCATTTTTCACTGATGCTACATCTTATCCCATCAGGTTTTGAACGGGGGCCCTGTGTGCTACAAGTTTGGGGTATTTTTGTTGGTTTTCCCCCCTTTTTTTTCTTGTCAAATGAGGAATCCTGCAGGATTTGAAGGAGAAACATGCCTTTTGGTTTCACGTTGAGCAAGTATCCACTAGAAATCCTTCATTAAACAGCAGTTTGGAGTTCATGTCACATCCTAAACTCACCATATTTTATAAACAAGCTTGTAGCATTTTCAGAACAACAAACTACAAGGTCCTCCTTAGAGAAAAACTGAGTATAAGTAATAAGGTCAAAAGGGAAGAAGTAAGCAGGAAAGGTCCCTCAGAGATGAGCAAACAGATATACTCCAAAATGCAAGAACATGCTTTGCGTAATGCTTCAGTGCTCAGAAGGATATTCATAGTCTCAGTGAAGTATGTATGGATTTTGCCTTTCACAGGGACTGCTGGCAGATTTCAGATTGAAAGAACAAGGTGTTCAATAATATAAATGATCTCAACAGTCTTATGTGACATTTTATAACACTGTCACTCCTCTGCAGAGAAGTAATTGCAAACTAAAGCCTTCTTCTGACTTCCATATGAAAAGTAACTCTGAAGCAGAGCTGTGGAAAATTAGTAAGCAAAGGATTCCAAGGCTTTGCTTCAGCAAATATTTACAGTCTGGAATTTGGTTGGCTTTGTCAGATATTCTTAGACAAATAGAGGCATGTTCTTCAGATACTGATTGCACTGCTAACAAAAATATTAATAAAGTACTTCATCAGTTGTCATTTTTCTGGATGTTATCCTTTCTAGTTGGGATTTGCTGTAAAGGAACTATTCTTTTCATAGAGAAGTGTGTGTACACATAGATAGACATATAGCACCCCATCAAGTCTTCTCCTGAACACCTCCAATGATGGCAACTCCACCACCTCCCCAGGCAGCCCATTCCAATGGGCAATCACTCTCTCTGTATAGAACTTTTTCCTAACATCTAGCCTGAACCTCCCCTGGCGCAGACTGAGACTGTGTCCTCTTGTCCTGGTACTGGCCGCCTGGGAGAAGAGATTGTTTAGGTGGTGTTGGATTTGGTTGATGGGTTGGACGCGATGATCTTGAAGGTCTCTTCCAACCTGGTTTATTCTATGTATGTATGTATGTACATACATGCATGTCTATATATGTATGAAGAAATACATAGCTGAAAACCAAAGTGCTTAAAAAAGGTCCACACAGGGTCCTGCCCACAGTATTGTACATTGGGAGAGGAGCACAGACATGCTGCTGAGGTTTTCTCAGATGCATCCTGATAGGCAGAAGCTCTCAGTTTCAGCTGGGCTCTATGAAAACCACTTTTGTGGGCTGGTCACAGTGCAATCACCACTTCTCATCAAAGAGGAATTCAGGGAGCTATCTCCAAAGTCTGTCAGATTACTTCCCTCCAAATACACTTGTCTACATGAATGCTTTCTTGAAGACAGTACAATCCTTTTCTCTTATTGTCAGACTTGGTGAAGGTGTTTAGCTCTGATAGCTAAGGGTAACCAAAATTATTCAACCTCACTTGTATCAGATTGATAGGAAATCCCATTGTGAAGGGTAGTTTTTAATCATCAGTAGTTAAGTAATCAGTATTGCGCTGGAGACTGTGCAAGGCCTTTTCCATTTGTCACAGAATCACAGAATTTATATTTGTTTGTCTTGTAAAGTGGTCAATTAGCTTTATGGAATACCCTCAAAAGGTTTATTTAGTCTAAATGATGGGGGGAAAAAATGTAATGCATGGCTTTGAAAAAAAAAAAAAAGGAAAATGCAAATGTACAACTCTTTCATGTTGTGAGTTTTTCTTATGCCAGACTTTTATTGTGCTTTATTCTTTGAACAATTTAGAATTTATCTTCTATTTTCTGAAAAGAGAACAGCTCAGTGTAGTCAGGATATGTTCCCAGCAGCTCTTTCCAGTTACCTTCCATTCTTCGATTAAAGAATATTCAAGGTATCTCTTTCTCTTCCTTCAGAAAGAAGAAAATCAAGGAAGGTCTGTTTATTTTGAAAACTTTACTTTCTTAGTTTCCTAATCCCACACAACTCTCTCTTCTCCTGCAGGACTCCGAGGAGGAAGACAATGAGTTGGAGGCCATCAATAAGAAGCTGATAAGTCCACAAAGTTTTCAGAATTTCCGGCCTTACGTACCGGAGGAGTTTGCTGACTTCAGTGTTTACAATGCTAGCCTGGAGAACAGGGAGTGGTTTTCTCCCAAATCAGACTTCATGAGTGCACGTGTTCTTGAGAAAGAGGTATCCCGCAGCCCTACCACTAGCAGTATTACTAGTGGCTACTTTTCCCACAGTGCCTCTAATGCTACCCTGTCTGACATGCTTGTTCCCTGTAGTGATAGCACAGACCAGATAGCCAGTCACATGAAGGAGCTGGACTCTGATGATCCCCCAGGATCATCTGTTGCACATGATGCAAGATCTTTGAACAAGGAATGTCGAGAGGCAGAAAAGGAGTTAGCAAGAGAAAAGTCACCTGTGTTACCACTGAAAGAAAACAGTGCCTTAGTGGAACGAGTACCACTGTCTCTTGATGCCACTGACAGAGACTCTCAGTTACCCAGAGCTGCATCACTTTCAGCATTAAGTTCCTCAGGTGGCAAAAATACCTGTCAGACAATTGAGTTTTCAGCGCGTGAAGCAACAGTGGAGCACGTGACGGACATTCTGGAAGATCACTCCTTTACGGAGTTCATGGGCGTCGAAGATGGAAAGGACTTTGACCATTCGACAGCTCCGCAGTCATGTTCCCTTGTGTCCTCTAATGGAGTGAGTTCCTCAGAGTTACCCCAAAGCACTGACGAGGAGCAGAGCCTGTGCGTGGGCCAGCTGGGCTCTGCAGCAGTGGCAGGCAACCGACTTGCAGATGCTGTGGAAAACCCTTTGTGTTCTATACTGGCAAAAGAGACTTCAGATCATGAGACTTACCCTGATGCTTCCATAGATGATTTTATTGGGAAGGACCACTTGGATGGTTCTGATTGTGAAGAAGGTGCTTCTGCAGATCAAGCTCATGTTTTGCCTAGCTGGGTTGCAGTGGGTGAACGAGTCTGTGTTGGAAGTAATAAGATGGGCACAGTGAGATATGTTGGAACAGTGGATTTTTCTGCTGGAATCTGGGTTGGAGTTGAACTGAACATTCAGATGGGTAAGAAGACTAAATATGGTCTAAGCTATGTATGCAGTTAGTGTGATATATTTTAAAGCTAAACCACAATCTGCTGTCCACTCTTGGGAAATACTTCTAGTTTCATATAGGCTTAGAATCTGATACATGCAGTTCCAGTCTTCCTGTTTGTAGGGACACTTCACTTAAGGTAGTTGTAGCGAGCAATTAAGTCACCCCTGAGCTTCCTCTTCTCCAGGCTAAACAATCCCAGCTCCCTCAGCCTCTCCTCATAGGGCTTGTGCTCAAGGCCTCTCACCAGCCTTGTTGCCCTTCTCTGGACACGTTCAAGTGTCTCGATGTCCTTCCTAAACTGAGGGGCCCAGAACTGGACTCAGGACTCAAGGTGTGGCCTAAAAAGTGCTGAGTACAGGGGCACAATGACTTCCCTGCTCCTGCTGGCCACACTATTCCTAATGCAGGCCAGGATGCCATTGGCCTTCTTGGCCACCTGGGCACACTGCTGGCTCATGTTTAGGTGGCTGTCAATCAGCACCCCCAGGTCCCTCTCTGTTTGGGAGCTCTCCAGCCACTCCGACCCCAGCCTGTAGCTCTGCATGGGGATGCCATGGCCAAAGTGCAGCACCATTGTTAAGAGACTCCTGCAGAAATGCTTCAGATCTTTAAAAAGATGACGTTTTTAGTAGTTTTCTAGTAGTGGTGTTAGTATCTATTATTTTCTCTGGCAGCCAAGTTTCACGCTTTGTAAGCAGTTGGTTTTGAGGATGATTTAATTTATGAAATGGACAAATATTTGAGTTTTTAATGTTTTCACACTTCAAGACTACAATGGAAATGAAAGTACTGACAACTAATACTGTGCATGTGTTTTCATTGAAGGGAAGCACGATGGAACTGTAAAAGGCAAAGAGTACTTCCACTGCAAACCACGCCACGGTGTCTTTGTTCGTCCTGGGCGCCTCAGCAAAGCATCAGCTTCCACGAGGAACTGGAGTAGCACTTCACGGTCTCAGGCATCTTCTTCCACTTCAGAGAAACGGAAAAAGTCCATGCTTCAAGGCTCATCACCACCTCCTTCAACAGAAGTCCTCTGCCATTCAGCAGACGCAGCAGCTTCTCCTTTTTCTAGGAAACAGGAAAACAGGAAATCTTGGATTAACTAAACGGCAGTATTTTTGCACTTACTACACGCATCACTGTGTAGAGAACTTTATGGATTTTGGAAGCTATTGTACATTTTAATCTGTCCATACAGAATGTGTATTCTCTAGAGTCCTCGACTTAATGCTCTAATATTTTTATAAATAATATATATATTATATATATATATATATATGAATGTGTATCTATAGTATGTCTGCCAGTAGGCAGGCATGGCTGCACACTAAAATACAGTTAAAGCTGATCTGTAGATAGCTGAGGTACTGGACTATTTGTTACACCACAACTCGGGAGATCTATTTTAAACAACAAAAAATATTTTATTGTGGGGAAAAAAACCAGGATGTAAATCCTGTTTGGGAACAAAAGAAAAAAAAAAGAAGAAGCAGCTACAGTTTGCTGTTCTTAATTACCAAAGAACCTGTTTTAGACTGACAAATTTGCTGTTTCTATCTTTCTATTGTAAATGTTTTAACTGACGACTTGGTGCCACATTTCTTCTAGTCACTGGGCACCATGCAGCCTTATGTTCTGTGTTTAAGCACACTGAAATATCCAACTGCTTCATATTTTTTGTCTTCCTAGAGGCCTGCCACTGTGCTGACTTGGCATTGAATGGAAATTATTAACAATGCCTGAAGCTATATGTCTGGCATTTCATATGTTAGCATAAGCCAGCCAGGCAGTTTGACTGCAGAAACAGTATTACTGCAAGAGGTGAGAGGACAACTTTTGGGGGGTGAGAGGGGTTGAGGTTTTTTGGGTGTAGGGGGAAATGGAGAAACAAAGAAGCAGTAAATGGATCATGACTGCAAACTTTGCACTTGTTACTTGCTGGTTATTATCAAGATGAAATAGAACCTGCTAAAGGAATTTTAATCTGTAAAGTTTATTTTAATAATGGGAATGATGGAGGGATTTATGTCTGGTGCTCATGAATTCCTACGAAGGTTGTTCACATGTAGATACTGTAGATGCCTGTACAAGTGTTCTGGATATTTGTAAAGTAACATGGTAAAAAAAGAGTGAAGTGAATGGCCTGCTCTATCTGTTCTTTGTTTCTTAGCAAGTGAGTGAGTGAGATACCTGGGACCTTACTGAAAAGCTGCTGTTTTTTCTTTGATTGTTGTGTACAGTAAGCAGACTTTCATATTTTAAAATTTACTGTAAAGAACTGTAATTTATATACTGCCATACTGTATTTAATTGGTACAGACCTATTGTGTGTTAGAATACAGACTGTTTACTTGGGATTTAAAAAAAAAAAAAAGTAATGTTTTCCTTGTATTTGGTACAATTAGGTTTCATGGTCAAATAGCAACTTGGGTTTTAGCTGCAAAGTACCTTGTAAGAATGCTGAAGTACCGTGTGATTGGAATGGAAGGCTGGGTGGCATTAACCTGTTCACTGGTTGATGCAGTGTTGAGAGGAGAATAGCAGCCCCTATTGGATACACGTTCCTCACTTGATGCTTTCCCCATCCTTCATCTGAGGGAGAGTGGAGCTGGGGAACTCCTGCCAGAGAATGGTGTTATGTGGGTCAAGGGGAGAAGGGACAAGTTCTTGGAAGACAGACAAGACAGACTCATTGCTAAATATGTAAATGTGTCGGCCGAGTACAACATAGTTGGCAGCTGGGAGGGTAATGTGCTGGGGATGGTGAAAGCAGGTGGTGCGAAGTTCAGTGTGCTTGCCCTCGAGGTAGCTTTGGGCTCCTCTGAGACAGGATGTGTTAACTGATTTTGGTGGAATCAATATCTTTGCAGAAGTTTTTGTACTTCTATTGTCCAGCTAGAGTTGCTCTTGCTGCCTTGGTGATAGTACTACTGGAGGAAACTACCATAACAAGAAAAAACATGTCTGCATAAAGTGTTTCATCAGTCACAGATGATACAAAAACACTGCCCGGTACTTACTCGCACCACCACAGTCTTCAGGTTAATTTCAGACTTTAATCTCTTTACAATGGTTTTTAGAAAATCCACACTCACATAAACGTATCTGTCCAAGACTGCTACCAGCAATTTTGAAAGCTACTGTGGCCTTTTTCTTATGGCAAAAGTGCAAAAAGGAGGTTTCCTGTTAGTAATGTTAGACTAGCAGTTTGTTGTCTTGAACTTTGTAACCAGTGGAAGAATGCTGTGGTGACTGTCCAACTGCAAATCACCTTTTTCTTGTGGTTCTGTTAACATTGCTTTAAACAGTATCTAAAATACACTGCCTAATATACCAGGCTGTACAATCCATACTAAGACCTCAATCTATACAAACCAACCCAACCCCACTCATAGTACTGAATAATGTCAGTCAGAGCCAGTCTCTCATTTGTCTCAGCTGCCAGAACAAACTTGTCATCTCGGTAGTTTTCCCAGTCCAGAAAAATTACCTCATTTTGACCATCAGGATAGTGACAATGTTAGATGAGATCATGCTGGCCTCTGTTTGCTATGCTGTTTTTTCAAGCATACAGGCCATCACGGAGATTCAGCCAGAGTGCTGAATCCAGCAAGCAAAAGCAGTGTTTGGTCAGTACTGCTGGTGGCCTGAAATGCTCCCTCACAAAAAAAGTTTGTTTGCAGCTGGAGGCAGAGTTACATGCTGTTATGATGTAAGTAGGAAGAAGTGCCATGAAGCTGTGCAACGACAGAAGTGCAGGGTGCATGCCCCTGGGAACAACCTTTGGGTATTTTCTTCCCTTGCCCTCAGGTCTCTCACTCCCTGTGCCCTGTACCAGGGGCCAGGGCTGAGGCAGGAGCTGCTCCTTGGCAGTGTGGGATGGTGAGCAGGGGCTAGGCTTAAAAGAGCACTTCTGTGGTACGCCAGGACCTGCCTTTCAGCAGTCCCCATGTTTGGGTACATTTTAGGCACCTTTACATCTCTAGAGTTGCTAATCTACAGAATTCAAAGAGGAAAAAGAAAATTAAAAAGGAAGTAAAATCTCAGATTGACTGAAAAGTATTAGAGAGGAAGGGTGGAGAGGAAGAGGCTGGATACAAGCAGTTGCTATCTTGTTACTGCAGAAAAACACATTAAAAACAGCTTTCCTCATAAGTCTGTGGAAACTGTGTGTAATCTGTCCAAGCCCTGTTAGCAGAGCAGCGTGCAGAAGCTTCTTCAGTGAACATGTCTGAGGGTGGACCTCAGACTGATGATGGTGGAAAAACATCCAGCCTCTACAGGAGCTACTGTGGAATGTCTGGCTGAGGGGCTATGACACTAATGAGGGGACTGGAGCATCTCTCTGACAAGAAAAGGCTGAGAGACTTGGGACTGAGAGGGGATCTTATCAATACTTATTGATACTTACGGGGTAGGGGTCAGGAGGATGTGGCTGGGCTGTCTTCAGTGGTGCCCAGTGCCAGGACAACGGGTGATAGCACACAGGGGAAACACAGGAGAGTCGCTAAGTCAATTCCGTCCGAACATAAAGAAAAACTTATTCCTGTGAAGATGGCAGAGCATGGGAGCAGGCTGCCCAGAGAGGTTGAGTCTGGGCCGATTCCAAAACCGCCTTGGACACGATGCTGTGCAACCCGCTCTGGGTGACCCTGATGCAGCAAGGGGGTTGGACCCACTCCCACCGTTCTGTGATTCTCGGACCCACTCGCGTGTAATTGAGTCTAACATGTCTTGGCTCTGCCGCTACGTGAGACGAAGAGGGCCGGGGCGGGGCGAAGCGAGGGCCAGCCTCGCCGCAAAATCCAGGGCGGGACGTGCGGCGCCGCACGCCTCCACCTCAGCGCCGCTGAGGTAAGTAAGCGGCGGCGGCGGCGGCGCTAACCGGCGGCCCCCGGGGCGGGCCCGCCAACTGCGCGAGCGAACGGAGTCGCGCGGAGGGGGAGGTGGCAGAGGCCGCTGCCGCCTCCCCCACAGCAGCCTCCCCCACGGCACGGCTCCTTTCGCCTGCCTGCTTCCCCTTCGCCCTTCTGCAGGCGGGCAGCTGCACGTAGGCTCGCTGCCCGCCGAGATCACTGCTGCAGCAGATTCCTCCTCGGGGGCGGACTCTGTCCAGCGAAGCGGCCGCTGGGTGACTTGGAAGGGGGAAGGAAATTGGAGGCGCTCCTCGTGATTCGTTTGTTTCCTCTCAGGTGAAGCGCTTGCGAGCGAGACTGATGAGTCTCTTTGCCGCTCGAAGGTTGGTTTCTCAAGTGTACTGCGGGTTTAAGGCTGCTTCTTCGAAGAAACAGAAATTTCCCTTGGAAATGGCTCGTCCTAGTTCAAGTAAGTTTGTTTCCTTTAGTTACCCTGGACAGGATTTTAAGAGAGGTTTGGATGTCTAGAAGGTTTCGGATAACAGATAAAGTCTGCATGCTGTATTTTTAAATTTCTCTTTCTAAAACCTGATCAAGAAGAATGGCATTTGTCAAGTCGAACTGTCAGGCCAAGCGCGCCTTCTCCAGGCTTCAGGAAAGTGTTTTGCTTCCGGGCTTGCGCTGGCACCAACAGCTTCTGCAGAACCTCTCCGGCCTCTGAGCTGGGACCTTCTACTTCAAACCCTGCCTCAGGCGAGCTTCTTGGGAGGGCAGGGAGACAGAGACTGGGACAAGAGGAGAGCTGTTCACTGAGGTGCCTCCTTTAGACCCCATGTTGACCATGCTAACAGTTGGACTCAAGAATTTTAAAGCTCTTGTCCTTCAGAATTTTCTGATTCTGTGTGAAGTGGCTTTTGGTGGTGGTTTTGTTTGTTTGTTTGTTTGTTTTTCTAGATGCCAAAGATTTATCTTCTCGATCTGTATAATGTGTAGTTTCAAAAACCCTTACACAGCCGTGGCCAGTGTGGTTGCCTGGTGATATGTTTTTAGTGATTTATGCCCATAAACGTACACTAGTTAATTGCATTGCCTTTTTATAAGCAATAAAACATCTTGTTTCTTTGTACAAGAATTATGGAGGCCCTCGAGTGCTTGTAACCGCTCAGGAGCAGGGTGCTGGGTAGCCCCAGGAGCCCTGTATAGTCCAGCAGTAGCAAATATCCTCCTCTTTGTTTATTTGTGTGTTTCAGTTTGCAGATGGGCCTTAAGTTTTCAGAAACATGCCTAGCAGTAAATCCCCAAACCCTTGGGCAGCCAGGGTGCACTTGCTTTTCCTGCTGTCTTGAGCATCAGTTCTGTGGCTCGTGCTGTAAGTGTCGGGATTTCCTCTGTGACTGTCTCTTCTTAAAGAAACTTGCTGCCTCTGGTTTAAACAAACAAACAAACAAAACCACAATGAAACCACGCAGTAAATTGTGAAGGCTATGGCTTGAGAGTTCAGCTGCAGGCTAGTCACTAGTGGCATGTAGTTGGAGTCGGTACTAGGGCTAATACTGTTTAACACGTTTGTTAATGATCTGTCTGAGGGGATGGAGTGTACCCTCAGCAAGTTTCTAGATGACAGAAAACTGTGAGGAGTGCTGGATAGACCAGAGGGTCATGCTGCCATCCTTTCTCTCTGCTCGGTGCTGGTGAAACACCTATAGTGCTGAATCCAGATCTGGGCTCTCCAGCACAAGAGAGACAAGGACTTGCAGGAGAGAGTCCAGTGAAGAGATGATTAATGGCTTGGAGCATCTGACATATGAAGAGAGCCTGGGAGAGATGGGACTGTTCAGCCTGGAGGAGACCAGTCTCAGGGACACCTTGTCAGTGCATGAGAATAACTGATGGGAAAGAATGAAGACAAGACAGACTCTTAATAGTGCCCAGTGACAGGACATCAGGCCACAGACAAAGTACACAAGGTTCCATCTGAACACAAGAAAGCACTTTTGTATTATGAGGTTGACCAAGTACTGGAATGGGTGCAGAGTGTCCATCCTTGGAGATACTCAAAAGCTACTTCACTGGACACAGTCCTAGGCAGTCTGTTTGAACAGGAGTGTTTGGAATAGACTACCTCCAGAGCTCTTTTCCCACCTCAGCCTTTCTGTGATTCTAAAATCTATCACTTCAAAATAAATACCTGGGTAAACCTGAAGAGAGTTCTTAGCTGCTGTCTCTTTAGATAGCCTCTTCCATTTTAATCCTGTTTTGATTCTTAGAAAAACACAAAGAAAGATGCCTATGCTTTTTCAAGGTACTTTATTTTACCAGGCAGGGAAAAATGGAGGAAATACGCATTTAAAAAAATAAACCCAACCCCAACCAACAAATAAGCAACAAACCAAACCAAACCAAACAAACCACTACGCAAAACCACAACCAAACAATTGCAAACCTAGGAAATGGGCAAGATCCCTCAGGAGGAAATGCCTCTTCCCAAGTTACCTTAATTTTAAAGGTGATACTTGGTATCTAAGGGTAGAGTTATTTTCATCTCAGGATCTTGCCTTACAATCATAAAGCAAACTGGTTTTGGTGGTGGTGGCAACAGTGTTACCAAGATAGCATCTAGTGTGGGGTTTAGTTCAAGGCTGTGTCTTTCATAGATTGAGTATATCCATGGTTTACTAAATGTCTCTCAACTGAGGTTGCTCATATGCATTTTGTGAGGATCTCCAGGAATTTTCCCTTCAAATTCCAACATGCAGGAATATCAAAACAAATTAGTATTCTGAGATTAAAGCCATGGGAGGTATATGTGGAAGCCATTTCTGGATGCATAAGTTTGCCAGCACTGTCTGTATGGTCTCTTACATGTAAGTCCAAGTTGGAGCAGCTGTTTCTTTTTCCTCCCCACACATAGATATGGCTGATTTTCGAGAAGTGTTTGCCAAAGCGAAGCATATAGCCATCATCACAGGAGCTGGTGTGAGTGCAGAGAGCGGAGTTCCTACCTTCAGAGGGGCTGGAGGTTTCTGGAGGAAGTGGCAAGCCCAGGTATGTACTGGTGGCACATGTCTGCAAAGCTGTCCATCAGGTAGGAGAGTGGGAAGAGTCAACAGAAGCTAAGCACCTTAGAAGGTGGCAGAGCTTGAGCTCTCCCTACAGTCCTATCTGCAGCTCTTCTCTGTGTCCTGGGCGTCTCCTTTGTGCAACTGCAACTTCTTTTCTCATGTTTGGTTTATTCATTGTTTGGGAAAAACATTGTTCTTGCAGACAGCTTTTGGTCTTTGTACCATCCTTGTACAGTTTAGCTGTTTGCTCATCTTTTGACACTCTTACAGTTTGCCTACTATGTGGGGCCTTTACTATTTTAAACTCTTAAGAACCATTTACCACAAGAATAAAGGGCAGAACCAATAATACTGACTAGTTTTTATTACAGAATCACATCAGAGTTATAGGGGTTGGAAGGGATGTCTGGAGGTCATCTAGGTCAATCCCCTGCTCTAGCAGGTTCAACTAGAGCAGGTTGCCCAGGATCACATCCAAGTGGGTTTTGAAAGTATCCAGAGAAAGAGACCCTACAGCCTCTCTGGGCAGCCTGTTCTAGTGCTTCAGCACCCTCACAGTAAAAAAATTCTTTTAATTCAAAATTTCTTTCATTCTTGGTTTCTCATAATAGTCTGAGAGAGACTTCCCTCACCTTGCTGGGGCCTGCTGCTCATTTCATCCACTGTTTGTCCTTGGCCATATTCCAAAACAAGAGATAAAAACTGAGCAAGCAGTCCTGGCTCTTTCTCTTGTTCCCATGATGATTTCTCCTCATCATTTGCTAGAGGATCTTCTTTCCTTGTATGCTTCTGTTCCTGTACAGGAGTAGCTGATACTGGCACAGGATGGTTCTCTGGTGCAGCTGCTGTGCCTCTTGGTCTGTCTGTAAGCCCAGAGACCTTCTCTTGCCCCTGAGAACTTGGAGCAGTGATGAGAAGGGCTCAAGAGGCATGGGCCAGACCCACACACACTGCAATGATTTCTGTCTCTTGGGAACTTCCATACTGACAATAGACATTTTCTTAACATTTCACCAGCTTCTCAGGATTTTGCCCTTGCTCAGGGCTGACATTCCAAACCACCAGAGGGGACCACTGGCCTAGGCACTTGGCCATACTCTCCCACACACTCACACACACCCTGCCACTCATCATTATCTAGCATTGGGGTAGATATCTCTTCTTGGGCATTCAGAACAATAGAGGGCTTTTTGCTCTGGATGAAACTAGAGCAAGCTGGCCCACCAGTAAACAGCACAGCAGTGGCACAGTTCTAAGCCATTCCCCTGGGATGGTGCTCGTCACCAGGGAGGATATAAAAAGGACTCTGGCATATTGGCCCAAAATGCCCCTGGAAAGCAAATACATCAACATAGTGAACACACCACAGAAAACAAGCTTATGTAAAGCTCTCTTAACAAGCCTTAAGCCTTAATTGAATCCTCTCCTTATCTCACTTCTCATTATCTCAACACTTTAGTCTCCTGCCAGAATTGATTGTTAAGACAGCTGCTTTCAAGCCCTATGCTGGGCACCAAAAACTAATGCTTTAACCACCTGTTTCCTTCCAACACAGAAGTGAGGGAAACTAACACAAAAAACAAACTCCAGGTTGAGACAAACAATTGAGATAAAGAGCCTGTTGGTCTGTCTGTAGGCCCACAGACCTTCTCTTGCCCCTGAGCACTTTGGACAGTGATGAGAAGGGCTTGACAGGCATGGGCCAGGCCCCAACACATGACAGTAATTTTTGTCTCTCAGGAGCTTCCAGGCTGACAACAGGCTTTCCCCAAACATTTCACCAGCTTCTCAGTATTTTGCACTTGTTCAGGGGTGAAATTCCAAACCACCAGAGGTGACCACTGGCCTAGGCATTTGCCCATACTCTCCCACACACCCTGCCACTCATCATTATCCAGCCTCAGGCAGATCTCCAGGTGGTATTCTTGGGAGAGACCTGTACTACTCTGGTCAAAACCTGGCCCACCAGTAAACAGCAGATGGGAGGGAAAAGTGACACCAAAAAGCCTCTGGGTTGAAATAAAGAATATTTAATGAGTGTTGTAGTTTGAGCTGGGTGCCCCCCTGGTGCATTCACTTCCTGTGTCCAGAAGTCCAGCCCAGAGGGATGGACACAGGAAATTGTGTATTCCCTACCATAATTCTTTGCACCACTATAAGATCCAGTGCGGAGTCTGGCACTTCCTCTTTCCTTCCCTCTCCGAGACTTGGTAACTGGGGGAGAGATCTCCCGGCCATGGGCCTGATTAGGCCCAAGGCCACAGGGGGATGGGCAGTCTCAGGCCTGGCCAGCTGAGACTAGCCCAGCAGAGGGAGGGGGAAGAAGGAGCCCTGGGGGTTTTGCATGCACCCTCAGGTGGGGATGGGATCTTTCTTTGTCACTGCGCTTTGGGTTTTCTGTAACATTCACTGCTTTCTATTTAAACTTTCATCACTTTTGCAATCCGTTTGCCTGAGTCGTTATTTCTGCCTGTGGTGGGGAGGGGATCTGCCCCAACCCATTACAATGAGATTATTAGTTGCACAATAACCTTAGTCTGATGAAGCAGAAGAATAACAAAGAGGTGATTTGGTACAATCAGCACAGCTTCACCAAGGGCAAATTGTGCCTGACAAACCTGGTGGCCTTCTGTGACAAGGTCACAACATCAGTAGACAAGGGGAGAGCAGCCAACATCATTTATCTGGACCTGTGCACGGCCTTTGACACTGTCCCACACAACATCCTGGTCTCCAGGCTGATGCAGTATGGGTTAGATGGATGGACCACTCAGTGGATAAGGAACCTGCTTGAATGCTGCACCCAAAGGGTGGCTGTCAATGGGTCTATGTCCAAGTGGAGGCCAGTGACAAGTGGAGTCCCTCAGGGATCAGTATTGGGGCCGGTCTTGTTTAACATCTTTGTCAGTGACATGGACAGTGGCATTGAGTGCACCCTCAGCAGGTTTCCTGATGACACCAAGCTGTGTGGTGCAGCAGACACGCTGGAGGGAAGGGATCCATACAGGGGGGCCTCGACAGGGTGCAGAGCTGGGCCCATGACAACCTCATGATGTTCAACAAGACCAAATTCAAGGTCCTGCATCTGGGTCAGGGCAGTTGTAGACACCGATACAGGCTGGGCAGTGACTGGCTTGAGAGCAGCCCTGAAGAAAAGGACCTGGGGGTGCTGGTGGACGAGAAGCTCAACATGAGCTGCCAGTGTACACTTGCAGCCCAGAAAGCCAACTGCATCCTGGGCTGCATCAAGAAAAGTGTGGCCAGCAGGTCGAGGGAGGTCACTCTCCCCTTCTACACCGCTCTGGTGAGACCCCACCTGTAGTACTGTGTGCAGTTCTGGAGCCCTTATTACAAGAAAGATCTGGACGTGCTGGAGTGTGGCCAGAGAAGGGCCACAAGGATGATCAGAGGGCTGGATCACCTGCCCTATGAGGACAGGCTAAGAGAGTTTGGGTTGTTCAGTTGGGAGAAGAGAAGGCTCCAAGGAGACTTTGGTGTGGCCTTCCAGTATCTGAAGGGGGCCTACAAGAAAGCTGGTGAGGGACTTTTTAGGTAATGATAGGTCTAGGGGGAATGGATCCAAGCTAGAGAAGGGTAGATTTAGATTAGACATTAGGAAGTTCTTCACCATAAGTGTGGTGAGACACTGGAACAGGTTGCCCAGGGAGGTGGTGGAAACCCCATCCCTGGATGTCGTTAAGGCCAGGCTGGATGTGGCTTTGGGCAACCTGATCTAGTGGAAAGTGTCCTTGCCCATGGCACAAGGGTTGGAATTAGATAATCTTTGGGGTCCCTTCCAACCCTGTGATTCTGTGAAAATGCAGAAGCAGCAGCAGAAGCCAACAACCTCCCCCTCCATCCCATGATGTACAGCCAACACTCCAAAACCTGGAAACTGGAAGAAGTGACCAGAACAGGAGACCTTTCATGTTACAATCTAAACTTCAAGACACAGAATACTTTGCTCCAGGCAGCACTTTCACTTTGAAGCTGGCATGCCAGCAACATGGGATTGAATCTCAGCAGCGGATTCTGCTCGACCCATGACAGTTTTCCCAATGGCTGTAATTTGGCTTGTGATGCACTTAAGGTAGAAAAGAAACTACTAGCAAAATAAATGTATCCACTGTGTCTACTGTGAAAAAGAGTTTTGAATGCCAAAAATTACATGGATTGAACTATCTCATCTTCCTTGGTGATCATAAGAGTTTGGCAGGGCAGCACAGAGTAAGATCCAAATGCACTATTGACACCAGTTATTTCCTAATGTGATAAGACACTTTGCCTTACCCTCCTAACAGCTGTTGAACTATATTCCTAGCCACAGCACCTGATTATAAATAATCTGCCTTTGTTTTATGCTGGTAACAGTGTAAATGGCAGTAATCTATCAGGCTGCATTCGGGGAGGGGATTTTCTGGCCTTCCCGTTGGCAGAATGAATTTTTGTGTCTTTTCCAGGAGCTGGCTACTCCAGGAGCCTTTGCTCGAAACCCCTCTCGTGTGTGGGAATTCTACCACTACCGGCGGGAAGTGATGCTGAGTAAACACCCAAACCCTGCACACATTGCCATTGCAGAGTGTGAAAAGCGACTGAGCAAGCAAGGGAGGCGTGTCGTGGTCATCACTCAGAACATCGATGAGCTGCACAGGAAGGCAGGCACTAAGCACCTCTTAGAAATTCACGGTAAGAATCAGCTTACCTCTCTGAGGCAGGCTGGCAAAGCTGGAGGAGGGAAGAGGGAGCAGGATAAGTACCAGGAGAAAAGAAATTTGTCTCTCTAAACATGCAGGTGCAGCACATGGGGTTTAGCAGGGCTTTTGGATCTGAGGAAAGACACAAGGACACAAGGGCCACGAGGATGAGCAGAGGGCTGGAGCACCTCTCCTATGAGGACAGACTGAAGGAGTTGGGGCTGTTCAGTCTGGAGAAGAGAAGGCTCCAATGTGACCTAATTGTGGCCTTCCAGTATCTGAAGGGGGCCTACAAGAAGGCTGGGGAGGGACTTCTCAGGATATCAGGTGTGATAGGACTAGGGGGAATGGAATGAAGCTGGAGGTGGGGAGATTCAGACTGGACATGAGGAGGAAGTTCTTCACCATGAGATTGGTGAAGACCTGGAATGGGTTGTCCAGGGAGGTGGTTGAGGCCCCATCCCTGGAGGTGTTTAAGTCCAGGCTGGATGAGGCTCTGGCCAGCCTGATCTAGTGTGGGGTGTCCCTGCCCATGGCAGGGGGGTTGGAACTAGATGATCCTTGTGGTCCCTTCCAACCCTGACTGATACTATGATACTAAGTGTGGAGACAGTGAGGGTGGAGAAGGGCACTGAGGTGCCCCCACCCCTTCTTTCCCCAGTCCACAGGCCCTGCCGAAGAGTCAAGGTCTCCCAGAACAAAGCATCCTGGTCCAGCACTATGGTGCTTTATAACTTCAGTATCACAAAAGGTTTAGATGGCATTTCTCGCTGCCATGTTATGATCTGGACACAGGAAACCTGTACAAATTGTTTGCAGTTGTGGATCCAGCGATAAAGCCTTGGGGACAGTTTAATTTTGATTCTCCTTATTCTTTACAGAACAGAAATGGTTTTAAATTCTTGGTAATGCTGCACATCTCTACAGCATGAGAATAGAACAGAATAGAATAGAACAGAATAGAATAGAATGGAATGGAATGGAATGGAATGGAATAGAATAGAATAGAATAGAATAGAATAGAATAGAATAGAATAGAATAGAATAGAATAGAATAGAATAGAATAGACCAGGTTGGAAGAGAACTTTGAGATGATCAAGTCCAACCTATCACCCAACACTATCTAATCAACTAAACCATGGCACCAAGCACCCCATCCAGTCTCTTCCTAAACACTTCCAGTGATGGTGACTCCACCACCTCCCTGGGCAGCACATTCCAATGGCCAATCTCTCTTTCTATGAAGGACTTCTTCCTAACACCCAGCCTAAACCTCCCCTGGTGCAGCTTGAGACTGTGTACTAATGCAAGTGCACAAACCAAAACAATGTTAACTTTTATGTATTAAATTTCAGGGGGATTGTTAATTGGGGGGGTGGGGGGGGTGGTGGTGTTGATATTTGTGGAGGGTTATGTATTTTATGTATTTGGGTTATGCATTTAAGAAAATGTTTCTCATTTAAGGGGAAAAGCAATAAGCAGAAATCATCTCCCTCAGTGACATCTTAAATAATGATTTTCCTCTGAAACACTGTTACAAGGGTGCATTATTACTTATGTTGTGAGGTAGAACAAGGTGATGAATCATAGCTCAGAGGGACTGTTGCTGCTGTTCACCTCAGCCTTTCAGCTGAAATGGCTATGTCATGGCTGGGTTGTTGAGCAAAAGCATGAGTATGTATTGTGTAAGCAGGTCTAGGGAGGTTCTTCCGCTCTACTCTGCCCTGGTGAGACCACACCTGGAATACTGTGTCCAGTTTTGGGCTCCCCAGTTCATGAGACACAGGGATCTGCTGGAGAGAGTCTAACAGAGAGCCACAAGGATGATTAGGGGACTTGAGCATTTTCCTTATGAAGAGAGAATGAGAGACCTGGGGCTGTTTAGTCTTGAGAAGACTGAGAGGGGATCTGATCAACGTCTAGAAATACCTGAGGGGTGGGTGTCAAGTAGTGGGGGCCAAGCTGTTTTCAGTGGTGCACAGTAATAAGACAAGGAACAGTGGGTACAAACTTGAACATAGAAGATTTCACCTCAACGTGAGGAGAAACTTCTTTACAGTGAGAGTGACAGAGCACTGGAACAGGCTGCCCAGGGGGCTTGTGGAGTCTCCTTCTCTGGAGACTTTCAGAACCCACCTGGATGCATTCCTGTGCAGACTACCCTAAGTGATCCTGTTTTGGCAGGGGAGTTGGACCTGATGATCTCTAGAGGTCCCCTCCAACCTCTAATGTTCTGTGATTCTATGATAATGTTGCCAGGCTTCAACGCTTGGCTGTTACCTTCGTGTATTGCTACCCACAAGGTGTAGTCTTCAAAGTCACATAAAGGCTGTCTGGGATGAACACCACCACTTGCTGGTATTTGTGTGTCACGGAGCAGTCGCTTGATCCCTGATGTCTTCTCTTTGTGCATTTCAGGTAGTTTATTTAAAACTCGATGCACCAACTGTGGAAACATAGCTGCAAATTACAAGAGCCCGATATGCCCTGCATTGGCTGGGAAAGGGTAATGTCTGCCTTTTACACACTCTGGCTTTTCTGCTTAGGAATGGGAGCCATTTTAGGAGCACACAGGAGTTTAAGCCAACCACCCCATTTTCCTTTAGTAGCTTAAATTTTACACAGCTGTTTTGAAATGTGAGGATTTTGAATGTTTGGTGACTTCAATGAGAGCACAGGATACCAACTTGTGGATGATGTTAACCTCCAAGTTAGCACAACGTTATGTATGCTTTAATTAGAACAGTTTCACATGGTCTGAAACTTTCACACTGGACTTCAGCTAATTGTACTCTTTGAGAACAGGTGTTTGCTCTCATCCTCTTCACCTTCAGAGGTTTTTTATTATATCTGATGCTATAAGTTGGACAGTCATCACCCATCGATAGATGGGTTGTCCTCTTCTGCATCTCTTGAGCACCTGGTAGCTTTTGTCCTTCAGCTCATCTCTAAGATTCTCAAAGTACAAATGGCTGAGACAATCAGTGGGGAGCATCAGTTCTAAGAATTTTCCGCAGTTTAAAAAGTTGCAGAAGAATTTTCCAGTCTCCCTTTTTATAGCTGTCCTCTTTCTTTCACCATTAAAAATAAGGAGGTGGGGTGATGGGACAGCCATATACTCATGGATTTTTAGTTTCTTATCCCCTTTGCATTTCACCAGACCTTTAGGTAGGAACACAGATACTCGCTGTGCCTTTGAGCAGCTTATTGCAGTTGCTTAGCTCTGGGACAATTCTGGACAAATGCTTGCCTGCCCTATGTGGTGTTCCAGTGCTTTAGCAGGTGTTGAAGTTGGCTGAAGTTGCAAAGATGCCTTGACTGGAGAGTGCACTTCAGACAGTACTAAGTTTTTCAAAATAATGAAGTGCACTTCCTATGAATCAAAATGTGTTTCAATTTTGTAACATCAGGGCTCCAGATCCTGGAACAGAAGATGCCTCGATTCCAGTTGAGGACCTTCCTCAGTACGTATGGACTGTTTTGGGTTTTGCTGTTAGCCCTTCACGCTTTGTGCCTCTCAAAGGCTTGCATTACTGCTCATGTAGCTTTGGAAGGACATGGAGATGTTCTGCAGGAGCAAAAGGCATGGAACTTTGCCCCAGAGAACTGAGTCTAAAGTTAGGAGGAACAGCAGACAACAAGAGTGTGTACTAGAAGTTGACCATGATGCTAAAGGGATTGCATGTTTATGTACTTAAGCTTCAAGCTGAAACATGACTAAATTGATGGGATTTATAGTAAGTGGAGTAGTAGGAGAACTACAGTAAGAAACCAAGTGCTACAGAGTGAATGTTTTGTAACTTTTCAGGTGGTACCTACTCTTACTCAATCTGGAATGCCATGCTGGGGTACATCCATTGTGGCCCTTGCTGCCATAGTCCCTTGCATCCGTTAAATGTGCTGTGGTGCTTTTGTGCAATGGCTGAAGCCAGCTGCAGATGCAAGGAGCCACCATATTTTTAACATGGTTCCTAAGGAAAAGTGGCTAATACCATGCTTCTGCCTTTCAGCTTACTTACCCCTTAAAAACCTGTTAGCCAGTGTGGTAGAGCTGATGGAGGTGGAGGTCTGTTGCACATACTGTATTTTAAGTTTGATGTAATTCAGGAGCTGAGTGAAGAAGATAGGATGAATGAAGTATTTGAGTTGAACAACTTGTTCAGCAACCTGTTCTGTGTACATCCAACACACCTGTAGCAGGGCATCAGCTGCCTTCTGCCCTGCAACTGGTAAAGGAGTGTATGGGGAGAGCTGTGAAAGAGATGGGATAAGGATGGCAGATAAGACATGCCCAAATGAGAGCAAGAACTGCTTTGCTGTTTTGTAGCTCAAAACAGGTGTAACACTGTTGCTTTGTGGTTTCTAAACAGGTGTGAGGAGGAGGGCTGCAGTGGGCTTCTCCGTCCTCACGTTGTGTGGTTTGGTGAAGCCCTGGATCCTGACATTCTCACTGCAGTTGAAAAGGAGCTTGATATTTGTGACCTCTGCTTGGTAGTGAGTGACACTTTTGTTACCTAACCTAATGGGCAAGGAAGCTGGAGATAAAGGAGATGCATCTGTACTTCCTCACAGGAATTAAAACCCCTGAGGGACTCTCTAGTGTCAAGTGTAAAACATTAGAAGACCAACCATGAAGTGTGAAAATGTGCATGTGCTCCTCAGAAGGTAACATCTTCAGCATGTGTGCATCTTGCTGAGCTGGCATCCACAATCTGCACTTAGTGCAGACAAATGTTACACATTCAAGTGTTTGAGGTTAGCAAGTACGGTGTAGCTGTTGAATTTCTCAGTGAAAACAAGAATTGTTTTGATGCTCAGTTTAAAAAAAGTGACAAAATATTGTAAGAAGGTGGTTGGCTGTTACCATGTTAACAGCTGGCTGAGCATGAAGCAGCAGTGTGTTCAGATGGCTGAAGCAGCCAACAGCATCCTGGCCTGTATCAGGAATAGCCTGATCAGCAGGACTAGGGAGGTGATTGTGTCCCTGTACTCAGCACTGGTGAACCTGCAAGGCAAATACTGTGTTCAGTTTTGGGCCTCTCACTACAGGAAGGACATTGAGTTGCTGAAGTGTGTCCAGAGAAGAGCAGCAAAGCTGGTGAAGGGCCTGGAGAACAGGTCTTATGAGGAGCAGCTGAGGGAAACAGGGATTGTTTAGTCTGGAGAAGAGGAGGCTGAGGGGAGACCTCATTGCTCTCTACAACTACCTGAAAAGAGTATGTCATAAGGTGGGGGTCATTCTTGTCTCCCTAGAATCAAATGATAGAATGAGAAGAAATGGCCTCAAATTGTGCCAGAGGAAATTTAGATTAGCTATTAGGAAAAAAATCTTTACTGGAAGGGTGGTCAGGCATTGGAATAGGTTGCCCAGGAAGGTGGTGGAGTCATCGTCCTTGGAGGTGGTAAAACCTGTGTAGATGCGGCACTTCGGGACACGGTTTAATGGCCATAGTGGTTGTTAGGTCAGTGGTTGGACTGGAGGATCTTAGATCTTGGTCTTTTCTACCCAAACCAGTTCTGTGATTCTGTGTGCTGTGTTTTTTGTAAGGCTGATTACATGCCTTATAGATTCCAGATTGCTGACCGAAACACTTGCTCAGGATAGCGTGTCCTCTTCACAAAGTAATGTCATGTAAGAGGAATGTCTTGTTTCCTTTCCTTGAAGGCAAAGTTCACCATTTTGTGTTTGTGGGATAATTTTTTTTTCCATCTACACCTGTAATCCACAAACAGGCTTCTTTGAGTTGCATCAGAGGAACAATCTCTGATTCTTACGCCATGTTAAATAGCCACACATGCAGTGACACTAAATTGAGGTATTGGTTTTATTTCTCAAGGGCTCTTCCATGCTTCAGTGTTTTTGCACATCCAGTGTGCCAAGAAGGGTCCTTACCTGGTGGGTCGGGTTGGGTTTTGCCTGTTTGCCTGTTTTTTGCACTAGCTTGCTACACTTGCGTGATTTTTCATCTTGTCCCTGCAGGTTGGGACCTCCTCGGTGGTGTATCCTGCTGCTATGTTTGCCCCTCAGGTATCAGCCAGAGGAGTGCCAGTTGCAGAATTTAACATGGAAGCAACTCCTGCGACAGACAGATTCAGGTAAAGGGGTTGGGTTTTAAACTAGGCAGTCTTTAGCCCCCTTTGTCTCCATTGTCCTTTGCACTCAACTGCTGAAGCACTTAGGCAATTCTTAAACATGCATGACCTAGGTTTCCCCCCAATGCTTTAGAAATGTTATTTTCTTCTAATAAATACGAAAAGATTATTTTCTTTCTGGGTGGAATTAAGACTGAAGACACAACAGTATTTCTCTAAGCGTGAGGCTGAAGCCTGTCCCTGGGTCCCCGAATGCCTCAGCCCTCCGAGGCAGGACTGAGTTGTCCGAGCTCCCCACGTGCTCTGGAACTGCCACGCACCAGCACCGTGCGCTGCCCGTTGCCCGCCGCTTCACCTGGTTCTTTCTTTCCAGGTTTCATTTCCCGGGCCCCTGCGGGACCACTCTGCCGCCGGCGCTGGCCCGCCACGAAACTGAGATCATCTCCTGAACACTTCGGAGCGGCCGGGCCGGCAAGGAGTCAATGCGGCAGGGGCTCAAGGGACTTGGGGAGCGGGCGGGGGAGAGGAACTGTCCCCTCGCGGGCTCCTCATAGCAATAAACAGACGGCGGCGGGAACCCCGCGGGATCGGCAGGGCCCCGCCGCCGTCACCCACGGCACCTCCTGTCGCTTCCCGTGCCGCCTCTGTCCACGCGCGGCCGCACCCCCGGCGGGGAGGCGGGGACGGGGACAAGCTGGGGGGGGCGTGACGCACCGTGCTCGCGTCCTGGGCGGGGCCTCCCCAGAAGGGCGGGGACGGGATGCCCACGCGGACGGCGGGAGGCCGGGAGCGCTTCCGGGTGGGGGGGTCATGACGGCGGCGTGCGCAACATGGCGCGGCGGCAGGCAGCGGCGATCGCGAGGCTTATCTCCCCGGCCTCCTCGGAGGACGAGGCCCCGGAGGAAGTGGCCTTCGGAGTGGCGAAAGAGGCGGCCCAGATCGAACGGAAGCTCGTAGGGGAGGCGGCCAGGAGGTAGGGACACAGTCACCTCTCCCAAAACGGGCCCTCACACCCCCACCCCCTCGCCCCTCACACCGCTCCCTCGCCGCTTGCGCCCGGCCCGAGGCCGCGCTGACGGCGCCTCCTGCCCACCCCGCAGGCACCGGGAACTGCTGAAGGAGAAGCGACGGCGGCGCCAGGAGCTGTTCACGGAGCAGAAGGTAAGGGGCCCTTTCCCTACGCCACCATCTCATCCTCGAGCAGGCGAGCAGCGATCCCGCCTCGCTTAACCTCCCTGTGCCCTGCAGAAACGGAAGCTTCTCCCCGAGGTCGTCCTGCAGGAGCTGGCTGCTGCGCCGTCCACACGGTGAGGGGACGATCGGGGCGGGCGGGCGGTGTTGGGAGGTTCGGCGAGAGCTGTCCCCGACATTGGGAGGTCGGGGTGGAAACGGGAGCTTTCGCGGATTCTGTGTGAACAAAGGCAGTGCGACTTGGAAGAGTGACCTATCGCCTCTCCCTTACTCCACAGACCTGCTGCGCCGGCTGAGGCAGCTGACCGAGGTACGAACATGTTCTGCTGGCGCGGTGCTTCTTACTATAGCTCAGGGAGTCAGTTCGTGGGTGGAGCTGCAGCAGGGTAGTGCTTGGGGTCACTTAGACGGGCTGAAACTCGGACAGACCGTCTGCTGCTGAGGAACAGTACTTGAGGAGGAATCTGAAGTCATGTTTAATCCCATTTGTGAGCTTTGTGCAAAAGTTGTTTGCTGTATAATAGTTTCAGTTAAAATCGTCTGAGATGTTTGAGGAAATAGTGGGGAAGTGTGTTAATGGAAAAAGTACAGATTATGAGAGAGAGATATTAATATTTAGCATGTGTTGAAGTTACAAGGGCTATTTCTGGATCAAGTTGTTAATCACCTTGCTGCTTTACATACCATGCTGTGATTTAACTGCCTCTGTAAAAATCTAGTAACTTTTTTCAGATTCTGAACTAGAAAATCAAGAGTCTGGAGTATTTCTGACTGCTGTTTTCCAGCCCTCTTCAGCAGTACTTTAAAGTGCTTTATAAAACAAATATGTAGGTTGGATTTTTTTAAGCATTCTCTATCCATTCCTCACATAGCTACACAGCTGGGTGTTCCAACTGCTACTTTTGCTCCCTTTTGTTGTTTACAAAACCAAACAAACACCAACTGTTGATATCGACAAGAAATGAGCTCAGGATGGTGATTTGAATGCTCAGCTTCACTCCACATTTAACACAAGAATAAAGGTGAAGCTGGACTCCCATTTGTGCAGTACTTGCAGCTGTGGATGTCTGTCCTTTGATGAGTCCTGGCTTATGTGATGAATACCAAGAAAGGGGAGAACTAGCTGGTGGTACTTTCGATGGCATCCCTGAGGCATGTTACTTCCTCTCCCTCACACTCCTGTGGGGGCCACACTTTCTGGCTCTTAGTAGTCAGTTTGTGAGAAATGCCTGTTGGAGTTATCTAAAGATGTTTTACTTCTCATAACCTGATAGTTATTTCATTCCTGTTTCATGTACAGCTCTTCATTCATAATGTTGAATTGTTTTCTGTTTTTTAATTACATTTCCTTCAGCTAAACGCCGTGGAGGCAGAGCTGCAAAGCAGAGACAAGGCAAAGCCAAAAGGCAGGTGAAGAAAGACAAGCAAAGAAAGGGTACCAGGTATGCCGGAAGCAGGAGATCCACTGCTCCTGCCTGCTTGGGGAGGGGACGTGACACTGGCAGTCCTGTCACTGTGAGGCTGTGGTTGCTTCTGCATTTGGTGTTCTCTGTGCTCTTCCTCTCGTTGAAAGCATGTTTATGTGCTGCAAAGCACCTTTAGTATGGCTCAGATTCAGCATATTTGTAAAAAAATATATATATGCATATACATATAAAAGAACTCTGTCAGGTAATTGTTCTATCTTGCTCATATACAACTGCTCTGAGGCAACTGGATAGCCCTAAGTGCAGCAAGAGACATTCTGCTATGTGCTGCTACAGGTCTGGTGGTTGAGCACTAAATTCCTGCATTTCAGTCTTTAATTCTCTGTTTGTCACTGATGTCCTTACAGAGGGCTTGCATTCTGGTAGGACTAGTTTAGGACTCCCAGGGAATTATTTGGGGCATGCAGAGGCACATGGGGGCAAGCCGAGAGTCTTGTTCCACTTGCAGTGCTTTTAGTATGGCTGCAAAGTGAGGCTGAGCAGCAGAAACCAGCCCCTGTCACTGTTGTGCACGAGTAGCAAAGCACTGACTAGTGTCTGCTGGTCTGGGTTCTGCAGCCATGCTGCAGGGATTTGCATCTCTCTTTAACCAGGTCCATAGGCAACTATACAGCCGTGTGCTTAAAAGATCAAAGTCCAACAGGCCTCCACCAGCAGCTCGCCAAAGATTTTATAAACACTCAGCTCTATGGACCAGGCACCAACCGAGTCCAGGGTAAGCAGTTTTCCTGAGCTGGGGCTGCATCTAGATTTGTCTGTGTTAAACTTGGTAATGAATCAATACTCCTCTCCCATTTCAGCAAATGAGTTTTTTTCCCTGGAAAACAAGAAGAACCCAGTTAAGAAAGCTGCAGTTCAGTTTGTGGATAAATCTTGGGGTGAGTAGTGACAGTAAAAGCAGGCACTGCTTTATGCAGATGAGCTTTCCAGTACACTTCTTAAAAAGCAAAGTGTTCCGTGGTCAAGGGCTGTGTCTTGCTGTCACCGAACAGAAAAAAAGTGTAGGACTGTGTCATAGGCTGAGTTTTAATCTGCTGCAACTCATACCATCCTTCCTCGTGCCAGCTTCAACAGGAAAGGGCTGGCTGGAGCAAAGTATTATGGGGCTTGAAGTTCAGATTGTAACATGAGAGGTGTCTGTTCTGGTTGTGGCTTTTGGGTTCTAGGTTTTCAGATGCTGGCTCTTTTCTGTTACAGTGGTAGCCAGATGAGGAGGGCTTGGGGAGTAGCTCCTGGCTTGGGTTTTTAGCTTGCTGCTGCTTTCTGCTCTGCTTTTTCTGCAAATAGGCTAAGGTAACTGTGCAGTCTACCATTTATATGGATTTCTGGAGATCTTTCTGCGTGTTACTTTCCATCACTTCACTTCTGTGTTGTAGGGAAAAGGCTGGGTTAGACTAGCAGGGACTGCAGTGAGTGTAGTGAGTGTGCCACTGGGGAGGAGGTTGAGACAGAACTGGAAAAAATTGCCTCACTTTTGGTACATTAAGTAACTGCATGTGGGCCTAGGGCCATGTGTGCTTGTTTGAGATAAACAGTGTCAGGCTACGGTCTCTGAGCTGGTGGAAGTCTTTTCAGGTATATGTAAAACTTAAAGCCAGGATGTCAGCATTGCAGAGCATGTACCAAGTTCTCCTCCTAAAAATTGGCATTGTGGGAAGGCATAGGGACAGCCTCATCTACACACACTGGTTACAGCCACCTACCGCCTCGCAAGTCACACTAGCACAGGCTGAGGCTCAGTAATACCAGGGGTGAGTGACAGGTCCTTAGTAGGCAGCGTCTGCTTTCCAGTAGTGGGTAAGCAAAGAAAGTGCAACCCCTGGCCAAGGGGAGCCCCTGTCTTACATAAAAATATGGCAGGAAGTTTATCAGCTCTGCAGTCAGTTCTTCTGAAACACAGTGATCAGGCAATGGATGGCTGCTTCTCCAATAGATGGGCTAAGAAAATGGTTACAGCTTTGCCTTTTTTTTTTCAGGGCAAGAAATAAAGCAGAGAGCAACGAGATTTAAAAAACAGTGGCTCTCAACACAGTTTAATAAGCGCACATGAAGACAGCCTTTACAGAAGGTACTGCTAAGGACTCTTACTGAAAGTCTCTCAGTGCAAAGGTGGTGGTTTTTTTCTACTACTTCATTATCACTCTGCTTTCAGCTCCAGCCAACAGGAGGCACTAATTTCCACAAAGCTGCATCCAAACTGGCTTCCCTGTTCTCTTCCCTCCCTCAAGGAACAACTGGGGTAGGGGAGTGACTTGTGTGTCTTTAATACTGACTTAGAACAGCTGGAGCTGGTGTTAGGACCATGCTTGTAGAGCTGCCTCCATGAGGCAACGTAACTTTGCAGAGAATAAACATTGTATTGACTCTTCTGGATACTGCATTTCTTAAAACAATCACTCCTGTGTTTTCAGTTATTTGCACCTCTAAGGCTGTATTCTAATACCAAAACAATTAAGACAGCCCACACAGCAGGACCCTTCTGTCTAGCTTGATGATTACTTCCAAGAAATAAATAAGGCTTCCCCCCCGCCACCTATAGGGAGTGCTGACTAAGCTCCCCTCAGAAACTTGATTCTGCTGTGATAGACCTGCAGTAAGCACTGAGCTGCTGCCAGCTCAAGTCCTGCTGTGCTCTGATATAGGAAAGTGGCATCCCCAGTTCAACCAGCAAGGTGTTCTGGCTCAGGGGTTTACCCGAGAACTGCTGTTCCAGGACAGAACTCTGGGACCAAGGCACCGTAGCATACAAGTCCATGCTACCATGTATGTAGAAGTAAGTTTTTAATGGCTGGTTAATTATGATATCACTACATTTTATTGCAATATAGTACTATTTAAGCACTTTTAAAAATGCAAGGTGTACAAAGATTAAATTAAGACTGTAAATTGACTAAATATTTGGTTTTTATATAAATAGGTCATAACCACACTGTGTTGACATGTAATACTGTTATAATACAACAGTTAAACTGGTGAGTCTACACAACAGAAGCTGTCTTGTAGTTAAACAAGGAAACAAAGTTGAAAAGACCATGTTAAAACAAACAAACAAAAAAAACCCCTACTAAGATCAACAGCTTGGGATTGTAAGTAGCAACAAACATATTCACTCAGCTCCTGAGTAATTCAAGTTTTACAGTACACATTAAAAAATATTGTTTCTTCCCATCAACACTATATATCCAAACCATCAGGTGTTTATGCATTTTGCAAATTACACTGACTGAACTATGTAACAATGGGGGTGGAGGTTGGCAAGTCATCCTGCTTGGTGTTCACCCACCTGCTGATCCATCCGTGTTCTCTTCCATCCCACCACAAGGCAGCAGGACTTTTGGTCTGTTTTGAACAATCTTTTCAAGGATTGGTACTTATCAATTTGAATGTCTGACATTATCAGTGATACTCTCCGCTCTTAGTTGTCTAAGAGGTTTAAAGATGGAAATTTTCTCCTAACACTAAGTTAGAAATCATTTGCATCATGCTGTAAACTAGGAAGCAACATAAAGCAACAGACTTGTCCTTAGTACATAATGAAAAATCCAAATTCCAGTCAGCAGAGCTGGTCTACTCTCCATGTTGAATATGCCACAACACCTTTCAGAGCTCCAAATGCATAGCTAGTGTAGGTAGTCTTCCACCGTGGCAAATGCACAGGATCCAATTCCTGATCGAGCCATCAATCCTAGACACTGTGATGCCTGTCCCATGGCTAGGGCAAGTGGCGGTTGCTTTGGCAGGTTGTGAGTCTCTGAAAGAGAAGCCAGTGGCATTTAAAAGACCCAATTGTACAGTAGCACACTGAAAACTTCACATTTTAACCTTGCTTGTATCAGTCATTTCCACATTCTGGGTTTACTTGCCAAGTTTGCTCTGACAGGCAGACAGGGCAGGACCAAAGTGACATTTTCAAAGGCCCAGCACAGCATCATTACTGAACAGCCCCACAGCAACAGAGGATGACCTTTGTTATTCCAACATCCCCCCAAAACTGACCCTCTAACGTGGTGTACCACACCCTTCCTATGCTTTGTTACTCGGCACAGCCAGTGGTGTGTGCTGAGCAACAGTGCTGCCCCTGTGGAAGGGAAGGGACTCCCACATGCATCCCATTGGAGAAGGGCCAGGAAATCTCACCCACCGAGGATTGCACTGTTCAGTACAGAGCACACAGGTTCTCTTTGTATCGGGTCCAGCTGGTTCCCAACAGGGCTGCTCCAGGGATCCGAATATGCAAGTAAACTGAATGCATCCTGTGGGAAGATGAAGTTTACTGCATCGCACAGCTGTATTCTGCTAGTGAAAATAAGGACAGTTTCCTTCACCAGTTTTGATGCACAACCAAAAAAGGTGACTGGACACACACTGTCCTTGGGATGATCCTTACTTGATGAAGGACACAGCTTCCTTCACCACTACAGAAGGATACATAGAAATGGTAGCAGGACTTTGTTCCTTTTTGAGCATACAGTGTTTTTCCCAACAGAGACAGAACAGTGAGGGGGGGAGGCAGAGAAAACAGACTGAAAATTGCACCAAGTCGGTCTTCGTCAGTGAAATTATTTTACAGAGCAGTCTCAAATCAAGGTAAACGAATTAGCACCCCTGAGTACTAAAGAGAACACTTTAGGCATCTCTCTCAGTTCCCTTCCTTGCAGTTCAGTTGTCATTACTGCTGAAAATGGCACTTGGATTCAAGAGGCCAAACTACATGGTCAGAAATGAGAGAGAGGGAGGTGCTAAATTTGTCTCTGGTTTCAGTATGGAATTATTTTCCCTGTGGCTGTGCTACACAGACCAGACAGGAGACTGCTATACCACAGCTGACCAGAATATTGCTCTCGGTAAAGAGCTGCAGACATTAAAGCACAGCAGTATTGCCATGCTGTGGACATTTTTTCTGGGCAGCAGGTTTTTTGCCTTGACACCACGTTTCAAGATTACACATACCTTGAGCATTTTCTTATTTGCTGTGTTTTTGCCACATTCTCTTCTTAGCTGCTCGCTCATTGCTTGCAATTCTCTTCCAAAATGGATCATTCTTTCGATAGCGGCTTGGCTGCCACCACATAGCTGACGTCTTAACTGACTTGAATCTACTTCTGCAAAAATGACATCGTCATCATCACCACCAACAGAGCTGCCAGTCACAAGCTAGAGATCTAGAGCAGCTGCACTGATTGCACCCAAATGATGTCTGCCTTCTCGGAGAGAAAGCACATTGGACCAGCGACACCTTGGCGTAACACACTGCTACCCCAAGTGCTGCTGAACTGCTCCTTTATAAACACAAAGAAACTTGGTTAACTAACAGCAAAGAGTGTCTGCATGGGCTGTTTGCTTTGCAATGGATCATTTTAACTAGATTATAAACCAAAATTTACCTTAGAATTCTATGGGAGCTGAAAATTTAAAGCCCACGCAGCTCTACCTTTTTAGTTCTTTGGCACTGCGCTTCTGAAGATATGCCAAATCCAGAGCTAATAGAGGGCAAAAAAAAATCCTGAACTTCCCAACCAGCCACAAGATGATATTGCTACAAAGATGATCATTTAGATTGCTCATACTCCTTGTAGGAGTATTGGATTGGTAATTTGGACATTCCAGGGCTTTCTTCACAATCAAGCAGAACACTACAATGGATTTATTTAGCGTTTGCTACAATATCCCTCAGTCCTAGTGATTTTAAAAGATACTAAAGTTTATGAATAGTACATCAACCCTTGACTTCTCTGAAAGTTCTGCCTTTTTAACAACTAAAGCTACCTGTCAAGAGAAGCATTTATCTCTTCCTTTTTTCACCAATGCAATCAAGTTTTTAATCAGAGCTGCGTTGTACACTTGAATTACCAAACCCTCTTCTTTCTGATTTTAACACTGCTATCTAGTGATGGATTTGGGCCACAATTATAAACAAGGAAGTGTAAGTGGCCACTTTTTTTGTTTTCTTAGATGCCAGCGTATCACCTGTGGAAAAAAAAAGTCTTCTTACTTAACATTATGTATCCAGTACTAAGGAGAATAAATATTTCAAAGACAACAAAAACCAAACACAACACCAAATCCCCCAAACTCGAACTGTGGGGAGTAAGCAATGTAGGTTGTAGACCCAGATCTCTTTTTCACAAAGGTGAAGCACCCACAAGTCTTCAAGCAGCAGTGTTTGCTGCTAGCTGCAGCCCAAGCTAGAACATCACTTTGCAAAGGCATGAAAAAACAAGCAGCTCTGCGCCCTGCGCAGCTGCTTCGTGTCCGTCACAGCAAGCCTCTGTGGGAAGGGCTGCAAGAGCAAAGACCTGTTTTGTTGTTTTGTTTTTCTGTCACAGAGATGAGGCCTTGTTTTTATCCAGCTCCAGAGCCTAACACAGGGAAAACAGCCTGGCAAAGCGAATCTCCCCTCTCCAGGGCTGTAACAGAATTGTATTTGCTTTTCAGCAGTCACCTAGTGCTTACCAGCAAAGCTGCACAAATCTGCAGCCCCACACGCCCTCGGAGACTGGGAAGTGTTCACAGCTATCTGTAAACACTGCTGTGCTCGGTGATGCCCTGATTTTCACATCTCATTTAAATTACCTAGTCATTGATGTCTGGTTAAATAATTGTTTCTGCAGCTGCAGAAATGGCTGGACTGGATTCCTCTACTTCATCAGCCGGCCAGCAGCAACAATCATTGTCTAAGCTCCGGGCTGCACACACTGCAGTGATTTCCCTGCCCCTTGAGTGGCCAGGGGCAGTCAGCACCCTAACTGTCAAGAGTAAACGGGGTATTTCTTTCCTGTGGTGTGCTGGCAACCTGAAGGTACATAAATGCATATCTGTCACTAATGTCAACAGGTATGATCAAGTATAAAGCAGGTAAATAAAAAGGGTTTTTTAGACCACACCTATGTAATATGTGTGTGGGGGGGTTGGTTTTGGGTTTTTTTCTGGGGGGAGGGGAAGGGAAAGTGGTTTTACTTGTCAGTTCCCACATAGAGCTCTTAAGCACTTAATATTGGCACTTTGCATTCTTCAGTTTCAATAGTTTGGAATTTCCCCTCTTACTGTTGAGTGCAAACATATCATGAGTGGTAAAAGGACTGGGGGGAGAGGGAGAAGCCAACCCTAATGCAAGTGTGCTCACAATGGATGGGGTCTTTCCTCTCCAAGGTACCTCCTTAGAAGTTGATGCTAGTTTCAATGTCCATGAGTTAGCAATTTCCCCTCTTCTCACACTGCCATTGGAGCACTTAAATCAGCGGTTAAACAAATGTACAGCTAAGAACAGCAAAACAAACACTCACAATTAACATTGGAGCTAATATCCCTAATTACCAAGTTGGGAAGCATTGCAAGTAAAAACATAACCTTGTTGCCATCACTTAATAAAAATGTAAGAAATATCACTGCAGACCCATTTCTGTGTCACATTCTTCCATTTCGTGATCATGTTTAGAACTACCATTTAGGAAGCCATTGGATGAAGTCTCAGCAACCCCATTGGAGTAGTGATCTGTTTCCATGTCTACATCATTGCTGAAAAGAGAGTAATAGAAGTTTTACTCACACTTAAGTTCTTAGAGTTATCTTCACCACTTCAGCACAGTACTCCCCCCCCCATCTTGGCTAATGAAAAGCTGCTTTTAAATATTACAAAGGTAGGCCACAGTTCTTCCTGTAACTGATGATACCAGAGCCCCAGGGAAATTTTAAGGCTCCCTCAACTAACATTAACATTTAGTAAAATAACACTTAGAGATGCCAAAATATTACAGTTCACTCTTACTCAGGAGTTAAGTATTGTAATACTTTCTAAACACACACTCCAAGAACTTACAAAGTTTTAACTTTCATTATCTGTACACATACAGAACCAAAGAAAATCCACTTAGAAAATACACTACTCCCACTTTGAAAACAACGTCATTTAACACTGTTAATGTACAGTCTGCTTTGAGAGTATCATATTTAGGTAAACAATTCTTTCCAAAAAGCCTTGATCTCTCATTTACTCTCTGGAATTACAGAGTGAAAAACAAAGAAGAAAAACCCAAAGCAAATACTGAGTAAAGCAAGACAAAGAGATGCTCAGAGGCCAACTCGGAGCATCACACACCTCCTCACCACACTTTGCTTGCGGCAGGTCACAGAAGCACCTTCAGAAAATACCAGTATGGCTTTGGGGACTGAGCTCCACTGACAGTTACATCCTAGCCTGTTCTATTTTGTCATGGAGAATGACAACCTAAAACCTCTCTCAAGACCAAAAAGATTAAATTTAAAGTTTAGTATCTTGCTTCTAAGCAACCAAAACTATTCAGCTTCCTTTGAGGAAGGAACCCAAAAGGCCTCTCTGCCTGGGCAACACTGCAGCCAAGGAACTGTCTTCCTCCTGTGAAAAATCTCCAAGTTGCTTGGACACTGCTAGGCTTTTTGGCAGAGACAACACTTAACACAAACACGAACCATTAAGCTGTGACTCTTACTTCTCCCCCACCCCCAACCATCACTATGCAACCAAAATATCTTTTATTACCACCACCATGTCATTGGTGGTTTTGGAAACCCATCTTGGACAATGCAGCTGAAAAGTGTTGTATTTCACCTCAAATTAGGTTCTGCTGCATCTGTGCAACCCAGAGCTTAGTATTTACTGGTTCTGAATAACCACATTAACCCTGGTCAATACATCTTTTTTGGTTCTCTGAAGGGAGTGTGTTTACGCAAGTGACAGTGATCGCAGTAGGCAAACAATTCTTGTGTGCAGTGGGAGGGAGTCCACACTTAGTGTGTGGACATTTCCACTGCATTTATACATTTCCACTGCATTTACTTTGCAGGCACTGCTGTAAATGGGGAATTATTCAGATACTTTTCATCACCTACATACAATGTGCTTAAATCAATGTCAGTGCCAGAGAAATAGTTCATCTTCACTATACAACTTCAAAACTGACCATAAATAGCCGTAAGCCAAGTAATTTATTTTTATCCATTACATTCCTGTCATCAAACAGCAGAAAAGAGTCTGTTGAACCTGACAAGTTAAAACCAAAGCACAAGAGAGTGATCGCAAGCTGTTGACCCCTCACACTAAATGTTTGAGCTGTCCTTGAAACAAGTCACATCAAACCCCACTGAAAGCTCTTCGCAATACAAGCACATGAACAACACAAGCTTTAATGCAAGTTAAAAGCATCTGAAGTTTATTCACCTGGAATAGCTGTTAACCTGCTGTGATCTTGATACATTTATGTTGTTGAGCTCTGGTACATTCAAGCTGGTGGTCGAGTGTTTATTGTGACAGTAAGATTGATGTGCTTTGTTTGATATTACTCCATTACTGCAACTACTTTCAAACCCTGAAAAGAAGTTGTAATAATTATAATAATCTACAAACTTAAGTACTGATTGATAGAAGTGAAGTGAAGTATCACTTAATTGTTCCTAGTCAGTAAAATTACATTTGCCAAATAAACCCAAACCCTTGGCCTCTGTGTTTCATGTATTTAAACCTCTAAGGCCTCTGCAATGCAGAAGCTAAATGTTACTTAACAAGTACGAACACAATAGATGAGAAGAGTTTTCAGTTTGACACCAGTAGAACAGAAAACTGTATGAAGTTAGGATCATTTTTTAGAACTGATACCTTGTTTCTGAAACCTTTTTCTAGGCCACTGTAATCATTCTGAATGGAAGCACCCGTGCATCTTACTAATTTTTAATCGTAATTCTCTTGATAAAGGAATTCAGTGCTGAAAATACTTTACACGTTGCTACACTTAAATACAAGCTCCCTCCTTCCCCATACAATTACTTTAATTGTTAATACTATGCTTTGCTAAATAAAATTACACCATGCTGTGAAATGATGATGTCTGGCTGCAATCTCTTCTGGCCATTCTGAAACGTAATCAAGAAACTACTGTTTGAAGCCAATTTAATTGCCGGTTCTACCAAGCCCAAAAGCAGGAGCTCTTTACCATCTTCCAATACAGAAACAGGTCACAGGAAGGGCTTATTATAAACAAGACAGTAGCTGCCATTCAGGAAATCCCAAACCCCAATTCTAGTAACACATTCATCATCTTGCTTACAGAGTGGTGCCTCTGTTTTCAGGATTAGGAAGCTAGAGGTACTTTCTGCAATACACCCCAATAACCACCTGCAGAGCAAACAAAATCTGAGTCGACCTCCACTCACACACAATAGCAGCCTCGACTCAGAGGGAAGAAAAGCAAAGCTGCTGCCTTTCCAAGGGCAGCAGGTATTCCAGTAGCCAGGCTACACTGGCTTCCTACTCAAACCCACGAGAGAGAGGAAAAAAAAAAGGGCAAGTCCACAACCAGCTCCAGGTTGGATTTAAGAATGAAACAGAAGTGAAAGTCAATGGCTTCTGCTACCTTAAGAGTCTCAAGTTCAAAGATGACACACTCGCATATCATTTTAACATGCCCGAATTCTCTGCAGGGGTGCTTTGGGAGGCACAGGGATCTCCCCACAGACACAGGGCAGCTTCCCAGTGAATCTTCAGCACGATGTAGATTCTCTCAGAATTGTTTCAACTCTGCAGACTGCAATTTGTCTGCCAGCAGAAGGCCTTTCCCCTTATAGTCCGTCACTTTGCTTCTGGCATTTCCTACACAAAAGCAGCCATTCCTACTAGTCCATAAACACCATAGGAAATGGATCATATACTCCACTTACTGGATTTAAACCAGCTTGCCCAAGCCATAAATTATCATTCAAGTGACAAAAAAAAATGTGTCAGAACCTTCCATCTCCTGGAAACACAGAGTTCTTAGAAGTCAGTAGCAATTTACTTTGCAAACACTTAGTAAAACCAAGAGTACATGTGAAAAAGTTCACATTCTATTTCCCCAGAGACTGAGACACTTCAGTACAAAGCATTGCGTGTTAACTCTGAACTAAAACACATCATCATTTTGTGTTTTTGAGTTTCTCCTGATTGTATTGATAAAACAAAAGAGAAGAATCTCCCATGTTGTATATCCTCCACATGAACTTACCAGGAAAGTGTGTGCTGCTCCCTTTGCCCGTTGCCAAATTGTGAATATTCATTCCATGGCTGGGACTCATGCTAGGACTACTGAATGACCGAGGGCTAACAGGGTAACTATCTTGCGATTTTGGACTGTGGCCTCCCAAACACCGCACTTCACTGTCTGTACCATTCACCATCTCTATGAACTGGCGCACCCTAAACGGAAGGCAAAAACAGTTAAGCTGATGAAACGCGTTGCACATCTCAATTCACCAATGACATCAATGATTTCATTTGAGTGTTAAATATACAAAAAGGTCTGACTCAGCAAGAATGCTGGATGTCAGTAAACCGATCGTCAACGAATTGTGGAGTATTCAGCTAAAAATACACCATCACTTGTGAGGGAGGAACAGGAATATTATCCTTTGAGCACAGACTTTGTCGGGAAGTCCTCAAGGTTAGAGAGCTAAACTCTGTTTTCTTTGTTTAACTGTTTTGCTTTATTGGCAGGGGCAAGGTTATTTCTTGAGAAGGGTATGTTGCTAGACTGTCATGTCTGTCATTTCTCTCAAAGTAAATGAGAACACAGTCTGACTGTCTGGAACAGTAAGCATTAAACAGTAACTCTGAACATTAAACATTTGCACTAGAAAACAGTTTGAAAAGCGAGCTCACATACAAACCTTCCCTTTAGAGGCTGTTGCTCTTCAGTTTTATTTTAGATAAGGAGGTTTTACTATGGACTTTAAGGAAGCTCAGAACTACTGCTTTTTGTTTTAGGCTTGGATAGCCTCAACAGAACAGGCAAAATTTAGACAGACAGATTGAGAAAAGGATAATAAACACAGCTGACATTATCAAGTGAAGTCTTTCATCAAAACCTTCACATTTTGTGAATTCTGTGATGCCTGCAGCGCTACCATGTGAATTCTGTTCAGCACTTGAGCGTGACAGACTTCAAACACATTCCAAGTTACTTAACATAAAAACTGAAGTGCTTTGTTCTTACAGGAGATAGCAGATTTTTTTCTTTTTCCACATTCAAGCACTACGTGATATGAAATTCAGGAGTGTCAGTCCAGCTGGCAAGTAAGAATGCCAGAGTGAAGGTGACTATTGTGTGCCTGGGAAGCCAAGAGAACTCTGTGGGATTATGAAATTTCCACAGTATTAGCCAGAGGTTTCTACTTAAGTGACATGGAGTGAGACCACTCATTTAAACTGGTCTTTAAATCACCCATTTAGAGGAACAAGCCAACTCATGCCAGCAGAACTCTTAACCTTCTTGAATATGGTACTGTATCAGTTTACATTTTAAGTTTCACTTGACACCCAAACTGATAAAAATGGACTAAAGAAAAAAAAATATCACACAACTTAATTCTAGAGAACAAGTCTACAGTGAGATGTGAATTATGCTGCAAAACAGGACCCTTGATGACAAAACCTAGTTAAACATGTAGCAAATAATATAGAACAAAGAAACTGAACTATACACATTTTCTCAAAAATGGCTGCTTAACTTTGCTTAAATTTCTGTGAAAGCTTTAAATGAGTAACTGTCTCGTCTCAGAAGGTACTGTGCCATCTATAAACACACATCTGTATAATTTGAAGACTCACTTTAATGCAAATAAGAGATTAGGATTTCTTTCTAGTAAACTTGGATACAACTGTTGTGTTGTTTCAATGGCTTCTCCCATTCTTCCTGCTAAAACCAATTTCTGAATTCCTGTTCACCAAAAAACAAATAAGAGATTAGGATTTTTCTCTAGTAAACTCGGATACAGCTGTAATGTTGTATCAATGGGTTCTCCATTCATCCTGCCATACCAGTTTCTGAATTTCTGTTCACCAAAACCGACATCAGTTAAACGGACAGCTTACAAATCAATACATGTACATCAACCATTAAAAGACACTGCAACCATCAATCAACAAGGTTTGCCTCTCTTAGGAAGAAATAAACAGCATAAAGAAACATCATGCTTCCTTAAAATGTTTGATAGGAGTGGTTAAGGACTGCACTCCCCTTACACAGGTCTAAAATAAGTACTCAGTATTTCTGTTTGTTGCCAGCATACAACTGCTTTGTACTCAGACTGCGCAGTAAGATTGCTGACACTCTTCTGCAAGTTATTTCTCATTTACAAACAAGCCCATTCCAAACTACTGTCACCCAACAGCATCCAAATCACATCCCACTCCCATAGGGTCAGTCTTGATGAAAATCAAAACTTGCTCTCTCTCACCTATGACACAGAATCCCAAGTCAGGGTGCAGTTGACTAAACCTTTCCACAACACTCCCTGCTTTAGTTGATGCTTCTGTTATTGTAACCCGGCACAGGTTGCAAACAGCCTTACAACTCTATCCACCAACAGAGAAATTGCTCCCAATGAAAAACAGCCCAAGGAAGGGGTTATTTTTCAACCAGAGCAGTTTCTCCATGTGGTGTGCCATGCAGTCACACAAGCATTTGTGTGGGGATTTAAATGGACAGAGATATAAATGAACACGGAAGGCACTGTTTAATTAGGCTGCCAACAGCACTGCCACAGTAAGTTAGAAGTGAACTGCTGTAAGATCTCATCCTCTCTTCCACTCACAGCTGTAAGCAGGAAAACTCAAATTTGATTTGAGTTAAAAAGCCGTCTCTGAAGTCTAACCCTCTTCAGTTAAAAAGTCTAAATGTTTGTCAAGAACAAGCTTTATATTCCTGTTTGTGACTGACCATTAGCTCTCACAAACACTTGTTTCCAGGCATTACACCCATTTGTTTAAAACAGACCACAATTTTCCATTCAAGAGAGACAACAGCTAATTTACCACATCCTGCTACATCAAGTCTCAATGTGTTAGTGCAGAAGTTCATCTTAACCAGCTGTTCATACATGTTTAGCTTTTACGTGGCAGCAAAGGACTGTACTATAGAGCAGAGCTGAAAGGGAATTCTATGATGATGCTTAACAGGCAATATTTAAGAGGGGGGAAGGAAAAGAATGCACCGTGCTTTCCAGCCTTACTTTGTCTATTTTTAATGGAAGCTAGCTCTTCTAGCACAGTCTGGTCTGTAGATCTGGCGAATGCCTCTGCTGTTGCACAGTATCCATGGTGAACTAAGTAAGATGATACCATTCTAAAAATAAACAAAAAGAAAACCCAGAGACACTGGTTAAAAACAGGTAAAAAAAACCACCCCAACAACTTCATTATAAAAACTCTTCTCGAAAAGTGACTGAAATACGGAACTGTACTTGAAATTCAGAAGTTTCTGTTCAAGTCACACAAAAGTAATTCAGTTTAAACCCAGCATCTTCTTCAAAACACTGTACAGTAAAGCAACTTAAAAACATTTAAGATCAGTGCATTGTTTTATTAGGAGGAATTTTAATTGAAATGATTTATCACCCAAAGGTAGGCTCAATTAAAGTACTACCTGCTAATGAAGTTTCTTTTTTTTCCCCTCATTACACACACTGAAGTGAAATTTCTGCACACAATGTTGCTTTGCTTTCATTGAAGAAATAAAATGCAAAGCCACAACAATTTTTCCTAGTCAGGCACCAATAAGCCACCTCTTGACCTCATGTGGTAAAGGCTGAGAATGCAAAGGGAAGCTTCCAGAGCCCCAAGTATTAACACTACTGATTACAACCACAGCAATTTATCTGCCCCATCCACATTAGGCAGGTCAAATCTGAATGAAAGGCTTACAGGCATCATTACAAACTCCTAACTCATGGAATCATCAAATGGTTTGGGTTGGAAAGAGACCTTAAAGATCATCTAATTCCACTCCCCACGCAGGGAGGAACAGACAGGGACACCTATACAAGACCAGGTTGCTCACAGCCCCATCCAACCTGGCTCCAAACACTTTCAGGGTTGGAGCCTCCACAACTCAGGGAAACTTGTTCCAGTGCCTCACCACCCTCATGTCCTCCTAATGTCTAACCTAAATACAGCTTCTTCCAGTTTGAATCCAAATTAGTAATGATGTAGCTAACTCTTCCCCAAACAACGATTCATGCTCAATTTTATCCATATTTACCAAACCTCTTAACAAAACTCTTTGTTCTAGATTTGATACTACCTGCTATTTTTGGCACAATAGGCACAATGTTTTACAGACCTCTGAAATCATGCAATCATTAACCTTTTTCTTTTCAAATGAAGAACAGTCAAAGTCTTACTTCTGAATCATTGTTTGCCACTCTCCTTCCCGATCTCCTATGGGAAATCTGTCAATCTGTGCTTGAATTTTGGTTCTCCATTCTCGCATATAGTCTTCAATATCAAACACAAATGGGTGTTGTCCAAAATTAGCATCCACCACCTCTCCTGGTGTTTGAAGCCCTACTGTAGGGTACAAGTTTGGCTGCAAGAAATTTTTTTCATTAGTTTATTCCTCTTCTTCTAAATTCCCTGCTTTTCCTTCTCTGTAATATCCCCACTTCTACTAGCAGTGTGAAGAAGCTAACATGTCTGGATCATCTGTCCAGCAGTTAAAACAGCTTCTACCAAGCAAGCAGTACAAGGAGTGAGTCATTTCATTCCCAGTGGTCACAGCTTTCATTTTAAAAGATGAATTCCTCACTGATCATTCCTTTTCAACTCAGAAAGTGAACTTTTTAAGCGGTGCTGAAGTTTACAACTTTTGCTTGCAGTCGTACACAGTATTACATACCACATTTTTTAAATGATTTTTTTTTAATGACCAAGATTAAAGTTTCTCTTTAAAAAAAAAAAAAAAAGAAAAATTAAGCTTACAGAGTGGGCTATTCTCCTCTTTTGGGGTGAGATACTTAAAACATCACTAAATTTCAGTGGCAAGAACTGACAGGATAGAGAACTCAGTAGCCTCAAAGTCCAAGTGTGGCACCTAAAAAGAACTGTAACAGTACACTGAAGTTCTTCTGAATTCTTGGATTTGTATCTAGAAAAAGACTTTAAAGCCTTTATTGTTGTCTTCATTTTATTTTCTGCTTAGAGATTAGGTTTCCATGCAAATCTGAACTATGTCAAATATGAGAAAAGTAAAACCTGCCTGTTTGGGATTAAACTACCTCCCTCAAATGCAACTAGCACCTCAGCAATGGCAATGCACTCAGTTGGGGTTTGGAGTGGGTAATGTTATGTTCCTGTTTTATTCTTTTCAGATATACCAACATCACATTTACACTGCAGACAATGGTGGTATGTTGTAATGGTATGCAACCTACAGAACTATATGCTAAACAAACTAAAGCTATCAGTAAGAAGTTCTCACCACGCAGGGCAGCAGGAATAGTGGGCCCAGGGAAACTGAAGGACAACACTGCGGCTGTCAAAACCATGCCCAGGTTGATCCTCCCCCACCACCCCTTTCTTTTTTTTGTTTTAATGAAAATTGTTCACAGCATTACCTAGATTAATCAACAAACCACAAATCTCAAATCTTTTAATGAGATGAAAACAAACATTTCTAATGAGGAGGGGTTCGGCTTCAAACCGGCGCTGGTACAGAGTACTAGCGAGGAGCCCTGCTGGCACTGTCCAGGACAGTGACAGTGGCTTCCTGCACAAAGCACCAAACTCTGTAGTGGGGCTGATAGGTGCCCTGAGTTATTGACTTGATTTTTCTTTAGTATCTGTCCTTGCTTCTTAAGGTCACAGCAAATGGAGTAGCTGGCCAGATGGAAGGGCATCACCCTAACCAGATTAAATCAGAAATTAAGTGGATGAGAAAAAAAACCAACGACAAAAGTAGCTCCAGCACCATGCCTGTAGCAATGGGAACACAATTGTAAGGATTTTAAGGGAAGCAAAATTTAATTGAGTGAAAAGTTAGAAGACTTCAGGTATCTGCAGCTTTCTTTACAAAAGATTTGGTATGTTTGATCCTATAGAATGAGCAGGCATAAAAATCAGGCATTAAGCACAAGTTTAGAGTGACTATGTCTTAAGTAGCCAGCACTGCTGCATATGACAGACAGCTGTAAGGACACACACCATGTTGGTGTTTAATATAGCTTTGACTTTGTATGTAAATCCTGCATGTGTCAAACTACCTATTAAAGACTAAATGCATTACTTCCTGCTAAACTTCCACTAGAACTGCCTGTAGAAAACCTGAAGAAGAAAGCCCCTGTGTGAAAACCAAATGCTTTAACACACACATCACCAGTGAAATAATGAGAAGGAATATTTGATATTAAATTGCTGAAGAAGATTATTGTTGTATTTCCAAGAAGCATAAGGTAAATGCAAGTTAGATCTGAACCATCTGTTTATAATACACAGGAAAGGTGTTTGAAAATACACTTCTCTTACCGGTAAATCTGTGAAAGCGATGCCTGTAATGAAGAGAAAATTAAGATTAATTTCCATACGGCTGGATTCTAGTCTCATTTTCTTAAGGGTGTCATTACATGTCCAGGAAGCTCAGAAATAAGGACTTAAGCCATCTCAGAAATGAGGAGTTAAGTATGGTGACATCCATGATGCTCAGGCACAACTGATGTGCTTGAATAACAAAGGACAATACATGGCAAGCAAACAAAAAGAACCCAACCCAACCAACCAACCAATCATTCACAAGTACTCAATTTGCCCTCAATTTTCCAAAACAGGTCATAAGATTTAGCAAACCCATACAGATATGCAGATTAGGAAGTATGAAAATTCTGGCTACAGGTTAAAATTATGAGGAAAAAAGAGACTATCGACAGATATTTGTTCATTTGCTGTCTCGACGTGCTCTGACACCAAGATTTAACAGTGCCTGTTTCTTGCTTGCTATTATTTTTCTTCATAAATGCACATTATCTTTCCAGGAGCAGCACATGCCTATGATATTCCAAACCAGCCTGGTACAGATTTCATCTAATCCAGGTCAGGGTATTTTGGTTTTCAAGCAGAACATCTTACTATCTTGTTACATAATTACAAGGCTCCATCTACCCTTAAGACCACGGCTGTGACTTTGCTCTCTCAGAGTTAAGAGAAAAATCTGACCTCAGCAACTTCACACAGTTGGAGAGGGGAAAAGGGATTTAAGTTTATTTAAAGAAAGTACCAGGAAATGTCCTCCAACAGCCAAATGGTAACTGTGTTTCATCATTTCCTTCACTGTTGCAAGTATTTCTTCTACTTTTAAATGTTTTGGGTTTTTTTGCAAGTGCATAATGATTCAAATCTACCAATTCCTTCAAACTTATTTGGTATCACCACCTTTTCAAAATGAAGGTTAAAAAGTTTTTAAGCCTTTGTCCTAAATTCTTGATGCCAAAGAATGACACAGAGTGAATCTGTTTCCTCCCATCACATCTCAAAGCTGTAATTTCATTTCTTACCTGTTCACACCCTAACTTTTTCCTAAGCTATTAACAATTTGTTTGGCACATTCTGCCATCCAGCTCGTCCTTTTCCAAAGCAACCATGGCAGGAGGCACGGCAAATGATGACTGAGTGACATGTAGGTACTATGGTTTTGGGGGGAATTTGGGTTTAGGTTTTTTCAGCTGAGGATTTCACACTTGTATAAATAATTGCTTAGCCCTGCATGTAGCATTGAATCTCAGGCCAGAGATTTCCAGTATTCTAGATTGCACCTGCAGCCCAGAGGAAAAACACAAATGTCCTCCAGGATCATACAGGAATTCTGGACAAGCAGCAGCAACAACTCAGCAAGACAGCCAAAATGTCTAATTTCTTTGTTCCCTAAACACAGAATCCATTTTCCTCTGCCAGAAACTGAAGCTAGCAAAGCCTGCAACAGCAGAACAGTTGTCAGGCTTCCTTCTGAAATCCATACAGTGTTTGTCAGACTGTCTATGACAGGTGACCTTTTACTAGCCTCTCCTCACCTACACCGTTCTGTCCTCCTCTTTAAAAGGATTTTAGTCACTTGCAGCATTGTTTCACAGCCGGCTGAATCTGGCCTGCTTTAGGACTTCCACCAAGAGAAGGTTTTGCTTCTCCCTTCTTGGTCTTTCCATGCACGGTACCATATAGTAAAAAACTAGTGTCTGTAAGTCATCAACAAAATGATCCAACCTACCTGAAGGCACACTAGTTCCAAAAAGGGAATAAGGTCAGACCACTCTTCTCAGCTTTAACCCAGTTAAAGGTTAAGCTAAACACAGCATGAGCCTGTCATCTTGCATTTTAACATATACTGCAAAACAGGGCCAAAAGAAACAACTACACAGGGCATGGTCCAAGTGCTTCACTGCAACAAGTGTCCAGGTATTAAGTTCAGGTACATAAACTCAGAAGTAGAGGAAACATTAATCACAAAGGCAGTTACTTGAAATTGACCTCTGAAGGCACCTAAGCCCTACACTAAGCAAGGGCAGAAAAACTCCACTTAGATCTGTTTGCTCAGGGCCTGAACAAACAAACAGGTAGTCCTTTTTCTGAGATACAAGGATAATTTAAACCCTGTCCTTCCCTGACATCTAGAGTCCTTATTTCTTTCAATCTAGCCTCTTTTCCCCTTATCACATTTCTACCAATGACAAAATCCCTTTTTCTTCTTTCTGAGTTTCATCACTTGAAACTTCCTACTCTTCTTGGTCATTTCCAAGATCTCCTCCCCAAAGCTTCATGTTCCCCTTAATGCAGGAAGTGGATTTTTTTCCCCTTTCTTTCTTTACACTCTGGATCTTTGCTCATCAAACTGCATTAAGTAACTGAATTATTATTTTATATATTGAATCAAAAAACTTAATTCCACCTGCTCCTGACATCACAGTCTTGCAGTGCTGCATAAAAGTGCTGCAGTACCACAAGAACTTAATGGCCATTTTATGCACAACTTGTATAATTCCCAGCTTTAGCCCAACTATGGCATGACTCCAGACTGGGAAACCAAAAGAACAGTCACTGTCCTTCAACACTCATTCAAGGTAACACCTATTTAGCTTGAGCGTTTAGCAAAGGCTACGTGTCCCGATACAGCAGCAAGGAACTGCAGCTACAACCAGCCTCTGTTTCCCCAACACTCTTAATACCTATTAGCTTATAAGCATCAAGTAGTATTTGTGGAGTAAGTAGCACAGCTGCTAAGTGTAGTTCCTGTGGAATGAGATGCTATGACAAATCCTTCCAAATTCACAAGGACTCTTACTTCAAGTGGCACACAAGAAACTATTCTTCCCAATTCTTCAATTAATTCACAGATAAGCCCAGTTAAAGAACTATACAAATGCTTTGCTCCTGACATGAAGGGAGTTTCAGATTTACAACAGACTTACAGACAAAATGTTATCATTAAAGATAACACTTCTCCATACCCAAGCTGTGTCCGTTCTTTGTGTAGAAGCAGGTATTATTGATGAGGTTGACACAACAACCGATGACATCGCCCGTAGTAAACGTTGGGCCATAGGGTTGTCCAGTTCCAGAGGAACAGAATGAATGTCCATCATCTCCATGGTAACCATATGAATGTTTATCCCAACCTAGAGAACAAAAGCATGAGCAATGTATTTGTTCCAGTTATTCTGAAGTAGAGGAAAGACTATACAAACCCAGTATATTTTGACCAGGTTAATAAAGTTAGTTACTACGCTCAGCTTTCTGCTTTCTAAGATTTTTATCATCTAACAAATCTGCTTCATTTCCACACAGTGACAACTTCTACTATCAAAATGGCTGCACAGGTGCATTCCATTGTAGATTGCAGTTTTGCCTGTAAATGCGGCTTCCATTTGCGTCCAACCACACCACAACAGGGAATTCTCTTTGCAGTACAAACAGGGAATGCAAATTCTATTAACACAATTCTTCTCTTCAAGTAAGCACACAAAATTCTCAACACTGAAAGTGTAATTGGCTACAATGCTGAGATTTGAAAAGCTGTGTGCAGATCTGACATGTCCCAGTAATGCAGTGAAGACTCTCCTCTTCCCCCTTTCATCTTGTAAAACTGTTGCTGCCATATGCCATAATCAAATTCTTCCTGGCTAAAACCCAAACATGTATCTCTGGGGAAACACATTTCTACTCCTGATTATTCTCAATGACTATTCAACAGCAAGCAGTCTCTGCATAATAGCAGAATCTTCAGACTACAGTGTCAGTAGCTTTGCTGCCCCTAAAAATCAATTAAACAAAAAAAAAGGGGGGGGAAAGAAAAAAAATCAATACAGGTAGAAGTCACAGGCAGCAGAAAAATCATTATGCATGCAAATACAGTGCTAATTTTGCAGATGAATGAGCTGCAGAACCACTTAAAAAAGCTTCTGATTGTTACACCTCTCAATGAAATTCGCAGCAATTTTACTCTGAACTCATTTAAAAATACCTGTCCCCACACTCCAATACTAAACACAAATCACACAGGAAAGGAGAGAAGTTCCAGGTACCACAAAATCTTCCTAACAGTTCCATTAAATGTCTGTGTAAAATAGCATGAAGCACCATCATTAACACAAATTACTACATTTCACACATGTTTGCATGCTCTAAGAATTTATACTGACAACTCCAAATTCTTTTCCAAGAGCAAAACGTTGGGGATTTATTCTGCTTCTATCAAGCTGCTGCCTAACAGGTTAATTTAAAAGTATTTTCCATACTTAGGCCCTTCATCTGTATGATCAGTAGCTTCAGCTGGCACCACATTAAGCACCTCTCAGTAAATTAAATACCCCAAATTACTGCAGTTACACTGATTAGTAGTATCTTTGATAATTATTTGCAATGAATCCTAAATCATATGCAAAATAAATTTAATGCCACCCACTAATAATTTGTCACCCTTAGTTGGCCTCACAGTGCAGCTGGGACTTGCTATCATCATGAAGATCTCTACTACAATATTTGGGTGAGAAAATAGCAAAGCAAAAGGAAGTGAATACAGATATTCTTACCTCAATTCAATGCTAGTTTATACTTAGCTAATAGTGACAACTTATTAAAAAAAGGTTAAAAATTGCTTGGCTTGGTTTTTGGGTGTTTTTTTTTACACTTAAGTATCTATTAAAAACCCAACACATACACAAACAAAACTTATTTACATACTACAGAGATCCTGCAGGCAGCTGCTAACAAGCCAAGGGTCCTGATCATGCAGGTTAAGGGAACAGTCAAAACTTAAAATCATGACACATGTCCTTACTATTAAGATTTGGAAAGTCAATGGTATAGAAACTGGCAGTACGAGAGGTCACTCCATGTCTGATAAAGCTTTTATCCCAGCAGCTCATTTTTACTGCTAGAAGTTCAGTTTACAGAGCAAGGAAATCTACAGCTTTGTTTTTATTTGGGAACATGATGAAAATTTTAGTATCTATTTGTTTGCTAAAAGGTATTTGCATAATGCTATAAATAACACTTCAGATTCAAGGGAAGTCGTACAGGAGCAATGGTACAATAAAAGCTAAACTTTTAACCTGCAAACTTTAATAATTCAGATAGACACAACACAAATCTGATGCTAACTCTCTGCAGCCCACCAGAGCCTTCCATCCGAAGGTCAAAGACTAATTTATGGAACACCATTATCTAATGCAAGTAACTTGGCAAACATATTAAATACTGAAACATACCTGGTAGTCTGTTCATGTTCACACCCTGTGCTGACAGCCCAATTCCCATGTAACTGTGAAAATGAAAGAACAAAAAGAAATGTATCTGCCTCTTCCAGAAATACATATACATGTGGGTAAGGCCATGAAACAGTGATGATTAATCATGTACCAATTAAGCTGCAGAGAGATCATTTAATAGTGGGATAACAGCAAGGGAGTTGAAAGGTAATTCCTAGTATCTATGGTTTAATGCAGACAGCCTCTGTCCCTGCAGGAGGTAAGGACAACTTTCTTTTTTAGGCATCCTGGATAATTGATGGAGAATGCTGATAATAGCCATAATGATCAAAGCATGAACAAAGAAAGCCAAAGGCCATGCCTTTCTCTAGAAGGAGGGTTAAAGCTATACAGATATGAATTCCATCATCTTCAACATACCTAATCATGTTTTGCAGACAATCTGAAATAAGTAATTTCACAAAATACATGCAAAATGACATAATTTCAGCAGCAAAATGCATCCTTGCACAGCATGTAGGAAAAGATCACACCACAACATCAAGGGCCTGGATCACTGAACAAGATGTTCAGAAATACACATACAACATTACTCGCAGTTGGCAAACTAAAGAGGGATAATATTTACACTCTACTAACCAATAATCTTAAGTCTGAATCAGTTATGGCCACGTCCAAAAGTCAGCTTTACAAAAAGTAAAAACTCTGAACAAAAAGTACAACTCTTAGCAATTTAATAGCAACTACTGGAAAGTTGAAATGAATGACCTTCCCAGTCTCATTTTAAATGGAAAAGCAATTCTGTTTCTTAGAGCAAGTCATTTCATGGCCAATATGACAGGGTCTGGAGAACAAGTCTTATGAGAAGCAGCCGAGGAACAGGGTTTATTCTGGAGAAAAGGAGGCTGAGGGAAGACTGCTGTGCCCTCGGCAACTTCCTGAGAAAGGAGGTTGGAATGAGGTTGGTGTTGATCTCTTCTTCCTAGTAACAAGCAAGTAACAAACAAGGACAGTGGCCTCAAATTGCACCAGAGGAGGTTTAGATTGCATATTAGAAGAAATTTGTTCCCTGAAAGGGTTCTCAAACAGTGGAATGGGCTTCCCCAGGAAGGTGATTAAGTTCCCATCCCTGAAGGGGTTTCAAAGATGCAGAGATGTGGTGCTAAGGGACATATTTTAGCATCAGACTTGTTAGAGTTAAGATAATGGTTGGACTCAGTTATCTTAAAAGGTCTTTTCCAAACAAAACATTTACATGAACCCAAAAAGAAAAACAGCAGAGTAAAAAGCTAGGCTTTAACCAATTCCCCCCCTGGCCAAAAATAAACCAATTCCTCCACATTAACTAAAGAAAGAGTCCAAAAAATAACCTAAACACAACATTTCCTACTTTATCAAAACACTCAAATAATTTTGACACTAGATCAAATTAGTTAACCTAAATTGATCATGAAATAATCAACTCTATAAATTATATAAAAAAATAAATTCACCCCTGTCAACTTGAAAATAGTTTATGTCAACAAACATGACCTTTGTATTGCCATCTCATAAGCTGCAATTTTGAAGCAACTATTCTAGCAGGAAGCGCAGGTTAATCTGGTATTTTAAATCCATTTCACACTGAATGGAACTGAGCAGCAAATCCCACAAGTCAGACCCTTAACTGTACACTGGACTTCTTACTTTTTGTATTGATCACTTCCAACAGTGATCTTACCTGCTTCTGTGCTTGATAGATGCAAAGCTCTCCTCTGATAAATTCTAATGCATGATACCATCTTCCCCTCCCTCCCACATACCAGCATCAAATGGAACCTCAGACCCATATATAACAGATATTACATTTAGAGATACTGGAGACCTGAAGCAAAGGGCAACAAACAAAAGAATTTGTCTTTGCTACATTGCCTATTACATTACTGAGGCACCATTACAGCAGCAGAGTCCACAAAATAAATACAAATGAAAGCAACAAATGGAAACCCCTTAATTTTACTTGAAATAAAGGCAGAATTGTTATTAGCATAGTCTGGAGTCTGATGTGTGAAGGATTCTCATGTAAAGACAGCAAACTTGTTACTATAAAGTCCCTTGCCCAGATGTATTAAAGAAAGGAAAATTGTTTTTAAAATAATCATAAATAAGCCCAGTCAATGCAAAAGGCCTTTCAACATCAGTCATATTGAAAACCCTTTTGTTGCAATCAAAGTTTCATTTCAGTATTCTTATAGAAATAAGATTAAGGTTACACAAAACCATGAAATGCTAACCAGAAAAATGTTCCTGTTAGTAACATTCTGGTACCATCTTTTTTTTTCTCTTGTCTCCCTCAGATATCATATCTTCTGAACCTGCTCTAACTCAGCAGCAACTGTAAACAGAGACCCACTGTATGTCATACAGCTGGGAACAAGGATTCTTTACCCACTGGCAATGATGCCATCTCAGTAAGAAGAAAACTACTCAAGAAGATACATTTTTTTCCCCTAGGATTCACATAACACTACCTGGAATGTTAACACCATCTCAGAAAGGGGGCTTGGCATCAGCAGAAGCTTAAGTAAAATGAGATTAAAACATGTCAAATAATTAACCCATTGACTATAGACATCTTCCAAAAGGAATGTCCACAATTTATGGTTTGGACATGAGTGAAATCAAAGGCCCATCAATTAAACTAATATATTATTTGTGGCAGTTAATGCATAGCTAATGTCATCTTATATATACACACACTATAGAAAAGGCAAAACAGTACCAGCACAGATAGGCTTTAGACACTCTAGATTTCAACACCAGGAGCTGCCTTTAGGCCAAACCACTACATGTAACATCTCTCTTTTCCTGGCACCTGTAAGCTCCATAGGCTTAAAATGATTTTTTTGTTGTTGTTGGGGTGGTTTTTTGTGTTATTTTTGGGGGGTGGGGGTGAGGGGTGTTGGTTGCTTTGTTTGTGGCTTTTTTTTGTTTGGGGTGGGGTTTTTTGTTTGGTTGGTTTTGGGAGGGTGGAGTTTGGTTGGGTTTGTTAATTTAGCCAATATTTAGGTCCAGAGTCACTGGCTGCAAAAAGATTTCCTTCAGCAGGAAAAGCTGCTGGAACTGTCCTCCTGTTTGCTTCTGTAACATTCACATACGAGATGCCTGAGAATCCACAGAAAAAACAGTGGCAGAGCTATGCATTTACATTTTCCTCCCTCAGTCCACAATAAAAATGCAGGACAGGCCAACAAGCAGACATGCCAGCACCCAGGTACACACGGGCCCACACGGCTCTCAGTCAGTTCATGATGCACTTCCTGCTGTCCTGTTGCACAAGTGGGTTTGGTCTAGGAGACAGCCACAGACAGGAAGAACAGGTCCACTTAGACTACGTCAAGACAGTAACAGCAGCCCTGGAGAAAGGGTGTCAACGTCCAGGAAGGAGCACCCTCACTGCGACATGTAGCACCTTCCAAAAATGGATGTGACAGCGTGGTGTGAGACACCAGAGAGGGTGAATAATGGGGTGGCTCTGACACTACCTCCCTCATCTTTTCCCTCTGTAAATATCCCCCTGGGTGCTGTACTGCAACGATCACTTAATGAGGCAAAGTGAGGGAAGTGGCTGGACCCTTTTTATTAAGAAGTCCCTCTCTGAGCATTTCAGTCCCACTGATTGCTACTTATAACTTCATTAAAGTGCTTAATAACATGTAAACCCACTGATGGAACACATGAAATCAACCCATGAGAGACAGAAATAAGAGACTATGGCTGAAAGGTCACTTAAAACACAGAAACTGGTATTAAACTCAAGAAACTGCATCTTACATACTTTTAATGTGGGGTTTTTTTTCATTTCAGATTGGATTTGTTCTTGTTCCAGTTCATTAAACATATAGATTGCCATTTTAGTGTCTCAGCACATCTTCAGCTTACATTTCAAACTGCCAGTCATACGGAAATCTTTAAGAATACTACTAGTTAAGAGTTTAAAATTTGATGAAGATTCTGATTTTTCAAGAAAGCAAAAGAAAAGTTAGTGTCAAAAATACCCAGCAGTATGACACCTATTTTTCCACTAACAGACTGGAAAGTCTAGGTTTCTCAGCATTGAAATGTGTAAAAAGCAGCAAGCTCACAATAACCATTTTCTTCTCAAGTATCTTTCCGTCAAAGAGCTCAATTCACATTTTTGCTGGAGCTGAAAGTTTTCACTTGGATGTCTGAATAGACTGTGAAAAATAAGATAAATAAATGTAGTTTGTTAAAAGCACAAAAACCCCTCCACTACTAGAACCAAATATAAGGAAAAAAACAGGAGTAAGAGACAGTACAGAACTGGAGACTGTTAGAAGATACACAATCCTGACTTTTATTTGAAATTGTTCCACTGGATTTTTTAGTGACTGTATTGAAGTTGTAAGGAAGATCTTTCAATAAGGAAGTTGCTAATAATGAGGTAATAATAATTATGGTTAATTACATCCTATCCCACCCACTGCATAAAACAAAATAAGGCATCTCAAACCCCATACCAACTCACAGGTACCTCAGAAAGCTTACTAGTGGCTTCAGATAAATTTAAGCACTAAATAACTACTTCTCTAGTTAGAAAAGTTAAATAGAAAAGCAAACATTCTATACAGTGTATTTGTAAAGGCAAGTAAAACATTTTTTTTCTCCATGTTTTTAAGCAATAGCCTCTCTACAACAGAGATTTCATTAGCAACCCACTATCTGCAAAGAGTAAAATTCCTTCTGACTTTCACTGTGTCTCTGTGTCCTATTAAAGAAGTATAACCCAGGGAACTGCTACCTCATGCCTCAAAAGTCAAGCTGTTTTGTTGATGACAGGAGTAAATCATCAACCCAGTGTCTCATCATGCACAAGAAAGCAACTTCACCCTTACAGTGTTAAGATCTAAGTTACCATAATATCTGTAAGGAGAGTCAATCCAAGCACAAGTCCTACCAAATATTCACACCCATAAATAAGGCAGCTGAAAACATCCTAATGTTTCAAATACACCAAACACTAAAAAAACAAACAAAAAAACACAAACAACCAAAACCCTTCAGGTACTGTTTGTTTTACTACCAAGTTTGTATCTTAGAAAAGGGTACAAGTAGAAACAATGTGTAAGAATTTCAGAATACTTGAATAGGGCCTTCACAACCGACTCGCAAGGACAGAAAGTCTAAATAACGTTCTCCTATAGTTTTCTACACTGCTTTCACTGACAGCATGAGATCAGAAGTAACAGCACACTAAAAAAAGGCATCTACATTTCATCTTTAATATAGTTACTCTGCATTAAAATCTTGTAGGGACATGCTAATCCAAGATTCTTATTGTCGGCGCAATCACAGTAAGAAATGAGCTGTTAAATTTTTCTCCGTTTTAAATGTTTCAAAATATGCCACAGACAGTTTGAATCTTGCACTGCAAACTGAAAACAAGCTTAATTTTATGGAATGTTTCCAAGGAAACTGTATTTTGAACCTGATAAACCTGAGTTTCAGATCAACCCAGTTCTACATAGAGGGGAAGAAAAACAACAAAAGAGTGAGTTCGGCAGCTATCTTGCACAGTGCTCCAAACTGTCATTCCTCTAACATTTTGTTTGTGATTCCTATAATGTTCCCATTAAGCAGTCTCATTTACTGACATCTTGTACTTTCTGAAGTTGCACAATTTTGTCTTGTGACACTTCTCTCTAAGTAACTGAAGTTTTTTGAGGGGGCCACAGTGTCAGAAAATAGTAATAATATATGAAAGAGTAACACAAGGTAAGTCCAGATGCAGTAAGATTATTATCTATACACTACATTTATGAGCATGAACCTCATAAAAAAGCAATTGACTTAAAGGTTTTCAAAAAGCAGGGATGAGGATATTGAATCTATTATCTTGACTTCCTTTTTAAACCAAAAAAGATCATCATTTCTAGAAAACATCAACAAAGAAACAAAACTTTCTTGTTCCACTTATTTCTGACCTCAAATAATTCTCTTACTTGCTGTACACTGCTGTCAAATGTCTGGTCCTGTAAACTCAAGTAAAAATGAAATTACTGCTACTGTTAAGAAAAGATACACTTGCTCATTCATGATCCAATCTCTTCCTGCAGCTGCTGCAATTCAAATGACAACATTAATGCAGAGAGCTACCTCAAACATGAATGGATTCTGCTTTGCACACAGGTACTCTGTTAGCAATGCAGCAAGACATACATGTAAATCGAGACTAAAGTTTGCATGCTGTTGTGACAACTGCTGAGGACAGCAGTTTGTAAAGTTTTTACATTAGATAAGTAGTGTACAAAACAAACACAAACCAGCAACTGCCAATGTTCTATGTTTTATTTATTGTTTTATGCCTTTGTTGTGAACAAGAAAATGGGTATACTGGATGTTAAAGCCAATTTCCTACAACAGAACATTTACAATTGAAGAAAAAAGCATGGTTTCTATTTAAAGAGTTACACATCTATGCTCTAGGCAGGCAACAAAGCATCTGCATTTCACAAACATCAGTGAGATGCACTAAAGTTGCTCAGGCTAAACCACAGGCATGGGTGTCAAGAAAACCCAAACTTAATTGTCATGGTAGTTTTGGCTTGGATTTGTTTTGTATGATTTTACTATTTCTTCACCCACTTCATCACATACACAACACATACTGCAAGATACTGCCAAAACAGGTAACTCATTATGGGCAGTGTTAAAAGTCAAACACAGTCCAATAGGTGTCTAAAGCCTTGGTTCACACTGCTTTAACAAAAATGTACTCATTACTTGCATGAGTTGCTGCAGTAACATTTTATTCTAGTGCAGAACATTAAGCTCTAACACACATGCAATGTAAAGCACACCCATGATGATCTGAATCAACACCACCACAGACTAAACCACTATGCCCACAAAAGTGCAAAAGCCATGCTCTCTTCTAAAAGTCTAAATAAAGCCTTTCTAAACTTAAGTTTTCTAGAAGAAAAGATGAAAACTATCACTTCCAGTTCTTGTTTTCATTCTTCTTAAAATAAAAAAGCACATCACCTTGGGGATTTTGCATTTTAGGCATAAACCTTCCTCAGCTGTTCCAAAAGCACCAAAGACTGTCTAGAAGTAAACAGTATTACCAAACTAACCAAATCCAAACTAAAATTAATGGGCATAGGCTGGTGCCATGACCAGAAGCAGCATTCCCAGCTCTGGTGCTCAGATGCTCATTTCTGCCCCAAGCTCCCCTCTCTCTTCCTGCCACAGCCACCCCTGAAGTGATACAGACAACCATGCTGGGGAACAATCCTGGCTGAAAACTAATTCACACTTGAGGTCACCTTCTGAAGAATGAACTACCCAGTCTGTTTTACTGTGAAGCTGACACCAGCAGCCACAAACTGGGACAAAGGAAGCAAACTCACTGAGTGTTCAGACACTGCTTCTCTGCATGGCTAAATCACTACAGAATCTTTAAACTATGGTTTCAAGTAAGAATGGCCAACATTGGAAAAACATGGCCCTGACTGGAAATGAAAAGATGCATTACATGAACCAGCAAGCCTAAGAATGAAATTCATGTAGGAGAGGATGATCACTCAGTAATCATACACACATAAGCCATTTACAACAAAATCATGGAAGGTGGTTTGCTTCTGAAAGCCAGGTAGCCAGCAGGTACCCTTGAGATAGACCCTTGGAAAGTGCAACCAGAGTATGATTATGTCAAGTATGAAATGCCAAGGAGTGCAACCCACGGTTACAGCAAAGTTCACACACTCGAGAGAGAGATTGTTATAGGATGTCTGCAGCACCAGGACAAAACAATTCAACTTGTAGTTCACATGACAGTGCCATGGCAAGTATCTTTAGTTGTGGAAAAGAGGTAAATGACAACTGGTATCTGAAATAAAACAAACTGTGTAAGGCAGGTGCATTTCTGCTTCACACAAAGCGGGAGCACTGGCACATCTCAATTTGCTAAAAAGCAGCATACAGAAACCAAAAATCAGACTGGAACTCATTTGGATATAGTTACCTAGCTTAGAGGAAAGTCACCATGGTGGTGATTTCTGGAAAGTGAGAGGCCAGTACCATGTTGTAACAGATTTAGAGACTGAGGCTTACATCTCCAAACCACAAGAATCCACAGCACAGCCTTGTTCACTCCCATCTGGCGATATAGCCTGCTTTAATTCAGTTCCTATTCTAGAATTTTAGATGGAACTGAAGAGTTGTATGCAGAAAGACAGCATTATGCCTTGAGTAGTTAAAGAAATTACAGAACAAAATCTCTGTATATTACTTCTGGTTTGCTCATAGATTAACTACAAATGAGGGCTGCATCAAGAGCATACAACAGGTAAATTTAAAGCTAAATCTATGTTTAGCTTCCCCAGCTTTAACAGAATTATTGACAGTGCTTGCTGCAATATTTTGCATTAATGGACACATATATGCATTTAATTTATTTTTAATGAACTGGAGAATTCAATAGAGATGCAGATACAATTTATTGCAGTTGCTCTCCTTCCTAGCATGTCTTCTAACTGTCCACCCTGGTACTTGTTCCCCACACTTACACCCATTACTCATCTACTGTTATCACCCCCAACCACTCACATCACAATGTTCTATGTGAAGCCAAGTAAAACAATGCAAAAGAGTATAAAAGAACACTGTAAATAAATAGAGGTCCTCAGACTGCAAAATGAGACATGAAATTAAATCCTGAAGAAATAAAGAACAACAAAAATATTTACAGAACAGCCCAACAGCCAAATGTTTTTAAATTCTTGCTAAAAGTGTTAACTATTTTACTGCTTACTTCCTAGTAAGCTTTTCATGCTTTCTTCAATGTGCCTATAATGCCTACAAGTTGATCATCATGAACATCTGCAAAACTAACCTATTGTGAACCTTCAGATTTCTACTCAAGGTTGCTAGCCCCAAAATATACATTAGGCTGGAGGTTAGGAGGAAGTTCTACACAGAGAGAGTGATTGCCCATTGGAATGGGCTGCCCAAGGAGGTGGTGGAGTTGCCATTACTGGAGGTGTTCAGGAGGAGATTTGATAGGGTGCTTGGTTGCATGGTTTAGTTGATTAGGTGGTGTTGGATGATAGGTTGGACACGATGATCTTGAAGGTCTCTTCCAACCTGGTTTACTCTATTCTATTCTAATCTAATGACACAGGTCATTAGTGTGACAAAACCAAAGCTGTGCTTGCACACAGCCAGCTGCAACAAGTCATACTGGAAGCCACACCATGTCCATGTATACTAATAACAAGACTGCCCAGCAACTTTGAGATACACAAGATTTACACAAGATTGTACTCTGGGAGCAGTGCCATCAAGTGCTACAGCAGCACCAAAAATTAAAATAATACAAAATCCCCTAGATTAGGTTTTAAGTAAAGGTTTTTGATTACTTTAGGCCAAGTCAGGCTAAGCAAAGCACACAAGCTTTTGGACGTGCCCATGGAACAAAGTACATGAACTAAATATGCTAACATTTTTGTTTAAAAAAAGTGTAAGAAAGAAGGGGGGAAAAGGCTGTTACCAGCAGAACATCATTACATTGCCCATTGAGGTTTATGAAATTTGAAAGCTGTACTTCAGCTTGCAGACAGACATCTGAGTTGCTTCCAGCAGTCTAGGTTTTATTTTAAACAGCACTGTGAAATAAAGCTGAGCTCCACAGCTAGCTTCCACAGCTAGGCTCAGGTCCTGAGATGCTTTTGCAGCAGTAAGGCATTTTAGCTAACTGACCAGATTAGTTACATGCTGGCACTCTACAAATATGGTCTTCCTGAACTCTTTTCCCATTACCAGATGCCAAGTCAAGAAGGAATAATGGTAAAAATGTAATTGGAGCAAGCCAGGTAAAAACACAATAGGCAGCGAGAAAGAACTGGTAAGCCCTATCAGGCACAAGCCAGTCTCTATAGACTTACTTATACATCTCTGCATTAAATTCCCCACTTTACTTATTACAGAACAAATTATTAACACTGAACTGTAAGAGATTCACACTGCATCTGTAAAAGACAAGGTCTATATACACACACATCACCATTTTGACTCCTGCTCTTTATCAACTAAGCTAGACTTGGCTTTGGCTCTGTGCACTGTCTTATACAACAAAAAAGTGAACATCTCAGATCATTATGCAGCTAATGTGTCATAAAGTGACACTAAACAAAAGGTCACATTGTCATTATCTGACAAGAACTACCCCTCTGGTTTTTCTAAGCTATCTCAGCAGACAACTTCACAAGTCTTGGCTATACACACCTCACAAATAACCACTTAAAACAACAAAACATTGAAACATTTTACTCAAAGGTGCTTCTTACTTTTGTAGGATTTCCCTGAGTTGTCTACTGAATTAGAAATCATTAAAAAGCAACACAAACAGGTCTAAGGTAAAGTGTTAGAGGAGCATAGTAAAATGACACCTCCTCACACAGGCACTTTTTGAAATCCACCACTTTGGAAAAGCTAACTCCCAAACCAAGCAGGCAGAAATACATTTCAGGAAGAAACATGTATATCACTAGCAAATCACAATAAGAACTTCTGAACAGACAGGAGCAGGGCAATCTTAAAAAAAAGGAAGTTTAAGACATTTAAAACAAAACCAAACCAAAACCATCAACCACAAAAGTAATTTCTAACAGTTACCATAAAGCATTACTTGAAACATTCATTTCTATCATGACAATTTCAAAATAATTCAGAGTGTGACAGAAGAAACCAGAGACACAAGATTTTTATAGCAAAGAAATCTTGCAGAGAAATTTTGGGAACAGGAACGATAAACTCAATGTCCCTAACATGGTGGCAGCAGCACTGGCAGACTATTCTTTCTAAATGGCTCTGTACAACACTATAAGCAAACAAAAAAACATTTGAATGCTGCTTCTGATTTACAGAAGGCTTACAGAACACTAGCAGAATGAAAGAAACAGCAGCAAGACAGGCAAAGAGAAGACAGAAGTACTAAATTTCATCCAAAGAAACATAGTTCTTTTCTCTCAAAATTTATTTTCACAACAGGACATAAGGATCCACAACAGGCATGAATAGTACCGCTGACAAAGACATTCAATCCTGACTAGAACCTTGAAATAGAGCCACTTTCTCTAACAGCAGAACATATTGGAAAGAAGTGTTGCTTATGTAGTCACAAGCAACATAACTGATGTCCCAGGATTAAAACCCCCTACCAAAAGCAGTGAAAGATGAAGAATTGAAGTGGTCTAGCAAAGATTAGTATGTCAAGGCTTTCCCAGACCAGGTTCTACCTGCATGTCATCACTTGTGCTTCACCAGATTCAGATGGATACTGGGAAGCAGCAGCTGCACTCACTCATCAACTCTCCTCTCCATAGGGTGAAAAAGTCCCAGGCATCTATTCAGAACATTCCCCCTTATTCTTCTTACCAACAAGTAGCCTAAAGAATAACTTTCCATTTTAAACTTCATACAACATCCATGAAAAGTCTCAACTGAGGAGGTAAGATGATCCAGTGCACACCCTAAAAACTTCCTAAAAATTATACACAAGTTTGAAAAGCTGTATATAGTCTATAACCAACACCTTTAAAAAGTAAGAGCAGGGCTGGACTATAGTCAAACTCCATAACTTCTCAGTCAAGTGAAAATGAGGAGATGCTGTTACGAGATTCATTGTGTATCCAGATCTGTGCAAAATAAAGACCACAACTCTTAAAACAACCATGCATCAGAGTATAGCTCCCCATAAATGGGGAACTGAGCTATATAAAAAGCAGTACAATATGAAAACAAGATTTGGTGCCAAAGATGTCTATTGGCTAAAAGAAAGATGATGTGACACAGTATTTCAAACAATATTTCATAATGCACTCAATGCTTACCCATCTCTTCCCTTGCTGACAATTTTCACTTCGAAATAGTATATGCCACAGGCTGCAGGTATGGGGTGTGTAGCTCGAACAGAAGCAGCATCTTTTGGAGTTTTTCCATGACCTGACAAACAATTACATTCAAAACACAACAAAAAAAAATATATTTTAGATAACTCTTGAAGATGACTCAAAAGGTACACATATGAACTACTCCAAACAGAAGGCTTATGTAATGAGCGGCAACATACAACATTCTAATCAGCCTTATTTTTCTGCTATATTAAGTTTTTGTTGTAGGCTATGAGAAGTTCTGGTTATACTACCCCAAAAGGCCCTACAATTGTTTGAAGGGAAACTGGGAGGCGGGGTGGGGAAGTTTCACAGCATTAAGTAACAATTTACAAAAGCCTACCTGGGTTTGAAAGAACTTTGATTTCTCTAATGCACAGAGCTTGCTTATTTTTATAGACTGAAATATGATCTAACAGAGTTTAATGCTTAGTGCTTCTGAAACAAGTTATTTAAGGTATTTTAATGTCCTTCAGAACAAACATCAGTCATTACACAGAACACATGACTCGTATTTCAATATTCTGAATATTATTTCAGGACAGCAATAAGCCTCACAGCCTGCAACTGAGCTAATGCAGCTCCTACTCCTTTTTCTTAGAAGGTTTGCCATGTATCAGCTCTGTCACAAAAAGAATGCCTAATGCCAGCTCTTGTCTGCTCTAGGGATTTTCAGCCTAAGTCCAGAGAGCCACCTGCACTCCACTAAAACTAACTCTTCTGAATGTGTCACCCTCTTCACAGCCCCTTCTTCCAAAGGCAACTTGGATGCAGGCTTTCGGCCAGCTGACTTGTTTCAGCAGCTAGCTGTTCAAGCAAGCGCAAGCCTCTCCCAGGGACACCAAAATCCCTCCATTAGTGTGTGAAAGTCACACACAGGGTCACAGGACATAGTTTAGGGGGAAAAAAAAGAAAAAAGAAAAAGAGCAAGGCAGACAGTATATTGGATGCTGGTAAGAGCTGTTTCAATAAAACAGCAACCAGGAGCAGAACTGCTATGGCCATAAGAATAATTCACACAGATCTCATGCCTGTTCTGCATGTGGATCTGAGGCATGATGAAAAGGCTGGTTTGAGTATGCTGTATGAATCACTTGGGCTGCAACACTCCAGCTGTCATCTCCAGTCCAGGCAAGAAGGCCTACTGCACCTGCATAGCAATTTATCTGTGTATGCCAAAAAAAATACAACACACTCCTTCCAGTGGCATTAACACTAGAATTATTGCTCACAGATGAATCACATCTCATGTGCAGCATGATGGGTTATAGAACAAGGAAGAAACTACAGAAAAATGACAGCATAACCAGTCAGAAAGCCCAAGCACAGCTGACCTCTAACCACAGGGCCCTCTAGTGTAAATGGTGAATAGTAAACACCTGCCTGCAGAGCTTGCACCAACCACCTCTCACCAAATGGCATGCACTCAGCCAAGGAGGACTCTCCATTTCACCATTTGCATCCAAACTTTCCTAGCACAGCATGAATTCTTGACACACTGAGATTAGGTTTAACCTGCAAAGTTATTTTAACATACCTACTTCACCTCAGTGTGTTACTACCTTAAGGCAACTAGTCAACTACTCACATTTCTGGGCTGCAAATGCATTGCGCACTTCAGTATGTCATTACTCAGTAATTCATATATGGATCCTTTGATCACCTTACATGTTTTACAGTATTAAGCTTATTTTCCACCATCTGCATGTTGTTAGAAGGAAAAAACCCCACACTAGTCTACTCCATGCACAAGACACTATAGTATGCTTTATTGTTCACCACTTCTAAATTATTTTCTCAGGCTGTGTCAAACAAGGCAATATCCAAGAACATGACCCAAGAGCTTCCATAGGTTTCCTTGGTAGCTCACTGTTTAGTTTAGCTACTATAAATTAGATTATTATTCTAAGTATGCAGAACTCCTTCAGCTAAAAGGCACCCAAAAACTTCATGGGCAGAACATTAAACTCCTGAGAAATCCCTTAAATTCAGACAGCTCTGATTAAATGATACATTAGTCGGGGGTGGAGTGGGAGGGAAAGATACTTTCTTTTTAAACAACCTTAGGTTCTTACTTGAAAATAGACTGCAAAGAAGTTCCCTTGGTTACTCCATGCACTTGACAATCTGTGTAGTTTCAGCCTGAGTCAGTCTCCTTATTTGGGCAAGCGTTCCACACAGAAAACTGAAGTAGTAACAACTAGCCAAATATTATTGAAAATGTACATACATTACCCGGCAGACTTTGTTTTGTGAAATCGCAATCTAAGTGTTTGGAAACAATACCAATTTAAGGGATTCTTAGCACCTCTTTCTGACACTGCTCCCATTCTCCCACCCCCTTTGCAGTCCAGACAGCTACCTGCAAGGCCATACAATGAACCAGATTGATTCGCTGATCAGGCTTTAAGAAACCCACCAGATTTTTTTTAAGCATCAGATCAGTTCCCTGATCCAGTTCACAACACAGCCACATGCAGCTGTCACACCACACATAAGAGGTCAAAACAGGGGCAGAAGTAACAGGATACCTTACCAGTGTTGCCAAACACTCCATGTGGTGAAGCAACATGCTTGGGGAAGTCAGTGCCCAAAACAACTTTCATCCCATCAAAACAGGAGACATCCTAAATTTAGAACTCCTGTCCCTTTAATATAATCTCCTACGAATCCCATTTTTGCTTGAGCGTGCTGCCTTTATTTGTAGTTACATAAAGCTATGATTTCTAACAGCAAATTCAACAGCATCAAGCAGTTAACTACTATCAAATACTCCAAAGACCTCTACATTGTCTCAACTTACTAGTTGAGACTTTCAGTGCTACGAAGCTACACTGCATTACCTGACGAGTCAAGATAAACTAGTGGCAACTTTAAAGAGGTTCTTTACAGAGCAGGTGGTTGAACTGCAAAATTTCTTACCAAAATGTGTTATAAATGCTAGTGTGTAAGTGGACCTGAGGCAATCTTCTGCCACAGAAATTAACTGAGAAAACGCCTTCAGCTCAGATGTCCTTCAGTTCAAAACGGCTGGAAACCGAGAGAGAAAAGCACAGATACACCATAGATGCCCAACAGTTTTAGATTTTTCCATGGGCACTGTCACTGAGCTTTGTGGCCATTAGCTGGTTATACACTGCTGCCATGTTCTTCAGTAACCTGAACCTCCACTTCCTTGCTTGTGAACAAAAGGAACTTTGACACACAACTCTGAACTTCTGAATCAGAGGTTTCAAGTGCCTGAAGCAGATCATATGAAGTCTGCCCTATGCTCACAAACCCCTACCTTTTAGTTACAGACCACAGTTTAGTTATTTAAGAGGATAAAGTATATATTATTTAACAGTAAAACCTAGTAATTTTCTATGTTAAAAAGAATTCTGCAAAGAGATGCACTGGGGCAGAGAAGGGAAGACAAGCAAACTGCCCACTGTAAACCAGTTCATAGGTGAGTTCAATCATCAGAATTGTTTTCAACTGGGCTTTCATTAAAGTGTTTTACAACCACAAATGGACCATGCTCAAGGAGTAAAGCTTTACTATATTTTAGAAGCAGTCATTCAAGATGATAGTGCTTACTAAAAGTAGTAAGCTCAGTGCTTCAGCAAAATTGTTTTTAAATTAATCTAAATTCTATCAATTCAGATAAAGCCATCTTTGGAGAGGCCACTTCAACTTTCAGATTTAGATTCAAAGATTGTTATTTTTAAGTGTGCAATCCATATGCACTAAATAGCCCAAAAGAAATCTACAGGAGTGTCTATCAAGACAAAAGTAAGAATGTTTACACAGTTTAAATCCTTCAATGAAGTTTACATAAGCTCAACTGCAGTTATTTCCAACAGGTGGTTCAATGACTTGCTCACACTGCCAAAAATAAAATAATCAAGGCCTAATTTTATGTTGAATTCATTAGAGAAGTTTCAGTGAGACAAGGAAAAAAAAAAGAAAGAAGAAGTCTGCCAATGATGTTTTTTTCCACAGTTTAAATCAGCAAGACACCTCAGGGCTATAGAGGTGTCCTAACAGGTAGACTGTACTGTACTGAATGTGCTTCAGCTGTTTTCTGCCACAAGCACTGACATCATCCCTGTATCACTGCATGACAACACAGAACTATTACTACAGAATTGCCTTCTGTTTGTTACAAGAATTGAGATGCACAGCTGGCATTAAAAAATAATATAGAGATACATATTTTTATTTTCTTTTAACACATTTGGCACTAGAGACAGTTCAAGTACATCATAGATGAATGTCAGGCTGGGATTTCCTGGCCTACGATACATCAGAAGTTGTTCAGGCAATGGCAGCTTAACTCCACATCTTGTAACTTTCCTCAGCTTTTTTTGGACAACCATCACAAGACTAACTCAAGTTACTCTAGGACTTTCCATGATTTGAGCACTGATGATTTAGTCTGTTTACCTAGTTCTGTATATAGTTTCTTTCATGGTTACATCTGTGTTGAGTCTGTATTTTCATCTTCTTATATTACACAGCATAGATGATTATCTGCTGGAAACTGAACTTGTCTGTCCAGTGGAACATTCATATTACATAAAACATTTATTAAATTCCTGCTTTTCAACAAGATCCATATGTTAATTCTGTGTATTCCAGAAATAGGTATGAATATTTTTAAAGATATCTTACCTTAATATCTGCAAATTTTGTGTGGTAACTGCTTTACATGTAGCACATGCTTATCTGAACCCTGATGCTTTCTTTACCTACAGCTCAGAGCTGTTAATATGACAATTAAGTGGCACCACAATTTCTTTTTCTGCTACTGTTTGTCACGTATCACTTACATATATATACCATGAGGAACAGTCACTAGGACAGCTTTAGCTTTCCATCGGCTGGCACAGCTAAGTGGCAGCAACAGAAATGTGCATCTGTCCATCCAAAAAACACAAATACCCTTGGGTATTTATAATACATTACAGTACCACTGATGCCAGTGTATGTGCATTTCACACCCAGATTCTGGCAAAGCTTCCTAATCAAGGGTCAGAATTTGTGAAAGTAACAGAACAGCCCACTGGGGAAAGAAATGGGTCTGTTCTAGTAACAACCCAGCACTCGATGCATCTTCCCCCAAACAACTCCTGTGTGTTTTCCTCTTCTATGTAAAACTATGATTCTGAGAGAGAACACAAGAGAGCACTGACCCTTGGGTTTTGTTGACCTCAAAAAAACCATTAAAGAGCTGTTATTATAATGCTAGACTATTCCTTTCTTTAAAACTCCACTGCTTGCTCAATGTTCTGCTTTTGTGGCAGTTTTGATTTTTAAGCACTTTCTAGGATGCTTGCAAAGTGTTTCAGGTCCAGAAATGCAGTACAGGAAGCATCACAGCTGCAGTGGGTAGAAAAAGACATTTTCTGTGGCTCAAGTTTCCATACAAGTTGTCCACTGGTATGCAAGGAGATGAAAGCAATCTTTGAAATCACATAAAGAGGACTACCACTCCTCTAGCAAATCAATGAAACAAAAGTCTCACTGCTCAAAGTACATCAGCATATTAAAATTATGAAGCTAGTTAGATGAAAACATTACTTTGAAAGCCTCTGCTCTGATTATTTACCACCACCACCTTCTTTTTTTTTCAGAGGAAGATATCCCCAACACATCCAGAATGGAAGGCAGGCACTCATGTTACCACTGTCTGCCTCCCCTCAGTCCAGACACAGAGACTACTCCAGAAAAAACAGTTCTATAGCTAGAATCTACAAAGGCAACAGAGAAAGCTAAAGTGTGCAAGGCATCCATACTACAGTAACAGAAAACAGTAAGAATTGCTTTTGATAACTGTTTCTTTGGACAGATCTGTCTTCTCTGTCCCTTCCCTGAGTATTTTGGTCAAGAGTACAACAGATCTTTAGCCATGCTCAATGTGTGATTCATATTTCCTTTCAACAAAAACATCCAACAGACTTCCATGACTACTCAGACAACTTCAGAAGCACTGAAAGCGTCAATATTTCATAAGAAGGTATTTTCAATGCTTGCTTTTGAGACCACTATTTGTAACTGATCTATAGAAAAACCATTTCAGAATGCTAAGCACACTCTTTCTTACTATCCGCCCTCATTCTCCTAATTAAACCTCCTTTTATCATGTTCTCAGTGCTGAAGGATCCAGCGGGGGGGAGCGGGGGGGAAGGCAGCAGATGTGATTTTGGTTTTTTTTTTCCCCTTCAGCGCTCAGGTAGGTGTCCTGATACTATCCATTGCTTAGGCCAGTTAGCAACTTCAGGTGCCTAGACGGTAAGTTATACATGGGGCTACCCTAAGAGCCACCTCCAGTAAATTACCAGGAAGATGAGCTACTTAAGAGGCCATTCACTCCCATTTGCAGTTAAGAGAGAAAAGTGTGTAATTGTTACATTGGCACCTCTCTTTTTCACAGTCCTCTGGGGTGATCTAGGAACTCTTCAACTTTCATCACTTAGTATTACTTAAGAGCTAAAGCAAAGGCATTTTATTATTATAACCCACTAACTGTGCTTTATGAAGCCCAGAGTATCCACAGTATCTTCTATATTAACTATACTTCAAAAACATGCTAAGCCTCTTGGAATCTGTTTTGAGGTAACGAATCTCTTGTTAACACTAAGGCAAAGGAGAGAAGTGACAAAAACCAGAGATAACACAAAGAAAGCTTGAAAAATACATTTCTCCAATTACACTGACAGACCAGAGAGGCTCTTTCTCTAAATTCCATTCATAAGAAAAAGAGTTGGCCAAAGCAAAACAAACAAGCAGGAGAACTTGATGACCATAAAGCTATGATCATCTTAAAAAAACCACCACAACAACAAACAAACCCCACAGCACCCAAAAAACAAAATCCCACTAAAAAAAGAACACCCAAACCAACCAACCAACAACCACCAAGCCACTACCACTAAGCACCACCAAATACAAAACGTTTCTAAAAATACAAGGTCATAAAACACTGAACAAAAGCCAGGAAATTCAGAGTTGAGTATTAAATAACATGTCCTTAAATCACTCACTGCCTCCCAGAAACCTACTCTGCAGTAATCAACCTTCTTTATCATCTTTATAGAGTGTATTAAACTTAACATATTTAACAGAGTGTTTTGTATGTAATAGTAAAGCCTCTCTATTTAAAAAAATGTCTCTCAGAGTACATTTAATCCTTTCATGGCAGCCAAATCCTGACATGTGTTTGTGTTGCCGTTTTCCTCCTCCGATTAAACAGTAACATGTTTATCAAGATTTCACTTGAATTTCTCCACTGTAAATTCTGAGAAAGCCTAATTGCAAGTTGGTTCCCCCCACCCTCCCCGTTGCATTCGACTACGGACTGATAGACGGTCCAGCTTTTCACAGCCAACTCAGAAGTGGATTTGAATCCACAACACTTCTACTTCAGGACTTGGGCCTAGAACACCAGATGTGCCTTGTGTTTTTTCAGGTCAGAGTGTACTTATGTTTCCAGGTTTCACGACATTTCGCAACCACCAACACAAGTTTTTCCTCTACTGCCTCTGATTTATACCACCACACACTCTCATTTTTACCTTTTTTTTGGAAAAATCAGTCATTTTAACTACAGAACCTCTAAGCAGAAAGTTACAAAGTCACCTTTGTTAATGTAAGTCCTGTTGTCATTCCTTCCCCTCAAATCACTCTGCAGTCTGTGCAATAGTTAGACAAGACTATTACCAGTGACTTTAATTCCATTTTTTATAGTTTAAAAATAAACCGTGCATTTCTCTGTGCTCTTCCCTCTCGTCATTTCCGTGTTTAACAGCTTAACGCTCGCTGCTCTTAACTCCATTTAACCCTTACTCTTCGAGAGAAAAAAAAAGCCACTTCTTTTCTCGCTCATTACCATAAACAGGACACGTCATGCCGATTCTCCTTTATTCTCCTGCCTCAGACCCAAACCTTCTGGCGATACCTGAATCCACGGAGGAAGTCTGAGTTTACATAAAGCCCACTCTAGAAGCATAAGGAGGCGGGGGTGGCCCCTTGCCTACCCCCCCATCGCGACAGAAGCAGGGGGAAGGGAAAAGAGAGACCACTCTCTCCACGCTGCGGGCAACTAAGGGGATCAGAAAGCAAAGGAGGAGAAGAAAGAGGGAGAAGAACATGTGTTATTTCCTGTTATTGTTACTCCTGTGCCCCCTGCCCGACGGAGGGGTCGCGCCCGCCGTTCCCGGCCCGCAGACCCCGGCCCAGGGAGGGACCCCGCACTCTCCCTGGGCAGGGGGAGTCGCGGTGGCCCGGGCTCCCCCTCACCTTTGTAGTGTACCCGCAGGTTGTTCTGGGAGAGGCCGATGTAACTGAATTTGTCCTTCGGGCTCCAGGAGCGGGGCAGCGGCGTCTCCTGCTCGTCTACGGCCGGGTAGAGCCTCTTCAAACGCCGTTTTAGCTCCTTCTCCTGCTCGTTCAGGGCCGGGTCGCCGTGTGGGAACGGCGCCGTGGCGCTGGTGCCGCCGCTGCTGCTGGCCCCGGCCGACAGGCCCAGCGCGGAGCCAGTACCGCCGCCCCCCGTCGCCGCGGGCCCGCTGCCGGCGGCGGGTGGCGGCGGCGCAGCGGTGGTCGGCGGCGGTGGCGGGTGGAGCAGGAGCGCGGCGGCCGGTGCGGGACCAGGGTTGGCGACGGCGGCGGCAGCAGAGGGAATCCCCGGCGCCGGCGGGGGAGCGGCGGCCGCCAAGGGGAGCTGCGGCGGCGGTGGCTGTTGTTGCTGTTGCCCGGACATCCCGGCTCCGGCCTCCTCCTCCTCTGCCGCTACCTCCCGCAGTCTCGACTGTCACTGGACGGGGCCCGGGGAGGAGCGATGGACAGGCCCGGCCGCTGCGGAGTGAGGCGGCCGCCGGCAGCTTTGGCCGGCGGGTCACCCCAACCAAAGCGTCTCGGAAGGGGGCGGGGTGGGGGGGGCGATGACGACGACGACGGCGGCGACTACCCGCGAAGGTGCCCGATGGGAGCGAGGGCCGTCGCAGGATGCGGCGGAGCAGAGACGGGGCCGCAGGGACGAGTGAGGCTGGCAGAGGAGCAGCAGCGCCGGGCGGAAACGAGGCGGGCGGAGAGCGCGCGCCAGGCGCCGCGGCAGGGCTAGCTCTCCCCCCTCCCTCCCGTCTATCGCGCGCGCGCGCAGTGTCCAGCCCCGACGCGCGGCGCCACCGCCGCCGTGCGTCCCCGAGTCAGCTGAGCGCGAGACCCTGCCCCGCCCACCAGGGCCACGGCGCGAGGGCAGGGAGAAAGGGGCGGGGCTTCTATCCGTCGGCGGGCGCGGGGCGCGAGGCGCGAGGCGCGAGGGAGGCGGCAGTGGCGGCGTTGAAGGGCTGGGGAACGGGGCGGGGGGAGGGGAGAAGAAGGCCGTGTGGATAGTTGCTGCTGTCCGTCGTGAAGGGTGGTGTAAATAAGTGGCGACGGGCTGGTTTGTCGCCTGGGGTGCCTGGTAGGCCGCCTTCCGTCAGGCCCAGCTCGTGTCCGCTGCCCGCCCTCGCGCGTTGGCCTCGCCGGCAGCGCTAGGGCACGGGGACAAAGGGAAGTGCCACCGAGAGAAACTTTTTGATTGGAAGGGTTGTCAAACACTGAAAGAGGCTCCCCAGAGAGGTGGTTGGATCACCACCCCTAGAGGTGTTAAAAACTCTCTGCTGAGGGAGATTGTTTAGCACCAGACTGGGTAGAGTTGATGAAGGTCTTTTCCAGCCAAAATGATTCTATGAGAACAGGGCAGAGTGCCCCATAAAGGAAACCTCAGGAATACCTCAGCTGAAGAGAACAGGAGGAGGGGACTTTGTTCGGGGTCTTTATTTTTTCCTTTGGTTTGTGATTTGAGAAGTACATTTGCCTATGCTTGATGTACTTGATTAATCAACAGTTGCAGACAAGTAAGCACAGCTTTGAAAATACCAGAAGAGGAAGGGAATTTATCTGGCAGGTCTAGAAGATGAAACATTGGGCACTTCACAAACCATTTTCAGCTGTCAGCATGTTGGGGAACAAGTACAGAAACAGGAAATAGAGCAAGTTAATTATGCTTCATCTCTATGAAATGGCTGGTGAGGTAATGCTGGTGAGACACAGGCATGTAAGCAGCTAAACATTTCTTACCCATAGTCATCAAAATATCCTGTCACATGAGACTGCTCCATGATGGCTAGTGGCATCAAAGGCATTCTGAAATGCAATTATCTACAAGTACCCGATCAAATGTGCTGCAAACTATACAAGAGTAGAAATGCCTGAGATGGATGTCAAAAGACAAACTGAAATATGCCCAAGGGTCAATTATTCTGGCCCTGGTAGCTATCTTCTGCTAGATCTACATATGCTTTCTATTATCTAGAGGATGCTGTAAATCATGGAGCTTAGTTGTTTAAAGAATATGGTATTTGGGAAACATAAACTTTGGGGAATATATTTGTTATGTTCCTAAGTGTAGATGTGTGATAACTATTTATTTCTTTCAATAAATGTTATGCCATAGCAACTTCCTGGGCTCGCTTAGTGTTTGTGCAAAAATGTGTCGCCCATTATGACACAGCCACCATCAAGTTCCTGGGTTTTGTGCTTTATTTTGTACATCATACATGTTTCCATGCACCATTCTTGATGTTACTTACTAGTCTGATTGCTTTTGTCCTGACATTTACCACCTTCCAAGGATAAATAATGCAAATCTGTCCAAAAACTGGTTTTTTATACAAGCCTTTTCCCTCAAACATGCCCGCAGACTGACTTACCCGCATCCCTTACTCTGAGGTAGGGATATACTGTAGACTGCCAGAGGAGAAAATGAAATCCTTTATGCAGAGGTAGTTTAATACTTGGTAATAACCGGTATGTCATTTATTCCTCCTGTAGTTCATTAGCTTATTTGTTTTCTGACTAAAGCTTCATGAGGATTAGAGATAGCACATAGATATTTATATAAATGCCTCGTTTCTACTTTTCAGTTGACATAGATGAATTGGAACTTGTCAGACTTAGAAGCAGTACTCATGTTCCACTCTAATGTGTGTGTCTGTCATTTTCAGTATTGAACTTAGTTTACCATTGCATGATCCGTTCTGTTTTGTTACAACTTTGTCAACATCACAGCCCTCTCTTCTCTTGTTTAACTGAAATAATTATGACAGCTGCAAATTTTACTATCTCACCATACAGCCCTCTTTCTAGGTCAGTAGTAAATACAGCAACAGTATGAGACTGGCCACAAAGCCCTGAAGCAGGCTGTCATTAACCTTCCACCATTGCAGAAACTCACTATTGAATTCTGCTCTTTGTTTTCCATATCCACTTTTGGAGGTGTACGTTTCTTTTTAACCAGTGATGACTTAGCTGCTTGAGTAGTCTCTGTTCTAGGGATTTAACCAAAGGCCTTTTGAAACTCTGTGAAACATTAACTACACCAAAATCTCTTTGGTTTTGGGGTGGGGTTTTTCTGACACTTTCAAAGAGCTTCAGTAGATGGATTGGCAAGAAATTACTTTGCTGTACAGAAAAGCTGTGGTAGGCCTAATTTCATATGCAGAGATTTTGTTCTGTATGTTTGGTATTTATTTATGGTTACTTTTAGTGGCCCTTTTAACCAAGGAAAACACAATCCAAACAGTCCAGCAACTGAGGGTATTTGGCCTCTTGTTGAACATATCAACAGGGTGTCAACATGTTGGACATGGGTTTTAAAGTGCATGCAGATGGTTGGTTCCCTCCACCACTCCTGACTCCAAGTCCTCCAGGTAGACATGCTGCACAGACATTAGCTCCCTGTCAGTAGCTCACTCATCAGCTCTCCTCAGGGATCCCAGAAGCTGGAGAAGACGGGAGAGAAACCCTTGACAACATCCTCCAGGCATCTTCAGTAGGAATAAAGTTCTTCTGATTGCATGAACCCAGCTTTTTCTCACAATGGAATGTTCTGTGTGGCCTCGACATCGCAAAGGTTAATTTAACTCCTGGATCCTGCGTTGGCTGATCTCTGTGTTTTCATTAAGAGTAAGTGGGCTGTGGCCATCTGTGCCAGCAAAGCTGAGAGCGTTCTGTCCGTCGTCAGGAAACAGAGGCAGGATTCTCCTTGGGAGTCTATTTCTCTGTGTGTCCTTTGTCCCCCCTTTAGGACCAGGCCTCCCAGTTACACATGAATTTAGTATGTTTGCTGCGGCTGCCAGGCTTGACAAATTTTCAGCCACTTTCCTTCTGAAATTTAATATCTCCCCTTTGTAGCGATGGTAACTGTTTGCTGTTCTTTGTTTAGTATTTCTCCTGGTTAAGTTTTTCCAAGGCATAGTTTCTTTCTAACTGTTCTGGAATTAAATTTCTGCTTTGAGAAGCAGAAAATCAGCAGTGGAAATCAGCAGTGTTATTTATTGTTGTACCTTCTGTGTACAAAACCCACTGAGAAGTAGGCTATGATACTTCAACAGTGTTAAGGACAGATCTTTCCAAAATACCTAGAGGATTTTTTTACTGAGCCTTTTGCTATTTGGACTTGTGTTTTGTTTTGTTGGGTTTGGGTTTGTTTGGGTTTTGTGTTTTGTTTTTTGTGTGTTTTTTTTCCCCCTGCTAATTTAGTTGCTGGTACGCAGGATAGGCCTGATGAATTGACAAATGAAAGGCTTGGCAATATGAATCACAAGTGAATTATAAGGCCATCAGCATCTGTTAACTTGGTTGAATCAAATGGTAATCAAGTTGCAATTTATGCTATTACTGTATTACTTCTGCTTTTATAAAGCTGAGCAATCCACTAATAGAAATAGTTTTGTTGTATGAGTCAACTATGCCTGTACCTATCTTAGACCAAGAGTGATTAGAAATTTCTCTTGTTCTCTTGTTTGCCAATGCTTCAGTTGTGGTATGTGTATATATATAAAATATATATATATATATATAAAAAATAAATATATATATATGGAGAGATATAGATATAAATCTGTGTGGGTTTGGTACTTGAACAACAACGTGCACACATGGCGAGATCAGGCTTGTTCTCTGTATTCTGTTCTTGCCTTCCTGGTTTTGTTCATGGGCACTACAGTCTACAGGAACCTCATGTTTTATAGAGTTATAATCTGCTTTTTGCACAAAATCTCAGCAGCAAATTTAATCTCCACCAGCCAATTTCTCAGAGTTCCTTTTATTTTGTTTATGAGTTTAAAGTTTATTCATAGTTAACTCCATGCTTTTCTTCCAAAGTTGTTATTCATAGCTCTTTACTGTATCCTCTTTCCACACTGAAGAATAAATTTCTTTAAACCATTTTTCTGATGTATAACAATAGGAGATTTTGCCGAGTATTAAAAGACAGTTTAAGGAGAAATGGAAATCTGTTCATTGGGATAGATTATAAATGGAAGAATTTATTGTCTCAGCTCTCTGGGCTACTGTACAAGCGTCATATTCTACCTAAAAATGTCAAAAAATGAACACAGAAATAAAATGTCCTCCAAGCTAAGTGGAATGTTTCATTCACAAAAACTTAAGTGGAGGCAGTGTAGAAAATATAAGACACATAGGTTTGTTCCTTTTGTGAAAACAGATATCAAACCATAGTGTTATTAGAGAAGTGATTCTCAGCTGGTGGTCAAGATCTATTTCTGAGTCTTCATGAAATGGAGCCAAGAGTGGTGGCAAGTTGGCTTGATTGAAGAAAAAACACCAAGTGCTGACTGGAAAACAAAAATAAATCACAGTGGCCAGAATTTCTATAGTTAAAAAGAGTTTGGCAAGATAAGCCTGGACTAAGAAATCCCTTTGTGGTGTGTTAACAAGTGGTGAAGTTGAAGGACAGGAAAAGACAAAATGAAAGAAGGAAGGAGCAAATCATCCAGCATCCTTGGCTAATGGGCTAAAGCACTCTGCACACTTTTCCCCTTGCCCTGGCTGGGCGCATCAGCAGCCTGACTCCTGTGAGTGAGCAGCTGGAAGAGTTCCAGTACCTTTTTAACTGAGGAGGGGCAGGTGGGTCACAAAAACGCTGAGTCTGGAAACTGCCATGTGTCCAGGCACCACAGGACATCATCTATAGGATATTTAGGATGGAAATTTACAAGTTACACTCTTTTAGTAAACATTTTTAAGTTCCCCTGGCATACCAGGCAGTGTTTTGTTTCCAGTCTGCGCATTGGTAGGTTGCCCATTACCATAGATGAACAAGCTCAAAGACTGCAGGCTTTCAGAAACACATGGGATGTGTCAAGCTGACCCACTTCTTGTGGCCTTTATGAAATGTCCTGTACTTGTTAGATGTTAGGATGTCAAGAATGTTTAAGTCTCCACTGATGGGTTAATTATTGTTATGGTGTTTATAGAGGTGGGAGGGCCTTAAGGAAAAGGAGGCCAAAAAGGAGAATCAGGAAGTGAGATGAGTAAAACTCCAGAAATTGCATGCAGATGGAGTTTCATCGTGCCTTTTTTTTTCTCTTGAGAGTTCATTTGGCTCTGCAGTAAAATAGATGTTTACATAGGAGAAACTATATTTTTTTCTCCCTCTCTGCGGCTCTCACATCTACAAAATCAAATGTTTCACATGCCAATCTTGAGAGACAAAAGTAAGTGGACTTTAGGAATGTGGGTCTGTCAGGTGAAAACACTGAGTTTTAGTAATTCCTGGTTACTGTAGCTGCTCTCAGTCCTGCTGCCAGTCTATAGTTTGCTTCTTTCAAATATTTTCCAGGGAAACAAGTTCACATGAAATCCTGAAAGTCTGGTGCCCTTGTTAGTAGTTAGATAGCAGTACGCCTTCGTAGTAATTTACTGTACAGGACTGATGACCGTGTTGTGGTTTGTGGAATACATTAAATATACCAGAAGCCTGTAGAATGTACATACATTTGCCTTCTTTTAAGAGTGTGAAGCCATGCGTCTACAAAACACATTGACTGACAAAATGCAAATTATTTTCCTATCTTTGTTCAGTCATAGTAACCTTGGAGAACACTTCCATGACAGAGCAATTAAAATATTTCAAACAAGGTCATGATTTTGCAGGTGACTGTTTTTAAGATTAGCTTGCCATTATATATGCTGTCATGATTACAATGTACATGCTCAGAAGCCTGGAGGAAGAGTAGCTTCCTGTTCTAGTACATATTATTAATATAATCAGCAATTATTGTTGCTTGCCAAGCCATGCCTATGGTAACCTCTGTCATCAACAATATTGTTTAATCAGCTTTAAAATTACTAAATCTTATCTGCTTGGCAACTTCTTTTAACTTACCTCAGGAACTTACTTACGTGAAGATGCTGTAGAGACTAGTATGAAAATTTTACTCCATAAAAAACACAGTATTGTTACTGATTTGTTACAGCTGCATGGTACTGTCTGCCTTGCAAGTGTCTTAATGATCAAGTCAGTTTTCCTTTCTGGGAATCAAATGCTCAGAAAGGCTGAGAGGTTTTCCTGATGTCATCTCTCCTCCATGGCTGGACTAGCTATTCCATGGGCTTTCCTGACAGACACTTGGTTAGACTCTTCTTAAAACCTCCCGCAGCTGGTATGTTAACAGCTTTCTCTTGTGTTTTGACTAGTAACAATGTAAGGGAATGCTTGAGTGGTTTGAAAATACATATTTAATTTGGATAATCTGAAAACTAAATGCAATACAAGCATTTCTGTTGCTTTTTTAAAAACTTTGACAGCGCTTTTTGAAGCATGAAGTTTTGATCCAAATTTCCATTGCCACAGTAAGCATTCAAAACTCATGAGTCAATGCCCACCCACAAATTGAGTTGGCTTAAAAGCCCATTTTCTTAAAAATAAGACATTTAGAGAGGATGGGTAGGTGGTTGGTTATTTGCCATCTGTTTTCTGAGCTTTTAGGAGACTTTCATATTTACAAGCTTTTGCTGTAGGGAAGAATTAAAAACTCACTTAAAAGAATATAAAGCTGGGATTCCTTCTGCAGTGCCTTGACTTTGGCAGCTGAAAAAAAAATATGAAGTATTTCCAGTGAAGTGGTGAAAGTCAACAACACCTAATTTGACCCAACAGCATTCTTCTCTGTCTTATAGCTTTGTAGAGGAACAGAGATCTGTTAATATATTTGCTATATTATGAGAAACATTGAGGAAAAATATGGGGTACAATTCTTTTCCATCTCAAGAAGACCTCCATTATATAATGCTAACCACAGTTCACTTTTCTGTTGCTTGGGGTAATTAATGTCTAACAACACTTGTGAATAGGTAAATGCTGTCTCTACTCCCAGTCCCTAGTAGGTTAAGTCTCATGGTAGAGAAGAATTTCTCTTTAAACATAAAGACTGCGGGAAAGTAACAATTCAGTGTTGCCATGGATTGTCACACTTGGCTAGTTCTTGGTAATTAAAGGAAGCTTTTGATAAACAAGTAGTTTGCTTAATTTTAATGGTCTGTGGTTAGGAGTTCTAGGATAAACTTGCTTGTCCTTAATTTTTTCAGTGAATATGTTATGTTGTTGTCTTAGAAACTGTGTTTCTTCTGTTGAATATGGTATGTTGCTGATGTGCCAGGCAGCTTTAGCTAAACTCTGTGAATGCAAACTCCTTTTATATAGTGTCTTGCAGTTGGCTGCCGGACTTGTTGGGAGCACAGTTCTGGCAACTTGCAGATTTACTGAAGTGCCATTTTAATTTCATATGGCAGGTAGCATTTATCCTCAGCTCATAACTAAACCTTACAAAAGTGCAATCTATAGGAGGCCATATGTTGTCCCTAGCAATAACCAATAGCATGAAGTTTTGTTGAAGAAGCAGCTTATTAGTGAGGGCAACACAAATCACATCTGAAAATCTTATCCTTAGATTAATCAAGAAAGACTTTTCTTGCTTGCTGCCCCAGCCAGCCTGGATTTTTAGGTGAGGGTCCATGCTAAAAAAAGTTCATTTGAAACTCTGAAGACCTGCCAGACTGCAGAAAGGTACAAACTGGTCCATAGGGAGATGTATTTCAGTTCTGATTGACGTAAGGTTTCTGGGCCACACAGGCCTCCTAGCCAGTGTTACAGAGTGCGGAAGCATACCGGAAGCCATCAAGCACTACAGTTTCTCTCTTGGAAAGGCTTGCACTGATCGTGGATCAGCTGGTGGGGAGCTTTACTGGGAACAAATCTAGTGCATTCAGTAAGAGCATTCTGTGTCAGTACTAGAAGCAGGAATCACTTCATTGACCAGTAGATGAGGTATGTCACCTAAGTTCTCACCTCAGTTCTGTCAGCAGTTAATGGAGAAAGTCAGGTACCTGGAAGACATCCCTCCCATTCCAGCACATTTGAGAAGAACAGATGAACTGGTTCCTGTGTAATCAAGCATCCTGGAAAAAGTTATATGGGAAGACTATGAGGGTGCAAGTGCACTCAGAGGGAAAGAATTAAAGCTGTGAAGATGAATCTAAATTAGCCTGTTTCTTACTATTATGGGTGATTGACTTTGAAACCTTTATAACACCTTGCAATATTTTTACAGACATGAGATACTGACTTTAAACTCACTGTATGGGAAATTTAAACTCTGTGCCATTTTAGATAGTATAGTTTGGGGATTGGGGGAGGCTGTTTTGCTCCTGTTGACTTCATTTTAGGACATATTTGGCTTCTAGAGACAGCATATTGTTTAAAGCATGCTTTTGCTTGCCAAAGTTTCTGCCTGCAGCATGAATTCCTTTATATGATGCAATTCAGCACAAGGGTCGTTACCTGGCTTCTGTGGGTTCCATATGAACTGTTGGGTGCTGCCAAGCAGCATCCTGCTGCATCTGGTCAACACAAAGCCAAGCTGTGTGTGCAGCCAAACATGGCACACAATTGGCCCAGCAGGAAGAAGAGCAGTGGGTACAGGATGGCTTGCTGTCCCACTTCCCTGCCTGAGCTTTGTGTCTAAGCAAGGAGAACAGAAGGGAGCACTGGCAAAATGCTGAAGAGGTGGAACCAAAAGCTGCTGAAGATGTGGTGCAGCTGAAGTGAGATGTGACTCAATGGCACGTCAGAGCTCATAGGAAGAGGTGAGACAGACCTTGGGCAAGAGGAAATACAGTTGCAAAATTAAACAGTTCATCAGCTAGCCTGTTCACCTCAATTACTGGCATCTTGATATTCACCATCAATCCAGGAATTGCAATACATAGTACAAGACATTAATGATGGCCCCAATTCCATTGTCCACCCCTCATATCTAGAACAGTTTCACCTTTTGCAAATCTGCTGCTTCTGCAGTGTTTTCTCTAATTCCCAGACCTTGGTCTGTTTTCTGCATTGAACTTTTCTTCTCTGTATCCTTTCATCTCTTTCTGCAGAAGTAAAAGTTCCTTGTGGGCAGAGATGCTTATTTGTCTGTTATAATTTATCCACTATATGGGAATCATGTAGTTATATAAAGCAGAAATACTATTAATAGCAGAGAAGGCAGCAACTTCTCTTTCAAACTTTTAATACCATTTCTCCATCAATTTAAATGGAAGCACAATCCATAATTAAAGTGGCACAGTCTTATGTACAGAAGGAATACTGAATCATAGCAAAAAAATGCAGGAAAAGGAAGTATTATCACCATGTCTACTCACTCAGAATATAAATGCAGCCACACAAATCTTTTACATGTTCCTTGGTCAGGCACGTGCTTACAGCTTGCCATTGGCTAAGGCAGAAGTTATGTGATCTGGAAGACAAAACCAGCAAAGTCTGCTAGGACAACTGTGGAGGGAAAATTTAGGACAACCCTCCTTTCCTCCCTTCAACACTCTAACAAGGAAATAATAATTCCTTGTTAATGAACAGTGAGTAACAAGTTTATGTGAAAAATTAAGTTAAAAATTGGCTAGCAAGAAGTGCCAAGTGATGGTTACCTAAGCTCATGGTTGCTGGCTCTGGCAATCAAGGGTTCTTTACATGTCTGAAGAAATGTATACTAACAATGACAGGTCCAGCAACATCTTTTTAAGAGGTGTACTGAAGGTGGATGTCAACACTGTCTGAAAGACAAGTCTTCTTCATTTTAACATGTGTCCTTAAAGCAGGAGAAAGTAGGAAGAGGGGGAAGGGCTGTATACAACTAGAATTAGCCTTGTATTTTATCAGAACCTTGTAGAGTTTCTGACCCTGTTCAAGAATGACCTTTTACATTAATTTTTAACCAGGAAAGGACATACTGTACAGGTATAATATCTAGCCTTCAATGCTTAGTGCAGTACTTAAAAAAATGTAGGAAGGGGGCAGGTATCTACTACTGTATTGAATCTAATGACATTCTCAAATTAACAAGGCCTGGGTTGTATTCTATTTACTTACTTATCATTAACTGATATAACATTCTCTTCCACATTCTTAAGGTCATTATCACAGTGTATTCATTTTGGCTTCTCAGTGAATATAGAATAGAATACAGAATTAACCAGGTTGGAAAAGACCTTTGAGATCATTGAGTCCAACCTATCACCCAACGCCATCTAATCAAACATCCAGCACTATGCCTTTTACAAACACACAAATGAAAAAAAAATCACTAATTCATGCTCCTTTGGTGCTGCCAAGAACCCAGCAAAGTGTGACCAAGATGCATATGGTTTGACTGTGGTAAAATGCCTGCACTCTGCCTACACTACAGGTGTAGCTCTACTGGTAGAAATATCCCAACTAGGTTTCAGGCATTAGGTAAAATACTCCTAGTGAAGCTTGAGTGGTGGAAGAGCTGTACTCAGCTGGCTCCAATTTGAGTCCTTTATCTCATATCCTGTGCCTTAAATGAAAGTTACATTCATTGTTGTGGTGCACAATTCCAATCCACTTACATTTTTTCCTCCTGCAATTACAAGGCAGCAAGGAAAACAATTTGACCGACAGTGCCTTAGTTACAAAATCAGCAGATGCACAAGAAGTTCTTGAATTTGGCATTGTAAGATGATACTTGTAAAATAAACATCAAAATCTCAGGCACTGCACAGTTTTCCCTTTGTTTACCAGGACTCAGATGATAGACAAAACCAACTAATACTGCCTAAATCTCTGACTAGCCGCTCCAAACCAAAAGTCATAGTCCTGGTCCTCCAATCTCCCTTTTGCTAGTAAAAATTATCCCTGAATGGTAAATCAAGCTTCACATTGGTACATAGTGTATTGGACACCAAAGAGAGGGCCTCCTATCTGAACAGGAATGCAGTTGTTTGCAACTAAGTGGCATGCACTGTTTCAACTATGCAGTGTGTAACTGAGGAAATAAACTGGAGGTAATAAAGAAAAGGCAAGCCAGCAATAAAGTAACCCCCCTTTTGGGGTGATTTTTTTAATATGTATATAGTTGAACTCTAAATGTGAACTTTCAGAGATAAGATACACTGATTAATGTACAAAATTACTACAGTGTAATGATTATATATGTCATGGAGCTGAAAGATACTATTGAAGAAAATTTATTTAGTACTAATTTGAATTTACTGTTTCTAAGAGAAGATCATGCATAAGGGTGAAACAAGAAATATCTTTACAATTTAACTCATGCATCTCTGGTAAAATTACTTGGATATTGTACTTGCATCTGCTTAGAGACTCCTCTATCTGATGACATGAAAGTCACTGCAAGGCAGATTTAATCTGGCTGTTGGGTATTTTTCAAAGATGCAGAGACTGCAGGAAGCTTTCCTAACTTGGCAGATCTTCTGTATGAAGTTTAGTGAACTCTCAGGCAGGACTAAATAGCAAATGTCACAGCAAGGCTTTCAAGTTCAGGCAGTTCTTCCCTACCACATCATGAGGTTGCTGCAATTCAAGCAATACCCTTGCGTGACTGGGCCAAGGTGCACACAGTCACAGGTATTAAGAAATAGAATAGAATAGAATTAACCAGGTTGGAAAAGACCTTAAAGAACCTGTCATCTAACACCCTCTAATCAACTAAACCACGGCACCAAGCACCCCATCCAATCTCCTCTTAAATAACTCCAGTGATGGTGACTCCACCACCTCCCTGGGCAGCCCATTCCAATGGCCAATCACTCCTTCTGTGAAATGATGCGTTTCATAGAATCATGGGATCTTTTCAGTTGGAGAGTGGCCAGGTAGAGAGGCACCTGGGGGTACTGGTCGATGGTAGGCTGAACATGAGCCTGCAGTGTGCCCAGGCAGCCAAGAGGGCCAATGGCATCCTGGCCTGCATCAAGAACAGTGTGGCAGCAGGAGCAAGGAGGTCATTGTGCCCCTGTACACTGCACTGGTTAGGCCGCACCTCGAGTCCTGTGTCCAGTTCTGGGCCCCTCAGTTTAGGAAGGATGTTGACTTGCTGGAACGAGTCCAGAGAAGGGCAACAAAGTTGGTGAGGGGTTTGGAGTACAAGCCCTGTGAGGAGAGGCTGAGGACCTACTTACATTTCTCTGTGCAATTTTTTTTCCTTGCTACTTCTCATGATTCTTTTCCATAAGATTCTCTTGCAAACTCCTCCCAATTTATACTACTGCACATAACTTCAAATCACAGATAGTCTCTGATATTCCCATGGTTTCTTCTGGTTTTCTTTCAAACAGTCTGCAAGACTTTATTGTCTCTTCAGACCAGTCATACCTTTAAAATAACCTTATCAGGTGACTGAAATCCCTCAACATGGCATGTGTTGCTTAGCTACCTTCAAACTGAAGGCCAGGCTTGAAAACTACTTTGCCCTGGGTTGCAGTCACCTTTCTTTTGCGTTCTGTGTGAACAGATTGTTATGGTGTAACAACACCTGGCCAGCACTTCATTCAAAGACCTGGGAAACACAGCGCAGCAGGAGGTTGCATGCCAAAAGCAGAGTCACTCAAAGCCGAGTTTACATCACATGCTCATAGGTATGAAGAGGCAAATACTGGACAGGCTGGAATGGATTCCTCAGATCATTGCACATGTTATCCCAGTGTATGGGCCCAGGTCCTTCAGTGACCCTTGCCCACAGAATCATGAAACACAAGTCATTAAGTCTCCCAGGACTACACTCCTCTGCCCTGTGCTGCAGCAGAGGGCAGTGGGACAGCTACACAGCAAGCTTGGGGTCTGTGAAATTACCTGGCTGGTGACTGCCCACATCTTGACAAGGCAAAAGGCCTCTCCTTTGCAGAAGTGCCAGGGATCCTGCTCCAGTGCACACGTTTCCCAGGACGCCAGATGAATTATGGATGAGTCAGCTAGAATTTTTCCATGTGCTTCCGCCGCTGCACAGTGCTTATCGCCAACTGAGCTGTGGTTTTCAACCACTGCCTGGGCCTAGTGCTTCTAACACTGAAGAAGAAAAGAAAAATTCCTCTTGGTTTTCTGATGGAGTGCTCAGGGCATGAGGAATCATGATGCTTATGCAGTGTCAGGCTCCTGTGCCTGTAATGTTTTGCTGAATTGCCTAACATGTGTTAGAAATCATTTGGTTCTTTCTGCCTGCTTTGCTCCTCTCTCCCTCCCACTGGCTGAATGTATTGACAGAGTCAATTAGAAGAGACAGCAGCAATGCTGAAACTGATTAGAATTTCAACCAGAATCTGCTAGCAGCTAGAGCTATCTACAGAGGGCTGAGGGCAGACAGTTACCCAAGGGCCTACTGGCTGACTGTCCTTGTATGCTAGAAGTTGTCTTTTTTGTTATTATTTCAGTCATCGGCCAGATTTGTGTTAATTTATGTTTGGCAAATGTTGATTTATTTAGCTCTTCTTTGAGCACATGAAGTGCATGTGGTCTTAATCTGTGATGATCATAGAAAAAAAACCGTCCACTTCTGGAAATATTTGCTGTGAGATAAAGCACAAAGTCCTTCTACAGCAGCATTTGATGTGTCTTCTCGAAAAGACTACAGCTTTTGTAAGTGCTTGCAGCGATTAAGCAGCACTGATGTCACACTATACAGCATGGGAGACTAAGCATTAATTCATGTCTTATTATAACTTTCTATTATCTGCATTCAAGTTGCATCCAGAAGTCCCAATCAAGATAGGCTTCAGCTGTGCTAAGCACTACATCCATGGAAATGACAGTTTGCACTAGCAAGTACTCAGCTTCTAAATAGAGAACATGAAATAAACCAGTGTGAAGTCAAAGAAATGAAACAAAGATCCTACCAGTTCTTTACCTAGACGCAGCAGTCTACTTGGCTATGTTCACAGAGCTCTGAGCTCTATGTTTGTCTTCAGACAGTTTGAGAACTTGCTGATTTTACTGGGAGAGAAGCAAGGGAGTGCTTTTCCCAGAACGCATGTATGACCCTTGAATCCAGCCCTGAAGAGGAATTTGAAGATGAATGATGTATTGTTTTACAGGCTAATGTGGCAGAGATGGCACAGGAAGGAAGACAGGACAATCATGCTTTTGGGAAGGCCATAACCAGCATCTCCTGGAATTACTCAGAGCAGCAAGAGAGTCCTTGATTAGCACAATCCTCCCTTAAGAGCTATTCAAATGCAGATGTCTCAGTCAGCCCTTTTGAGCTCTCTGAGCTTGGATAGTTACATTTGGCCCTATTTACATAGCATATCACCTCAATTATTCATGCACACATTTCCTGACATCTTTGCCATACTAATTAAAAGGGCTCCTGTGGCCAGAATATGATCCAAGCACAATACTGTGATGAAATTAATTTTTCTTTATCCTGAAATACTCTACCAACCTTGTTTCTAGCTTTCACCTCCTACCATAGGATGTAGCTATGTCTTTTTCTTTCAGATGACAGAACCTTTTGCAGTTAAGTTGCACAGCCTACTTGTTCATCATCAGGTTCCCTATTAGTCTTTTTTTGAATAAACTAAAGAGACTGATCATAAGTCTCTTACCATAAATTAGCTTTGCTTAGATATCATGGAGCTCTTATTGCACCTTTGTGAAACCTCAATTGTCAACAACATTTTTCTCAGGCGTGGGCACCAGAACAAGGCACACTATGATGTTACTGTAATATCACCTCTTTACTCCTACAGAAGGTATTCTACATCCAGAGATCACATCAGTTTCCTTAGTCACCGTGTTGTTCTGGCAGCTCCTGTGCTGTGGGTTGCCCATGTGATGAGATTTGTTTCTAATTCTTGGAATCCTGTGATTCATTCAAGGCTGTCTGCGCTGCTGCAGTGAGTGCAGGCCTGCCTGCAAGTGAGAGAAAGAGGAGAAGTCACTTCTAAGTCACCTTTCTTTTTTTGCCTCTTGACTACATCAGCATAGCACTTGCTGAGGTAGCCACAGGCAGTGTGGCAGTACAACAGCTCCTCTGCAGACCACTATCTAGATATTTCTGTTGTCCTATGGAAAAAAAAATCCCACATTTAGTCACATACACTTAGTCACTAAACAAATTTCTGTACTGGCCTGAAATACATACACTTTGCCATGCTGCAAAGGCCCCACAGGCCAAGGCTTCCTGTGGGACACAGTGAGGGCATAACTTACTTGAAGAGGAGGCAGCTTCTTTCTTCAGAGATAAGAGTATTTCTAAGTAAATAGAGATGAAAGGTGGCAAATGAACATACAGGGCTAAGTTTAGAAACCCATGCAACATTTCTATAAGCACATTTATTTACTCAGAAGATTTTATTGTACTACGTAAAGTTTAGCTAAAAACGAATCAAAGGATTACAGAAGTAGTGTCCTGTGTTGTACTATGATATGAGCCAACACAATAGAATGCCTTTAGTTTGACAAATTAGCTTTTAATTACCAAATTTGTAGAAAAAATAGTTCTCAATTATCAAATATTCTATCAGGGTTTTTTTTTTATTTTAGTTATACACTGCATCTAAGTAAACTAATTACATTCATGCAGGATATAAATAGGTTGCAAAAGACTAGACCCTGGCTTAAACTTTCCTTGTCTGAGATTATAAAGGCAGTATCCACAAAGATAACAGCTAAAATACAGTAGGTTGGCTCTTTAACTCTTGGAGCAGGCTGTAAGAATTTGGATTTAGCTTTGTGCAAACAGATAAAGCACAAAGGAAAAGAAAAAAGGAAGACACACACAAAAATACCAATGTAAGGTCACTGCAAACTGGGGTAGAGAGTGCCAACAATTTTCTGAGGGAACTTTGTTCGAAGGATTGCTGTAAACTTCATTTACACCAATAAACCACAAAATATGGCATAGCTAACATACTTGCATTTTAACATTGGTGCTGGAAATTGAAGCATATAACAGTCTCAATGAAAAACAGGCACAATTTATTCTCAGTTCAGTACCTGCTTATCCTTGTCCTATGCTTCTGGTCCTAGAAACAATATAATCAGGAAAAAAGTAGCACATGCTCCAGGTCGATGTGTTGGTGCTTCATTTGCTGTGCCTAACTGAAAATCTGGGGACTGTGTCTAGTTTTTGCATCCTGACTTAAAGTAAGAAATTGCTGAGTTACTGAATGTCTCAGTGGATGCAGAGCTGAACTGTCAGGCTTGTGTCACATGCCTTCCAGAGATGACAAAGCAGAGTTACTGATACTCAATTGCTCCCATTCAAAATAGGAGCATCTTTGGAGCTCGGCTGGAGGGCCGAGCCCAGAGAGTGGTGGTGAATGGTGCCACATCCGGCTGGCAGCCAGTCACCAGTGGCGTCCCCCAGGGATCAGTGCTGGGCCCCATCCTCTTTAACATCTTCATTGATGATCTGGATGAGGGGGTTGAGTCAGTCATCAGCAAGTTTGCAGATGACACCAAGTTGGGAACAGATGTTAGTCAGTTAGAGGGTAGAAAGGCTCTGCAGAGGGACCTTGACCGACTGGACAGATGGGCAGAGTCCAATGGGATGGCATTTAATAAGTCTAAGTGCCGGGTGCTGCACTTTGGCCACAGCAACCCCATGCAGAGCTACAGGCTGGGGTCAGAGTGGCTGGAGAGCTGCCAAACGGAGAGGGACCTGGGGGTGCTGATTGACACCCGCCTAAACATGAGCCAGCAGTGTGCCCAGGTGGCCAAGAAGGCCAATGGCATCCTGGCCTGTATTAGGAATAGTGTGGCCAGCAGGAGCAGGGAGGTCATTGTGCCCCTGTACTCTGCATTGGTTAGGCCACACCTTGAGTACTGTGTCCAGTTCTGGGCCCCTCAGTTTAGGAAGGACATCGAGACACTTGAACGTGTCCAGAGAAGGGCAACAAGGCTGGGGAGAGGCCTTGAGCACAAGCCCTATGAGGAGAGGCTGAGGGAGCTGGGATTGTTTAGCCTGGAGAAGAGAAGGATCAGAGGCGACCTCATTGCCCTCTACAACTACCTGAAGGGTGGTTGTAGACAGGAGGGGGTTGGTCTCTTCTCCCAGGCAACCAGCACCAGAACAAGGGGACACAGTCTCAAGTTGTGTCAGGGGAGGTTTAGACTCGAGGTGAGGAAAAAGTTCTTCACTGAGCGAGTCATTCGTCATTGGAATGGGCTGCCCAGGGAGGTGGTGGAGTCGCCGTCCCTGGAGGTGTTCAAGGGGAGATTGGACGTGGCGCTTGGTGCTATGATCTAGTTGTGAGGTCTGTTGGAACAGGTTGGACTTGATGATCCTTGGGGTCTCTTCCAACCTTAGTTACTGTGATACTGTGTGATACTGTGATACTGTGATCGCTGGGGGCTGAATCAGTCCTGCTGAGTTTGCCTGACGTCCAGGAGTGAGGAATGGAAAAAAATTTCCCAGATGCAAAGCACAGACCAGCATTGAGCATGGATCCTTCAGTGGTGTGGGGCATGGTGTGATGACACAGCAAAGCTTCTCGAGCAGCTTTCTGACACCAAATGGGGCAGTCCTGCCTCCCCCACACTGTGCTTATGGTCCTGTAGTGGAATAGCTCACCCAACAAGTACTGCTCACCTTCTTTGGCAGAGTCAGTTTTTCCAGTAGTTGAGGTCCCTTGAAATCCTTGCTGTGAGCTCCCATGGAACAGGAAGGGAAGATGGTGGGATGCATGGCTAGGGAGGAAATGGAGTGGGATTGCCCCCTTTGGCAAAAAGTAATTATTGGATCAGGTGAGATGAGCGGTTTGATCCCACTGTGGGCCTGACAGGCTGGGGATGCACTTGGAGGTGTAGAATACATAGAATAAACCAGGTTGGAAGAGACCTTCAAGATCATCGCATCCAACCCATCAACCAATCCAACACCGCCCAAACAACTAACCCACGGCACCAAGCACCCCGTCAAGTCTTCTCCTAAAAACCTCCAGTGATGGCGACTCCACCACCTCCCCAGGCAGCCCATTCCAATGGGCAATCACTCTCTCTGTATAGAACTGTATAGAAAGCATGAACAGGGGAGCAGAAAAGGCAATCCTTCTTTCATAGAATGCCAGTTCAGTTATGAGATCCAAGCCACAACTAAAGAAGACTTAGAGGAAAGCAGGCGGCTTCAAAGTCTCTGACACCAGCCCAAAGAAAGCTCAGGAGACCTCCACAAGGAAAACCACATGGATACTAATTAGGGTTGAGCTGCCTCAGGAGACATGATCAGTGCTAGCACTCCTCAGATGCATGTGTCCAATTGCTTCCACAACCATACATCCATGAAGAGATGCTCCATACTCAGTAACTCAGTGTTGCTTCATAGGAAGGGAGGAACAAAATCTGTGCTTGAGCTAATGAGGAGTGTGGGGTAAAGGGAGGAGAAATTATGCTTTGGGAAATTGTAGGTGCCAGGATGTAAAATGTCTCATTTCCACAGAGATGTAACAGAGTCTCTGTGCAAGACACCAGGGATAGAGACGTCTCTGTAAAATGTTCAAAGTAACGTGGGGAGAACATGTGGACCCAATACAGCAGGAGCTAACCACCACCACCTAGGAGCAGGACTGGGGTAACTGCAGGGCCTAGCTCCACCTCTTTTTCATCATATTTTTTCCCTTGGTATAATATTTAAAGCCCTTTTGGTCTAGCCTACATCTGTATTTCCTGACTGAAATGAAATATTCCCCCCCCCCCCCCCAGCAGTGTCTAATTTATTTCAGAGGGAAAAGTTATTTTCAGTCACTGACCCTACTTTTCCTGTTACAAAATCATTTATCAGTATGCTAGACTTTGCCTGCTGAGCTAACCCACATTAATGAAGCAAAATGCAAATGATGTGCTTGTGTCTGCTGACCCCAACTTTGAAAACTGTTTTTTCTTTTCCTACTTCTCATCTTTGACAAAAGAGATGCAGATGTAAGCTTAGAAGTCAGCAGGTGCATCGGCCTGTCAGGTCACCTGAATCCTACTTTTGATTACATTGACTTTCAGTACGTTGGATACTGAAAATTGGTGATACTGTAGGAAATGATAGATGATGCCAATTAAGCTAATTAATTCCATATTCCTCTACTGAAATCTTTCCCTCCTTTCCCTTAATTCCCTCTCCTTATGATTAAATTCTTCCCTTCCATCTTGCTGACTTGTCTGAAAACTAGCTTTGATCTTAAAGGATGTATGCACATCCATCAGGTTTCAGACAGTGGAGAGAAAAGTCTCTGAAAACATCTTCCCAACCCACACTGGCAAGCTCTCTCCTAGGAGCTCTCCTTTTTACAGTGCAAAACTGCATAAACCAATTCCTAAAGATACTAAGACTCACTTAAGACCACCTCTTTTTCACATGCTCTTAATACTTGTGTCTTTTGTTCCCTCCATCCTCCAGAGCCTCCACTAACTTTCCTGTAGCTCGCTAACCGTTATTCTCAGTATTCACAAGATTTCCTCAGCTCATTTCTCACCAAGACTAATACCACAACTCATGTACAGCAAGTACTTCCAAACCTCTTTTCTATTCTGTCTTGCATTTCTGACATTATGCTACCTATTCTCATTGCACCACTGAAACTACTCTTGTGATTTCTGCTTCCTTAAATGATGTTGTCTTTATTTATATCTTCACTGATCCCTGTCTCTTACTTTTGTCATCTCTGCCAACTTTATCTTTCCTTTCAACACTTTCTCTCCTTGGTTTTCACAACTCCATCCTCACTTCTGTCTTTTGACAGCTGATGCTTCCTTTTCCATTCCCATTTGCCATGGAAATCTCAGCAGGCTTTCTCTCTTCTGCCTCTCCCTGTGGATCAGCAACTAGTCACATTGGCAGCGTTCTGCATCAGCGATGTGTGCACTTATCATGGTCTCTTCATCCATCCAATCCTACATTTTAGCAACTATATCTTCTTGGGGAAGTGTCTTTGACAACTTGACTTTCACAATTTGACTTTCACATGGCTGCTGCTGAACTTCTGGGGAGCCCCCTGAAGTGCTACTCCAATCCCTCTACTGTTTATAAGCATTGTCCTTCCTTTTGTCCTATGCTGTTGCTTGGACTAATCCAAGCCAGTTCTACCCAAGGCAGCCACATCATGGTCAAGCTTTTCCCTCAAAGCCACAGGACTCTTCTGTTTTCCTTCCCTTTTCATTTCCACTATATCCATATGACAGAGGTTTGCAGTTCCTCCTTCCTCCCTGTCACAAACCAAAAGTCAATACAATTATTCTTGCCCATTTTCTTACCTAAATCCCTCTCCTGATTCCCTTTTCCACCACCATTCAGCTTTGAATTTTCTTCCCCCTTCAGTCACACCCTTTTCTGAAAAGTTTTGCTTCTTATCATGCCATGCATTTCTTCTGCTTTATCAGTGATGCAAACATTAATCCTTGTGAAATTTGTTGACACTCCTTGTTTCATACTTACTTTCGTTCCGCCTAAATAGGAATAATATAAATCATAAAACTTGGGCAAGCTATCTTTCCCCTCCACTCTGCCCCTTTTAGGCCAACTTCAGGAAACTAGCTAAGAAACTTGAATTAACTCCTAATGTGGCATCCTAAAAGGAAGGGGAAAAAAAAGTCCTAACATTGATTAAAGAATACTTTGATAAAAATGAGAAAAAAAAATGTTTTCAGTGCTTGGTTCTTGGGTTTTGTTGGTTTGTTTGTTTGTTTCTTTGTTTTGTTTTTTTTTCCCTGCTGAGGGATTAAGAAGTACAATGAACAAACAAAAAGAAGCTGATGGAAGTCAAGCAGTCACAAATACAGGAAAGAATCCATTACCTTCTTGGGATACACTGAAACAAACATTGAAATATTTGTAGGCAATATGTGGGATAGAAATTGTGGTTGCATTGCACTGAGAAAGGAAAACAATGGATGACATGGACTTACCAGGATAACAGCTTTTTTTGCCCAGTCCAGCACTTCCATAGTCTGTTTGAATTTCTGCCTAGTACTTTCTAATTTAGGGCTTCATCCTCTGAACAGTGCTGTTGTGTGTAGCTCTCTTAATGCCAATCTAAACAAAGTAATTTTGCAAGTCTGGAGCCTTGGAGCCTGATACTCTGTAGATGTAATTTTGCCACCTCTGCCATAAGCCATATGGATGCTCATAATTTTGGGAGATACCCAGTCCCATAAAATCTCCAGTGACGCTTCTGCCTAATACTCAAAGAAATTAGTAAGCCTGAAAACAAGCTTGGATGTGGTTGAAAAATGGAGTTCTCTCTCCTTCAAGTTTTAAAATCAAGATCATCTCTGAATTCCAAGCAGAAGAAGTGAGCCAGGAAATGTATCAATACAGAACATCTCTGCCATCAGACACCACCTTGGGCACTGCTCTTTGTGCTGGCAGAGCACATAGTCTGAGTGATGGGCATGACACATCAGAGGGAACAAAACAAACCCACACAATGAAAGGGGTGCAGCAGAGGTGGTCTGAGTTACAGAAATAATTGTGTCGTTACTCAGTTTAGTCATGCACGGAGCAAGATTGGGTGCTGTATGAGTAAACATGCTTACTTGTCAAATGACTAATCAGCCCTCTACAAGCCAGAGCTTCTCTCATGTACTGAGAGCAGCAGGACACCTGAAACAAAAGTTATGCGTGTGAAGGATTTTCTAAAACTGGCCAGCAAAATTTCTCTTACCTAGGGGATTTTCCTTGCCCTATTTTTCACACTAAGAACTGCAACCACATCAGTATAGTTAAAACACTACGTATTCCTTATCAGGGAGGTTGATAAGCTGTATAAAAAGGGATTTAGACCAGCCTATTCCCATTGTACATTAGATCACCGTCAAAGGATATATAATATACACATTTTTATAGACATTAAATGCTTTACTGGGTCCTCAAAGATAAAACAGGGAGATCAAACACTGCCTCAGTGGGGACTGAGAGCTTTGCAGTGCCTGCAGGGAGAAGAAATCTACACTCCCTGGAGAAGGGGGCTCCTGACAGTGCAGAGATGTTCCCCTCTACCAGGGGACCTTGAAGGGCCCCAGGCCGGAGATGGTGGGGTGGGAGGTAAGAAGGTTGGCCCTGCTGTCAGCCGCTTCCCAGGCTGGCCCCCAGGGTGGGGAAAAGCAATCATACCTGACATCAGTGGAGAAGCTAAAAAGCCTGGGGAGCATGCAGGGAGCTGCCTGGAGGTCTGGAGAGGCTTGACTGGAGGCATAGAGAAAGTTAAAAGGAAAAGTTCCCTGTACCTCCTACATAGCTGTAGGGGGGGGGGGGGGGGGGGGGGGGGGGGAAGGGGATCAAGGCATTCCCTGGCAGCTGTACAGTTATTTTGGTCATTACAAGTAAATCTTAGCCTCCCTCTCCCCATGACATAGGCCAAGACAAATTGACTCAGTCTCTCTCTACAGGAGTAAGTCTCAAAACAAAACATCTCATTAGCACAACCCAGGTTACTCATCCACAGGTTCTGCAGACTCCTTTCAGTGTGTGCCATTTATTTAGTCCCGGAATGCTTTACTCCAAATTAAGGCTGTTGCCACAGCTATTCAAGAGACTTCATCTCCCCAGAGTTTGCATTCCTTGATTTAAAATTGCTGCAAGCCAGTCTTTCTCCCCTTGTGAGCAAGGGCAAAGGTTCCAGCTCATGCCATTCAAAAAACACTTTCTGATTCCTCAATAGCCGTGTTCCTTGAACCACAGAGGGAAGGGCTGGCAAGACTCTGAAGCGCAGTGCTACACTCAACCACATGTATGAATTGCTTAAATGAACACATATCAAAAGCAAGTGATTTCCAGCAGTTAAATCTCAAGTCTATTTTTTAAGACCTTGGTAGATTCTAATAACAATTCTAGCACAACTGGGAGCCTCAGCAAGTTTAAAAACCAAAAATAAACCAAACCCAAACCCCATACAAAACAAACCAAAACAAGAAACAACAAAACAAAACAAAAGAGAGGGGGGAAAAAAAGAGAAGAGAAAGTATTACTTACAAATGATGAAGCAGGAGACAACATAAACCAGTTTGACTAGGTGTGACTGAGCAAACATTGACAGACTACAGCAAGTTACTGCAAAAAGATGTATGAGACAAATCTCAGCTCCTTTGCCACTGCACGGGGCAAAGTGTTACTTTTAGCAGGATGCCCTTGGCTCAGCCCAGGGCATATGCAGCCCCATTATTGGGATACAGGGAGGCAAGCCTTGCCAGTGGGTGTATTTTAGCCTTTTCATAACACATTTGGGGTGTTTGTTTTGAAAGTAGATCTGAGCTGCTGGACTGTAATTGTACCAATGTGTTAGGTTTGGCTCAGTGTGAAATTTCTTAGCAGTTAAGCTGATGACTGGAGCTAATTCACTAGCCACGGTACACGTGCCACACAAGCTTTATTTTAGCCTCAGAACACATAAATACAAGGTGAACAAAATTAGAAAGGCTTAAAATTAGGCTCCTCTGTTCCTCCACCAAACACAGCCAACTAAATTAAACCAACAGTATACCAGGAACAAAAGACTATTTTTCATCTCTCTTTTTTTTTTTGGTCCAAGATACCTTGGAGTACTAATCCATATCAGGTACAAAGAGCCTGTAAAAACTTCCTTCTAAAATTATAACAACAGAAGAAATTAGGTCAGCTACTGAAGTGTAGGTTGGATATAATCAAGTTACAGCACCCAAGGGACACAAAAGGTAGTGCTTTTTGCATTTGCATTTTGTCAGCTTACACAGCTTATTGCTGTGGGAGGAATTCAAGGCAAATAACACTAAGATAGGATTTGCCAAAACGTTGGAAAACTGTTTGATCATTAATCACATTTGTTAAGACTGTGATTAGGGTAATTGCTCTGTATTTCTTTTCACAGCTCGGTTGTCCATGGGGGGATCAGGAAAGTCTGTCCCCCACCTCCATGAAGCATAGTGCAGCTTAGTTGGCTCTTTGTGCGTTTTTTCCCCCTGAAGCATCAAATACTTGCCCCTGAAAAGGCACAATTCTAATGATTGGATATTGAGTGGCCCGCTGCTCTCATTTTAATTGTACCTCATTTTCTTTCTAGGTGACTAGTTATTCTTTGGAGTGAATTTTTAAAGTAGTTGGTAGTAGGAACATTGAGCTGAGCTTCTGAAATGCAACCTAGTATTTGAAAACACTGCTTTTCTTTGCTGTGGCGAGTGGCAGCAATAGCACACAAGCTCTCACATTGTGTCAGTGGCCATGTCATGTATTGATGCTGCCTCGCAGTTTGGCTCTAGCTTCCTGGGGTTTTTATTACACAGCTGCATAAAAAGGTTCTTGTCTGAAAGTGAAGCAATTTGAAAACTTGTTTTAATTACTAGCACATGCATTACTGTGACACACATCCCTGTGGAATTTGGGCATTGCTACTTTAATTTAGAAGCACTGATATCATTCTAAAGAGAATAACACAGACCTTAGACTACGTAAGACAGAACAAGGAGTACAGTTTGTCTTCTCACTCCCTGCAGATTGAGAACTCCCTTGGATACTACAGTATTCTTTGGAACAGTGGCTGTAAAAGTTTCCTTGGGGTTTGTTCCAGCCCCCTCTTCCCCCCTCCCCCCCCCGCTCATTATTTCAACAAGTAAATGTAAAATGTGCTCATTTTACAAGAAAACAAAAAATTCTGTTCCTCCTGCCAGTGCTACAGGCTCATCCTATGCTTCAGAAATCCACTGGATTCTTTCCCTCTCAGATCATCATCTACAAGGGTTCTGTAGGATAAATTTATGCCTTGTTTACATTGCACAACAATACTGTCTTCAGGTTTTGCTCTCAGTGTGTGTGCACAACATGGAATTGCATCCAGTCATTTGCTCTCTCTCTCTCTCTCTCTCTCTGTTATGTTGTTTCTGAAGGGCCAAGAGGATTAAAAAAAGCAGCAAACATTTGATGTTGTTATTAAACACAGTTCATCTGACTTTCAGTAAACAAAGTAATAAATCTACTAAGAAATAAGATGCAACTTTTACAGTTGCTGTCCAGGAGAGACCCATGCCTTAAAGAGGAAAGAAATTGAGGCATTCTATGCCAAAGGCATTCCTGAGAAAGGTAAGGAGGTATGCAAATAGAAATCTAATCTGGTTCTGACGTATGTGCTTGGGCAGAAAGCTATTGTTAGACAAACATGTTGTTCCTGAGCAGCAGCACTAACGAAGCCTGATTTCCTACGGATTTGTGTCCTTTGTCCCACATCTTTCTCCACCGCAATAATCCCAGCTCTCCTCGTGCCTCTGATGGCACTGTCACTACCAAGAGACAACAGACTCTGGGGCCAGTCTGGAACTATGAAAACACTCCCTGTTGGCACGTGTGTGCTGGCTGGCCAGCTGGCTGGCAAGCGACATGGAGTGGCTGAGATCCTCTCACTTTTACTTCAGTCAAAGCAGTAAACTGACTCTCTGCCCCCTATCCTGCTGACAGATTTCATGAAATGCTTAACAGAAGAATTATGTCTGACATGATCACTCTTTCAACGTTAGTTAACATGTGATTTGCTGAATGGTTACAAAAAATTATTAGGTACAGGACAAACACTGATTGCATAAGCTTTGTTTCCACAGGAAACTAGATTCAGAAGTTCAGCTACATTTCTCTTAAAACCCAGCAACAACAATGAAAACCCCAGCAAGGCTAATTAGGAAGTTTTCCCACAGTAATTTTCAGCTGCAATATTTTGTTTAGGAAATGGTGTCTGACCTGCTATCTTGCACTACAAGTGAATGATTAATTTTTTTAATAAAACAGTGTGTGGAAGAATCTAAAGATCTGCTGCTGCTGCTAACACTGAGATCTTTTATATGGATAAATATTTCTAGTCTATTGCGCGATCATCATTGCCCCTTTCCAAAGGAAAACATGCTGCCTCCTCTGTGCTGCTGCTTCCCTGCACCTCTTCATTTCCAGCCTTAGGAGAGTTCCATTGGACTGCAGCTACACACTGCCTGGACTTTACACCACATTGAGCAATAAACATTGTCTGCTCGAGTGCTCCCTTATGACATATTTTGTTGAATCATAGCCTTGTGTTTTGGTTTTGTTGTTTATTCCAGTTTCTTCAATATACACTCCCACTGCCCTTTACCAAGCTCCCAGTTAAGAACCTTCTTTAAAGGGCCTGATCTATTTCTCCCCAGAAAACCTACACAAAGAATAACTGAGGACAAGCGAGCCGAAAGCTTGCAGCTCTCCAATTACTTAATTTCCTCTACCCATCATACCATAACATCTCAGTTAGAGCAATTCTTGTGTTGGCTGAAGAGGGTAGGGTAACAGCAAGATGGTCAGGAACAGCAGATATGTCACCTTGTCAAAGGCAAAACATGGTGTTGCCAGCAATGTTGGGCTACTGAACAAAGCATGAGAAAACAGAGGCTTGTAGTGCAGCCTTGCAACATCTGAGAAATGCATGATGGTGTTGGAGTTCATACCCTCAAAATGGCTGCAACTTCCTATCAGCCTTCAGCTGGGCCAAGGCCAGCTGTTGAAATGCTGCTCCAGATATCCATCCAGAGGTCTTTTAAAGGATTAGGACAGTGGGGAGCAGTAGAGGTAGCCCTGGGCAGTGCCCAGGCTGAAGAGTAAGGTACTAAGGCTGTGGTGAAATTAGTTGACTTCTGCAGTTTGAGACCAAGAAGGGAAGGTGCAGATAGTAAAGGGAAGTCAAGACAGCTGTGAACCAAACTACCTATGGGCCAAAGGTTTTGGCATTCTGAGAAGCGGCCTACAGAGCAGTGTGATAAACTCCTTTGTCCGTACCAAGACTGTGTGTGCAGACATTGCTGTGTGCATAAACACTAGGGCTGGGCACAGTGATTGGAAAACGGGGCAGAGAAGTCCTTCCTTGCCCTCTCTGCACGTGTGTACGCATATATACACTCACCCTTTTTCACCTTTGGACTTGCCAGGAGCAGGACAGAAAGTCCACCATGCTGTAGCAGAGTAGGGAGCACCTAGGCTCTTCCTAGGATTGTTCATCGGCTGAGGACCTAGCGAGAAGCGAGGATAATTGAAATGCAAATTAACTTTAGCTATAATTAGACATTCACATATATTAAAAATACCTTTAAAGGAATTTAAAAGGTGATTTCAAGATGAAAAGAAGGCTTAGTGCACTTCAGAATGTAGATGCTTCCCCTTTCAAACTCGTGCTGTATTGAGGGGAGCAGAGGGGAGCACTGCCTTCAGTTTTACAGTAAATTATCTTGAATGTATTGGCAGAGGATAAGAAGACTTAAAAAAAAATAATTTTTTAAAATCACATTTTTCATACTCATTGAACATTAGGGCATGACATGTGGTTCTTTGATCTGCTGAAATTACTGTAAAAAAATATGCTGACAGAGTCCTGACACTTGAACCAATGGATATGATGTTGTAACATCAGCTTCAGTAAAAGTTTCCAGACAGCCAAAAAATAGACAGCATTTCCCTCCAGTTTTTATATAAAACTACAACAGAGTTAAATTCCCTACAGAGTCTTGTCTTTGTTGGTTCATGCTTGTCTTCCAAACAGATTTATTCTTGCTGCTTCTGCTGGACCACTGTTCCAAATCCTAAATTTTCTGATGGTCAGGAACATCTTTATAACTTCCATCCTCAATGTACTTAATGGCAAGCCTCTGTCCTTCACTTGAAAAAGTTCTTTCCTTCTTCATGTGTTTGTTACTAACTTAGTACCCTTGAGAGCACGTCCAGAGTCAGATCAGCTTCAGTTTTCATTTGTTAGGCTAAATAAATCATGTTTCTGAGCATCTTAGTAACCTTGCTGCAGAACACTTACAGCTTGAATTGGTCTTTCTCACACAGCAGCGAGCAGGACTCTTTGTTTTGCCATCATGAGGCTACAGCATTATCTTTCTAACTTCAAGTTAGAGTATGTGGAACCTGAAACCGAGATCTATGAGATCTATTGCATTGCTTTTGTCTACAAAGGTTGTTATACAGTTATTATTAAAGAAAGCTGCCAGATTTGTCTGGCACAACCAACCCTCAGTAAAACAATGCTTGTCATGCAATTCTGCAAATATTCTCTCTTTTGTTTCATTTGAGAAGCACACATGTGCACACACACCCCCCAAACACCCTCCCACATTCTAGTGGAGGTAGCAACCTACAGCAAATGAAACTGGACATACTAAGGAAAGAGCTCAGAGAATCATAATTGTCATACAGATCAAATGTGGCTTTGGATGTCTGACCAGTTAAATAACACTGGTCACAAACCAAAAAGAATGGCATCAAGATTCTGGCAATAGCCTATGTCAGCCTACTGCATCACTGCAAGAAAGTCTGTGCAAAACTAAGTGCTGGCGCTTAGCCATATTTATCAATCTCCTTTGCAAGACCTGAGCTCTACAGAAGCAGAAACCACAAATCAAAAAATATAAAACCAACCAACCAAGAACTGGCACACAGCTCTCTTGGGACAAGGTTTAAATACAGCAAATCTATTATGCTGGCTAGCTAGGGACTCATTACCAAATTCACCATTCTTTGTCTTTGGAAAGGCTATTTCATCCCCTCTGCAGAAAAGATTATGCCAAGGGCCATTGTTTCCTATCCTGAGGCAGGCTAGGATCTCTTCTGAGAAGGCACAAATTTTAAGTGCTTGCAGCCCTGGTAGGTAGCACTATGCAAAACAGGCAGGAACTACCTCTCTGCTCTTAAAAGCTGCATTTCCCTGCATAATTATCCCAGCAGGAGCTGGAATTTGGAGGACTCATCTGAGTGTGGGACGGAGTGAGGCACAAAGGCCGGTGCCCCCACCTCCCCCCCAGCCCTCAGTGGAGCAGAAAGTAAGGCAGCTCCTTTCTCCAGCACCACAGATATCTTTCCCAGCAGCAGAATCCCTGTGCACTGTGTGCAATGATTTGATGCTGACATAATGCTTCCATATAATCTCTGAACATGGGAACTCCGGCACAGCCCTGTTAAACCATCCTTGCCTACATAGCTGCTGTCCAAAATTGCCTCGTAACTTAGCAACTAACATGCTACCTGCTATCACTCATAGGCCTTCTTTAACATTACCATTCCTTGAGTTTCTCCCTCTCATTATATGTATGTATTTCAAATATTTGCCCCCTTGCTTGCAGTGCTTCAAGAAGCAATTCACTTGTTTTGTTTCTGCCTTTTTTGGGGGCTCTCTCTCTATGGTATATTCTGTCTCATGAGCATCATTACAGCTCGTTCTGACTTATCACCACACATCACCTAGCGCACCAGCTACTTTACTAAGGGTAATTAGCAAGGAACAATCATCCTTTGGTAGTTTGCAAAGAAGACTCAAACACAGTACATTCAAGCAACATAAAAGATCTAAGAAACAATCAACCCCCAACACATCTATCAGTTATGATTTTCACACCAAGCCTAACGCAGCTTATATAAGACTTCGCATCTTTGCAGTAAAACATTTCATTCCAGGGCAACAGAAAAGCACACTAAGTAAATCTCCATTTTCTGGATTGACACACTGGTACCATCAGTGAAAGGAACAGGCAGCTACACATGCTGGAAAAGGCAGTTGTTCAGCAGCCATCTGTCTCTAATGCTGGGTTTTGTCCAAGAGCAAAGAGGAACTGCATACCTTAACCTTCGTTTATGGCCCAAAGTAACTGGCTTTGCTTATGTTTTCTTTTGCTGTTGCTACAGTCTTATCTATTTAGTATCTGAGATATTTATACAGTACACAGACTTACAGCACCTTGCAATTCCCTCCCCCTTTATTTGTATCTGTTTATAATGGTCTTGTGGCTTGCTTTGTTTGGAGATATTTAAGTACCTCAGGGTCTTGTGGGTTTGCTGCATGTGGCCATGGACTAACAGTGTACAGAAATATTTAAATTGCTACTTGAAATGCAATTTGTACAAAAACTTAAACAAGCATCAATCAGAAGACTGATTGTGAAACCTTCAGATGAATAAGCTTTTAACTTCAGTGAACAAGTAAATGCTTGTAAGAGAGCCTTTGGTCGTATTCTAATGCATTAAACGCTGGTTCATTAAGAAATACATTAAATCTCTCATTAAGAACAGAAACCTGACCCTTCCCTTCTCCAAGTCTTCCTACAACCTTGGGGAGAGGGGGAGAAATAAATCTTCAAACCGATTTTGAAACTACATATTACATATAAAGGAATCCAAAAGTTATTTATGAAATGACATACAGAATATCTAAAGTTGGGAATTGCAAAGGAAAACGAGCTAGAAGTGTCCAAGTACAGAGCTATGCCTTTTATTTTCCCCCCTCCTGTTAGGTAACAGCAGGAAAAGAAACCACCTTTCAAAACACTGGCATTTGTGCAAATGGAGATGAGGTTCCTATGAAACATTTACCTTTCACAGTGAGCATATTTTTGCTTTGTCAGCTGATGATTCCCCACTGTTTTTTCTATCAAACAGGATTAGCTTCCTCAGACTCCCCACCCCCCTCCCCAGTTAGCCACAGTTTATGAATCATCACAATTTGTCAGGTGTGGTCTGACACCGTAGGGCAAATGGGACCCTGTTTGGAATATGACAAGTTAACTTGGTTACTTAGCAGACAGCATGCTGTTAAATTTTCTGAAGTTTTGCATTTTTACTGAGTAGCAAAAAGGTAATTATCTCAGTGTAGGGCTGTTTGAGAGCTGCTGTCACAGGTATCCCCAAATCTGATTATTAAATATGAAACAATTCACCCAGAGGAGTGTGCTGCAATGCTTAGACTGGGAGGTGACTAGGAGAATAAAACCAAAAATCAACTCAGAAGCTTCTCAAAAAAAAGCTTAATTTTTTTTAAAGCTTAATTTAATATTTTTTTAAAGCTTAATTTAATTTTTTTAAGCTTAATTTAAACTTTTTTAAAAGCTTAAATTTTTTTTAAAGCTTAAACTTTTTAAAAAGCTTAAATTTTTTTAAAAGCTTAATTTAAACTTTTTTAAAAGCTTAAATTTTTTAAAGCTTAATTTAATTTTTTAAAGCTTAAGTTAATTTTTTTAAAGCTTAATTTAAATTTTTTTAAAGCTTAATGTAAATTTTTTTAAAGCTTAATTTAAAATTTTTTTAAAGCTTAAATGTTCTTAAAAGCTTAATTTAAAAAAAAAGCTTAATTTAAATTGTTTTTTAAAAGCTTAATTTAAATTGTTTTAAAAAGCTTAATTTAAATTGGTTTTTTTTAAAGCTTAATTTAAAATTTTTCCTTTTTTGGAGGAAAAAAAAATGCTAAGATCTCTGCAAGATTTTTTCTTACAGACTTCTGGAAGTCTGAGCCTCATTGTGCACGTTCCCCTCATCAGCTTCCGTCAGATTTCAGCTTCTTAAAAGCTTTCTATCACCCAGGACTTCTGGATGGTAGAGTGATGTAACACACAAGACAAGGTAACCACCACATAAAAAACCCAGCAACTGAATTGTCATGAAATGCCCCCATGCAGCATCCACACTAGACATGCTCAGTCCCATCTGTGCAGTATCAGTGTTTTTTTCTTATCACAGGCTTTTCTCTGTGAGCTTTATTTGGTCTTAATAGCTCAGTGAATAGTTCAGTAGCTCAGACAAGGAGGTGTTTAGTGCCTTAGCCTAGCTGGCGTCAAAGGAACACAAGAGAGCTCTGCATGTAAATCATGAGGCTTTAGAACTGACTTCTTTGAAAGTGGTGATAGAAAAATATTATAAAAATCTAGATCTGGCCGTTGTAAGTTGTCTTTAAAGGTAGCTTCTGAAGTGGCCTTTATGTTTATTAATTTCTTACATCACTGGGAGAACTTGGTGAACATACAGCACTTGGTACACCTTTGCCACAAGAAAATAGATCCTAGGTAAAAACAGGAGAATGACGTGGACCAACACAAATTATTCTGGACAAAATCACAGTCAAAAGTGACATAATTAATAGCTGGCTGTTCTTGCAGTAACATGCATTGCTGAAAATCCTACAGAAGAGGAATACAAAATTTCTAATGCAGAAAGACCAAAGCATGCTGAAGATTAATGTCTAAACAGCATAAACCTTGAGTTTTTCCTTCATGCTGAGGAAGCTGCCCTGTTTCCCTTCCTGCCCCCAAGCCCCTGCAACTATTACTCAGAACCTTGTCAGTTCTAAAGCAAACCCTGGAGCCCTGTATACAAGCTTGATTTGATCAAATTCAGTTGCCTGCTATAAGTGCACTATTATTACATTCATGTACCATACAGTTCTGTTTAATGTCCTCACTGAACATGTACTATTTACCCACAAGACAAAACAAAACCCAGCTGAACAAGAACTCAACAACAAACCAGCCAAACCCCAAGCCCAAATCATAACACACTACTCTTCTTTTTTTTTCCCTTACTACATTTTTATGCCTGAAACAAGAAGAGACTATTCCTGTGTAGTATTAGTCATGACAAATCAAGCTGGTATATTTCAGAATATTATGGGGAAGGGGAAACCTAAAGAACTTCTAAGGGTGCACATCAATGCAACAGCAAAGAGAGGCAGAGTATTTGATATATTACAACACAGTGATGTGCCTCACTATGGGGATAAATATTGGCCCAAGATTGCTATTTACAGCAATACTTTTTGTTACTCCTTTCCAGTATTTTGGTTTTGATCCCAGCTGGGCATCCTCCCAAGAAAATTGGAATCTTCTTTCTTGGAATGGACAGATCTCAAAGGAACGCTAAGCAAATGCTAATATCTTCCCTCTGTGATCTTCATCTAGTTACAAAACTACAGGTTAAGGATAAGGCAATTGTTGTGACGTAGGATTTAAGTGTGAAATAAAGAATCACAGTATCACCAAGGTTGGAAGAAACCTCAAAGATCATCAAGTCCAACCTGTCACCACAGGCCTCATGACTAGACCATGGCGTCAAGTGCCACGTCCAATCCCCCCTTGAACACCTCCAGGGATGGTGACTCCACCACCTCCCCGGGCAGCACATTCCAATGACGAATGACCCTCTCAGTGAAGAACTTTTCCCTCACCTCGAGCCTAAACTTCCCCTGGCGCAGCTTGAGACTGTGTCCCCTTGTTCTGGTGCTGGTTGCTAGAGAGAAGAGACCAACCCCTTCCTGGCAATAAGGTGGAAAAAATATGTTCTTAAGCCAAAGGAAGCTTTCTGAAGAAAGACCCAGCAGGCTCTCTGTCTCCAAGATCATATGCATTTGTTTCTGATTAATGCAAATCCCAATATTCCAGGCACATATTTGATTGTAAATGAACATTCTATTTATAGAATGAAGAAAACTGCTTATACAAGAAGTCTTTAGTAAAAAAAACCACACTAAAAAACAGCCCAAACCAACAAACAAATCTAGCTTCCAACAAAAAGCCCTAATATTTGAGACACATATAAAGGAAAAACAATTAAAAAGAAAACATCATTGTCAAACTAATAAATATTTTCCAAATATATTAAAAAAAAATCATTAATTTCACAGTGTACTTGTTCCCTGAAAAGAGACTTTTCATAGCAGTTCTGTCTTACAGACTTTCGGTCATTTTAGAAACCATAACGAAGGCAGCCTGCCTGATTCCTGAAAATTCAGTGGGAGATGCAAAAATAAGTCTTACCACTTGCAATCAAAGGAGCTAGTCACTGGAATGTAGCTAACTGATTAAAAAGCACCCAGAAAACCTCACCAGTTATCCTATGCAAGATTTACAAATGGCAGCAAGACTCGGAAGAGAAAAATCCACTTAAGTGGTACGAATCAAAGTATCTGGAAGGTAAGGGCACAACTCCTTCAAAGTGAACAGGAATTGTTAAGAGCTGCGTGGAGCTAGGATTTCACCATTCATTAAAAGGTCAGTTCACAGCTAGAAAGGGGCTTATTCTAGTAAATCAAAACATTTATGCCTAGAAAAATTGAAGTAGGTTTCATACCTATGTTAAAAATATGTTTCCATTTCTCAGCTCATAATTTTAAGTACAACTCTAGACCTCCCAAGTCCCCTTGAAAAACCAGTACAGTGCTCTATGAAGGGTCACAAATTTTGTGGTTTAAGCTTTTCCCAGAGTCCAAAAGCCCAAATGGAGCAGATTTAGATTTTGCCTCCCCTCTCTCTTTTTCCCCCAGCAGGGCAAAAGCAAATTAAGCAGGAGAAAGAGAGGAAAAAATGACAAAAGAAACAATCTGGAATAATTTTGGGAGTAAAAAAGGTGAGCTTAACAAAATATATATGGCATTTGAGTAAAAGGGAAAGTTACAAAGGTATAGGGAAAAGGGTAAATAGAAAAATACAGCAAATGAGGTTTAGCTGGCATTAGATTCCCTTGATAAGTGTGGATTCCCCTAGGAAGCAGTCCTTAGGAGTGTGGATGAAGCACAAAGCAGGCCATGTAGTAACTGGAGGAACAGAGGCAGCAGAGATGTCTGCCAGGCAGACAAGGCACAGGAACAAGAAGAAGGGGCAGGAAGATGGCTCCCCTTAAATAGGCTTGCTGGATAGGAAGGGGGAGCGGGAATAGATCTTGACCTTGGGACCCCTCCCTCTGGGAGGGAGAATCAAGGGCCCACCTGGGTCAGGCTTCTTTGTCCACCTGGGGACTGGGTTCTTTTCAGCCTCTTCAGAGATGGGTGTAACCTGACACAACAAACAATTACAAAATCATAGAGCCATAGAATAGTCTGGGTTGGAAGGGACCTCCAAAGGTCATCTAGTCCAACCCCCTCTGCAGTAAGCAGGGGCATCCTCAACTAGATCAGGTTGCACGGAGCCCATCGAGCCTCACTCTGAATATCTCCAGGCACAGGGCCTCAACTTCCTCCCTGGGCAACCTGTTCCAGTGTTCCACCACTCTCATGGTAAAATGGGGCTTCACCAAGGCCTTCAGGGGGCCTGGGTCAAAGATGTAAAAAGGAGGCTTCCTACTGTGGTACAGCCCTCTGATTACTACCCACTATTGATCTTTCAAGTGGAAAGTTATGAGGCAGCCTGGGTGGAATCAGGCCACTCTCCCTAAAAAGGTGGCAGGACCATTAGCTCAGCTGAAGTGCATTTAGACCAATGCTTGCAGCATAGGTAATAAGCAGGAGGAACTGGAAGCCATAGTGCTGCAAGGCAACTATGACATAGTAGCCATCACAGAAACATGGTGGGACAACTCACCTGACTAGAGTGCTGCAACTGATGGATACCAACTCTTCAGAGGGCTTAGGCACAGAAGGAGAGGAGGTGGGGTTGCTCTCTGTGCCAGGGAGGGATATGACTGTGTGATGCATGGTGATGAACAGCAAGATGATTGTGCCCAGTCAATGTGGGTGTGTTAAGGGCAAGTGTTGACTTCTATGACCTTCCTGGTGAATGATGGAAAGGCTGTTGATGTTATTTACCTTGACTTTAGTAATGCCTGCAACACAGTTTCCCATAGCATCCTCCTGGAGAAACTGACTGCTCATGGCTTGGATAGGCACATGCTTTGATGGGTAAATAACTGGCTGGATGGTCAGCCCCAAAGAATTGTGGTGAATGGAGTTAAATCCAGTTGGGTGTCAGTCACAAGTAATCCCCAGGGCTCAGTACTGGGCCCAATTCTGTTTAAAACACTTACCAATTATTTGGATGAGGGGATGGAGTGCAGCCTCAGTATGCAAGCAACCCTGAGCTGGGATGGTATTTCAATCTGCTGGAGGGCAGAGAGGCTCTGCAAAGAGATCTGGACAGACTGGATAGATGGGCTGAGGCAAATGGTATGAAATTCAACAAGGTCAAGTGTCAAGTGATGCACTTAAGCCACAGCAATCCCATGCAGTGCTACAGGCTTGGGGAAGAGTGGCTGCAGAGCTGCTCAGCAGAGGACCTGGGGGTTTGAACTGATGACTGGCTGAATATGAGCCAGCAAGAGTGCTCAGGTGGCCAAGAAGGCAAATGTCATCCTGGCTTGTATCAGAAATAGTGTGGGCAGCAGATCTAGGGGTGTGATTGTCCCCCTCTACTCAGCACTGGTGAGGCCAAACCTGAAATATTATGTTCAGTTTTGGGCCTCTCACTACAAGAAGGACACTGAGGTACTGGAGCATGTCCAAAGAAGAGCAACTAAGCTGGTAAAGGGCCTTGAACACAAATCCTATGAGGCATGGCTGAAGGAACTAAGATCAGAAAAGAAGGCTGACCGGAGGCTGGAGCGAGGTGGGTGTTGGCCTCTCCTCACGTGCAACAAGTGAAAGGACAAAGAGGAAAGGGCCTCAAGTTGTGCCAGTGGAGGTTCTGGTTGCATGTTAGGAAAAATTTCTTCACAGAAAGGGTTATCAAGCATTGGAATGAGCTGCCCAGGGAGGTGGTAGAGTTACCATCCCTGAAAGTGTTTCAAAGACACGTGAATGTGTTGCTTAGGGATGTGGTTTAGTGGTAGTAGCTTAGCAGTAGTGATGGAATTGTAAGCTCTAGGCGATCAGTTGGATTTGATGATCTCAAAGGTCTCCTCCAGCCTCAACAGTTCTATGATTTAACAGTAACAAAATACTTGAAGCAAATGATTTAGCTAACACATAACTGTAAAAAGGAGACAGGACCCTCATGGATTTTTACTGAAAACAAGAGGCAAAGCAAGACAGACAAGCATTTAAATTCAGCATACACCCACTAATGTGTTACAAGTAAATACAGTTGTTATGATCTCTGCATCTTGATTTGTTCTGCAAAACACAAAGCAGCTTTCAGAGCAACTTTGGTTTTCCAGAATATGGAAAGATTCTCATTCTCAGTCAGAAAACTGGAAAGTATTTCTGAACATTTAGAATTCCTACTGATCCAAACTAGGAAGAGCATACAGCACAATACAGCAAGTCTTACAGAATCAAGTTTTGGAGAATCACCAACTTAGGTCTCCCATTTATGAATGCAGTGCTCATATCACACTCAATTCTTGCTTTCAAAACATATTTAACAGTACAGCCTGATGCATTTACTTATCAACTGTACTGGAGTTTCAGTCTCTCTTTGAAGGGAAAGCTCTGTTTGGAAAGCTATGGATATATGTTCTACCTTTTTGGAATACCAATAAATATACATGGTACACATGATGAGACATTGTTAGAAAGATTGCTAAAATGATTTTTAAATTCAGAAGAGGTCAGAGTTTGCTTCTACTCACACAGGATTAACAGAGCAGAGGCTGGTTAGACTTCTTTTGATGCAGCCCAGGATACAGTTTGCCTTCAGGGCTGCAAGTGCACATTGCTGGCTCATGTTGAGTTTTTCAACAGACACCTCAAAGTCCTTCTCCTTGAGACTGTTCTCAAGCCATTCTCTGCCCAGCCTATATTTGTGCTTGGGATTGCCCTGACCCAGGTGCAGGACCTTGCACTTGGCCTTACTGAATTTCATGAGTGTCATGAGTTGAGCTGAATCTGCTGCTGAATATTCAATACTATGTTGCCATAATGCTGACTTCAAAATGAAAGTGCTGGCTGGAGCAAAGTTTCATGGGGCTTGAAGTTCAGATGGTAACATGAGAGGCTTCCTGTTCCAGCTGCTGCTTCCAGTTTCTGGGTTTGCAGTGCTGGTCTTTTCCACTCTGCTGGCTGCTGTGTGCTTGGGTGGGGGGAACTGTTTTATCACTGGCTTCTGCTTCTATTGCTTCTGCTAAGGTAACTGTATAGTGTATGATCTCAGTAAACTCTTGATCTCAACCCAGAAGTCCTTTTTTTAGTGTTACTTTCCCTCCCATATGTGTGAGGAGAGTGGGGTTTGTGAGGGTGGGCTGTGGCAACCCAGGACAATGAGGTTGGCATAGGCCCATCTCACAACCCTGTCCAGGTCTCCCTGGATGGTATCCCTTCCCTTCAGTGTGTCAGCTGGACCACACAGTCTGCAAACTTACTGAGGGTGCTCTCAATTCCACTGTGCATATAACTGAAAAAGATGCTAAATGGCACTGGCCTCAGTGCTGACCCCTGAGGGATGCCATTCACCACTGGTCTCCCTTTTGACATTGACAGCAACTCTCCGAGTGTGACCATCCAGCCAATTCCCTATCCACGGAATGGTCCATCCCTCAAGTTCATGTTTTTCCAATTTGGTGACCAGGATGTCATGTGGGACAGTGTCACATGCTTTACAGGAGATGACACCAGTTGTATTTCCCTTCAGGAAGGATCTGCTCCATGATCTTGCCAGAGACAGGCCTATAATTTCCAGGGTCTTCCTTTTTCACCTTTTGAAAGATGGGAGTTATGTTTCCCCCTTTCCAGTCAGCAGTAACTTCACCAGATTGCCATGACCCTTCAAATATGATAGATAGCAGCTTGGCAACTTCATCCACCATTTTCCTCAAAATCTGAGTGTGGATGTCACCAGGCCCTGCAGACTCGTGTACCTTCAGGTTCCTTAGATGGTCTTGAAACTGATTGTAGCTTATAGTGAACAGATCTTCCTTTCTTCAGTCCGTACCCTTGCCTTCTAGAGCTTGGGTGGTGTGGCTACAGCCCTTGCCAGTGAGGACTGAGGCAAAGTAGTCACTAAGTACCTCAGCCTTCTCTGTATCCCTCATGACCAGTCTCCATTTTGGTTCTGGAGAGGCCCCACATCTTCTCTAGCCTTCGTTTTGCTCTTGATGTACCTGAGGAAATTCTTGTCCCCTTCCACATCCCTAACCAAATTTGATACTATCTGTGCTTTGCTTTACTAACCTGCTCCCTAGCTGCTCAGACAACTTCTTTGTAAACCTTCCATGTGATCTGTTCTTGTTTCCACTCCCTATAGACTCATTTTGTGCCCAGTCCAGGATCACCTTACTCATCCATGATGGTCTCCTGCCATTCTTGCCTGCCTTTTTTCTTGGGATGCACTGTTCCTGGGTTTGGAGGAGAGGGTTCTTGAGTATTAATCAGCTTTCTTTGGCTTCTCTTCCCTCCAGGGCCTTATCCCATGACACCCTGCCAAGTGGATCCCTGAAAAGGATGAAGCCTGGTCTCTTGAAGTCCAGTGAGTTTGCTTCACACCCTCTTTAATGATCAGAGGAACTTAAACTCTGTCATTTCATGCTCGCTGTAGTCCAGGCTGCCCTTGAGATTCACATCACTCACCAGCCCCTCCTGTTGGTGAGGACAAAGTCCAGCACAGCACCTTTTCTTGTGGGTTCCATTATTGCTTGAAGGAGGGAGTTGTTATCAATGCACTCCAGGACATCTCTTAGATTGCTGGTGCCCTGCTGTGTTGCCCTTTGGATGGTTAGCAGCGTGGTTGAAATCTCCCATGAGGACCAAGGCTTGTGAATGTGAAGCTGCTCCTATCTGTTTACAGAAGGCCTCATCCACCTGATCTTCCTGTTCAGGTAGCCTTAAGCAGACTTCCACTATGACATCTCTTTCCCTTGCCTTCCCTTTAACACTTGCCCCTAAGCTGTCAGCTCTTCATCTAGCCCCAGGTAGAGCTCCACAGACTCCAGTCAGTCCTTGGTGTAGAGGGCAACACCTTTTCCCCTTCTCCCCTGTTTTTCCCAAAGAGCTTGTAACTATCAATTCCTATGCTCCAGTTGTGAAAGCCATCCCACCCCTCTCAGTGATGCCTATGACATCGTAGCTGTGCAGCCACATGCACATCTGTAGCTCTTCTTGCTTATTCTCCATGCATTAGTGTAGAGGCATTCAAGTTGGGTCTCCACTGAAGTTGATAGTACTGATTAAAGTTGCCTTATCCTGCTCTCTTCCCATCCTGTGGTCCAACTCCAAGCCCAGGGTGCCTATTAGTGTCATTGGTGCTGATGTGGGACAGCTGGAGGATCCCTTGCCCCAGCAATCCTAGTTTAAAGCCCTCCTCACTAGCTTGGAAAGCTAGTAGCCAAAGATGTTCTTCCCCTTCTCTGAAAGATATAGTCCATCAGCCCCCAGACCACCAAATTTCTCAAAGCAAGCCCCATGATGACACCACTCTCTCAACCATTTATTGATTTTTCCCCAATTTAACCAGCCCTTTCAATCCCCTTCTCTTTAACTAGGACTGATGAAAAGACCACCTGTGCTCCCATCTCCTTCACTACCACTCCCAGTCCCTCTTGATGTTCTTTAGATTGCTCACACTTGTGTCACTGCTGTCCATGTTAAACAGCAGCAGTGGATAAATCAGCAGCATGTACAAAGTCTCAACCTCTGTTACACCTTTGATGCAGGCCCCTGGGAAGCAGCACACGTCTCCAGATTGTGGGTCAGGATGGCAAATGGATGCCTCTGTGCCTCTCAGAAGGGAGCTGCCCCCTGCTATCACCTGGTGCTTTTTCCTGGTTTCTGTACTTATTGAACAGGAAGCTCATCTGGCTACTTTACTTGGGTCTGTGGACTTAGGTGCACACTTTTTTTCCTTCTCAGTCTGCAGAACCGCGAGCTGGTTCTGTAGAGCCACCTAAGGCTTTGAGGGAGGTTTCTTCCTCCTGCTAGCTCTTCCCCTTGTCATTTGCCATTCCCCATGCTTGCTGGCTTTACCTATTCAGGGAGAGGTCCATCCCTCAAGTCCGTTTTTTTCCAATTTGGTGACCACAATGTCATGCAGGACAGTATCAAATGCTTTACACAAGTCCAGGTAGATGGCACCAGTCGTTCTTCCCTTAGCCATCACAGAAAGCCACCAAGTTTGGCCACCAAGGACTGGCCCTTGGTGAAGCCATGGTGGTTATCACCCCTCACCCTGTCCTCATTTTTCATCTGTTTTAGCAAAGCCTTCAGGAGGATCTGCTCCATCATCTTGCCAGGCATGGAGATGAGACTGACTTTACCCATTCTTAGCTTAAAAAAACCCAACAAAGCACCAGCAGTGACTTACCTTCAAAGGGAATAAATCCAAATTTAAACATTGCACTTATAATGAAAACTCAGCATAGTCCATGAAATATTCAACATTCTTTATTTCAGGCCAGTATGGTACTGTTACAGGCATCCATTTCTTCCTCTGCACTTGCCTGTGATTCAAAGTTGGCACTTCCAACTACCAAAAATATTAAATGTTTATTACAGTACAGGCACAAAGGAGCCAGACAGCTTTACTTTCACTAAGCAAAGATGGGGTTGATCTCTGACAAAGTTTATTACCACTGCATTGATTGTTCTCTCCTCCTAAGAGCAAGCAAGAAAGGGAAATTTCCCTTAACTGAAGGAACACAGAGGGCAGCTCTGCTACTAAAGCAGTCATTTCATCAGTGGAATCATACAATAGCTTAGGTTGGAAGGGACCCTAGAGATCATCTACTCTAATCTCCCTGCCATAGGAAGAAGGGCACACTGGATGCCTTCCTTCACTGAGTTCAGTTGTACTTCCTGGTTCAGATGGGCTTGCTCAGAACTGGATTAAGCATCCCTGTAGGTCTCCAATAGTGATTATGGCAGTAATGAAGTTCTGTATCTGAAGAGCCAGCAGACTACTTTAATTAAAACAACAAAAACTAGAGAATACTGTGAGCAGTGCAGTTCCCTCACTTAAGATCTTGCTTCACAACCACAATTTAAAAATCTTTCTACAAGCATCAATTCCCTTCCATGAAGAAGGCAGCACCTGAGACACTTTGTATCACTTAACACTACATCAACACAACTAGTGTACTTTACTGCATTTCAAAGCTTCCAGTGACAGTAAAGTTAACAAACAGCATATGGAATGAATGAGAGATACTTACAGGTACCAAAGGCGAGTCAGTCACAAAAATCTCTACAAATGCATTACAAACAAAACTAGCAACAACCACTGCTGTCATTACACAGCGCTCTCCCATGGAACATGACTGACTGGACGGCCATCTGGAAAAGAAGCTGCTAAGTGTAATGTTATAAAGATAGCCAAACAAATATTTAATAACAGTAACTATGAACAAGTGTTAGAGGGAAGTAAGCGTGATTCAGTTAGCACAAATTCTACTTATACAAGAGTGCCTCCAAGCCATAAAATGTGTAGTTTCAGTTTTACATTAATAATCCAGACTTGAGTCCGATACGTGCCACTGATCCCCAGCAAGCATGTCTGAACAGCCAGTGAACATGATTCCCATGATTTCAGATCCTTCTCCACAGCTTTCAGCCCTGTATGAATGGTATGAATGTCAGTCTTCGCCTACATGGTATTTTGTAGCAGCAATGTGTACTGCAGTCCAGAATGGAGAGACACAGCAGAGATGTGTATACCATTCTCTCATCAGAGGTAAGTTTTACAGTCTGCACACTGTGTGTGCAGCTGGTTTCTAGGCACATCTTTGGTTACATTCTTAATACAGTCTGCTTTACAAAAAGAATAAATAAACCAGTCCAGATGCAGTTAAAGTCCAGGCAAATACAGTACTTTTTTTTGGGGGGGCCAGAAATCAGAAAGTAGAAATTGATGTTTTATTATATCCATAAACGATAAAATCCCAGTGCTACAGTAAGGCATGTAAATACTGAACCTGAAAGAAAAACACAAAAAAGGAGGGGAGGGGGAAGAAAATAGAGACATTAAATCATTAGGTTTCCAAACATTTCCTCAAAAAGCTATGTATACATCTTACTACGATGCTAAAAGCATGAACACCACCTCTTCCTTCCCCATGTAAGAAAATAAGGGCTTTAGTTTATAACAATTTCAAGGTGGAGTGGCACAAAAATGACAAGCAAGAAGGAAGGGGGGAAAAAAAGAAGGCAGGGACAGTGGGGAAGTTACCAGAAAGCTGCAAGTAACCCTTAGTTGCTTACCACTCCAAAAAAAGATCACTATGGCAAATTAACAGTTGAAGAACAACATTTGAAGAACAAGTAACAGCATGACTAAAATACAGGCAAGTATTCAGCAAACAAATAAATGAAAGTTACTTTTAGAATTAGGCTTATCAGTATGCAATTAACATCCTCCCTGCCCCAAAATCTATTTAAATAAAATCAACTTTTGATTTCTAGGTAGATACACAGAAGAGGTTTGCCATTGTTTGCAAAAAGAGCTCTTCCAACACAGTGCAAATTATTTTTGGTTTTCCATGCAGAGTTCAACATGATTTTGAGTAAGGACAGTGGGGAGAAGAATTTCCTCTCGTTTCAATAAATTGCCTTTTATTTTCCATAATGGCTCTCTTTAAAGGATATGCCTCAAGTACAGCACTATGAATAGACCTAAGTGATTGTACTTGCGACAAAAATCCATTGTGAACGAATAATCAGAAAAATCTAAGTCAGAAAAGCAATTTTCTGTTGCAAACCTGCTCATTTAATAGCACTGCACACTCAGTAGCAGAATGTCAAAATATTAAAGTTACTTAGGGGCAATACCGTAGGCACACACGCAGAGAGAGTATTTTTCGAAGGCACATGCCTGAAAAATGAGAAATTAAAGAACGTGGTGCTGAACAGTCAGAAAAGCTGAAATGGTCTGTTTTGCATGTGTATCTTCTGGCATTTTCCACATGATCTCCATCAGACAGATAAAGAAATCCCAGGAATGCCTGCAGCAGGCTGTTTTTATAAATTAAGTCAGGCACAGAAGAACTGTTTGGCCCTTCTTAACAGGCAGACTTTCATATTTCTCAGACATTATTATCACAGTATAAAGCAGGGAAAAAAAACCTAAGAAACCACAGCCATCCAAAATAAAGCTGCAAATCATAGGAAACTTTGGGTTAAGTACACAAACCAACCTGCTAATCTTGACTATTTCAAGGTTTGGTTTTGGTGGTGTTTTTTTTTTTATGGGAGCCTTTATGAATACAGTCAGTTGAGAGGCCTTGAGCACAGGCCCTACGGGGAGAGGCTGAGGGAGCTGGGATTGTTTAGCCTGGAGAAAAGGAGGCTCAGAGAAGACCTTATTGCTGTCTACAACTACCTGAAGGGTGGTTGTTGCCAGGAGGGAGTTGGTCTCTTCTCTCAAGCAACCAGCACCAGAACAAGAGGACACAGTCTCAAGCTGTGCCAAGGGAAGTTTAGGCTTGAGGTGAGGAGAAAGTTCTTCATGGAGAGAGTCGTTCACCATTGGAATGAGCTGCTCAGGGAGGTGGTGGAGTCACCATCCCTGCAGGTATTCAAGAGGGGACTGGACGTGGCACTTGGTGCCATGGTTTAGTCATGGGGTCTGTGGTGACAGGTTGGACTTGATGATCTTTGAGGTCTCTTCCAACCTTGGCGATTCTGTGATACTGTGAGTGTTTGCCAAACATTCAATAGTGGTTAGCAGCTTCATGATCAGACCCAACCATCAGATTCCTTACCTGCTAAATACTTAATATTATCAAGTTTGTGCGATTCGAGCATTGTTTTCAGATCTGCAACTTCTGTGTCTATTTTTCTGTCTGTTTGGGTCAGAGCTCGATCTTGTTGTGCATGCTAAAAGCCAAAGCAACAAAATGATGTCATTTGAACAGTTTCTAGTTTATTTAGAAATGTAACCCATCCCTTCAAGCTGTATTTTTGGTTCCTCCTGACGTTGTTTTTCTCTGAATGCAAAACAACATACAAGCTCCTTCCTAGCTGATTATATCCAAGGAACTGAGTGATTTGCTGAACATAAAGTCTCTCTAATTATGTGTTCCTTAACAGGTAATCTACAAAGTTGCTGAACTGGATGCCTTCTTATCTCAATCTAGCAGCATAAACATTAACTTCAATCTGTCGTTTGTCTCACTGAAGGGGGACTATGCAATCATAAGAGTTATTGAGAAGTCTAAGTGCCTCTTATGACAAAAACATACTGGAGCATAAAGATTTATGGATTATTAGAAGAACTGAGAATTGGTCTTCTGAGGTACAAAAACATTTCTCCATCTTGGAAGGAATTCTACCACAAAACAGACAAAAAATCAGAATTTGATTATGACAAAGGCAGGACTTCTGTGAAAAAATGAGATTATCACTCAGACTGAAAGACAGATCCTCTAAACCAAGAACAAAGCTGCTGAGTTGCTGATATTTTCAAATCAGCACCACTGAAGCATTTTGAACCAGACAAAAATTTACTACTGGACAACTTCCTAGGGATAATCCCCTGTCCTACAGAAAGAAAACAAAAGAAGGGGAAGTGCTTGGTAAAAACCTCCTCTAAAATAAAGCCAAATCTATCTAGCAACGTGTTTCAGTCACAGTGAACATGGGGAAAAAGAATTTTACAAACTAACATTAAGAGTACAATTCCATTTAGAGACAACAGCATATGCAGGAAGTTTCAGAACCAAGTGAGCATTGAACAGTTTATATACACATCCACAGTCCAACATACACATGAAAGCCTTTTCTTCTGTAGGCATTTCAGTTACCTGTACTGATATGATACTGTACAGGGAAGTAATAAAGCACAACGACACACTGCACATTAAAGTCCCTAAAGACATGAACCAGTTAAAAATCTGCAACACAAATATAAAAAGTGCTGTGTAGTGATCAGTTGCCAAGTTCTTACCAATTCCACTACTTCTGTCCTCATTTCCAGTAGTTTTCTTTCATTCAGTGAGTACTAGAGAGGAAAAAAAGATAAACATGATATTGTCATTAAACTTTCCCCCTTACGCTTAAAATGCATTCCTTAGTTTCTGAATTCCATAGAACACTGAATCTAGACAAGATGATCATCTGACAGCACATGGGAGACAATATAACAGGGTAATTCCCATCCTTTGGAAAAGTACAATTTAGATACCTCTGAACAGCAAAGTGTAGCAAGTCTGTCAGACACTCATCTTCTGCAAAATCTGTATATATATATACACACACACCTCTCAACAGATCATTGTCAATTAGATGAGGCATAACATGGCCAAGTTTAACAGGGTCCTGCACTTGAGTCAGAACAATCCCAAGCAATGCTACAGGCTTGAGGTAGAGTGGCTGGAAAGGTGCCCAGCAGAAAAGGACCTGGGGGTGCTGCTTGACAGCCAGCTGAAAATGAGCCAACAGTGTGCCCAGGCAGCCAAAGGTAACAATATCCTGGCCTGTATCAGAAATAGTGTGGCCAACAGGAGTAGGGAAGTAATTGTTTCCCCATACTCAGTATGGTTGAGGCCACACCTTGAATACTGTGTTCAGCTTTGGGCCTCTCACTACAACAAGGACATCTGGAGTGCATCCAGAAGAAGGTAACAAAGCTGCTGAAGGGTCTGGAAAACAAGTTTCATTGTGAGCAGCAGCTGAGGGAACTGGAGCTGTTTAGTCTTGAGAAGTAGGAGGGAAGCCCTTATTGCTCCCTACAACTCCCTGAAAGAAGGTTGTACCAAGGTGAAGGTCAGCCCCTTCGCCCTGCTATCAAGTGCTGGAACAAGAGGAAATGGCCTCAAATTGTGTTGGGGAGATTGAGTTTGGATGTTAGGTAAAGTTTCTTTACTGAAAGAGTGGTCAGGCATTAAAATTGTCTGCCCAGGGTGGTGGTGGAGTCACTGGTCCCAGAGGTGTTCAAAACACATGTAGACATGGCAGTTTGAGACATGGTTTAACGGCCATGGCAGTGCTAGAGCGACTGTTGGACTCTATGACCTCAGAGGTCTTTTACACCTGAAACAATTCTATGATTATATGCAAGCAGCTAAAAGAAAGGCTGACAGATTTATCTAAGATTATGAAGGGCAACTCTGGAACTGTTAAGTAATCCATTGAACATAATTAAGACTGAACCATCTACTTTCTTCAGGAAGGGTAGTAAAGTTGTAAAACATCCTATCCAACTCTGCTACCAAAGAACTGTTTAGTCAGCATTGCATGTACTCACTGTTTGTGTTATTCAGAACTGCGTTTCATGATGCATTTGTTCAGTACAGAACATTTGTATCTCAGATTGAATTTGTGGAACATCAGAAATTATGGTTTAAGTTAAATCTGTTGTGGTTCAAGGAAAGTGAAATCTAAATTAAGAAGCATACCTCTAAGGCAGGTTAACTTTGGCTCAAATAGGCATGATTTACCTTGACATCTGTAGTAGTTCCTGCCCCATTACTGAGGAAATTCAGTTATTCATAGACACCTGCTAAGCCATCAGCCTATAGTGCAGAGTACTAAGACCACCAAGTATTCATCTCAAAATCCTGTTACACAGCAATGACCTCATCTGTTGATATTCCCAAGTGGAAACTTGCCTTTATTTTTGCTGCACTTTGGAATCTTATTCCACTTAAAAATTAAACGCATATTAGTCTACATAAAGCCCCAGCATTGAGAAACTCTTTGAGCACCTAGAACTATATTTGGACTTTTGACTGATCTAAAGATGGAGCTAAGAGATAGCAGGCTGCTACAAATGTATAAAATGGAATAAGGAAGACAAGTAACACCATGTGTGGAATCACTGAAACAGTCACTGGATTCTGAAGAAGGGGGAGATTGAAAAAAGAAATTCAGACATTTTACAGAATTATACATTTCTGAAAGTGGTAAAACGACAGAATATTTACTAAAGAGTCTAAATATGTTTGAGGTGAAATTTCACACAAGAATTTGACCTCAGATTAGTAAACTGATCAGCAATATCAAAAGAACCATGTCACTGAAAATAAGTAATTTTGAAATCCCTCATCTGTTTTCCTTTAAATAGGTGCCATTAGCCAAATACACATTTTCTGGTTACATTCTACTCTACAAGCTTCTTTTGTTTGCGTTTGTTAAAGCTTTCCTTGGTGGCTAGAACTCTTGTCAAACCCAAGGATTTTCAACTTAGGTTTAAGACAGTAGAATACCACCTTTATACTGCAAGGCATCATCACACCTCTGTAATAACACTACTACACAGAGAAAAGGAGGAAAGCAAATGTAACAGGGAGATTTCCCAAAGGCCTGCATTTTTCACAAGGCAAAGAAAATTCAGTTTTGTCAGACGCATCTTGACATTTTTAACAGCAACCTTACAGGCACTGTGATACATGAACACACGAATATAGATGGAATTTTGTACCAGGCTTTCACCTATCACTGCAGGTATCAGTCATAGCATAGATGTGCATTCAGCAATACAGGAGACTCCAAGAAATTTAAAGTGAAATCAGCTCATTAAGACACAGCATTTAGAGTTTCCTACATGAATTTGCAAGAAAATTTGCCTGATTTATCACTCATTAAGTGATTTTAAATAGATTTCATACATCCAAAGCATTGCAAGGCTTATGATCTACAGTCAATACACTAGCCATCTTTTAAAACATTAACATGAAGTACTAAGCCTTAAACAAGGATTCTACTTAACAAATGATACCTGATTCAACCATCTATCACAATGTAAGAGTCTGCTAGTCATTACACTGAATGACTGACACTCCTTTTTCCTAAACATGGGAAAAACTTCCAAGGAGTACACAGAAGAATAATTGTATATACTTCCACAGTTCTTATTGCCTAATTGGAGGCATTACATCATTACATGCCTGTGAAAAATGACTGAATGAGAAAAGGAAATAGAAAAATGTCATTATAAGATCTTCTAACCTAGAATATGCAATTTCTTTGAGATGCTAAGAGCTATTAAGAAAATACCTATGGGAGCAGAGCTCTGTTTAAGGTGCTACACATAATGCAAAACTGTAACCTTCTAATTCTTCATCTGTATTATTTTACTATTACATCAGTTCTGCCAGATATTGCAAAGCTTAAAACCATCTGAGCCAGCAGCAGTTAAAAATTAAAAAAGATAAAAATAAAAGATAAAAATAAATCACAACAACAATTTTCACACTTAAGTATTTTCTGGCAAACTAGCTACCCTATAAATTCTCCACCTATAGTGAGATGAAACATTTCAGCAATGGTAAATGTAATCCAAGTGTAAACTTAAGTGTGAACATTGAGAAAGAATAGTAAGACAGAAAATCTCTAGGCAGATAGGCAGCACATTTAGATTAAGTATCTAATATATTTATGTGTTAATTCTGATATTAAAACAGTATCAGAATAGACAAACAAAATCAAACAGGACACCTTATACTATAGCAGCGTAAGGACAAGTTGCATTAATACTATCTTAAAGCTGGAATATACTATAAATTAGTACGGAAATGCTCTTTGGGTAAGATTCTTTTACCCAAATCTGGAGATTCCTCTGTTGTGAGGGATTTCAGAAGAAAGCAATTAAAACTTACCAGTTCTTTTACTCTGCTCTTCTCTAGGTTTAAGTTTAACTTGTTATCTGCACGAACTTTGGTAATTTCATCCTAATGGGGAAAAATTGATAAAAGCAGCAAGCAAGATTTACCATTTAATCACAAGCATGTTAGGAATCAAGATTCTCTCCAACTAATACACAATTTTCCAAAGTAAAAGTATTACTATTCTTCCCCCAGGAAATACTCGTGTTCCAGTAGTATGAACTGGATCTCAGAAGGAAAAATGAGCAATTACTTTTAAAACCAGTACACTGAGAACTGCACTTCATGGAGAGCACACCCTTCCATAAACGCTGGGGAATGTTTCACATATTTCATACTTCTGAATTCTATAGATATCCACACCTAGGTACACCTGTAAGTTGGCCTTCCTCCATAAAGCAACCTTGATGCTGAAAATAACTTCAAAATCAGTTTCTAACCTTTCAAAATAGAATACCTGTCTCTAAAGACCACATCGAGAGCTTTCATAAAAAGCCACAGGCATTTCAGGAACAGTAAAGCATTCATTTTATTTTTAAACATCTAACTTTAAGCTATCAGAAATTGGAAACTTGCATTTTAGTTCATCAATAGCTGTAAGTGATTCCTGCATTTCTCAGTGACAGCTGCCATTTTAATGCAACCTCCTGGCAGGAATTCCAGCCAGCTGACAGTTTGTCATGCGGCAAACTGCTGATCAGCTGAATGTGTGGGAAGAGCAAAAGACTGCTGATGTTCTGGGAGATTCTGCTATTAAAACCAAGTAAGCATCTCTCAAGTAGGCCAATGTCAGCTAGTTAAGAGTTCATTAAATTAGAATGAACAATAATTAGACTCAATTTCTACATCTGAATTGTTGAACTTCACTGGTTTATAACTAGATGTCATCACAGTATGATACATTACAGCTTAATGAATCAAAACCTAGAAATAAATTTTTCTTACTATTCTACATCACTTCTTTTTGTCTTTTAGAGGAACAAGTATCAGCAGACATAAAATAACTTGTCCTTGTGAGAACTACATTTACAGTTAAAAGTTCAATTTAAAGACCTTTAGCTTTCAAGGAAAGATGATTTGGATCCTTGATATTCCAGCAGTGGATTAAAAAAAGGTGTTAGGATTCAAAAATTAGATGCTGAACTAATTTTAAAAGCATTTCCCAAAAACCCAGATGCATTAAGCACTTCATAACATAGTATGAAACACACAGCACAATCCTTGAAAAATTTGTATTCTCATTTTGGAGACTGCAAAAAGAAATTGAAGAAAGGAATGGCAAGGAGGCACTAGGCTGAGTTTATCATATTGTCGACTACCTCAAAGTCCAGTAGTCTGATAGGTTCTAGGGAAAAGAAGAGTGCTTCATCCTTCTAGCTAAGAAGGACATCTCAGGAAACAAACACAGCAGTTCTCAAGTCAGAAGACTTGATTCCAATCTTCATCACTCTTGCACAAACATCTGACATAAAGGCTGCTTATGATTCCACACCCATTGGAATAACAGATTGTAAGAGGTTTCTGATGGTAGAAAGGTGTTTGGTTTGCTACTCAAGACAGGCAAACCATGAACAGAAACACAGCACTGATGCTTAAACCTGGTAAGAATTTGTATCATAATTAACAGATTAAGTTTTCTACAAAGTCTGGTTTTGTGCAGTAGTCCTTTACTTCCAAACAAATGGGACCAAACATAAATGGTCCCAAACTCACTGACCTGAAGAAGCCATTCAGAAGCTATTTTAAATTCTGGACTGTTAACAGATGAATCTTCAGGGGGGGAAAAAAAAAAAACCAACCACACAAAAACACCACAACAAAAAACCCCCAGAAAACCCCAAACAAAACCCAAAATGAAAAAAAAACAACACACCAAACAAAACCAAAACCCAAACAAATCAAAACAAGCAAAACCAGCCAAATAAAGAATCTAAACAAAAAAAAACCCCAAACCCAGCTCAAGTAGTGAGTGGTATTATTTTAAAATTAAGTTGCATATTTACATGTAACAAGTAGCTCTTAGAGCAAAACTTCACTCAGGCTTAACTGTGACATGGCAGCCACTTTCTGAATCTGAATTATCAAAGACATATTAAGTGCAAAAAACGTCAATTCATTTTTATTTCACCTCTTGCACCATTCCCAGTTCTCTGCTGCCACAAATGAAGCAGGCATGAAGTTGCCTTTGCTGCAGCCCACAGTGCACCACCAGCTGCTATTTCAGTATCCTATATATTACATCAATTAAGCACAGCTTTAAAAATAAAATCCAGAAAACTTTTTATATCCCAAGCAAACTATCCAGGTGTTAATTCTTAATTATAATAGCAGGGTAATCTTACCATAACTTGCTTCTTTATCTGCTGCAGTTCAAGTTTTATTTTCTGAAAGAGTGGAAAAAAAAAAATTGTACATTTTGTCACTGGATATAACCCCACATCATCTAGAAACACTAATGAATTTGCACAATCAGCAACAATGACCACTATCCATGCTGTGAAAAACAGGCAAAGCAAGAATGCTTTAACTGTGTCAGTACATGTGTATACAGATGCATGTTTGGCAAAAGCTAGCAATGTTTCACTGCAGGAAAGGTGTGCAAATGCACAAGATGTCGCCTGCCTTAAGTGATCCTGCATTGCAGGGGAATTGGACTCAATCTCTGGAAGTCTCTTCCAACCCTTAGCATTCTATGATCATGTTATTAACAAGAGTAAACCTTGCAGGCCAAAAGAAGTTGTTATTTCTCCATGTTCATTATCTATGAGCCTGCACTGGAAGCGCTGTGTCCAGCTTTAGACTCCCTGAAGAAAAATGTTGTCATACTAGAGCCAGTCCAGTGGAAGGCCAAGATGGTGAGGGCTGGAGCACATTATGTTGGAGGTAAGGAGAGAGAGATGGGTTTGCTGTGCTCTAAGAATAGAGGTTAAATGGGAATCATACTGCAGTCTGCACCTCTGTAGTATTCTCTAGAGGTCCTTTCTAAACCAAGTTATTCTATTACTTTTTCCTCTTTCAAAGTATATATGAAATAGGTACAGCTGTAACATTAACTGTCTCTGGAAATAATCCCCTTCAATCCCCTGCAGGTTGCTCAGGGCTGTGTCCAGTTGGGTTTACTGTCTCTCCAGGAGAGTGAATCTACGTGATCTCTGAGGATCCTCTTCCAGTCTTCTACCACTCTTACATCAGAAAGGGTTTTCTTATGCTCAAACAATTTCTTGCATTTTGATTTGTGCTAATTGCCTACTGTTCTGTCATTGGGCAACAGCAGAAAGAGCCTGTGTTGCCTTTATACTGCCTTCAATACTTTTGTATGTTAATTACATGCCCTCTGAGCCTTCTCTTCTCCAGGCTGAACAGTTTCAGCTCTCACAGTCTTTCCTCATGTGTCAGATACTCCAGACCCTACTGATCTTTCTCCATGTTTGCTGGACTCTGCCCAGCACATCCGTATCTTCCTTGCACTGGAGAGCCCAGAACTGAACTCGGCACTCCAGATGAAGTCTCACCAATGCCAGTCAGAGGGAAGAATCACCTCCCTTGACCTACTGGCAGCTCTCCAATCACAGCCCAGGGGACTACTGGCCATCTTTGCCACTGGCTCATGGTCAACTTTGTGTCCAACAGGACCCCCAGGGCCTCTTCTGCAATGCTGCTTTTCATCTGGTCCTTCCCAGCCTGCCCTGGTGCATGGGGTAATTCCTCCACTTAGACAGTATCTGACATTTCCATTTGTTCAACTTCATGAAATTCCTATCAGCCCATTTCCCCAGCTTGCTGATTGTCCTTCTGAATGGCAGCACAACTCCCTGATGTATCAGCCACTTCTCCCAGTCATGTATCATCTGCAGACTGGCTGGGGAAAACCTCTGCCCCAACAACAAGGTCATTAATGAAGGAGTTAAAGCATACTAGCCCCAGAGACAATCCCTTGGGTAGAAGATGTTCTTTCACACCACTAGGAAAAAATATTGAAGTGCTAGAAAAGTACTTTCCAAGATAGTGATTTTTTTTTACCTCATTTTCTGAACGAAGTGCTGAAAATTCACTTTTTTCCAAAATGATCATGTCCTTTTTCACACCACCAATATGGGACATTACTTGCTGAAGTGCAATTTCCTTCAAAAGAAAGAAGAAAAACCCTCAGAGCATATCATAACTCTAATGTTTTTTCTTCTCTGTGCCTACAAATGTGTTCTTCTAGTACTCTGAAATTTGTGATTTAGCCAACTTTAGATTGATTCCAGAAAGTAAGGTAAACTGACAGCGACAAAAGCAAGTTAGGCTCAAAAGTTGGTAATACTTGACAAAATCAGAATAATTCAATTAATAGCCTAGGAAGGAGCTTCTTCCAAGTCTTCTTAAGGTAGGCAAGGCATGAGGAAGAGAAGATCTGTCTGTGAGCTAAATAAGGAAAGCTGGCTCTCAGACCAGTCATACCTCCTTTTTAACCTCCCCTGCAAGGGGGCTCATTCTGCTTTGCTACCCAGAATCATGCACTACACTTACACTTCTAATTACTTTTCTCACTCTGTTACACTGAGCTGAGAACACTAATAAGAATCCTCTGCAAATTTCAAGGATGTGCAAGTCTACAGACATTGTTCTAGATCCTACACTATCCACACACACAAACAGGGATTGCCTTTTCTCTGAAGATCTCTCTCTAGTAGTCTCTTGCCTTTGATTCTGGACTGAGAGCCCTACAAATCCGACAGGGCACTCCATTTTCAACAGGAAATGCTATTCTAATTTGTAGTGCTGTACCTCTAAGAAGTACCTGAAGATGCCTTACCATTTAATTCATCACAAAACAAAGGAAAATGTGTTTACTTCCATTTGGAAAAGCTGGGTGTAGGATGTTGAGATTGCTTATTGTAGACTGCTTACTATAAAACACAATTAACCATGGGAAAACAGTCCCTAAACACTGCATTCCCTGACTGACCATGGAAAAACATCAGCATAGAAGGAAGCACTCCCTCATTTGCTTCGCCTAGAATCTAAAACCTAGGAAGGATGGGCTGCAACCTTTCTAGATGGCAGGTAGTGCAAAATCCAGGTACTACACTACTTAATGAGATGCCATACTGCCAAGACTATTATAATTCAAAGACAACAACAGCAGCTGTTTTCTCATGTTCTAAGACAACAGCCTGTTTACTACAAAGTAAGTTAAAGCTTGTTTTCAGAAGGTAACTTGGGGCTGTGAATCCCAACCTCACAGCGCAACCCAGGAGGTTGTAATTCAGCTATGCTTCTTGTCAAGGGTTGTCTATTTGACCAGCTTATACGCCAGGGAATTCCAGCACACCAGAGACTGTGAATCCTATTCAAAGATACTTAAATCCTACATGCAGTGAATCATGCTTTACTCATAATTTCAGTTTTATTTCTGGACCTACATACCTAAATGAGCAATGTGACAACATTGAATGCTGTCACGTCCAAGTCCTTACACAGCTCTACCCTTGTATGACCTGACAAAGGGCCTTCCCCCTAAAAACAATTCACAGGCAGGATGAGAACTGGCCTTGCCCTCAGACAATTATCTGTTAGAATAACCACTCCCTCTTAAGTCAAAACTAAAGAGTTCAGTTGTACACAGTTTTGTTGCAGCCAGGAAGGATCTCTGTACTCAGCATTATCAAGCTGCTTCCAGTCAAGTCTTCTTCACTTCCTCCCACTAAAGTACCCATGCTGCATAAGTTTAGAGAATACCATGAACAATGTATGCATCAAAGAAACAGAAGATTCCAGTATTAGCATCCAAATTGTATCTTATCAGTGTATAAAACTATACTAACTATGCACCACAAAAACCATATAAAAATTCAGTTCAATTCTAATACAAATGTCCTTGTGACATAAATAAGGTGGTGGTATAGCAGGTTGGTAAACAACTGACAGAATCTGTACTTCCTTGTTACAAGTCTACAAAAGACTGTATGTAGGAGCTGTAACTATTCAAATCCATGCACTGACACAGAGATGAGAGGTATTCAAAGTCTTCTCAAGTAATCCTATTTCATGATACAATAAGGCTGAAATTAAAAAACTGACTGTGGTTGGTGTTCCAACTCACAGTCTAAGGACTCAAGGTGTCAAAGGTCTACTATGCCACTTTGGTATTTCATAAACTCAAGGCAAAATTTGCTAGGAAAAAAAAAGATACACAGGGATGTTTGTTCTTCACCTTTGAGGTTTTAAAATAGCATTTAACAGTAACAGCAACATACATTTCATCAGCAGCCATACTATGTTTTGATTTACTTTAACCCCACCATTGTCTCTGGCCTAACCTGCTGTACTTTGGTGACCATGTCCTTGTAAACCATATCCAGGTTGTTGTCCATAATTTTCACCAACGCAGACACAATGACCTCCGATTGCTGAGTAGTGAACCCTAAGCAAAACAAAATGCAAGAACATTCAGAGAGACCTTAATCTAGACAGTTTACAGAAATGTCATTTGCTAATAGTTAAAACAAGTCATCAGTTGTGAAAAAAAAACAATGTATTTGCCTTGATCCGGCACTAATAAGAGAACACAACTAGTCTGTACATCTGTTGTCACAGGATGTTAGGGGCTGGAAGGGACCTCTGGAGATCAAGTCCAATCCCCCTACCAGAGCACACAGGACCATATAATCTAGCACAGGTCACACAGCAAAGCATCCAGACAGGTCTTGAAAGTCTCCACAGAAGGAGACTCCACCACCTCTCTGGGGAGCCTATTCCAGTGTTCCATGTCCCTTACAAGTAAAGGGGTTTTTCCTTGTGTTGGGGTGGAACTTCCTGTGCTGTAGTTTACATTCATTGCCCCTTGTCCCATCACAAGGCACAACTGAGAAGAGACTGCCTCTTCCTTCTTGACACCCAGCCCTCACATATTTATACACATTTGTTATATCCCCTTTTAGTTTTCTCATCTCCAGACTAAACAGCCCCAGATCTTTCAGCCTCTCTTCATAAGGCAGTGCTCCAGTTCCTTCATCATCCCTGTAGCCCCCTGTTAGACTCTCAAGTAGCTCCCTGTCCCTCTTGAAGTGGGGAGCTCAGAACTGGATTACATATGTGACACTGTATAGCTGCTGCTGTAGTAAAACACTACTGACGCATTAATAGGATAAAAGCCGGAAACTTACAGAAGTATTATGGATTGTCACCTCTCACACGTGGCTATTTCTTGAGCAACAATTCCCCTGAAAAGCACACACCTACTTGCAGTATACTCCACATTTTCTGTACCACTGAACATGCACAAAACTCCACAACTGAATAGAGTTCACCGCTCTGATTTTAGGCTTATCAACCTTTGAGCGCTTACTGGAAACCTTTTAAACTGAATATATTGGGGACTATTGCAAAACATTGTCCCCAGAAATACTCTAAACTTCACCACTTTCAAAATGTGGGAATAAAAGTGTCATGAACATGATTTCATAACTATGAAAAGAACCACCTGCAAGAGCACGATTGCTTCTAACAAGCAGTCAAGTGTCAGAAAGCACGTATGGGGGCTGAGAGCGAGTTGCTTTCAATAGCTGAACTGGTTTGCCACCACCAAAAAGAAGAGGTACTCCATCTCTCCTTTATCCCTTCTGCCAACGCTTCATACGTGTCCTGATGCTCATGCAACTGCTGGTTGCATTATTTTGGTGTCTCAGCACACTGATCATGCAAAAGAGAGGGAGTTTTCTGAGTATTAGGTTACCATGTGGAAAGAGATGAAAGCACCTGGAAAAGGGCTGACACCTCACAGCTTCCAGGATGGAGGGCTGTTAGAAGTTGATTTGGCTGTACTGATCTTCACCTTAAGGTACCTTCCCAACCTCAGCAACACTAGCATGAATTCAAAATAATTTATTCCTTCATCTATGTTTTAGTATAAGAGCAGCAATATTTCATACAGTGCTCTGCAATATTTTATACAGTGCTTTACCCTGAAAGCTGTGTTTTACACAGCAGACCACACTCAGTTCCATAACCTGCTGCTGCATATTCAAGATGCTATATACTATTAATGTAGGGATCCAATCAACAAATTTGAAACCACTACCTTGAAAACTCTTACTCTCGATTCTTAAAATGTAATTTCTCCTTAGCATTTTTCATTACCAGTAGGATAACAAGTTATTCCAATAAGCTCACTCTTGTTTTGGAAGCAGAAAAAGCCCACATTTTAGCCAGTATTGAAAAAAAATATATAATAAACAAATAAAACTGAAGCTGTAACATCACATGTGAAGGAGAAGCAGGCATCAAACTTTGTAAACCAAAACCAAACCCCAAACAAAAGTCACTCATGAGATTACATTAAAACATAGCTACTGATTTCTAGCAAATTACCATTTTCTTCCAAGAGGCAGACTAGTGCATGAGTGTCAAAAAAAAGCCTCCTATTTCCCAGTAAGGAAATACTCCCTTTGCTTTGCAAAGATGGTGCAGAGACGCTTACATCTGAAAAAAGATAAAACATTAGTTATTTTTAAGAAAGAACATTTAAACAACATGCTTGCTTTTCCAGGGTTTTCCATACTACCCCAAATATCTTTCACTTATGAGGAATGTGATTATCGCAGCTTGCATGAAACTGAAAACATATCCAAATGACAAGCATTATGTGCAAGAGCTTGAAAACAACACACTACTGCTGCACTTCAGAGGTGCTCTCCAAGAACATCACATCTTAGATAAACCCTACCAATTGTCAAAGGCTTTAGATTGTTCCTTGACCATTACCAGCATAATCAGCGGAAGCTGTGAGTAAGTCTCTTTTCACCTTTTGTTAAAGAACCAAACCTTCACTGGTTGCCATTTAGACACAAAGCAGTCGCTCACAATCTGCCATTTACTGTTTGAAATATTATTTTTTAATATTTTCAACGCTGAGTGCAGATCTAGGGGTAGTTTCCACTTGGACATTGGAATGAACTAGCTGACAGAACGCAAGATGGAATATGACTTGTCAGAACTCTTTGCCCTCAGAAACACTGTATTTTAAAATAACTGGACAGAAAACACAGCTATGCTCTAGCTGTCATAATCATCTGTAAAGCATAAAAAAAATTTAGTCTTCGGGGGAGAGAACACTCAGCCCTGAGTTAGCCTTATGGACATTCCCACTGCAGCCCGCGCAGCTCCCTGGCTCCGGGGTCAGGCGAGGTAACACTCTCCCTCTCCCTCCCCCTCCCCCCCCGTCCCTGCTCTCACCCCGCTCCCCGCTGCGGTGGCGGCGGCAGCAGCTGTGCCCGCAGGTCCCGCCAACACGCCTGCCCCATCCCGCGCTGCCGCTAACGGCCGTAACGACTGCCCGCGAGCCCGGCGGACCGGCGAGGCCCTGCCAGTCGCCCAGGCAGCGGCGCACCGGCGAAGGGGGCACGCTGCGGTCACGTGGAGCGGCGGCTGACGGGAGGGCGCCGTCTGCGCCGCGCGGCCGCAACAGCAGCAGCACCCGCCTCCCACCGCTCACAGCCGAGGCCGCGGCCGCCTGGCCCCTGGCCATGCCACCCGGTCCCGCCGATGAAATGGGGGTGGGGGGGTGGAGGGGGGAAGGAAGGGAACCGCTGCTGCTGTCGCCGGTGCCGCTACTACCACTGGAATGCCATCCCTGAGCACACGCCACCCTAGCGTCCTTCTTCCGCTACTGGGGCGCCTCACTTCCGCCTCCGCCACGTGACAATAGCCGCGAGCCGCGGCCGTTGATTTTATGGCTCACGGTGAGGGAAGCAGCGCGGGCGGGTCGGTCACCTGATAGTGAGGGCAAGGCAGTCCCGGTGGGGGCAGACACTGCCCGCTTCCTTCCCGGGAACTGCAGCGGTACCCTCCCACTTCCAGTCCTCGGGAGACGCAGCCCTGGGATGTCAGGAATTTGTCGCACAGGCTTTGCAGGCACCTGGTGTCATTACTATTGCAGTGCTATACTTAAGAGAAAAACGGGAGAGTAATTTGGGTGAGAGGTTGGTCCTGGTGCTGCAGGACAAGCACAATCTGATGCCTCTCGTGCAACCTCCAGCCCCTTCCTTCGTTTTCCTTCGTTCTGGGCAAAGATTGTAGAAAAAAAGCAAGGCGGGGTAGGGGTAGGGAGGAAGTGCATTTCAGACAAATCTGTCATTCTGTAATGATCTTTAGACTGGGGGTTTCAAGGGGAGGGTCAAGCCTGGGGAGCTTTCAGTTCTGCTGGAAATACAGGTTTACCTTGTCCTTACGTGCTGCTGTTTAAACAAGTGTGCTTAACATCTGTAAGGACTTAAGAAATCAGTTTGGCCTGTTGTCTGGAGTTAAAAACTTGGGAAGCTGAGCAAGCACATAATGAACCGGTTTGAAACCAGAATAACAAGAATGGAAAGCCTATAAGACTAAAGGACAACATTATCTCAAGAGTAATCAGAAACAAGACACAGTACTTGAGAACAGTGTCTAAAGACAGCATCCCTCTCAACCTTTGTACATAATGCTTTGTTGTGACTTCTGTACAAAACCCAGAAATTTGGACAAAGCTTAGAATATCAAGGTGTCCCATACATAACCTGTGGGGATTTTATTGCTAAACCCCACACATTTTAGGAGAAGAGTTTACATGTAAATGTAGCACCACTTTAATCGAATGAATTTGGTGATAGTATAATGAATTAGGTAATTGATGGAGCACTGATACAAAGATTGATGTGATGTAAAATCATGTAACCAATCATATCTAATTGTGCTGTATATAAACCACTGCTGTTTGAGCTCACAAGGGGGCTGAATTAGTGATTTATTACCTAGCACCTGTTTCTGTAAAATCAAAATAAAGCAAATAGCTTGACTCTGTGTGTCGATGGGCTTTGCACGCCAGTTAAAAGACTCTTTTTGGGTAGCACTCATTTCAGAGCAATTTTTTTTTCTGTTGCATGTTCACAAAAAGCATGCAGCACCTTTTCTTCTTAACACAATCAGTAGTTACAGTAAATCAGTATGAAGATGGAATGGATGAAGATGCAAAGGTAGGCAAACCACTGTGGCACATAGCAGTACCACAGCATTCTGTCTTGTCTCTGTGGCTGAGAGTCCATGTAGACAAGGCCAGCATCTGTAGTAGCAATTTCCTCCAGCTGTTGTGGTGGTAGAATGGTAGAAGCCATTGCTGGTACTACAAAATAATTACTTGATTATATTGGAAAGATACTACTGTACTTGCAGACTAATCCTACGTGAGTAGATGTTTCTGGAACCACTTACACTATTCCAAGTTCAGAGACATGAGTGGGCTCACCCACACAGCTGGGTTTGTTTTCATTGTCAGTGAAAGCTTTGCAGTGGTGTGGCTGTTGTATGTACATTGCCTGTACAAAGAGTATTTCCTGACATTTGAGAGGAACATGCAGTTGTCTATTCATCCATGGATGATTTAGAAATCGATAGTGTATTGTCATATGTGCTCTTTCTTCAATGATCCCTTTCAAACCTCCGCGCTTCCTACAGCAATTGGAAAGCAAAATTGTGACTGCTGAAGTATCTCCTTTTAAATCATCTGCCAGTTTGCACTTTTCAGTCAATTTCTGCACTTGGATGTGATAGAGATAATGTATACAAGAAATGTTGTACATATGGAGGTGGCAACTGCAACTGAAGTCATCCCATCCAGGGTCAAAGGCACCCACATGTGATGGCTATTGGTGCCCATTTTCATCTTCTCTAAGGGAAGTGAAGTCACTACCACTAGATACAGAGATCTCCTGGCTCAGCTGACTTTGTCTTTTCATCAGAGGTCAGCTCCTTCATTTCTCTTTCCAGTGTCATCTTCCAGATGCCCTGTTCCAACCTTCTCTGCATTGAAGATTGATATGTACTAACTAGCAGGTAGATTCACTGAGCTCTGGAGACACCTTCAGTAGGCTGCCATGGCTTCAGAGCTATCTGTTTTGCTAAATTGGCGCTGGGGACTAATTCCTACACAGAATCATAAGCAGCATAGTTGCAAGTCAAGAGAGGACAGGATGACAACTTTCTGCCATGTCATTATTCTAGCTTGCTTAATGCTTGGCTTTAATCTGTCCCTTGCTGATGGAAGTTGTTACGTCCTACATAGAGGCTATAAATGAAACAAGCACGGAAGGTTAGTGTCCTACAAACTTTGTCCCTGCAGGCAAACAGCCTGGAGTTGTGAGGCCCATGATTGTAACAGTGAAATCTGCAGAGAAGGATTAAGAAGTGGTGGATGACCTTAACAACTGGGGTAACAGAAATGGCAAAGTAATGCAAAGTGCAAAATAAGGAGTAATAATATCTGCTCTACTTTTAGGTGAAAATCAAAGGGGAGTGTAAAATAAGCTCTGAGAGCACCAATGTGCTATGTCTACAAGGAAAGCAAATATAGCTCTAAGGTGTATTTAGCAGGATATTTTCAGTGGTTCACATGGAAAGCTTCATTGGCTCTTGAGTATGTCATTTCAACTACAAACTACAGTTCTGGTCACTCTAATAGAGGAAAGATGAATTTGTATTCAAACTGGTGATGTAGTCACCAAAATAAGGAGACAACAAAATAATCAATGGGGGTAAAGGGTCTGTTGCAGGTGATTAAATAAAAACACCATTCCAAAAAAGGGGAAAAAAAGGGTGTGGTGTGGTGGTATAAAAGGCTAAAACAGCATTCAAATGAATATGTAAACAACAGGGTGCATTTGGAGTAATTTCAGCACTGTTATGTCAGGGATAAGTGTGCCCCAGTGGTTTTAAAGTGAAGGTGGCACCCAGCATAATGAAAATGGAAAATAAAGCACTGTCATTGTTTTCCTCCTCTATGGCAGATAATAATTTTAAGTGTTCAAATTCTCCCATTCTTTTAAGGTGGATGCATAGGTGAAATCCTTCCGCTGTTATTTTGTCTTCTCTTTAGTGGAGAAATCAACAATAAGCGTGTAATTTCTTCCATTATATTTTTCAATGCATGAGAATAGGTACGTTATTTGTAATGAAGAATCGTTGAGGAAGAAAGCTAACAGGAGCCTGCCCGTAGATGGCAGTAGCTGCTAATAGTGCTGACTGCCAGTGCCACTCCAATTCGGCGTTTTAGGACCCAGAGAAGGTTTAAGCCAATTGACCTGATCCTCTAAGTTGCTAAAGAGCCATTTCAGGGATCTTAAAATGGGGTCATGCACAAAGCTCCTTGCAAGAACCACCAGAATGCATCTTCCTGAAAGCTTGTTCAATTGTTAGAAATAGCCTGTGATTCTTGAAGGAAAGGGCCTTATTATTCAAGTGCTATAGAGCTGACATCATTAAGAAATGACATTTATATCAGAGTATTAAATCTTACTGTGTCTTTATCAGACCTATTTTATTTGTAGAATGAACAAATACATACAATTTGTGTTTAAAGTTATCAAAACTGTGTGCCTTACAGAAGAGAACAGTTTGGACCTACGTCCATCCCTACCAAGACAAGAAGGACCTTGTACACAAAATATGGATTGTATTTACCACCTTTGACTAAATACGGGCAGGAGGAATCATTCTCATAGCACATAAGGGCAATGCAGGAGGACACACAGTGGGGATCTGCTACAGATCAGGAACACCAAGTGAATAAGGCCCTCTATAGACAAATAGGAACAGCTTTGCATTCACAAACCCTGCTCCTCATGGGGGACTTCAACCACCCCCATATCTGTTGGAAGAAAAACATAGCAAGGCATCAGCAGTCCAGAAGGTTCCTGAAATGCATTGATGATAATTGCCTCCTCAAAGTGGTTGAGGAGCTGATGAGAAAAGGTGCTATTCTGGACCTTGTTCTCATCAATGAGGAGGGTCTGGTGGCCAATGTGAAGCTGAAGGTCAGCCTTGGTTGCAGTGGCCACAAAATGGTTGAATCATGATCCTTAGAACGACAAGGAGGGTGCATAAACAATCTCTGGCACTTGGTCTGGCACTTGGTGCCATGGTCTAGTTGTGAGGTCTGTTGGGACAGGTTGGACTTGATGATCCTTGGGGTCTCTTCCAACCTTAGTTACACTGTGATACTGTGATACTGTAACTTCAGGAGTGCAGACATTGAGTTCCTTGAGGACCTTCTTAATAGGGATGAGGAGGAGCAGGTACAAGAAGATCTAACTGTAGCAGACTTCCCCATTTGTAATGAGCATGAGATTTATGGCATGCATGGGATACACCTGTAGGAAGCTTGGTTCAGCTGCTCTGGCTTTTGTCCCTCACAGCATAAGCTCCTGGCTGACTCCAAAGTGCTAACACCCTACAGGCCATAGCTGGCCCTGGATTCTGTGCTAGCCAAACCAGGGCTTTAGTATATCTAGAGTAGAGGCTGACTCTGGACTCAAGCATTTGTGGGTGATAATTATTAGCATCTTAAATGCAATTTCTTGTTTTATCCAAATATTTCTTTTCCCCTCCATGGAGTAAAGCAAACTCTGTAGTCTGGAGGTGAAGGGTTTCTCTTTTGTGTAATAATCCATAGGAACTGTTGGTTGACCAGGCTAGTTATGAAGACATTTTCTGTAGAACTGCAACATTTCAGTTCATAAAACTGTAGCTTATATGCAGTTGCCTGTTAGCTTTGCCTGTTAACAGACACTGAAGAGCCATAAAAACACCACCAACCCAACGGCCTTACAGATGTACAATCAAACTCCTTCTGAGCCTGAAGGTGTTACTTGTCTAGGAGTAACCAATGACTCTGCAAACTCTGAAAATCTCAGATGAGGTCTGTGGTGTACTTTCAGAAACATCAGTTATCTGTCACAGTGATCTAACAACAGCTGAGAGAAGCCAGCCCTTCTAAGGAGTGGTGCACAAGTAAGAGACACAAGCATAAGCTACTTTAAAAGATCCTAGATATTATCTAATGCTTTGTTTCTTCTAATCATCACTTAAGTATGAGACCTGGCCATAGACTCCCCAGGGAGGTGAGGTAAATGCCAGAAACTGACTGAGTGTCTGGGCCGAGTCTGGTTGCTCTACAGAGCTCTGTAGACTCATCTAAAAATAGGGGACATTCACCTGACCAGCTGACATAAAGAGTGATCCTTGCCATGGTACACTTAGAGTGACTCACCAGAGGACTGCGATACAGTTAACTTCATAGCCATAAAAATTACATGAGAGCAGGAACCATTTAATTGAGAAAGCATCAATATGCCCCACCTAGAGCTTTCCAGAGATAAATACTGTGAAGCTGAAAGACTTGAAGGAAGCATTTTTAACTAACAGCTAGCCTCCATTTCTTGAAGATTTCACTAGACTGCAACTCCTTTTCAAGTAAAGTGCACAAATCCCAGAGAACATAACTACTCATCCCTACCCCCAAGTTATTACAAATGAATACTGTGGCTGGGAGAAGAAAGGAACAGGTTTCCTTTTGTTAATGAACAATGCTTAGAGCATTTCATCCAGTTGGAAGAAAGCAGCCCAATAGAAGATTTTGAATCAGTAAAATTGTTGGGGGAAATAACTTTCTGTGAAAGATCCTTTTTTTGATAATATACAAGAGATTACAGTTCTAGGTGCCTAGTTCTTTGTGTATTATTTTTCAAGGTGGGCCCTGTTTGTGTAGAAACCTTTCTTCCCCACACTGTTCTTTAAGTGTCAAGGTTTTTTTTGCATTTAAGAAAAGCACACATTGTAACAGATGGCAAAATCGCCATTGAGTAATTTCAATAATAGCCGAAAGCTAATTGCCTGTCAGGAGAAAATTCCTTTTCTAGAACTGGCAGAACCCATACAGAATACCCATGTTGCTGCTGAAAAGCCCCAACTAGTCAATTTTATTTCAGTCTGGTGAAAGTGCATTAGTTTATGCATGCTGAAGACTTGTTTTACATCTTTTAATTGAGGTGCACTCTGCCCACTAAACACTAACGAATGCTCTTTTTGGCAACACTGTGAGAAATGGACAATATTATTATTCCAATATTATAGATGTAAAGCCCCTATATATTATAGCCAGTGACTGCTTTGTGGGTGTTTGGGTTTTTTAATATATTTTTGTCAATTAGGACAAAGCCCTGCAATTCAGTGGGCAAGTAGAAGCTCATTACATGTTTAGGTTATCTCACTTTTGCTAAGGCTTCTGTGAATAGTGGAAGAAGTTTCAGATTTTTTTTCTTTATGTGCCTTTCTCATGAAGGAATGGCAAACCCAGCCATTAAATCATGTAAACATTCCAGTTCCTTAAACTTTGGATTCCCCTTTCTTACAATTGAAGTGGGAGCTAATGCCATTTCTGGGCACTGATGCAGTATTGGAGCAGGTTTCAGGTGTGGGAGTTTTGGTCTTGTGAAGCGCTCGCGGCTCTTTTTGCCCTACCTGCTGTACCATACCTGCTGGTGGAACCCACAGCTGTCCAGTGCTGACCTTGAGGGGATGCAGTGGGGCCTCTGGTATTAACAACAGCTCTGCCTTGGTTGTCACTTCCTCTGAAACCCAGGGTGAGTGTATCTTTATGTAGCTCTTGACATCCGATTAATCACACCAGTAAGACCCTAGATGCACTGAGGAAAAAAAAGTCAGGGTAAAAAAGTACTTTATACTCAAAACAAAACAATAAAACACTCTAAATACCACTCCTAAGGAATATCACTCAGTTTGCAGCGCCTGACAAAACTAATCAGCCTGAATGACTAAGCCATTACGTCTTTTCAGAGTACAATGCTGTGCTCACAAAGAATGTCCCCCAGAAGATGATTTTCAAAACTTCCAGCAGAACTAGTTCCATAAAGTATTTAGATTTTTCATATAACTGTAAGCCAAAGAAACACTTTGAAATGCAATAGGAGCAGATAGCCATCATTTCTGTCTTAGGAGACACCTTAACCTAGTAATGACTCAATATTCTTTGTGTGCATGCTCAGCTGTTGATGGGAAAATTATCTCAATATTTCATATCCAGCCTGAGTCTTGTCCTTTTATTTTGATACAATATTAGAGAAAAAAAATAGCTGCAAGAATAATTTATGGATTGAGAAGAGCACAGAAGAGCAATATAAGGAATCTTACACACTGATACTACACCTCTTTGCCGTGGCAAGAAAGTCACTAGAAAGCCCAAGTTCTTCCACAGCATTTCTATTTGGCCTTCGGGCTCTGGAACTCATTAAGTTCTCAGTTTGAAAGAACTCCTATGGGTCCAATATAAAGACTCTTTTTTTCTCTGAATCTGATGAGGGCAGAATCTCACTGTTAGAGAAATGTGATTCCAGCTTTTCATTTGCCAAGTGTGTCTTTGACTACTTAATTTGAGTGGCTGCTCTGCACTTCGGTTTAGTGCTATTTTTATAATTTGTAGCTGTGTATAAGGTGCTGAGGCTGCACTTCTGGAAGCCTTTTCACATATGCAAGAAGAATTAATCTAAATAAATAACCAAATGCTCATTTCACATGACCTCATTAAGAGCAAAGCCAAATTTCTGCAAGAGAAAGCCAGCCGAGCAGAATTTTCCAAGTGCCTTTATTGTGACATTATTTCTATTCCCATTGCATCTCAGGGTTCTGGTGGCAGAGCTGTGCATTACAATGCTAAGTACCACGCAAAAATAAAAAGGATGTCTTTGCTCCAAGGGGCTTTTAGAACAGCAGTGGTCAAAATGTCTGCAATGGCTGCAAGTGGGACCTGGGAGCATTTTCCGAGCGTGGAAATGTGTATCAGCACTTTCTTTTTTACACAGGCTGAAGGACAGATGGGATCAGTGTGATGACATCTGAAGTTCCATTTCAGCTACTGTGTATAAATTCATAAATGCTTCAGAAGAACCAAGCTGTACTTTGAAGAGGTAAGTTAAGAACCCAACACTAATCAGCCAACTATGCAGAGATGAAGTGGGGACAGTCATCTCAGGTTTTCAAGTCAGCGTTGCTGAGAGAGTTTTGCTTATGTAAACACTTGTGATCATGTTTTCTGTGTCACCAACCATCTGAAATTTTGCATAGCTGCAGACTGAACATCTGCTTAAATCTGAATCAAAAACTTTAGAAAACAAATAAGAAGATTATGTGGCAAAACTGCATCTTTGTTGCAGCATTTTGGAGCTCAGACACAAAAAATGAGATGCATTATATGAAACTAACAATATGAAATTGTGTTTTCAATGCATGTCATCCATCTGGATGTTAACTTTTATCACCTTCAGGTTTGAGCTGAAGGTGACGCACTGCTGGAAGCAAGGAAATCATTATGGATTGTTAAGATGGTATTGAAGACTGCATAGTTCTGATAAATGGAATATATGGACACATATTTATGGAGGTAAAAGCAAATTGACTCATGTCTCATATCTCCTAGTGGCAGTGATGCAGGTGAGCGGTATTGCTGGAGTCCCAAGGTTTCACTAGTCCAAAAGTGACAGCTGTGCTGTCATTAAAAGGAAAGAATTTAACTCATAGATCCCTGTGGCAAGTGACACCTTTCACACTTGCAAGAGTGCAGGAGACTTTGGGGCCCAACAGTTTGAACCTTCATTCAGGCATCCTTGCCCAAATATGTGTCTGCACCTCAGGTCTTCTGTGATATCCTCCTAGGCTTTGATCACGCCCTGCCATGTGCCCCTTCTCATGTATTCAACATAGAGTTAGAGAAATTAATATGATCTGAGACTGCAAAAGGAAGAAAACAAGCACATTCCTTCTGTATCAAAAGAATAAACCCACCTCTATAAGGCGATTTCACATATTGATTATCCCTTGGCAACACACACACACTGTTAAAACGACAAAATCACTATTATTACTGGCTCCCACAGCCACCCTGGTGGGACATACCTGATGGAAAATAACCTCCCCCAGTCCCCATGTTTTTTGTTACATTCCTTAAGTATGGAGGAATCACATTAACAGAGGGGCAGAGACATGAGTCTGGGAATTGGGAAGCTGGAGAGCAAGGATGGACTAAAAAGAGTCCTGCGCTTTTATATGGCTGCCTCTTCTCACTTCATTACTAGCACCTGAAGTCCTAAGTGGTATTTGGTCCCATTTTGGGATAGTACAACTAAATGTTAAAACAGTTTCCACAAAATCTCAATTTTTACCTGGCTAGGTAAAATGGAAATATTTTTGGATTGACCAGAATCAAAACTTGTTTTGCCTAACTGAATCAAGTAGTTGTATTCTAGATCAGTGCAAGAGAAGTCTGGACTGTTATTGATAATATTCCCTCATCTAGGTCAGGATTTTTGCACAGATTGAACCCTGGTACTGTATTACAATTTACCTGTAGATTGCACCAGCCCTGGTAAGCTCATTAGCTGGAGGGTGTGCAGAGGGACATGAGCATGAGGGGAAAGAGGCACTTGTGCCGATCTGCCATTCAGGTGGGTACTGTTCCAGTTTGGGAGTCCTGAAACTTTCCAGTGAAATTAAAATGCAGCTAGAATTGGTTTTTGACTGCTAGAAGTGCAAATTGGAAGTAACTTGTGGGTTAAAACTGCAGATGAAAAGCTGTGGGCATTTGCAGAAATGCAGCAGTCTGGAGCCTTGCAGTGAATGAGAAAAACCCCTGTGTTTTAAATACAGTGAAAATAACCAGGCAAATTTATCTCTAGCTTTTCCCTGGCACTTTCTTTCATCAACCAGCTAGTAATACTAGTGTTCATACCCTATGTAGTGTTTTTTTCCCCTAAAAGTATTTCTTTAAGAAGAGTTTGTTTTAAAAATATGGTTGAAATGAGCAAGTATCAGCAAGTATCAGCAGTCCCCTATTTCAGGGTGTCAATTAAATGGCTACTTTTGTACTGCTGGGGTGGGTGACAATATGAAGTTGAAGTCACAACTGGCCTCCTTTGCCTCTTCCTCCATTAGCTTCTATTGTCTCTAACATAAGCATCAGTAATTCTTCCACTGATTTGGATAAATAATAATTATAGTTTAGTAATCCTTGTTATAGCATAGCTTAATTAGTCTCTGTAGCTGACTGAAGCTTTTTAATCATGCAAAGAGAAATTAATTAAATACAGGATAAACAAAAAAAAATACCCCAACAACCCACAAAACAGCCTTCCCTCCAACATCATAAAACATCAAGGAAACTTGGGGGAAAATTACTATTTAAAAAGGCATTTTAACTTTCTTCCTTTGCAATTGCCAGTTCTTAATTTGTCGACACTTTTATTTTGCTCTCTTTGATCTCAGCTGGAAGATGGACCACGTCTTGAAATGTAGATAGTATTTTTATCCTGATGTAATCTTCTCCTAGGAATGATGCTGCATGCATAAAACATCTAACATACAATAGACCAAACTAAGCTCTTGTGCAAGTCTATTAAAGTCAACAGAGTTACATTAAGAATGAATTTGGCCCAATGAAGTATTCTGGAGAATAATGTGAAGCCCATCAGATTACGTACAAGAAAATAGGATAGCAGTGCTGCACAGTTGGACAATTTAATCCTATTTTCATTTCAGCTTGAAAGCTTCTTGGTTGCTAGTTTCTATTCTGCATGGCTTTTTATACAGCAGTCTTCACCACAATATCCAACTACCTTCCATTAATGCAGTAAATACTGTGACTAACATCTGGTACATGTTTGCTTTCTCATCTTCCCTGGTGCACTAGAAGTTCTGTTTACAATGACACATTATCAGGAGGAAAAGATATTTGCCCATTAAGACTGTTTAAAAAAGGGGGAGCAGCATTTTTTACGTAGAGGATTAAATATGTAAGGGAGAAACATGATTGTTTTCTACACTTCACAAGTACAGATTTAGACTTAGAATATTTAAAAAGTACTTTCTGCAGCTGTCTCAGAAAGAAGACGCTGCAGCACAAACACATTCATAATGCCCTTTTGTAGCCGGCATTGTTTCAAGGCAAAAGCTTATGAGAAGAGGCTGAGATGTTGAGTCAGTAGCAATCAAAGTGACTCACCACCTTATGGAGGATGCTTGGCTATTTCCCACACTGGCAAGTTGAGAGCAGAGCAAGAGGGGAAAGTTTATGGTGTGCTCAAGGGCTAGCTGGAGCAGTTAGCAGGAGTGTGAGCACTGGCCATCTCCATCCAAAATGGGAAGAGATTCAGTAAACCAACTGTAATGGTTTCGCACAAAGGCTGAGTTTTGTGTGTTACTTTCCCCCTCACTTTTGTGTTGGGGGAGCAGGCAGGTTAGAATCACAGAAGCACAGTGAAATACAGGAAAAACCAAGCAGTTCCCTGACTCCTACATGCCTCGCTGCTGTGCCTGCAGAAAAGGGGACCATACCCAAGAACCCAGAACCAGCAACTGAAACAGGAAGCCTCCAATGTTGCAATCTGAACTTCATGCCCCACAATACTTTGCTCCAGTTAGCCCTTTCATTTTTGAAGCTGGCATGACTGCAGCATGGTGTGAATAACAGCAGCAGGTTGAATTCAATCCATGACACCATCATTCAATGAAATTGGAAGTGAAGGAGAATTTGAGATCTCAGCAATCCTCTGTATGAATGAGTAGTTTATGTTTCTCAAGATACAGAAGGAAATCTCAAAATAAGAAGTGAATACATGATAAAAGTGAGCAGAGGCACCATGTTGGTTTAAAGCCACGTGTGCATTCAAGCCTCGGAGTCAGTTCTTTTGATGCATCTAACAGATAAATCATGCTGTTGTTTGATCATCTACATTTCAATTTAATACTTAAATGTAGATGAATCCTAGCAAGTGCAGCAGTTGTTACTCCCTAATTTGAATTGAATTGAGTAGCATCTGTGCAGAGAAGCTAATTGCACAGATTTCTCCGTGGTCTTTATATGAAACATTTCCGTTTGAGAAGCGAGGCTTTTGTTAGCTCTGCCGATAACCGTGGTTCAAATTCATGTCTGTCAGTAGCATCTTCTTACTGTGGGTTTGTTTTTTTCATCAGATGTTTATGTAAGTTTGAATCCATCTTCTTTTACAGGGCTGCAAGATAATGGCTGCAGTTTCTCCTAACAGTCATTTCCTTGGGTAAAATGGTTTCTGTTCCACTGTTTCATCAGGCACTGCCTCTCCCTGCAGAGTTCAGGTGCTCCTGTGAGTCCCGTCTTTATTACTGCAAAAGTTTCTGCTGGCTTTGGGTTCTCTGTGACGTGATTTTTTTAAAGACCATAGTTTCAACAGAAGTAAAGATAGAAGAAATGGGAATCTGAAATGCAAGATGAAGTTGCCTCCAAACTAATCTGGGAATGGTTCAGATCACCCTGCTGAGCTGTCTTCTTGGAGGGTGCCTTGATACAACTTTTTTCTTCTGGCATCTTACACCCCAAAGACCCACATGTGCATTCTGCTAGCAGGCGGAATTGGTCTAGCTCCTGAGAAGGAGGTCAGCAGGTGAGGAATACTGACATCAGAAAGAAACTGAAGCTGATGAAATAAGATGAAGTTAGTGGCAGCAGTGACTTTCTCCCTAGTGCTGAATATAAACCATAACCTCACCTCAGTTACACCCCTACAGTTCCAAAGACATGACAGAGCTCAGAGTCTTGCCTAATGACTGAAGGCTTGTGGTCAGTACTTTCAGTTGGCATTTACATGTGTGTCAGACAAGCTGTGATGTATTTCCGTAGCACCTGTTCCTTTGAGTCATTGAATCGATCCATAGGATCAGTGTTCATAAACATTTGTGATCACTGCTATAAACATTGCATTAAGATTGGACTAGAATCTGCTGTTGGCAACACGAATCTCTTCCTCTTCACTCCTGAAGGAGCTGAAACCACAGAACACCCAGCTCAAACTGTCTTTCTTATTCACTTATATCTGGATGCATTTTTCCTATTTATTATTCTCTTGTTTGTGTTATAAAGGAAAATATATTATTCTGCTTGCTGTAAGGATGATATTGATTATGTGTTCAAGATAGGAAGAGCCACTGTTGCAGCTTGCATTATTTGCATACCAGGAGTTTGCCACTGAAAGGACCAGAACAAATTCTTACAAATAATCTGAATTCAGCAGCATTGAGCTAAGGCAGAAGCATTTCAAGAAACAATTAGAATTCATTTTGAAAAAGCAAAGACATGAAAATAAAGCAGACTAAATTGGCTTTTGTTCTCTGTGCTCCAGCCCCTGCTTTTTGATCTGTGACTCTTTAGTGAGGCAAAAGAAAGTTTTATCAGAAATATCACTATCATTGTGGCACTAAATAGCCTGCAATCTACAGCCTTTCAGGAGTTGGAGGGATAGGTAATCACCTTTTATTCAGCTCCTCGTTCTCTATCATTTTCATTCTAAGCACCTGAGACAGAATATCACAGAAATCTATGAGTTGATTTCTATTTGAGCTGAATTAGACAAAGGTAAGTGCTGTAAAGGTGTCTATTACTATCTTTAAAGACCTCTGTAATGAGCAGCAGTATATCAATGATTTACACCTCTTCTGTTACCACTACCCAAGTTAACAGAGGACTCCAAGATCATCTCCATCGCTTGTCAAAAGCACTTTGTACACGTTCCATATAAAATTTGAGGATGAATTGCAAAAGGCAAACAAACTGTGGCCAGGTGGGTAGATTTATCTTATCATAATATTATGACAGCTCACTTAATTGCTTTATTACTTGAACTGTGAAGATTGTATTGTGTTGCTGCAGAAACACAGCAGAAGGTTGTAAGAATGCATGATAGCGGTTAGCACCTGTGGAAGGTAAAGATGCTTTGTATTGCTGTTACAGTTATAAGGGGGATGGGGGCAAAGATCTAAAAAATCCCCCAAAGACTCATTAAGAAGCATATGATTTGCACAGTGGTGCACAGTGCTACATTTACTTGCTAATTTTGATGTCAGCAGCAGCTAGAACTAATGACTAGCTTATGCAACTCAGTTTTGTGAAATGAAAATTAAAAAATCAGTTTAAAGAGTTGGATTACACCAAACTGCAATTACTAGTTCAAGATTACACAAGAATATAATTAACATTTCAGTGTTACAAACACTAGTGCTAGCAAGGTTTTAATATCATGTGGTTTTTTTTCCCCTTCTACCAGTGGCTTAGATAAACTGGATGCCAGTAAGGAAATCTGGCCAGATTAATGTTATCTGCTGTGTGAACTGTTGCTTAAATTCATCTCTCTCTAAAAATAAATTTCCCAAACATATGCTTGACAGTAGCATGTGCTAAGGCCAAATTTCTTACAGCAACACACACATGAACATTTCCCTGATTTACAGCCAGAATGCTATAATCTGCATTTTAAACTCCTCCAATCAAGGCAAATAAGAGTTCAGAATTACTTTGTTAACAGGATTATCATAATGTCAACCACCTGGCTCAACATCATGGGCTGAAATGCTGTCAGTAGAGGGAAAACCATTTACTGTGCACATGGATCCAGTCAGAAGAAAGAGATTCATCCACGACTTCAGTACGGTTCACATACTACTGGAAGGCACCACTTGGTGTGGTGGCGTGCCTGAGGGCATAGGAAGCATACAGCTTTCCACACCGAAGGAAGCTCTGTGCCCCACACTGCTCTGGGGAGTGTTTCTCCTTTTGGGACTCCTGCAATGATGGAGACTGGAGTAGGTTCGGTACTAACACCTGCACTCTTGATAGCCTACTTTAAATTTTTGTTTTCTCTGTGTTACCATGCTGTGTTCCACAGCTTCATGCTGTCACAGAGCCCAGATATATCCCTGGTCCTACCTGTTTCTCTGCTCATTGAACAGGGGTTATCATCTGTGGTTTGCAATTAAGGTGCTGTAGTGGGACTAACAGCAGGAGCTTCTGGCACACTGAACTACTGAAGCTTTCTTTTGTCAGCTTGGGGAATTCAAAGGCAAAGTCATACAACAAAGCAACTAGAATTAAAAAGTACTTGTGAAAGCCATATGTTAAAAGGTCTATGTCAAACTGAAAGGAAAAATTACATACCTGAAGTATTTTTAGCTTACCGTTTGCTACATACAGTAGGTAAATTATTAACTCGAAAGGATTTTAAATGCTAACAATACTCCTTTGATCTGTAGTTTCCCCTTTTCTTTATTCCTACTGGTATTGGATGGTAGGAATAGAGGAGTTAATTGTGCCTTCCCTGCAGATAAGGTATCCATCAGTATATTTTCACAAGCATATTACTGGTGGGGATGTCTGTGCTGGGGGCAGGGGGAAACACTCTTGGTCCATTGTAAAGACTGAGCTGTATTCCTCATGCAAAAAAAAGCAACAGAACCGTGGATCCAGAAGAGTTTGACTCACATCAGGAACTTAAAAGAGGCAAATTTATTATTGCCATCCTTGTGAATACGTGTTTCTCAAACGAATCACATCTGCCCTCACTGTGTCCTTTAATGTTTGAGACTCTGCATGGTGGCTTTAAATGACTTTTAAAATGTAATTTTCACATTCTTGTTTGTTTTGACTGCTTTCTTAATACAAAATAAAGTAGTTGCCAGAAACAATCCTTCCCTGTCAGACAAAGGCACCAAAGTAAACATTCCTTGGTATGTGCTTGGCAGCAGTTGAAGAAAACCATTATCAATAGGAAATTTATCTTCCTGCTGAAACAATTGGTTATTAAATAAATCTTTGGTGGCTTTTGAGGAGCATGCAACTCCTACAGTGTGTTTTTTCTAGCAGATTTTTCCACTTATGCTTTTCCCTTCACCTTGGCTTTTTCCTTTGCCATAAAAAAAAATACAGGAAAAAATATGGAATTTTTTAGTAGTTGAGAGACAGGATTGTGGTGAAGAACAGGGTAGCCCTGTGTCTACCTGCAGTGCCAGGTTGGTTAATGTATCCTGCCTCAGGATATTATGCTGGGTAACCCTGCTCAGTACCCATTCTGATCTCCATTTGGTTAGTCATCCTTCAGCCTTAGAAAATCTTGGGTGTAAATATCCAGCTGTGCTACCTTTTGGTGGTTTCTCACATTTGTCTCATTTATGAGATTATACATATTAGTTTATTTGTATTTTTGTATTTTGTATATTTGTAGTACCCCAAACCATATTAATACCATATCTGCTGTTTCTCCCTTCGTGACCAAGGCTCTGTAGAAGGGAATTAGCTTGATAAAGGTCCCTGAGACCTTTGAGCATGCAAATGGCTAGACAGGGGTAACTGCAGAGAGCTGACTAGCCAGTAATTCCCTGTTCCCTCCCACTCCACCTTTTAAAAACAAGCATACATAGCTGTTTTCTTCCTTCTGCCTGATATTTCTCCCATCCTTCCCAATTTTTGAAGAGAATAGCTAACCTGAGACAGCTTTAGCAGGATCTTGAGCCTAGAAAAAGCTCGACATGCCTGACTGGAAAGCCTCCAAGCCAATCAGTAACTGGCTCACTTTTTCTTGCCTCATTTTACCTGTCAGTGGTATTAATTTTATGATCAAAAAATACAACCAACCTTTTCTTAGGGAACACTGATGCAAAAAGTCTTTCCAGAAAACTTGTTGCTTCAGAGCAGATTTGAAGTTTACATTAGCCTGCACCTCCCAGTTTTGTCTCCACATCATGCAGCCTTCCCTGCTCATTATACTTCACTGTCCCCTCTGGGGACCTCAGCTCCTGCTCCCTCACTTCCTTTTGCTTCCCTACAGATGCTGCTCTACTCTTCCTGTATAGCAAAGCATTGAAGCAACAACATCCACATTATCTTGTTTGCTCTGTCCTGGTTTAGAAACCACCACCAGCATGCGAGGAGGTCTGAGAGAGTTCCTTGTGTGTGGCAGTTTCAGGAAGCAGGGTAGTGCTTGTGGTACGGGCTGCTGGGACAACCAGCTGCAGAGATAGCATGGGGTACATACCTTACTGTTCCTAATTTATGATGTCCAGAAACCTGGGGACTCCAAACATACCAAAATTGCAAGTATTCTTTTTTTCCCAGGAATGATCTTTCACTTTTCAAACCCTGCACCTCATTAAACAAGTCTTAAATCTATGACCAAATGTTTAGGCATTGCAAGCATTTGTGCCACACAGTACTGAAGATACACCAGCCTGGTATTTTGAACAGATTGCAGTCCACACACTGTTCAAATTGCAAGCACCTGCAATCACTCCACTGAGGAGAATCTTCAAAGAGATAACAATTTAAAGAAACAAACAAGCATCAAATTATTTTCAGTGAACAGTGAAAGAGAAACAGGGAAAGAGAAAGTCTAAATGAATTGTGTTCTATTTGAATGATTCAATCAGGTGTAAATCTGATATTCCATCTAGGGATTTGGAGGTTGTGCCTTGTGCAGAGCAGAAGGAAATATATAAAAGCAATGCAAAAAGTCAAACAGAAGGAGCACAACATGGCTGCAACATTCTGCCTTTAAAAACCCAGCAGTGAGGTAAGGCAGGAGCAGCAGAGGATGGGGAAGGAGAGCCGAAGGGGCTGGCAGCAGGGAGGGACAGGAGGAGCTGCTTGCTCCTTGCCAGGTGTTTGCAGGCCACAGGGGAGAGGATGGGTGGCTGCTGGAGCTGCTGATGCCTGGGTGTGACTGCTTAGAGCTTTAATAGTTGCGCAGCACATGAGAAAAAGGTGCAGTGGGCAGCATAGCTTAAGGAGAAAGGCCTCATCCAGCCCAGTCTCATGACTAAAGGTTAGTGCCACACCACCAGCTCACAGCACTGCAGTGGGGGAGAATGTTTCATGCAAAGTGAGCCACTTATGCCTGGTAAACACGGACAATACTATGTTGGGAATTAAGTGCCCTGTTCCTCTTTACATTGACAGGAAAGCAGGGCTTCTTCCCTTACTGCTGTGTAAAAAAGCACACACTCTGATACCCACGAGGGTCTTCCTCACAATTCTCTCTGAAGCCAGCCCAGATTGCTCCACCGGATTTCACGGCAGGGGGTTGGGGGGTCTGGCACCAAATGGTTCATCTGTGTCTCCTTGGTCAAGGAGACAGCTATGATAAACATTTCAGACAAGCAGGTGCAGCTGGCAGGTAACATCTTGAAATGTTGTCATAATTCAGGGCCTGGGAGATGCAGCCTCCCCAGTCCTCCCCAGATGGTTGCTACAGGGACATGGAACCAAGTGAGTTAGTAGAAGAGACTCAGCCCCAGGGCAAAACACCAATGCCTTTAGCAAAACTAACCACTGAATAATTTGTCTTTTGAATAATGTGTCAATGGCAAGACAAACAGGGGTGTGCATAAGCAGCTCTTGATACCTTCTGCATTTGAGGAGGGGGAGGGTTGGATTTTAGCTTTAACGTATCAAGAATCTGGATCTTAGCTTTGTTTATTTTTTTCTTTGGAGGTTCCAGCAGTGCTGGCTGAGGTCTAAAAACTTAGCACTTTGGATATCTAACAAAGCTGCCTCTCCTCTCATACATTTTTTTTTAGTGGTGCTTTTATCAGTACAGTTCAGCAAAGAGGCAAAGACTTTCCGAGTGAAGATTATGCTCTCTCTCATTGGCTTGATTTCCTAAACCTATGCCTCAGGCTGTGTTGGGAAAAAATATCTGAAAAAAGTATCTGAAAGTCTGGTGTGGTAAAAATGAAGCTGAAAGGACAGTTCATGTTTGAATTTCCTATGGAATAAATAAACGCCCAAATTTTAATTTGAGCTTTTATTCCTACACAGAGGGAAAGAGAGCACACCTCCAGCTTTTTCCAAGGATGACTTACTCTCACCTAACAGTGGGTTTAAGTCCACAACTTAGGATTCACTTAGAAGCTTAGAGGCTTATGAGAACTGGAAATCAGGAAAGCTTACCAGTTCTGGGCCATTCTTCAGTTTAACAGAGAAAAAGGAAGGAAAACATGGCAGGTGAGGTTTTGCAATTTAAAAAATAAGGCTACTGCCTGAGTTTAATAGCTAACCATCACTGTACCACTCTCATCCATTCAGAATGCAAATTACACCAGGGGCCACTGTCATAGGTTTAGTTTTAATCTGCTGCTATTCATAGCGTCCTTCCTCATGCCAGCTTCAAAATGAAAGTGCTGGCTGGAGCAAAGTATTATGGGGCTTGAAGTTCAGATTGTAACACAGAGGCTTCCTGTTCTGGTTGCTGCTTTTGGGTTCCTGGGTCTGGGTGCTGGCTCTCTTCCGCTGTGATGTCACAAAAATGATTAAGGGAGTGGAAAATCTTCCTTATGAGGAGAGACTGAGGGAGCTGGGGCCCTTTAGGTTGGAGAAGAGGAGGCTGAAGGGTGACCTCATTAATGCTTATAAATATGTAAAGGGTAAGTGCCAAGAAGATGGAGATGGGTTGAAGCTGAGGCATAGGAAGTTCCATGTAAACATGAGGAAAATTTTTTTCACTGTGAGGGTCATGGAGCACTGGAACAGGCTGCCCAGGGCAGGTTGTGGAGTCTTCCTCTCTGGAGATATTCAAGACCTGCCTGGATGCATTCCAGTGTGATCTGGTATTGGTGATCCTGCTCTGACAGGGAGGTTGGACCAGATGTCTTTTAAGGTCCCTTCCAGCCCCTAACATTCTGTGATGTAGTGGTTTAGCTCACATACTTCTGCCTGCTGCTGCTGCTTTCTGTTGTGCTAACAGGCTAAGGAAATTGTGCATTTTATTATTATGATCTCATTTACTCAGTAAACTCTTCATTTATCTCAAGTCTTTATCTCAACCTGGAGGGTTCTTTGTGTTACTTTCCCTCACGTCTGTGTTGTAGGGCAATGACTGTGGTAAACTAGCACAGCCACATGATGGTAAAGGTGACTAAATCTTCCTATTCTACCCAGTACTACAAGATGACACTATGCTGTGAGTTGTGCTCCTATATGGTCCAGCTGTGCCTGAAGCCAGTAGAGTGACACAGCATAATTGCTCCCTGTAGTTCTGCTAAAAGAAGGAATAATTCATGTCAGGGGAGCATGGGTTTGTCAGGGCTGCATTTCTTTGTGCACATGTATGTGCAGGTCACATCTCTGTCCCCTGTGACCAGGCTCCACCACTGCCCCTCTACCTGTAACTGATGGGCTCAGGTTACAGACATGCCTGTACTAAGGATTTCCAGGCAATAATCATTCTCTAAACCAACAATCAGGTCAGTGTTTATAATAATAGTCAGTGGGCAAAGTGAGAAATGCAATGGTCCAAAAAACCTTCTGTCTGCTACCTGGGATGCTCCCTCATATGCACTGTAGTTTTACCTTAAAAACACATGGCTGAGTGACCATCTAGACATCTGCCTAGATTTGTTTAGTTTTTTGCAATCTTCCTTTACATAGAATAGAATAGAATTAACCAGGTTGGAAAAGACCTCAGAGATCAAGTCCAACCTATCACCCAACAACATCTAATCAACTAAACCATGGCACCAAGTGCCCCATCCAGTCTCTTCCTAAACACCTCCAGTGATGGTGACTCCACTTTCATTCTCATGCAGTAAACAGAAATATTTTGCCCTATTTGGTTAAAATACTGTGAAATACTCTCACATACTCACCTTCAGTCTAGTTTTTAAACTATTCTGATGAATAACAGGAATGAAATCCTAAAGACCTCCAAATTCAGACATTAAGAAATATGCTTGGCATGACAAGTCTTTACTGAAAAATTAAATTTTTATTGAGTGAAACAATTGCTTTTACATCAATACTTCATTATTTCAGATGGGAATAGTCACACTTTTTGCCATTTGCTACCATGTTATAGTTTCCATGTCTGCAATGTTGTGTTTTGTCGTTCCACTCCCAAAATAAGAACAAACAAAGAGGTTCCCACACTGACTTGCCTTCATAAAAGTAAAAAGAGGCAACTGTAGGAGGCAAAGTTACAGCCATCAAACTCCCCTCATAAAACTCATATTACATTTGGTAGGCCTCAAGCTGATCTGGAATTGAAACCCAGTGGATTTGAGGAGATCAAATATAAAGCAAAGCAATAGATGCTTAACCCTTTTGTTTCTTCAGGTTGTTGTAGCAAGACTTATACACTAGAACGTGTCATAAATCAGTGGAGCTTACACCCATGTTTTTCACATTCTACCTGTCTTTGTACAATATTTCTACAATCTCACAGTATCACAGTATATTAGAGGTTGGAAGGGACCTCCAGAGATCATCAGGTCCAATACCACTACCAAAGCAGGATCATCCAGCTGTAGACCCTCCCAACCCAAGCCTTACTGTGTGTAAAGCTTTTAATATTTATCTTCTAAAAACCAGGTGTTTTTTTTTACACTTTCAGAACCAACTTGTGAAGTTTCATTATCTACCCACATGATTTATACAGCCTCATTGACTGGTTTTATTTAGCATGCTTCATTAACAAAACAAATAAAAAAGCCATCAGAGATTTGCAGCTGACCCTGGAAGCGCCATAAAATTCCTGAGTTTAAGCCTCAGAATTTTATTCTTTGCTGAGAGAAAATGAGCCCTATTTAGTTTTAATGCAATGGAAAGGTTTTGTTTTTACAGTCACTCGGTTTTGCCCAAAGCAGGAGCAAAGATGGAACATTGATGCGATGGAGCACCAACGTGAAGAAGACCTCCAGAAGTTGCAAGGAGCTTCCCCTGGGGCCCAGGATAACAAGCTGCTGAGCCCCCTGCTTATCCCTGAACTTTTGCCCTAGTTGGCAATATGAAGGACAAATGTAAAAGGTTCACTCTTTAAATAGCACTATTATTGCTATTTTTATCTGCCAGCATCTCCTCTTCATGGAATGAAGGGAGGAGAACATGGAAAAGGCCATAAGCCTTAAGGAAATACACAATTAAGTAAAAAACATTACAAAAAGAGTTTTCTTGCAATGAAAAGCTCTAGGCTGTAGTTTGGGATGGCTGCAGCAAGTAGGTGAGACAGGCAAAGAGAGAAGGCATGTTACAGTGCTTGTTGATGAGGATGTTCAGTCCTGCAATGTCAGGGCATGTGCTTAAGAGACGTAAAACCTGCAGTCTACGCCAAGATTAAATGAAATATTCTCCTGGAACCTACTATCTCCAGCACCCATGTGAACTGGATAATTTCAGCAGACAGATTAGAATGCATGAGACAAAGAGTTGTCAGCAAGTTTACCAATACATATTTTGCCCTCCTCACAATGCCTGATATATAAATTAATAGCTAAGTGCAACACTTCAGCTGTGCTGTCAGGAATGGAATCAGTGACGCAATGATTTCAGTGGCTGTGGGAGTACAGATGTCTTAACATGGTCACATAGTTTGCTAACAAATGACACTAATTAGAACCTTTCTGAGCGCTTCACCCCACCTCAAAGCAAAAGAGGAGCAGTGGTAGAAAAGGCTCATCAAATGCAATGGCTGGTGTTGGGCACAGAAAGCCTGCTGCCTAAGGAGAGATCAAATTGACTAGGATCTTCAGGCTGGAAAAGAAGTAGCCATGGAGAAGTATGAGGGATAAAATCATGATGCTAAAATGTCTAGAGGCAGATGAAGTTCTGAGGGGTGTGGAGGAAACAATGTGAAATCACACCAAAAGTGGGAGATGTGTAAATGGTATCTTCAGAGTTGTTAAGACAAAGCAGACCTTTTTCCACCAAATAAATAATTAAATCTATGGAACTGGCTGCTGTGGGATTTTAGAGATGCCAAGACCTTAATTGAATTAAAAACCACATTTAAAGGAATTCACAGGAATCCATAGGCAAGAATCAAAGGCACAGATACCAACATAACCTCCGTCTCAAGAGGTGTCCAAACTGCAGATTGCCATAAATGAGGAATTCTATCGGAAGCTCATAGGCCATGTGGGATGTTCATATTTTTTTTTCCATACCTTCACCACAACTCACTGTTCAGAGAGACCCTTCTTGAACCAGCACTGTCCACTGTCCAGCTTCAGTGTTCTCAAATAAAACATAGTACTGCTTTTTAAAGAAAGTTATCTTTTAAATGCAAAGCTGCACAAAGTCTATCTGCCCACCTGGGGTTCCCTTAGCCACTCTGCTTCTTCTTACCACTTGAGATAGGCAGAGGATTATCTAATATGTCGTAATTAAATCAGCAATGCACTGTTTCTGTTGTCAAGACATGAATCAATTTCTCATGCACAGATCTGATTCCAGTGACAGTTGCAAAGGCATCTTTTCAAACCCTTCTCCTTAACGCTGGGTTAATTTTTCCTTCTGGGCCAAGTTGTCAGCAAAAACTGCGCTGCAGTGAGTGGCAATCAATCCAGCCTTGTCTCTCAACAAGCTAAGAGCTTTGTCATAGCATGGCTCTCACGCAGAGGTTTGCTTATGAAGAGGACATTTAAATGCTTTTTAAAAGTGTGCTTTTATTAAAATCCTCCCCTTTTAGAGGGAAAAGCTCTGTCTAAAGAAGTAAGCTGTTTGCCTCAGCACCTCTTGAAATTTCAGTAATATTGCCATGTACGTGCTTGGGAAGATGTATCTCTTCAGTTTCACTTGACATTTTTCACTTCTTAATGTAGGGAAAAAAAGTGTCAACCAGGATTTGCCAGGGAATATTTCTCCTGGTATGCTGCGTGCCAACTCAGTCAGGCATTAGCTCTTCAGCAACTGGTTGCTTATCTCTTGCGTTTCTTGAACAACAAGGTTTATGAATTATTCAGCTCCAGTGTGAAAGGGATAAATGATACCATTACCCAGATTTCATAAACCTTAAAACAGTGGGTGCAGAATAAAGGGATTATATGATGCAAAAGTGAAAAATAAAATAAAAGAAAAACCAAAATAAAAAGGGCTCAGTGTGAAGAAATTATTTCCTAACAAAGACGACTATTAAACAGTTGAAACGTCCCTCATGGGAAGAGGTGGGGGCTTCAACATTTGAGAGATTTAAAGCCAAGCTAGACAAGGCATTCATCTCTACAGGAACAGAGGAAATGGGTAAGACAACTTTTTTCTCCCCATCTCTGATTTCTATGGTTTAATACCTTTTTTTAAAATGCAAACTGCGTTTGTGTAACACAAGAGACAGAAATGCAATAAAAGGATTTGTAGTTGCAGTGTTGCCCAACACAATGAAACTTGATTTAAAAGGGAATTTATGCTAACAGTTCAGACTGCAAGATGACTTGTTTTTGTTTAAGGTCTAGCACTGAAAGCTTTGCTACTGCCACACACGTCTCCAAAAAAGATGATCTACCATCCCCAGACTGGGGATTTATTGTCTGTGCCAGAACTCTTTATAAACTGTGACAGTTTGGCTTTTGATAAGGAGAGCTGATGCAAAAGGCAGAATTGTGCTTTGCTGCAAAGCAGTGGAGTATGGGGCTTGTGCCTAAGGTCTGGTAGACTTGCAAACTCCCTGAGGAACCTCCAGCACTAAATATTTACTGATGTCACTCAAAGGATAACATCTAATCTGGTAGTACAAAAGTAAAAGTAGACCCTCAGAACAGTCTGTCTCCATTGCTTTATCTTCAAATGATTTCAAAGTTCTAAGTTCTTCTTCCCCTCATTTTTTTTCGCACCTTCTTATTTTTTATTAATCCTTGAAGGCACTGCTCTACTTAAAGTGCACAGTCTTGTTTTTGTAGAGATATGAAAAAATCTGGAGGGGGAAAGCTGAGAAAACCTAGCATAATTAAAATGGGCCTGATTAAGAGTGGAACACCTAGAGGTCCACAGGACCTTTCACTACCCTATCTTCGATGTAAAAAGATGGAATCCTGATGTAAAATTGCTGTGTAAGAAATCAAGACATTAAGAAGGCAGTGTAGCCAGCATGTTGAGGGAGGTGATTATGCTGCTCTACTCCACTCTGATGAGACCACGCCTAGAATACTGCATCCATCTCTGTAGCCCTTTGCACAGCAATGACATTAACCTGGGCCACAAAAACGATCTGTGGGCTAGAGCATCCCTCCTACAAGTACAGGATGAGAGAGTTGTGGTTGTTCAGCCTGGGGAAGAGATGGCTCTGGGGAGCCCTTATTGTGGCCCTTCAGTACTTAAAAAGGGCCTATAAGAAAGATGGGGCAAGTCCTTTTAGCAAGGACTTTTCCTGTTGTGACAGGACAAAGGGGGATGGTTTTAAACTAAAAGATGCAACAAGTATTTTTGTTAACAATGAGAGTGGTGAAACTGGTATGGGCTGCCCAGAGCAGAAGCAGAAGCCCCAATCCTGTTAAGCATTCAAGGTCAGGTTAGATAGGGCTCTAAGCAACCTGATTTAGTTGAAGATGTCCCTGCTCACTGCAGTGGGAGGTGGACTAGATGACCTTTAAAGATCTCTTCCAACCGAAAGCATTCTGTGACTCTAAGATGCATGACTGAAGTGAACTGTCACAGAGGTAATGCAGGGGAGGGTGTCACATCACAGTGGTTCTCAGGCTTGGCACAGTCTCTCACTGTCTTTGCATTAGCCAAGCCATGGCAGGATGTAGCCTTCTTATCCTTGCTTTGACATCAGAGCCATTATGACAACATGCTGCCCTCTTCACTCTCACATCCTGGCTGCAATTTGCCATCGTTTCAGTATTAATCTTGTTTTGCTGGACTGAGCTGTAAACTCAGTATGGCAGCAAAGCTTGTTTCATTTCCAAATACTGTTTACCCCCAGTTCCATACAGCATTGTCCTAGCAGAGGGGGCAGAAAAGAAATGGGGAAAGTGAGTTTAATATACCCCTGAATCCCTAATAAAAGGGAACTCCCTTAAGCACAACATCATCCACCTTCTGTGAACCTAACTATGCATTTATCTGGAAAGCTGTTTTCCTGCACTGTGCTTGTCTGTGTATCTTAAAGTAATAAAGTCTGCATCTTCAAGTAATACAGTCCATTTGGAAGACTGTCTCTTGGACACATCATAAAATGCTGAGACCCCTGAAGTTTGCCAAAAGTGTTAATCAGGCCAAAAGGTCACCTATTTCATGTGTTTTATATTAACATAAACAGTTTTGCAGACATGATACTAGTATCAATATACTAGGTCAAAACCCACAATGTCCTTACTTCAGTCAGTCCTGTTTGAAAGCTTGTAGCTTTAAATAATTAACAGAAAGACTATGCCCAAATCTAAGGATCTCTACATTCAAAGTTCAATACCTTGCCATTTGGAAAATAAAATTATATTCAATTGTAGTAAGACTAGTAAATGGCTTTTAATTACCAAATGAATTTTAAAGCCCAGAAGGTCCAGTATGAAAAACATTAACCTCTGTTTGCAGCTCTACCCCAAACTGCTTATTTAAAACACAGCCCCTTTTAGCTCTGCTTTGCTTCTCAGTCACTGCCCAGCCCCAGCTTCAAGGCCTCATGACCTGTTTATGAACTCTCAGACCTGGCTTTCCATGTAACCTACTCTCTGTTAATGGACTTCAGGCTCTAGGCTCAGGCCACACTTGGAGAGCTTCATCCCTCACTGTGTCCCATTCAGAGGATGGTCCAGCTGAGCACATCCTTCTTGCTGTTGTGCCCAGCATCATCATGCCGCAGACGTCAAGGCATGCCACTATATGGCAGTGCAAGTGAGCAGCTAGTGAGGACACAGCCTGCATCCATAGGATAAGCAGGAATTTAAAGAAAAGTAAAAAAAAAAAAGTAATTTGGACTAAATGAATCCTGTAGTAATGAATCTGTAACACTTTATACCTCGCTGAGTCACACGTCTGGGCAAAGCAGGAATAAAATCCCACTGAAAGGGAACTGCCTTGCAGTGCAGGCAGTAGTTTACGACCACATTACTCTCCAAGGAGAGAAAAATGTCACAGAAAGGAAAGGAAATGCAGGCAGGCGGGTATGCAGGACTCGATTCTAGCCCCATTGACACTGATTTCAGCAGAATTATTCCACTGCAGTTGACACAAGAGTTTTTACTTCTAAGTTTTCAGTTTGGTGGAGAATAAAAATAATGAGAGAGTAATATCTGAAGTTCTTCTAGTCTTAGTCACACAGTAAAATCCTCTCTACAAATAATTGAGATTTAGACCTTCTACTAATTTTCAATGGCTATATTGTAAGTCACATAGGAATTTTATGAGACCAAAGCTCCAATAATGTGCTCTGGCTGAGTGGTCGAATAGCTACACAATCAATATGTTTTTGCACGCTCACATGTTGGAGTGGATTAGTATTGCAGCACAGCCTAAAATAACAGCATAAATTTAACAGGCTGCCAGTCCTCAAAGCAGTGCAGTATAATAACAGCTGTATTTATTTGCGCTGTGATGTGTAACTGATAGCACTGTAAACCTGCTGAGATTAGGCTCTGTTTTAAAACAAGAGTACAAAACACTTGCTGCTGGAGCTGAGATAACCAACTGAAAATCAACAGGAAAAGACAACAGGTAGCGCTGCAGACACGTTGTGTGGAGGCAATACATACTATGTCACACGTTTGAAAACCCTACTTTCTCTATTAGCCAGCCCTTTATTAGAGACATTGTATTCAGACAAATCGAACAACCCCCAAAACATAGAAACCCCTAACACTACAAATACATCTTTTCCCAAAGGTATGAAGTATTATAAAACCACAGAGATGTCTGGTTTTGTTTGTTTGTTTGTTTTTCATTTGTTTGTTTGTTTGTTTTTTCCCCCTTTTGCTTTTTGACATGTTGTTGCTGGAGACTTAAAATGGATGAGTTCACAGATGAGTCAAACTTTGCAGTATACCAGAACTGGAGATGATACCTCTTCTACCTATATGTGCTTTACCACAAACACTAACAACAATTACTTAGGAATAGTCATCTCTAGGAATTCTGAAAATATTTTAGTTATAAGCTGCTACCAAATCGTTACAGAAAAGTCTGAAACATTTCTTCTAATCATTCAGTACACAGCTCCGTAACTCCATACATTTGAAAACTGTCATTTTGCTCTAAGTTTTCTTCTCACATGTGTCTATATGTACATACACACATATATTTGCACTATTATAAAATGAGTGTCAAGGAAAGCAGGACCTATACACTTCCACATTTTTCCCTGTGTTTGCAATAGGAATGAAACCGTAGATACCACCTGCACCATCTACAACTTGACTTCAAGTCCTTGACAGACACAACCACCACTTGCGCTTCGCTTTTCCCATCACCATTTTTCGTTCTTAACCAAGTCACTCTGCTCCAAGATTATTTCGTTAGGCCACACATTCAGTCTTCGAAACCCACTCCTCTCACTCTGCCTTGAAATTACCAAATCTTGTCCCTGACCCCAAAACCACACTGGCACTGCTCAACTTCTCAGTTTTCACCCTGCTGTGCACAGGGAAATGAGTTTGCAGCTTTGGTGTTGCCTAGACCTAGTTATACACATTAACATGAAACATTTCTTATTTCAATGCTTTTCCAGTAGTTAAAAAAGGTAGCCTAAACCATGCAACATTCAAGGAAGCCCAACAGGGCCTGATTCTACTTGTGGAATGGTAAAACATCAGTAATTCCTCTCAACTCAACTAATCAAGACATGCTACTTGCCACACCTAAAGTGCCATCAACTCACAATGGTGACAGGGAGTTCAGGGTATTAAACATTTGAGGGACTATGCAGTAAACAGAAATCTCCCCAAAGTCATAGTACCTCCTTACAATGGTAATTCTGTAAATTCAGAAAGGAAAAATAGACACCCAGTTAATTGTTTCAGATTTTTCCTGAAATTTGTTATTAGTAACTGAAGGTCCATTTTCTAATGGTTGGGAACAAAAGTCTTATCTTGCTAAGCCAAATTCTCCAGTGTAACTACCAGAGAGTAGGTGGGTGTGAAGTTGGTCAGACAATTTGTTAGCAGTTGGAAATGTGATGTGATGGTGGAAATGCTGGGAGGGAGCATAAGCATAACAGAACACATCTAGATAAGTCTGTAGAGCTCTGAACCCTCAAAGGGAAGCCTAAGGTGAATGCACACTGAAGTAAGTACACTTAGAAAAGAGTAAACGTTGGACAGCGTTCCTGTAAATACTCATTAGCAGGAGAATCTTGGAGCTGCAACTGTATGACAAGTAAAGTGAGCTTCTGTTTGAGGAAAATATATTTGAAGACATGTTTTTTAGCATGGTGAGGAAAAAATTCCTCATGAAAAAATGAGGATGTGAAAAAAAATCTGCAACCACTGGCCTCCTCCAGTTACGAGCTGAAAAAAGCAGTAGTAATTTGTCTTGTTCTTTTAATATTAACTAATAAAGTGATTTCATTTGCTAGAAATGATAATGAATTATAAATAACAGATATTACAAAGCATGAGATGTTTTGGATGAAGAGATGTTATTCTTTCACCAGGAAGGTGCCTGTTACACTGATTTCCTCTGTAGTGGATCCTGCAGCCTTGACTGCTATGATCAAGCCAATAGAAAACAAAGGGCTACTTATTTGAATAGCGCCAGCAGCAGCAGGCACCAGGTTTGGCAGTTTTGCTTTATCCCTTTCTAAACTCACTCAGCTTTTTAAACTCAGCACATAAATTTTATTTCCATGATTTAGCTTTAAAAAAGGGGCAGGGAGTGGGTGGGGTGGGACAGAAATCCAATCAAGTAGAAAAAAAGGAGGACCACAGAACCAGGGTCCTTGTTTCCATTTAGTGGGGTGGGCAACAGTAAGAATAAATAAGAATACAAAGACAGGATAAATCGACTATGCTACAGATGTGGCAATACACTTTATTTTACTCACTCGTTATCAAGACGACATGCAGTCTAGAATTTCATGGCAAACACACTGGCAAAAGCCATAAACCATGAGAATAACAAGGCTCGAAGGGACTAGGCTTACAAAAACAACCCCAAGGGTGACTTTCTTAGATACCAGTAAATAAATCCCTAAAGGCAAGGAACTAAAGTACAGCAACCCTAGCAACCACACTAGCACCCGAATTGAGGTCTGGAAGAGCAAAGATGTGCAGTTCCACACTGTCCAGTTGTGGGACACAGTTGCAACAGAGTCAAAACTTGAAGGCCTGTAAAATTCCACCACGGGGGTTGAGTTCAGAGTCTGGGGACTTTCTCTTTGTACTTCCATGATTGTTATAACCAGACAATTAGAAGAGGTGTGAGAAGGGCTAACCAGAGATGCCAACCTTTTGGGAGTCAGCAACAGTTCCGTTGGGTTGTCTGGTAGGCACTTCTTACCCTTTCCTCCACAAGCTAAATTCAGAAGGATGTTGTTGTCATCAGGAAGACTACTAACCTCATTGTCTGGCAAGCATGTTTCAAACCTGCAGAACGGGCACACTATGACTCCTTGAGGGGAATCACCGAAGTCTATGATCTTGCAGAGGCATTTAGCACATACCCTGTGACAACATTCCAGCACTTTGGGTTTTCTCTGTCGCAGATTGTAGCGGTTGTAACAGATCTTGCACTCAAGCTCATCTGAGCTCTGGGTCTCCACAGACTCCTCTGGCAGTTGACTGGTCATATCTTCTGATGGTTTATAGACTTGCAGAAAGAGGAGTCAAGGAACAAAGAGGTCACTCAGGCTTATATTAGAACTTTTCCCTGATGTTTGTATCACCCATCTCAATCAGGAAAAGAAACGATGCTGTCAAAAAGCATCAGTAGACATCATCCATTTCCAGCTTCTGCTAGGGACTGTGCACTGCATATCCCTTCATCTGAGCCAGGCATCCATCTGAAAGAGACAATGTGAAAAATTTGTGGAAGGAAAAAAAGAAAGAAAAAAAAAAGTAGCAGGTGAAATATGAAAGTTCCACTTTTTACAAGCTGAGTTTCCTTTGCTAAAATTACCTCTATGGTATTCTTTTTTCCTGTGGCATATGGGGTCAATATAGCAGTCATGCTGATAAGACCTAGCATCACACTGCACACATTTGTGTTAGACTTGGATCTTTCCCTGGCTAAGCCCATGAAGTTCTCAGCAGAAGCTGCAATCGAACCACTGATCTGTGATCATTTCTATAAACCCTGGTTTCTGACGGTAATGAAACCTGATTCCTGGAGCTTTTCGTCTCTCTTGATAACTTGTGAAGCTGCTGTCCAATTTCAAACAAACTAGCAGAAGGAAAGTACTACTGAAGTTAACTAAATTCCTAGAAAAGTGGCAGAAGGACAGAAGAGAGGGAGAGGTATTTATAACAACTACCATTTATCCAGGATGGCAATGGTCAGTGACCTTGCACCCAGGCACTGCTCCAACAGGTGGCATGTAGCCTCTTGCTCAGCCTGAGAGAAGGGCAGGACAAGGAGAAGCTGTTGATAGTCTGGGGAAATAAGGAGTTCTGGGGAGTGGGGTAGGTATGGAAGAGGGCTGGGGTTCCTATAAAGAGTTAAATGGTGACTTAGGTCAAATTTGGAAAAGATCAGGCTTTATTAATTTTGGTGCTTGAGGAACAGCTCAATTCTCTGTCTCCACCTCACTGCTGAACACAGATGATGAAGATAAGAATACTTTAGCTTGCAATGGGTGTCTCCTTTAATGTGTGTATGCCAGCGTGAAGGCCAGCATGCCTCTCAAGGGCATCTGCCAGATGCACTGGCTTTCAAGTGTTTCATGGCTGTGACAGCTGTGTCACACCTCGGCTAAGGAGAGGCCCATGTCACACTTGCACTGCTGCACTCCCAGTCTGTGTAGCTTTTTTGCCACCAGACCAATCAGCCTCTTTCAACAAATGTATTGTTGTATTTTGTAACTCTGCATTTTCACCACTGCAGGCAACAGTCCATATAGTATAAACAAAACATTAACTAGGACTGTGTACTCTGGGGACTAATAACTACCAGCATTTACAAAACCAGCTCAGTCTGCCAAAAGATAAAATCTTCCTGATTTGGGCACATGCTTGTTCACAGAGACGGGCGTGCCATTGCATTTTGCAGGCTTTCAAACAATCCCTTCACTGCTAGAGTAACAAAGACCTTGCTGCAGCCAAGTGAGGGGGGGTCAGCATTATCAATAAATATCAGGCACACAGAATATGAAAAGCATAGCCTATTTCAATAAACTTGATTCTCTACTATCAGTTATAGGAAACATTTGATTCCTTTTCCTTGGGGATTTCTTTACCCACCCCCAGCATTCAGATCTTTGTCCTTTTTTTGAGAACAAGGCAGGAAGTTCTCTCTTTTAAGCAGCGTGCTCCTTTCTATCAATACATTTTACCTGCCAGCCATCATGGACAGTAAAGCCTCTTTCACAGGCCTCTTGTTCCTACTGTGCTTTAAGGATGTTCCGTTCTCTTAACTTTCTGCACAATTTAGCTTCCATAAGTAACGATTTCTAAAATCCACAACCTGGATTTTAAAACAAAGATGTTCTACTTCAGACAATGCAATAGTGCACAAAAAACCCCATGACAACACAGTGAAGAAAAACACCCTTATTTCTCTAAGAATTTGTAACAAACATGACCCCCTCTCCGTTCAATTTTCTTAACTTTTTTCCTGCCTGTTCCAACTTACATCTTTAGAGCTTCAGAAGTCCTCATCTTTGCCTTACTTAGGCTTTTAGTATTTGTACTGTGACTATATTTGTGACGTGCTCCATTTCAGGCAAGGCAAACACAAGAAGGCTGATCTGTAATTTTTAGAGTACACAAGCTAAATATCTTATAAGAGACAAAAAGTACACCCTTTACAGATCTTACAAACTATCATTTATCCTTTGTTACACTGCTACTTTTTCTGTTTCATTCCAAGTAGCCTCCAGATGACTTTTAGGCATGTAAAAACGTCATGAGATGCCAGTCTACAGGAAGGCAAAGCAGTGCTAAGAAGGTAAGAAGTCAAACAAAAATGCAGTGGTTGTGAACCTTCACCTCTAGAGTATCATTCATCTTCTCTGCCTGAGGCGAATTAGGATTACTAACATGTTTGTGCCTCACAGCTAGGGCTGGAAGATGATGTCCTATGACATGAAGCTAGACTTCCAAATTAACCAAAAATCTTCCAGGAAATGTGTCTCCTTCTCATGGAAAATTGTACACCAACTAGGAAACCTTTGTATTTTACTGTTTATCTTTCTAATGAATATTTCCATGTTTTCACAGAAACAGCTCACTTTCCAATCAGTTCTATTCAGACAAGGATCGCTTCTGCCTGAATCCATTTTCGTGTTGGAAGTGTTTTCCTGATTCTACCTCCTTTAAGTGGCCAAATTTAGCATTAATACAAGGAGTAACAAAGCCCTGGGACTAGTAATGTTCCAATTGCTAAATTGGGACCATTAGCTTCATTTCCAGAACACAACGATCCCCTCTTGTAGTTTCTGTCATGAGTTAGTCTACTAATTATCTTCTAACTTAAAAAAACCCAAACCTATTTTTTTAATATACTGTACGAAAAACAGCTACTTTCAGCATCTTTCTCTCTTGACAAAGTCTCTTTAAAAGAATGGGCTGCCCAGGGAGGTGGTGGAGTCACCATCCCTGGAGGTGTTCAAGAGGGGATTGGACGTGGCACTTGGTGCCATGGTCTAGTCATGAGGTCTGTGGTGACAGGTTGGACTCGATGATCTTTGAGGTCTCTTCCAACCTTGGTGATACTGTAGATATCCATCAGTAATAAAACATAGGTTGTTTTTTCTTTGGCTAGGCTTAGACACTGACTTTCTCCCTGTGTTCTAGTGTGATTAGTGCTTACTACTACCTTTGAAAATGAAAATTTAATCACTAAGTCCTATTAATGCTGTTCATACATATTTTACCTTCTCATCTCTATGGTGGCTTTAGATGCTTCCTCTGTCCTTTCTTTGTTTTCCTGATTTCTTAGGGAAATTTCTATTTTTCCTTCTTGATACCCTCTCTCCTGCTCATTTTTTCTCTGCTGAGAACTGACAACCTTTTCAGTTTAATTAATGCTGCCCTGCTATTGTATATGCTACCTATGCTAAAATAGTTCTCTGCTCAAAGACATAAAAAAATACAGGAAACTGGAGAAATTGAATGAAATTTTACTTCAGATCAGCCCTATTTCTTGAGAAAATGAGAAATTTCTTCAGAAGTTTGACCAGCTACTCCTTCAAGCAACTTCTACTCTGTATCAAAGGTTTTCTAGCTTGTCTTGTGCCTGACTCCCGGGTGGCTATTTACTGGAAGCAGATGGAATAAGGAATTAAAGTAGGGAACTGATTTACTGCTGCCCTCTGAATCCTGGTTCCCTACCAAAAAGGTGGAAAGTCCCACACTGCTGCTTTCTGTGTGTTGAAAATGAGAGAAGCTGCAATACTATGTAGAAAAAAAAGGGATTGTTCCTATGTGTTCACATTTTATCCATCTCTTTGAGCCACTTGTCTATGCCATGAGAATCTACGTCCCTATTATATGCTTCAATACTCCATTAATATCTAGGTTTTCTAAAATACTGGGGTGCCATCTACATGTTCTTTCTGACCTTGACATCCAAAGGGCAGTCACATAAAAAGAAGTGTACATCCTATCATGAGACTAACTTCTTTTGCTTTTGCACTTTAGTACAAAATTGAGATTGACTTGGGATCAAAGTGAGGTCCCATGTCTGTTTTTAAAGCACTGTGTTTATTTTTATGAATTAAGATATTTTAATGGCTTTAAATTCCTCCTTATGTCCAGTTTTCCACTTGAACCTATCTATTTTTATGTAGAGGTGTTTCACGTGCTTGTTCGATGCCAACAGACACTAGTTATTATCACAGGACATTTCAGTTAGTTATTAGGGAAAAAAGAATTCACAAGGTGTTCAAACCCTGGAACAGGTGCCCAGAGAAGCAGAAATGAAATCTCCAACCTTACAGATATGGAAAACTTGACAAAACAGTCAGGCCACTCTGCACTGGTATTTGGTCCTGCTCTGAGCAAAGGTGGCTAGACCCTTGCTGGAGATTCCTTCCAACCCAGATTATTCTATGATTTTGTGTTTCAGTATCCTGAGCTCACTTTATGTGGTTTGTTTAAGAAGCTTTGCTCATTGTCCATTTGTCCTCTCCTCCCAGGCAACTTGTGACAAGACGAGAGGGCATGGCCTGAAGCTGCACTGGGGAGGGTTAGGTTGGATGTCAGGAAGCACTTCCTCATGGAAAGGGCACTGGAATGGACTGCTCTGGGAAGTGGTGGAGTCGCCGTCCCTGGAGGTGTTTAAGGAAACATTGGATGTGGCACTTAGTGACATGGTCTAGTCAATGTGGTGGTGTTAGGTCATAGGCTGGACTTGATGATCTCAGAAGTCTATTCCAGCCTTGATAATTCTGTGATTACTGAATAAGGAGCTAGGCTGACAGTTGCTTGTGTAGCTAAACATCTAACCCAGATAATAACTCTTTTCATTTAATATATGAATTCCATGTACGAGAAAGCCTAGACACCTGCTATTCTGTCTTCCACAGAATCTGTTGGATGAAACTGATAACAATCCAATTGCAGAACTTTTCATCCCTGTATTATGCAGCACATAGCTGCTTTCTGAACAAAGTACAAATGACTGGACATGTACAATGATAACAGCATACACTGCAGTTTTTACAAGAACAAGCACGTCAGTTATTCTGTGACAAGGATTTGCCTTTTGTAAGATACTCTGCCTAAGCACTGCAGGACTGAATCCATCATTCTCGTTCACATCATGTTTCTGCTGCTGCTTGAGCTCTGACTGCCTCTCTTCCCCTTTCTGGGGAAGACTCTGAGGTCTGTACCTTAGAGTACCTCTTCCCCTTCCAGGAGGTACAGACCTCAGAGACTCCTCTACCTGACCCTTTGACTAGGAAGGGAGAAAAGCTGAAGACAGAGAGGCATCCTCTGCATGGCAAAAGTTTTGCAGCAGTCCCCACACTGCTCCAGCTAACTGCTGGAGGGCACTCTCAGAATCAAGGGGAACATCACCCCAAGAGCAAGCAAAAGCCACCACAGAACCAGACTGAATAAGTAACAGCAAGCTCTTGTGTGTGACCCCAGGCATGGCTGGACAGAGTGCAAGGAACTACAAGAGCCTGAACAGGCCACTGCCCATCGATCACTGATCACTGCTGGGTTGCAGCAGAATGCAGATCACAGGCTTTCAACCCAGGCAAGGAAAGAAAGGTGAATGGGTTGCACAACATGTAATGGCCTCTTTTTGCACTCATCTATCAAAACCACTGCATAGACAAAGTGTTCTTACGAGAGGCCAGAAGCAATTATTTGTAGATGAAACTCTCAATATTGGAGTTCAGTCATGCTGACAGGGCAAAGCAGATGGGAAATTTGTGCTTCTCCTCCCTAATGAAAGACCATCCTTGCCCAACCTTTTATCATTCATCTCCCTCACTTCTTTTTCTGTGAAGGGAATTTGGCAGTATTTAATATATAACCTAAAATGAATACATGAGATCAATAATTAACTTGCACAAGCTATCATCCATGGAGCTACCCAACATGCACTATTTTAAAAGGTTTTAAAACTTTTCCTCTAATTGCAAGTCAAGTGTATTTAGGGAATAAGAGAAGGAAAAATGTATATAGAGATAAATGAATGAAACTTAATAAATAAATGAAACTTACTTTCCAAGAAAAAGAACTTCTTGCAACGGTTCACTTGCAGAGAACACAAGAAATGCCTGTTCTTCTCAATACAGGCAAAAACTAGTGGAAAGGAGGGAAACAGAATTAGTAGAGCAGGAATACAACTGGGAGACTTTTCAGACTGTTTTCTCTGAAAGAGAGGATGTAGTCCAACTTCTCTAGTTTGGCTAGAAATACCTGTATGTTAAGATTTCTGTTTAGAGAAATATATTGGGCAAGCCCCATTTACTGAAACTCTGTGTAATAGTCCAGAGTTAGCTTTACAGCTCTGTCGTCGATTTTAAGCCTCCTTCAATATTATGTGCTAAACACTCTGAAGCGCTATGCCATATAGCAACCACATCTTTGCAAATATTAGCAGTTCGCTCAAAAGCACCCAAAACTCCAAAAGAAAAGCAGCAAAAGAGATAAATTGTGCTTTGAAAGAAGAGTTTTAAAGACATGACAAAATACTTTCCTTCACAAATCTCATGGAAGCCCTTTGATCACTTCTATTTTTCCAAACAAACTGCAGTCTCTTCTCCAGCACAGACCAGAAAGCAACCATCTCCTGTGGACCACTGCGTTCACATACGAGCAGCTTTGCTGCACTCTGACTCAGCAGGAAATGACCATCGCAGTAGATTTTTCCAGCTTGTGCTAAACACAATGCAAAAAACCCCACCCTGAACCCCTAACTGCTTTACTAATCTGACATTTGAATAGACTGCGTTCAAAGTGCCAGCAGCTATCACATGCTCAACCTGTTTCATGCCACATTTTTGCTAACACTGGATGGGTTTTAACAATGGGCATTTCCCTGTCAAATCAATGTGAGACTTTGCACAAGTGCTACAGAATGTGGTGTACTGATCCATGCTCAGCTTCTGGTCAGTCGTATAAACTGCTATGAAATATGCCTCAGTTCTTTTGACAAAAGCCATCATTCTCAATGGGATGGGTAATGAGGTGATTTCTCAGGTATCCAAGCACAGAAGTGAAATCCTGCAACATACACAGCAAACACTTGTGCATTATTGACTGAAGTTACTGTTACAGTATCTACTGTCCTTGCCTGATCCTTCCCAAATCTTCCACAATACTATAACAAAAAAACCCCAAAATACATAAAATCATAGCTTTTCATATTCCAAGCAGAGTCTCTGATCATTTAGAATGGAAGTCATGTAATATTAATGTGACACCATATATTTAAAACAATAAATAAAATCAACAGTTTGGGTTTTTTTTTTCATTATTATCACCCCCACACACTTATCAGGAGCAGGAATATTTTCATCTAACACAGGGCTCACTTTATTCACACTGTGACAATGGGTCTTAGGGTACTTTCAGCATCCTTTTGTATGTGCACATTCAGTATCACCAGACTCCATTTCCTCTTAACATATAATTTGCAATGCTCTTTTGTTATTGCAGTAACTCACATGATGTGCCAGGTAATAGTGTCAAATAGTATGAATAAACAGTGAATGCCTTATTGGAACTGTGCTCTCCTCAATGACTTTCTTTCCAGCCAGAGGCTACTACAGTATTGATATGAATCTTAAATCTGACCATGATGTAAAAAACCACAGTTTTATTAGTTAAGCTTGTAGACATAAGCAACATCTCTTCCAATATTTCTTAAGGAGGATTTTTTTCCTTCATATATAATTCATGAGCTATTTATATAGCAATATGCTGAATGACTACTTAATGTGACATATGGTTGTGGGTTGCTTTGTAGATGTTTTAAGAATAAAATTCATAAAGGACAAAGGAACTGATCATAACAGCTGTCTTGATTTAAACAGACTATTAGTTACACTACATCTATAACTTAAAGAGAGGTGGCTTGAAAATTGTGTCTAATATGGTAACATTTAATTTTGGCAAGGCTCCTGTTAAAGAGAGCTTGCTCCTTTAAAAATGATTATTAATTAATTCACAACCTGCATATTTGGGCTGTTTCAGCATTTTCTCTTGTACAATTTTCTCACTGCCAATGGCTTTTCCATTAAGACTCTGAAATTAGAATAGAATAGAATAGAATAGAATAGAATAGAATAGAAATAGAATAAATCAGGTTGGAAGAGACCTTCGAGATCATCTACTCCAGTAAGAATATATTCCATGGCAGAACTCACAACCTTGCTGTTACTTTAGGGAAAGGTTAGGCATTCTCCTCTTTGGTAGTGGGGGTGGGTTCTATCAGCTTCCTCATATAAAATGGAGTTCTCTTTCTCTGCTTTGCTGTTTGTGTCCTTTAGAAGCTCTTCTGGGAATTGAACAGACTGTAGGACACTGATCCTAGAATCTGACTTGAAAAGATACAAAATTCTAAATAAACAAAAGCTTCTGAGTAGGTCTTGATATAGACATAAATATGACACACAGATATGTCTAGCATTTACCTTTAAATTAGGATTTTTTAAAAGCCACTATGAATTTGTGTTAGGTTTCAGAATCCAGAAAGGTAACAGTAAAAATTACCTCCTTTTTTTGCTTGCTATTGTATGCTTGAATGTAAGTAATTAATGTAAGTCTAGAAATATAAGCTAATAATACTAATTATTTTTTTAAACAAGAATGGCTGCTGTACTGGTAGCTATTGAGTGACATACAGAAAATGTAAAAACCCCAAAATATGACAGAATTGTCTTTTTTCAGAACATTTTTTTCTACATTATATAATTTGGGAGAGACCAGGTACAACAAAATTACAGAAAATTAATCTTGATTACATCACTCAGTGAGAAATTCCTCTTCACACAGGGGAGTCATTTTAATGTATTATAATAAGTTCCAATTAACCTTCAAAATAAGATTTAAATAGAGTGTGTTGCATTAGCTTTATCCTAATGGGGCTGAAAATAATCCCAGAACAGACTAGAAATGAAGCTGTACTTCTTGAGTTTTCTATTGTCATTAAGAGCAATCCATCTCTTACTTAAGTATGTTTAACTTGGTTCACTCTGGTTCAGACATTTCTGAGGATATGACTAGACATGATTATTTTAATGTATTATCTATTTTATCTCATAGGTTAGGGCAAACAGAAAATAAAAAGTGTGGAGGATTTTACAAGGCAGTACTGAGACCAGAATTTGCATGTTATCCTGTTAAGGGATTGGAGCACTGCCTTATGAGGAAAGGTTGAGAGACGTGGATCTTTTTAGTCTGGAGAGGACAAGACTGAGAGGGGATCTAATAAATGTATATAAATGTCTGAGGGCTGGGTGTCAAGAAGGAAGGGACAGTCTCTTCTCAGTTGCATCCTGTGACAGGACAAGGGGCAATGGATGTAAACCACAGCACAGAAGTTCCACCTCATCATGAGGAAGAATTGCTTTAAGGGTCACAGAGCACTAGAACAGGCTCCCCAGAGAGGTTGTGGAGTCTCTTCCTCTGGAGACTTTCAAGACCCATCTGTATGCGTTCCTGTACGACCTGTGATAGATTCTATGGGCCTGCTCTGGCACAGGGGTTGGACTCAAGATCTCCAGAGGTCCCTTCCAATCCCTAACATCCTGTGATCCTGTGCAGAAATGAAAATAGTGAAAAGGAACTGCAGTTACTTCAGTCACAGAATGTTTGAAAACCATGTTGAAATAACCCAAATCCAATAGTGATTTCCACTTATAAACAACTGTTTCAGACCTGTTTTTCTACCAGCATATCCTTTTTGAAAAGCTGGCTGATATTGCAGATAGTAACAATATGGGCTGGAGAAACAATACTTTAACCTGGATATACTAAACTGTAACTTGAGTATTTGATTTGGTTCACACAAAGCACACATCTGAACTCAGCTACTGCTGGGATAAAATATAATTTTATTTTTACAACATACAAATAGTTGGCCTATGTTCCCTCTTCACCCTGACGTTTGTATAGAGGTGCAATGATGGAACTGAGAAATTGGTGTAAAAGTCATCTGATGTATTTAAGAGTAAATGTAACAAAAGCTGTACGTTATGAAAATGAAAAGATTAGTAGTTCTAGCTGACATGTGGTGAAGCTAAGTTTTATGCTATCAGCTGCATTCATGGGAACTCAATGATCCCAAGGGACAAGTGTCAATGAGGCATTAACTTTGACTGTAATGTATGTTGTCCCTCTAAAGAATTTTGGCAGGACAGAAGTTCATTTGATCTGACTTACACACAAATACAAATATCTAAAGGGTGGCTGGCAGGAGAACGAAGCCAGTCTCTTTTCAGTGATACCCAGTGATAGGATGAGGGCCAATGGATGTAAACACTATCACAGGAAATTCCATCTCAACATGAGAAAAAATTTGTTTTAATGTGAGAGTGATGGAGCACTCACTGGAACAGGATGCCCAGAGAGGTTATGGAGTGTCCTTGGGAGGCCTTCAAAACCCACCTGGACACATTCCTGTGTGACCTACCCTATGTGGTCCTGCTTTGCAGGGGGTTTGGACTTGATCTCTGTAGGTCCCTTCCATCCTCTAGAATTTTGTGATTCTAAGGGAAATAATTTTAGCAGCTGTTTCAAGCTCCAATGAACCTGGCTCTCCCACCTTTAGCCACTAACCTTCACAATGTGCTGTATTAGTGCTCAAAAGAAGCCTAGCTTCAAATCCAAAAATGTCCAGCTACTGATCCCTCGGAGAAAGTGCCGGCATTGAATGCCGTTGTTGGTCCTCACATTCCTTGGCAGCCATTTCACAGCCCAAACAAACCTGGATTTCCCACCTCTACTCTAGACACTAAGTCCCTAGCCTTCACAATAAGTGTACCAAACTTGGTTTTATGTGTGGATTTATTTTCCCAAGCTTTTGTTATTACTCTGCACCAAACCACCTTATTTTTAGCTAATTTTTAGAAAGATTTTTCTTTGGCAATGAAAGTTCTCTCAAATAATGTAACAGAAAATTTTATTGATAGCTTTTTATACTATTGGTAAATTACACTCTCTGATCTCTGTGGTCTGAAGAAAATACAGCAGAAAATTATCTCTTAATAGCTCTCTTAGAGCCTAGACCAGAAGGACAGGTCTACACTCAAGCAAGAAATCTCCATGTGCCTATGTATGAAAAAGAGGGGTGTTCAAGAGGGGATTGGATATGGCACTTGGTGCCATGGTCTAGTAGTCATGAGGTCTTGGGTGACAGGTTGGACTTGATGATCTTTGAGGTCTTTTCCAACCTTATTGATTCTATGATTCTAAATTATATGCAATGCTTTTATTTTATTCCATTAGGGAATGCAGGAAACCTCTTAAACATGAGAAGCTTCTAAGTATTTGGATGTATTTTTGTAACTACTGTGTATGATCTGGGCATGTCAGGGCTCCATCAAGTGCTATACCGCTGGTCTCAGAATTGCTGACATGTTCTACTGCTGAGTTTTGCTTAACTCAGATTAATGCCTACAAAATACATTAACTTCAGGGACACTCATATGAATTGCTCTGCTTTTAACATGTTCTTCAGCAGTGAAAAGAGGGAATTAATTTATCCATTGTGAACTGTCAGTGAAAGAGCTCAAGTGCTACAGGATGGAGTATTTCACCGAATCACAGAATGGTTTGGGTTGGAAGTCACCTTGAGAAGTCACCAAGCGAAGAACAGAATCCTTATGGGCTGAGACTATATATAGCAATAATAGACACTACACTGTAAGGAACTACCTCAGTAGGATTGATGTCCCAAGAAAAATCCTCTCCACTGGTACTCTCAATTTCTCCTTGAGACTCAGCTTTGAAGAGTTAGCTCTTACCAGACTTTGGGTTAAGTTTTCCTCAGTGGCCAAAAGGAAAATTTGCTTTATGATGTATGTACTATCCCATCCTACATCATTCCTAAAGTGCACAGGAATCTGATGAGGATGGGCTGAATATGGTATCCATTGTGTGTTCCTGAAGGCACCATGGTCATCAGCAATTTCCCTGAGACTAGTGCTAGGCCTGGAAGGATTGGAGTGCCCTTCAGACTGGACAAGAGGAGCAGAAAGGAGCAAGCAATTTGTCCCTAACCTGTATCAAAATTCAGTTAAGAATACAGTGTATCTCCTTCACATATGTTTCTCATAGAAGTACACTGTCACAATGGCAGCTAATCCAATCAAGTCTAAATCTGATCAATATGAATCTGCAAAGCAGTAGGAAAATGTGTTTCAGCAAGATTCTGTTTTGGGGTGAAGACTTTCCAAGTTTTCCATTATCCAAAAGAGACTGGCCAAGTCTCACAAACTAAGTGGAGGGTAGGAAGTTGTCTTGGCTTTAGATTAAATTGTTTGAGGTGTGTCAATTAAGCATATTTAAAACAGAAACTGCAGGAGAGGAAGGCATTGCTTCAGAAATCTTGGAAGTAATCAAGGCATATTCAGAAACACAGCTTGTATATTAAACTAATTAGAAAAAGAAAAAACAACCACCAACCACCACAAAACAGAAAGAACATAAAATAGAATTCCAAAGGTTTAAAAAGCAATACAGGCCATAGAGAGTCATTACAACGAGGCTGGTGAGATGCCTCGAGCACAAGCCCTATGAGGAGAGGCTGAGGGAGCTGGGATTGTTTAGCCTGGAGTAAAGGAGGCTCAGGGCAGACCTTATTGCTGTCTACAACTACCTGAAGGGTGGTTGTAGCCAGGAGGGGGTTGGTCTCATCTCCCAAGCAACCAGCACCAGAACAAGAAGACACAGTCTCAAGCTGCATCAGGGGAAGTTTAGACTCAAGGTGAGGAGAAAGTTCTTCACTGAGCGAGTCATTCGCCATTGGAATGGGCTGCCCAGGGAGGTGGTGGAGTCACCGTCCCTGGAGGTGTTCAAGAGGGGATTGGACGTGCCACTTGGTGCCGTGGTTTAGTCATGAGGTCTGTGGTGATGGGTTGGACTTGATGATCTCTGAGGTCTCTTCCAACCTTGGTGATTCTGTGATTACATTTGCCTATTTACCTGAGTTAGTGTAAATTAATAACTGAGACCTAGTACTGGTATTTTCTGAACTGGTAATAACAAGTGGGGATTTTAGTTTTGCAACATCGAGTACAAAGCTAGAAAAACAGAACACTAACACATTCTGGATTTCACTTAATGTAATATAAATCCCAACATCAACACAGCAGCTTTTCAAGTGGATGTTCCCAAGGATATCAGGTTTTCTATGCAGTATCTCAAATGAGCAGCTTGGCCGAGGCTTATGGAATAAAGCAGGAAATTAGAAACATTTCTTGTCTTCTACTATGAAAAGAGGGGATTTTTTTATAGAACAGAAGCACAACCAAAAGCATCTTTAAATAACAGATGTTTCAAATGGCAGTTTTCTTTAAAGTATTTTAAATAATGAATCTCCTCTGCTCTGCTGTTACTTAAGCAAGTGTGTAGGTTTCTCAATGTTCTAGATACTAGAAACGTGCATCAGTAAGTGACTTTATTAACTAGACCTTAGGAGTTAACCTTTTTCCCTGTATGTTTATTTCCAGTGTGCTGAATGCTTACAATTTGCAAAGAACTGAAGATCTAGAAAAAAAGACTACAGGCAGCTAAGAGGGCCAATGGCATCCTGGCCTGCATCAGGAACAGTGTGGCCGGCAGGAGCAGGGAGGTCATTCTGCCCCTGTACACTGCACTGGTTAGGCCGCACCTCGAGTACTGTGTCCAGTTCTGGGCCCCTCAGTTTAGGAAGGATGTTGACTTGCTGGAACGAGTCCAGAGAAGAGCAACAAAGTTGGTGAGGGGTTTGGAACATAAGCCCTACGAGGAGAGGCTGAGGGAGCTGGGGTTGCTTAGCCTGGAGAAGAGGAGACTCAGGGGTGACCTTATTGCTCTCTACAACTACCTGAAGGGAGGTTGTGGACAGACGGATGTTGGTCTCTTCTCCCAGGCAAGCAGTACCAGAACAAGAGGACACAGTCTCAGGCGGCGCCAGGGGAGGTTCAGGCTGGATGTTAGAAAAAAGTTCTATACAGAAAGAGTGATTGCCCATTGGAATGGGCTGCCTGGGGAGGTGGTGGAGTCGCCATCACTGGAGGTTTTCAGGAGAAGACTTGATGGGGTGCTTGGTGCCGTGGGTTAGTTGTTTGGGCGGTGTTGGATTGGTTGATGGGTTGGATGCGATGATCTTGAAGGTCTCTTCCAACCTGGTTTATTCTATGTATTCTATGTATTCTAAAAGTAGTATTTGGAAGCTAAGAAACATTAGTTTGTATTTATACTGTTACTTTCCCACTGAAAGCTCCATGCCTGAAGCATGTGCTGTACAGCACATGTAACAGACAGCATAGCGCTGTTACCCTGCTTTGTTTATAAACAGTGCAAAAGGTGGCACATTTCACATCTCTGCAAATACAGACCACGTCATTTGTAGTAAGTTGAAATATACCTTTTTCCATGGCCTTGGCTTCCTGGCAGAAGGAGCTCACTGTGAAACTGAAAAAAACCCAGTTCTGTCTCTTCTCTGGAGTCCCATGATTACAGCATTCCTTGAGGACTTTCGAGCTTGTATTTTTCTGGAGGGCTCTCTCAGAAAGCGCACCCTAAGAAAATGCACCCTTAGGGGGATTTCACATTAATTGTGGGGGATATATTTTGCAACTTTGAGTACATCTACACTTTAAACTGCAGTGCAGTGTTGATTTAACTGAGACAGATAGGGTATTGGAAGCAACAATATGTAGTTCCCAGCCAAACGTATGCACCATTTCCCACTCTGTCATCTTGTGCTAATAATGGTTTGGTGGTGACTTGGCAGTGCTGGGTTAACAGTTGGACTTGATGATCTTAAGGATCTCCTATAACCAAACAATTCTATGATTCTAAAATGCTGACATCTGTCTACAACCTGTGCCAATATCTTGCCTATCTGTAACCGTTCACTGCACGGCGCTAAGCTACAGAAGACTATATTTTGAAATGGGATAGGAGATACCCTAGAAGACACTAAGTTTTACCTTTCAGTCTCAGTTTCCAAACTTAGAATGTCTCAGCTTGAACTGGGCATCTCAGAGGACCAGCAACCACAGAAAACTGAGACTTTCATCCCTACTTACTCAAAACTTTATTCAAGTGTTGCTATTCACATCATGCTTGGCAATGTTTCTCCATATGGATATCCTCTAAAGTTTTCTCAAGCCCATTCATGTCTTGGATGCTTGAAGCACCAAGGCTTATTGTAAAAAAATTGAAAATTAATTTAACTTTCAGGATTTTCCCCCTGAGAGACTCCTCTTTCTGAAGGAGAAAACACAGGACACTGCTACGTGGATGGATCATTAGACAAAGGTGGACCAAGGAAGAAGCAGCTGCCAAGTGAATTTTATTTTAAGTAGATTCGCCAGACTAAATGACTGCTGCAAAAAGGCCATCACACAGCAACAACCACCATGTTCTGTTGACACCAGATCAAGTCAAACAATGAAACTGTAGCAAGGAATTCAAACAGAAGCTTGCAGATCAGAGAGTAGCTGAACATGATAATAGTTACAGCTTTGAACAAACAGTTCCACATACACATCTAAAAATGATTTCCGAGGACGAAGTTGCTTTCTTGTACCAAATGCATAGTATGTACTCAGATAAAAGAGAGCTATCAGTGTAGTTCCAGTAGACTGAATGAGAGTATCTGGGAAAGGACTGACAGAATGTGCCTACCTCTTGGTGAAATTCTTCTGACTGAATGATTCAGACTGAAATTTCTGACCTACTTCAGCCAGTCCTAGTGGCAGTTCTGCCCTGATAATGAAGCATTCTTTTTCTGGAGCAATAGATGAAAGAATATCATGCTATGCCTAAGCCTCCAGCTTTCAATGACCCCACTCAACCGCATAAATGAAAAGCTCTGTACAGCATCAAGAGCAATTCAACCAAACAAGATGCAAACACTTACAAATCTAATGTAAGCAATTCTCATTGGCTTTTGTCTTTAAAAAGCCCTTTGTTTAGGAAAAAAAGTCTTCTTCCTGTTGTTTTCCTTATAGTAGAATCATAGAATTGTTTCAATCAGAAAATACCTCTAAGACCATAGAGTCCAACTGTCATCTAAGAGCACCACGGCCATTAAACCATGCCCCAAAATGCCACGTCCACATGGTCCTTGAATGTCTCCAGAGACAGTGACTCCACCAACAACTTGGACAACCCATTCCAATCCCTGACCACTGTTTCAGTAAAGAAATGTCTCCTAATATCCAATCTAAACCTCCCCTGACACAAGTTCAGGCCAGCAGTTCTAAAGATGTGTTTAAAAACACTTGAAGGAGGGGAGACCTTATTGCTGTCTACAACTACCTGAAGGGGGGTTGTAGCCAGGTGGGGGTTGGTCTCTTCTCCCAGGCAATAAGCATCAGAACAAGAGGACACAGTCTCAAACTGCACCAGGGAAGGTTTAAGCTGGATATTAGGAGGAAGTTCTTCATAGAAAGAGTGATGGGCCATTGGAATAGGCTGCCCAGGGAGGTGTTTAGGAAGAGGCTGCATGAGGCGCTCGGTGCCATGGTTTAGTTGATTATAGTGTTGGATGATAGGTTGGACTCAATGATCTGAAAGGTCTTTTCCAACCTGGTTCGGTTCTATTCTATTCTATTCTATTCTATTCTATTCTATTCTATTCTATTCTATTCCATTCACTGAGGTCAGCTTGGAAAATGACAGCAGGAATTTTATCTTGGGTGCAAGTCTTTTCTTATGACATGTATGCAAGCCTTTCTCAGGCAGCATTCCTGTTTGGGGGGGTAGGAGGGAGAAAGGTGGTAAAATCAGGCACTAAAAGAATATGGTATACTTTTCTTGGTTTCCATTTTGTAAAATGCACCCCTTTGTAATGCTTCTAAAATTTGCTACAGCCTCATTTACTCAGTTCCTAAATCTGTAATCCTTGCTAAGGCGAAAGTCAGATTGAACTGATTAGGAGACTTGCTGGGAGACACAAACAACCATTAATTTATCTTTTTTTTTTTTCTGTTAATGGAAATATGTATTTTTTTAAAAATTGTCATATTATTAAATCTTGGAAACAACTGTGCTTCACAATACATAATTCCAACCAGGGAATATCATCAGTAAAGAATTATGATGGCAATCTAGTAATTCATAAGGACTGCACAATACTCTTCCCTAACCCAAAAAGATAAACTTATTTTAATACACTGGGTTGTGCAGAAAGGAGCAGACAGGATCTCAAGGTCAGCATTTATGAATACAAGAATTGTGGCAGCCCCACTGGCAGGATATCAAGTCTGAAAGATATACTGATAAAACGTTATGTGAATGAAGTATTTGATACACACACAGACATGGTATGATGTGCAGATGAGACATTACAGCTTCAGATGTGTTACACATTCTGTAATCATACCAGGTGGTGTCACTGGCTTCCTAAACCAGTGGCTCTGAAAGAACTTTAGTTCCCATGGAGCATCAGTAGCAATCCTTAACCATTCAAGGTGTTAGGATTTTAACTTGGTGTGGTGGGTTGAAGTTTCCCCCCCAGCATTAACGTTGCCAGACCAACTCAGTTAGAAGCAAATGAAACTATATTTACAAGCAAAATCTACACTCTATGATGGAGTGCAATGAGTATGTACAAAATATTCTGTATTTACAATATTATACAGATATTTGCAATTAATAAAGAGCACAAGGACTCCCCTGGCCAAGGACTAGGGGAAGTTACTAGCTTCCCCCCGCTCCCTTACCCTCTTGTACAAAAGGGACAAGAGAAAGGAGCAGAGAAGTTAGACTTAGCCAAAGCCAGCTGATAAGCAGGTTATCTCTCCTGAGTGAAGCAAAACAGCCAGAAATGAGAAGAGAAAAAGGAAGAACTGAGAACTGTTATAGCACAGCTCATCTTATTCCAGATATTTATCCAATGAATTTGCTCAGAATAATCTTTTGTTTTCCTTTTCACACCCAATAGTGATTTATTTATATTTTTCTACTTTTCTGCTCGAAATCTGTAACTAAATTTTAAAGGCATAGCCTATAACCACCACACTTGGCTACTCAGAAAACTGAAGTACTAAGCATTATAATTGTCTGCAATGACTGGAAGACATCGTGCAGTGACACCTTAATAACATCATTAAGTACTAAATCTAAATGAAAGACAAAAGGACCTTTGAAGTAAATGCCCACTAATTCTTCTAAGTGCTCTGCAGTAAATCTTACTCTTGCTTACACCTGTGCAAAGCCAGTGAGCTGAATTCCATTGAGTTACTGATGTTGCATGAGCATAACTGAGCACGGAATACAAGATTGCTATCCCAGAGTCTTGGTGTTCTTAAAGTTTTTGAAATGGAGGTTAAAAAAAAACAACAGCCAAACCCAGAGATATCTGGAAGAGTTTTATGCCTAGAGTTGACAGAGGGAGATAAAGTGCAAGTAAAGAAAATTTAGGAAAAATTGGTTTCTAAATTGGCATCTTAAGGAGTATTGCTGGAAGCACATACTGAGGGAGAAGGTTTGAATGTTGCTAGACAAGGTGAACTTGTGAGGTGTTTCAAAGACACAGCATTATATTTTAGCCTGGAGAAGAGGAGACTCAGGGGTGACCTTATTGCTCTCTACAACTACCTAAAGGGAGGTTGTAGACAGACGGATGTTGGTCTCTTCTCCCAGGCAGCCAGTACCAGAACAAGAGGACACAGTCTCAGGCTGCGCCAGGGGAGGTTCAGGCTAGATGTTAGGAAAAAGTTCTATACAGAAAGAGTGATTGCACATTGGAATGGGCTGCCTGGGGAGGTGGTGGAGTCACCATCATTGGAGGTTTTCAGGAGAAGACTTGATGGGGTGCTTGGTGCCGTGGGTTAGATGTTTGGGTGGTGTTGGATTGGTTGATGGGTTGGATGCGATGATCTTGAAGGTCTCTTCCAACCTGGTTTATTCTAAGTATTCTATGTATTCTACGTATATGGTTTAGGATGACAGCCAAAGCAGACATGAGGGGGTTGGGTAAGGGAAGAAATGGAAGTGTCAAGTCAGTAGGAAAAACTAGGTTACAATACCAAAACTAAGGAAGTATTAAAGCACAGGCAAAGGTAGAAGGGGAGGAAAATGTTGTGTACTATACAAGAATAGATAATAGGAAAATTTGGTATTAATTGGATTATGAAAAGAACTTACATATGGCTTCTGTTGCCCACCATGCTGATGAGAATGAATGTGAAAAATAGTAACAGAATGATAAAGCAGGTGAGGATGTAGGAACAAAGCATGGAACTCATTTTGATACTGGAAATATCAGTAAAATCACTGAAGTGAAACATTAAGAGAACCAGCCAAAGCAAAATTCAGGAGAACACTCTTTTATTTTGTTGTATAATCAAATTCCTTTGCTATCACGACCAATCACAAGTGTTCACAGAATCACAGAATGTTAGGGGTTGGAAGTGACCTCCAGAGATCAAGTTCAACCTTCCTGGCCAAAGCAGGATCACCTAGGGCAGGCCACACTGGAATGCATCCAGGCAGGTTTTGAAAGTCTCCAGAGAAGATGACTAGTGTTAGTAAGCTGGTTAAAAAAATTCCAAACAAACAAAACACAAAATTCCCAAACAATTTGAAGAAACCCAAACAACAAAGAAACCCAAACAAACAAACTACAACAGGAGAGACTGGGGAGAGAGGAGAGTGATGCAGGAAAGAGATTAATTCACAATGTTTACTCCCTGAGTTGTTGCACAACCAACATGAAAGAAAATATAGAAGAGTAAGTCAGTACATTTCTTTGAGCACTGCATCAACAAATTAACGTTTTCATCTGCAAGTAGCCTATGTGTGCAATAATATTTAGCTAGATAATTTAATCCCACATTTCAAGAAAAATATTCAGTCATAGCCATGCTCTACCATCAGTACTGTGAAAGGACACTGATGGAGGGAGAAAAACACACATACAAACACATTCCATCCTGTAAGCCTACTCCAGCTAGAGGACACAAGATGTCTCTATTAAAATACTGATTCAAGACTGAAGAAAAAAAAAAAAAAGATTTCACAGAATTATCATGGAGTTACTTAAATAAAAGAGAAGCTTCATTTACACAGTTGAAAGCTGGGACACAATGCTTCGTATTAATTATTATGTTTGCTCTTTCCGGCCTGTCACAATGATGAACAATAATGATTGCATAGTGCGAGATAGTCACCATTTAGTTAATTCACTCAGTCTAGGCAGGGGATTAAAGATGTCTCTATCCTCTTCCATTCCTTAACAATGGCCCTTTCTGGTTCCAAATGTAGCTCAGAGAAACCCTGAAACTGGTGTGACCTGTGCACATCTTGCTTGACATATCCCAGAGCCTAAAAGCCAGCTGTGAGAATACAATGTCCACAACTCTTAACATCAGCCTTTCCGGGGCAGCTGGCACAGAGCTGACATACACCGCTTCCCTTCCTCTCAGACTTCCAGCAGACCAAGGGCCATCTCTGGTGTCTGTGGCAGTGCCATTCTTTGCTTATGTCAAATAAAAACCGGGGAAAAAAACGAGTTTCATGGACATCTGGAGCTGTAGATGGGAAGTGAGCTTTGTTAGTGTCCTTGCTGGAAGCAGTGGGTTTAATGGAACAAAATCCCCAGTCTTTGTCCATTTCCTATCAACACAATTCTCTGTGGTTTCCCCACTGGAACTTTGCTCATCAGTGAATGTATGATGCTTGCTGTTTGCTGCCTGGCACACTGCATTTCTTTTTTGCAGATGGGTGAATAACCATTCATATATCTGACTAGAGTCTTTCTTTTGCTAGAGATATGGAACTGCATTTGTGTGGGGCAGCTGCTCAGTATTTGTGCGCCAGTCTGAACGGCCTAGTATGTCACAGTGGACAAATGACGTCATTTCTGGAGCAGGCTTCACAGGAACTGTGCCACTGCTTAGTGCTATGAATGCTGATGAAATCACTTTCCCAGTATTTGTTTACTCTCTCTGAACAATACAGGTCTTGCAGTATATGTGCGGTTTGAGTTTTTCAGACTCAGGCTGTTATCTGAGCACTTCACTCTCCTCCAGTGTGTTCTCTAGAAAATTTGATCTAAGCATTGCAGTGTGTATTGGCAGTGAAAAGTTAGGTACTTTAACAGAAGTTAGTTAGGTACTTTAACAGGCATACTGCCAGGATAGAAATTGATAGAAGTCTTATTCCTAATCCATGGTTTTTCCGCAAAGACCCAAATCTTCTATCTTTCCTACCATGAAAAATTATCAAAACCAACCAACCAAAACTTCAGACAAACCCCAGCAAACCATTCCAATCCAATTCAGCTCAAAGCTGATGCCAAACTAATATTAATGTCCTTCTCTGGAACATTCTGACATACTCTACCTGCTGCCCTTCCGTCTGTTTAGACCCCAAATTCTGCACAGCAAAGGCTGTATTGCATCTTGTCCATCAAAGGTATTGCTAATGTTTTAACAATCATGAATCTGATCCATCAGCTATGAGCATTACTGTAACACACACATACACACTTGACTTTTAATTTTATGCATCTACAAACATTAAAGCAAATGCTGATTGAAGCTGCCCCTCAGCAGTGCTCCAAACGTCCCAAGACAAATGCAACATGATCAAACACGATCAAAAGAGCTCTGGACCAAAAATAATGGCATAATATTAGCCTTACTCTTCAATGCAGACAGTAACATGCTGAACTCTGTTTTGGGTGGTTGTTTTTTTTCAACTCCCAGGAGTTATAATTTGTCAGAGCACTATTTCATGCTTCTTTTTGCTCTTTATCAGTGCTTTACTTAACACTTCCAGTGTGTAAGCGGCAAAATAAAACATCCAGGATAACTCTCTGAAACACCTTTTAAAAAGATTATCTGTGTTCCATTGAGGTTGGGTTTTCTGTACTCAGGTAAGATCATAAATGAAAAAAGCTGTGACAGAACTAAATATAAAGATACAGCACTGCTATTCAAAGAGGTGCAGAGTAAAGCAGTAAAATGGAGGTGACATCAAATACGCAGCAGGATTGTTTGTTACAAGTTACTATTTTGCAGTCAGTGAAGAGAGACTTCTTTTTTGGACGTTTACATAGGATTATGTCCACAGCTACTCTCTAATGATCACAGTGTGTGAAATTGTTTTTCCTCCTGGGCAACAGGCAAACCAAAGGCAATAAGGATGAACTTGTTTATATAGTAATATATAGCAGTGTATGTAGGCAATTTCCACACATGTGTATGTAATGTCTGTTTACAGCTCTGGTGTATCTGACAAATATAAACATACATGTGTGCATATCTGCATAATTTAAAATACTCTAGCTCTCTTGAGAGGGTAGCATATATAAATGTGTCTGCATGTCTCTGGGTGTGTGGACTAGAACTACAGAAAAGCTGTTATCCCCTCAAGAGACTTACAGTATTTCAAATACACACACACTCTACGAGCTGTCTATATACCTGACAGTGAGTCAAGCATCATATTGTTATTAAAACTCAAAACAAATTATGAGACTGGCACAAGTGACATTTTTTAAATGAATAATTTTACTTTACTGAAACAGAAAAATAGGCAGATGACATAATTTTTAACAGGGAACCAAGTTCAGAAGGCTGTTCAAGTTACTCATAGCCATACCTGAAATAACAAAACTGCATTAAAAAGAAGACCCCAAAAAAGTTCTTTTTGATGGGTTTTTGTGACATGCCTCCCTCCTCCTCCAGAGTCAATGAGAATTCATATATTAATGAGATTATGTCAAGAAGCATTATTGAAGTCATACACTGATAAACACACTGAAAATTATTGTAATTCCCTAACCCCCAGACTTCAGCGTGAATCAGATGTTTTGGCCGTGTTACAATAAATTCATAGAAAGAAGCTTCATAATGGCAATACCACCAGATCTGTAAGTCCAGCACACTACTGTGGGACTTGCTATCTTGGGAGATACACCAGGGAAAGGCAGGCAGACACCATTTCACTCAATGTTCCTCCATTCAGGGGCACAGCAGTCATATAAGCACATTTCATTTATTCTTAAGAAATAGGCGTTAGATTTACTGGAAACTTAGTTAATTTGGGGGTTTGGGGATCACCTCCACACCATTAATTTTCATCTCTGCCTAACTCTAGGTCTTGTAACAGTTGTTTCCTTATTTTCCCATCCAAGTAAGCATGCTTCTTCAGATCCCTACTTGAGCACATACTCAAACATACACTTGTTTACATCACACTGAAAGCAGATGTATGCTTAAGTATGATCCTATTGCCTTAAGACACTTTATATTCTAGAATATAATTTGGCAAAATACAACATGTAAAATAGAGACGTGATGCTTGAGAAAACATTTTGGTGAGCTTCCAAGAACTTACCTGCCAGCTGCCAAGCTCTGGGCCCAATCTATTCATCCATCCATCCATCTCTCCATCACCCAAGTGTCTGAATGACTGATAAGAAAAACAGATGATTCATCACTGGTGTGTTCTCTGGTCTCTCTCTGTCCTGTTGGAAACATGATATTTTATGATTAAGTTGTTAATATTTCAAGCCAAGAGAAACTTACAGTATAAAAATGACAGTTTTTATCTTATTGGATATATATTCTTTCTAATTTTTAACAGAGAGGGCCAGAAATGAAAATTTTCATTGTTAGCTGATTTTTAACAGAGCAAGTACCCGTGCTTGTCTTCTCAAGTGTCAAATACCACCTTATAGCCAATGAAGAATAACATCAGCTGTGCAGTCAGAAGGTGCTCTCTCTCTTTCGGTCTTTTTGGAGTGATCTGACTTTTAAGATCATATTTCATTTCCATTTACTTTGCAAGCATTATTCAAGGTGTTGACCTCGAACTTAATAGCACAAACATCAAGAACTTATCTCAGAGACAAATAGGGGGGATAAGAGCTTCAGATCAGTCATGGAGGTGGCACAGAACAGAGAAATACCTTAGAATACTGAAAAATGCAAAGAGCACTTGCACTCAAGCAACTTTGCTTGAGTGATACACATCAAATGAGAAAGTAACAAAAGAAAACAGCATTCCTCTTTAACATTGAAGTATGTGCTAGATGCATTGTTACTGTATCAGATTGAGGCAGAGAAAAAGGTATGACTTTTCATGTAAGATGAGTACCTAACCTACACTGTAGGTTAAAGGTTCATAGACATTTTCCCACTAAACCCTGCCAGAAGGGATCATCAAATAGGCATGTTTTGAGGGGAGGGGCTGAGGACTAGGTGAAGAAGTGTTTTCACTAGTGGACTTGAAGGAAATGTAAAATAATGTCTGATAAATTGTACAGATTACACAAGAATTTGGCAGAAGAGTAAACAATTAAGAAGACAGAATTATATGGCAAACCAAGCTCATTCAAACAAAATGCATCTGAATACAATCAGATACAGATTCTGGTGTTACCAAACCAGTCTTTGGGAATGGGGCACTGACTAACAGAAAACAAATTATCTAAAAAAACATAGAGTCATATAATAGAATCATTTGGGTTGGAAGGAACCATTAAAGGTCCAGGTTCAGCTATGTGTAGGGACATAATGCTTCACCCTCTGTGACTCTCTGAGATCTTAGTAATATGGAGTTAACAAGGTGGGATGGGTGAGGAGGGAAATACAGCTGTTTTTTTACCTCTAGATACCACTACAATTTATATTTTGGTGAGAGTCAAACTAAAGTATTTGCACAGTTCTAATGTTCACATTTTATAAAGAATATTGAAGAACTGGTTAGTTTCTAACAGAAACAGTGAGGCCAGACCCCCTCTCCCCCCCTCAAAATCATCAGAAGATGAACAAAACTCCTTCAAGTGAAGGCTATAAAGAGCTCTATCTGTTTAGCTTATCTGAGAATGAGAGTCAACTTGATTACAGGAATAAAGCAATTAAGGATCAGGTACAAAAGCACTCTTTGATTTAGTGGATACAGCAAAATTTGTGCAATATGCTGAAAGCAAACACAAGTACTAGAACATTACAAAACACCAGCTTTTCATTGACTCCATGTTACAATACAATTTTAGTCACACAATCACACATCATTTTCCTCCACAGGAAGCTTCATTTGGTGTGCAGGAGAGTTGGTGGTTATTTAATGAATGCTTTGTTTTATTCTCTTTCTTAACTTGTGGCCCCACAACGCACTCACTGTACCATTTAAACCTAGCACCAAACACTACATGTCTGTCTGTGACTTTCATTTGGCTGTCACTTTAACAGCATATGAGTGTAATTCAGTGTACTGAAAAAGCTACAGGAAGATAAAAGCCCTCCTTACACATGGATGTTACACAACACTCCACCTGGACAGAGGGTGAGCCAAATGCTACTCAAAATTTCTGCTTAAGGTGTTTATAAAATTCTAGTTAAATAAGCTAAGTATTTTCAATAGTAGCAGAGGTACTGGTAAGCCATTTCAAGCTTTTTTGAGAATTACTTGTAGGAATTGTATAGAGTGAAAGGCCAGTATCAGCTTGAGGTTTGAGTAGGTTTGTTTCCATCACAGAATACTGCTGTGGAGATACTCTAGGTCCCCTGTCATGTATTAGGAAGCAAATGGCTTCTGCAGGTTCTTGGTAAACACCTGTAGGGTAGGCTCCTCAGGAGCCAAGCCATGCTTTCACAAAGCTATTTCACAGAAGAAGATTCAAGGTCAGACAATTTTTCAAGCAGACTCTGATCAGGTCACTGCTTGTGAGTCACCAAGGGATGTGTGCTTTACTTCCTGTTCACAGGAGCACATCTCCTGCCTGAGATTTCCAGATAAGCTATCCATCATCTGAAAGATGAGTTTTCTTCTTTGCCATGAACTGCTTGCCAAGGTAAGTTCCCCTGCCTGGAACACCACCTGCCCTGAAACTATTATGGAAAGGTTTGGGTTTCCTGATCAACACCTTTTGTCACAGATACTGCTGACGAAGCCTTCATGGTTTACAAAAGGGGGCCTAAAAGAAGCCTTCAGCCCCTAACTGTGCCATACACTGGGAGGATACAGAGCACACAGTCTAATATATACAGATATTCCTAGCCAGGTCTCCACCAGCCTGTCCTAGTTCCAGTGCCACCTCAACCTGACTCCTCATACCAGCCCCAGCTAGCCCTCCCATCACGCCCCTTGACTCCAGGGCAAGCTGCACATCAAACCCCACCTTGCTTCTCACTGCAGCCACATACATCTTCATCTGAGGTTTTCACACTATTTGGACTAAACTTAAATTGCTGCTGTGTAATTTGAACTTTTACTGACTGTTTGCATAGATCTTGTTTGAAGAGTTAATAAAGGTTTCTGCCTAGAGAGTTATTAAAGACCTCCATCCACTTGGAAATTTATCCAAGTTAGGCACTCGCATGTATACCCCTCCTTTCAAAATAATTTAGCTGTGGCACCATCAGATCTGAAAAAAAATGGGTTCATCTGTTGATAGTGACGAAGATAAAATGGGAGAAGTATGTTAAATCATGGCATTTATTATGCCTAAACTGCTGCACTGCATTATCCCTACAGGAAAACCAAGCTGGATGAAACTAGAGGACTGGGGTTTAAAAATTGCAGAGCTATAGAAGGCTAAAAGCTGTACATCTTGTTCTTGTTTATGTGTCCTTGCAAATGAATCTGAAACCTAAGGTAAGTTTTCAGGAGGCCTGAGCTCTTTGCAGCTTACCACAGCAGTCTCTCACTTGCAAAGGTTTTCTTTATACTAGAAAGACACAATTATCATATGTCACACTACACTAAGGTACACATCTGCTCATACTATGTTACTATCAGAAGAGTAGTTTATATTGGATAGGAAGCACTTCAGCACACACTGTGTGCAAAGGCCACAAGAGAATTTCCCCAGCTTGCTCTCTGAGGCTTCCTAACACTCCTTAGCAACCTTGCTGGAAGGACTGAAATCACAGCCCGTATACTTGAAATAGCTGCTGGCTACAGCAAGCACACATACATCTCCACAAAAACATTGAACAGAGTCATGAAACTGAGGACATAGACAAACAGGGTAAACTCGTAACAGCATGAGGAATACTGGCAAGCAGACTTCTGCAGTGGCCTTATTTCACTGTATAAACTGCAGAGTTTTAGAGGATGCTTTTGTGACAATTTGAGAACAGACTTCCAATAAACCTAGTCTGGACTGAGGAACATTAGAAAGGTGTGAAATGAGAGTCTGTGAAAACATGATCTAAGTGCTAGAACTGCTGGGACCAGTAGATACACATCTCAGGCTGTATTATGGGGCATACTGTCTACAGTGAGCTACTGCATTCATTGCTGGTACTGCCTCAACTACTATGTTGTTTTTCCTTCTGATAAACTTCATCAATTGAAGTTTGCAATTCTTCCACATGGAACAATTTTAAGAGTGAAATGTCACAGACTAACCATGAATATTTTTGCCTACGTCTTTAGCTTTTAAGGTGATGCCGAGTTCTGATGCTTCTCCTTGTCTGCCATCAAGCGAAGAGAACAGAAGTCACAGCTGACCTTTTCCTTCCTGCTAGCTGCATTCAGTTACAGATAGCCCAGGGTTTCTTCTCGAAATGCTATTTTCTATCATGCTAAGATAGTCTGAGGTCTCCATGTTTTACACATTAAATAAACTCAAGAGTGTGCTTTTCGGTGTGGCATAAAAACCAGAGGTCATTCATAAGAAGGCTATAACTTTTTCAACCAAACAACTGTGGTGACACTTCTGAAAGAAGCAAAGGACAAACACTGATAAACACTGAGCAAAACATTGCAAATAATAGAACAAAGAAATTCTGTCTTTGTGTTTTAACAAACCAGATCTGAATTCCACTGTATTGATTGCTGTATTTCTCATTTACATGTTACACTGAGAACTGTTTTAACCTTGATTAACCCTCATGTAAAACTTGCACATCTCTTGCAAGAGAAGCCTCTCCATTTCATATGCAACTCGTTTTCATCACTGTTGAAGAGAGCTGTATCTTTTCTTTCCAACCTATTAAATATTTTCACAGTTTGCTCAAATGGTATTGATAGTGCCACTTTTCATTTAACTATTTTATATACCTCTCAATCTTCCTCCAGTCAATACTTAGCCTCTGAGTTCTGCCACCCTGATATTACTCATCTACAGTGTTTTAAATCACATAATATGATATTTAGATTACACCTTACTTTTCAGGTTTTTTGTCCACCCACTCAATAACTATGATAGCCACACTCTCTTCATCTTGCAATCTCACATTCCATTTCCTTTTTTAATTTCTTGCTCATATCCAAGACTCCAATCTAGAGCATTCTCCTGGCTGCATACATGTCACAATTTTGATTGACCTATCAACTAGTTTATTTCCTAAATCACTCAGCAATGAACCATAGTGGCTGCTCCTAAGGACCTCATCATGCAGGGTCAGCCTTCTCTTATCACTGGGAAGTCGCTCTGAATTTTAAACTTCTTCTAAAAGGGATGGTGATTCACTACAGCTCAGACAGTACTCATTGAGCCTCTACAGAGCTCAGGCAACTGTCCTGCTCGTGACCTTCTCACTGACCCTCTCATTGACCCTCTGGCATGAGCATCTCAAGAGCTAAGAGTGGCTAATTCTTGACTAAGCTTGGTTGCCCAAGATAAGCAAACACTTACCACCTCTACCATTTTACCTCAGCTGTGTCTTCTAATGTACCAGGCTGACTTTGAAAGCTACAGGCTCGTGTCACGTTAAATTATTTCGGTACACTTACTCCTAAAAACAAGCAGTAATTTCATGATTACTTTTCAATACTGTCTTTCAGATTTATTTATTTTTTTTTAAACCTACGTAGTGTATTTTAAAGCTTCTCATCCTATTCAACATTATAAAGCTGAACAAATTAAACTTCGTAGCCCCAAAATTTCCGGGCGGGCGGGAAGCATATTTTTATAACAACAACAAATTATTACAATCAAGGAATAATCCTGAGGAGGGGATGGGCTGCTCCGGGAGGAAAGGCAAAGCCAAGCCCACCGGTTGCAGCCCGGGGCGCGGAGCCGGCCGGCACTCACTCCCCACCGGCCCGCCCCTAACGACGGCGCCAGCAGGGCGAGGGGAGCTGAGCTGAGCTGCCGAGCCCACCCCGCGAGCGCCGGTTCTTCCTCAGCCGGACGCGTTGCCCTTGTGCCCTCAGCCCTGCCGAGGCAAGTCGGAAAGGGGCCGCCGCGTGCATACCTGCAGTAACCCTCCCCGCTTTCCATCTGTTGCCACAGACGCGGACTGAGGGACGAACGGACGCGTCTCCCTAGTCCCCTCTGCCTCTCCTCAGCCGCCTCTTAGGCGGCGCCCGCCGCCCATCAGCCGCCCCGAGGCGCGCCTCAGGCGACGCCCGCCGCCGCCCGGCTCCCGGAGGAGCCTCTCCCGCAGCCGTTACCCGGCGGCAGGTCCCCGAGCCCTGCCGCCCGGCTCGCGAGGGAGCCTCTCCGCCATGGCGATCACCCAGCCCCGGCCGGGGCTGGCGGGGAGCCCCTCGCTCCATACCTGTCTGGGCCGCCGCGGGCGGGGTGTCTGCGGGAGAGGGAGCCTCGTCCCCCTTCAGCCCCAGCGCGGCAGCGGGCAGCCGGCTTTGTTACTACTCGGAAGAGCCGCGGATCAGAGCTGTCGCTATAGAAACTGGCTGCGCCTCGAAGCGAGTGGCGGGAGGGAGGCGGGAGGAGTTGTGGGGTGAGGAGGGAGCCGTTCATTCAGGAATATCCTGGCCTCTTCCTCCTCCTCCTCCGCCGCCTGCAGTCAGCCCTCGGCACCGCCCAGCCCGGCAAGGGGGTGGGCAGGCGTCTCGCCGCCCTCACCTCAACCTGATTGCCCGGCCACGATGGGGAACTCAGATTACCTCTTCTGCGAGACTTCCCCCCGAAAGCGCACAGAGCGATACACTCACATGAAGGACCCCTGGGCAGCGGCCACATCATGAAATGGCCGGGCTTGACCTGGCCTCCCACTCCTGCCCCCCTGCCTTTACTAGCCCATTTGGTCCCAGAGCATCGCACAGAAAAGCCCCACAAAACCAGGTTCAAACTTTTTTAGCAATAGTGTTTAATTTTGTAAAAGTGATTAAGATCCACATCCTCTGATGAGGAGCTGCTTCGGTGTGGGAACTTGCTGCTGGGACCTATCTGAACAGCAGCTCGTGGTTGCTGAAGCACAATCCAAGGTCACGGTGGGCTTTTGGTCTGCTGCACTGCATTTTGTTTGGTGCAGCAGACTCTAAGGATGAGGAGGAGCAGGGCTCGTTGTCCTGGATGCTGTGCAGGCAGAAAACAGGAGGGGAAGATGCGGGTGGTAGTGGGAAGGATGAGGAGGGAAAGGCTGAGAATGGATTAGGGTAAAGTGGCCCGGTGGTTAGGAGATACCATTGTGTCCCATCACTTAGGAGAGTCAAGGATGACATGCTCTCCTACAGCAACAGCCTATGGTGTGTATGTCACTGACACCCATCTTCAGGTCCTTCTCCCTGCTTGGCATGACTGACAAAAGCTGAGGCAGTACCTCCTTTTTTTCCTCTCCTCGTTGTCCACTGAAGGCTTAGTGGTATTGGTTTTTTGAATCTGTTATAATTTCTTGCCCTAAAACATTCTCTCAGTAGTAGTAAAGCTGACAAAACAGCCTGTGAAGTGCAAGATGGATTGCTGCTTTTCTCTTTTCCTGGTTTACGTTGATTAAATTTGCCAAATAGAAGAAACCAAACATGCAAGGTGCAGCTCAGAAGCCGCATTATCCATCTCAGCTACTGCCACTGCTAAGCTACAGGGGATGACTATTAAGTATCAGCACTGCAAGTCACTGTGAGCTGACGAATTGGTGCCAAGAGCTGTTGGCACACTGCAGAAAACACTCTTCAGGAAGAGTTTGCCAAAGACAAGAAAGACCCCCCACAGGAGCTCTTCACAAAACAGCACAGCTTACAGCAGAACTGCTGGCAGACCTCAGCACAGCCAAATGACAATGACAGCACAAACGAGGGAGACAGAAGGTTGGGTGTGAAAGACAGGGGGTCACCACATATTTATCTATCTAATTTGCATGCTAAGTACTAGTTCTAGAGGTAAAAAAAGAGAAATAAATCCAGTTAGAGCACAGCAGGGCTGAATTAATTTTTTTCTTTTGCCTCATAGCAAATTTGCTTGCTGTGAGATGGAGAGTAACATTAGAGAGTTGAAAGATGTGCCACATACTTGTAGCATAGTTCTCATTTTTCCTATATATACTTTCATCCTTTTAATCAAATGGAGTAAGAGTATTCTTAATAGATATAGCTCCTTTAAAACAAAAAGCAAGCTGGAGAGCAATTCATATTGTAAAACCTTTTGGAAAAAGGGGGATGCTTTTTAACTTGAGGGATTTGGAAAAGAGAATGTTTAGTGCTTGGTGCTAATAGAAATGGTTATTGTTTTGACAGCAAGAAACACAATGCTGCTGCTCTAATGCCTATTCATTTCTCTTACAAAAGAATTTCATATCACTTTCTCCTGGGTGGAAGTGTAGGAAAGGCTAGAAAAATTATAGGAAAGACTTACTATCTGGTCTTCACAAAGCACCTGAGTACAGATATTATTTCACATGTTACTGGGGCTTTGAATCTTCAATGCAGTTTTACACACAGACTTAGAAACAGATTTCCCTCTCTAGGCTGAAGGGCAATTCCAGAAGGTACAACTGAGACAATTGTGTGATATCTTGAAAGACTCACAGGTAGGCACAATTGGATGTGTCTTAGCACCGTGCAGATATCTGTGCCTTCTAGATAACTTTTCCTATCAAGGTTACAATAATATTTTACTAACAGAGATAAGCCATTTTTGTAGACGGGTATCACCTGTATCCTTAAGGCAGAGGCTCAGCCAGTTCACCATTCAAGTGCTTGTAAAGTGTTTTACTGTTGCTGCATTTTTGTTCAGTCTTTGCTTGAAATATATTTAATTTTATCTAGCTTAATGTCATTTGGATCCTAACTTTTCTAACAGCATTTACAAAGTAGGGCAGTAAATGCAAATGTGCCAATGCTTGGGGGGTTTACAGTCCTGATGTTTCTATAGGTATGGTGAAGGGAATGAACACAAAAGACAGTAAATTCTTGCATTGCAGTAGCAAGTCAATATTAAATCAGCAAAATATTTTGTGACATTTTAACACTAAGCTATCTTGCCTTCTCGTTTTGATAGTGTGTCCCTATTTCTCCCAGACAACACTTTTAAAAATCTACAACTGGAATGCCTTCTGGCAACATTTTTTTCGGCGCCTATACTTCTTTGGAATAAGGGGGTGCACACACACATACAGATAATAATAATAACAAATGAAATATGTGCTGATATGACCATTGCCAGCTTCTGACTCAGCAGTGACATGTGCGTCTTTCTCAGCATGAAGGATATTTCCCAGTAACTCAGTGTACTGAAGGAGTTCTTTGTGGAACATTGAACAAATCTTAACATTCCTGTGGAGCAGGAGAACAGCTCTTGGTGGTGTCCCCTCTCTTTTTGCTCTTTGTCCTTGCTCCAAAAACCATTCATCCCACCAAAAGCTTATTCCGTTGGACATTTTGCTCCCTGTAAGCAGAGCAAAGTATCCTCAGCACAGCACTGAAACATTAAGTAAAGAATGCTTCAAATGAAGGAATCGAACACGATTAGCACATGATGTTTAAACATCTCCCAAGCAACCAGTACCAGAACAAGAGGACACAGTCTCAGGCTGCGTCAGGGGAGGTTTAGGCTGGAGGTTAGGAGGAAGTTTTACACAGAGAGAGTGATTGCCCACTGGAATGGGCTGCCTGAGGAGGTGGTGGGGTCGCCGACGCTGGGGGTGTTCAGGGCGAGGCTTGACAGGATGCTTGGTTGTATGGTTTAGTTGATTAGGTGGTGTCGGATGATAGGTTGGACATGATGATCTCGAAGGTCTCTTCCAACCTGGTTAATTCTATTCTATTCTAAAGGTGGGGAGGGACCTGTGGTAAAACTGAGGTAACAATATTTAATACTAATATTAATTGTCATTACTATTATTATTATTAGGATTGAGGTGCAGACTAAAGGCTGCACCAGTGCCAGGCATTGTTTCACTACAATACAAAAATAGAGGTAATTTCTGCCCTGAAGAGTTTTCACTTGGAATTAACTGTGTTTCCAGAGGGCCTGGAATGCCTTCAGGAATTGTTAAACAATTGGGTAGTGGCAAGCACAGTGGGACCTAATTTAATTGTGGCCTTTTAGGTGTGTGTAATATAAATTTTAAATAATGTGATAATCATCATAATTCTGCCAGGAGACAGTGCAAAAACCAATTTCTCTATGTCTGTAGGCTAGCAGTCCTTTTGGAAATTAGAGATTTTTGAATCTGGAAAATTAGTTGAAATGGGAATTGAAGGAAGCAATAAAGTATGAATCTGCTAAAACAGGGGATGAACTCCTAGGCTCTCACTTTGTGAAAGGAAAATATACTTTCCCCAGGGCTATCTATCAATTGTATTTCCTGAGACATATCCTTTTTTTTTTCCCTTGGGCAGAAATGTGTATTTTATACCTTAGCCTGAGATTTCTGGATGCCCTGTGGAGACAAAGCTGCACCAGCACAAAAGAGAGTGCCAAACAGACACAGGGTCCTCCCCAGCTTTGTCAGGTGCTTCTAACAGGTGCCTGTGGTATCTGGGGTACACACTTGGATTCCCAGCCTTCCTAGTTCTCCTTTTTGACCACATTAAGTAGATACTGGCATTAAGAAAATCAAATGTGTATAAATATATTTGGATTTGCAGCTGATCATTTAACAAAATTGTTATCATCCAGACTTGTGGTGCTGAGCATTCAAAACCATCAGAAAGGAAACATTACTATCTGGTTGGCTTTCAGCATGACCAGGTTTGTCCCTACCCTCCACCATGTAGTGCTCTATTGAAATACCACAGCGACTCAGAACAAGGCAGTGAAGCAGCCTGCTGAGAAACAGGCAATATCTGAGCTGAAGTGCAGTGCCATTGTAGACATGCTTGACTGTGTTTGTACTCCTTCTGCGAGGCAGCATTTATATATTTTGAGTGTATAAGCTTACAGCCTCCTGTGACAACATGACATCTCAAGGAAGCACACGAGTTAAAAGATCATGTTTAAAGTATTATTTATCTGGAATGGGGTAAAATGATGTGGCAACATTCTAGGTGTATAATACTGCTTACTGAAGAGGATCCTCAGAGATGGTGAAGAGAAGCCTAACCTAAGTAGCTGAATAAACACCACAGTGGCTAAGGGGATTAGCACTAGGAAAGCATAACTCTGGATGGTGTAGTTTGTGCTATTCATACAACTTACTGGGATCTTATAGAGTGCAACTGCTCAGAAAAGCATTACTGTGGAAAGCCCAGTGGACAGCAGCATTGAACAAAATGCTAGTGGGAAAGAAAATCTCAGACAGAAAATACTGTAATTCCCACAGATTTGTTATTTGCTGCATCTGAAGTACTTTGTTCAGTTCTGGGAACTCAGCTGCAAAATAGATACAGCAGCTACAAAATGCACCTGGAGACAGGCAATGTAAATGGTTAGAGGCTGAGAGAGAAGATTTTGTTATCTGGAGAAACCGAAAAGATTAGACCTGCTTAGGGATGGCATGAAGAAAGGATATGATAGATCTTCATGAAAAATAATAAATGGCATGAAGAAGATAAGTCCTGATAGGAGGGGTTTTTTTTTTCATAATTTAAGAACATGAGTTCATCCAGTGGAATGAAAAAGATACAAACTTGAAAGGGCTGAAAGGAAACATTAGCTGCTAAAGTGAATGCATTCACTGTTGGATGAGATAAAATTTAAAGAAAGGATTAGATTGTATAAAACATGTGTAAAGGGATAGAAACCTTCATACTTCAATGCATAAGCCTTTCATTAAGCCAGAGGAGCAGGGAAAGGAGCATTAACACAAACTCTTCTTTGGGCAAATTATTAAACTTAAAACTTCTTCTGAAACATCTCCTGCTGGTCATTAGTGATAGGACTACAGATGATACTCGTTCTCATCTGATACATAGCTTCACTTTCTCATCCTGGAGGGACTAACATGCCCCCACCACAGCCACCCATTTGTGCCTGAATGAATGTCTCCAGTTGCATGGTAGTGAGTGCTTCTCATTCCACAGATCACCAAGAATTACATTGCTGGGAAATCTAAACCTTTCTTTAAAAGTAATTTGCAAATCTGACTTTTAGGGACTCAGGTATCTAAAGATGCATCCATGTGACAGGCGTACTCCTGTATGTGTATGGTCAGTGCTCTAAGTAGTCCTACCAAGCACCCTCTGATTCTGGTTTGAGAACCTCTTGTGTACTGGAGCTAGTAACCCAGCGTGGTTCATACTTCACACAATCACAGAGTCATGGTATAGCAGGGGTTGTAAGGAATGTGTGGAAATCATCTAGTCCAACTCCACTGCTAAATCAGGTTCACCTAGACCAGGTTGCACAGGAATGTGTTCAGGTGGGTTTTGAAATTCTCTGGAGGAGACTCCACTGCCTCTCTGGGCAGCCTGTTCCAGTGCTCTGGTACCTTTACAGAGGAGTAAAAAAGTTTCTCCTTATGTTCAGATGAAACGTCCAGTGTTACAGTTTGTGCCAGTTACCCTTGTACTGTTGCTGGGCACCACTGGGAAGAGTCTGGCTCCATCCTCTTGACATCCACCTTTTAGATATTTATAAGCATTGATACTTTACCCAACTCAGGGCAAGACTGAATATGGGACCACTGGAATTTCTCTGAATGCATTTTAGGTAGATATGATTCATACAGTGGGAGCTCAGTACAACAACATAGTAAATATGTCTGGCAAGAAAAGCAGGGACTTTGTACATCTTGGGAAAGATAATAATCATAGAAGACCAAACTACACATATCCCAAGATGTTCAGTCAGCTGAAAACCAGTTATTCCTACTTACATATTAGCTTGAATTATGCTTGTTTGATGGTGATTTATCATGCCAGTACTGCAGTGCACTATTATACCTATTACCTTCTTACTCTCCTAAAAGCCCTCAGGCTGAAGCTATCTATTCAGTACACAGGAATCACAGTTTTTCCATGCTGTTTGTGCATTAAACTAGCCTGGGATTGTTCAAGTAGATTGGCCAGCCTGTACTACACTTTAACAGATTCAAAATGTGCCCATCTTCTCTTGCCTCACATAAAAAAACCCCAATTACTGGCTCACAGCTGGAGTCAGCACAGCAATTTGGTACCAGAAATGGCTGTTTCCCCTTGCAGTTCACATCCACATCATGAAACATGATGGCACAGCTAAAGCAACAGAAGAAAAGTCTAGCAATTGCATTTCAGTAGTCGTTTGTCATCAACACTATCTTTACAATGCTGTGTCTGGTTTTGTTTCTTTGTTTTTTTAAGCTAGGATTAATTTCCAGTGAAACTGTTCATGAACTGTCGCGTCTCCAACCCCTGCCCCGCACGACAATAAGGAAGAAAGCCACTGATCTAACAGGAGTTCAGCTTTCCCTGGGATGTGATTCTGTGTCCATCAGTGGCATGACATTGGTAGAGTTCACATTATGCGTTACTGTCTTAGTTTCCTTGAGGTATACTAGTTCCCAGAGGAAGTGCATATTCTGTGGAATACAAAGGAGTAGGAAGGTTAATATCAATTGTGTTGTGCAAGAATATCAGAAGCCCTAATGCTTACAGTCTATCACATCACAGCTTGCTGCTTATTAAGCTTTAAAGAAATGAATCCAAGAAAACCAAACACTTGAGTTTTGAAGTTTAAAAACCTAAACCCAAGAAACCAAAGGAAGACACTATGGCTGTTTGTGTCAACTTCCTTTTTTACTTTGAATTTATTCTCTTCTTGTTTGTTGGTTAACTTCACATAAAGGAGTTAATGATGCGTATAGTGAGAAGGCCACTGCAGGCAAAATTATGTTGAATAAATGCTCCTGCATCACTACCATCTGCAAGCCCCAATAGTAATTTCAGTGTCTGAATCAATGATTTGTCATTAATTAATGATTTCTGTCCTAAAACCAGTTTGCATATAACAATTTTTAACTCTTGTGTTAAATGTTGCTTGCCTTGTGGAAAACCTTAAATTGTCTGTAGGTAAAACTAAATCGAAGGACCAAAGTGAAAAGTGAACACAGGACAAAAGTTTTGAAGAGGCATTAACTCCAGCATTTGAAATTAATTTCAGTATAAGGAAAGAGTTTCAGAAAGGCTTTGGTTACATAAAACCCCCCCAAACCAAAACAAAATAAAACAAAAAGCAAGCAAACCACCAAAACAATCCCCTCCTCTCACAAACCCAAACAAAAACAACTGAAGTTACAGTATAAACAGGGAATGGTGTGACTTCCTTTAGGTGAGTAAAAATGTTTGTCACCCTAACAGTGACAAATTGTTTCATTGCAAACATGAGCCAGTTTCATCTGGAAGATAATATGATTACAAAATAATGCCTGACCCTGTCTGAGAAAAAAAACCCAAACCAAAACTGGTAGCTGAGTGTTCTGAAAATTATTTTACTACGTGATACCTCATCTTAAAACATAACTTTGAGGCATCTGATGTGTCACTTGTGGTTTTCATGTTTCAGTGGCTGACTGAATAGACAAGACTATTTCTTAGAACTTCATGCCACTTTCAGCTTAAATGTGATGCAGTAGACTTTGATTACAGGACTGAATCAGAAGTTTCAGGGAACTTTTCTATTATTGATAGGAAAAAACTTTACTGAGGTGGATGAAAATAGGGGTGAGGAATGGCCAAAGAGTGAAGACTCCCACAGAGTTATACTGAAGAGTTAAAGAATGTATGAAGTTATCAATCTGTACAACTTTAATTCTCACTGCCTGTAGTCACATTGATTTTCCCCTTGTCAATACTGGATAAGACTGTGTTGAGCTGCTAGCACATGCCCTACCCAGCTGTATCTGGAAACCAGCTGGGCTTGCGGCAGGCAACATGTTTCCCCAGCTTTGCAGTAGGGACAGCTAGAATTTGTAATGCACTACTAAACTCCTGTTTTTCAAAGAGCTAGCTGGTAGCAGAAAAGTGTGTTAGTCTCAATACATTACTCATTTGGGTCCTATAACCCAATGGACTTCAAAATTGTTGGCAACTTGAAAGAGAAGGAAGAGAAAAGAATAAGAAATAGGAGGAGGGACAAACATTAGAACAGACATGCAAAACTTCTGGCATAGCATCATAGAATGTGCTGAGTTGCAAGGGACCTCTAAGAGTGATCTAATCCAACCCCTGTGCAGTAAGCAGGGATATCCCCAATTAGATGGATGGGACAAAATGTGAATTTCTAGTGTGGAGTTCTGCAGTGCAACACAGATCTGGCATGAAGGAGAAAGAAAACCACAACATGTGAAAGCACGAGAAGCATGGGTATGGAGAAGGGAGAAAGGCTTCATGTAGAAGCCTAATAGGAGAAATCTGACTAGGTAAAAAAACAGTGCAGAGGCTATTGGTACAGGCTAAGCTTTTGGGGAAAAGATGTGGAATGTGGCATGAAAATACTGGATCTAAGGAACCTGAGATGAGCCTACTCTGATGTGAGAATGGGGAGAATGGCACACTTTGTATAGGAAGGATAAAGACAATGATAAGCATGCAGGGTATATGATGATACTGATACGTGATACAGGATGATACTTTATCAAGAGACTCCTCAAGCTGTGCAGGAGATGAGTTGAGAAGGATCTCAGGGCATGTCCAAAATGAGTCTTTGGTGATGGTGTACTCAACCCTCAGCTTTCACGGGGGTATACATGTCTCCAAGTAAGGGACCTTGATACAAAGTATGGATGGCTCAGAATACAACTGAAAACATCTGTCCCATTTAGCAGCATTGTTTTTACACAAATATGCCTGTTTAACATAGGGGAATTTGAAACCCAACATATTACTTGTATTTGGACAAGATGTCACAGACATAACTGATTTTTCCATGAGTGTTTCCATTATTTTTGCCATTGTGTTCCAACATCTTGAAAGTCATATAGTAAAACTTCTGCTTAACTCAAAGAGAGGAAAACTCCCAAAATGTAAGTGTTAAACAAGGTATCTTGACATAAAGTACCTTAAAAGGTTACTGACTTTTATTATTCCTTTTTAGGGCACTTTCATCCCAGATAGGTTTACATATCTCTGGCAGGGATAAATCCTGATTAATTTATACATATTTTAAAAAATTAAAATCAGTCTATGGGATTTATAGAGAATTACAAGATACTGATTTAGAATACTATAAATCTGGAAACCTGACTCAGTCTTGTTGAAAGGGAAATGCCACACTTTGTAGGAAAGGAATAAATTGCTTTCAGGTGACACATTTTTACACTTTAAAGGACAGTTCTTCCTTTGAAAGCAGCTTAGAGGTTTGAAATACTGGAAATAGCCCCAGAGGAGATAAAGTGACAGCATGCAGGTGAATGGGTCAATTATACAAAGCAGCTGATTTAATCACAGGGTTTCACAACATTGTCACTTTGACAGAGTAATAAAGAAGTTTGTCATATCCTGTAGATGCTATCAGACACTTTGGCCTGCTAGAGACATAATGTCATCACACTTGAAAGATTTCTCTGTGGTGATTATTAGTATGTAGTATGGTTACAATGACAGTTCCTTGCTGCACAGAGTAATCAAAACTTGTGTTTTTTCCCCTTTGCTTCCTCCCTATGCCTGTGAACTCATCAATAACAGATTTAAGCATTTCAAGGGTCAGTGGACTTGAAAGAAAACTGACTTCTGAGAAAAATGTGAAAATGATGCAGTTCATCGTACTTTTAAACGTTTTTGTGTCATGCAGCCTGGATAGGTAGTAAAGAGGGAATGAAGTCACACATTACAAATCTCTTGGCAGATGGTAGTGTTTCACACAGAAGATCTGGCAAGCATTTCTTAGGTATGTGTGCAGCTGTTTTTTTTGATGAGGTGGTCAAGTGACATTTCAAGACCGTCTTTGGCAAATGTTACAGAGCTGCAATGGTTATGTACCCATCTGTGCACTTTTACAGGCATCATTACAAATCAGGATTATACACGAGCTTCTTAAGATTGCCATTCAAGCAGGATAACCAAAAGAGAACAATGTTCTACTTTTCCTCTGCCCACCTGCAGTATTATGCCTAAAAAAAATGAAAAACACACAGCATTGTCATCCAAATATGTGTTGAGAACCAGGTCCTCTATTACAATAAAAAGTGACAGAATCTGGAAATGTTTCTAGCAGTCCTGAAAATGCTTCCCCCCCTCTCCCCCCCTTCTGAGTGAGTGGGGAGCACTGAGCAGCCTGCTCGCCCAGCCTCCGGCGAGGCTCCACAGCGTGTTGTTGCCACCTAGCGTCGGTTCCTAGAAATGCTTCATGTCGGGTTTTTTCCACAGAATCGCAGAATGTTAAGGGTTGGGAGGGACCTCGAAAGATCATCTAGTCCATGCCCCCTGCCAGAGCAGGTTCACCTATAGCAGATCACACGGGAAAACGCATCCGGGCGGGTTTTGAATATCTCCAGAGAAGGAGACTGCACAATTCCCCCGGGCAGCCTGTCCCAGTGAATTTTTTTATGTCACCCACAGTGAATTTCCCCCCCCCTCAGTTTCCATGGAACTTCCTGTGCCTTAACTTCCACCCATTGCTCTTTGTCCTGTCATTGGGCATCACCGAGAAGAGTCGTGCTCCATCCCCTTGTCACTCACCCTTTTATATATTTACAAACACTAATGAGGTCACCCCTTAGGCTTCTCCTCTCCACGCTAAAGGGACCCAGCTCCCTCAGTCTCTCCTCATAAGGCAGATGTTTCACTCCCTTAACCATTTTTGTGGCTGTGCACTGGACTCTTCGAAGCAGTTCCCTGAGGTCCTTCTTGAACTGAGGGGCCCAGAACTGGACATGGTATTCCAGATGTGGCCTCAACAGGGCAGAGTAGAGAGGGAGGAGTACCTGTGGGAAAATAAGATCCTATTGAAGATTGAACAACCAGTGCAATTTCACAACTCCTTTGTATAGATGGAGTATCCAGTTCTACACTGGACAGTAAAACACTTGTAATAATTGTATCCACATTTTTTTAATTGTGTTTTTCCTACCCAGAGTAAGTGAAAAACAGAAGCTGAACAGAATTCGGACTAAGATCCCAATAAGGTTCTCACTGCTGTCTCTTGCATCAATTTCTATAAACATTTAGAATTTTGTACTCAAATATCAGCAAGGAAAGAAAAAAAAATATTTATCTGCAATACTCATTGTGAAGTGCAGTCATTCCTAAGACAGAGGACAAAGGTGATTCGAGGAGATAAGAGATGCTTTGCTCCTTTTCACTGACTACGTGGTCCCTCTCACCTCCCATTTCTACCAGATAAAGAGCTCCAAACATGAGCTTTTATAACTGACCAGACATTTCATAGAATCAGTCAGGGTTGGAAGGGACCACAAGGATCATCTAGTTCCAACCCCCCTGCCGTGGGCAGGGACACCCCACACTAGATCAGTCTGGCCAGAGCCTCATCCAGCCTGGTCTTAAACACCTCCAGGGATGGGGCCTCAACCACCTCCCTGGACAACCCATTCCAGGGCTTCACCAGTCTCATGGTGAAGAACTTCCTCCTCACGTTCAGCCTGATTCTCCCCACCTCCAGCTTCATTCCATTCCCCCTAGTCCTATCACTACCTGCTATCCTGAGAAGTCCCTCCCCAGCCTTCTTCATTTCATGAAGATAACTCCACGATTCAAAGCTTTAGCAAGGTAAAATAGCAGAACAGGTAGGTAAAGAGAGCGAAGGGTGAAGAGGTGGGTGAAGAAGTTAGGAAGTCATCTCAGGAGGAATTCAGGCCTGCCAGATGTGTTGGAAAAACTTTATAGATCTGCATTTAGAAACTGTAGATGAAAGCAGAAAACCAAAGGCTTCTGAAAAATAACAGTTCCATCAATTTCTTCAGGTTGAATAAGCATCTTCAAAGCAGATTGGAACTAGAATAGATTTCCTTCTATGATCATTTATTTTGACATTTATCATTCAGAGCCATCAAGAATAATTTATAATATAAATATTCTGCTTCCACTATCAGTAAGAAATGTCTCAGTCTCCATGGCATATGTAGCTACATACTGAAATGTTTGTGAGATTTTTAAATTCATCTGATTCTGCTTTTTTTTTGGCTGGAGGAAGCTGCCATTTTGGTTGGCCGCTTTAGACAGATTGGAGACAAATGTTATGTTCTCTCCTGGAAACATGGCCAAGCATCCTGTGACTTGTAATCCCCCATCTTCATTTAAGAAAATCACTCAGACTGACCAGCTAAAAATGGCTCTGTCTTTGAATGAACAGCAGTAAAAGGCTTTTCCTGAAAAAAAAAGAAAAAGAAGTATTACTTTGTCCCTTCATGCCTCTCCTGAAAACTGCCCAGGCCCTGTCTGAAAATGATCAAACTAGAGTTTTATCTTAAGATACAGTTTACAGAATAACCCGTGGACATAATCACAAACAAATGATGCCTCCACTGCTTGTTTGGTTAGCTTTGACATGTTAAACCCTCATGAAACACTGATTTCTCTTTTGCTTTTGAAATGCATTACCTGTAATACCTGGACTGATTCAGAGGGCAAAGAGGGAATGCAATGAACTTTTCAGTAATTCCTCCCAGCCATACATGGCAACAGATCACAGCTTTTATGTCACCAACCTGTTTTTACTACTCTGCTTAGGAGAGAGCTTTGAAGAGATTATTTTTCCCTAACAAAATTGGCACAACTCTCTGAGGTAATCAAGCCTCCCATAGAAGAAACAGAATGCTTGTCCTGGGCATGAACATTAACATTTTGAAGCCAACAGCAGTGAGATGAGTTGAACGAGGTGCTTCACAATCAGAGTACAGCGGTGCACAGATGTGACAAGGCCATTTCAGACTTTAATTGGAAAGAAGCTGAAGTCTTGTGAGAAATATACTTCTCAGAAGGGCAGAACTGTAGGCATGGGCGGTAGTGGAAACCACTCAGCTTGTAATTCTGCTGTGAAAGCTGCCAGACCAATGTATTGCAAGACCTGGAATTCTCCAAATTAAATAGTACTGTAGGTAGAAACCCAGATGCTATTCTCTGCAGGCCAGGAAAGCAACAGTTTTCAAAATGTATTTCAGTAGTTTGCAGAAGTTTAAATAAAACCAAATGCTTTACAATCTTCTTTGTAAGCCTTCATTACCAAAACTGGGAAACCATGCAGTAGTTTGTCTCTGGCTGGCTTGCTGAGTAAGATTGACCCTTGGCTCAGGTGTGCTCTCTAGAATGTGTTTAATCTGCCTTACAGGAAACATTCAAGCAGCATCTGTTCTTTTTTCAAAAATACAGGAATGAGTAAACAAAAGCTCACATCAATAGGAAGTGTAGATTTCGTCGTATTTTAAATAGTCCTAAGGAGAAACTACTTACAAATGTTTGTATCTACGACTTGAACAGCCCTGAGAAACAAATACTCACATGAAGCAATAAGACGTTTGAGCTATTAAGAAGCTCAGCATCAGCAAAAGCATCAACCTCCAGTCCCTCAAGTCTCAAGGTACAAGAAGGAAAAGTCTATCATGTGAAATATGATAACTGCACCTTTGAGAGACATGGAGTTTGGATATTTTCATCACTTAGCCTGTACTCAAGCACTAAACTATAGCAGTTGCTCTATCACCTGATGGCCCCTCCCCAGCAGAGAAAGGGAACTAGATCCATGGATTGAAATAAAAATGGTTTTGATGAAATAGCCAAGCTAATACCAATGCCAATATAAGGTATAATAAATAATAATCAGTGCAGCAAACATGCAGTTGCCACAATAAATGGGAAAGCAGTCTTCAGGAGTAGAACAGAGAATGAACCCCTCCAGAGATGGGAAGAACCAGGAGGAGAAAGACTAGGAAGAACCTACAACCTCAGCAAAGTTCTCCCTTTCTGCTGAGTATGGAATATACCTGCCCGGGCTGACTCCAACTTGCTAATGACCTGCAGCTTCTAGCTTGCCTAGGATTCTGTTCCAGCATATCCAGGACAGATACAAAAGAAACATTTTTAGTCTTTGATAGCATTTTTGCAAGCCCTCCTCACATGTCCTGACTGTGCAATTACTCCTTCCCGGAGAAAACCATCAAGGTATGAAGTATAAGCAGTGGCCACTTAGTGAGCTTCTTTTAGCTTCTCAGACTGTCAATGAGGCAGATGTGTAGAAATTAAACATAATCCTCATACCAGTAGCTATTTGCTGGCTATTAATGTGATTTAAAAATCTGCATTGCTATAAACTTGAGTGCTTTCTAAAGACAATAATGCTTTGTGTCTGCCTCTGTCAACATCGCTACAACCATCTAGCTGTTCCTAATAACTTTTGAATCTATTCAGCAAAGATCAATAGAGGAAGCATGGTTTCAAAAATACTAAACTATTACCAGTTTTGTGGAAATGAGTGGCTAAGGAGAGAGAGGAAAAATGATGCATTAATACTTCCCACAGAAGGGAAGAATAGAATAGAATAGAATAGAATAGAATAGAATAGAATAGAATAGAATAGAATAGAATTAACCAGGTTGGAAAAGACCTTCGAGATCTTCGAGTCCAACCTATCATCTAACACTGTCATCTCACCCTTTATAAAACAGCTGATTACCTAACTGAGCAGGAGCCACAAGTCATGATTGTCATTGAGAGTACTTGCCATTTATTAGCAGCTTCTGCTAGCACACACACTGATTGCTGTACTCAGAGCTAAACCAACTCTCCAGAAGCAGTGCAAAGCTGGCTTCAAGAGTCAGCCTGGCATTTCTTTGGTTCTGTGGTTTTCAGAGCATGTGACCAAGGTAACATTAATTTTTATTACAGTGGATTAAGCTTAGTTTTGTAATTCATTTGCTGGAGAAGGTTTTTCTCTGTGGTTCTTTAATATAAGCAGAGATGATCAAAAGTGTTGGTCTTGGTCAATGGCATTGTCAGGGCCCTGAGGGCTCTACCAGCCCTGTTTGTACCTGACCCAGCTGCCCGAGGGCTCCCCCAACTGTATGAAGGGACCAGAGCACCCATTTCAACCACCCAGGGCTCCCCACCTCTACCCTGACCAGAGCACAGGATCCCATTTCAGAATCTCTGCCCCAGTGCCATAACTGGGCTGGTCTCCAGCTCCCCACACCCCTGCCCTACCTGCCATGGACCCATTCTTGTGGAGATGCTGCATGCCTGGGGCTGAAGTTTCCTCTGCCCAGGCTGCCCTGACCAGGGTAGTGGGATGGGCACTGGCTGCCAGGTCCTGCCCTGACACTCTGGGATTTCTTCTGGAGCCTTGTTGCACCCTGACAACCATGCTAGATGACTATTAGTGCTCTTCTCTGAATCATGCAAGGGATTAAACCTTGCCTGGAACTCAGCTCCCTAGAGGAAAGATAACAGACCAAAAGAACAGCTTACAGTGCTTTTGTAAACCTTCTCTAATGCTTTCTGCAAGCTAATGCAACAAAGGAGTTTGTGAAACACAGAGAAAAGGACATCTAAAGGCAACCAAGTGGCTAAAATGGTATCAAGTCTCAATGACTTCTTGGCAGGTCTTGATGCATGGCAAGTTAGGCTATGATGGATCAGGAGGTTTCTGGTTTAATAAGATGGTCACTTATTAAACTAAACTTGATAGGGATCAAGAATGAAATCCCTTGACCCCACAGTCCACATCCTAGTGAACTGAATTAGCCACAGTCACCTCAGTTTATGTCAATGTATCAGTCTTGTGCCTATGGTATGTTCAGATGGTTATTTCAGACAAAGTCAGTGATGAGGCAATAGCCTGTGTCAGTGGGCGGGCAACTTGGACCTGCAGCTTCTCAAAATTATCTCAGTGTGAACCCCCAGAGCTTGAGCTATAGGTCAGTTTAATATCTTCACGTATTCGTCACTCCTTCCTCTTTTAAAAGGCCACCAAGTTGCCTCTGCCCACTCTGCCGTCTCGTTCCATTACACTTAGGAAAGCTTTGTCAAAGCCCTAGTGAAAACTTTCTATTTTTCATTTCTCCTTTTCTCACTGCACATCCTCCCACCACTTGTCACCTGTTTCCTTATCCTCCCCCTCAAGAAACAGTTGTTCCCCTTTCCATCTCTTACGAACATCAGCAAGGTTACTAAAGGCTTTGCTGACAAGAGCTTGTGTGCAGAGTCCTGGGCTGAAGGAATGTGGAGGCTGAGGTCTGGGAGAGCCTGGTATCCTACTGTTTTGAAGAAAGTATTTCCCAGGGACTTGATGGAAATTCAGATAAGCATGCTCTCTTGTCTAGTTGTCCTGATCTTTTGTCTCTAGGCAGGTTGAGCTCCATCCTAGGCTACCTCCTATGCAATTGCTGTTCCAGTGGCCATTTCACTACACACTTGGTGCTTCACTGTCCTCGTTGGGTGTTGCTGCTCTCTGTTTTGCTATTGCCTCTTAAGCCACAAAGTGTTCTGTGCCTGTGGAGCTCTCAGGCAGTAGATATTTGCTTTGAAACTTATGGGCAAATGAGAGTCCATCTGTCAGTATAGAGATGTAACCAAAGAGGCTGAACATGTCTCAATCCCAACACTGATTTTAGTGCAAGGTTTTTTGTTTCCAAGTCACCATTTCTGACTCCCTTGGAATGCCTCTGCTCAGGGCAATTGAACTGAATTTTTTGTAAAATGTCCTACCGGTTTACAAAAAGGAAGATCCAAAGTGTATCTGAGCACAAAGCAATGTAATAGTATACAGTTACCAACAGTGATTTATTTCAGTGTCCCTTATACTGTGGTTTTTTTCCTCACTTACCCTCCCTGGATGTGGGTGACAAGTAGTAAGACAGAAACCAAAAACTCACTGTGGGATCACAGCAGACCCAAACAGGTGGTAGTGGGTGATGTAGAACACCTGCCAGAGGGGGAGTTTGCCTGTCTCCTTGTTTTAGCATCCAAATGGGTCTACTTTCAAGGATCTGTGCTTGCAATGGGACAGAACCCATCAGAACCTTCCTAATCATAATCAAACTAAAGCAGCAGCTGGCTGTTTAAATAGTAAGTGGGTAAGCAGTGCTCAGTTTGCTCCTCTGAGCCCTGTAAATCATTATCTACTCATTTCATAGGTAATGACTATGCATATCCATTGCAATTGGCCCAGTATCCAATTCCTTGAGGCCATGAAATCTGAACTAAAAGATTTCAGGGCAACAGACAGATGACATATACACTGACAGTCTCTTTGCGATCATCACTGAGCAGTCCAACCTCCAGGCTTATACAGAGCCAATGCTGCTGAGGTGGGGGAAGGCTTTGCAGCTTGGAGTCTTGTCCTGGGAGCATGGGATAATGCATGGTGATTAGACTGCTGGATGCACTATCTACTTGCTGAATAGTGTGGAATATCTGGGCAGACTCCTGGGGAAAGCTTCAGGGAGCCTTTGGACACAGTGTTATGAAGCAGTAACCTTGGGAAGAGGGGAGAGGATTTCTGGAGGCAAAAATCAGGCAGTCATATGGTAAGCTGGAGGCCAGGAGCTCCACAGTAGTGTCAGCTGCCATGCTTCCAATAGCAATAATTTGGTGAAACTTAAAAAGAAAGAAAGAAGAAGAATAAACCAAGAAGAATCCTGTACCATCTAGAGAAATAAACAAAATATGCTACTTTTTAAATACTAGAAGTCTAACAAACAAGATGGGGAAGCAAGGATTCCTGACTTGAAAAAGGGATGTTCTCCTACTGTGTGTATCAGAAACTTGAAGGGAAGAAGGCAATTGATCAGGGTGCAAAGTATAAAATAAGACAGAGGAGACAGCAGCAGTAGAGAAGTGGTAATATGTGTCAGAGAAAGCTTTGTGCCTAGTCAAAGAAACAAGCTAACTGTGTTTACAAGCAGCTCAAAACCTAGTTAGCCTGACATTCCTGGCCCAAGTCAGAAATAATCCATATCAGGATTGGATCAAATGTCTATATCTTTTTCATGCTGAGGGAGATCAGAGTTGCTGACAGGGCAACAAGTGCAACAGCAACAGGAGATATCATTTCCCCATATGCATATTGGGCAAATGTCACATCAGGCAGGGACTGATGCTGCAGAAAAAGAAAATAGTGTTGCTGCATCAAAGAGCCTACAAGTGGAGAAGAAACTTTTATATAAGCCCTGAGAAGCATGCAGAACCTGGTTCAGAATGCCCCTGCTCAACATTCTTGCCTAGAAAACAAAAGCAAAACAAAAAATCCCCAACTACAATAAAATTGCATAGGAACAAGGAACTTTTTTGAAAGTATCTAAAATGGATTCTTTAAGGCTAAAACGTTTGCATGGTGGCTATTTAAACATAATGTGCAGGAGTACATTTGCTCTAAGCTGCTGCGTATGGACAAAGACTTTGGAAAGTCCAAAAGGAAAGCTGACATGACTAACAGCAGGACAAAGACATTTATTAGAAGCAGAAGACTTTCTTCAGAAAATAGAAGTTGTATCCAAGAATGGAAAATAGAAAGGATCATAGCAAGTGAAATGAAAACCACAAGGTCAACCATATAGATTCCCAGCAACAATTTCCAGAGACCTAAAGGTCCATCAGTGATGTTTCTGAAAGAAATTAAGGCACCACAGGACAAGAGAAAAATTCTTCATGTGAATGACCTATGAAAAGACTTGGTGAAAGCCAAATGATCATAGGGTACTCAAAGGAGAGAAGAGAGGAAGATCAAGGTCAAGGGGTCAGGAAAGTACAAACAGGTAGGGAATCAGAAGGGGACTCAGGACATGCCACCCTGAAGGCATCTGAGGAGCATTGGACAGTACCCACTGGTGCTGTGCCTGGAGACCTAAGAGGAAAAGGGAATGAATATAGGATCCTGCAGTGACCAGAACCCCATCACCAGGCTTCCTCTTTCGGCTGCTGGGGATGGTAGAGGAAGTTGGTCTGGAAGTCCCATGACTCAGTGGGACCTCAGATGGGGAAGGTGTAAGAAAACCACTCCACAGCAAGAGGTCTTGGAGAGGGGCTGCAACTTGGGACAGTTGGTCTCTGTATGGCCAGGTCCTGAAGTGGTACACAATGGTCAGAACACCCTGTAAGACCTGCTGTTAGCACAGGCTGCTTCCAGGAGCAGGACTTACATTCCTGGTAGGCCATTGGATCAGATAGGAGTACAAGGTGACCTACTGGGATGCTTCATTCTCTTCCAATGCAAAAAGTCCCATAGCGTGTGTGCCTAGAGAGGATATATAGGTACTATGAGGAATAAGTATTTCTACAGCATGATCTGGGGGCAGACTAGTTGAGCATTAGCTCTCTACTAAAACAGTGCCTTGCCAGGTGTGGTACAGAGATGTCCAAGAAGGATCTCTGCAAGGATGGGATTATGTAGGGACTACTGCTGCAGAATTCAGTAAAGACTGCAGGCAATAATCTGCTTCTTACATTCTTGAGAAGAATGACCCCACATGGAGGGTGGGAGACCGTCCACTGAAATCTGCAGATCTTAGTCCAAAACGAAACCAGCACCATCTAGCACACTGATAAAAGAAGAACCAGTTAAAAATGAGATTTCCATGTGCACCTCCAGCAGACACTGCAGTTTGAATGCAGGACCTTGGCCTGCTTGGCTGCTTGGTATGTCACTGCCCACTGTTGGAGGCAAGATGCTGGACTAGATGGAACTTCAGCACAGCCTTATTCCGATTCTTACAGACACATGTGTAGATGTGGGGTAAGTTCTTGCTCCCCTTTAATTAAAGACAACTCCTAAACTCCCAGGCCAACAGTTTCTAAAGAGGCTTCTAGTTTTGGATACCTCCACTTTGGATCTGTATTTTGGGTTTCATTTCAATTTCTATGTGAGTATGCTTAATCACTGCTTTGACAAACAGGGCTGGCATGTCTCAAACAGCTCACTCTTAAATCCAGGTGTTTCCGAGGAGTGGCCATTTGTGCTCAGTTAGTTGGGTGTTATTTGCTGAGCTGGCAGTAGGAGACAGTCTGTAGCACAAAACTCTGTGGCACCCAGCACATCCAGATTCACAGTGTTGCTGGATTGCCACTGTTTAAACAGTAAAGGCAGACACTGACCCAACATCTGCCATGAAGAGAACTTTGTCCATAAACTTTCATAACTCCAGTCTGTGAGCAATCTATATCCCTCTCATTAGCTGCAATCTGGAAACTTTCAGTTGGTTTTAATTGTTGGTTGGTGAGCATCAAGGTCCTAGCATGACAGGAAAGTAAATACTGTGGCTGCAGTTCTCCTGGGCCCCTCAAAATACGTGGCGACGCTGCATTTGTGACTGTGGATTCTTCTGTCACCATTCCTTTGGCTAGCAGTTCCACATTACACATGGCATATTCTTTAGAAAACAGTTGTCTACTGAAACATAAGACAAAAGACATCCTGGCTTTGCCAGCTGAGCTGAAGCAGACAGAGTTTATTGATCCACAGGAAATGAATAATAATAAAAATAAATAAGCAGCTCCCCTTGCCAGTGGATTCACTACAGACATGAGGCACATGGGTGCAACTTATTCGAAGCAGGAACCTAACTGGGGTGGACGAGTGGATATTTGATAGTCATATCCCGATGCAGAAAAATCTGTGCCTTGTTAGAAATTCAGTGTTGAAATCCCAGCACTGTTTTGACACCTCTGTGATTCTTCATTGTGAAGGGTATTGTACTCCTTGTGGAGACCTGAAGTTCGTTGGTTTAAAAAACACACACCTCTGTGCTTCCTGAAGAGCACTGGCAAATATATGAAATCAGAAGGAGTCTTACTTATCTTTTTTCAGCCACACACTGCAATAAAAAAATGAGAAAAATCCACTACTGGAGTATCTGAGGGAGCCAGTACCTACCTGGTGTTCAAGGAAAAGTGATACAGTTCCATGAACAGCATTCTCAAGGCTTTACCAACACTGAAAAAAAAAAATATACAGTCTTGACTTTTTAACCTTATTCCATTAATCCATCCCACATCCCTGTGCTTCTAGCCTCATTTCCCACAGAGAATGAAATTTCTGTGATCATGCCATCTGGCTGTCTATCAGCCAGTATGTTCTGAACCTGCTTTCTATCAAACTGACAGAGAGACCGAGGCTCAAAGAGAATTAAGTGCCTATGAAATTCATGAAAATCAGCAGCTGGGTCAAAGATGGAGATCCAAATGAATGCCCTTGCTAAGGGAAAGGTAGGCAGAATGCAGCCGCTCTACATGCTGCTTGCTAATGTCAGTCATCACGTGTGTGGCTCTGGACTCACCAGAGCAGATGGTGCTTCCTACTCAGTGAGACTGAGGGCTTATGGTTTTGGTGTAGTGAGTGAAAGAAAGGAAGAGGCAATAGGACACTCTTGTAGGAAAGCAGGTCTCCTTAGGTACACAGAACAAAGCTTTAAATGATAGATTTTTACTTATTCACATAACCATGCAGCTCCTGTGGTTCCTGAGGGCCCTGCAAAGATGTAGATCTGTTTCTCACTGAGAAGGCTGACAGGCAATCACTGCCTCTTCATTCCCACACTCAGACCTGTCCCACTGAGCTTCCACTGCTCAGGACCGGAGTGAAACTGGAAGCAGCTTCCCGGGCTCAGGAGAAAATAGCCTTGCTCTTTGAAACCATATAAAGGGTTTTAACAGTTAGGATGGAAAGTACAGCCTGGTTCAAAGTTTCCCTAAAGAAAAATTCCCAGGCAGGGAAGTTTAAAAGCAAAATGATTTCTCCTCCCCCAGCAAAGGGAGTTTCAGTTTTTGTTTTCATATCTTGCTCTCTTCCTTCACATACTGTGCTGTGGAAGGGCAGCTGAGCTTGCAAACACTTCTGGAGGAAAAGGGCTGCTTTGCTTGAGGCTTTGCTTGTCCTAGAGGAAAACCCTGTGCAATTTTAAGAGTCCTAACTCCTGTATTTTAAACAACTGAGGGAGAATGCTGTTTAACATTAGCTTGGCAAGTGTGTGTAGTATATACATTTCCCAGATCAAACTGGGGCCTGACCCTTCACGCTTTACTTTGAGTGCACTTCTGTGTGGGCAAACTTGTGACCTCAGCCTTAGACATGCCACAGCCCCTCCAGACTACATCTGCTCAAGCCATTTTGGGGAAGATTGCTGCAGACTGACCCACAGCAGGGGCAGGAGCTTGCTGTGGTTTGCTCGCTGTGGGTTTTCTCACAATGAAAGGGGAGGTAGAGAAGGTTTTAGCCTCTGGATTGGTTTATGAAAGGTAAATACGTAGCTCTGTGGGACTCACAGAAAGAGGCACTTGTGCGAATGCTCAGTGCCCTTCTTGGAGGTGGGCTGCTTGTGTGACTGACTCATAGGGGCAGAAGGGCCATCATTTTAGTGAAGAACAGATGTGAAATGTATTAACTGGAGCTCTCTTCTCTCCAAGATTTCTTTCAGCAACATCCCGCTCACTTCAGTCTTCTCAAGGACCCTATTATTTCACACAGAAGAAAGAAGTGAAAGTTCAGGATTTTCTCTCCCTCTAGAGAGATGCACTGGGATTTACATTTTACTTGTACTTGCTTTCTAAATTGTGGATTGAGGTCCTTGAAACTGGGAAACACAAAGAAAAAAATAAAGCTCAGAGTCTTTTGTATTTGCTCTACTAGTCAATGAAGACAGCAGCAAAGAGCTTTAAAATAAGTAGGCTAGTTCAATAGTGAGACTCCTGGTGAAACTGATGTCTGACTTCCTTCACAGAACAGACTGGAGTTTCCAAAAGCGTTGCCCACCCACAGCATTTTACCCATCTGAGTTGGACTTTTGCATGCTGAGAACTTGGCAAACTGTCTTCTCTTCACAAAACTTTCTAGAGGTACTTTGGCTTTAGGGCGCCCGGACTGATGCGGCTCCCAGGAACCTGATTTTCAAAGCAGCTGACCATACACACTTCACCCATCAAACCTTAGACAAACTTCCTCCTAAATGGCTTCTCTCAATTGTGATCTCAGTAGCCTAAAGACAGCAGACAGAACTGTTTTTCAAAAATAACATGTCAGCAGCTTTCAGAGTTTCATGATTCATAAATGCTCCTGTAATCAACCTCATACTTCCTCAAAAATTCTCCACAAAGAAGCAGCACTTACAGATCGCAAAGAAAGGACTCGCCTTTCCCCACTTTTTTTTATCTTTCTTTAGTTTTCAGATCTCCAGGGGGGATGTCCAAATGATTCTTCTTCCAGGAGTTCCCTTTATTTTATTTTAATGTATTTTATTTTATGATTACATTTTGCTGTATATTATTTGGCAGCATTATGTCACTGTAGCTACCTTAGCTTGTCTTGAAAATACAAAAGTACATTAAGAAGAGATGCTGCTTCTACACCATGAGTACCTGCATGGGGAGCTACACATGTTAACACTGCAGAAATATCATTTGTGTTGGTCAACAATACTGTGAATTCCTACCCTAGACCTAAATTGCAGTGTCCTTGTGGTATTACAACCCAAAGGCTTCAGTGTGGTTTCGGAACCATCGCTCCATATGGCCAGCATTAGCACGGACAGTGTTCTGTTAGAGCTGTAGAGAAAAGGTTGAGAGGGGATTTTGGAAGGGTGACAACCCTGTTCACCTGCCATTTTGTCACTCCAGAGAGAGGTTCTTTCAGTGCTGATTTTTATATCTTTCACATTGACCTACTGTGCCCCACAGTCAACCTCATTTCTGTTCAGATCCAAACGGAGGTGGGGAGGGGGACAAAATAAAAAAAGGGAGGTGAGATCCTACCAATGCAGGCAGTTACAGAAGTGGGAGTGCCCTAATAGATTTAATGGGAGGAGCACTGGCTTCTAAACGTAGGGATTTTCCCTGTGATGCAGAATGTCAAGATAAGCTGTCTGGGGGATTCCCCAGTGTGTCTCCAGAAATACCACTCCAGAAGCAGTAGCAGTTTCACTCTGCTCTCGCATCCATCCTGCAAAGAGACACACTTGCTGTTCTGTGATTTGCAGCAGTAAAAGCCATGTCTCTGGTAGTCCACACTCTGCTTATCATCCTCTGCAATGGTAAGTGGGGAGCCTTGCATTTCTCCTTTCTGGTCTTCCACGTTTATTTTGTTGTGATATGTTTTGGAAAGCTAGGAACGTTTACTTAGGCAATGTCTTTTAAGTCATGTGTACCTTTGCTTTGCAGTTTGGTGCTTGATCCATGGAGCTTCTGTGGTTGTCCCAGACATGGCTGTGAGATGTGCTGAAGAAGCGCTGCTGCCCTGTACAGTTCTTCATGACTCCTCAGTCACCTACCAGACAGTGTCCTGGTATAAAGTAAGAAAAAAGTCCAAGTTACTTGAGCAGTCTTCTTTCCTTTCCTACCTGATAGTGGCTTGTCTTATACAAAATGGTTTATTTTATGAAGAGGCATCCTCCTGTCAGTGCAACAGATATAAGGCAGCAGTGGAAGCATCTGAGTTAATCACAGAGGGTCTTGCAATGTGAATGATATTGCTCCTGGGCTCCCCTCAAACAGAAGCTAATTTTTCCTTTGAAATAGAGCTAAACAACTACTTGCTATTCTAGGCTAGTGGAACTGAGCATGAAGGCAGGGTATGCAGAAGGCAGATAGAGAGCTAATTCTGAGTTCTCTATTCAGAAAGGAAATGTCATATCTTGACTGCCCTGATTCAGAATTCTTGTCTCCAAAGCAGGAGAGCCCTGCTGACCACCTATTTGGAGGAGGGTCTACAAGGATCATTGGGTTAATGAGCAGAAAATTCTTCCTGAACACTTTCAAGATTAAATTTATCATATAAAGAGAGGCAAAGTTGCCCAGTGGTTGAAGAAGTGACTGCTGACTTGCTGTATGGCACCATGTATTTGTGATGGGATAGTGGAAGGGAAAACACCCTGGTTTTGGTTGGTGAAAACTGTTAATTTATCTCTGCCTGAACATAAAGCCACAGCCTTGGTTTCCCCAGTAGTCTGGTCAGATATAGGTTTAAAATTATTCCCTACAGTAAACCAACAAGCAGTGTTGTTAGATAGGGCTTCTGTGGTTGAAACTTGCAGAGTATCTCAGTTTCAGTGCTGCTACAAGCATCTGTCTACTGACTGGATGACAACTGCAACCCAAAAGTACCTAACTCTGATAGAGCTGTTTGGAACATCTGGCTATGAGCCCATCAGTAAGTGCAGTATCTATCATCACCTCTTTCTTCCAAAATGCTGAACTAAGCATGTGTGAGGGACAGAGAGGAGAAAATGAGGCATTTAGTTGAACACTAGTATGGGAACTAGGATAGGTATCAACTTATTATTTTTCACTTTCTGCTTTAAAAGCTGAATAAGGATATGTATTTTCCATACAGATACAAAGCCCCTATGTTTCCCACAGAGCCTAGGCAGGGCAGAGATCTCACTGCAGGCAAACCAGGCAGTGTGGTAGACCTGGAGGAGTTGAACATAAGTGATAAGGGGTGTAGGAGGCAGAAACAGAGACTGACTAGACTCCTGAAAATTCTTCCCCAAACCAGTGTTCAACAAATATGAAAATAATTTCACCAGGCTGAAGTTTGAGGAACCTCCAGAAGCATGTTGTCCTGATTTCAGTGGCAGCTGGGAGGGCCAAGCAGCAAATAGAAGCCAAAGGCCATTGCTTTGAAGGAGCGTAAGGAAGAGTGTAAGGTGAGGGGTCTGGAGCACAGGCCCTAATGAAGAGTGGCTGAGGGAGCTGGGGTTGTTTAGCCTGGAGAAGAGGAGGCTCAGGGGAGACCTCATTGCTGTCTACAACTACCTGAAGGGTGATTGTAGCGAGGTGGGGGTTGGTCTCTTCTTTCAAGCAACCAGCAACAGAACAAGAGTCTCAGGCTGTGCAGGGGAAGGTTTAGGCTTGATCTTAGAAGGAAGCTCTTCACAGAAAGAGTGATTGGCCATTGGAATGGGCTATCCAGGGAGGTGGTGGGGTCGATGTCTCTGGAGGTGTTTAAGAAAAGACTGGATGAAGCACTTGGCACCGTGGTCTAGTTGATTAGTTAGGGTTGGATGATTGGTTGGACTTGAAGATCTTGAAGGTGTCTTCCAACCTGGTTGGTTCTGTGATTCTGTGAAACCCTGTAGACTCAATTCTGCGTTGTCTTGTAGCTCTTTACAGTTCCATCCTGGCACAGAATGCCTACACATGCAAGGAAGGGTGATATTTTATGATACTCCTTGTGTGTGCCTCTTCCTCAGTAGCCCTCATTAGTGCTGCTTTGCTTTGCAGCAAGTCAAGCTGTTACAGTCAAGACTGCTACTGCATCTCCCCTGCCCTGTACCACCAATCTCTTCTCCCTCCATGGTCTCCTTCCTCTTCCTGCTTGATCCATTTCACTCAGGAAAAGACCATTTTTCCAGTGCCCAGTATGATAGGACTTTTCCCCCCCCACTCTGTTGGCACTGCCAAATCTACAAAGAGTAACAAAATATAGCTATCTTCAGCTCTTGCCACCATCTTCAGGGGCTGATGATGCTGACCATGATACATCAGTCTTCTGATTACTTGTCCCAGGAGAGAGGTGGTAAGCGGAGACAGGCAGTTAATGCACTCTTGGTGCTGCTGGCCCAAGCGGCAGTCACAGCCATATTAGCAGAAGCACAGCACCAAAGCTAAAAAGCCTGATTGTAGGCCAGTAATTTAGGCTCAGTGCTTTATACTGAGTAAGCAACATTCCTGATTGTGGGACTAGCTAAATAGGCAGCAGCTTGCAGCTCTCTTCTTGTTGCTTTGTCTGTGTGCTGCCATCCCCACCCTGCACAAGGAGGGTGGGGAAAAGGTGGAGCATGACTGGACTACCCAAAGCAGAGAATTAATCTGTTATTTAAAAACCAGCTCCTGAAGGATTAATCAATAAACACCACGTATTCCCCCAAGGGGCTAATTAAAAGGTAATTCCAACAAATGATATGAAATTCCATACTGTAAAGTTCAAGCAGCTGTTAGGCAAAATCTTTTGTATGAGGTCACTTTGAACTGTGCAGTAAATACAAGCAATTAACCTTTGCTTCTGCTGCTGTACAGCGATGGTGGCGGTGCTGCCTGTGTAGCTGTTGGCAGAGGGTGAGCGCTCAGCGAGCAGACCCCTCCTTCCCACCGGCATCGCTGCCTGCTCTGACCAGCTGAGGGGTACTTCCAAATTGTTCAGCATATTTTGCTTAAAAATAAGTGAAAACATCCCATTTATTTTCCAATTCTATATGGAGAAATGTTTAAAGGAGTTAATACTCTGGTGGCAAAATCCAACTGGATGTGAAAAAAAAGAAGGACTGCATTCAACATTTCCTTCGTGTGGCCCTGGTGAGACCACATCTGAAATACCGTGTCCAGTTCTGGGCCCCTCAGTTCAAGAAGGACAGGGAGCTACTTGAAAGAGTCCTGCACAGAGCCACAGAAATGATTAAGGGTGTGGAACATCTGCCTTAAGAGGAGAGACTGAGGGACCTGGGGCCCTTCCGCTTGGAGAAGAGGAGACTAAGGGGTGACCTCATTAATGTTTATAAATATGTAAAGGGTGAGTGCCAAGAGGATGGAGCCAGGCTCTTCTTGGCAATGCCTGATGACAGGGCAATGGGCAATAGGTGGAAGTTGAGGCATAGGAAGTTCCATGGAAACAGGAGGAAGAATTATTTCACTGTGAGGGTGATGGAACACTGGAACAGGTTCCCCAGGGGGGTTGTGGAGTCTCTCTCTCTCTGGAGATATTCAAGACCCACCTGATCAAGTTCCTGTGTGATCTGGTATAGGTGAACCTGCTCTGGCAGGGTGGGTGGACTAGATGATCTCTTGGGGTCCCTTCCAGCCCCTAACATTCTGTGATTCTGTGACTTGCTAAAGCTGTGTGCCCAATATCCTTGGAGCTAATTGGATTATTTGTGTGCATGAAGTCATGCAGGCAAGCAGTTATGTGCAGACTCAGGAACACCGTCAGTCAGCCCAGACAGAATGATTTTTACTTAGAAACACCTGAAGCAGTGATAGGACAAGAGGAGGTGGCCTCAAATTGTGCCAAGGGAGGTTTAATTTGGATATTAAGAAAAATTTCTTTGCTGAAAGAGCTGTGAGGCGTGGGAGCAGGCTGCCCAGGGAGGTGGTGAATCCCCATCCTTGGAGGTACTTAAAAGGTGTGGGAATGTGGTACTTAGTGGCATGGTTTAGTGGTGGACTTGACACTGCAGGACTAATGGTTGGACTTGATGATTTTAAGGGTCTCTTCCACCCAAAACAATTTTAAGTAGGCAGGCCTTGCACACTGGGGAGACTAGAGAACCAAGCCCTCTTCCAGCCTAGTGCAGTTCTCATTCTATTTGCCATATGGTCATGAGTAAGTTAGAGTTCATAATGATGGTACTCTGTAAGTGTGGTTCATTTTTAGGACCTACATGCCATAAAACCATATATGAGCAGCATGGAAGTTTGCCAGCTGAGAGGTGAAAACTAGGCCCTTTTTCATAAGCATCCAGGCACTGGAAAATGTATATGGAAATACTGGTTTGTACCTGGCCCACCTATGAAACAAGAATCTGTGTAATGAAACTTTACTTACCTTTCTGCCTTGTAGAGCTATTGAAAACTGAACAGAGGACCACTTCATAAAACCTCATAATTATCACTTTATATCCAGTTTGAACACCAAGTTTAAACACACACAAATGAAGTCCCAGTGGATATTTAGCTATTTTTTTTTCATGTGATAGCCAGAAAAGTCTTAATCTAAAACAAATCTCGAGGAAGAGGAGAGAAGTCTGTACTTCAGTGGAGAGAAGTCTGTTAACTTTATAGCAACACTTCCCTGAAAAATCCAAAATTGGGGTGGAATTAGAGGGGGAAGTTATGCTACAAAATAAGAGTAAGCCTTATTGGAATTTAAAGTTGATTTAATATTAATTGCACCTTTGTTCAAAGGAAATTACTTTTGCTAAATGTGCATAGCCATTTCCTATTAGCATAGGTAAACAGTTGCTAAGTTACTTCAGTCTGATGTCTAACATATCCAAAGAAATGCAGTCAAAAGCTCTTCAGACATCCTGTCCCTCTAAGAAGTTGGACACCAGGGGAAGTCTATGCTTCAGGTGAGGAAAAAGTTCTTCACAGAGAGAGTGGTTAGCCATTGGAATGGGCTGCCCAGGGAGGTGGTGGAGTAACCATCCCTGGAGGTGTTCAAGAGGGGATTGGACGAGGCACTTGGTGCCATGGTTTAGTCAAGGGGGTCTGTGGTGATAGGTTGGACTTGATGATCTTTGAGGTCTCTTCCAACCTTGGTGATTCTGTGATTTGGTGATTCTGTGATCTATTCAGTTCCAGGTAGTTCCAACACATTGACAAGAAGGAAGCAGTAGAAATGGTTTCTTGACCAAAACAATTTTTTTGCCTGACATGAGCTAGTGCTGGATGCCCTTAACTGAAAAAAACCCCAAACAACAAAAAGGTTATGTGACTGAGTCAGAAGGCTTTTCCAGCTGTCCCATGTGTCACATGTAGTTCCTTTGCTGCTGCTTTGTTTTGGGGTTGGGTGTGGGTTTTCTTTTCTTCTTCTTTTTTTGTTGTTGTTTCCCTTCTAAAGCACAGTCAGAGTTCATTCACATGTGCCCACAATTTATGTCTGTTTTTCTTCTAATTTAACACTGGTAGCTCTACATGACACTGTATAGGAACCATATGGATGCACCTTCAGCACTAATCAAATGTGAAAGTGCCTTTGTGCTGAAAAATACACCTATTAAGCGGTTTCAGCTCAGTTGTGATTCATTACATGTTGGCTGTCAGGCATTGCCAGAATTGTAGATATTTTGCTTCAGAAAATGAATTCCTTCTGGCTGTATATAGGTTTTAGATCTCTTTAGCAGTTAGAAATTTCAGCTTGGCCATTATTCCTGGTGTTATTTTAAACAAACCCGTTTTTACAATCATCCCACCCTCAGAAGAAAATAAATGAATGTTAATACATTCCAGTTTTAAACTGACATGAATTTTGGATCTGAACTGTTTTGTTGGATATAAAAAAAATGCTTTTTGAGGGAGAAGTGGATTATATTAGCACTTTGATTTACCTGGGTACCACCTTAGTCTGTGGAAAGTATGATAAGATATTTAATGAGAGCAGAGAACGTGAGCTAACAACTGCTTGGTCTTTGATGTACATGATAGTTGTACATTACTTGGGTGTAAGTACTACAATGTGGGTGAATTGCCTTTGTTTAGTAGCACTATTGTGTAATGCTGCAACACTTTTCAAACTGTAAATGATAAAATAAGGTTTTAATTCATTACTTGGGTGTAAGTACTACAATGTGGGTGAATTGCCTTTGTTTAGTAGCACTATTGTGTAATGCTGCAACAGTTTTCAAACTGCAGCTAAGATCCAGCTACTTAGGACTGAGACAAGTGTTCCTCCCCCTCCTTACACTTTGTTTTAAATTCTCTGAAAAAGGAATATTTGCTGAAAAGCATTCAAATTTTGGGAGCCTAATAATTTCTCATAATTCAGCCAGTCAGAGAGCAAAAATGTATCAGCTCAGCAGTATTTTCAATTAAACTTATCCCATTTTAATATCCACTCTATCACCACCACTATTCTTACCCAGAAGCTCCAGGCTATGAGAAACTTAACAGGAATCAGTCAGTTGATTAGAGAATACATGTGGGAGAATTACAGCCTCTTTAGACCAACTGTTGCCAAGCTTTTGGGAACTAGAATAGCTTTCAATTAAACTCACTGAAATAAGGGATCTAGAGCTTGTTGCTGAGGGCTATGTCCAGTCAGGATTTGAACATCTCCAAGGGTATATCCCCTCCCTCTCTGGGCAGGCTGTTTCAGTGTTCAGCCACCCCCACTCTAAAAGCGTTTTTCTTATGTTTAAATGGAATATCCCAAATTGCAGTTTGTGCTCATTCCCTCTCCAGAGGCCACTGAGAAGAGCCTGGTTTCAGCATCTTTATCCCTTTGCAATCAGGTACACATTGATACCTGTGAGCCTTGTCTCCCCCAGGCTGAGCAATTTCAGCTCTCACAGCCTCACCTCATGTGTCAAAATGCTCCAAATCTCTAATCATCTTCGTGATGCTTTGCTAGAGTCTCTTCAGTAAGTCCATGTCTCTTTTGTACTGAGGAACTCATTTCTGGAACCAACATGCCATATGGGTCTCACTAGGACTGAGCAGAGGGGAAGGATTCTTCTCCTCCCATTTGCTGAACATGTTCTGTCTAGTGCAGCCCAGGAAGCTCTTGATCTGCTTGGCCACAAAAGCTCATCACTGGCCCGTAGTCATCTTAGTGTTCACAAGGACCCTTAGGGCCTTTCCAGCTGGTCAGCCCTATCCTGGTCTAGTGCCTGGGTTATTCCTCCTCAGGGAAAGGATTTGGCATTTCCACTTGCTGAACTTCAGGAGGGCCCTATCAGCCCATGTCCCTAGATTTATGGAAAATAAAGTTATTTTTAAACCCCCTTCTTTCACCACCACCTCCCCTTTCCCACCATATATGCTGCTTTTCTGCCCCACCCTTTTCCCCCCCTCAAATCCCAGAGCACCTGGGCTCTGATGGAGTCTCCTCCCACCCCAGGTGCGGCCACTTGGCCCTCCCTGCCCACTCCCCTTTTTAATCCCCCCAGGAAAGGCAGAAGCCCTAAGCTGAGCCCATCTGGGCTGAGGGATCCTCCTCTCATCATTGGTGAGCACCCACGGTGCACACTGGGTGATGGTGGTGGTGACAACAAAGGCCGGGGGGCCTGGTGGCCCCCCGGTTAGATAGGAAGAATTTTGGTGGCTCCTCCAATATCCTTCACGGGTGCTGGCTGGGCTTTCTTGCTGGGGCTGAGCTCCTCTGTGTGGTATCTTGGCTGGTTGAGGGTCTTGCCCCTAGCGCTGGGGTGGTGGAGGAGCAGGAGCTTTTAGGCAGGATGGAGGATGCTGTAGATGCTTTGGGAAGATGAAGGGGAAGTTAAGCTAGTATTGTAGAAACATAAAAATAAAATCATAGAATCAACCAGGTTGGAACAGACCTCAGGGATCATTAAGTCCACCCTATGTTGGACAGTACCAACCCGTGGGGGTAGCGTTTCCTCTCATTGCTATGGAAGTAGTGGAGAACAACAGACTTAGGCCCCCAGCTGGTTCCTGAGAAAGCTTGTCACAGACATTGCCACTGGCCAATGTATATGTAACACTAAACACGAACTGACACTTCTGTTGCTTAATTTTCTTGATGGTTCATTTTATGCAGATAGGCAGAATGATGCTGCCAGCCTGTGGGTCCCTGTTTCCCAGCAAAATTCCTGCTTCAGTAACTCCCAGCAGCCAGCATGGCAACAAGACCCTTTTTATGCAAATGGAACCAGTAGCATTTCTGCATGTCCCTGCACGAGTCATGAATTGCCTTTTGAATTTTGTAAAGCCATTAACAGCAAACAGGGGAGCAGGAAAAGACCACCTTCCTTTCTTCCTCCCGTTGGTGGTGGGGAGCCAGGGGAGTCACTGTGCTGCAGCTCACTCACCAGCACGGCAGAAGGGAAATGAAATGCAAACGAAATGCAGGCGGAAAATACTTTGTCACTGATTAAAGAAAAGCATGGTCCCTACACAAGTGAATTGCTGACACCAACAACATTCACTTCCCTCCCTCTAAGCTTGTGTGGAATTAATTAGGTAAACCCCCTAGCATTTACCTTGGGCTGTGGTATCACCTGGAGGACACTTGGCATGAATTAGCACTGGATTATCATAGGAGCTTGAGCTGCAAAATGATCTGTCTAGTGAGAGTCTGCCAAGTAATTCACAGGAGGTGGCAAACAAAGTGGCACTTTTGTAATTTTAATTAGGTTTGGGGGGGAAAAGAGGTTAGCTTGATTAGAGCAAAAAGCAGAATGATGACCTTACTGAATATCTCATGGACTTCCTTTACAGAGATCGCATATAGAGATACACTCTCTGCATTTGCTCAGATGTTTCCTTGCCACCTAGAGAATTTAAAAAGGGAGGGGTTGACTTCATTTTTCATAAGATAACAGGAAATGAGATTGCAATGGAAAAGGCTTGGTTCAGACATCAGAGAAAGGGTTGCTGTGACCTCCGAGTGGGGATGAATTGTGCTGCATGTAGAGACTGGAGAAGTGCCACCAGATGTCTCTGTAGCCTAAAAAATGCAGAGACGCCCCTGCACCACCCAAACTGCTGGTCTTCTGTGAAGTGGGGTGATTCGATGGAGAGAGGCATGCAAACCCCAAGTTAGACCCACACATCTGAACTGTTCCTCGCCCTCCCCAAATGCGAGGGTTTGCTACTCCCATCCAGATCATGACTGGTTTCTCCACAAGTGAAGCAGAGAGGCCACAATATGACTTTTTCCTCTGTTTTGGGGAAAGCCACGTTGCTAGTGCAGCTTCGTGGGCACTGCTTTGCCTTACACAGAATGGCTCTGTCTTAATGCAAAGTTCTGATGTGCTGTCAAAAGTACAGTGACAATGGCCCTGGAGACAAGCAGCTGAGAAGCTTGAACATCTATGGAGGCAACAATTAATCCTATTTTTCGAAGTCCCCATAAAATAGGGAAGTTAAATCATTTACCAAAAATCCCACTGGGAATTAAGCACATGGTCAGGCACAGGATGCACAGGCTTGATCGACTTCTTCCTTACGCTAGCAGTGGTAATTACAATTGCACACAGAATGATCAAAGTGTTTTCTGGTTCTCAGGTGCCTCTGACAAAAATAACAGCACCATTTATTGGCCAAGATAACAATAATTTATGCTACCAACGAATTTAAAAAAAAGAAAAGAAAAAGGATTATTTTCTGTATATAGCTCAGAACTCCTGTCTGCCTTTTAGGGCAATGAGAAGGTCAGGGAGCCAGGCTGATTCTCTTTATTGCCCTGTGGGCAGTTTTAAATTTCACTGAGGAAGGGGGTGGGAAGGGAAGGGAGAGTGGCAAAAATTAGATCTGAGGGAGGTCAACTCTATCCACTTAACTGCTATTGACCCACTTGTAACCAGAGCTGAGCCCAGCCTTTCTATTGGAATTCCTCTGGCTGCATCTCCGACAGTGTGCAGGGCCCAAAAATAACTAAATCTCTGTAGCACAGTGAAGTCCTTACAGAGTGAAACCCACCACAGATACTGATTGTTTTGTAGCAGCTTGGGGCTGAGCAGAGTAAGAAAAAGAAATGTTGGGGGGGATTAAGAGGAAGAAGGTACTCTCTTCCTTCTTTCTGGGCAAAGTGTGGAAAGCCCCAGGGAATTACTGCTCTTTGTTTCATCTGATGCACTGAAATTCCCCAGGCCTTTCTGAGAAAGGATCTTTACAACGATGAAAACTTTGTGCTTTAGTCCAGTTCCCCAGTTCATGAAAAGCTTGTTTGACACCATTTTAGGTCTGCAAAAGTAGCAAAGTATAATGGAGCATAAGACCCATATTTTGCTCCAGGCTTGTGAGTACAATTACCTTGTGCAATGTATGAACGGGAAACCTGATACTCCCAGCCTCAATATGAGAAAATTATGTTAATTTTGATAAGTTGGAGTGAAGCTGTTATACCCTGATGCAGCAGCTGTGCAGAAAGTAAGCACTAACTTGCAACCCAAAAATGTGTCTATTAAAATAAAAAAGTAATAATAAAAGCGCCTTGGCTTACATTAGTGATAGCTTTGGCTGAAAAGCTGAGCCTTGGACTCTATGAATTTGCTCTGGCACTGCTGGTCCACAGAAAGCCTGAATTCATTACTCAGGAAAGCTTCACGGAGGGCACGCTGCCTCAAATCCCAGGGAACAATGTCGATGAATAAGAATGGACACGGGCTAATTCAAACCCTTCTCTCATCTTTCAAATCAAGTTAGTGATTTCTCTCTTTGTGGTTCCCAGCCAATTGTCATTTTCAGTGCATCCTATCGTCCTGCAGTGCAGACTGTTCTGGGAATACACTTAATTCCTTCAGCAGCCTCTCAGCAATGTGAAGGAATGTAGCTCTTCTGGTTACAATTAAGGAATTCAACATACAAGTGCTCCCCAAGTGCACCAGAACCTGCTTGTGACCTTCACACAACCCAGTCTGAAGGAGCTGAAGCTATGTTTTGTTCTTTGGTTCCTATAAAAGGTGGAGTGGAGGGAGGGGAAACCCTCACTCCTCCAGAAAGGCTCTGTGGTTTCAGGGGTCAGCTGCACAGAAACTGGCACAGGGAAGTGCAGTTTCCAGGGCTGTGTTCCCACAAGGAGCTCTGGGCTGCGGAGTTGCTGGGGGGATGCCAGACCATGCTGGCAGAGCCAGTGTGCTGTGGCATGCCAGCCTGGTAGGCAGGCTTAATTCCCACCACATTGTAGAATGTGTGCTGTCAGGGTGATCACAAGCAGCAGTGGAGCCTACCTGCTTGCTACCATGCTCTCCTGGGGACATCTGGTCTGCAGAGCCACCAATAAGTAACTGGGTAGGGCTGCCTCAGCTCCATCCCCATGGACTCTCTCTCTGAACTCTGCATAGACACTTTGAGAATGAACTCTACTGCTGCTTTTTGTCATGTTACACCTCTACCAGGATTATGTCTGTGTGAGGCAAATTAAGACCCATGTGTTGAAATGTAAACAGATTTAATTGAACAGCCAACCCAGTGTCAGTATAAAGCATACAAAGTTATACTCAGCCTAGTGAATGTGTGGTGGTCACAATACATAGGAAGGCAGTCCACAGAAGCAGAATAAGTAAGTCACTCCAGGGATAAGGAGAAGCAGCAGGAGCAAGATCAGGAGAAGCCTCCATCCTCATCAAATTTACCCCTGTATACTGTGTGATCTTTATGACCCGGGATACACCTGTAGCTGGCCTGGCTGACTCCAAATTCCTAACAGCCTACAAACCATGGCTAGCCTGAGATTCTGTTTCAGAGAAACCAAGACAATGTATTAGATGTTTCGAGGGGTGTCATCCCCCCCACCTCTCTTCAGCTTCTGCATTTTCAGCTATAGGGTGGCTTTAGAGCTCTTTCCCCTGAAACTAAGGATGACACTGTTCCCCAAGATGAGAAATATATTTGTGATTTCCAGATGGATGGAAAAGGTGAAGGAATATCATGGAAAGTCCTGGAAGTGGAATCTCATTATCCAAAAGAACTTGGAGGGTCTCTGGAGCTCTCCAACAACGCCACCTTTTCACTGAGGATCAAAAATGCAACCAGCCAGAACAGTGGGACATATAAGTGCATTTTGGAGGAGCAGAGTGGAAAACACAATCTGAGCAGCACTGTCACATTAAAAGTAACAGGTACAGTAGAGACTCAACTGCTCCATGCTCTATGTGGCATTTCATGCACTTAACAGTTTAAAAACCCTGCACAACAGCAGAACAGTGTAACATCTTGCTTTACATTTTAGGTTGCCCTGGAACAGAAGTTGAAAAATTGAAAAAATACAAAGCTGAACTTTTCATGCTGACTTGCCTTGGAATTTTTTATTTACTGCTCATCTTTTTTACCTGTGTGAGTAATTCTCTTTCTCATTATCAAATTAACCGAAACCAAAAGAAAACCAACCCGTTCGTTTTCTTTGCTAGCACCATGATAACACAGCTGGCTCCCCAGAAAGGTGGTGGAGTCTCCTTCTCTGGAGACTTTCAAGACCCATCTGGATGTGTTCCTGTACAACCTGTGCTAGATTCTATGGTCCTGCTCTGGCAGGGGCATTGGACTCAACGATCTTTGGAGGTCCCTTCCAACCCCTAACATCCTCTGATCCTGTGAAAAGTCAGTGTTCATTCTTAATTTCTGATCAAATCCATTAAGTACACACACTATTTTCAAAGTCAGAGGAAACTTGGGTGCACAAGGAACGCAGGGTGGAGTCCCAGAGAGATTAAACATTTCACTGCACCCTGATCTAACCAAACGAGATGGTTATTTTTCTGCACCCCCTGCCCATTTCAGACTCAAGTCACTCTGAGTGCAAACTACCCTTCAGTTTAAGGGCACATCAACAGCTCTTCTGGTTTGGTACTTGGAAACAACATTTGCCTGAGGTGAAGGCCTAAGCCCCTGGGATCTCTTCCCCACCTATGCTGTTACTTTGTGTGGTGGTTTGATGGACAAGTTCAAGCTCACCTATTTTTTGCCCTAGTTTCCACACCTGTAAATTGATGACAGACCTATTAAATGGGCATTTCTGTGAAGCTTTCCTGTTAAACAGACATTTAAAGATCCTTGGAAGATAACCTCTCTGGGGTTTTATCCATACCCTTAATGCTGGCTGTAATTCTGGGAAAGGTGGGGAGAGCAGGTAATTGTGAAGCTTGCTTGACGAAAGCAAACCCAGGCTTTGTCTGTGGTAGCGGTGAAGTTACCCCCTCATGCAGAGGTCTGAGTTTCTTGTTTTGCGGCAGCAGGAGCCTTTGGTGTCAGTGTGGTGCAACACTGGCTGCATTTCTAATTAAAATGAAAACAAAACCTACCCCAGCATTTTGGGAGGTCAGATTTAACACTTGCTGCCTATTTAATATTTCTTCTTGTTTTGTTCCTCAGCAGATGAATCATAACTGTTGATTGGAGAATATCTAATTAGATGCAGCTAAATGTAGCTTTTCATGTATCTTCAGGGAACAATTAAATTTATGCCTGTCTCTTCTTTGGATTGACAATTCTTCCAGTAATTTGTGCCATTCAGACTAAAGTTTGACAAGATGAGTCTTGTAGGAATTTGTTAGGATGAAAGTATGAAAGCAAGGATATCACTCAGAAGAGACAGATGCCCCTGTTCTGCTCAGTGTCCTGAAAGAATGTCAGAGCTCTAACGAAATCTCTCCTTCCCTTATGTAAAAAAAAGTCTCAGTTATAGTGGTGCAGTTAAACAAAAGCAGAGCCATGTAGTGAAGATAACCACACTGATGGAATATGTGTATCTTACTCCTGAGGAAGGTGCAGTCTCAGGCATCAACCTAGCTTTCATTGAAGTTTAATATTGCCCTGATCTCACAAGTGAGCTTCATTATTCAGAATGCCTGTTAAGTTCTTACAGGTTGCCTTGTCCTCATCTCCAGTGGAGATTGTTTCTAATCCCTGCTAGACTCAAGAGTGACGTTAAGTTTAAGACTGGTGTCAGGACTAGGGTTTTACTTTGACAACTTGATGAAATATTTTGAGCACTGACCTGTCTTGAAGGCAGGTGGAGAAACACTTGATGCAAAGCCTGTACATATGAAAACTTAAATTAAATACAAATTCCCTTCTGTGACTAAGTCTTTTGTCCTAGAGGGCCCCTTGACTGAGTAGGGAACAACAGGGTTTTTTTGTAGCAGGGCCTTTCACTGACTAACAAATGGAAAAGGTGTCATGTATGGTTAGCAAGAGGAAGACCAACTTGCAAACATAAAAAAATTTGCCTTTCATAGGAACCCTCATTTTTAAGCTTTACCTTTTTGTTTTTAATTTTAGACATGTCTGAGAAAAGAGAACATGTCTCCCAGTTATCAAAAAAGCAGATCAAGTATGAAACACATGATCACTCTCATCAATGTACGTGAAATGGCAACTTTCCGGGATTTTAACAGTGACAACACTTGCAAAAATGGACTGACTTTAAGTTCTGTCTAGGCTGGGCTCATCAGTAAACACCACACAAGCTGGATAGCTGAGTAGTGTGGAGAAGAAATAAATGATAACATATGGACTCTTGAGAACAGTCTGGAAGTATAGGCAACCTGACAGTGATCTGCTTGCACTGGACAAATATTCATAAAGCACTGTTACACACTACAGTCACTTTGGGGAATTAGCATGCTAAGAAATACCACTACAGCTACACAGTGGTGTTACGATGATGTTGTGAAACTTGATTTCACTCTGCCGTGCAGCCCTTTTGTTCTCAGCAAGAATACTCCTGTGATACGAAGACCAGGTGATGAAGAGGCTATGGCAGTGCAAAGCTGGGTAATTAACTCTTTGCTGAACTAATAGGGCTCATTTTTCAATAGCAAACACAATCAGTGATGCAGTATGGAAAGAAAAGTGTGCGGGGCTGTCTCTGCTCTGAGCCTGGATGGAGTTCTTTTACTGCAAGTGGGATGTAACTTGTCATGTGATGTTCAAGTAAGCTCTTGTCTAGCATTCACTTTTAAATCTCAGAGTGACAGATGGGCTTTAACCTAAGATGAGTGAAAATATTTTGGAAGTCTTTCTGCAGTGAAAAGAACTTTCTTTCTCTGCAAGAGAAGGAAGGACAGAATTAAGGATGCCCTAGAGGCATCCCTAAACAGGTCAGTCCATAAGAAGTTCCACTGAGGTTCCAATTTGTTGCTCTCACAGCAACAAAAATGAGAATGAAGCGGCCAGTGATATTAAGGACATATGACTTATTTTGTAGTTAATAAAACAAGAAGCTAAATGTATGTGACACCTATGTCAGTCCAGTTACACAAATGGTAACCACAGCCGTGGCTTGGAAGAAATCAGTCACTGTGTCTCTGGGATTTACCGAGTCAGCTGTGAGGTGAGACATGAGCACCTGCTTTTGGTGTTGGCAGCATGTAGGATGTCTAGAACATGAATGTGAGAAAAGCTGAACTCAGGCACACATTAAGAACATGAGAAGACTCATCCTCTTGGACCAAAGAAAGCAAGAGAGACTCTGGAGTCTGGAATCAAGGAACCTCCCTTATTGGGCAGCTGGTGCAGAAGGTGAAGAAAGAGGAGTGACTGTGGGTGTTTATGTCCCAACATAAGAATTTGAGCCAAAATGTAAATTTGCAAACACTGAAGAACACAATCTTAACAGTAAAATGAAATAATTAAATCCTTCAGGAATTAAACAGTAGGATTTTTAAAGCAGTTTGAAATTCCAAGTTGTGAGAAGGAGGCTCGCTCTATCATCCTTTGACTTATTTTGAAGCACTGGTGGGAGGAAAGCGCTGTGCATCACTCGGTAGTATTTCCATGAGCAGGGTCAATCGATGTCTCCATTGATAGAGTCCAAGGGGCTCCCAGCTAGAAGAATTGTTACAAGAGAGATGCAATTCACTTAGAGAATGGTAAATTAAGGCCACATTTGCTTTTTTGTAATCAATTTTTACATGTAAATGTGTGTAACATACTCAAAATAAAAAATCAGAGGTGACTTACCATTTATCTTTGCGTGTCATACATGGCAAATAAACCCAGAAATACTCCGTATCAATTGCATTTTATGTTACAACCAACATAATTGCAACAAATAATGTAGATACCTGATCCAGCCTCTTCTGTGGGAGAGGGCTTGTGTGTGTGTAATTGATTAAGCAATGGATAATTTTATGCATTTCTAAGGAATGAAGACAATTTAAATTTTCCTCAACATTTCACTTGGTGTCCAAAGTATGTGCCAGCACCTGCTCCCTGCTGACAGACAAGTCATTAGGGAAAATAAAAGGGTGTTTCAGTTTACCCATTCCTAAATATGGTGCCCCAGCATGGGTGACCTGTGCGTTTCAGATGGTAGTAATAGGAACTGAATGTGCATGTATAATAATTGGCCCTAGGGTGCATGAAGTTTCTCTACATGGCCAGGAAGACTTAATACCTGACAGTCATAGCTTTTTGTTTATTTTCAAATGGTTATTTTTTATTATTATTTTTTTTTAACAGAGAGGAAAAGAGGAAGAGAAAATTCAGTTGAAAGGCATTGATGATTAAACATCAGCAAAGGTTGAAACATTTTTGTAATTATTTCTTCAGCTGTAGAGAGAACAGGATGAAAAAAAGGGACTTTGCTTAAGCCACTCTACCTGTTAATTTTTCCCCAAGTCAGGCTCATGAAATTCAACAAGACCAAGTGCAGGGTCCTATATTTGGGTCAGGGCAATCCTAAGCACTGATATAGGCTGGGCAGTAACTGGCTTGAGAGCAGCCCTGAAAAAAAAACGACTTGGGGTGCTGGTGGATGAGAAGGTCCCTCAACCAACACAAAACAAATGAACTAACCAACCACAACCCCCCCAACCCAACAACAACTAACGAAAATCCAACCAAAAAACCAAACCCCAACACCTGGAAACTGGAAAGCTCCCAAAGAAGTCTGGATCAGAACTTGAAAGAGAACAGTAGTTTCCTGACTGTCCTCTGAGTACCTTAATCACAGGAGCTTCCTTGGTAATGTCTCTTGTGAGTTTTGTAACTCTTTAGTTGAATTTTTCCCCCCCTCTGAAACCTGAATTTCTCTTTTGCTTTGCCCAAAGGTGAAGCATCTGCTTTCAAAGGTAGCAATAAGCGTTATACATAAAATTACACAGAGTGAGTTTGTGTGCCTATGATTAAGGAACATACATCCAAACACTGCACCGTGTGGGGAAATTACCCCAAAGAGAAAGTGCAGTAGTCAAGGCTATATGACTATTCAAAATGGCAATGAAGGAAAGCTAAAGGACATAGTCCAGAAAATGCTGAGTGTATGAATTGTAGCCCTTAGCTAAGCCTGATTTGTGTGGCTAACACTTACATAGCAGATAACCCCTGCAGACAGTGACCTTGACAGCATTGCAACACTAATATTTCCTGTAAAGGCTGAACAGTTTTTCACTCATTTCTCCTGAGCTGGAGTTACAAAGAGGCTTGTACTCAACACTGTGGAGCAAAGTAGTCCTCAGTATGTGCCTGTGAGTGACACAAACAGACTATGGCTCTGTGGGCATGCCAAATGTCTGCCTCACTTCTTTCTTCTGCCCTTGATAAGGTAATTTTTGAGAGCATAAAGAGCATTTCCCCAGCACACACATTCCCTTTCGAATCCCTTTCAGCACTGGGCAACCATGCATTACAGAGAGATTTGGTTCCGAGTCCAGTGAGCAACTGTATTTAGTGACCTTCCCAACCAATACTTCTGCCCCTTGGGAGCAGTAATTGATCGTCCTCATCTCTGTACATGAAGCAACACTCTATGCTATGTTACAGCTACACAGTTGAAGGTAAATTGGAAGTGATTCCCCCCCATGCCTTCTTTTGAAGTAAATATGAGTGAAACTAATTCTTAGTCACTTGTGGAACAAACCGCTGGGGAGATTAAAGAGTTACAGTACCAAATTTTTCAGTTGATGGTCTGTTCTCACTTCACTTTACTGCCAAGGTCTGTGTTTGCAGCACTCTGGTTTTTGCTGACTACAGCTGATATTACTTGTGTGTAAAGCTGTGAGAAGAGTGCTGTTAGCTCTCTGGAGCAATGATGTAAATCATGAAAAATCCACCATGGGAATGGGTGGTGGCAAGACCGACATGGGTCGCTGCAAGGAGTGGTGGGTCCTTTGAAGGCTTCATGTTTCATCCAAGCCATATGAGTGCTCTCACCCTTTGATGGGGAAAGCTTGCTACATCCTTGTGGCTGAGTTACAAGTTCATCTATTAAACTGCAAATGGGCAGCCTGCAGAGATTTTCAATGTTTGCTCTGTTACAAGGCAGACATCACAGCCCGTGTAAAAAGTATAAACATAGTCCCACAAAGTTCAGGGACAAACTTAAGGCAAGGAGCAGCATCTAAGAGAAGAGAGAGGTCTTAGGGGGAGGAAGGCTTGAGCAAGCCCCATGAAAACATGGGCTTTGCTTTCTACAGTCCTTCAGGTACTTCTGTGAATGGAGCAAGAACAGCCTGGTTGGTTGGGGTTTTTTTGTTTGTTTTTAAAACCATTTGCATTGTGTGCCTCACTTTCCCTGTCTATAGACGGGAGTGAATGAGTTCAAGTGTTGTCTTGTGTGAGAGGCGGGGAAACTGACAATATTTACACTTTGTTGCCGACTTAGAGCTGAAAGAAACTTTTTAGCCTGTATCTGGGGTTAAGCTACAGTAGTTGTTCTATCACTTGATAGCCACTCCCCAGCAGAGAAGGAGAATCAGGGAAAGGGGAGAAAAGAAAATAGATCTAATGAAACAACCAAACTAATACAAATGCCCCTATAAAGCATACAAATTTATACTCAGTCCAGCAAAGATTCAGCAGAGGCCCTAAACAGGAAAGCAGTGCTTGGGAGCAAGAAGAGAAGCATGGCCAGGAACATCCCAGGCAAGAGCAGGAGCTGAAGTGGGAGGCCCTCCATCCTCAGCAAACTTCCCCCTGTACACAGAGTGTGACATTTCTCATCTGAAATACACCTGTAGGCAGCCTGGGTCAGCTGTTCTCGCTGCCTCCAAGCTGCTAATGGTCTGCACCCCATAGCTGGCCCTTATGTCCTTCAGGGGAGAATAGCAGGCTGGAAACTAACACTAAGGGGAAAAGGCTCTGCTGACAAGAGAAACTGCATTAATAAGAACTGATTAGAAGAAAAATACAGGAGCCTCTTCAAATGCTGGGGACTAGACCAAGCACCTGTAACACAAATGTGTGACAGTTGCCACCCACTCCTTTTTGCTATTTTCATCCCATCTGAATTCCAACTCTGCCAATTCACTCTCACATCTGTTCTTAAACTTGGTATCGACATCGATTTAATCACATTCCTTCCATCTACTGAGCTGGAAGTGTAGGGTTATGTACAAGCTAGGAGAAATTAACCCCTTCATTAGCACCAGTTAGAACAAGTCTTCTGTGATATGGCTGCTGGTGTTCAGCTGGGAAGCAGAGCTGACAGGACTGCACCAGCTCCCTGAACCAAGAGTGTGCTGAGCACAATACTGCTGAAATAACTTTGCGGATACAGACTGAGCAGAAGAGATCTGGAAAGCCAAGAGCATCTGGGGCTCTGTGAACAGAAGCACAGACAGGGGATCATGTAGATCCCCCTATTCAACTCAGTACTTCTTTGACCACACCAAGGTACCTTGTCCAATTGTGAGCCCCCAGAACTGCACCCAAGGCAGTAAGAGCTGGGGCACTAGGTCTGTGATGAGAGGCTGAGGGACTTGGTCTTGCTCAGCCTGGAGAAGAGATGGGTTTGTGGACACCTAAAAGCAGTCTCCCTCAGTACCTATAAAGATTAAAGGCAATGAGTGTAAGTTGAAATAAGAGTAGTTCAGACAGGTTTCTGACAGTAGTTCAGTAGTTTCTCAGTTTCCTGCAAGAGCAGCCAAGCAGTGGAACAGGCTGTTCACAGAGGCCATGTAGCCTCCACCTTTGAAAGTTTTCAAGAGCTGATTGAATAAAACCTTGAGCAACCTGGTGTGATTCTATAGTTGACCCTGTTTTGAGCAAAGGTTGGTTAAGAGAGCTGATGCCCCTTTCCCCCTCAGTTGTCCTGTGAATCTAGACAATGTAGCTTTGGGATAGAAGAAACACAAACTATGGCCAGTTTGTGACTCAAAAATGAAATCTAGTTCTTGTTTGTGGGTTAAAAATTCATTAAGGTAGTTGTAGACAGCAATAAGGTCTCCCCTGAGCCTCCTTTTCTCCAGGCTAAGCAAGCCCAGCTCCCTCAGCCTCTCCTCATAGGGCTTGTGCTCCAAACCCCTCACCAGCTTTGTTGCCCTTCTCTGGACACCTTCCAGCAAGTCAACATCTTTCCTAAACTGAGGGGCCCAGAACTGGACACAGGACTCAAGGTGTGGCTTAACCAGTGCTGAATACAGGGGCGGAATGATCTCCCTGCTCCTATTGACCACACTGTTCCTGATACAGGCCAGGATGCCACTGGCCTTCTTGGCCACCTAGGCACACTGCTGGCTCATGTTCAGCCTACTATCAACCAGTACCACCAGGTCCTTTTCTGCCTGGCTGGAAAACAGGACAAGTAAAATAGGACAAGCAACACTCCTACATTGAATGCTGTTCCTAAAGAACCAAATTTGGCAAAGTTTGCAGTGACCATAGAATAAGGGATTCTCCCCTCAGTTCATGCTTCTTGTCACCTAAGCAGGTGTCAAATCCCCCCGGGTTTGTCTTTTCACAGCTTCTTTCCATTTCACTCCATCTTAACAGCTGTAAATGTCACCAGTAAATTGTGCTAGTACATTTCCATTAACATTAGCAAAAAAACTGCTGACAACAACTGTCGGCGTATGAAGATTAATCTTTATATAGCACACCAAACATGGATCTGTTCTACATCTTCCAGTACAGTCTGTACTTTGTTTCTACTCCTTCCCAACAATAGCTTTCATGAAGGGAAGGGAAAAAAAAGTCACTGTATTTTAGCTTTAATATGTTCGCAGTGCTATTCTCTCAGGCTTCGCACTTTATGCTTTAGTTGGCAAACTATTTCTTTCTGCTAGCAGCAAAGGGGATAAGTAGAGTTACTCACCCCAGATTCCTGGGAAAGGGAAAGTACAGCTTTGTTTCGCTCTTAAGAAACTCTCACAGACTTATTAGCTTATTTATCGCTCATAGCATAGAGAGAGTTAAAGCTTTTGTGACATTAAAGCTGAACACGTCGGAGGCCTACCCTGACATAAACATGACGGCATAGCAAGTGTTAAAGCTTTGTCTGTGGAAAATTAAGGCTTTGAAAAACATCTCAGTTGGGAGCAATTTTGGTAAATTTTGAAACATGATTTACTGACTCTCCTCCTCCTCTCCCCTGCAAAGTGCTCTTTCAAAATTGGTCAGTTTGGAGGGAGGGGAAAAAAAAAAGTGTCAACACTTGACATAGTCAATCCATCCATAAATGTAAACATGCCTGAACTGCAGTTGGACTTTGCTTTTACTAAAGAGCATGTGGAAGCAGTTACCTGAATGTAAATGTGATAAAGACTGGATAAAATGCAAACCAAATGATGCCTTATTACTTAATATAAAGAGACTGTTCTGCAAGATCAAAGTCATACAGCACAAAATGTAATGGGCTTCACTGGAGAGACAGGCTTCAGAGATTGGTTTGAAACGTGGCTGCATTTTGATGAAATGCTAAGTAGACAAAATTGGGGTAAGTTTAAAGAGTTTCCCAGGACCTGCCCTATGACCTTCAAAACCATCTTTTCTCTCCTCCTGCCTTCTCCCACTTTGTGCCGTTCCCAAATGCCACAAGGGTGGCAGTGAGAAACTTCCCTGGCTTCATCAGGGCAGAGGGATGACAATTACTTTATTCCAAGGCATGAAAGAAGTGTCACCTTTAAGTGCACACCCTGCAGACACCAGAAAGGGATCGATCTTACTGCACTTGCATTGCACACTTTGCACTGGGACCTCTGTGTGCCCAACTGTCCCTGCATGCCCAGTTGCTACCTCAGTCCTTTGAGTCAATAAAATCAGGAAAGGCAATGATACAACTTATCCATGAACAAAAGAACTGGAGGAAACCTCAAGAGTAGTTTTGGTATCACAGGACACTTAATAAAATACAGTTCCAAATAAACCTGCTTTATCCTCCACCACCTTCTCCAATTTCATCCTCTGCTATGTTTCAGTGATTTAGAATGGGCAGAAGTTGTGTTTGGAAAGTAGGTTAGTGGTTTCTCCAAAACTCCACAACAACGTCTTGGCCTTGCCTGCCTTTGTACCCCTGGTCTGAGAGCTGCTGCTTATTGCTTTTGCTCAACTATTGTTTCTGATCATGTATTTTGGGCCATCATCTTTGTCAGACGTCTGTAGAGTATCTGGTTGTGGCAGTTTGAGGCTGTGGGTGCCTTTAAGAACCACACCTCCTGAGGGGCCAGGATGTCCAAGAGGTGGACTGGAAGATGTGTTTCATACCTGTAAGTCCTGCATCCCTATAAATCTGGCTGCAGTATCAGTAGTTCCGCCACTCACCGCCCCCCCCACCCCTGCCCAGGAAGGATGCCAGGGCTCTTATCTCTCTTGGCAGGGGAATGAAGCCTGGTGTTGGCCTTGCCAATGCTGCCAACTAGGGTTGGAGTGGCTTAACTGGGGCCTGGAGCTGCCAAGCTGAATTTTGTGGTGTGTCACAATGGTGTGGTACGGAGGATAGAGGGGCTTGGTAGAGAGGGGACATGAAGGCTTGGGTTTTGTTAGTCTGGTTTAAAGGGAGGCTTGTGTAAAGGTTTGGCTTAACAAGCTTCTGTGTTAAGCCCAGACTATGGATCTGGGTGTATTATATATGCCATGTACTGTTGTATATATATTTGTGAATAGTATTTGCATTTAAACTTTCTGATCCTATCCAATCCTTTGTGTGAATGATTTTCTTTTGCCCCTTTGGAAGAGGTAAAAGAGCAACCTGTCTTGCTCTAGACCACAGCACTGGTACAATGATTGACAATGCTGGGTCCCACCTTAACATAAATCAACAAGTGATAAAATTAAGTATCTGTATTATGCATAGAGAAAGTGATGTGATGTTGGACTGTAAGCATTAATTAAAAACACAAAAGGTGCATTTAACTAAGAAAGTTGGCTCTTGAGTTACTGAGGACTGAAAACAATACTGCAAATTAAAAAGAGCATTCACAGAATTAATGCTGCCTATCTCCCACAGCAGTAGCTCTTTGAAAGAAATTATATATGTTAAATGCCCAAAGAGACTATTTTCTTTTGATTCTCAAATACATACAATAATAGGGAGCATTTTGTGAATGAGTCTGATGCTTACGCCTCCAATAACCCCCTGTACCTCATTCATGCTTATTTAACAATCTTGTAAAGAAAAAAAAAAAAAGAGTAAAAAACCATGATTGAATCAGGCATTTTTCCTTCTCACCAGTGATGATTTGTTAGGCATTCCTATTGAAAAGCTCATTGTTATGCATAATTTTTTGCAGTAGCCACGGTGTTCAAAGCGGCTTAGGGAGCAAATATCAAACACACTTGCCACCTCAGAGAACAGTTTACAGTTGCTTTGATCATGCAAACACTAATTCTTTCATTTTAGAGGGGTTCGTGGCAATAAACATTTAACTGATAGCAGGCATTTGCACTGCACAGATTGTAATTAGATATGAACCTGACAACGTTGTAAGGCAGAAGAAAGATGGAAAAATGTAATGATTGAGCACAGCTCACCTGAGCTGTGTGAGCTGAGTGCTCACCCTGGTGTTGTGGCAGCTTTTCTGGTTTCCCTTCTTCTCCTCTCCAGCTTGCTTTGAGACAGAAGCTCTCTCAAGTCAGAAACTCTCCAGAGTGAGCCAGGAAGAATGGGATGGAGGCTGGGGTCAATGTTAAATAGGCAGCACAGTGCAATTCAGAATAATGGCAATGTGACAAAAATACCAGCTGAGAGATTCTCTTTCTTACGCTAGTAATTCAGCTTGCAAACGTGACCTTAAACCCATTTTTAATTGTTCCTTTCCACCATTATTTATGCACCTTACAAAAATCTGTCTTTGAAGCAGACAGATGAAGAATTTGAGGCTGTTCCCGTGCTAACAGCCAAGCTGCTCATCATTCACTGCACCAGGAACGGGTTTGGACCGACATCTCCCACTGGAGACCAACACGGGGTTGGCAGCTCCTCATTAGCTCATTAGCTTCATCACCTGTGGGTAATGGTCAAGTCAGAATAATTTGTTGTTATGTGGGTCGTATGCTTTGGAGCTCTTTTTGTGCCCTCCAGAGCATCAGCAGTCCATCATTTCACTGACTACTCAGTTGTAAAATGAAAACCTACTACCGCCAGCACAAGGGAAGGCTCTGAGAGATGTGCCTCAATCAAAACATGCTGCATGGTCACTCTTTTACTAGAGTGGCCTGGTCTTTTCCTGGCTTTTTCAGCCACAAAAAAGTGGATCATTATCCCTAAGGATTTTTATTTATTTATTTTAAATTTATTTGGACATTTCCTTTAAGCTTTATGTGTTTTTTTTTTTTTTTCTGAGTTAATACCTGAGCTGAGAGATTTTTATTACTCTTCCAGGATTGAGATGGCAGCAATTTTAGTGACAGGGTAAGATATTAGTTGTGGAGGCGTTTAGGATGCTGCTTATAAGCTTAGTGGGCTTGTTCTGATGGATTCTGTAGAGCAGGACACCTCTGTCACTGAACAAGCCCAAACACACATAGCCAGATTTGTCATGCTGTTGCCCTTAAACATGTAAATGTGCCTCCCTGTGGGATTAATTCACAGCTTCAGATCCATAAAGCCAAAGCCTGCTCAGAGCATGAAGGACCTAGTAACTGCCTTGACTTCACATAGATGTAGCCATGAGCAGAATCTGGTCCCAGTCTCTGAATTTCTTAAGAAAATGAATTACTGAAAAGCCCCTAATGCAGGAGCTGAAAGATTCCACATTTCCAAGACTCCATGTTTGAGTATGTCTGGTTCAGATGCCCAAATTCCTTCACCCAGGAAAGAGATTCCAAGTGTTGTCTCATGACACCTGGCATTTCCTGACAGGGGGACCGATATCAGCTGATGGACAGTTTTCATGTTATGTTAATGGTTATGCTGACAGTCCAGGAGCCAAGGCAAGGTCTGCCTGCCCTAGAGAGGAGCACTATGCTGGAAGCAGACCTGCTTCTCCAGCCCCTGGCACATGTTAATTAGAATCCTGGTGTTTTCTGTGGCCCGTGTGGACTGATGGTGCTTCAAGCACCCAAAGAATGGTCCAGGTGGCCACTTTGACACTGTGTTTAATTCCTGAGCCTGGATTCAAGAGGTTGCTGGCATGGGTGTGTGCAGATGGGAAGGTCCATATCTGGGCACCATTCGGGAGACAGGTTTTTTGAGCCTCTGCTCCCAGTTAAATAGAAAACAGCAGGTTGATGAGGCAGCTGGAGAGGGTACTCTGTCCTCTTCTGACGTTGCATGCTTTTTGCTACTCTCAAAACAGCTCCTGTGCCTGGCAACTACAGTCAATTCAAGTATTAGACCCTCTTCTGCAACCAGCTGCTTGTCAATCCCACATGCGCCAAGGGGAGAAGGGGAGCTGCAGTATCAGTCCTCCACAGCCATGTAAATGCAATTGTATTGTGGAGAGGCAATCTTTAGTCACTTGGAAATTCAGTTTCATTTCCTTTTGAAAGCATTTTCAGGACTTTTTTTGTTTTTTCTTGGATGATGAGTGCTTTCTCTAAAATAAAATAAAAGGAAACAGGTTCATCTCCTAGGAGATATGGGAAGCAGTTTGGGGGGGAAACTAACACTGAAAAGAGGTCTCAGTTGACAACACAAACATACAACAGAAGGCTCTGATGGCACACAGGCCATCTCAACCATGTGCAGGGTTTGAGGGTGCCCCAGGCTCCAGAGCACCCCTGGTTGTCCTTTTGGGCCTCTTCACTGTTCTTATCCCCTTTCTGTGGCCACATCCCAGTGTCAGAAAGCAGACTTCATCCTCTTTTAAACTCAGTCTGTACTGCCTAGTTACTTGAGGACACAGCCCTGTGTCTGCAGCATCACAGCCACTTCCATGTTTCATTAGTTTTTGGGCTACTATATTATTACGTTTCTTTGCCTTGTGTTGCCAGCTACTGGAATAAACTCTTTGTCTTCATTAGAAAGAGTCCCTAGCTTTATTGAGTTACATAATTCACAGCCAATAGGGTAATCTATAAAACATTAACAAACACGTAAGCTTAGACAAGCCTTACCTATTGATTTCTCTAAACTTCTCACAAAGCCTGGCTTTGGCTGAAAAAACATTCAGTCCCAGTGGCAACCCTAAAAAACACTTAATGCATTAAGGTGTGGGCACTGGAGAACAAATAGATTTGGCTCCCTTGGAAATAAAGCTGGCTGTCTGCTGGTCTCTGTGGATCTAGATCAGAAAGGTTATTTTTTTGCATCTCGGAAGGAAGCTCCTGTTGACTTTTTTGTGCCTCATCATTGCAAGGAAAAGACAGGGATATTGCAAAACACAGCAGTTGTGATACAATTAAAAATTAACAGGATGGACAAAGAAGGGTACTGCAAATCCTGTATTAGATGATGATGATAAAGCCTGGGGTTTCTCAGGTGAACTTTAGGTGTGCTAGTATCAAGCGTGACCTAGCCCTGTGTCTGCATTAGGTGGGAAGTTACGTTTAACATCAAGTAAATGACTCATTTTTCTAACACAACACCTCATGTAAATGTATTTTCCAACCATAAAAAAACCCCTCTGATGTCTCCTGAGTGCTGTTTAGTGGATGATACTGATAAACCTGCAGTTATGTTTTTGATGCAATCAGGAAAGCTAGTCTTTTATTATCCCTCTCTCTCTGTTTTCAAGACTGTGAAAAAAAAAACAACAAACCACCATCAGATACTGTCTGCCAGGGAACCTACGGGCATTATCACACGACAAAATTGCACCAATGATAATTTCACAGGTAATTTAGGACTAGAATGGTGGAAGTAGCAGAAAAAAGCATCACAGGGAACATTCCTGCACAATCAAGGAAGTAGAGCAGACGTGCATCTGCTCCATCTTCAGTTTCAGCGATTTGGTGAAGACATAGAGATAATTTTGGGAATAATTAAGGGCTTAATCTCTTTGTAACCTATATCCTCGAGCACTACATTTATGTATGGAAATTTTGTGGACCTTGCTTTACTTTAAACACAGAACAATCTATTCATTTTGCAAGACTTTGAAAGGTTTCCTTTTCAAAAGGCGTGCAGGCACGATGGAGAAATAAAGCTTCCCAGCAAATGTTGGGGACTAGCGTGCAGAGTTCCCACGTCCCCTTTGGAGACTTTATCATTTAACAGTCACAACTCCCCTTTATTAGATCACTATAAAACAAGTGCCTGGAGGGAGTCAGAAATGAATTGAATTTTGTAGATTTAAATGATTGTGTGGGACCTTTTTGGTTTAATATATACCCTGGAGAGGTTTGCTACTAGAACTTGGGAACTTTATAATAAGAATAATTCCTTAGCTAGAGATCTCTATCTTGTTACATTAATGATTCACTGGGGGGTTAGGCTGGAAAATGAAGGGAAATTCTTAAAAGGGCTATTAGATCAAATGTGCTTATGGAGACACGTACAGAGACGGTCAACAAAGATTTACAGGCTGGTGAGATAAGGAGTTTACTGCCTTTGTGCTGCTTGTACAAGGCAACCAGCAGTTTCAGAATAAGGTCCTCATGCAGTGTTACTCCGTGCTGTCTCCAGCTCACGATCAGCATGCACCAAAGTAAGGCTTTGCAGGCTACCTCCTGCTTGTGCACTGCAAAATAGGCATGCAGCAAGGGAGTTCACATAATAGTGGTTGTAACTACCTAGCTTCAAGAGTATGGGCCAAACTCTACACTCAGACCTACATTTTTGCAACTCTGCCTTTATCCCAGTGGCTTTGCAGCACTATTGCTGAGCTCCAGCACTGCCACATCAGTCCCAGAACGTACTATTTATAGTGCCCACAGTTCCTGATGGATTTGGTGACCGTTCAAGGTATCTAAATAGCAACCATGTGGTCTCCAAGGATGTGCCATTTGGACAATGGCACTTTGCCCATGCAAAGCATTTACTGTGTTTCTGCCATTTATAGTTTCCACTGTATGGGGTTTTGAAAGCCTGTCTCCTGTATCACATAGTTTTACCTGTGATCATGAGCCACCAATTTTGACGATAATATCAAAGAATCGAAGGATCAACTGCAATCTCCATAGCTGGAGCTAAGCATCCAAAAATAACAAGGCAATTAGGAACATGCAGTGTGGCATTTTAGGCCTGAGGAGGGTGAATTTTCATCCAGCCAGGATGAATCCCCACTGACAGTCAACAGAAATTAAAATTGGACAGCACTGTAGCCTTTGCAAATCCAAACAGAAGTGGGAAGAAATGAGGAATGAAGGAACATTCACTTGCACTTTGCTATCAAGTACCAGGATTTGAGAAGAAATTGCTGATAGTGGATATATTTATGGTCATAGCCAGTGTCTGGACCTTAAATGTGTTAGCAGAGAAAGAGAAAGCATGCTGTCTTTTGCTTGACAGGTGCTACAGAGAGACTGGTAGCCAGCAATGATGTCCAAGAAGCCCTGCTTGACCCATTCAATAACAGCATCTTTCCTACATCTGCCAAACTGTGAATGTTGTGCCCAGTGCCATACACCAAGCACACTTTGGTTCCTTCTCTGCTGTTGTTGCCTCATATCCATGTCTAGGACAGGTGAAAGGTAATTCTCCTGGCCACTTCCTCTCTCCTGTACAATAATGTCCCAAGGTGGCTGTAAAGTTGGAGATAGGAATTCTGGGGAAACATGTGGAGGAAAAACACCCAAGGCTAAACTCTGTTGCAACAGATATAAGGAAAAGAAAATCTATACTGCTTCTCTGTAGCTTTGTGGAAGCTGAGGAAATCCCATCCCTCCTGGGATCAAGTCTCCTGAGAATGATTTTGGGATAATCCTGGACAAAGAGCCCTCCACACTTAATGTTTTTATGAAGGCAGAATGAGAGCATTGTGAAGAGCGTCACAAGCACTTTACTCAGTATAGATCTGGAAGAAAATGTCAAAGGAAGTGAATTTAAATTCCTCTAAAAGCAATTAGAGGTGACAAGATTTCTCATGGTGAGAGACTGCGTTACAGGAAAAGCTCAAAGTTCCCATCCAGTTCATAAAGCCTTAGGTAGCTATTGATAATATGAATTAAATTAATCAAAATGGGTAAAAGCTAATGATCCTCTTGGGAACAAAATTAGCTCCTTAATGAAAGGAATGGAGTTCAGAAATTATAATAGAATATTAGCAGATGTGCCCTTTGGAAATTATAAATTTGCAAAATCCCCTTATGTAGATATTAGTTTGAGCTGAATTATCACTAAATCTGACCCTGGAGATGAGATGTGAATACGAGCACTATGATCTGTTCAGGAGGACCTGAAATCATCTGTCAGCACTTCTGCTGGGCTGGGTGCCACAGAACACTTTCTCAAGTTAGCAACAGGGCACAGTCAAACCCCAAAACTTCTACTTGCAATCTGTTAAGACTTTGCTATGGAGTTCTACTTGCCTCTTGTGGTCTCTGGGCTGCTAAGAATCGTTATCCTACAAGAGGGATTTTCACATTTCTGTAGGACATAAGTGGTTCTTGTTCTTGTCCACTCCAGGCAGTGGATGTTCTGTTCTTCATGTGGGTCACTACCTTGAAATAGAATCACAGAATCACAAGATGTTAGAAGTTTGAAGGGGCCTCCAGAGATCACCATGTCAAATCCCCTTGCCAAAAGCAGGATCACCCAGGGTAGTCCACACAGGAATGCATCCAGGTGGATTTTGAAAGTCTCCAGAGAAGGAGACTCCACCCCCCCCCTGGGCAGCCTGTGGCAGCACTCCATTGCCCTTACTGTACAGAAGTTTCTCCTCATGTTGAGGTGAAATCTTCTATCTTCAAGTTTGTATCCATTGTTCCTTGTCTTATTACTGTGCACCACCGAAAAGAGCTTGGCCCCCACTGCTTGACACCCACCCCTCAGATATTTATACACATTGATGAGATCCCCTCTCAGTCTTCTCTTCTCAAGACTAAACAGTCCCAGGTCTCTCAGTCTCTCTTCATAGGGGAAATAAGCTCAAGTGCCCGAATCATGCTCATGACTATCTGGTGAATTCTCTCTAGCAGATCCCTGTCTCTTGTAAACTGGATAGCCCAAAACTGGACACAGTATTCCAGGTGTGGTCTCACCAGGGCAGAGTAGAGGGGAAGAAGAACCTCCCTAGACTTGCTAAACACACTTGATACCATTGTCTCTCTTGACCACAAGGGCATGTTGCTCTCCCATGAAGAACTTGCTGTCCACTTGGACTCCAAGGTCTTTCTCTGTGGAGCTGCTCTCCAGGAGGGCAACCCCTAACCTGTACTGGTGCCTGTTGTTATTCCTCCCTAGGTTCAGGACCCTGCACTTGTCCTTATTGAACTTTATGAGGTTTGCCTGCATCCAGATCTTCAGCCTGTCCAGATCTCATGGGATGGCTGCACAGACTGATGGGGTGTCAGCCACCCCCCCTAGTATTGTATCATCAGTGAACTTGCTGAGGGTACACTCAGTCCCCTCATCATGGTCATTAATAAAAGATAGTGAAAAAAACTGAGCCCAGTATTGATCCTTGGGGAACACCACTGGGTGCAGGTGTCCAAGTTGACTCTTTGCCACTGATGACAGTCCTCTGAACTCTGTTGTCGAGCCAGTTTACAATCCACCTCAGAGACCAACCATCTATGCCACATTTCCTGAGCTTTTCTATGAGGATGTTATGGGAGACAGTATCAAAAGCCTTACTGAAGTCAAGGTATATGACACCCACTGCTCTTTCCTCGTCTACCCATTTGGTCATGGTTTCATGGAAGGGTATCAGATTAGTCAGGCAGGATCTCCCCTTGGCAAATCCATGTTGGCTACTCCTGATGACCCTCTTTTTTCCCATGTGGTTAGGGATGACTTCCTGGATGAGCTGCTCCATCATCTTTCCAGGGATGGAGGTGAGCCTGACTGGTCTGTAGTTCCCTGGGTCCTCCTTCTTGCCTTTTTTGAAGACTGGAGTGACATTTGCTTTCTTTCAGTCAACAGGCAGCTCTCCTGTACTCCATGACTTTTCAAAGATGATGGAGAGAGGCTCAGCAACAGTATCAGCCATCTCTCTCAGCACATGTGGGTGCACCCCATTGGGCCCCCTGGATTTGTGTGCATAAAGGACAGTTTATCAGTGTGGATTAGAGTGTAGTCAGGAACAAGAGACTCATCAGAGATCCAAGGCATGTCAAAGTCACAGAAAGCAAACAGAACCCCAGAAACCAAACAAAATTCTGAAAGCAAACAAACAAAAATATGACAAATTGCTCATGTTGAGACTACAAAGAACTTACTACATGCTTTTATGGCTCTTTCCAGCCAAGAACTTTTTCTCAGCCGTTTGTGGAAAACATAAAAGCCACTGGGAGTTAAATAGGATAAAAACTAGATTTAAATCATCCTTACACATGCTGCTTGCATCAGCATACAGCTGTTTTTCAGCATTTGGAGTCCTTGAAACTTTTAAGCCATTTAGAACAGCATGTGATTGGTATGAAAAATAGCACAGGCTTTCCTTTTATAAAAAGGAATCACGCTCCAGGGTGCTGGTTGCAGGGAGTCCAGAAGCCAAGAAACATGTTTGAAGTGCTTATTGGCATTCCAGGACCCAGAAAACTCTTCCTGCCTCACGCTATCTCATAGCAATCCTGATGCCTCCATCCTGGGAACAAAACAGGGAATACATTCCCTCTGCTGCAGATGGCTAATGCAGAGCACAAAGAGTGTTTGAGTCCCTAGTTTGAGGACGTAATGTGCATAGTTTAGTGAATGAGGTCTTCCATTTATTTTTGTATTTGTAGCACAAGCAGCAGCACTGTGAGCTCCCTCGTATCATCCCACCAAAGCTGATTCAGCTCTGCTCAGGCTGTCAGGAGTTTGCTTGTTCCAATCAATAAGCCTCTAATCATAAACAGATCTCGGACAAGGGGAAATCCAAGAGCCCTGAGGAACGTAACACAGAACCACAGAATGATAGGGGTTAGAGGGGACCTCTGGAGATCATCTAGTCCAGCCCCCTGTCAGAGAAGGTTCACCCAGATCAGGTTGCTTGTCACCCCACACCAGAAGAGAACAAATCCAAGTTTGCACAAATAAAAAGGCAAATCAAAAACACTGGACAGCAAGAAAAAAAAAGGAGAGGGAAGAAAAAAACCCAAAACACATCACAGGCAGTTCTTGTAGAAGAAGTATGCCATATATTATGGTCTTGAACTTTATGAACAGATGACCAGAAGAAAGAGAAGCACAGCTGAAAGCAGTGGGAGTGGGATGGTGCTTGAGACTGCACAATGTTGTCATCATGTTAGCATGAGACAGAAATGTGTGATTCTTTGGTGCTCAGTCTGAAAGGGCTTTGCAAAGATGGATCCACCCCATTGTTATTTCAGCTGGGAAGACTGAAAGAGAAAGAAAGACAGAATGACTTTGACCAACTCTTAAAGAAGAGGACTCCTGGGTTTTAAAGGTCTTTCAGATTGCAAAAGTTGACTTTATACTGAATTGCAATTAGAATAGAATAGAATAGAATAGAATAGAATAGAATAGAATAGAATAGACCAGGTTGGAAGAGACCTTCAAGATCATCGTGTCCAACCTATCATCCAACACCACCTAATCAACTAAACCATGGCACCAAGCATCCTGTCAAGCCTTGCCCTGAACACCCACTGCCACAGCAACCCCACCACCTCCTCAGGCAGCCCATTCCAGTGGGCAATCACTTTCTCTGTGTAAAACTTCCTCCTAACCTCCAGCCTAAACCTCCCCTGGCACAGCCTGAGACTGTGTCCTCTTGTTCTGGTACTGGTTGCCTGGGAGAAGAGACTAACCTCTGCCTCATTACAACCCCCCTTCAGGTAGTTGTAGAGAGCAATAAGAGCAATAAGGTCAACCCTCAAAATCTGAAAATCTCAGCAGAGGAGAATAAAAAAATAAAAAAGCCTCAACATATTTCAGGCTGATTGGCAGGTTTTATTGGAGTGGACACTGAAACATTCTGCTTTGATTGAGCTTTTAAAGTTAATGTTATGCTGTAGCAAAAAAAGCTAATACAAAGTAAAAGAAAAAAAAAATCAATGCAGAAAGTTGCTTTAAAATAAGAAATAGGATGAGATGTTCCAACCCTACTGGTTAGGCTACACCTTGAGTCCTGTGTCCAGTTCTGGGCCTCTCAGTTTAGGAAAGATGTTGGTTTGATGGAACATGTTCAGAGAAGGGCAACAAAGCTGGTGAGGGGTTTGGAGCACAAGCCCCATAAGGAGAGGCTGAGGGAGCTGGGGTTGCTTAGCCTGGAGAAAAGGAGGCTCAGGGGAGACCTTACTACTTTCAACAACTACCTGAAGGGAGGTTGTGGACAAGTGGGGGCTGGTCTCTTCTCCCAGGCAACCAGCACCAGAACAAGAGGACACAGTCTCAAGCTGTGCCAGAGGGGGCTGGATGTTAGGAAGAAATTCTTCATAGAGAGAGTGGTTGGCCATTGGAATGGGCTGCCCAGGGCAGTGGTGGAGTCACCATCATTGGAGGTGTTTAGGAAGAGATTTGATGGGGTGCTTGGTGCCATGGTTCAGTTGATTAGATGGTGTTGGGTGATGGGTTGGACACGATGATCTCAGAGGTCTCTTCCAACCTGGTTTATTCTATTTATTTATTCCAGCCAGTTCCTAACCCAGCACAGAGTGCTTCTGTCCAAGCCAAAAACATAACCAGATCCAGGGTGAAGCAGATCTTTCAGGCAACTGAGCCAGTAAATAGAAAATGCAATTTAAGTTAGACAAATGTTACGTAATAAAATCTTGAGGCAGTGAGCCAGAACAGCAAGAGTACATTTTAAGCAGACGAGTAATTCAGAATGAGCTGACCAGGAAAGGAATTTTCTCCAGGGTTGGTTCAGTGGAGCCCTCTGAGCCATCCTGCTGCAGTTCAACTCCAGCACAAAAGGCAAGGAGAGATTGGGTGAATCAGAGAAGAGGCTATAAATCAGGAGAAGGGATAACGTTTCTGCATGAGACCGGGCACTTTTCCATTTGAAGCACTGTGCTCAGTCACCTTTTCACACAAAAAAGGGCATTGCTGCCTTGGAGCAGGCACAGTCTCAGCCAGCCAGACTGGCATTTTTTGACTTATGAAGGGTGCTTAGAGTGGGGGATCTGCTCAGAAGAGAAGCAAACCCTTTCCAGCAATCAAATTAAATCACCCAGATGATGAAAGAGTGGGGCTGTCCTAACTGCCCTGTGGCATGTAACCTGTAACCAGAGCCGAAGACCTTCAGCTCCAGGCACTGTGAAGCTTGCTGCAAGGCAACTTTCTGGGTGAGGATTTGCAGCCTCTAATTTCCAGGGTCTGGTGTCTCAGATCCCCCAGAGAGCAGCATTTGTACGTCTCTTGAAATCCATGAATCCCTTAGCTCAATGTTTCACTAGCTGATCCCAGGAAGCAGATAGCTGAGAAAATGAGAAGACCAGACACCATGACCCGCCTCAGTCTTTGCTTTTCTCTAAAGCCTCTGTCACGACACTCTCCAATTGGGCAGCCAGACTCTAAATGCAGGCACCATCCTTCTCCTCTGCATGCACAATCAGACACTTTAACGTCTACAACTGTAGCACAGTCTGCAGTTGGGATGTAAGGGAGAATAGCTGCTCCTAGTTGCTGTAAGCTAATTGCTCATCTTAGTCGAGGTAGTGGAGACTGGGCTAGACAGCCAGGGTGCAGCTGAGCATTATACTTTCAGCATATGGACCACTTAGATTCCTAGCAAAAAGAGCAGTTTAAACCACTTGGTGCTCGGGTAGGATTTCTGCCATCTGGTACCCCATATCTTCTGCTGGCAGAAGCCCGAGGTTGGATGCATCTCTAGGATGGTAATTGTAGTGTCATTTCCATACAAATGGCTTGTAAGTGGTGAGTTTGGGGCAGGCCTATCAGAAAGTATTTGCCTTGCAAACGTTTCCTCTGCCTTTTGCTCTGCAAGAGGACACCAAAGGAAATACAAGCCCTTTGCAAGAATATTACTGGTGCCTCGACAATGTAAATCTGGAAGGGATGAGACAAAGATGCTGATGCTTATTTTGTTCATTCTTACTGCAGACTGAACCAGGGATGCTGAAAGAATCCTCCTCTCTGGTGGGAGCAACAGCCAGTGAGACCTGAGACAAGATTACTGATTTGTTCAGTAATGGAGTTTAAGGCTCAGAAGTAGACTTGGACTGCCATGAAATGGACCTTTAAGACAACCATGAGATCACAAATGGAACATCATAGCTGATGTACTTCTTAACAAGCAAATGGAACTCCTGCTTCATAACAGCAGCACCTGCTTTCTCTAGAGTAAAGCCTCTAAATGTGGTCCAAAACCACCCTCAGACACAGATCCCCACTTGACATGAACCTGAGCCCCAGCACACATGATCAGCAGACATACGTTCACCCTCTGGAGTCCTTCTTGAACAAGGGTCCTTTAATTCTTCATGGCTATAGAACAAAATAAAAAGATAGTCTTGCCCTCCTGATGTCAGGGGACCTGTGTAACTTGGTCATCAAATAATTTACATAGATAAAATGGAACTCCTAAATTTTCCACTTTTTAGGTACAACAGCACATATTGCATTCCCTCCTTCCCATTCTAGAAAGGATTTCTGTGTAAGCTTGATGTTACTAGCTGCATACAGCAGCACTTCCTGGGAACTGTGTTGGGGGTTGCCAGGTGAGCATGAGAGATGTTGTCTTGCACAGAATGGGGGCAGCTCATGTCTTTCAGATACATCAAGGGTCTCAGTAAGCCACATCCTCAAGTGATGCCTGTCTAAACGCTGCTCTGTAAATGGCTACATATACCTCTGAGGGTAATTTTGGTCTTACAACCTTCATCAGCCGAAGAGAGTGCACCACCTCTCATGGGATAGTCACTCTTACTCCACATGTAAATGTGTCTTGCTCAAAATGCAGATTGTTCCAATGTAGCTTAGTAAGTGTTGAACCCAATTATCAAGAATCAACATAAGCATATTTTGCAAGCTCATTTTGCTTGGGTACATCTTCCTGGAGGTCCAGTGCTAACCTTTAAATGATGTGATACATTGTTCTTTTGGCAGGGAGACTGAGGGCAGCTAATTGCTGGAGCCTTTTTTGACTGTAACACTTGCTAGAAAGCCAGTGTGACAAACCCATCATTATTTAACAAGTGATTGTTGCTTTGGCTGTTCAGAAACCAGAGATGAGATTTATTCCACTTTATAAAACTTCATCTGCCTCATCTGTTCATCTGCAACTAGTCAGCACCAGCACAATGTCCAAAGGGAGGGCAACCTGTAGGGAGGGAGTCACACTGCCCTAAGATGGGTATTTAACAAAATAGGGACATGTATTAATGTCAGGGTGAGCAGCTCCTTTCCACTGAACAGGTGGAGCCAGGACACTAGTTTGATCTTGATGTCTGTCATGGGGATTGAATTTGATGAACCAAAGTAGATGCAATTAATGCTTTTTCCAACCACTACCATCTTTCTACAGACCTCTATGCTTCTATCTTTGTGCTCTAGAAGTGGGCTATAGGGAGACCACTGGAGAGGCTTATCTCTTCATTATGATCTGAGAAACCCTAGCCAACTGTGGACAAAGGCACTTTTGGTGTAGGTGGACAGAGAGGACTGCTAGGCATGTTGTCTACAGCAAAAGATTCTGATAAAATCTTCTGCCTGTTCTAGTATCTATACAGTCATTAAAGCTCCAGGTTTTTGTGAAGTATTGTTTTATTGACAGGTATGAGGGAAAGGAGCCTTTATTCAGGGGCTAAAACACTCAGGTAAAACCTGAAGGACCTTCACTGTTGATGCTCGCAAGAAGTTTTCCACCAGACAGCTGAACAACAAAACTGACACAGATAATATTGCTCATGGTAGAGAAGCAGGGAGAGAACATAATCCTGAAAGCAAGATCTTTCGTGATTCTTTACACCTAAAGCCCAAACAAGTGGCAAAAAGCACAGAAACTAGGTTGTTGGGGTTTTTTTCCTCCCATTTATCTTTTGTGTCCCATATAATGCTAGGTGTAAACCTGTCACCTGAGCAACTACAGATACATCTGCATGCCAGATGATTGTCACATGCATTTCACCTCCAGCAAGATACCACTTGAACCGCAGTAAGAGAGCAGAAAGGGCTGAGGCTTTTACAAAACCATTCACTGGGCTTTTCTATTTGCTTTTTCATCTGCTGCCTTTCCACTGAGGCACAGCAGTGTCACTTATAATTCTCTGAGGATATGTTAGATAAATATACAGCAGCACTACCATCCATTTGGAGCAGATGAAAGCTTCCTGCCACCTGGAAGGTGTTTGCTGTAACCCTCTCTCTCTGCCCTTCGGAGTCTCAGGCAGGCTGCTGGAGTGGTGCCTGCCAACACAGGAGAGGGTTTTCATGAGACATGTGGTGTGGTCCTTGCATGACAGGCTGATTCAAGGAAGGACCTGTACCTTGGGTGGTGGTTGTAATAAGAGCATCTGTGGTTCTGTACTTCCCTAACATATACTTTAAAACAAGTGTTTGTCTATTTGCTTCCAATGAACTTCTTGTTTTGTGGCTTTAGTATATTTAAAAATCCCATTAATGGTCCCAAGATGCTTTCCTTTTTCTGTGATAAGTCTAAATAAAATAGATGGTCTTCAAGCCTCCCCATCTCAAGTCCTTGCATTCAAATGACCTTAGAGATCTTCCTTCATCTTCAAGTATCCTAGAATATGGTGTTTCTGACCTGGATCTTGTTATATTTGGTGTTCTTCCTTGGAACCCATGCTACTGGCAAATCTCAAGTTACATTAAAAATATTGTTGAAGTAGATAAGTGATTTTTGGAGCACAGCTTGAAGGTACAATTTGAGTGCAAGCTATGAGATCAGCAGCCAGGTCTTGAAGTCCCATACAGCTTTAGCTATTCAGGTGAGCTTTGCAGAAGCTTCTTCACTGCTGAACACTCACTGACAGAGCAGCTGCAACTGCCCCTGTGCTTTGAGAAGCAGCTGCGGTCCTCTGCCCCTTCCCCAGCATTTCTGGGACACAGGCAGTGGCTTGTCTGTGCTTCCTTGAGCCACCAGATCAGAACCCAAGCGACAGAAGCTGAGAAGGCATTTGTGGCCAAAGAAGGACAATTTTGCTCTGTGCTGACAATGCTCAGCCATTTCACTGGTGCTGGAGAAGTCTGTGAGAGCTGTGCTGCATAACTTGGGAACAGCAGTTGTGTTGCTAATAATAAAAGACATTTTGTAGACTGGTCTGTCAACTCCCACACACAAAGGGAGTGTGGGGAGTGGGGCAGAGGGCAACCACTTCATTTTCCAGAATAATTTGGAGACAGAGCTTCCTATTTGTGGGAGATAACAGTGTTCTCTAAAAGGTGAAGCTTGCAAGAGAGAAAGTGGCAAAAGTCCTGGCCTAAGGAAAACTGGGATGTTTGACTCAAGATTGGGGCAGTATTGATAAAGTGATTGTCATAATATCCTTTGTGTAATAAATGTTTATGCACCTGTGTGCATAAACAGAGGTGTTATCAAAGTATTTCTGGCTATGAATTTTTATTTTCTAGAAATCTGTGGGTTTCCACTTAATTTAACAGGGAAATAAAAGAAAAATCCTATCCCCAGCCTTGGTTTGCTCATAGAATGGTAGGGGTTGGAAGTGACCTTTGGAAATCATCTACTCTGACCCCACTGCTCATGCAGGTATACCTAGGTCAGGTTGCACAGGAATGCATCCTGGCAGGTTTCAAAAGTCTTCATAGATGGACACTCCACAATCTTTCTGGGCAGCCTGTTGGAGTGCTTTGTCACCCTAAAAGTAAAGATTTCCCCCTTAATTCAGGTTCCCTATTAAATGCCATACATTCAAAGCAGCATCTGTGGAGCACTGCTGACTTTCTGCAGCCTTCAGCCTGACCTTGATTCATTTTGGAAAAGCACACAGCTGTCTCACTACCTTTCCAATGGTGCTCCTTCCCCAAAAGCCCAGGCTGCTCGGCCTGGGCTTGTCAACAACCTTATCACTGGTTATTGGATTTGGTGGTTTGGTTGAGTTTTGCCCCCCTGTCTTTTCTGTTTTTCTTTTTTTCTCTCTCCTTCTGTCAGAGTGACAGTCACCATCTCGAGGATCTGGCACAACAGGCTGGAGCAGCATGATGCAGCTGATACAGGCAAGAAGCCAGAACATTTTGTGTAGGTTAACTGTCCTCCTAGACAGAGAGCATCTCCCAGCTCAGACATAAGCCAGCAGCCAGCCATTCCTTTGCTCCTCCTCTACTCCCCAGCTATTCCTCCCACTCAGACTTTCGTGCTCAGCCCAAGTTGATTAAAACATTGCTGTCACTAAAAAAACCAAACCAAAAACAGGTTGGGGGGTGAGGAGTGGAGAATCTCCTTGCAGCTGCTGCTTCTGCCAGCCAGCAAGTTGCTTTCAAACTCTCCCTGATAGAAAGCAGCAGTGTGTTCCAGCTTTACTCTCCCTGCTGCTGAAGGGCTCCTGCATGCAGACATTTCCACATCAGAGCCGTTCAAAGGACCCTGCTCATGCTGGCAAGCAGGATGTCTGCCAGCATCCTTCCCTGCTATCTCCTGCTGGTTGCCCATGGCTGAACACAAGGTCCTGGTCCTCCAGCAGAATCCAGCCTGAGGACACCAGGACAAATCATGGTGGGATGTGCCAAGATGTGGCCAGAAAGATGAGGTGGTGGTGTCCTACCTGTTCATGGTATCACCATAGAAAAATCATGTATGGAAGGCTGTCATCCTGCTCCTATGCCATTTCTGAGATGAGTGGAATCAAAGCCTGCCATTGGGAACATCCAGCTCCAGGCAGAACTTCTTGGAGAGTGTGGACTTGAATCCAGATGTGGAGCATACAGCTGTCAGATGGCTCTGGCCAAGCCCAGAGCACAGATCTGTATCATACCTCACCATTCCAAGGGCCTGCAGAACTCAACTGCAGCTTCACAGCCTGAGCAGTCTGCTCTTCAGTGTTTGTAATGAGCCGAAGAAAGAGATTCAACAAGTGCAGGGTTCTGCACCTGGCCTGGAAAAATCCTCACTGTCAATACAGACTAGGGGGTGAGATGATAGAAAGTGGGGGGTGAGGTGATAGAAAGCAGCCCTGAGGCAAAGGGCTTGAGGGTGCTGATGGATATGAAACTGTACCTGAGCAGACAGTGTGCACTTCCAGCCCAGAAGACAAATCACTCTTGGGCTGCATCACAAGAAGGATTCCCAGCAGATCCTGGTCTGGTCTATTCTATTCTATTCTATTCTATTCTATTCTATTCTATTCTATTCTATTCTATTCTATTCTATTCTATTCTATTCTATTCTATTCTATTCTATCCTATCCTATCCTATCCTATCCTATCCTATCCTATCCTATCCTATCCTATCCTATTCTGTGTTTAAGACCAGAAACTTTATAGGATGCAGTACATACAAAAAGGAATGAGCCATTTAATTACTGGAACAAGACTAACAAAACATTTTCCATCTTTTCATTAATCTACTGATAAAACACGTATTTCAATAGATCTGTTGCATGATATCTTGCCATCTGAAAGTTGAACTTCTACACTTTTCAAACCATGGAAATTCCTCTTAGTTCAGTATCAATTTCTGTCCTCTATCAAAATGACAATCCATTCAAAATTCCTCCTGAGCAAGATCTCCAGGAGAAAACAATTCAAATCAAATGACAAATTTATTCTGCTAAAAGCATCCTGCATTTTACTTTCAACTTTAAGAACAACAACAAAAAAATCTCCAACCTTCTAAAGGACAAGAAAATGAAAATGAGGGGCATGCTATTCTGAAATACTATGAAATAAAATGTTCTTACATATTCAAGGCAATTTTTCTTTCATTATTTTCCAAAACAAAGTATTGCCAACCTGTGCTGAAAAAAGTATTGCTGCTCAGGTTTGGCTTTTTGATACAGCAGCTCTTTGCAGGCAATCAAGATTGCTTTGGGCAGTGGTGGGCTGGCTACACATGGGACAGGTGCCTCTTGACTAACATGTTGCAGGACAAACTTTGTCCTTGTAGGATCTAAAGGGATAGACCCATATGACCACCAGAAAAGTGGTTAATGCGATTACCAGCTGACCCAGCTGATGCAGGAAGCATCCAAATGACTGCATGATGAAAGAATGCATTTGTCCAAAGCACATTTGCCTGGCTCACTAATCTCTGTAGACATCCTGTTGAGGAAATCCTTTGAATTCAATACCTGATAAATGATTTTGGCAAGTGAATAAACATCCAACAAGCCTATTACTGAAAGACTGTGCACCTGTTACAGGAATGCTGCTGGGCATTCATTTTCACTCAGCATTGTTGCTCTTTAAAAATGTTTTTTGGTGATGGAGGGAGAAAAGCTGTTACCAAAACTCAGGATGGCAGTTACAAGCCAAGTGCTTGGGTGCATCTCAAGAAAAAACAGGGGCTGGGCATGTTGTGGCATCCTTTTTCTCAGAGCAGAAGTCCACTGGAGACAATGACCCTGCCCTATACCCAGACAATTATATGAATTCAATTACCTGTGTCCAAGATCTCTGTAAATTGAATTTATCCTAGGGGATCTTATCAATATCTAAAGGGCAGATGTCAAGAGGATGAGGCCAGACTCTTTTCAGTGGAGCCCAGGGACAGGACAAGGCGCAATGTGCACAAATAAGAGCACAGGAGGTGCTTCCATCTGAACATAAGTAAAAACTTTACTTAGAGGGTGACAGAGCACTGGAGCAGGTTGCCTAGAGAAGTTGTGGAGTTGCTTTCTCTGGAGAGATTCCAAACCTGCTTGGACATAATCCTAGACAATCTGCTCTAGGTGAACCTGCTTTAGCAGGGGAGTTGGATTAGATGTTCCCCAGAGGTGCCCTTTCAAATCCTGCCATTCGGTGGAAATCAGAGAAAGGGAATTCTGCAAGGCTAAGGAGTGAGGCTGTCTGCTGCTTGGTGGTGGAGGGGCATTACAGGTGTGATTTAGAATTTTGTGCTGCTTGAAGTATTCTTTAATCTTTATTGTGAAAACCAGTAAGCATTACGAATGCTTCCTGGCGAATAAATATCCATCTTGCTGACAAGGACTTCAGCAAGTAGGTTTCAGATTATTTGTGATGAATTTTATGTCTTTGACTTTAACAACTGTGCTTCATGGCTGCTTTGATCAGACAATTGATATTCTGGAGAAGTTGCCTCAACACGGAGATGAGCTTAAACAAAGGGCTCTGCACAAGTCTGGCAAAGGAGAAAGAGTGCAAGTTTCCCGAGCACTCCAGAAGGGAAGACTCACAAAGACACACCACACAGGAGGGGAAATGCTGGTCAGACTTTCCAGATCACTGTTCTAGCAAATGGGATCGTCGGCAGAGCTGTTCCTATGCCACGGCTAATAATATTCATGGAAGGTCACCTCTATATTTGTAACAATGAATATGAGTTTTTTTCCAGGCACATATTAAAAGCAAGCTCTTTAATCAGGGAAGGACACCAACTCCAGTACCTCTGTCCACTGGAAAACTAAAAGCCAGAGCTCACCTTTCAAATAGTGTGAAGGTCAACTACATGCAGAGAAATAACTTGTTATCTTAGCAGCTGAATGCAATAAAATTGTACACTTTTGGTAATTTGCAAAAGAAAGAGAGGCTAAATTAATTGAATAAATTATTTCCTAGGAATCATTCTCTCTGCTCTAATTAACAGAAGCTTGTGTACTCAGCTCCTTCTGCAGTATCTCCATGGCTGCCCCTAAGGGTCAAAGTCCCTGAGAAATCCATCATTTTACTTTCAAATGTGTTTTCATTAAGTTATAGTAGGAAACAACAACAAAAGAGACAGTTTAAGGAAGAATAGAGGAGAAATATCAGGGGGACGTGGTAGTGGTTGAACTTCAGTTAGAGACTGCAGTCCAGTTCTTCACAGAAATATCTGGGTGCTTTTCTGAACTCCTGCAAACACCATCTGGATGAAGGGTTTCTGAAGAGCTCCCCACTTCCTGACGCCACATCTCCCCTAATTAATCCCCCTTTGGACCCTATAACCCCACAGCTAGCCTGCACACTGGCATCTCTCAGGATTGCTGCAAACATTATTAGCCTGCACATTAGAACAGTTGCCAGGAAATTAGAGGACAGGCAGAGATTAGTTGGCAGGGGAGGGATGGAGGAATAAGGGAACATTAGTTCCCTCATGGGTACCAGCAGATGAATGTCTGCTTATGCAGCACATCAGTCACTGCAGTGCAGCACCTTCCCTGTCCCCACTTTCAGTTAGGTTAGAGATGCCTGTGTCTAGATGCCATCATTTTAAGGGTTTTAGCTATGGGGTTTTGTATTTGCTGATTGGTTTTTTTGGGGTGCTTTGTTGTTGGGGTTTTTTTGTTTTCTTTTCTTCTCTTTCTTTTTCTCCCTCCCTTCCAAAAAGTTTGCATCCAATACAGAAATCATTGACATTACAGTGAAGCAAATGCTTTATTGGCTAAATAACACTCTTGCTTCACTGTTATCCTCTAGGGTGGTGGACCAGAGGATTACAGTGGAGAAGTGGACAACCCAGTTCCTTTTGCTGGAGATGAGACAGCCCTGCAAGCCAAAACCCTATCCCATGTAGAAAATTTGTCAATGGGTAAGGAGAGAGGGGAAGAGAAGGGGGAGGCAAAAGGGCTGACTAAAGCCATCGATTCTCATTCAGGCAAAAGCAGCAACATCAAAGAGTTAAGCCAAGTTCTTAAATTTCAAAGAGCAGCTTGAAGATCAAGCCAATAAGTGTTTGGGAATTCTCAGGGTTTTGCTCATTCTCCATCCTTACCACAAGCTTCAACATATTTTTCTTGACCTATTAATGACTTCCACTACATTTAGTGCTCCAGGGCCCTAACCCACATCAGAGCTCCACTGTGCCAGGCATACAGTGGCAGATACTGCCCTGAAGAGCTCACATAGTAATTAGGCAAGGCAGAACGAAGGTGGGAAGGGGACTGGCAATGCAGGGAAGGCCTGGATGTGCCTCTGCCCTGCTGCAGAAGGAAGCAGCAGGTCTCCTGGCACAGCATCAACTGGCCTCCTCTGCGTTACGCTTAGATGTGGATGCTATTCCATGTTAAATGTTGACACACATTGTAAGTCAGCAGCAGTTAAATCCTGTGCAGAAAGGGGTACCATGCAACCTCCTTTTCCTGCCTGCTCTGAGGTAAAGCCAGGCAGTCATATTGTTCAATGGCGGATTGCAGTTTGACACTTGCATGAATCTGGGGGTTTGCTGGGTTTCAGCGTGCCGGTGTTTCTTTCCTGAGTGCTGAAAGAGAGAGGGTATGAGGGGAGATTGTAAAGGAAAACTGCTCACACATTTAATCTTATAAAAGGACCCTGGGAGCAAGACAAGTGTCACAGTGTTTGGAGAGAAACAAAATTAAACCAAAATTAATCTCTCTGGAAAAATGAGAAGGATTATGTTCCCAGAAAAAGCCTCATCACAGAATCACAGAAATGTTCAGGTTGGAAAAGACCCACGAGATCACCAAGTCCAAATGATAACCATACTCTACAAGGTTCACCCCTAAATCATGTCCCCAGGCACCACATCCAAATGACCTTTAAACACATTAAGGACAGTCCTGGGCAGCCCATTCTGATGCCTGACCACTCCTGTGAAATTTTTCTTTTTCCCCTAATGTCCAGTCTAATCCTACCCAGTTAGCTTGAGACAGTTCTTGTTCTATCACTAATTACCTGTGAGAAGAGACCAGAACCAACCTCTCCACAATGTCCTTTCCTTTCAGGTAGATGAGATCTCCCCTCAGTCTCCTCTTTTTCCACACTAAACAGCCCCAGTTCCTTCAGTCATTCATAAGATTTATTCTCCAGGCCCTTATCCAGCCTCGTTGCCTTCCTCCGCTCTTGCTCCAGCACCTCAGTGTCTCTCTTGTATTGAGGTGCCCAGAACTGAACACAGTACTTGAGGTATGGCCTCACCAGAGCTGAGTACAATGGAACAATCACCTCCCTACTCCTGCTGGACGTAGTGATTCTAATACAAGCCAGGATGCCACTGGCTTTCTTGGCCACCTGGGCACATTGCTTACCCCTATTCAGCTGCTTGTCTATTAGAACCAGCCCTTTATGCAGTAATCAAACACAGGTCAAAGTAATTAATATTAAAATATTCATATAATGGGTTGTGTAGAATCCAGTTACAAGTTCAGACTGCTTTATAAAAACATCTTCTGACAAGTGACAAAATTATAGGTACAGGGATTCAGAACTACTCTTCCAGAGAGTCTGCACTATTACATTTAACCTGGGCAAGCAGTTGAATTAATGTGTTGGTAGCAGGTTAATTACAACTAGCCCAATTTGTTTCCTCACTTCCTCTGGTATTGCTTTGTTTTCTATGGAGACTTCTCATACCTACATAGGCACAAAATAAGAATCAGGCCATATGTTATGCAACAAATACATGAGCATACAAGCAAAGTAAAAGCAACTTCGCTCACTAGCTCTCTTCTGGCTGTAGTTTGTGTTGCTCTGACCTCATTCTGAACCACAACCCCGCTAAGCTCAGTGCTACATAAACACACAAGATGACCTGGATTCTTTATTTACCTTAAAAGCTTTGAGGTTAAGGTGTTTGGTGTTTTTTTTTAAACCAAAATCCATAGAGTGACTCAGTGGTCATCCAAGATTTAAAAGGCTGGTATGTGTGCACACACAAGTATCCAGCATCAAAAAAATACTTTAGAAGGAACCAGTAAAGTTTGACCCAACTGCCCCAAGTGATGGTTTAATAGCAAGTGTGATCTGAGCTTTCAGCTTTGGAAGTAAGATCAAATCTATCCACTTGCCTTTGCTTAGACAGCTCCCTATATTCTCAAGTCTCCACTTTGCTAGAGGCTTGTCAGTGCTGATATTGAAGATCATATTCTTAAGGATAACACTGTAACAGGTATTATTCTCCTGAATCAAGTGATGTAGGAGAATCATGCCCTGCATCTGTCAATGAGCATCATTTTACATGAATGTTTTCCCTTGAAAATTGAGATGGAAGGTGCAAAGATCAAAACCAAGGAGTAGGTAGAAATGTCTTGACTTGCATTACAAATAACACTTGTAGATATTAGATGGAGGAGTGCTCAAGAAGGAGGGGATCTGACTTTCTGAAGTGCCAGGCTTAGTGGTCCTTTATTATTGTAAATGCTACTGCTACACTCCAAGTATTCCTTCAGTCTGCACAAAGGTACATGAAAAATTGTACAGAAGCCTGATTTCAGACATTTTTCAGATAGCTTCTCAAGACAAAGGTTTCAAAAATCCACATTTTTCTCTTTCCTATTGGCTTTTCATTTCTTATTGTAATAGGTACACCAGACTATCCCATTCTATTTTTTGTCCATAATTTCTTTTGCTGGGCTCAAAAATTAATAATATGCTACAGGGGACTGTTTCTATTCTCTTTCCAACTGCTCTTTCTTTCTCTATCATGCAATTGAATGCAAGAGCCATGGAAATATTTCTAGCTCACATTTGGGTTTGGAGAATTCAAGCTGTGTATATATGAAAGTGGCTTTTCATACAATTTACTAATAAATACTGAGTTTGATTCAGTAAATGCTCTAGAGACCTGAGATGTTCTTAATACCTGCATAAAGTTATATAATATGCATAAGTGCTTTCCTCATTGCAAATGACCTAAAGTTATTTGAGCATTTTCTTCAGTACTAATCTAAATGCATGGTACAAAAATAATAACATCCATTATGCTAATACTCTTCCTATAAGTCTTTGTGTATGCTTCTTCTCAGCTATGGAACAACCTATTTTCATTAAAGTGCTGTTTATTACTTTCTTTTCAGAGCTAAAACATCTTTCTAGGCTTGGTAATTAAGTGTATGTTAAATGGCTTTTGTGGCTGCCCACAACATTTCATGTTTGTTCTTAACACTCACAGAGATGAAATTCAGTCTTGCTAGATGCAGATGACTGAGAGGCATATCCAAGTCAAAACTCCTGTTACTGTGTTAACATGTTTCTACTTACTTTTAATCTCATCAGCTTGATCAAAGTGTCATTATCCTACCCTTGACCTGTGTGAATCTGTACTCAGACATCTCTCTCTTTGACCTTATTGCTGTCTACAACTACCTGAAGGGAGGTTGTAGCCAGGTGGGGGCTGGTCTCTTGTCCCAGGCAACCAGCACCAGACCAAGAGGACACAGTCTCAAGACGCACCAGGGGAGGTTTATGCTGGATGTTAGGAAGAAGTTCTTCAGAGAGAGAGTGATTGGCCCAGGGAGGTGGTGGAGTCACCATCACTGGAGGTGGTTAGGAAGAGACTTGATGGGGTGCTTGGTGCCATGGTTTAGTTGATTAGATAGTGTTGGATGATAGGTTGGACTTGATGATCTCAAAGGTCTCTTCCAACCTGGTTAATTCTAATTCTAATTCCAAAATACAATTTCCAAGGCAACAAGCAAACAAAAACTCACCACATTAGTGAGTATGTCTGAAAAAGATTATTCAGATTCATATAGTAAAATATTTCATCTCAATTTCATAGGCTGAGGCCAGGGTCAAATCTGCCCCTCCCATTTAGAAATGGTACAAAAAGAGTAACCAGAATTTAGGACTGATGATTATTTCCTTGCCTTCTTTACTATCCTGTTTTCATCCTGTGGCAACTGATCGAAGTAAATGGTCCAGTTATATGCTGATATGAGCTATGGTGGAAAAAAGTTATCAAAGAAGTTCAGACAGTACTTAGGAACTGTATTAATAGAAATTATAAAGTTCCTTATGTTAATTAACCAAGAATTCAACAATTTTTGTACCATCATCAGCCACTTCCAGCAATAGCAATTACACAGCACAAGAAAGAAGAAAAGCATATGAAATCACACACTCTTTTCTTGACTTGTCTTTCTCTCACCTCTCCCCAATGAAGCAAGTAAAACAGCTGTAATGTTGTATCTGCTGGCATCATCTACCTTGACAAAATACTTGGAATAAAGTACCAAAGTGTAGAACTGCCTCTTAAAACATCAAGAGGCAACAGCAAGACCTTGCAAAGCTAATTCCTAGCATCAGGAACAGAAGTAGGTAGGCAGCTGAAGAAGCAGAGTTCGAGCTGTAAGCCTTCCTAGGATGTACTGCTGTTTATTTAAAAGCCGAACTTTACATATAAACTTAACAAGATGTAGGCAGGTTGATATAAGAAGAATCAGAGGTGACATTCCTCCCCTTGAACGATAGTGATCCCATCAGGCATCAAAACCAAACCAAAGGGTCTTTTAGTTGAACCTGCAAGGTGTCAGAGCTGTCTCTGCCAGTCCCTGGGGCTCTTGCAGCTGACAGTCTGAGGAGCATGTTGTTTTCTGGAGGTCCTCTTTGAGCAAGGCCAGCTGTGGTGCAAAGCCTCACTTAAGGACATCAGTGACCCAGGAAGTTCTGACACAGGTCTCCCCTACAAATATGAAGGCCACTCTTTCCTAATGAGTCTGGCCTTTTATACTGACAAGGTTTATTCATCCTAGCTGCTCTGCATTCTTGTAACTGAGCTCTGAGGCTTTGTGTCTCTCCCCATCATTTACCTGCAAAGTACAATTTCTGGGCCACTTCTGAACAAAATTTACACCTAAAATTTAGCAGGGCTAAAGTCACTCATTCTTAGCTTAATTTATTTATTTCTCAGGCTTGTGGTGGAAACAAATCCAGTGATGATCTTCTGCCCTTAGTCACCTTTTCCTTGCAAAAAACCCCACCCAAACCCAACAGCTGAGCCATTTCCATGGAGTTGTTCTCTCTTCTCCCAGCCCCTCTCAGCATCTTTCTATTTAATGTCTGCCCTGCTAATGTGATTATATGAAATCCTGAAAGGGAAACTTCATTGAAACAGAAATGCTTGACAAGTAGCCAAAAAGCACCACTGATACAAAATGTGGAGATGAACAAACCATATTAACACTCTTGCTAGATTGTGTAGAAAGCATCCCTTTGATAGGCACACATGGCATGCTAAGAAGATTAAAATGAGAGACGAAAATAAATGACAGGGAGCAGAGAAAACAAAGTAGAGGGGGCCTGGGTGTCTCAGGGGGTGTATAATGGGATAGAGAGATTTCCACCTCGAGGTCAGCTGCCTGAATCCTTTGCAGTCTCACAGCAGCAGAGCTCTCACAGCCCCTCAAGATGCCACAAGTGATTGGCACTAACTGATATGAAACAAGTTGTTAGCCTGGGTTTATCCCTTAAGGAATAATGGTTGGATCTCTTCATCCAGAAACACAGCCTCAGGTGCCTCCTTCTTTACCTTTCAGGGGTGAGACAAGCTGCCCAAACCAACTACCCAAGCTGCCACTGTTATTGATTGGGTTGGTGTATAATCCCAGAAAGTGAGAACCTGCCAAGAAGTTTATGAGAGATGAGTCCAGAGCCAGTCAGTAACCAGGTGAAATGGAGCCAGGATCCTTCATGCAGCAGTGTGAGGATGATACTTTGCAGACACTAGATAGGGACACATTACCTGAGCCATCTGAAACAGGGAAATTCTGGGGTTTGAGCAAAGAAGGTGGAAAAAAAAAGTAAAACTGAGAAACTAATTTCCTCAAAATTGGGAGCAAAGAAATGCTGAGCATTTCTTGCATTGCACAGAGGCTGAATGATTCCATTTTGGCTGTAGTGAAGTGGAGTACATAATGTTGAAAAGCTGAGACGACATGTTTTTGTTCTGACCTTTTCAACTCAGTTGTCCTTACAGTCACTCAGGAAAGCAGGAGGAAGTTCAGGTGTTCTTATAGCAAAAGGCAACAAAATGTCCACTTTATTTTGACTTGTTCTTGAAGGAATATGCTGACACATTACCTTCACAATTAAGATGAGAGCAAAAAGCTTTTTATTTCTACGAAGTATGCCTTTTCTTCTTTTTTTTTTTCCAGAAAAGAGACACGTTTTAAACAGATTTCTGCCCCCCTCCCCAACCTGTGTTTAATCCCATAATACACCACAGCCTTTCTGTGTGATGGATCACATGAGTCATTTTAGGTGAAACCCAAGCCCTGCCAAGGTCAGGCTAGGGAGTTCATCTGTGGATTTCAGTGTAGCCTGGATTCCTCTTTAAATCCATGCACTGTAAATCCCTGGCTGTGAAGAAAGGATAATGGTATCTTCTGTAGTGGACAGGGTGCTGCTCTACAGCAATTAAGGAAAACTGACAAATGAGAAACTCTGCCTTTAGCTTATATTGTCTGTATAGGCTGGTATTGCCCATAGTGTTCTAGGGTAAAAGGCACACCCTTGCCAGTATAGCTTTCCAGCCTAGGTGTGCTTCAGTGCTAATGTCTGTATCTACATTGCTGAGGGGCCCTCACCTGCTGTTGAGGGGGACACTGCAAATTTAGGGGCTGACAGCAGCAGGAGTGCTCCCACTAGCATACCAGCAGCTGGGAGGCAGCAGATATTGCCAGAATTTGGTCTGGATGCAGCTGGGTTTTAGCAGCATGCTTTCCTGGCTACCTTGTCAGTTGCAACAAGATGAATACTGAAAGTTACTGCCTGACAATAAAAGCAAACAGACAGGAAAGAAAGATAACAAAGCAGAGACCTGAAATGTCTAGCATTGGCTGTGGGCACTTTGCCCTGCAGCACTGTGGAGAGGTTCTGGGAACAGCCTGGAGCAATGAGTGAACTTGCATTCTCCTGGAGAGCTTGGCTGTGGGCTGCTTGCTGAGAGGGTCAGGGCCGAGGTAACCCCTGGAGCACATCAGTACCCAGCTAAGCTAACTCAAGAATAAACCTCCCCTTGTCCTGGAAAACCTCCAGAAGTGGTGCTAGTCATTGTCATGGAGGGAAAATCAAGTGGCATGATTACCTCTGAGTTTCACTTGTGTACAGTTGGGGTGAGGGCTGGCTAAGACAGCCCCTGCTGTAGATTACAGTGTGGCTGATTTTCTGTGTGGTTTGAGCTTTGGTTTACTGGAACCATGAGAAACCACAAAGTAAGGAAATCAGGCTTTTTTTGTTGTGTGCAGTTATGCTATCATACCTGTTTTCATAAATGTTCCCTATATGTGTGATACAAATCAGAGAAGAGACCATACTGTTGTTAAGAAATGGTGCCTGGGTGTGCTCAGGCATGCACATGCACACATGTGTATGTGTACTTTATCACACAGAATCACAGAATTAACCAGGTTGGAAAAGACCTTTGAGATCAAGTCCAACCTGTCACCAACACCATATAATCAACTAAACCATGGCACTCAGTGCCTCAGCCAGTCTTATTTTAAACACTTCCAGTGATGGTGACTCCATCACCTCCCTGGGCAGCCCATTCCAATGGCCAATCACTCTTTTTGTGAAGAATTTCTTCCTAACATCCAGCTTAAACCTCTCTTGGCACAGTTTGAAACGGTTGCCTGGGAGAAGAGACCAACCCCCACCTGTCTACAACCACCCTTCAGGTAGTTGTAGACAGCAATAAGGTCTCCTCTGAGCCTCCTCCAGGATAAGCAACCCCAGCTCCCTCAGCCGCTGCTCATAGGGCTTGTGCTCCAGACCCCTCACCAGCTTTATTGCCCTTCTCTGGACACGTTCCAGCAACTCAACATCTTTCTTGATTTTAAGGGGCCCAGAACTGGACACAGTACTCAAGGTGTAGCCTAACCAGTGCCTAACCAGTTTTCATATGTCCATGTGAGAATGAGCTGTGTTACTGCTACTCTTAATTCTCATTTGTTGAAGCACTGTAAATCATTTCAACATAAACAAAGTCTGTGTGTTGAAATCCTCCAAGATTTCAGAAAATAAATGTACTGATGCAGATATTGTGATGCTTGAACTCCCTGTTGTAATCAGCTCTGGTGAGGCCACATCTGGAGTATTCTGTCCAGTTTTGGGCACCTCAATACAAGAGGGATGTAGCGGTACTGCAAGTGAGTGCAGAGGAGGGCAACAAAGCTGTGAAGGTCCTGGAGAAGAAATCCTATGAAGAATGACTGAGGGAGCTGGGGCTCTTTAGTTTGAGAAAGAGGAGGCTGAGGGGAGACCTCATTGCTGTCTACAACTACCTGAAAGGACATTGTGGAGAGGCTGGTGCTGGTCTCTTGTCACAGGTAATCAGTGATAGAACAAGAGGGAATGGCCTCAAGCTATGACTGGATAGGTTTAGACTGGACATTAGGGAAAAAAATTCACAGAGAGAGTGGTCAGACACTGGAATGTGCTGCCCAGGGAGGTGGTTGAGTCACCAACCCTGGATGTGTTTAAAGGTTGTTTGGATGTGGTGCTTGGGGATACGGTTTAGGGTTGACTTTTATAGTGTAGGGTTATTGGTTGGACTTGGTGATCCTGAGGGTCTTTTCCAACCTGAATGTTTCTGTGATTCTGTGAAAGGGAGCTGCTTACTTGTTGGAAGGACAGCAGAATCCTTGTAATGAAAAGCTTACATTAAACACTATGGTGTGCAAATCCAACCCACACCAGGTAATCTAGCGGGTGTTGTCAACTCTCGCTGCTGTTACATCGCTGATGTAACCCCTGATGGATAACTGCACAAGGCACTGAGACTTTTTGTGGATTTTGAAAAAGCCAATCTGGATGGTGCAGCTGGAGTGTTTGCAAATGTTGTGGGGTTTTTTAATGGGAAATTCCTTTGCACTTTCCATTTATTTTATTTTTTTATTCAATGTGTCAGTAAAAAATACTCAGGTCACTAGTGTAAAACAAAGTACATTTTTCAACAGGTAACAAATTTTGATGATACAGATGAGAAACAAAGCCCAAACCAAGCCAAATTCGTATCATTTAAGACAAGACACTTGCTACAAAACTAGTTTGGGATTTATCAAACAGCAAATCTATGCCATATTTAGTATCCACATCAGCCTCCCTGTGTCACACACAATTTCAGCAAGATGATAAAAGCAATTGCTTTGCTTAAGGATTTTTCAGGACCTGGCTGTAAGTGATTTTAATCAAGATTCAGTGTTCCTGAGTAGAGCACAGGCCCTTGTAAGGACGGCATCAGTGACTACGTGCCCCTATCTGAATTCACAGCTCATAATCAAAAGCTGGCTGGAGACTGACAGCTCCATTTCCCAGTAGCTTTCGTGGCCCTGAAATTGTTTTTCACCCTCCCTGGGAACAAAAAAATCAACCCCAAACCCACAAACATTCCAACTTTTTTTAATGTAACAGCATCCGAACAGCCATTTGGGAGTCAAAATGTTGGTCTTCTGTTTCAGAAAAGCAGGAGGTGAGGACAAGGAGAAAGGTCATCAGAAACTGGGTTCTTGCACTCCTGTGTTCAGAGCAACACTTTTCTTATCTGATGCAGCGAGGAACCCAGCTTCCCACATCCACAGCTATTACCCAAAGCTCCAGTCTAGCAAGAAAGTCACTTGCAGTCTTTTGTCTGTTTCTTTTCCTTCAGCCACTAAAAGAGAAATTTAATCAAATCCAGTTAATTGCAGGAAAATTTCACCCAGCTGCATGTGTTCAGAGCTGCTTTGCCGTCAGCCTGGTCCCGGATGATGGGATTATCCATGCTTATTAGTATGATTCCATTTAATTTTGCTGCTGCTTGATATTCTGAGGCATAAAAATTTGTGCAGCAAAGCCTGTTTCTGGGTGAAAAAAATGCCTCTCTCCCATAAAGTCTTTTGTGAGCTTTATTACCCTTAAGTGCAGGCCCAAGCCCTTGGAGGATAGGAGCCAACATGCACTGAATTCCTGTTCTGTTTGTTGATGTTGCTGACACACAACATGCTTCAGGCTGCTGCTCTCTATGCCCCCACTTACCCTGTTGTTAAGACCCCATGGACCCAGACTCTTAATTCCTCTGGGCATTTGCCAACTAGGAATTGCATCTCCAGGTCATGCCTGGATGGGTATCTTTTTTCCTTATTTGTGTGACAGCACTGATCTGCTTGATTTCTTAACCATTCACTACCCAGAGATAGAGGAAAAAAATGTAACATTTGCCTAGGAAAGTAAGTACTCTTGAAAAGATAATCAGATAGATTAGGAAACAAAGATAAGCTTCAAAACAGTAAGTTTAGAGCCCAACCTTTCATTTCTCTATATTGGTTAACTCTCCCTAACCACGACATCTTTATCATATGCATTTGCAGTGTGCCCTGAGCCTGTGATATGGTGCAAAGCTAGCACATCCTTCAGAGGCATCCCTTTTCAAATGGGGATAATTCAGCCCAGCTCCTATTGAAAATCTGGTAGGAAAAGAGGAACCTGGCATTGGATTATTCTACAGTCTTTACATGGCAATAACTAGAGCTCAAGCTGTTTCCTGTGAACCTGTGACCAGCTGAATGTCCCATGCGGACTCCTAATTCCACAGGGGAAGAGCTGTATGAGTGCCTTTTCCACTCCCTTTTCTGTCAAGTGCAGCTCTTTAGTGACCTGCATTGTGTGTACTTTGGCTGCCACTAGGGCCCTCAAATTTATGCCAGTAACTGCAAACCTCCTTTTCATGTCTAATTTTAATAGAATCTGTTTCAGATACAGTAAAACCTCCAATTAGCCCAGGTACTTCTGGGAAGATAATGGACAGGAAGTATTCTTGTAAGAGCTGAAGAACAGCCCTAGTGGGAATAGAATTGGTAGGATACTAGATTTAGTGAATGATTGCCCTGATCTCCTCTACCATATAGCTAAATAAGGAATTATGGAGACATGTCAATTCAAAGGAGAGGATAGAAGAGTTGAGGAGCTTGGGATCTGAAACATTCCCATGCTCCCTGCTCTTTGCCCAGGAAAAAGTCACATTTAGTATCTCAGCATTCCTATTTATATAATAGAGAGGGTTACACAGGCTCATGTTTGCTAAACCCTGAGATTAGAAAGGAAAGGTAGTAAATATGGGCAATCTACTTTGATTTAAATTGAGCTTTAATAAAAACCTTTTAAATAATAACCCAATGCACATTGTGTGTCTTTCTATATATTTCATCACAGCTTTTAGAAATACATGTCATGGCCTTTATTTATGATTTCATTGTGTTGGTGTCACTGTGACGTGATTCATTTGAATTATAACTGCAGTGGGAAAGTGGCATTGCAGCTCAAAGACAGGCCAGGTCTTTGGGGGACAATATAAGACAGAGAGGCAATACGGGAAGGAGGTTTAGAGTTGTGATAAAATTCATGTGGTTTGATATAGTGGCTGGAGCTAAGAGACATATTTGACTTCCAGCACTGCTCAGTAATGATCTATGTTGACCCAGTTTTGAAACTTCGTGGGTTTTTTCTCCTCTCCTCCTATGATGTGGCTTGACCTCCAACTGTCTCATCTGTTACCCCATGTGAATCTCCAACCTAATTTTCACTACCACTACTTTTATTGTACAGTTTGTTAACCTCTTAGCTAAAAACTAAGCTTGCAAGAAGGAAGTTAAGTAAGTATTTCTGTGCATCTCTGAGAAAGAGTGAAATAGGGACAAAAAGAGTCAGAGCCAGTCTACTGTTACTCAGGCAACTAACAGACAATCAGAAGTAGACAATGGAACTAAAATGTCTTTCATACTACATCAAGATTCTAAATAAGTACAGAAATGTGGTTTTTATCCCCCATATATCTTTTTACTTCTCCCCCCCCATTTTTCTTTCCAGGCATTCAAGAAGTACAAAGGGAAAAAAATAATTAGCAAGAGCTCAAAGACATTAAACAGGCACAATTTTGGGTAGCACTGGTTGCCAGATACAGCTACTGTATTATTCTCCCTCTTACTGCTGCTCATTTGTCTATAAATTCTGTAAGAATTAAAACTTTCAGAAAGGGAGTTAGCCTAAATATAGCTAAAATGCCAAATGACTGGAAGTGAGCCCGGGCAAAGCAGTCTTTGCTTCATTTCTCCTTGAATGGGTCACTCAAGACAAAGGTTGGCAAAGGACGCAGCTGCAGCATGCAAGGCTCTTTTTGTTCATGATTCCATTATTTGTTCTATCATTACACATTTATAAAATGTATTCTTTACAGGATATCTGGGGACACATAAAAAATTTAAATCTACAAGCATTATAAACCTCTTTAGACTACTTCCTTGGAAGAAAACTCTTCACACTCCTCACAATAGCTCCTCTGTGAGGGAGACAGGCTTCATATCACAGGCTTGTACTTTTTCCAGACCAATGGAAAATGGTAATTCCAACAATTGGGTCCACCACACCCCAGAAATGCCTCTTCTACAGCAGCAGATTTTAAGCTTAAATTAGGATAATTATTATAGGCGCTTCCAGCTCTTGCCATAGTGCACTGCCAAAGCAATATGGATTACAAGGAGACACCATCCACAGCCTGAACTGCCAGAGAGATAAGGAGCCTAGTGCAGGCACTGGTCATAGAATCATACAGTCATTTGGTTGGAAGAGGCTTTTAGGATCAGCAAGTCCAACCACTAGCTCAGCACTTCCAAATCTGTCACTAAACCATATTGCTAAGCACCACATCTACACATCTTTTAAGTACCTCCAGGGATGGTGAGTCCATTGCTTCCTGGGCAGGCTGTTCCAGGGCTTGGCCACCCTTCCTGTAAAAATTTTTTTCCTGATATCCAATCTAAACCTCCCCTGGTGCCACTTCAGGCTGTTTTCTTTTGTCCTATTGCTTGTTACCTGGGAGAACAGACTGACCCCCACTTCACTGCAGCCTCCTTTCAGATAGTTGTAGAGAGCAAGGTCTCCCCTCAGCCTCCTTTTCCCCAAGCTTAACTACCCTGGTTCCCTCAGCTGCTCCTCATAAGACCCCTCTGTGCTCTAGACCCCTCACCAGCTTTGTTGCCTTTCTTTGGACGTGCTTCAGCAACTCAATACTCTTCTTGTAGTGAGTCCAAAACTGAACACAATGTTTGGGATGCAGCCCCACCAGTGCCAAGTACAGGGGCACAATCACTTCCCTACTCATGCTGGCCACACTATTGCTGGTCCAGGTCAGGATGCTGTTGGATTTGTTGACCACCAGGGCACAGTGCTGGCTCAGGTTCAGCTGGCTGTTGACCACCACCCCCAGGTCCTTTTCTGCCAGGCAAATTTCCAGCCACTCTCCCCCAAAATGTAAAGCATTGCATGGGGTTGTTGTGACCCAAGTGAAGGACCTGGCACTTGGCCTTATTGCAGTATAACTTTTCTATTTCTAAATAACTTTAGGAAAATATTGGAATAAAAGAATTGTTACAAAATAGTAGAATAACTCAAAAATTAGCAGATTACTATGTTGACATCTTGGAATGACGGGTATTTTAAACAATTTAAACCATGTTTGTTATGCCTGTAATGTCTTGACATCTATTAATCATCTATTAAAATTTTGCTTAAAAATCTGAGCAGAATAAGTCCCTGGGAACTACAAGGAATAGAGGGAAAGGGAAGAGGAAATGCACCAATTGAATCAGGAAGTATTTTTAATGTCTCCAGCAATTTCTTACAATAGTGAAGGTATTAAAAGAGGAACCAAGATAGGAACTCACTGACCAACTAAGGGCAGTGCCACACACCCACAGTGCTTGGTACTGGCAAGTCTGGAGATACATGTGTTTTATGAGAAGTACAAATACTTGTGACCTGGAAAATAGCACTTAGTCAGACAGTGTACTGGTGGATGAAGTGCAATGTGCTGTTCCTGCAAAAAACAGGAGGTGATCTCTCACACTGAAGCACAAGAACATGACTAATAGGCTGGATCAAAATATTTACATTTAAATATATTAATTTGCTTCTTCCCAAGAGGTTCTCTGAGCTTTAATGCATTGCTATTTTTATTTCTTTGATTCATATCCTGGTAACTCTAAACAAACACATGCTTGCGCATTTACAGCCAATGTAAACATCTATTAAAACCATGTACCATGTAACCCCCTGAGCCCTTTTTTTCTCCACCTTATTATTTGGGTCTGTGAGCTGGGGTCATATTTGACCTACTTGGTGGTGGAGAACCTAATTCAAATCCATGGAATAACACATAGTATTTCTACAAGTTATTTCTACCCAAGAAGGGTGGCACACAGTTGTACTTGGAGACACACACTGCTGTTTGCAAGTAGCTGGGGGAGAAGGAGAAAATATGGAGAAGGCAGGGAACACATGCTCCCCTTTTGTGACTATCCTCCAGCCATGCTGGGTTTTTGGTGATCCCAAAATAAGATAATCATAGAATCATAGAATACCTGAGGATATTTCCCCATGAAAAGACTACTGAATTTGTAGCTTTCTCATTGGGTTACATGGATACTGCTGCAAGCAAATTCCTGAGGCTGGCAACTGCAGGTTGACCTGGGGCTATTTCAATGTGTTTGTTCATTCTCCATCACCATGTCTGCTCTCTTTTCAGTCAGCTAAAGCTTGGCATCTCTGTGTGCCAACTCAGTACCATCCAATAGACAAGAGCTGTACTGCCAGTGACCTTTTTAGCCTCTGATACCACTCTGAATAATGTCCTCGGGAAAGGGACCAAATCCAGAGGGCAATGGTATAAAACGTACTTAGAGATTTTAAAATCCTCTCATTCAAATTAAAAGTGGATTAAGCACTATCCTGGGCAGTTACTAATCTGGTTGATATTAATTCTAAAATTATTCACAGAATTACCACAGATGCAACTAGATCATGTACAAGATAGCATTTCCAGATCAAGTGACATGCTAAAATCAAATCACGTCAGAACCTAGATTTAAACATTTCGACAAGAGGGAACCCTGTAATGGGAAACCAGCAGCCCACTTTGGCAGCAGTTTATGAGAGACTCTTCCCAGAAAATTGTCACCAAGAGGCCCCAGAAATAAAACCTCCAGAAGCTTAGGAAAGGTTACTGATCCCATTTCTGTGAGATCAAACTCATCCCACCAATGTCAGTGTAGCAGAGACACACAATGGACCCAAGAACTAAAGAAATTATTTACATGCCAGGTTTGAGAGCTGCTGTATATCTACTGCACACCTAAATCTTGAATGTGTTGATTTTATTGTGTTACTCAAATCATATATTTTTTTGGCTAGTAAGGGGAAAAAATATATTGATGTATTAATTCAGATTTATTTTTCTCACACAGTCATCTGAGGTTTACATGAATATCATTACATGCTTGTTTTATCTTCCGTTTTTGGTGTCTGCTCCTAACAGGGTTACTTTGGGCTCCACTTCCCAGGGCAATGAGAACAAACAATCCCTCTGAAGTCTCCAAGTTTGCCACAGCACTGGTGTGGCCAAGCCTGCTGGCAGGGTTTCGGGGCAATGATGTACACCACAGCTTGATAAATGATGCACAACCAGGGCTCTGGATGAGGGCCTGCAGAAGCTTTTCTTTCCCACTCCTGAACCTGAGTGGCAGAATGATGGAAACAGCTCTGCTCTGTACCACATGTAACTCACTGAGCTGGGGGACAACTGATGGTAAAGGCTTAAAAAAATGCCTTTTTCCCTCCAATTGCTTCCTCTTTCCTGATGGCAAGCTTGCCCTGGAGGTCTACACCACCAAATGCAAGGGAGTGCCATGCCTGCGCCCACCACCCCTGCTCCCAGAAGTGGCCTAAGGGAATAATAAAGTCCATCTGCAAGATCCTTAGCATTTGTATGAGGTATAAAGATACACAAAGGGATCTGTTCCTGATCTGCTAGATTGTAAAGATTTAATAAATGTATTTAGAACCAGTGCCTTTTGGAAACAAAACATAGCACCTAGTGTGACAAAAACGTATGGACTTGGCTTACCTGCCCAGGGTTGCACAAGGTGCAGCATCACTAACTGATGCTGATCTCACTGGTGCAAAGTGAGCTGTGTCAAGGTCTTCAAGCAGAAAAGCCTCTGGGAAACTGCAGTGTTGACAGTCTACTTAGAAAGAGCATTAGAAATTGGGTTAATTATGAAAATACTTGAAGCTGTCTCCACCTTGCAAAATTTAGTCCTTACTTTTTATGACAAAAAACTTACTCAGCTCAAGTCTCAGCAATGTGTTCCTCACTCCAGGTATTTATCTAGTATAATGAAGTGTGGAGTGGGGTATAACATTGCTGAAATGCAATATACATTAATTCTGCATTCATAATGTATACTCACAAGAGCATATATTTATCACTACTCAGTTTTTAAAACATATTTTTGGCACTTCTGCAGCAACCTCTTATTTCGCTGGTTCTTTGCCTGAAAACTAGTGTCTAACTAGCCATTTATAAATGTTTTCTATCTATAGTGTCTTTATATCCCTATATATCTTCCCCATTTCCATGCTGCATACAGTATATATTTTCCACTTGGTAGCAAAACAGATGAATGATGCTTTTGCTCCTGCAGCTGTTGATTATGCAGAGGGGAAGCTGATGCAATTTTCCCAAAGGGAGCTTAGCAAGGTTTCTTTTAATTTCTTTTTTTTTTTTCCCCCTTTTTTGTCTCCTGCCTCTTCAGCCAGCAATTCACTCAGCACCTTGACTGTGAATCCCTTGTAAATGAGCATTTGCTCAGCCTTATTTTAGGCACAGTACTTAACGCTGGTCTTAGGACGTTTCTAATTACAGAACGAGAGGCACCATGTGAAAGGTTTATAGTTTATTATACTGGGGTGGGCCAAGTTGCAACAACATTTTGGGTCAGGCCACGGTCTCAGGAGATCATTAAAATCTGAAGTAGGCCACTTGACGGTAAATACCAGCACAGAACTGGATTTGATTCCCGTAGTTCTTGAAGAACTCATTACCTAACTGCCCAGGCTGATTTCCTATGGTATTACTACTTTGTTCTTTTATCTGTCACAACAATATGTTCAGCTATTTACTGGTTGTTAGAAAAGACCAAGGCAAGAAAATCTTCACGTGCTGTTGAAAATCATGCTCTAGGTGGTGATAAAGAATTTATCTTATATTTTGTGTTTTTATTGAACAGAAAAAAAAAAGAAGGAAAAAAAAAAGGAAAAAAAAGGACATTTGCTTCATGAAAGATAAGGATTGATGAGCTGGCTTCCATAAAACCAGAATCTTTGATCCTTTGCTCAGATTTGTACCAGATTTGCTGAGATCAGTGTTTTCACTTCCCCTTTCCACACAGCTCTTCTGAATTACAGGAGGTGTTAGTAGGCATGGATTCACAGCATCTCCAAAGACATTAAGTAAACACACCTTGGGGCTCATCACTGCTGCTTCTGTGCTTTACCATCACTGTGTTAAAAATCAGGGCAGTTAAAAATTATACCTCTCCTGAGTACAAAGAGACTGGTTTAGAGGTATGTGGAGAAATGTGGCTTATTTTCATTTATGTGTTCATGCTTGCAAACTTTTTTCTGTAAGTTTCTAAATCAAAACAAGTATGTGCAAACATGTTTTTGAAGAGTACTCTACAGGAAGACAGCTGAAATGGGCCTAAGTTACCAGAACAACTTTTGCCTGCATCTGAGAGCTATAAATTGGAAACTAAATACATGGAGAGAGGGTCAGGAAGGAATGGGCCAAGCTACAAAGTCTGCATCTAGATATAAATTCTCTACAAGCTGCTGAAAGCAAATTGAGGATGGATTTTTTAAATTCAATATATAGAAAGAAGGCTAGGAACTCTTGCCAGGCTCATACACTGGTGAGCTACTTACTGAAAACAAAAGTGCCCCTTCTAATGCATCCTCTCCTGAGTCTTCCCTCTCCTCATAGGCATTTCTGCATTTCAATCTGTACCTTCACCTCCCAGCTGTCCTGGTAGTACATGCCCTGGGAGCTACTTTTTCTGTAGATGATTTCTACCCATCAGTGAGCCTGTGACCACCTCTTGCTTCCTGATGTCAGCTCTCTGGGGCAAGGACCTCCTCCATCACTGTGCACAACAGTGACTCCATTCATGGATAGGCTGAGTGGACACAAATGATTGCCACGTGATAAGTCATTAATGTTGCAGGGGATGGCTCTGATGGTATCACCTAACCCAATACCTCACTAGTACCACACCGGGAAGTTCAATCCCCCTCTCCCAGTTCTTCTCTCCCTCCCTGCTACCACTGCCTGTCTGGTGTCTCTGGTACCCATTTGGCCTGTGCTTTATCTGAGAAGGGAAACAGGAGTGAGTGGCTGAAGGCAGGTGGGAGGGGAGGAGAGAGGAGAGAAAGCTGACCCACGAGATGGGCAGAACTGTAACCTTGCAGTGGAAAATAGACACTGAGAAGTCAGAGAGTTGTTTTTATTCTCAGAGGCCTAAAATTAAAGGATTTAGAAACACAGGAATCATTGTCTTAGTGAGAAACCAACCAAGTCAATGGAACAAAGCCAATTTAAAATAAGTAGGTTTGGTCCCTAAAGCTCGTGCTTTGTTGGCACAAAGTCTCCCTCTCTCCATCCCTTTGATTTTCCTGAAGATCACTTCCACTGCCTTGTTCTGCACCACTTTTGCAGCAGTGCACTCCAAAGGTCCCCTTACAGAGTAAGACCTGACAGACACAACTCTTTACCCTCACAGTTTATGTTTCAAGTGGAGCTGCAGGCTCTTTTGGTGCCAGAATGGGAATATCAAATTAATCCAGGAATGCACTGAAGCGCTCAGTACATTTACCACAAACCTGGCTGAGCTCAGTCACAAATCACATAGCTGCCTTTTTTTTTTGACTGCTCACAAATAAAATACTGTGATTTAGACACTGTGTATTTTCCTGTTACAGCTGATAGAGTACCCAACATGTCCTAAGCCTGCAAAGAGTTAACCTTGGCTAGAAACAGGAGAGGGAGAAAGCAAAAGATGGCTTATAGGGTGGAATTAAATCCCTGTGCTATTAAAACCAGTAAGGTCAGTATCGCAGCTTGTTGAGCTCATAACAAGCCCTAGATTTTCCAAGCATTTTCCATGACCTTGTCTAATCCAAGCAAGGTGCTCTGGTAGTTGGTCACACTTGTATAGAAAGAGACTGGGAGTGAAAGGGAGGAGAGGGAGGGAGAAGAGGGAGTGAGAGCTTGAGCCTCACCCTGAAAAGGATTACAGCACGTGCAGTTTTATTTCATGGTCTGCCAAATGCCCCTTGCTGTGTCTCTGAATGGAAAATAGTATAGAAAAGTGAGCTGGAATTTACAGAGCCTTTGAAAAGCAACTGGTGTCAGCATGTGCTCCAATATGCCAAGTACTTCTTTCAATAGAGAGAAGGCCTCTTTCGGCTTTTATGGGGCACATGACAGTAGGCAGAAGACAACAAACATTGCACTGCTGCGACCCCATCAGAGAGAAATCTTCCCACATGTCCCCACCTACAATGCAAACAGGAAGAAATATGATCACAGCTATTTTTGTCCTGTGTGCATCTCACGGCAATGCTGTAGTCAACATTTGCTAAAAACAGCTTAAAATCCACACCTTTCTTGGACAAGATGAGAACATGATGTAGTCTGCTGGTTTTTTACTGGATGCTTACTGGATGCCTCCTCCAAGGCCAGGGGTCTGGGTTGTGATTCAATTTTATTGCCCCCTCCCGCCCCCCCTCAACTGGGAAGGATAGAATTTCTTTTTGTTTCTTAAAGTGAAATATTTGTCTCATAACCCTCAACTTGGGGTTTCCAGTACCAGCCCCAAGAGGTGAGAGCTGGAGGCAAAACCACCACATCCAAAGTATTCGCATCCTACATGGCAGGGCTGTGATCTTAGCTGGATCACATGGGTGGAAAGTGTCTTGTCAGTTAAAAACACTAGTAGCTGAGCAAAGCCACATACAAGGTAGTGTAGAAGGGCATGTACAAGTACCCACTGTTTTCTACTGGAAGACAAAGCCCAGTCTAATGGAAGTGCCATGAGCTGTAAGAGGAAGTGAGCTCTAGGGTGGCTGCTAGGCAGAAGGAGAATTCAGGCAGAGTGATACCCATGTTTATGTGGAGGTTAAACATTATTATTACTTCTCCTAGTGAGCTTAGTTTATTGTTTTTGGAATGGGATAAAGAGAAGAATATTTGGACTTAAAAATAACTTGTGTGGTCTGATGTACAAAGATAATATACATGACAGCTTAAGACACAGATTACAGGAACACACAAATGTATATTTACTTATGTACTATTTTTGGACACATAAGAAATATGGAGAGCTTGCTCCTCCAAGCAAGGTAGTAACTGTGCTCAGGAGAGATTTACTCACGTCAGTAAAAACACTGCTGTTAATGAGGGGCCCTTTGCGTAAGGCTTTGTGCACTCCCTTTTTGCTTGAAGGAAAATCAAGCGCAGGCTTACAAGGCTTGGCTGGATGGTGGCCCAGATAGTTTCAAGATCTAGCCCTGAGTAAAGCCTGTGCTTCTTCCTACAGGTCTAAAAGATGCATGTGGTCAGAAACTCTCCTTTGTGTAGTGGCTCCCTGTTTCTATGGCAGTTGCCGAGCTGTTGAGATCTTTAAAGAATGCCACTTCAGATGATTCACTTTCAGTCACAGTGGGCCTAAATGCAAAGTTAAAAGGGACGTACCTGTGTGTGTGTGTGCACAGATTTGTGATCCATGGCAGCCTTGATGAACACATTGTTTCACAGAATAACATGTGAAAAAAAATCACAGAATCATGGAATCAAACAGTTACCCAATACCTAACACCTCATGACAACTAAACCATGGCTCCAAGTGCCACATCCAATCCTTTTTTGAACACCTCCAGAGATGGTGACTCCACCACCTCCCTGGACAGCCCATTCCAATGGCCATTTACTCTTTCTGTGAAGAACTTTCTCCTCACCTCAAGCCTAAACTTCCCCTGGTGCAGCTTGAGACTGTGTCCTCTTGTTCTTCCACTGGTTGCCTGGGAGAAGAGACCAATCCCCACCTGTCTACAACATCAATTCAGGTAGTTGTAGTCCCATTGACAGAGTTTAAGTTCCTAAAATCATAGAGAGGGGGAGAAATAACATTTCAAACTAGCAGGGAGTTGCAGTATTTTTCACATTGAAAATTGCCTATAAGTAAGTAATTATTTTCCTTTGGATAGAGGCATGAAATTATTAGCTTCACTAAGAAGCAAAGCCAGGATGGTGTGTTCAATTGAGTAGCTATGTTGTTATCATTGGAAACAAATACTGGTGAAAATGGAGCTAAAGAGTCTTGTGTTTCATTTGGCTGAACTTTGACTTCAATGAAATCTAATATCATAGACAGGACAAGAGTTAGAGCATGAAAGCGTGGAATGGCAGGGTGGACACGCCTGAAGGTGATTTTCATACATTACATGCTGACATTTTCCTTGTCTGTCCCCTTCTGTATTTAAAATACTCTTTCATTATGAAATGGGATCGTGACAAAAAACTATCGATACTCTCACACTGCTTGTTTGAAATACTGTGCACAAAGTGACAAAATTTCAAGTGAAAGTAAATGCTGCTGCTGCTGCTGGACAGACTCAGCAGTTAAATGTGCAACAGCATTCTGCAAGGGCTTTGCTGTCTGGTCTCCCAGAGCCAAGCACTATCAGCATATTTTAAACGTTAAGTTTTTGCATATAGTGCATGGGCAGGGTATAAGAAACTGCTCACCGTGCCCTCCACACTGTACAGTGCATCCCTCATGTTTAACTCTGTTCTGTATGAGCATGTTGCATGGGCACAGCTATACCAATATACATGTATATTAATTTCATATCTACTTCTCCCACTCTGTTATATGGAGCTGGACACATCAGTTTGGACTCAGAGAGAAAATACGTTTTTCTTACAGCTACCTCTTTGCTTTTCACCTTAATGCAGCCTTGAAACTCTCAAGTCTGAAGAAGAAAAATGAAATCTAGTGTGTTTTAATATCTTACTGCCAGCAGTCTGCCTGAATTCAGGTTACAAGCTTCTCACAGCCCACTGGAAGACTGCTCTCCAGTTATTTTCATCAGCTTTAGTGGGGATCTGACTCCAGGCTTGCACTTCAGGTGTGTTTAGAGTCCCCCCATGACAGCAGTACCAAGCAGAGCAATCCCACAGTCCCCCTTTTGTGGCTTTCTCTCCATAACAAATCCTGGTCTAGACAATACTGGGCTAGGAATTCCTGTATTGTTGCTCTAGCCAGACAGCATTTATGAGCACCTTGAATGTAATACTAGCTTGAGACCTCTAAATAAATGAACTGGTGTGGTTAAAGCTCTGCTGAGAGCCTACTATGCTTTGGTCAGGCTTTGTCAGCTTCTGGAAAATAACCTTGCTTTCCAGAAAAGTCTTAATTTGTCAAGAGAAAATAAAGTCTAAGTCATAAACCATGCCAGACAGGGCTAGGTTGGAGGATGTTTGATGGGGCATTGGAGAATTGCCTGCCTGCTAGCATTCCTCCTGCCAGGCTTTTTGCTGACCTTGCTTGAATTTGGGAGGGGAGGGACAGGGAGGAAGAAGGTTGTGGCAGGAAGGGCACTGCAGAGTCAAGCTGCCTAAATAGGAAATCCAGTCTGAGCAAAACAAAACCACAACCAGGCAGCTTTTCCTCATTTGAAGGAGATCAGATTGTTTTGAAACAAGATCTAGCTTTTCTTGTAAAACCCAGGCATGGGTAGCATTTCTTTCTGCTAGCCAGTCCTGTCCCTTGTGTTGGTTAGGGAAACGTTGCCCTACCTTCTCACTCCATCCTTAGAAGGCACAAGTGTGGAGCCCAGGCCCATTATTTCAGCATCCCAAAGGGACTATTCTGACTGCACAGAAGATGAAAGTTTGACCAATTGGACTTAACAACTGGGAGCCCAAATTCTCCCTCCGTCTCCTCACCCCTCCCCTCCCTTATTTCTTTATTTCTGGAAGCTTCCTGGAAGCAGGGATTAGTACAGTAGAATTTTGGGAGGCACCTGACATACAATAACTTTTACAACCCAAGCCTGGGCTGATGACCAGCACTGTCCTACTGCTTGGGCTGTACAAACACTTCCAAATAAAAGTAAACCACTCATGCCAATAAACAGTTTGACCTTTCAGAGCCCTTACCCTTAAACCTAAGGGGTCTCTGGGACTAAGGGAGAGCTTGACTGCATGATGCTGAGAAGTCATTTGTGGCCAGAGAACGCTCAGCACCTCGTGGAGTCAGACCTTTCCCACCCTGGGCACAGCTGAGCCCCGAGTATTATGACATCTCCACTGTGACAGGCATCATGGCTGGTGGCAGGGGCTCAGCTGATCACAGCAATGGTAGGTTGTATTCAGAAATAAACCAGATCCCAGGGTTCATTATCTTTTCCATATCGCAGGGTGGGGGTGAGGGGAAAAAAGAAAGCACAGGAATCTTGACCACTTTATCAGCAGCAGGGCAGTATTTAATTTTCAATGGAGTACCTAAAAGAGACTTCAAAGGGCATTTAAGCTGACAGTTTTATTTTCTCAGGGAGTAAGAGAAAAGATGAATAAGCAGAGTCAGATCTTTCTCAAAATAATTGCAGCCTTGACATATCTAAATTAGTTTGTAAAAGAAAATTCAGGGGCAGTTGATCTTATTAATTAGAGATGCACCAGGATTGTTATACCCAGTTATTCAAAGGCAGCCCGGAGCTACTGAAATAAAATAAAACAAATCTCCCTTCTTCTCCAGTGAATTCAGAGCATACTCCCCTCCCTCTCCCCTTTCCCCATTTTAAGTAAAAGTCATAATGGATACCTTCAGTTTGAAGGGGGAAGGGAAGAAATGTCTATTAAAAACATGTCATGAGTTCCTCCTCCCACCTTACATGTTTCATTGCGTTTATGATGGATTGCACTGTCGTACATGTAATAGGTTTTGTTACAAATGAGTGAGAAAACAACTATCTTCGCATTTTAAAAAGCATTACTTAAACACTATTAAAATCCTTTGATGTTGGGGTGTTGGTTTTTTTTTTATTTCCAGAGGAAAATAAGGAATATTCTTTTTTTTTTGACTATGCTTTCAGGTACTCCTTCTCCACTGCAATAATTTTAGCTTGTGGTACTAAAGCCACCTCTGCGCAGAGCACTCTGTATGCTTGGAAGAGGAGCCCCTCAGTTTAGGAAGGATGTTGACTTGCTGGAGCGTGTCCAGAAAAGGGCAACAAGGTTGGTGAGGGGCTTGGAGCACAAGCCCTATGAGGAGAGATTGAGGGAGCTGGGGTTGCTTAGTCTGGAGAAGAGGAGACTCAGGGGTGACCTTATTGCTCTCTACAACTACCTGAAGGGAGGTTGTAGTGAGGCAGAGGTTGGTCTCTTCTCCCAGGCAACCAGTACCAGAACAAGAGGACACAGTCTCAGGCTGCGTCAGGGGAGGTTTAGGCTGGAGGTTAGGAGGAAGTTTTACACAGAGAGAGAGATTGCCCACTGGAATGGGCTGCCTGAGGAGGTGGTGGGGTCGCCGTCACTGGGGGTGTTCAGGGCGAGGCTTGACAGGATGCTTGGTTGTATGGTTTAGCTGATTAGGTGTTGTCGGATGATAGGTTGGACATGATGATCTCGAAGGTCTCTTCCAACCTGGTTAATTCTATTCTATTCTATTATTCTATTCTCTGCCTTGGAGAACCCAGAGCCCAAATAAGTGGGTGAAGAAACCCAAAGGTCAGGAGATGAAAAGTGCAGGGCTGAGCCTCAGGTGGCCCAAGATCACACAGAACATCGTTGCTCTTCATGTGCCCACACTGTCAGTCTGTGGCAGCTCTTTACATTTAAGCGGCAGACAGGCAGAAGAACAACTCTGCCCAAAAGAGCTACACCAGGTTTGATCTGAGCTGGGGCTGCAGGGACCCCAGGGTTTCAGCACCTGCATGGGATTTAAAAGGATGTGTCATGACTGCACAGCACTTCTGACACGTCCCCAGAGTTTTGAAGGGCACTGTCTTCTCCACACCCCTGTTTTTGTTGGGTTTTTTAAACTTGTATTCAGAGAAAACATTCCCCATTTCCCCCCACACTGAAATTCTTCAGGGAAGTAACAGGGCTAGAATAGAAAATAAACTCATTTGTCCTTTCCTGCCTTAACTCATGATGGATGACTGGTAATGGATAGACAAATAAAGCTGTCTGTAGGCTTGTTTGGGCTTAGATAGCCATGCAATCCTCCTTGGTTTTTGGAGCTTAAGGAGGAGACACTAGGAATGGAGTAGCCATGTCTTTTTCTTTTCCTAAAAGCTAGGCAGGAGGCAGTAAAGTTTCTTCTCCCCATACTGACTATATCAGAGAGATGAAGATTCAACAGACAAGGCAAACAACAGCTCTTTCTAAAACAGAGACAACCTTTTCAGAGGGGGATCCTTTGCATGGCTGTGCAGACAACAAACTAGCTGGAACAGGGAAGAGTCAGCGATGTGTCGAATCCACTTCTGCAGCTCCTTTGCTCAAATATTTAGGACTAGAACTATAGTTAAAATTATTCCAACTGAAGTTTCTTGGTTTGTCCTTTTCTTCCTTAACTGGCTTGTGGATGATTTTTCTCCTTCATTAACATAAAGACTTCCAAACTATCCTGATTTGAAACAGACAAGAACTGCAGACCTGACCCTGAAGAAAATAAAAACGAGTATTCAGGAATAGAGGGGAATAAAGCACATCCCATGCCCTGGAATTTTTGTGATCCCCCAAGGAAAACAGTGCACTACATTTCCCAACTGATGTGGCATCTTTGGTGACTTTTGAACAAAATGTTTAAGCAGTGCTGCAGGACCTAAGAGAATAGATTTCTGATAAACCAACCATCCTGGCGCAAGAAAGAGCTTTCTAGCTGCGAAGGCATCTGAGACTACTGAAGGAAGAGATAAAACAGCCAAGCCATCATCCCATGAAGAGAAAAAGAGGTTTTTCCCATGAACCTTAGCTAATGCTTTCACAGCAGCTGACAAAGTCCTTTGAAACCCAGCACAGATTTCCCCCCTTCCAGCTGGGGTCAAAGGCAGACCAGACTTGATCAGGCTACAAGGGACAGTGCTTACATATTTCTCCTTACATTTTAGCAGTGTGTATATATATGTGGTTGTAGTAAAGACAGCTAATTTGTCAAGAATCTGCCATAATCCTGAATATAAATTAATGATTACATAGTATTGCTGAGTTTTGGGGTATTAAACATCACCTCAATTAGACTAACAGAAAGGCACTGGTACAGGAGGCACAAAAAAAGCATTTCCCTAGTCGCTGAGATGCTGAAGGGTATGTAGCCCTCCTGTTGGCTCACTGTCACCCCAGCATTTTAGCAGGAGCTGCCCATAATGAAGAAGAGCAAATAGCTCTTAGTGCTCATGGCTCAAGTCATTCTTCTTAATAAGAACACTGGTGATCTTTAGATTTTAATCCTCATTCGTGCAGAGTTAAACTCCACTCATGCAAACCTGAGAAATTCAAAGTGTAGGTTTGTTCGGTTTGTTGTTTCTTGCTTCATTTTGGGGGGTTTTTTTGGATTTATTTATTTCTTAATAGCAGAATTCAAACTCAGACTCTAAAATCATCCTGTTATTTATTTTCTAAATAAATATCTGTGAATTTTAAGCAAATGCATGTGTTTGCAGGGAGGGTTTCTGACATGGTGTTTGAATGCTGGCATTACTAAAACTGATCTGGAGAGGACATCAAACAGGAGCAAAGAATGATTGTGGCTACAGCATATTTTTGTGATGACTCATGCTGTATCTGACCAGCTGTGGAAAGGTATACATATGCATACACACATAAACCTACAAATAAACCTTCAGATTAACTATATTGTAATTGTCAGAGCTATTAAAAGCACCGAGTTTTCATACATTTTGCCTGGTACTGGACACTGTAATCGTAAAAACTGTTCACTCTCTATGGAAAGCCCAGACAAGTTTAACAGAAACAATAAGACAAAAGGCAAACCTTTCTGCACAGCCACAGTGCTTTTCTTGGATTTTGTTCAAATGCAAAATGAAAACAAATTCCCATACCCAGGAAGCTGCGGCAAACTGTGGATGTCAACTCTGAGCCCATCCCTGTGTGTTTTTTATGGAAGCTTCAATGCAGGAGACTCTCAGCATGTGCTCAAGCTCCTTTCCAAATGTTTTCTTGCAATAGAGTTGTGGACCCTTTGGGGTTAGAAACCCTGAGACTAAAGAAGGACAAAAGTATGTGGAAAAAAGAATTGCAAACAGAATTTTTCTTGCACAACACTTTACCACAAAAGGAGAAAAAACACAGTCCCTACACATAGACCCTTACTGTAGTACAGAACTGTAGTTTATGGGAATTGCTCTGGAAGGAACTGCCTTGGAGAAGAAACTGGAGGACAAAAATGGTGATTGTCATTTTTGTCTCTTTCACAGTGTTCTCAGGTTTTTCACACTGAAGGTGGACCAGCCACGGTGAGATGTACCCTGTGACCCTTTGCAGCCACCCTGGCAGCAGCAGTGGTGATGGACACAAGTCCCAGACAGAAGTTTTAAGACTTTCCTCACTGCACTGTGCCATTGTTCAGCACCCACTAACAAACAGGAACCAACCTTCTCACATTCTTGAGATGGTTCCCATTCATTTATGCTGAAAATTCAACTTTATCATATTTCTTCATGAGATTTCTGCTTGCATCTCACCCCAGCCAGTGTGATGCACGGTCATGCCACCCTTGGTCTGCTCAGGTTGAATCACCTTGTGCAGTGAGACCTGAGGTTACAAGCATCCTTCCCAGTTTGGGAACAGGCCAGGTCTCCTTCCCCTTCCTGTTCACTGTCAGGATGCAGCTACAGCCCAGTGAGGGGCTGATAGGGCCCAGGAGCTGGAAATAAATATGCCTCCTAAAATTGAGGTCCAAGGGATGTCCTCAACAAGCTGAAAGGAATCTGGCATGTCTCCCTGGTGATGGAGGCTGTTGCCATGGTAACTTAGGGATTGCACACATCAACAGATTTTAACATGTTGGCAGTTTGGAAAGTGACTCTTTAGGCATTCCAATTAGGCTGGATATTTGCATGTTTAAAAGGTATCACATGCTGAAAATAAAAATAACCCAGGAATATCTATCTGAGAGAGGCTAACCACTGCCAAATTAGAAAACAAGCCCTAAATATAGCCCTAACAGAGGCGCATGGTAAAAAACAACATCTAAACATGAAGAGGAAAGTGCATCAAAGAAGGAAAATGAAACTCTTCTCCAAACAAGAAGATGCTGTTGCCTGCAGCTCAGCAGTGGATGACACCTCTCTGCCACAGGTTCAGCCCTAACCCCAGCACAAGGGTGCAATCAGAACCAGGGCTGCCCCATGCAGCTCCCCCAGATCCCTGGAGGAACCATTGGAACCCTGCGTAGCTTTGGTTGTAACTGACTTTCACTTGTGAAATGCAACCAGTTCAGTGCTCTTCATTTGCTGCTGCTAGGTATCTGTAGCTGGAGTCCCTGTTTTTGACATGCCACAGGAGTTGTGACCTTCTGTACATGTGGAAAGAGTTGGGTGAAGATGGAGGTTGTGACAGTTGGACTGGAGCCGTTAAATATCAGGCTTTATCTCCTGAGATGGCAGCAGGAATTGGTGGGGCTCATGCTCTAACTGTGGTCTTCAGCTGAAAGTATCAACTTTTATACTAACAATGACTATTAAAATTGTGTTTTCAGTTTCAGGTTTAGCCACTCCTGAGAGAGCATGAAGCAGTTCACACCTCTCAGACCTTTTGTGTCACAGAAGGAGGGTGTACACCTCCAGTTCAGGTTTTCAAGGTGTTTATTTACAGCTGGCTAAAGCTTACTATGTGGAGACAGAACACCAGATTATAAAGTGACACTAATTAAAAAGGACCCTTGCAAGCTTTGATCCTGGAGCACCATGTGTTTTGAGAGGGTTCAAGCTCCATGCCTGCAGAGTATGACAGCCCTCCTGCTATAATTAGAGGCACGGCTGCGCGCACTGTTGCTGAGGAAGAGGAAACTGCCTCCAAATCAAAGAAATAATTTAATCACACTGAGTTAGCATCACCAGGCAGGGGAGAGGAAAGATCCATGGCCACAAGCATCAGTTTCAAATTTGTGACTGCTTTCCTTGAAGACTTGTCCATGTGCCAGCCCACATTTTGGCAGAGCCCCCTCTTGCCCTGACCAAACAACAGTTCCCACAAATCTGCTGTGTACTTCTCTGCAGACATTTTCCACCTTCCCTCCCACTACTGCCATTTTGCAGTATCTATTTGTGCCTGCCTTCCAGTTTCTGTCAAGTCCATATCCAGTATTCCACATCCCAAACCCACCATCCTCTGTTATTACTGGTACTCTTGCTGTTGCCCTCTCCCCTGCCCCAGATTCCCTTCTAGGTGACATCCTTCCCTCAAAGCCACCCAGCACCCTCTCCTCTTTTGATGTCAGTGATTTTCCCAACTAGATCACTCCACTGCTTTAGCTTGACATCTACTGCCTCTTCACCTCACATCTTGACTCACCTCTCAAACCCTCCCTTTGTCCTGTTTGCCTTTTTCTTTACATGCAGCATCTCATTCCCGCCCCCCTGGAGTAAACTGATAAAAACAGAGAGTTTTTCATCTGTTTGACCTTCCCATCTGTCTCCTCTTCTGCAACCTCTTGTCCTTGTAGAATGTGGGAGTATTTCATCCTCCCCTTTTAGTTCCTCCATCTCTCTCACCTATCCTCTTTCTTGGCTCTTTCTCTCCTTGCAGAAAGATGTCCAGTAACCCCACCTTAGGGAGCACCTTGACTCTTGGCTGCCCTTGCCTCTTCAAGTAGGGCCCCTCCTCCCCTCACAAAATGCAGTCACCAATACATCCAGTCAACCACTGTCAGGAGCTGTTTCCTTCTAATTGCATCTTGGATGCTATTCTGCCTTGCACTCAACAGAAACACTTCTTGCCAGAGTTTCTAATTACCTCATCTTGGCCAAAGACGGCTGCTCTATCCTGAGCTTCCTTGACCCATAAGCCATGTGTAAATCACATGACTGAAGACAATTCACAGGTTAGTATCAGCCTGCCAATCTCGCAGCCACAGCCACCCTGCCTCTCACATCCATCCTAGCTATCATCTCAAAGTCGATTGGTTAATAAAAAAATCTGTTCCTTAACTTTTTTGATAGCCTGCTTTGGTTCACTGTGTTATTGCTGTTAGCCTCTGCTGAGATCTGTATGCTGCTATCTGGGCAGCATCTCTGTCTACACCTCTCTTTGTATTCTTGTTCCCTTCCCATGGCCAAGTCATGTACATTGTCTTTACATCTGTTTCTGCTTCTCCTGTGTCTGCATCACTGTCACAGCCTTTCATCTAGCCTTCTCACTCATGTCCACCCAGGATGTTCCTAAAGAGCCTATGATCCTTGCCCTTTATTTTGATCCCATCCCTTTTTTCTTCCTCTGTTTTTGAGTTCCCTGTCACACAGAGTACAGGCTGGCTGTCTCAAACATTGAAGCTGACCATCCTCTCACTAATGCCTTGTGCTCAGTGTCAAAAGTCTGTAAATTTTCAAACCAGCACTCCTTCTGGGAGTTCCTTCTCCAATTAAAAATAATAATAATAATAATTTAAAAAAATCTATGTTGATACCTCATTACCCCCCTTCTAATCTTTAAAACTCTTCCTCATCACAATATTTATGCAAAGCTGGATAATTGTTAGATTACAGCTGAGTGCTCTGCCTGCCACGCTGACCGATACCCTGCAATGGTTTGTGTGGGCTCTGGCGTCTGCCTCGTCTCGTATTCACATTCTGACACTGTGAGCGTCTTGTGACACGACAGTGACAGTCTTTTGCCTGCGCTCAAACTGACCTTTGCTACTTCTTCATGTCACCTCTAAGTATTTACATTGTGATATCGGTGTCTAATTGGCCACCTTGACATAAAGCCACAAGTCTTGCCCTTAATATTGGTATGATGTATCTTGTTGGCGTGAAAATAATTCCATTAGCTTTGTGAAGAAAAGAGGATGTAGGATATAATTTGTACATTTATCAAGTATCTAGAAACACAGTAAACAGAAGAAATTGTTCATGAATGCCTTTATCCTCTAAAACAAGACCATTCTTTCCTTCCACATACCTTCACTGCTTAATTAACTACCCGTATCAATAAGCCAATGAAATTACAGCAAGCTGCATTTACATAATCAAATCTATTTAGAATCAATCTAATTAAATCGATGCATACCTCTGATGTAGACATTTGAACCAGTGTAATCCTTACATGCGCTGTTTTCAGCTTGCATTGATAAATCACTGTAAACTGATTTAAGCAAGGATAAAATTAGTCTATGTGCATCTAATTAAGATGTTTGTACTGGTTTAACCAGCTCCATGTTAAACTCATTTCTTGAAAGTGGTGCGAGTTATTTTGTGTAAACAAAGCTTTGGCTTCTTTTCCCTTCAGTTCCCTTTCACATCCCAAGTCATGGTCTGCAGGCCGTTCACTGATGGGGTCTGAGGAGCTGATAGATCACATGGTGCTAATGACCCACAGCTCCTTTCCAAGCGTTCAGTCTCTTTATTACCAGGAGGAACTTCAGGTCAGTAAAAACAGCAGGAGATATGGGGAAGTGGTCAGCCTAAGCTGACCTTTGTCTCACAAACTCACCGGTCTGGAGAGGCTGTGTGAACGACCCTAGTGAACACCCCTTCCAGCATCTTTTAGTGTGCTCATCAACCCACAGCTCTCAGATCCTCTCCCATGAAAATTTCTTATGAATAGGTAAAATTGTGAGATGGCTCATTTAGTACCAGAAATGGCACTGTGCTCTCATTCCCATGAGAGCCGTATAAGAACCTACTGTGCTCCTCCAGCTTCAGCGTGCATGAAGATCACCGTTGGGTGAGAAAAGAAAGGCTTTGCAATTTGTAGACTCTGCTTGCAGTGTTTCCCCATGAATTTTCGAAATACCTCTCTTTCACTCTAGGCTGCAGGTTCACTGGACACTTCTAAATGTATCTTTTTAATTCCCAGATCAATTCACTTGTAGTTCAATTCATTTTTCACAGGTTATTAAAAAAGAAAAGAAAAGAAGCAGTTTTGGGACGATATCTTCTTCTCACACTGTCTTACCTATTGTATTTCATCTGTATTATCCTGCATCCAAGGGCTTTGTTTGACTCAGCTGTAACCTTTCAGAGTTTCTGAATGAAGACAAGGGAAGTCAGGAATCAATCTTTATGCTAAAGCCATTTCAATTGCAACATTTCTTAACCTATAATTTGGCATAATATTGTGGGGTGCGTCATGCTGTGGAACTAACTGTTCTTAAATTGTTCTATTTTAATGAGTGAATTTTTCCATTTTAAGGTTGTGTCATGGTGAAAAACAGTCTTAATTTTAATGAAACAAATATTTTTCTCTCTGTGTTTCTATGGTGAATGTATCAGCCTAAAGCCTTGAGGGTGCCTCTCTTTTTTTGCAACTGAATGTCTCACCCATAATTTAATCATTCAGTTGCAGGGAGTAAATCCGCAGCCCAAATTACTCTGAAGTGGCTGCTTAGCAGGAGGGGCATTTATGTCCATTACACTTCCTTATCCAAGGAATGGCTATGTACAACTAGGGAATGCAACACAATTTTATAACTTCAGCTTTTGGGAAGGTGATTAAACTGGTCAAGGAACACAAAGGCGACAAAAAGGTGAGTGTTGGATCGCCTTCAAGCTTAACAAAATATGGCTGCCACTGTTATTTCCAGGAGAAAACCCACAAAACTGCAGGTTCCTAGGCCAGTTTCTAGGAAGGACTAAAACACCTGTGATCAGACTTAGAAACAATATTTTCTTTGCAATGCTATTGTCTTAATGTTAGCTTGCATGTTACTTCTAATCTGCTTGCCAGCATATGCTTAATTCAAAATGATCTGAAGAGCTATTTAACCTTGTCACTCTGCATGCAAGCCGAGATTTATGTCTGCAGAACAGGAAATTCACTGTAATGGCAAATGCCTTATGCTATTAAATGGGCTGTTGAACACTGCTGAACTTACTCAGAAGGAGTTAAAATCCCTAGGTTGCTTACTATGATTTGTTACAATGATTACTTCCTTCTTGTTTGACCTTTTTTTTGTTGTTGTTGCTGTTTTGCCAGGAGAGGGTATTCAGATTTAAAACCCAACAGGCATAGGACCTGGAATTCAGGTAATTAAAGCATGATGTTCACACTGCTATGAAGGAGCTGTGTTTGTTTAGCTTGGAGAAGAGGAGGCTCAGGTGGGACCTTATTCCTTATTGCCATCTACAACTACCCAAAGGGTGGTTGTAGCTAGGCAGGGGTTGGTCTCTTCTCCCAGACAACCTGTGACAGAATGAGAGGACACAGTCTCAAGCTGTGCCAGGGGAGGTTTAGGCTGGATGTTAGGAAGAAATTCTTCACAGAAAGAGTGATTTGCCATTGGAAAGGGCTGCCCAGGGAGGTATCATAGTATCAGTCAGGGTTGGAAGGGACCACAAGGATTATCTAGTTCCAACCCCCCTGCCATGGGCAGGGACACTCCAGACTAGATCAGGCTGGCCAGAGGTGGTGGAGTCACCATCACTGGAGGTGTTTAAAAAGAGACTGGATGAGGCTCTCTTAGTACCATGGTTTAGTTGATTGGTGTTGGGTGACAGGTTGGACTCGATGATCGCAAAGGTCTTTTCCAACCCGGTTAATTCTGTATTCTGTATTGCCTTTGTGAGTCTATCCATGGCAGCAATCATCGGCTCTAAACTCAAGCACACATTGCTAGCTGAACATTACTGCAAGTGTGATTAAATTGAGAGTAAATCATATGGTAAATGCTAGCCACATGCTTACGTACTTGAGTGGCCCAGTCAGCAAGACTGGAACAGACACTTCTGGAGGAATTCAGCTTGTATCTGCAGCACTCACACACATGCAACTGCCTGAGAACAGCACATGTACTTGTAAGTTGCACTTTAAAAAATTCCCCCAGCTGCACGCTAACAAATGTCATCAGATTCAACAGATGGCAAATCAGGTAGGCAAAACATAGAAACCTCTTTGAAGACCTGACAAAACAGAATCGTCTTGAGATCTAGCTCCATTTAGCACGCCGACTGTTCTGTGTGACAGGGATACAGACAAAACCGTGCAAAATGAACAGCTTCATCTGGATGTATTGCTAATCAATGCATCTTAATCCTTGGTGGGAGATGAAACCATGGTTAGCAGAGTCCTTGATGAAAGTAAATATAGATCAACAACCAATAAGTGAAATAAATCTTAGCAGGAATCAAGATCTATGGTAATCTGAGAGGGCTCCTTAGTGAGGAGGTTTTCCTATTTTTTTTGCTTCTTGTTTTAAGGGTGCATTTTATAATATCCCTTTAAGAAAGGGAAAGCTGAGTTCTGACCAAGAGTGCAGGAACGTGCTACTTGCCTCTGCTTCAGTGTAACTTCAGAGTTATATGCAGTTTACCAAACATGCTAACCTTAAGCCCATGATCTTATTTGAAGATTTGTATCTCTCAGCTAGAATAAAGTGTGCTTTCCAAAATTGTATTTAAGTACCATTTTAAACCTCAGATCTAGGCATCACCTTTTGATGTGATGCTGTGTAAACAACACATAACACACATAAGTAATACAGACATTTATGTCTATATAAATATAAATAGGTACATTTTCTAGATAAGCAACACACACACACACACATAGCCACATAAGTATCCATCATTAAAAACAACCCCAAATCTCCATCATTTTGGTGCACAACTATGCACTTTGTGTTCCAAGTGCTGCTCAAAGGTGTGAAACTTACTCACTGTGGTTTATTTGGGAAATAAACCCCACAATTCAGTGAGATTTCTTCCCTACTCTACTCACTTCTCAGTGCAGCCTTTAACCCATTAGGTATTATTTTAACCCATTAGATATTATTTTACTGTCCCCCTAACCTTCAAATCCCAAGATTTTCTAATAAATTGCCTTCTGGCTCAGTGCCGTATTCTCTGTGCAACCCAAGAACCCTATTTCACTGATACCTCTGAGAGTTTCACTGTGGACAGGGACACTGGAAATCTCCACAATAAGCTTTTACTTAGCTTTCATTCAAAGGTGGAGCATCTGAAATTCCAGTACCTTATCTCAAACCTAGAAATTTCCAGAACTAAAAGCCATTTGATTTGGTTGGTTGGTTGGTTTGGGTTGTTTTTGTTTTGTTTTGCCTTTTTAAAATTCTCCTTATGGCTCTTGCTTGATGCTTCAGTGGAAAAGGAGAAGGAAACCCTTATTATCTGATCCAGCCTCTATAAATATGTCATCCTGATTCTGGCTTGTTAGAGAACAGTTTAAGCGATGGAACCTTAAAGCTTTACATTCTTTCATGTGAGAATTAGCTTTCAATGTAACCTGTCTTGATAGACTTTTGCATATAAATGTGTGATCTCCATCTGAAGGTTACTGATTTAGTGATGGTGGCCTTAGTGACTTTCTCTTTCAATCAAGTTTCCACATTCTGTTTATAGAGAAAAGCTCTTTTACCACTTTTTAATTGGCCACCTTTTGATTTCAATTGCTGTTTCAGCATTTTTATTTTAGCAGATGTTCCCATTCAACTTTTATCTCTGCTGTTCATTCTTTCATAGACTTTTCTCTTGAGCCCTCTTGTCTACGTTCTTTCCAAGGGAAACAACCTCAGTCTTTTCAATTTCAAGCATGCAATGTTGCATTATGTAAGACCAGCAGCTATCTAAGCAGCAGCAGATAGAAAACATGAAAAAGAATCCTAAATTTAAGCACACAGTCTGCACCATCTGCCATAAACCATAAGAAGTCAATTAAAAAGTTCTTTAGCCTGTATCAGTAATATATAATGGAGGCATTTACTTGATTGCTCTTGTCTGGGTTTACATGGTGGCTCAAAGAGTCAGTCGGGAGAGCTGGCAGCAACACAGCATTAGGACTGCGATCATGGCTATAAATTAAGTTTATGTTGATATAATTAGCAATCACAAGCTAAAGCAATATTCATATTGATCCTAGTAAAATCAATGCTGCACCAGTGAAAACATACTCCGAAAGTTCATGCAGTCCGTGTCATGGGATTCCAGCTGTTTGCTTGTTTGAAAAGCCAAGAAGGTGGAGAAACCAAACAGTTTAGCTGGTGCTCAGGGCCTCCGTGAGGGCAAAGCTGGCCCCTTTGAGTCTTTTCTCTGGATGGGGAATGGGAAAAGCCCCAGAGGAATTCAGCCTCCAGTATGATGCCAGAGCTGTACAAATAGCAAGGTGTGATGTTTATGTGTGTTTGCTTTAATTCTTCCCTGGCATGCATTTACAGAGTGTTGACGACATTGATTATGGTGAGTTATTCTCTCTAAGCCAGTTATACAAGGATTAGGAAGAGGAGAGCCTGCAGCATCACCACTGGCTAGGAGCACACAAGACAAGATGGCCAAGTTCCTGTCTCTGGCTTGCACCTGTGTTTAATTAGTTCTGTCATGAGACAGAACTTCTTAAAAAAACAACATCATTTGCTATTTGGATTGCTTCACCTCTCTCAGAAAGCTGTCTCCTTGTTCAACAGGCATTTAACACTTTGTGTTTTTCGTTCTCCAAAATGTCTTACAAGATGCCCTTTCACATTGGTGCATACCCCAGTGCTGGCAGCCGTTTACATTAAACCTCAGCTTAATTGCACTGGATAAATTACATTTATACTGCAGGAATAGCTACAGGCCTCAGCTCCAGTGCCAACCCCTCTACAAAGAGTGAATTAATAATAGCCCTGGGAGCAAATAACTGCATGTCTTAATGCCAGGTACCTCAGGTACTGAACGTGCCCGAACAAGTCATGTTACATTTCTGTGACTCTTTGAGGGGCTGAGATGAGGGTTAATGGAGAGCTTGCTAGAAAGCCCAGCTGAGCACTCAGATCCTCCTGCAAGAACCAGCTGCAGGCCTATCCCTGAGTCCCTGAAGTCACCCATCAGCAGCACTGCTGCTTTCCTGGTCAGCAGGTCATGCCAAGCTGCACTTAGCCTGGGCTAAGCCTTGCCTTTGGACCAGACTTTGAGTTTCATATGTCCTGAACAAACAAGCGGATATGTAGCAACAGCATCTTTCTTTTTGTTTGTTTGTTTCTGATTACTACCAATAACGTGATGTATGAAGAAGAAATTACAGAAAAACCTCCAACCAACCCACAACACATAATTATTTTAAATTAAAACATCTAAAATATCAAAACAATGACAACAACAATTGGGCTGAGCACACTCTCCAAATTGGAACAAAAACAGGAAGCTAAAGTCTTTGCTGGCCAAACTCCATTAGAGTCAATGTTTTGCCAGCAAAGAATTTGTCTCTGAGTATCTCAACAGCAATAATAAAGCAATAGATTTATTGCCTAAGCAGAAGAGCAGACAATGCTTTACACATTTCAGTGATCTGCTCCCAAAGCCTTTCTCCAGGTGAGCCAGCGTGATTGTAATGATATGCTGCCAGTTCCTAAGGAACATTCTGATGATGGCCAAGAGAAACAAAGCAGTAAAATCAACTCCAGACAAACCAGAAAAAGAATCTACAATTAAAGTTCCAGGTAAATACATGACTATGACAGTGAGAGGACTTTCAATCATCCTGCCATTTTTTACTATGTGTGGCACAAAGAAGGGTGTGCTTTGGATGAAAGGATGCCATCTACCTCTAACTAAAGAATCAGAAATACTCACCTTCTCCATGATGTGCCTGCACAGACACAATTCACATCACACAGATAGAGCTTTGACAAGAGCCCCACATCCATGTCACCAACTCCACTGCACAGCCCACCTAATGAGTTATTTTTCCTGCATCTGCTCTTCTACTTGTCCGGGTGATCTGTTGTTTCACTGTTACTCTGCTTCGCTCAGGATCCTGAGGGTCTTGTGTTTGTTGATGAACTGCCAGAATGTGGGGCAAGGGGAGGTCTCTGGTGAAAATACAGCACATTTGATCTACTTTTGTCTAGAGAGATAGAGAGAATCAAAACACTAATTCCCAGCTCATGGAAGTTGGTGAACTTCCTGGAGACAGCAAAGGTGGTGCAAGTGTGGGCATGTGGGGCTTGGCTTAGGGTCATGGTCCCTGTGGCTGAGACAAAGCAGGAATAGCCAGTGTGTAATTTGACCATGGTTGGCTGGTGGCTGTATGCTCCTCTAGAGCATAGCAACCAGCAGTCTCTGCTGAGTCACCAGAGAAAGATGGTGAGGGTCTGCTGATCACAGCATCCACTTTTTCAGAACAACAAGGCTGCTGACAATGTTGGGAAATTAATATTTCAGCTATTTCAAGATCCATAGCATTTTAGTCTCTGTCTAAAACATAACCAGGAGAGCAATTCTGAGACTTCTTAATCAGCAAAGGCCTTTTAAAGTGTCACACTGTCAGTATAAAACTTTATGAAATTGCATTATAAATGCCAGTTTTAGACAAGTAACACATTTTAATAATGTTTTAAAATGCAATCTTACTTTTACCATTGCTAATGAAAGGCAGATAACCGAGGATGGACCTTGTCATAAAAAGATGCAGAGATGCGACCCTCTGTTACGGGGCTGAAGGTGCCTCGTCAGTACCAGTCCTCTCCTCCCCCCCTGCCAGCCTTAGCCAGGAGGTCTGGCTCCACACTGGCTGCCAGCTTCTGTGGCTCTGCTGAGAGAAGGGAGAGGGGTAATGGGCTACTTAATTGGTGTATAATCTTTCCACGAGAAAAAGGAATTTGCCAGCATTTAAAAGGGGCTTTTAGGTGTTATGGTCAATGCAAGGGTTTTTTGCTTGCTCAGGATCCTTTGCTACAATAAATAACTAAGATATTTCAGATCTCAAGCTGGCAGTTACGCAATGTCTCGTTTAGATGCTCTGTGGCTATAGCCTGGATTTAAAGGCTGTCTCCTAACACAGCAAACAAAACCTCTTCCTCTTCTAGTAAGCAAGGAGCAGCAAAAGGTGGCAAACACATTCTACTGTACAACAGTGCCTGGTGCTTTTGCATCCTTGTGAACCAGCCTTTCTCAGCACTCCTAACTGGGAACCACTTGGGTTTTGCCTACTGATGTGTTTCCTGCAATCCCAATATCTATCCGATATGCAACTCAGAAGTTACTGCACTTTGCACAGGGAAATACACAATCACAGAATGATGGAGGTTGGAAGGGACCTCTGGACATTGTTTAGTCCAGCTCCCTGCTAAGGCAAGTTTACCTACTGCAGGTTGCCCAGGATCATGTCCAGAGGAAACTGCACAACTTCTCTGGTCAGCCTGGTCCAGTACTCCACCAACCCCACAGAAAAGAAGCTTTTCCTTATGAGAAAAAGGGAAAGAGAAAAGGGAAGGGGAAGGGGAAGGGGAAAGAGAAGGGAGAAGGGAAGGGGAAGGGAACCTCCTCTGTTCCACTGTACCCATTACCACATGTCCTATCACTGGGCACCGCTGAAAAGACTCTGGCCCTGTCTTCTTGACTCTTGCTGTTTTAGATATCAGTAACATCCCCTCTCAGTCTTTCTTCTCTAGGCTAAACAGCCCCAGCTCTCTCTGCCTTTCCTTGTAAGAGAGCTGTTCCAGTCCCTTCATCATCTTTGTAGCCCTCTCCTGGGCCCTTCCCAGTTAGTTGCCTGTCTATCTACCACTGAGTGGAAGCAATAGGTCTCCACCATTCAGCTAATTATTCATGCCTAAAAAAACACATGATAAAAGCACTACACTACTATGAAAAAAATGGGGCTAATCACAAGCTGCTTCCTGCTTATGAAGAAGTTGGAAGGAAGTCTATAAACAGAGACCAGTGTGACCCCAGTGTCCTTTACTCTCCCTGAGTATCTCAGAAGTGAGATGTGATATGTTCCAGAGATGGGGGTGGGGGACACACGACACACACACATTCATCACATAGGAAACTTTTATGGTATAAAGCATTTTCTGTCCTTAAAGTGTGGAGGCCAATGTAGTTAAATTTAGGACTGAAATAGGTCTTGATTTCTGAATAGGATGCAGCTGAAAATGCCCAGCCCCATGGAGAGAACTGGTTCCTGCCTAAATGGGGACAAACAGAAATAACCACAACAAACTGCCAAGGACTTGGCATGCCAGCTGGTTCCCATCGTCAGAAGGAGGCTCTGCTGCCATGCAGGTATTTATCCAGAAGATGTTCATGAGCATCTCTGAGGATATGTTTGCCCTTAGAAGTTGTAATTTCTCATCTCTGATTTAAATCTGACTTTGTGTGAGGATAAAAAGCCTTTTCCTTTCAAATCACAAATACCCAGCTTTCTTCACCCATTTTGCCCTTCTCAAATGATGTGGCAATCTCAGCGTGGTCTAGCTAGCTGTTGGAAACAGATGTATCTTAGCTTGAAACAAGCTTCTCTGCAACAGGCTGGAGGCGGACCCTGCTCCTTTTTCTGCAAATGGCTTGGCTCGTAACAGTCATCCCTTCTCTGGTCTTGCACGCTGCTCTAGGTTTCCATAGCCTGCGTACCTGAAGCCACGGGGATGAGGAAAGGGTGTATGAGGAGGAAGAAATGGAGGGCTTGTGGGCTCATAGTGGATGCTGGGGGGCTTTTCCTTCAAGATCAGTGGAGTGTACAATTTCTACCCCTTACCAACCCCATCTGCCTTTACACAAAACCCTGCTTCCCAGGAGGGTGAATGGGCATTTTATAAATACAATTACAAAACTGTTGGGATCAATACCAAGAGGCAGATGGATAGCTCAGCAGAAACAGATAGATTAGATGGTGAGATAAAATAGATTAGTCAAATTGATCTGGGGCCAGTGAGATAAGGCACTTCCAGAGTGGGAAGCAGTGATGCACAAGAAGGATGCCTCCATGACCCCCACACCCCTCTGCTGCTTTCTCATCTCCTCTCCCTCCGTCCCGCTTCATGCTACACTGAACCAGAAGAAAAAAAGGAGAAAAAAAAAGAAAAGAAAAAAAAGAAGAGAAAGCAGAGATAAACACCACAAGGCGACTCAAAGTCCTCTCCTCCCCACCCATCCCCCCGCTTCCCAGCCGCTGAGCGGGAGCTTTCAGCCGGGTGCTTTTCTTCTCCTTTCTAAGTCAGGGTTCCAAAGTTTGCCACTGACAAGAGGAACAATAAAAGGAGTCAGGAGCTGCAGCTTTGAGTCGACAAAAAATGGGGCCTGCCGCCGAGCACTCCCCATCAAGCATGGTATAAAAATACTGCCTTGAATTATCTAGGCACATGCAGGAAAATTGCCTGAAAGCCTCCTTCAGTAGGAGGCTCGGCGGAGAGGTGTGCATTGTATACATACATTGCAAGCGTACTGCTCACACATTTCCTTCCAGCAAGACTGTTGGGAATGACGAATGTACCCAAACCCACACCTTTCCATCAAATCCCAAGGGTATAATAGCAAATATTCCCATTACAGGAGAAAACTTCCCTTTTGGAACACTTTTGAGTGCTAAATTTCACAATCTCTACAACTTTATATTTAAATTCCTTCTACTCTGTGGGTTCAGTGTTTTGTTCTGTTCTGTTTTGTTTTGCTTTCCCAAGGGAGGAAAAAAAAAACCAGAAGAGAAAATGAAAAATCCAGAGACATTCTGTTTTTATAAACTCAGCTCCATCAGCAGTGCTTGTAAGTTCTGTTACCTTTGGCTATTTGGCTCACATGACCGGTGTGCCTCATGTTACAGAAAAGCCACTCTTGAGAGCAGAACAAACGCACCACTTTTTTTGACCCCAAACTGCTCTGCCCTACGGCTTCTGCCACAGCCAGGAATTAATGGATGGGCATTCAGTGAGGCTGGGAGGAGACAGCCCAGCTTTGCTTTGTGCCCTGAAGGACTGAAATCTTTACGTGCAGATTTTGCCGAATGGTCAGGGCTCAATTTCTCTCACAGGCTTAATGAAGTGCCCTATTTTGTGTTGCAGTGGTGCATGGAGTTGCATCACTCTCTCCATCCTCCCACCTGCTTCTATCTGTGGGCTGCTAGCTCTTCTTTCTTTTGACCTTGTGCAAAGCTGGTTTTAGGGGTTCAGCTGAGAGAGAACTAACTGTGCCACAAGAAAAGTGGTATTCAGGGCAGGTTCAGCCCATTGGGGTGGGTCACTGCTGGCTCAGACAGAGACAGATGAGAGGGAATGGGTAGCCAGGGATAAGAGAGGTAAGGGAGGAGTAATGATGCCCCTTTGAGCAGCTCATAGGTGATTAGTTCAGCTTAACTGAAGCCTTAAATGGCACCCTAAGCCTTAAAGGCTCAAAAAAGGTGTCTGGAATGAGAAACAGATAAACTTGATCCCTGATCTTGCAATGAGATTCTTTTTTTTTGTTGTTATAAAAGAGAACCAGTTAGAAAAATGGAAGCTTTATTATGACTGATTTCCTTACAAAGAGAGACTGAACTTATCAGAGTTTTCCTTTGAAAGACTGGGCCAAAAAGTCCCAAGTCAAAATAGTTCTATCCAGAAATATTAAAACCCCAGAGTTTCACAGCACTTGAGAGACCCTGCTCCAAGGCAGGATCAGCAGTGCTTAAAATCTTCCCTGGCCTCCAGTGGTGAAGACATAGTTCTTGGAGAAAGTTAGCCAAAAGTCTCATGCTTGCATTCTCCCCTACAATTTAAGTTGTTCAGACAACATTTCCCAAAATATGTGCAGTTGCTGTGAGTAGGGATAGGAGCTGCTTTATCCAGAGAAATGCTGTGAAGAGCATTGCAGAAGATCTGGCACCTCTGGATTGTCAGTCTTTCAGCAGCACAGGCGCATAGAGGAATTTGCATCATGGCAGAACAGCCACAATGAAGTTCGTTTGGAGAACTGACCTAAATATGTTTAGATTTTGCCACCCAGCTCTACTTTTCCAGTCTTAACTATCTCAGCCATATCTAACAGGTAGGCACATGTAGGAAGCCTATGAAGGTCTCCTTCTATCACACATATGGATTGCCACAGTCTCCTGTTAGTGGAAAAGTTAATGCATCAGTAATGACTTGAGCAGCTGGTAGCCTAGAAGGTATGGAAAGTGGCTCTTGCCCCTGGGAAGAAGAGAAGTATGCAATGAGTCTCCACATGACCAGCAGACTTGTGTCTTGGCTGGTGTTGACTGGCAGAGCAGTGTTTTGTTCTTCAGAATTTAAGCTGCAGAGAAGCTGAGCCATTATATTAAAAATATTATTCATGTAGGCTTATATAATAATTGAAAGGCTCTCCCTCTGTGCGAGTATGGTTTCTGTCTGGTTCAGAGCAGTTAATACACAGAACACTTAAGTTAGGGGGGAAAAAAGCAAGTCAGATGGTCAAAGGTGTGAGGTCTATCAAGGAAGCCAAGACATTGAAGTGTGATTAAAGTGGCCAAGTTAAACAAGATACAATTAAAGCCACTGCTTCCCCACCATCTCCCCAAAACTTCCAAGTAAGGCTTTATGAGTCCTAGGGGACCAGGTTAACCCTAATTGTATCTTATTTAACTTGGCCAATTAAACAGCGAACTCTTCTCAGAGTTGGCCCTGCCTGCAGATATCACACCTTATTTGCTTCTGGCTGCTTGCTTCATTTTTAGTACACATATATACCATATATTTATATTAGCTCTTGTGAATGTGTTTCTAAAAATGCCCTTTGGTTAATACTAATCACAACTACATGAACAGCATGTTTGACTGCATGCCTTGAGCTGTGATACCCTCACATGTAGACTCTTTAAAGGGTGGACATAGATTGAGTTTGCAGAAGAATTTTGGGGAAATACAGAAACACCTCTTGCCTCAAGTCCAAATTTGCAGCAGGCTGGGACTGAGCTGATGTCAGGGAAGCAAGATGGTTCTGCAGTCATTTAGGACAGACAGAGCTGTTACTTTCCAGAGGAGACAAAGGTCAACACCTGAACAGAATAAGAGGGGACTGCATTTCCTCTGGGATAAGTGAGCAAGAAAGAGAAATGGCTTCCTTCCCCTACAGATTACCAAAAGATGGAAGGGAAATGATAAATTTCTTCCTGTTTTAAACTCCATTTTTGGAATTTTATGTGCCTCTACCTCAATTAATAAAACACACACAATATTTTTAGAGGGCAAACTGGTCTTCTGCCAGCAGCAGGATTTTTTGGTTTGTTTTGATCTATTTTAAAGTGGAGGAAACAGTCATTGCAGTTATGTAAACATCTGAGACAAGGATCTGAAGCTTCAGAGTCTCATTTAGTGCTAAATTTTACTAGTAGCTACTCCACATTTGACTGAGAACTACATGCTGCACATAAGACCAATCTCAAAAGACCCCCAAGTCAGGAGAAACATTTAACTATTAAACACAAGGGTACACAAGTACTCAGTTCCTACACAAAGTAACCATTCTTCCTATTTTGAAGAGAGGGGAAAAATCATCAAAATGACCAGAAGAGCCAATGACAGAAGCATGCCAAGCCCCAAAGCAGCATCACACCACCACATTATTCCACAAACAGGCACACCCTGAGGGACAACTTGTCCTGCTGTGAGGAAGAAGATAAATTATTCTAACCCCAGCTCTGTACAAGACACCTCTCCAACAAGTGTTTCCAACTCATTTTCCCTTAAGTAACACAGGGACAAGGCTTAGGTAATTCACTGAGGAGCAGCAGCTGATAATATTCTTTTACCACCTTGAAAAATCCAGGTGCCAGACAAATGCTTACTAGACACTAACCTACCTATAGCACTTTCTGGCTACCAAGAAGAGCATATACCTTTGTCCAGGGGTGCAGCACCAGCTCAATCAGGCTCCTGATGAATTATGAATGATTAGGAAACACTCTTTTTAGTACTGCTTTCCCTTCTGTTTCTTACAAATCACACTGCTACTGACAAACTTGATTAAGAGTACATTAGGGAAATGTTTTGATTGCTGTTTGCTGAAGTTTCCTATTCATTGAAATGCTAAAGAGTTTAAAAAAAAAAAAATTAAAATCAAGCATGTCAAGATGCCTGAGGAGGTATCCTAAGTCATGCAGAACAGTAGTAATGCTGCTGGAGCGCCTGGTGAGAACTTCACCCCCTTGTGTAGTGGAATCACCAGATGGCACTGTAACAACACAAGAGTTTTCCAAATTCTTTCTAGAAGTAGGCAAAAATTGATAGGTTTGATGAAGAAACAATACCTTCCTGTTGTCATTGTGACTATTGTGAATACCGTGGTGAGATGGGAATATGTGATAGATGGCTGCTGCTTCTGGCCTACCTTCACCAAAACACTCACGTTGACCCATGGATTGTAACTCCAGACCTGCCTGGATGTTGGGTAAACAGCTCTAGTTTATGTGGTATGGTTAAATACAGAAGGTACTCTAACAAACAGAGCCTCTATGTTGTTTTCTTTTTGTCTTTTACAGCATTTTGAACCATGATTTTAGCATGAAATGATGAGATATAGTTATATACGTACATACAGACTACACATATGCACAGCGTTTGAATTAATCAAAATATGGAGACTTACCTGAAGTTAAGAAGTCAGGCAGTGGAAGAGCAAGAAATGGAAGCCGAAAAAACTCTCTAATAAATATCTGTACCTTATTTATATGTGGCTCACTCACACATACTTTGATAAGTATGCATTCTTGGAGAGAGTCTCAGTTTTGATTTATGTCACAGTTTCAGTAAATATAAAGGAGCTGCCAAATTTGCCTATATAAATCCCAGTGATCTCATATATTTTAATCAGAAGATTTGAAGAAATTAGACAAAAGGAGATCATTTCTCTCTCTCTCTCTCTCTCTTTTTTTTTACCTTATTAATACTGTGCTCTGGCATAAGGCTCTATTTTGAACTCTGTTGGAAGAGCGAGCATTTCCGAGGCCCTCTTTATGACAAGATATAATTAATACTAGGGAGGAATTAAAGGAGATTTAGAGAAAAAATATTGTACACATTTGGAATTAAATAACAATTTGGCCTCATTAAAACAGGTTTCCATTTGCAACTAATTTTATTCCTGGTTACAAAGGCCATCGTTTGTCTGAGCAAAGATGAAAAAGTAGCTGTTAACATAGTGCAAATGAGAGTGAAATTGGAAGGGACATGTATATTAATGAGCATCCGAGTGCCCTACAGTGTGCAAAAATGAGCAGGAGGGAAAAAAAAGAAAGTAAAGAAAAGAAAAGAAAAAAGATTCCACTGATATTGTTGAAAAGCTAATGATTATTTGACATAGCAAGGAATGCCCTGAACCTGCAACTTGCTCTAGACAAAGATACAATTGTTTACAGGATCAGGGGCTACCTCAGAGCACTTCAAAGACAACACTAATTTCTTGGCAGAGTATTAATTATTCATTTGCAATTTTGGAAATAATTTCATTTCCTTGCAAGGAAAGATCTTGCAAGGAGCAGCCATTAACTGTGCACTTGGAACCTCGTAGTATGTGAGCTCTGGTGTCTGTATGTGGTGATGTGCTTAGCAAAATTCCTGGGTGCATATGTGAGTTGTTGTTCTCTTCCTTGCAGAATGCATCATTGGGCTTGTGAATAAGCAGAGAGGGAGAACCATGTTTCATGCAGATTTATGCAGCACACATATCAAAACCAGAGAGGCCACATCATCCTAAGCCTGAACAGAGTTTGGCCTATCAGATTTGCATTTAAACTGTGTGATATGGTCTTGTGTACAGGACTCCAAAACCAGTACAGAAACTCCTTTCCAGGCAAAGAAAAATAATTGAAATCAAAGATGCTTGAGTCCATTCTTACCAACAGCCCAAGCACATGGACATCAAAGAGACAAGAGGAGTCCTGTCTCCTTGATAGTGACTTAAGCAATAACAGATCTGGCCCTTTTGAATGGAAACCCCATAAGCAGGAGGGCAGTGCTGCAGGCAAAAGATGTGCAGGAGGGACACCCTTTGCTGGTCTCAGGAACTCCATTTGTTCTGTAAGTACCAAGAACTACACATGCTACACATTCCTGAGGGCTGCCTACTTGTACTCAGCTGTTTTGTCTGCAGCTTTGTGGGTCCCTTCTACATGTCCACAAACAAGTTGAGCATTTTTGACACTAATCTGCCCACAGTGAGACAAACAAACAAACAAAAACCAAAACCCAAACCAAAACTGTTGACTTGGAAAGTACTATGAAAACTTTATTTTGAGGTGCTGGTCAAATGTGTTTGCAATAGCCTGAATTTGCAATGGATCTTTCAGCTGGGGTACCTTCCGTCTGCTGTGCAGGCAAGTGGAGTGGCACTTTGACCTCAAAAAATCAACCCTGGGAAGGAGTTAAGGAGTTTATTCTGGGAAGGGATTGCTATTCCATCCCAAGCAATGCTACAAACAGAAAGAGAGCTCTTGGACACACAGCCAACCTGAAAACAACTTTTCTCTCTAAAACTTATCCCTAAGACAGCTCTTTTGCCTGGTTGCTGAAGATCTAATTGGGGGTCAGTAATGTCTCAATCAAAGCTGCTCTATTGTTTTAAAAATGGCTGTGTTTATTTTACTCCTTCCCATTCTTTATGCAAAGAAACACTGTGAGATAAACAAGAAGCCTGAATACTTGAGTGGAGCATGCCACAATTCTCAAATATTTCATGTTTTGCCCCCTGGGATGAGTTCAGTCTGCAGACCACCTAACTAGAGAATGAGCTGGATGTTGTAAATATGCTTGGCCAAGATCACAAAAACTTTTGAGTTAAATAATTCCACACTGCTCTGCTAACAAGATTTCCTCAATATTCAGATCACACCTTGCCAGGGTGGTGCAGTGCTTGCACACCATCAAGGAGCCCGGAAATGTTAGAGAGAGTCCAGAAAAGGGCCACAAAGATAATCAGAGGGCTGGAGAACCTCCCCTATGGGGACAGGCTGTTAGAGTTGGAGTTGTTCAACCTGGAGAAGAGAAGGCACTGGGGAGACCTTATAGCATCCTCCCAGTATCAGAAAGGGGCCTCCAAGAAAGCTGGGGAGGAGTTTTTACGAGGGCTTGTAATGATAGGATGAGGGGAGATGGATTTAAGCTGCAAGAAGATAGATTGAGACTGGATATTAGGAAGAAACTCTTTACAGTGAGGGTTGGGAGACAGTGGAACAGATTGCTAAGGGAAGTTGTGGATACCCCTTCCCTGGTAGTGTTCAAGGCCAGCCTGGACAGGGCTTAAGCAGCCTGGTCTAGCGGAAGGCTAGTTGGAACTAGATGATCTCTAGGATCCCTTCCAACCCACACCATTCTGTAATTCTATGAAATACTGATTCAGCAATGGAGCTTGCAGTGTCTTCCAGGCATGGAGCCTTTAGAGACCCCCCTGGATACCTCTTGAAATAATTGACAGGTCGTCAGCCTAGCAAAGGGTTTGGAGATAGAGACCCAGGCTCAATAGGAGGTGTAACTAACACTGTGTACAAGTGTTGTGGGTTGAGGAATACCTGTCCAACCATAGAGGTGTCCTCCTGGGGGACTGGACAGTCTGTCCATCCCAAGGGGAGTGGCACCAGAAGTTACGTTATTCCATCCCATAATATTGCATCTTTATCTTCTCTATAAACTTACTGCAAAGTCAGTTCTGGCTTTTTTTCCTCTCTCTCTCTTCTCTCGGTTGGACCTTATCTCTTGTTTAGTATTTTGGGGAGAGTTTCAGCCTTGAGCAGCCTTGCTAGCAGCCTGGGGAAAGTGAATCTCTTCCGTGCCATTCAGGCCTAGAGTCATGGAGGGGGTAGAAAGGTGGGGGATTGGCGGTGGGCTTTGAGGCCTGGGGCATTGAAGCCCGGCTTGGGGGAAGGTTTTGGGAAGGCTCTGGTCTAGTGAGGTCTTGATAAAGCCTAGAGTGGAGAGAACTGGGCCAAGGCTAAATATGAATTGGTGTATTATACAGAATTAACCAGGTTGGAAAAGACCTTCGAGATCATCAAGTCCAACCTATCACCCGATACCATCTAATCAACTAACCCATGGCACTAAGTGCCTCATCCAGTCTCGTTTTAAACACTTCCAGTGATGGTGACTTCACCACCCCCCTGGGCAGCCCATTCCAATGGCCAGTGTTTTTGTATTGTTGTATATAGTTGTGAAGTCCATTTAAACTTCCCATTCTTTCCAATTCTGTGTGGAGCATTTTCTTTTACTCCTTTGGGGAGGAGTAATGAGCTTCTGTCTGCTCCCTAAACTACAACAACAAGCCATTGCTCATCAAATGACCTTTCTTTGAGGTTCACCATCTGTAACATGCAATTGTTGAACAGAGAAGTATGGCACAAATAACCAATTCATGCAAGAGTCCAGGTGACTCAGTAATTTGCTAAGATGTGGTTTAGCCATGTAAAGCGTGGGATAATTTTCCCAAGGATCATATCCACAAGGTATCAGCCTGACCAATGTGGCATTTGATGTATTTCCCAGCTGAGAAAACCTTTTTTTTCTTTTCCTTTTTTGTATTCCTTTTTTCTCCACCTTTAACACCTCTGTGCAGGTGTGATTTGCCAGCCTGCTTCATATTCCTTCCCTGGTGTGAAATTATTTCATAACTTCAGCAGAATTCACAGGCCAGTCATATGCCCCTGGTTTGCTTCCTTTTCTTTGTGTTTTATAATTCAATCTTCTTTTTACAGATGTCTTCTAACAGGCTTATCTTAGAAGAAGTTTCTTCTTTTTTGTGCATGTTCATTGGATTTCTCACACTGGCTAGGAAGAAATACTTTGCATACTCTTGTTTACAGCCTTGTCTTGTATTCTCTCCAGATTATGTATTTTTTAATGCCAACTGAATAGGCTAGTAAAGTTGCTGTATCTGAAAACATGGGTTCATGTTTCTTTCATTCAAGTATCTGCTTGGACATACAGCTCCCCAGCCCTACTAAAGGACTTCAAGTGATGATATCAATCAAACATCAATGGCATACCTTCATGGCAATTGTTTTATTGTGACCAAAACTGTTCTACGTAGTGCCCATGTTTCAGTCAACATTTACAAATGCTCTGATTCTGTCACTGTATTGATGTCTGGTTGCTCATCTCTCCTGGCTGACAACTGAAAAGAAGAAAAGCTCTGGTTGTGTTCCTGTGCTAAGCTGAATAAACAATGTTTTCAAAGAACTAAGAGGGAATTTGCAGCTCCATGCTGGAGAAGGAGAGAGAGAAGATGCATCCATCTCTTAAACTTGCTGCTCTGAGTTCCAATTTTCCAGCAGCTGGCAAAGCAAGGTAAGTCATGATAGAAATGTGCAGTAGACAAATAAACTCTTTCAAGTTAAGATGCTCCTTTGTCACTGAGAAAATACTAATAGTGGCTGATACCTACTCCTGAATCAGACAGCCCCTGCCAGTATGTTGCAGGAAAGCAGTACCACACTAATAGATCTGCAAAAGACTTTAACAGACCCTGCACATATGCCAATGATTCTACAGCTAAAAAAACCCAAAGAATCAGGCAGAAAAGAGAAATAAACCCTTAAAAAAAAAGCCAGTATGATCACAGGCCACACTTCCTACCATCCTCTCTCTCCAAGAAACTAACACCATCCTCACTTGTTTCACAGCCAAGGTATGGGAAATTGTTGCCTTTCACCTTAGCTTTTAGAGATAAAGAAGAAAAGTTGCATTACAGGTATTTATACCATTACCATCACTGTAATGGAAGTAGAGAGTCTGCTATGCTTCCCTAGGGAAACAGTTTCCACAGGTGTGCACTGAAGTACTTCTGTGCTAAGCCCACCTCTCCACCTTCAGTCTCCCTTTCCTCATGTAGTCACATGTCCTGCTCTGGTAGGGGGGTTGGACTTGATGATCTCTGGCGGTCCCTTCCAACCTCTAACATTCTATGATTCTACGTGTGAACAGACATGCACATCTGAGGGTCCTACTCTGAAGAGGAAAACAACCCAACCCAACAACAGGTTTCACTTCAGCTTTGCATTGCATTTCATCTTTCAGTTGTTAGATAACAGTATGCAAGACATGCCTCTGATTCAGCAGCACCTCACAGCTTGAACACAACCCCCCACATGCCCCTCACAGGGGAAGATGGAGGGCTTTCAGCTGTGGTATTTTATGACAGGGCAATTCTAGCTCCTTACAAATTTTATGTGGACTCACCAGGGAAGTAAGGGAAAGAAAATAACGTCTTTCCTCTCAGAGGTTCTTTCTTAGCACATCCTTGTCCTGGACACACATTTATTTGTCTGACTTCAAAAAATTTGTACTTTTTCACAAGCAATTTAGCAGCAGGCAAGACCCCTGCTTAAGCAAGGTTGACATTTGCAGAAGTCGGGCAAGTTTACCTCTGTTTCCAGATGACAGGACTGCTCTGGCTAGGGGCCCATGCAAAAGTAATCCAATGTTGTTGTTGTTACGAAGTTGTCCTAACGAAAGTTGGAAGCGGTTTATCTTTTACCACACTGTTTTCTAATGAACTAGCAAAACATCTGACTTGGACCCTTGTATAAGACCTCCCTTGAGCCCTCTCACACCAACTTGTTACTGGATTCCTGCTGATTTACAACAAGTCTTTGACATTTGGTCTGCTCCTTAATAAGGGCCTGTGACATTGCCCAGGTATGAAAAAGGGGAATAAAATTATGTGGGTTAAAAATGATATAGCTCTTTGAAGGTGGAGACAGCAGAACAAGGCTTCAAAGTCTGGAGAGTAAAACAATACCCACAGAAGGCTCTTTGTTCAGACAGCTTGGCTGGTATTAAATCTCCCGGCTGCAGTCCTTTATACCAGCTGTAATTATTTGAAACTCATTTATCATTTGAGCATCAAATAATTAGAATTGGTGTAAAGAAACAGAAAAGAAGAAGGCAGGAAGGCAGGAAGAAAGGAACGGAAGGAACAGACATTGTAGGCCATTCAACTGGGTGATTTTAAACAGGAAGACCTTATTGAATTATCTTGATAAGGTGACTTGAATAATTCCTGAAGTTCAAGGAAAAGCAAACCAGGCCCCTTTACTGTCTGTGTTACATGAATGTCAAAACCCCTTGGGCGGCAAAGAAGAGGTGAGATGCTGGAGAATACAAACTTAGCAAAGAAGATTCAAATGAGGCATTGGAGCTGTGATAACTCCCCGATATTCCTGTCTGAAAAAGCAGAGCTATTTAGGAGTGCTGCCTACAATTCAATACAGCATTACAGCTCTCCAGGGTCAGAAAGACCCAGAAAGGAGCGTATGTGATCTCACACACAGTAAATGCCAACCTAATTGGGTTCCTGCACTGCGGCATGAGCTATGAAATGATCATGCATTTTGTTCAGAATTTTCTGAAGGGCTCAAATCCTGCCCTGACTTACCCTTTTTCACAAAACCACCAACTTCAAAAAGACTGCACAAGTTAGCAGCTAAAACAGATAGTTCTTGCTGGGTGGTACATTATTGGTCTGGCCAGGATCCAAGTGCAAAAGTAACACAGTGTTATTTTTATTTAAATGTTCTGAAGTTCTTCTATAGCACTGTATAGCAATACTCACTTCCCTAGGTTTTAATTTCTTTTATTATTGCTGTGCTTTCTGCAAAGAGCAAAGCTGGGCATGACTTTTATAGAGGAAATCTGTGCCTTTTTTAACATGACCTGTGATACTGTGATACTGTGACCTCTCTATCTAGACAGGTGGCAACAAGGCAAGGCTATGACTCTGTTTTCACTTATGAAAGTTCCTCTAGAAACAAAGAAAAAGGTTGAGAAGGAAAATAAATTCAGAGGGAGGAGCAAAAAAGTAAGAGCTTGAAGCCGGCCACGAAACAAAACACACACGAGGCATACATTTCCAGAGTTACACAATGGCATGTGCGTTATCAGGTACAGGGGTCAACACGCTGTAGCTACAGGTGCCAAAGATATCACATGAAGATTTCCAATGGCCCCCAGGAGGATGAGGAAGGAGGAGCAGCCCTCCATCTGCGAAAGGCAGCTGCTTCCAGCTCCCACCATGCTCAATCCCATGGAGAGCCAGGAGCCGAGTACACATCTTGCCCAGCCCTGTGTCCTTATCTCACACTGACCAGTTGACAGGTGGTTTTTGCCTTGTTGAGCAACATTGATTGGTGCCCCCCAGAGCTCCTGCTGCTGGTTTTAAACTGTAATTTGGGAAAGCAAGCACTGCCTGATATGTAACTGTGAGCATGTTGTGATAGTGACTAGCTTGAAAAGGTGAACAAGTTGAGAAAAGACAGAATAAAGGACTGCTTGTGAGGGATTGGAGAGGGAATCAGGGTAAAAGGCATGTTAATAGAGAAATGCTGCTGGGTTTGATGAACATCTGCTGGGACTGTGAGCAGTGACCCAGGTCAGGGAATTGATACTCAAGGCACCAAGTAACACAGCAAATGCCAGGTGAGGGTCGATCTCTTCCCCCAGGCAACCTGTGACGGAACAAGAGGACACAGTCTCAAGCTGTGCCAGGGGAGGTTTAGGCTGGGTGTTAGAAAGAAGTTCTTCACATAAAGAGTGATTTGCCATTGGAATGGGCTGCCCGGGGAGGTGGTAGAGTCACCATCACTGGAGGTGTTTAAAAAGAGACTGGATGAGGCACTTGGCACCATGGTTTAGTTGATTAGAGGGTGTTGGGTTGGACTTGATCTCAAAGGTCTTTTCCAAGCTGGTTAATTCTGTATTCAGTGTTCTGTAAATGCCCTGCAGCGGAGTACAAATACCCTGGGAAACCAAGCCTCATGATTGAACCGCAGAAGTGCTAGGCTTTGCAGCCAGCCCACTCTGTCCTTCCATTCCCTGTAGATGTGCCTCCAGTTTGCCTTGCAACCCCCTCCTCCTTGGCCTCTTCCTCCATGCAATGACCCCTTGTGCTAAAAATACACCCCCTGCAGCACTTGGTACAATAGATAAGCCTGGTAAAGCTCTTGTGGGAAGATGATGTGGCTTCACATCTGCTTGTTAAAAATATCACATATTATTTAAAAAGAAAAAGAAAAAAAGTTTCTTGTGACTAATTTCAACAGCAAACCATATGGTCTTTTTACTTCTCCTGCACTCATAATAATTAAATAGCTAATTTCCCCTCCTAAACTACCTTCGGCCCACAGAAGGAAACAAAGGAAATCACAGCTATTCAGCTACAAAACATCTCGTTAAAGCATAGCAAAGAGTTATGCAATTAACCCCACAAAAGCCGGAATTTCACAGTTATATCTAACACTCTGAGTTAACAAGAACAGGCCAAGAACAGCCCTTTTTTTGTCGTTGTTTCTGTTTGCTGGCACAGCAGCCACAGTTAAGGTCAGGTGTCAGACGAGATTTAAACCGTAGATGTCTGTTTCCTTGGGGGTTTTGTGATCAGGAGTCAGCACAGCATTGTGATTTAAATCAGCCACTGGGTGCTTTGGAAGAGGCTTCCATGAAACCAAACCAGAGATTTTGGTTGTTTGCATGGCACAAGTGCCTGTGCATCTCCCCTCACATTGTGCCTGCTGCAGCAAGAGCTCCTTGACACTGGAGTGCTGCATGCATGAGCAGTGTGGTTTATAGCTTCTTTTTGAGGCTCTTTCCAGGTGGCTCAGACCTTGCTGATGGCAGCTGCCAGCTCCTGCCTGCATGGCCTGCCCAGCTCTGTGTGCTTTTCTACTGCCCACCTCACTAGGAATGACTGATTTTGCAAGCCTCTCAGCTATTGCCCAGGAACATTGGGATGCTAGGGATTTTTAAATTATTTTTTTTCCTAAGAACTATTATTAAATTTGCATTGAAGGTGCCTGAAGCAGAGAATCGAATCAAATCGAATCAAATCGAATCGAATCGAATCGAATCGAATAGACCAGGTTAGAAGAGACCTTCAAGATCATCGTGTCCAACCTATTATCCAACCCACCTAATCAACTAAACCATGCAACAAAGCAGCCTATCAAGTCTCCTTCTAAACACCTCCAATGATGGTGACTCCACCACCTCCCCGAGAAGTGGTTCATCATGTTACAGATCTGGAATAAGTGCAAGTCCAGCAAAGGGAATTGTGCTGCAAATCAGTACTCCTGAGCACTGTCCCTTCAGATGTGTTGTGGGAGTCAGCTGCTGTCCCCAAAAGTAACAACTTTGCTGCAAAGCCTAAAGCACTCATCTTATCTCTCAATTTTCTTGCATTTTCTTCTATTCCTGGTTAAATGACCCTAAAGTCTGCAGTGTGGGATGTGTTGGTGGAATGTGGAGATCCCTATGAGAGATAGTGTGCCCAGGTGGCCAAGAAGGCCAATGACATCCTGGCATGTATCAAGAATAGTTTAGCCAGCAGGAGCAGGGAAGTATTTGTGTCCCTCTACTCAGCACTGGTTAGGCAACACATTGAGTACTGTGTCCAGCCCTGGGCCCCTCAGTTTAAGAAGGACATTGAGACACTTGAACATGTCCAACGAGGCTGGTGAGAGGCCTCGAGCACAAGCCCTACGAGGAGAGGCTGAGGGAGCTGGGATTGTTTAGCCTGGAGAAGAGGAGGCTCAGAGGAGACCTTATTGCTGTCTACAGCTACCTGAAGGGTGGTTGTAGCCAGCAGGGGGTTGGTATCTTCTCCCAGGCAACCAGCACCAGAACAAGGGGACACAGTCTCAAGCTCAAGTTTAGGCTCAAGGTGAGGAGAAAATTCTTCACTGAGAAAGTCATTAGCCATTGGAATGAGCTGCCCAGGGAGGTGATGGAGTCACCATCCCTGGAGGTGTTCAAGAGGGGATTGGACATGGCACTTGGTGCCACAGCTTAGTCATGAGGTCTGTGGTGACAGGAGGTCTCTTCCAACCTTGGTGATTCTGTGTAATACGTGGAGACACATCCCCAGTGATGACCTTCGCTGGAGGAGCAGTGGTTTCATAGAGAAGGACTTTGGTGGCATGGTATGATGAACAGCAATGCGACTGCATTCAGTGAAACGAAACGTTTCTGGATGTGATAGCTTAGGTGAGGGTGCCCATTCACCTGCTGTATTGAACTGCTCAGATTGGCACTTAGAAGATTAAAATGGGTATTTGGGTGCCTAAATGCCTGTCTGAAGATTATAATGTAGAGCTCAGTGCCTTCATTTAGACAACCAGGTTTGAAAAATTAAAATGAGAGATTGCAAGCTTGAGAATAATTTGGTATGTAGACCCATTATGGATATTTTTATTGTTTAAGAAAATCCTTCCTGCCTGAAAAGGAGGCAATGACCAGCACTCTAATGACTGAAGAAAACTGTGATGGTGCTGGGCAATTTTCTTGATAAGATGAGCCACTAGATGACACTTTGCATAATAACCTGACGGACTGAACATTACCATGCTACATATTAATTTTCTAGCTTGGTAAAGTCTATTATCATCTGGTGCCAAGCAGCCCACAGACCATAAAGCTAACTAGGGCCTTTCTGAAGTACCTGCTGTCTTGATAAGATGGGTAGCCTTTAGCTGTGCCTCACACATCCAAGCAGCAGAAGGAACATAAAGAGCAAAGAGAAGAAATAAGCAGAGAAAGGGTGGCCATAGGGCAATAGACAGAGAGGAAAGACACTGTGAACCAGACAGAGGAAGATGGAATTAAGAGGAGGCATCACATGTAGGAAAGACTACAACATGCAACACTAAGGAATAAAGAAGGGTGAACAAAAAAACAATGGGGTCTGAAGACGTAACAAACACCAGATAAGAATGGAAATGGAGAGGGAAATGGTAGTAGAGTTGGGAAAAAGGGAACAGAGCAGAAGAGACATGAACAGGGAACTGGTATTTGGAAGGAATGAGAAGCTAATTATCCACTCAGATTCACAGTAATATAAAATAACAGCATTTCAGTCAGGAAGAATGTTCTGCGATTTCCCGAGCAGCAGCCTTCAAAGCCAAGACCAAAGAAAGAACAAGAGCAGACACCACAGCTGTGTGTTTCAAGTTGGTTTCTTCTATTTCAGACAGCTTATTTATATATCTAGCATTAAAAGTAAAAACATAGAAGAACATCTTTTGATTGTGCTATGAAGTACAGTTGTCACTGATTAAAGAATTGAATCTAGAAGGAGATGTAGCTCTCTGTATAAATAGAAAATAGCTGATTTTGATTTCTTACATTGCACTATTTATCTATCCCTATTTAAGAAAACAAGTACACATATCCATTGGAATTGTCTTGACCATTTCTTCCTTTGATATGGATCTGAATACTTCATTTTTTTTCCTGTCTTTGTTTTTGTTATGCTCTGGCTAGGAAATGACCAAGAGCATAAGGTTTATCACAAAATACCGTAACATGCAAGTTATTTGCACCAGTGTATTTTAGTATGGGCTAGATTTTGGGGGGGGGAGTCATGTTTGCTTTTGTTGTTTGTTGTGTTGTGGGGGTTTTTTTTAATTAATTTTCTGAGTAACTTGTTAGTTTTTATTGGAAACAACCAATTGCAGTTCAATGGAACATTCTTCCTGAAAGTGCAGGACAGCCATACCCACCAGAACCACAAGCGTCAGGGGAAGCTTTCAATTCATCCTGCCGGCTTGCAGCCTGTCTGTATATAGCATCCACACAACAACTAAGTCCTGCAGAGCTTTGATGACTTTACTCCCTATGTGTTTGGCCGTGATTTAAACTGGGAAAATGCATTTCTGCATAGGTGGTGTTAGCACTTCTTTTACAGAAACACCTTTTTCAGACTCAGGAATTTCCAGACCTCAGGGAAGATGCAAGAGAACCCAACAGATTTTCAGGAACATGTATGTGTGAGACATTTGAAATAGGAGAGGAGTAGATCAAATACTGAAGAACCTTTTTCTTCTTTTGCTTACTGCCTTCTGTTGCTACCTTTGCCCAGCATAAATGCAGTTTTAATATTACAACACAAGACAGTGGTCGTAGAGGTGCTGTGTGGGTAATGTTTACTGATGACTTCTAACAGGCCAAGAAAGTTGCTTATTTTGAGTGCAAAGGCAATATTTTAGCCTTTCTCTGCTGCTGAGGTGTCCCATGTTTCTGCTGTGGCTCTTGGGAACATCCTGCTTAGTAACCAGTCACAAAATGATGCCAATACCAACTCAAAGTATTTATAAATGTGTAAATCTACAGAATCATAAATCAATAAGGTTGGAAAAGACCTGAAAGATCAAGTCCTTAGTATCACTTACAGATGCCAGCAGAAAACTACTGTATGCAAATGGATCTCTAACCAAAGCCCACTTTGCCACAGCTAATGTATTGCCAGCACTATCTGCACAAAACATTTTCACTTTCTCTTAGGGATACCTGCTTCTGTTTTGGAAAAAGAAATTACAGTTGCTTGGAACCTAGAACACAGAACAAATCAATCTCATTTAGCAATAAGATCAGCCATTTTTTAAGGGTGAAAATCAGTTTACAATTTCCATCTGTCCCCATGGAAGTCAAAATATGTTTTGACTTTCATATCTGTGTCTGACAATCATAATCCATAATATGAATGGTAATAAAATTTCCCCTGCCTATGACAAAAAGGTACCCAGAAGCACAGGCAAGCTTTTATCAGTTTCCTTTCCCACCTGACCAAATGCAGATGTTTAAAGTCAGATACTCTTGCCCAAACCTGCCGTAGATGAGCCCTGAAGCACATAAATCCATTTGCTCTTAAAACGTGATTTTAGGCTCCCTGTTGTGGGTTCTTGATTTAGAAAACTGGGAACACATTACTGTCAAAATACAGCATGTTTGGCTTCTTTTCTAAGAGTTGGCATCCAATTTCCATGCAGAAAGTATCTTCACAACTCTTCCCTGCAGCCATTTAGTAGCCTTTTTAAACTGCTACTTGTTTTAGAGCAACTGGAAGACTTTGCTGAAGAGATCCAGCCATTCCCAGGGAATGGTGAGGTGAAAGAGCACTACTTTGCTGGAAAAACAGGTACAGAACATTATCCTAGCAAGTACTATTAATTGGTTGCTTCTGTCATCACTTATACTTACACACAAACAAGCTCAAGTAGTGAGGTGAACTCAGGTACATCAACTTAACCCCAGTGTAGAAGGTACCAGCAGAAAATCTTGAAGTTCTGTAGCTCATTTTCTCTTAGAGAATCAAGGCTAATAATTTCATTTTTATATTGATTGTCTTTTGCATTCCAAGGGCCTTTTGCATTCTGAGGTCCTTGCATGAAGGGCATTTTATAAATGTAAATTTGATGGACTGATGCATTCATATGCATGAGAACATTGCTGGAACTAAGCAGGTTAGTGTTAGTTTACACTCCAATTTTGTCAATAATAATCAAGAAAAGAAGACATTAATGGCTCACCCTTACAATCTAATTATATCAGTGCTACCCACCAACCTGGACAGTGCAGGAACATATCTGTTATGCCAGGCTTGCATAAGCCCTGCTTTTCCAAATCTACAGTTAACATTTGGAAGATGCTGTGTGGGCTTTGGCACTTGTTTTCATCTACCATTTGCTGTAGAAACATTTATGTATAGCAACATGTAAACAACGCAGGTTTCATGTCACAGAGGGGATAAACTCTGAACATGAACAAAAGATAAATTTACACAACTGAACCACAGGTGGACAGCAGACAGGAGGTATTCATTCTATAGACAAACATAAAAAGAGAAAAGAAGTTCTAATGCTGGGTTCAAACCCATTTGCCTAGGCAAGGCTCACAGAAAAGTGCTTTTATGCCACTTGCTAAGTGCTGCCATAAGCAGTGTGGCAGTTTTAAGCTGATGCCTAGGAAATTTTCCACAGCTTCATTTGCTTCCATCCCAAACTGAACTGGTCTGGCCATTTTGTTTTGGGGGGTGTAGTTCTCCAAATTACTTGGGTGGTAGTTTCAACCCGCCTCACACAGTAACAACCCTTAGCAGCAAAATTCATCATCGGGTGGCCGACTGACAACGCTTGCCATAGGAGCACTGACACAGAAATATGGTGATATTTTATCACCCAGGCTGTCTAACATTGTCCTGAGCAGAAAAACAAACATGGTGGTAATGTGGCCAGTTGCTAGCACCCTGTGTGAATCACTGCCTAACACTTGCACGGCAGCCCTACCTCTAATGGCCCCAGTGATGGTATCACTGACAGCAGAACAGCACTAGGAGGCTTTCTGAGCAATATTATCCCACCACTCAACCTCTAGACTCTATTTTCCTCAGCGTAAGTCTTCATACTTATATTTTATTTAAACTGAACCAACATCTAACCCAACTTCCCCTAAAATGGTTGGGTAGGAGATAGGTCTTTTGGTGCTAGCAGAAGATAATGCTTTCACCACTGCAGAGAAGTGGTGTGCACTGAGCCTCACATCTATCAGAGCCTGTAGCCCTCTGTGTGTCTCTGCCAGGAAATGCAGTCCCATTTCTATGCTCCTGTGGTCTAACTGACAAGCTGATTTCTCAAGCCGCTTCATGGCTCATGATGCTAACATCCTTCTTTCTCAAGGATGTTTCTAGAAAATTAGCATGATATTGCAACTCTGAGACTAATGTTGTAAAGGTGACAGTGGTTCTTGTTCAGATGCTTTTGGTCCTAGTTTTTACAGAGGCAGCGTGAACGCAGGCCACAGTGCTCATTGCTGCTGCTCCCCCTTTCACCAGCACATAGATCAGAAAATGGCTGGAGCTAGATGACACCGCAGCAAAAATGCAACCATCCTGACAACCTCAGGCCCCTGAGAGCCACTGCCAAGTACTCAGCTAGATGAGTATTAGTGAAACAGTGGGAAATGAATGTCCATATATACCCTGTATTATATTACATTACATTAGTGAAAAACAAATGGACTGAGTGGCCTCACAGAGCACTTGTGTGAGGCGAACACCCTTGTGAAGCTACAGCTGTTTTGAACTATAAACGTTCATAAGCCAGACACGATTTCCCTGCAATGCTTCTGCTAAATGAGTGGCTATGTATTGCATTAGCATTCCCAGATGCCCTCCCTCGGCTCAAGCAGCCTGGGGGTAAAAAAGGCAGAAAGGCTCTGGGATACACTTCTGTGCCTGAGAACTGCAGCGCAAATCACCCTAATTGTTTGTTAGATGAACAATGATCGCTAATTAACATTGTTAAAATGTCATCAATGATCACTAATTAACATTGTTAAAAATTTGTTAACAAAGGAAACTTAACAATATCTTAATTAGGAAGGATTTCTAATTTGTGATATAGAGCATGTTAGACAAACAAGGCACAACTCTCCCTTTGTTTTTCAACTCTGCAGCAGGAGAGATTACATGATATGACACAACACATTCTGCCTTTGCCGTTTATCATTCTACGTCCTCGACACACTTCTGCTGTATAATTACAGTCAGGGCTAATTTTACCTGCATTATTGTTTGCCCTGTAATTTAGAGAGAATAGGCCATGTTGATGCTACGTGATTTAGTCTAGGGCAGTCAGTTGGCTTTTTGCCACAGAACTACTGCTCACACATTGCTGCAACGAAGTGTAAGCATTGCAGAATGAAATGAACCTTTTCAGTGTTTTAATTTGCTTAATGATACGGTGTGAGGATAGCAGCTTTCTTCAGGTTTTCTTTCTCTAAATGTAATTTATCCACAGCCACTAACCTTTCAGGGCTGTGTTCTACTTCAAAGCCACTGTACATTGTTGGGAAAAGTCTCCTTCTATTATCTATTACTTAATTATTAAAAAGCATCTACTCTGTTTTCATAAATTATCTATGTACCAGGGACGTTGGCTTATGAGGAGGAAAGAGATGCATGCATACACGCATGCAGGCTTGGGGAGGTTACAAAGTTAATTATTCCTGATGGAAAATCAGCAATAAATTTAAAACAAAACAAACCAAACAAAAAAAATCCACCCAAAAAACCCCACCCTTAAAGATATTTCAGACAGTCCTGGAATCAGAGACTGCAAAGGTTTTGAGAACTTCTGCAGCAAATTGTCTTTGAGTGTTGCACAAATAGACTGACACATTCACCTCAGTTATACTCTACCAGGCAGGACATTCCAAATATCTGACACCTTTCCTGAAAGAACTGTATTTATCACATGATGCAAAGTCTGCCTCTGTTGGTCTCATGTTACCAGAGCAGGGGGAGCTTTACTAGCTTATTTGTTTTGGTGGAACTGTTGTACAAACCACACTCACAAGAAAATACAGCTGAATGGTTAAGGCTCTGCTTCTTAGAATCATAGAATCAACAAGGTTGGAAAAGACCTCAAAGATCATCAAATCCAACCTGTCACCCAAGACCTCATGCCTACTAGACCATGGCACCAAGTACCACATCCTCTTGAACACCCCTCTTTTCCATATGTAGGCATATAAAGATTTCTTGCTTGAGTGCAGACCTGTCCTACTGGTCTAGGCTCTAATTCCATATGTTGTGTGTCAATCATCTGGTTGGGGTAATGGATCACCTCTTCTTTTCTCCCTTTACAAGGTGCTTGAGCATGATTCTGCCCTCTACAAACCTCCTTCCAAAGAATGGGGAAAATGGGATTCACTTTTGCTAGGGTTCCTGCTTTTTCCCCAGACACGATCACCATCACCTCAACAACAAACTGATGGGAAGTATCAGATGTCATTCTTCCTCAAAAACACTTCTTGCATTCAGATTGCCTGGGGAGACTGGAAAAAGTGTTGGATACCTTGGAGAACCTCCCTGCATCACCCAAGTATTTTCAGCCCCCAAAGCTTCAGGTTGTATATGCCCAACAGCATGCTGCTTCTACTGTGGCTGTTTTAGGGGAAGACTCTGTCAGACCCGTAACAAATACAAGCAGACATGGAGGAGTCCTGCTCCATATACTAGTGAACACTCTCACATATGTAATGGGACAAGTTCTTACCTCAAACTATCAGTGTACAGCCTGATGGTTAGAGTCCTTTTCCAAATCCACCCCTGGGTGCAAGGGAAGTCAAACTTCTGCTGTTCGACTCTGCTTCTCTCACAAGTGCCAAACACTGTGTCTGGGGTTTCACTGAAGGCACTGAAGGTTTCCTGTCCTATGTTTTGTTTCAGATTTTGTCTTGGGATGGGGGAATGGGGTGGGAATAAAGGAAAGAAAGTAGGAAAGAAAAAAGTTTAAATTCTTTTCAATGCAATTATTCTCTTTTCAATTCCTTGCTTGCCTGGGGAATAAAACCATCAAAAGTAATTATTCTCAAGGTCTTGTCTTGCATTCCTGAAGTGTTATTGGAAATTCAATAACACTTGTTTTCTTAGTAATGACATTGGCCTCAGTAACATAGGGACACATACTTTGTCCCTTCTCTCCATGCTTATCACAGCCTCACAAAACTCATTGCCTTAGTGCATAAAGCCATTCTGATATTTGTTGCCTAAAAAAACCCCTCTACCTCTTTGAGGATACTCTTAAAGTGACATTCTCATCTAGTCTTCCTAAAAGGTTCATTTTCTCAGGCTTTGGGGACTATGTCAGTCCTGAAAACAATACATATTGTTGTTTTATTTGGCCTCTGAGATTCTTCATTTTTTGTTAAAAACAATATAATTTCAAGCTCTGGTTTTGACTTCTCCTGTTTTCCAGCTGATCCTATTTTTGCCTCAGATGCTACAATTTCATTTAGAGGTTCTTCTGAAAGGTTGTTCCAAAAGTTAAGGTTTGCTCTAATTAAAAGAACCCTTCACACAAGACCCCATGTGTGCATAACTTTTATTCCTATCATGTCCACCACCCCCTTGAACCTATTAATTTATTCATTTTTCCACTACAGTTCTGACATTTTTGCTAAACCATAGGTATACCTGGTCTTAAGCACTAAGGAGAACGTCCTTCCTTCTCCTCCTGCCATAACCCAGTTTCACTGGCCTGTTCATACTTATGCTGCTCTGGCTGCAGAGGTCAAAGCCAGCAGTGAAAAGACATTTGCTCTCTTTTCCCCCCCCATACTTGTGCCTTGGGCTTGACATAGAAATAAAGGGAAATTTTAAGGAAAAAATGAAAAAATTTTGATGTGAAGTATTCCCTCAGTGCAGTCACAAAAGGAATGTTTAGAACATGTTTTGATATTAGGCATCTTTTTTCTTCTGCTGCACATTTAATTATTATCTTTTTATAGCTGGCACAGCAAACTGAGTTACTTTTCTTTCACAATTGTTTTGTCATTCCAATTCCTGTATGTCACAGATGAAATTTAGTGCTGATCTTTAATATGATGCTACATTAACTACACTATGAACAACACACCAAAGACACAGAGGCATCTGGAAATGTCTTGCTGATTTTCCAGAATTTTCCTGTAGAAACCTGGGGCCTTACAGCAGCTGCATTATTAGTTTTGTGTAACAGAGCATTTTATTTACACACACACAATATTACTTTCTATTTTCAAGATTTTACTTGCACTTGTATTTTGGTGACCAAGAATACCTCTCAAGTACATCGGTGCACAAAGCAGTAGTCTCTGAGAATATCTATTTTAGGCATATTCAGAAGTAGTGATGTACTACACACTCATACTCAGTGCTATTTTATATACATCAAAAAATCCATGTAAGACAGTTCAGACTCTTTAGAAGATAAATAAAATATAATTTAAAAAAAAGAAAAGTAACTTCTGTAGCTTTCAGTTTTCTCCCCTCATGACCAAATAGGGGAGGAGACAGAAGGAGCACATGAGATCTTTTTCTCTCTTATCACAGAATCGTAGAATCAGCCAGGTTGGAAAAGACCTCAGAGATCATCAAGTCCAACCTATTACCTAATACCTCCTGAGAGCTAAACCATGGCTCCAAGTGCCACATCCAATCCTTTTTTGAGCACCTCCAGGGATGGTGACTCCACCACCTCTCTGGGCAGCACATTGCAATGGTCAGTTACTCTTCTGTGAAGAACTTTCTCACACCTTGAGCCTAAACTTTGCCTGGCACAGCCTGAGACTGTGTCCTCTTGTTCTGGTGCTGGTTGCCTGGGAGAAGAGACCAACCCCCACCTGGATACAACCTCCTTTCAGGTAGTTGTAGAGAGCAATAAGGTCTCCCCTGAGCCTCCTCTTCTCCAGGCTAAGCAACCCCAGCTCTCTCAGCCTGTCCTCATAGGGCTTGTGCTCGAGAGCTCTCACCAGCCTCGTTGCCCTTCTCTGGACACATTCAAGTATTTCAGTGTCCTTCTTAAATTGAAGAGCCCAGAACTGGACAGAGTATGTGTCAACATATTGTTAACATTTCCAGAAACTTCAAATAACTTTGGTTTACGAGGAAGAGGTGGGTGAGAGTGCTGGGAAGGGTGAGTTGTGCTCAGAAAGATTTGGATTAGCATAAGCACCCCCTCTGCAATACCGACAGATGCCTTCTTAAGGCAACTCCATTGTAGCAAAGCCAGCATTTGCTCAGTTATTTTAGCAGAAAGCAAGGAGAAGCTATTTCAACTCCTTTCACCAAACTCATTAATGCACCCCATACACACTTGCCATCATAGAAATTTATTGAAATAAAAGATAGTATAAATGCAATGATTAATTACAAGACAGCAAAATTGCACAAGAATAAACATAAGGTAGCAATCATGTACCCGAAAAGGATGTACACATTCACACGTTGCAAACAGATGGGAAAAATACCACTGAAACTCCTGGAAGGTGATACGGAATGGCAGTAGATATTCATTAGGTACAGGTGAAGTAAGAACAGGGAAGCAAACCAGTTTCAAGTGCAACAGGTTGAATTCTATTTGAAACAGGAAAAGCAACACCAAGGTCAGTGGGCTCTGTAAAAACCCCACATGAATTGAATTACTTTGCTTTTTGTATTTATATATCTCTCGATGCACTGCAATAGCCTTGATAGCTTTTATCTTCAAGCTTCAACTCATGTTTAGTTCTATTAGTAGCAAAAAAAGAATTATCTGTATTCCTTCTCTAAGAATTTAGAAAGACCTTTAACTGTTGGCTATCATTCCACATTTGTATCACCTTTTGTCTTCCTCTGCTCTTCTCCAGCAGGTTCAACTTCAAGTAACCCTCTTAAATACCCTTCTTTTCTCTTTGATCAAGTACAGCTTTCCTTCCAAGGCTTACTCTTTGAGCAACACCACCATCTTCTTCCTCAGATCCTCTAGGGCCAGAACTGTGCCCTTTCCACACAGCTTTCCAAACACCATTAATTGTCTTGCTGGTTATTGAGTCCCACACAGCATGAATGCTTTCCAAGACACTTCAGATGTTGAAACTCTTCCAGCATTCACTAGACCAATGTCTTGTTTGCCTTGTCCATCACTCCAAGTAATTGCATCAATGTTTGTTGTAAATAAAACTTTTTAAGGTTAGCAATTTCAGGCTGGTGGTTGCATAACTGGGGTGGTGGCAAAAATACAAAGAAAGAGTTTCAGTGTAAATTGCCTGGGTGAGATAGATGGATAAGTGTGCTTCTGAGGATCACAAGGGATTCTGATACTGAAAATACCAGAAACCACCCATGTCCTGTGAAATCTAGTTAACATTTGGCCCATATAGGTCACATAGGCCTTCAATGTCCTTGGGTTTTGTGGGCAGGTGCCTGCAGCATTTCCCCATGACATGTAAGCTAGGCTGTGTCTTGCAGCTTTGCATCCTGACACTCACTTTTCCTGTGATGGGATAAATGTTCTGGGTGGTGTGGGTTTCCAAAAGTCCTCCTTCATCTATATTGACCATCTGCTGTTGTGTGTAGCAATGCTATGTAAATTTTCAATGGCTTTTGCCAAATAATACCAGAGCATAGTGGGAGAGAGCTCTGATTTTCCTCCTCCATCTGCACTTAGCACATTTTTTGATCAATGGCTTCCTCATGTTGTCTTCACAGATAAACCACTTGAGTTTTGTTCTGGTTTCTAATGAGTCAGTATTTCAGTTTATTGATCTTAGCTAGGTTCGTTCGCTGCTACACACAACCAAGAGCTGATGCAGATTCACAATTCACTCTTGTTCTTTGCATTTCCATTTTTGTTTTGAAGGGTAATAACTTTCACAGACTTCCATTGATATTTTTTTGTCAGGGCTGAAACACACTTTTTCAATGCCACTGGGCTTTTGGAGACATTGTAGGCTGGAAGACTGTAAAGTAGAAGAAATCTCCTAGACTACACAAACATGTGATTTGAACACCTGCAGCCCTGCCAAATTCACATGTAGTCTAGAATCCACCTTGCACTTAACTGAAGTACATGGTGTGAGCTGCCATGCTGTTGAAATTACTGGCAATTTCTTTGTTGTTGTTTTGCTGGTTTTCCTATACCATCCCTAAGTTCTACTTGATGTTTTGGAATGTGGGGGATGGAAAGGGGCAGGGGCTAAAAAAAAGAAATCGTGGAAGTATGAAATCAGCAGCATGGAGACATTTTTTTGGAGGACCTTTTGTGAGAGCTGTGTGAATGTGACTGAGGTGCTGCATTTGCCTTTAGAGTAGGCTCCAGGTTTATTCAATGGACACAGAGCAGAGGGTGCAAGAGGAGAGAGACACTACCTTATCTCTCTGGACCTGTGGAAAAGCTCAGGCTGTAAGCTGTTAGCAAACTGTCTGATTGCTTCTCAGAACAACTGCTGGCCTCAGAATGCATGGCAGAAAAAGCTCCCACTGCAGTTCTGGGGTTGGGTCACAGCCCTGTGAAAGTAAAGCCCAATGGGAGCCTGCTGCTAAGTCTTCTCTCAAAACCAAGAAACAAACCCAATGTGTGGTACCTGTGTGAAGGTATCGCCTTCTGCACTTAATTTACATGCATTTGAATTGATTTCTAAGTTGAAGATGGAGGCAAACTGTGGGAGATAACTATTGTTACCACTAGAAGAAATACCTAAATTCTTACAAAGCTTCCCAAAATTACAGTTTTCTGATGATGCAGAAATCTGTCCGCTGGAGATAATTTATGGGTGTTTTAAGGGAAAAACAAGCAACTTAGATGCAGGAAAAAATATTGCTTAGGAAAACAATAAATGTTTCCTGCATTTTACATGTTGAAAAAAGTAAACTCCACTTCTGACATTCATCCCAGAGCCACTTCAAAGGCAACTCACAGACTCAATGGGGAGACAGTAAGCACTAAATCATAATTACCTCATAAAAGAGAGCCTGTTTCCCTGAATGCCTGAGATCTGGTTTTGCTTCACAAAAAATATCATAAATCTATTGTGTTCTACCCAGGTTTGTTTAAGGCCAATTAGTGCTTATATTAAAAAGAATAAGAAAGAAAACCAGAAACAACACCTTTTAAACTTTGCTGTCATTTGTATAGACGTGAAAACCTGATTCTTTGCTCTCATTAAGGAGCTGTTCATTAGGGGACAGCATGCTCCACAAGAGCTGAGGTCTTGCATTAACAGTGAACTACGGAAAATCTCTCCCATTTGGCAGCACACATTAACATTTCTTCTGCAAAGGGATTCCTTTTTAATGCAATCCTGTGCTGTACATGTTACTGTACAGAAGAAAAAAAAAATATTTTTCAACACAATCTTGACTTGGCTTTAATATCCCACAGGGTGACATCTGACACTGTACTGAGAGAATAACACCTCTCTGAGTAATCTTCCCAACAGAGCCTGAAAATGAGCAGTCTGTGCCATTAATATGGCCAATGTAATTAGCAGAGCAGTATGACTGATTTTTTTTTTCTTCTTCTTTTTTTGTTTTTAATCAACATTTCCTGAAGCTATTTCTCCAGCTGAAGTTACTCTTGCCATGGAGCCAGGGAAAACTAAACCTGAGCATGCTCAACTAGGTTGCAGTTTTGAAGCACGAGCAGAAAGATCAAAGGTAATGCAGGTATCTGCTTTGGGTGTTATTTCTGAAGAAAGCTAATCATCCAGTTATCAAGATTAAAAAAAACCACAAAAAACAACCAAAAAATGTTTCTAGATGAAGCAAGGTGAAATTACTCATGCCACAGTAAAGTTTCAAGGCAAAGGAGCTTTTGTTTGTATTAAGGAAAAAAAATGAAAGGAGTTTGAGTTGTGGTTCTTTGTCAGCAGAGAGCCAAAACTCTGTGGGGTAAACTTGTCCATACTGTATATTCAGGTACATTGGGACTCTGGTTTTGACACCTCTATTCTGCTCGTGTAGGAAGCATCTTTCTCTCTGCAGGTGAGCATGCAGTCAGAGACCTGCGGCACAGACATATCATGTCACGCAGTAGAAGTCACCAGAGATGCCTTCGGGAAGGGCTGCTGGCATTTGCCTAGATGCTGCTGCTTTCCCAGGCAGGTCTGTGCTGGAAAAGGGAATTGGTGAGGATGATGATTGCTGTTGCAACATGAAGAACTGGATGTGGCTGATGCCTGCTCTCGCCTTCTAGGAGTATAAAGGATTGGCTGTGGCATGTCCTGGGATGTTGAAATCATACTGACTCTCTGCTAAGATAGTCTCATTTCTTTAGAAAATACAGAAAATTTTGGTGGTGGTGTCCTCTCTTTTAAAAGAATTACCAGGCCCTTAGGGATTATGTTGACCTTCCACATGCAGTGCTTTTGAGTCAAAACTGTCAGATCTGCATTCAGAAGGACCAAAGCAGAAATTTCATTTTGAAACATAGCTAGGGACAGATAATGAACTCAGATGAATGCATAAGTCTTGACTCAAAAGTAGATGATCACAGTGAAATACACAAGAAAAGCCTGGTGAGCAGCCCATACGTTACTGATAACTGACATCTATTTTTGCTGGGAAAAGTGATCATATATGCATTCTACATTGAAAACGCCTAGCACAGAGCCTGACAGAGCAAGGAGTCATTAGGACTGTCCTGATCATTACATCTTAGCATTGCTCTGCAGGAGTATTATTTCAAGATGTTGTTATTGAACAAACAGGGAAAACAACAACAACAAAAGAAAAAGAGAACTCTGGCAGATGAAAATGGTTGCATACAAGCTGTATTTTTAAAAAGTCAGCTAGACTTGGCACTGACACAATAATCAAGAAGGTTCAGCGTATCATCAAGATCAGATAGTGAACAAGTTAAGCCCTTGGCCCTTCAGAGTTAAGGGCTGCAATCTCCTTAGCAGAGCTGCAGTGTTTGGTGGATCCTGGCTGGGATCAGCAGGAGCAAGGCCCTGAGGTCTGATGGACTAATCTCAGACACAAAGTCAAGGGAAGAGTTCCTACTGAATTTCCACGGGTGGGTGGATTTGGCTCAAATTCTTCCTCTGCTTTTGATTTGGTAGGAAAATCTGTTTAACCATTCTGCCTGTAAAATTAGTGTATTTCCTGTCACATACAACCTTCAGACAAGCTTTGATGGACTTCCTCATATGTGAGCAAATTTTTAGTCTCATGAAGACAGGCTGCACAGCCTTTCATCTCTGATCTTTTGTTATGCAAGCTGTGGTCCCTGTCAGGTTCTGGGTGAGGAGTACAGAAGGCAAATTTTCTGCTTTGATCCTTGATTATGGCAATTCTTGGTCCAGAATAGTTTCCCAGAAAATAAAGTATTACAATTAGGCTGAAATTAACTTCTGTCTCTTTCAAAAATAATTTCTAAAAACCCAACTTTGTGTAAAGTTTAATTACCTTTATTCAGCAATACCTTGATTCAGCACAATAAAGCAAGTTACATTTAAGACACCAAGTGCCATATTCCTACTTTTCTTCCTTTATCACTCCTTAAAAGGGTAAATCTGAGAGGGAAAACTCTTATCTTTTTCCTCAGGAACAATATAAATCTTTATCTGTTAATATTTTAATGTTTATCAGTTAATTACAGATCTTTATCCACCTAATCTTTATCAATTAAGCATTCCAAGTGCAAAAAACTATTAGCACATATTCAAATTACTACACATTAATATGTAAAAGTCCCCTAAAAGATTGATTTTTAACATTTTTTTCTTTCACAAAATATGTTAACAAATACCATCAATATAATATTTGCTCACATGATGGCATCATACTGTGATTAAAGTCCTTGATTTGCAACAGCCAACAGACTGCCAGCAGCCTTAGAGCTGTCATTCTGGCACTGGAGGCATGTGGGGAGCGGGAAGGTGAGGAGGAGGAAGGGTGAAGAGAGGAGGAAGTATCCATCTATGAGGAAAGAAATAATGTCATCAGATTAAAACAAAACAAAACAAAACAGACTGCAAATATGTGCATAGCACCAGAGAAAAAAAGAAATGCTTTGCTGTATTCAACCACCATCAGAGGTGTGACTGAACAGTGAGTAAGGATTTAATGAGCTTAAGGAAAAGGTGCTAAACTGCAAAAAAAAAATATTATTCCTAAGAAAGGTTCACTATTAATGTTGATCTGCCCTAGTCACTGTAGGTGATAAGAAATCAAGAACTGTCTACACCCACACAAATATTTTTTCCTCAGAAGGCCCTGTGCAGAGGAAAATGACATCAACAAGTTAGCTCATAGGCATCTACCTGTGCACAGATAGAGCACAGTGTTGGTTTTTTAACGTAAAACATAAGCAACTCCAGACAAAGATCATATTTCAGAATAATGGAACCCAGGAGGTCCCTTGCCTAACTACTTGCTCAAACATGGGCAGCAGTAGAATCAGAAGAGGTTGCTCAGAGCTTTGTCCAGTCTGGTTTGAAGCTGAAGCCTGCACAGCCTCTGCTAGCAAGCTCTTCCGCTGCTTGATTGTCCTTGGGGAAATGATGCTTTTTCAGGAGGTAAGCTCTTTAGGCTGTCAGTGGTTTTTGTGTCTGGTGTAACAGTGTCCTTGTGTACACCCAGGATCTACTGCAACCATAGTAAACCATGGTAAAATACCAGTGATGATGGCAGAAATGTACATTAACATGATTACATAGTGGACCTGAGCCTTCATCCTCTTAGCAGGAGCACTGTAAAGTGACTGAGTCTTTTTGGCTGGAAGTTTTTTGTGTGAGGATGAGGGATCAGAGGCCCCAGCATCTCCCCTATTGTTCCTCTTTGGACACATGCAATAAACTTGCTGTGCACAGCTGGTCCTTGCTCACTCACTACCCTCAAGCCATGCCATCATACTGCATCCTTGTCCCTCACATTGCATCCATGTTCCTCTACCTGCTTTTTGAAGACTATCTGGAGGGAAATATGCATCTATCTTGTAAGCTGATACAGGAGCCAGCTTAAGGGTCTGGAAATAACAGCTTGCTTGGAAGGTTTGTGCAGGTACTGTCACTTAATGATAACGGTGGCTAATTATTTCACTGCTGATTACAGCATAAGCCTCCTGTAAGCCTTATCCATTGAAAAGGAGTATCTTAAGAAGTGAGGAAGATGCTAACCCCACTGGTATACGTCTGCTATCTCTAACACATTTTCCAGCATTGTGCTTACTTCAAGTTCAAATTATTTCAAGCAATTAAGCTGCATAAACTGTCTTTTAATGGCAAGTTCTTCCAGAATTACATTGATTTTTCTATCACGTCAGTTCCTAGAGGTCATAATCAGGACAGATAACTGTTCCCCTAGGCACTGTACAACTTCCAAGACCTGTCCTCTCTGGAAATCTGTGCAACCCACATTTATTTTTTTAACTAATGTAAACAGCTGTGTTAGAGACCATGCAAAAAGGACCAGGTACTGAGCAGATTTGTCTTGCTCACTTGCAAAGCCAGCACCACACTTTTCTTGATCCAGCAACGTGACTAACACAGACTGTCTTCATTTACTGAGGGAAGACCCATCTGCACTAACAGGGGATAGAAGAATTACAAGCTGCTGGAGTACAATGCACCCATGTAATTAGTTCACTTGTAGCTGGCCTCTTGATTTAACTAATATCTGCCAGTTATACCCACTGGCCCCAAGCAGTTGCCCCCAGAAGGAAGCATTTCCCGCGGCAGGTCCCCACCTGCCCCTTCATGTCCTAAGTGAGTGGCAGCATCCTGCCCTCCTGGTTCTCTGTGGGTCGGGCTGACCAAGAGCCCCGGCCCCCAGTCCTGGTGTCTCCACCCAGCCGAGCTGATCCAGCAGGCATCCTTCCCCCACTCCTTCCCTATCCCCTCGTGAGGCTGACAGATCAGGCATTCTGCCAGCATCACAGACACAATTATGGTCACACATGCTGGAAGTTGAGAGAAAACGTGTGGGATTTATTTTATTGGGGGGGGGGGGGGGGGGGGAAGAGAAGCAGGGGAGGGACTGGAAGGCTTTAAGCAGTCAAGGCCTCTGACAGAACAGGACTGAAAGCTATGCACCATATTTCCTATAATTCAAGGCTGGACCACATGCGTGTGTTATTAGTTCTCAAAACCATTGTGTATGGCAATTTCTCCATCCCCAGTGAGCTTTTCTGTCTGAGAGGCCAAAGGCACAGCTGATGCCGAGCCAAAGCAGTTTAGGAATTTTTCCTGAAGGAGGGAGGGAGAAATGTGGAGCAAAAAGCAAGAAGGACACTTCTTTGAGGTCACAATGACCTCTGCTAATATTTCCCAAAGTTTCTGACGTCTTGCCCTCCAAAGTGATTTTGTAGGGAAATCCCCCCATTCTCTCTTTCCACTTCAGGGATAAATTAACATTAGAACGAAGTGGTCTGTCTCTCAGTGATACCCAACCCTCTTCTCCTGGGGCAGCTATCATCCAGTGACAGGACAGCAGCAGCCGGAGATGCTCTGACAGATTCCAAGGGTCCTCGCAAATCAGGCGAAATCCGTTACCACAGCTTTGACAGATGTCTTACACTCATCTCTGGAGCTTAGGAGGGAGGTGAGGGAGGAGGAAAAAAAAGGAGGAGGAGAGCTGAAAGCTTGTCAAAGACTATTCAAACAGAGGCTTCTTTTTTTTATTTAAAAAAAAAATAATAAATAAAAAGCCCACAGGAAAACGACAACCCAACAAGGTGAGAAATTAAGGTGGGGAAAAAGAGGAAACTACTTCAAACCAAAATGTTTACAAATGTATAGTTTCACTTAAACCACAGCTTTATTTCGCTGTCTGTCTCACACCATGTTTCCATTATTGTCAGGAGAATGAGCCGCATGCATGCCAAATCAGGTCACTCACAAATATAGAACCAACGTCTGTCATTACAGATTTACCACTCCAACTATGGCATATCCCTTCTGTCTATAAAAATCCTGATCCATTATCAGGGCAAGCTCTCTGCATGTCAGCCCTTTAACATGCCAGGCACCTCAACACACTGGATGTACAGCCTTCCTTCAATAGGCCAGCCGACATATTCACTTCAAAACCATGGTAAGGTGTGTGGGTGATGTCCATCAATGCTACTGCAAAGCCAGATTTCTTCTTGTAAAAATTCACAGCATACTGAATTATGAGTGAGCTCTGCACAGATTTGGGGTAAGCCTCAAGCCCCCAGTTGCCATCATCCTCTTACCTTCTTTGGAGATGGTGTAAAGTTGCCAGTATAGAGAAAGAAATATTAAGAGACTTGTGCAGAATCATCTTGGTTCTACGGCAGAGTGAAGAAAAGCCTAGGTCTCCGGACGGCCAGGTCTCTGCTGTAGGTTTGGCTGCCTTGAGTAGTGCAGATAGCCTAATAGTTACGTGCTTCAAGATGGACCTGTGCTGTCTAAATATACTCTGATAAGCTGCTCTGTCATCAGACACCATTTCAAAATGACCCCAAACCAGTAACGGTTGGGTATTGTTTAAAACGAAACACTGCCTCAGTACAAAGCCTGATCTTCACTCTGAAGCATTGACAGGAACCTAAGTTCATGATGGATAAAGCAAACTTTTCATGCAGGGACCTTAGGCAAGAAAAGACTGAGGCCCAGATTCCCAAACTTCTTGGGAACTAAACCTAAGTCTTTCCAAAGTGCCCAAAGACACTGCTGAATAAGGGATTATTTTTATGTGCATATAAGAAATCTGAAGAGGAGCACATCTTCCACAATCAAGATGAATGTCCCAGTGAATAAACAGGTCTCTGCCCTCTGGTCACAGCAACTTCTCACAGTGCAGAACATCTACTTCCTATTTTGGAACACACAAATGTTATTTTGACAAGTACCTCAATTAGAAAAAACAAACAAACAAATAAATATTAATACTGAAAGACAATACTTTGCTTTGCCCAGGAAATTGGATGTGCACACAAACCTGTGTCACGGAGATGGTGCTGTGTATTGTACAATGCAGCCGGTCTGAAATCCAAATTTCAACTTGAAACTCTCCATGGATTTATTTGCCATCATGGAGAGCAATTAGGCTTTCTCCAGTGGACAAAGCATTGCTGTTAAGTTGTCACAAATGCTAGTATCCACAGTTCAAACAGCACAGTGGATAAAGCACCTGTTTAAGGCACCGCAGCTAAACCTTTGCGGATTTGTAGTTTTATTTTAAAGCTTCAAGGGATTTTTCATTTTTAAAAGGAAAAGAAGAAAGCAAGAAGCCTGGGTAAAGTGTGCATTTACTGATGACAATGAAGCTGACAATGTACAAGACTCCAGCTAAAGCTAAGCCTCTCTACAAATCACTTATAATCTAATAGGCAGACGTGCAGAATACAGAAGGGGAAGGGGGTGGGCAGAGGAATCAAGAACTTACACAAGTTTGTTCCATTTCCTGAGGAAATCACAGGAGAACTGACTCTTTATGGGGATTAAAAGGAAAGGAACAGTAACATGGCAACTAAGAGGGAGGCAAATATTGCACATGGAAAGAGCTTTACAGAAAAAGGCAAAGGGAAGAAAAGTAGCTGCAATGTTGCCTGGGTAAAAACACTGTGTATGGCCATTTGTGGACACAGTCTGAAGAAAGCCTCTGGGTTTCTTCCTCCCTCTTCCTTCTTGCAAGCCAGGAATTGATAACATGATTGCTTGAGTGGTTGTCCAGTGATTCCTCAGGCTTTGCTACCAACTGATTCATACTGAGCAACAGGTTTCATGACTGCCTAGTCCACACACACAATAACTTCCATGAATGTGGGCCACAAAGCAATCTTCGCTCTAGATTCAGTGCTCAGCACCACAGCTGACAGAAGGACAGAAAAGCTGTAGAAATGGATCCCAGCAGGGTGCACTATTTTTTGCATTCTGACACTTGCCAGAGGAAAAGAGAACCTACAATATAAATGCTTTGCAGAAATTAAATCATATTCACAGAATCATAGGATTGTTTCAGTTGGAAACATCTCTAAAATCATTAAGTCTAATCACTGACCTAAGACCACCATCACCATTAAACCATGTCCAAAAGTGCCATGCCTACACTTTTTTTCAACACCTGCAGGAATGGTGACTCCACCACCTCCTTGAGCAACCTATTCCAATGCCTGAATACCTTTCCATAAAGATTTTATTACTAGTATCAAATATAAACATCCTCTGGTGGAATTTCAGTCTATTTCCTGTCATTCCATCACTTGGTACTAGGGAGAAGATACCAACATCCACCTCACTAAAACCTCCTTTCAGGTAGCTGTGGAGAACAATGCCCTCTAGACTAAACAATCCCAGTTACCTCAGTTGCCCCTCATAGAATATGTGTTTAAGTCTCCTCAACAGCCTGGTTGCCCTTCTCTGGACATGTTCCAGCAACAAAAAGTCTTTCTTGTAGTGAGGGGCCAAAGTGCTGAGTACAGGGGCACAATCACCTCCCTACTCCTGCTGGCCACACTATTCCTGTTACAGAATTCTGTTGGCCTTCTTGGCCACCTGACCACACTACCAGCTCATGTTCAGATGGCTGTCAGTCAAGACCTCTAAGTCCTTTTCTGCCAGGCAGCTTTCCAGCCACTCTGCCCAAAGCCTGTAGCATAGCATAGGGTTGTTGTGGCCCAAGTACAGGATCGTTGTGGCACTGGGTCTTGTTAAACCTCATGAAACTGACCGCAGGCCTGTCCAGTTCACTTTGTGGAACCTTCCTGTCCTCAAGCAGACCAACTCTTCCACCCAATTCAGTGTCATCTGCAAACTTACTGAGGGTGAATAAATCTTTTTAGATATAAGCAAGTATTATAATGAACCCATCACAGCTGAAGAACTCAAAGGCTGCTTTGCATTCCAGAGGGGAAAAATACCAAGATAAGAGGAGGAGTGAAGGACAGACACCATTTGCATCTTTGCAAGACTTGATTTCCATGCCAGTGCCACTCTCACATGAAAGGCTTTGAAAAGCCACTAGTTTTCAGATTGATAATCAGTATTTCTGATTAAACAACAAAGTACAGTAAACAGTACTAATGAGTTGTTTAAGCCAGCTGCAGCACTATTAGGCTTATGACCATGAACGGTCAGGTCAATAAACCAACTGGAGGAGCTCTTTCACCAAGGTAAATGGGTGTTGCCGATGACAGGTTTAGAGCAGCTCAGGCTTGTGGTATCTATCTAGAATCTTGTATCATATGGTAAGCAAATTATCTTTCAGGCAGTTTTCTCCATCTGAATTAAAATTTTTTATTTTTTTAATTGATACATTATTTTATAACCCCCAAAGGTGGCAACAACTTAGCATAATTTCCTTCTGATTCACAGTGATAATCTTCAGAAACACAGGGGAAACCTAAATTCTCTTGCACATTGTAGCAAAATTGCAAATACCTCTGCTTACAAACAACCCTTTCAGTCTAGCATAGTCTCCCAGTCTTAATTGTGTCCTTCTGTAGTGTTATGACAAGGCCTTCTCCGTAGTCCAAGGATGTGCAAGTAACTTTGGTGCTAGAGAGGGAACAGTGGTGGCGTATACAGCTGCATATTATGTTCACACCAGCAGGCCCATCTGCCTTGACACCATGTCTGAAAAGATTGTGTCTTTGCAGTACCCTCAGAGGGTGCCTAGTATAGCAAAATTTTGTATGGGAGTGCAACAGGATATGTGTTTGTTGGACAAGAAGACCTCTAACTCATTTCAAATGCTAATGACATTTAGTCAGTATTAATCCAGCTCGTCTCTGAACCCCTGACCTGGAGTGGAAAGACACTGCTTCCTATTTTCAATCCCCTAAGAAGCTCAATCCCATGATAATGTAATTTCTGAAACAGTGCCAGTGGAGCATAAAAGCAGCAGGCAGGACAGAAGGTCTCAAATGCTAATAGCCACTCCTTAACAGGAGAAAGAGTCTAACCCCGGACTTTGAAAAGCACTTAGCCCAGGCAAGCTAAAAGAAGGTATTCTGGAGAGCTCTACCCCACATGTGCAAGAGGACATGGGACAGCAGAGGCATGTGGACCTGTGAATATATTTTTTTCTGGGTGCATGAGGAAGCCTCATGTTTCCAGGCTTCCCAGGGCACAGTTAAACCAGACCTTTATTTCAAGGGCACTGCCAAATAAGTGGCTTGTTTGAACTCAACTCAATCAGGATTTGAAAACATGGAAAAGAAAATAGGATTGAGCAGCCGGATAAGGCTCTGCAAGAGAATTCAAGTCTGACAGATTTATGGAAACCTTGTTTCCATATGGATCAGTGCTGCTGCCTCCAGAACTCCAGCAGCAGCAATCAATGAAAACAACGCTAGCTTGGGCGGATGTCTTTAAAAAGCCCCGCATATATGTGTTTTTACATTGAGGCTAAGTAAATAGAAGTGCAGAACTAGGGTGGCTTCCTTGTTCATTTGCCACAGCAGGCATCACACCCCAGGGAACATGGGCCTCTGCTCTGATGTACAGCTGTGCTGGTGGGAGGAATCAAAGGCGCAAGCTGATGTACTGAGTTATGAAACAGGGACATACTCTGCATGAAAATGAAAGGAATTATATCCGGGCAGGCAGCGAGAGCAAGGCAATGGGGGGTAGGTAGGAAAAGGCAATGCCATTAGATCAGCGGTTGTACAGTTACAAAAGTTAAATGGATTAACACGGTGGATGAAGAGAACTCTTGTCCTGCTGCTGTATAAATATCAAGCTGTCTGTGGCCCTATTCCACTTGAACACCTGGTAGTGATTGGAATGATGGAACACACTGCTGTCTCCATAAATCCCTCTGTGAGCGTGTGCGTGTGTGCACATGCACACATATGTACATCTGCAAATTATTGGTCTTCAGCAAAGAACAGTGATTGGGCTAAATTTGAGTGTGGCACAAATTCTGATGATGTCAGTGGTGTAATACCAAGAATAAATCTGAAAAGAGTCATGGTGCTCCTCTCTGTCATCTACACATAGGGGGGGATAAATTGTGCTCTTCCTTCATTTGCCCTCTTATGAATTTAACATCTGCAGGCTTCAAAGAGGAAGGAAATTTCATTTTTTACAGGCTGGACTGCTGAGTAAGAGACAAAATCTGCAACTGAAGCAGAAGATAAAGCAACAAAGGAGCTGGAACTGCTTGATTTCCAAGCAGCATAAGAAGTCCAGTTTAAGGAAAATTCTTCATCTTTACAAGGAAAAGCACTTCCTCCCCTATCTAGATCTTTAATCATGCCCCTGTTCCCCACCCTTGGCATCTGGCCACATCTTATCCTGCACAAAAGGAAGCACTGTCTCTTCCAAGAACACTTCCTCCTCCTGATTAATTTAACAGTGCATCCACAGCTTTCCCTAGAGTTTTTTTCCACAGGAGCAGCTGAGCTGGGCTCAGACATAGCAAGTACATCTCTTGCTCTGTATGAATCGGAAGCCGGATGTCCACAGCGAATTTAGACCAGCAGGCAAATCTGACAGTAAATAAAGCGCAGGGAATGATGCAGGTTACACAAAATGTATTAAGAAGGCACCCGAGCATACATTTGTTTTGCATAATGCATTCAAGCTGTTACAAAATGCAAACTAAATGAAATGAACCTGAAAAATTGACATCAATATCTCTGTCCAGTGATGGAGATGTTAAAACCTGTGACCTGTTCCTTGCCCACGACTGGCAAACAAGTTTCACTAGCAGCTGACAGGGAGACAAAAGCTAAGTGGAACATACTGAAGACAGTGTCATCCTTTCAGGAAAGAGCTTAAGTCTAACAACAAGGTTGATGCTTAGAGCTGGAGTTGCAGCAGCCAAGCTGGGATCTGCTGATTTCTGTTGGCTGGGTGTTTGATAGGAGCTTTTATAAACCCTGCCACAGAGGGGAATGGAGGTCCAACAGACAACGGAATTAGTTAGAGATTTCAGAGAACCATGATGAACTTCTTGTGACATGGGACAATCAGCTGAAGTTCTACAGGGCTCCTTTTGCCCTGAGAAGACTGGAAACAGCTGCAGTTCTCTGCTTCAAGAGCATGTTGTGACAATGATACAGCAGAAATTGGGATATGATTATTGTTATGGAAGCCATATGATAAGCATATATAAGAGCTAGGCAGGCACCCAATATATTTCTCTAGCTTATATAAATTGAGGGCAATGAGAATGAATAACTTATGAACTGTCAATGAATCTGCTCCATGAAGAGAAAATATCATGAGTCCACCTCATTGTAACCTCCAAAATTTATATTCATATACACATAGATGGTCCACTTTATAATGGGGAAATTAGCTTGTAGGGGAGCATGTGACAGTGGAAAATTTCAGAGTAAGGGAAAATATGAATGCCCATATGTTTCAAATGAGAGTTTAGATTCCCAGTTTTAAACTGCCTTATATGGTGCTGCAAGTTGCAGCTTTTAGGACTGTCCTAAAACACAGGTGAATGTGTGACAGCAATGAGTGTGTATAGACACAGATGTAGACGTAGAACTGGCAGGAAAGGAGGAAGATAATCCACGTTTTTGAAGTGCCTCACTTCCTCTCCTCCACAATTATAGGTTCATATGGTGGTTTTGCATCCATCTAAGACAAACATGTGCAAATCGGGTAGGCCCTAAGGCTCTCAGATAACCCAAGTGGAACAAAAGTGTATGAATGCACATGCAAATGCTATGGTAAGTAGCATATGTTTTAGATACTGCTGAGATCACATGTTGATATGAACTAACACAAACCTCTGCTTTTCATCATAGACTGTACTCGCTTCACATAGGTAATCTATATAAAAATATGGTATGGTTTACATTTGTATAAAATCCATGTCATGTGCAGATGGCAAATATTCAGGCAGGGGAAAGGTTAAAAGAGAACATACATGGAATCACTGCTACAAAATGGTTTTCCCTTTGCAGCAGCCTCACTTGCTTTCCTCTCCTCTGGCAGAGTACATCAGGTTCTGCTACTCGAGTAATCTTCCAGTTGCTTTTTAAAGAAGTGTATTTACTTATTAATGACTGGCAATAGGGAGTCTGTATTTCTCCCTGAATTCTGGTAACAAAAAGGTTGGGGCAAATCACAAAGCAGGCAGTGCTAACTAAGGAAGAAAATACAGCTTCATAAAAGCAGTATCATTCCCTCACACAAGGCTGAATCTTGCCTGCTTCCATGCATACGCACGCAGTTTAGTGCATCCCTGAAATTTGATCAAGCCTAGTGAGCAGGACTCGGCTAATAGATAATTGCTGCAAGGAAGATTTGCTTCCCTCTCTGTTTGCTGGAGAATATTAGCAGAAAAACTTGAGTTTGATCGCAAACAGCATTTAGAACAGGTCCAGCCTTTGTTAGGTATCTGAATCTAGCTTCAAATATTTCTCAGTAGCCTGTGCTAGAGTCAGAGTAGTGTAATGTAATAGAATTGTTCAAAGAGGTTTGTACGGAGCCCTTTCAGCTGGAGCATGCAGGTCTGCAAAATTGAAGGTGCTTTATAAAATCAAATGATATTTTTAAATTACAGTTAGGAAGAAACACAAGAAAGTATGTGGCAATCTCTAAAGAAGCTGCTTATATATCTTTGGGCAAAGTGTTGCCTTCAGAAATGCTGGATTTCCTTTCTGTGAAGGTGTTCTTGCTTGCAGAACAACACAGAATCTCAAGATCCTTACTGCAACAGCATATAGATCTTCTAGCAGTTTCTAAAAGAACAAATAAAATACTGCAACAAACATATTCATGCCTACTTACAGAATACACAAAATTCTCATAACTCAGGAAAAGATAAATTGGTGTGACACTACTGGAAGTAAGTGAAAGATCTTCTACTGCTTTGAAGTTATTAAAAGGTGATACGCATTTTTTTTAGCTGAGGTTGTGTTATATAAAACCATACTGAAGCATTACTTCAAATGATCTATTACTATATTATTATTATTATTATTATTATTATTATTATTATTATTATTATTACTACTACTACTACTACTACTATTAGATGGGCATAGGCCTTCTGAAGCAATATTTGGCACTGGTTTTCCCAAAATTTGTGCTCCAATGACTCCAAGTGTATTTTCCTATCCCCTACTATAAAACCAGGCCAGCTTACAGATATCTAGTGTCTGTGACAGCATTTTTAGACTGCTTTCAAAATCCTTTAAAATGTATACATGGAACTCTGAGCCTAAGCTGTGACATCCCTGGGGGTGTTCAAAAAGGGATTGGACCTGGCACTTGAAGCCATGGTTTAGTAGTCATGAGGTGTTGGGTGACAGGTTGGACATGATGATCTCTGGGGTCTTTTCCAACCTTATTGATTCTGTGATTCTATGATTTGCTTACTATACCTTGATCATCTCTTCAACACAAACTTTGAACACAAAGAATGGGCAGGGAGAGATCTTCAGGTAGAGTAAACCAGCACTCTTTTCATGATCTTCAGTCACTTTCATTTTTTGGCACCCCGAAATAGTTGTAATGGAGGAAAAATGTCCATGTATTGGCAATTTAAGCCTATTGACAGTAGGCTTTGCTTTCCTTAGTTAACTTTTGTAGATCCTTTAGAAGCAATCCACAGAACACCACAGGATTGACAGACACTGGTAGAAAGCTACATTTCAGTAAAGCTGTAACAATTCACAGCAGATTAAACCCCCAGGTTTTAAAGCTAGCCAATAGCAACCAAATTAAATAGCTGAACAGGAAGCACTGCAGGAAGATTGCAATGCTGGTGCACAGTGAGCTTTGCCCAGTTCAGGTTTATGTTGGAAGGGTACAACATCACTCTACCCCTCTACTTGCCTGAGGCCATAAAAACTTCCTGCCAGACTGTAGTTTTGTTTTAAAACAAATTTGAGGTGTAGTCATTTCTGCCTAATGTTAATGCCTACCAGCTCCAGCGGAGTTGCAATGAGTGGTCCAATACAGGTAATGGTCCAAAGTTCATTGTACTTCATGATGTGAAGACACCCTTTGAAGGCACCAGCCAAACATGCCATAGTGCTGGGGTTGCATGAGAGCAACTGAAATGACTCTGCTATCCAGAGCAACACAAGAGACCCTCTCACTGCCCTAAAGCTGCAGAAAAATCAGCAGATGCTGTTTGCTGATGAGTTAACAGTCACAGCCATAGGTATGAGATCCACACTTTCCTCTCCCCACCGTTTTTCCATGCTCAGACCTCTAGGTCTACTGTATCACACCACTCTCAGCTTTTTCTTGTTACCAGTTTAAGTGATTCTCCTCTCTTCCTGCCTAAATCTCACAGTCAGGTCTATTTTTACAGCATCAGTCTGTTTCTGCCCTGCCTTTTACAGTGGCAGTGGAGATGAAGAAGTTAATCACGGGGATGATGAAGCTAATCTCAGGGATGGCTTCCTAATTCCTTGTCCTAATCCCCATCCTTCCTCCCTTTTGCCTGGCTCTGGCACCACACTGGTATTTGGCCCACCCTAGTTTAGTGGTGTAATATTCATCTTCGCTGACACTTTACTTTTCTTGGAGGGTATATGACCAATCTCCAAGGAAGACCTAATGTATCTGAGAGGGAACATGATTCAGGAAGAGGAAGGAGCAGGAAAACATGACCAGATAAAGGGAATGCAAATGGGAAAGGTGACACATATTTGGTGGAAGGAGGTCTGGCTGCAAGAAGGATATGGGAAGAGCTATTCTAGAGGGAGCAGAGCAGTGTCTGCCACAGTAGCACTGATGACTTCCCTCTCCACAGGACATAGGCCTTTTGGGATGGGGAAACAGACTCCTGGTTAAGAAGAAAGCAGACAGGGAGGAGGGTGACCTGACAAGGGAAAGAGGGGTCTGTGCCTGGAGACCACCATTACTAATTAATGGGAAATAATGGCCAGAAAGGAATGGCATATGGGGTTTGGGTTGTGCTTGTGCTGGAGCAAATGTACATGAGAGAGCAGCAAGCAGAAGGCAGGGTGTGCAGCCTGGGTGCAGCCATGCTCATGGAGGACACCAGTTCTGGCAGAATCCAAAAAGGCTGATTGCTTTTTCAGCCCTGTACAGTGTAGGATTTCCTAGTCATAGTACAAATTCATGAGAAAAATACTTCACCATTATGCTAACATTTTTCATACCCAAGGGGATCTTTAGCTGTGGACTGGTAGTGGCATGGACTCTTGTTTTTTGATTAATCTTTTATACCATCTGCTCTCCCTCCACCTATCCATCATCTTGCTGCCTGAGTGATGATTACTTCAGAGTGCAAATCACCTAACATCATTCTGGCTGATAAATTATATATGAGGGACAGGACATGGTGAGTAAGACTGAACCCAGTGACATCGGTTTAAGACCGGGGGTAAGCCCAGGTGCTCAGATACTTTAATGCCCAACACATTTGAAAACAGGCAGATTAGATTAGCTGGAAAAGATCCAGTGGAGTTAGTCCAGGTTTACACAGGTGTAGGTGAGATCAGAATTGGCATTGGAAAAACTTCACTGCTTTATGAAAAGAAATTTCATGTGCACAGAAAAGAGCCTATCCTTAATTAATCACAAGGAAAATACTCAAAATGTGATCAAACCAGCAACACCAGTAGCTTCTCTCTACACTAGCAGCATCTCTGAGGTATACACCTGCTTGGCAGCTACTGATGTTGCTTAATCATCTTTCCATCTGGGGAAAAAACACCTACTTCAGTTGTTTTGGTCTTTCCCCCTTACCTGCATAAATGAAAAAGCTTGAGCTGAACTGCAGGCAGAGTGAAGGGGATTGCTGACAAGAAGCACTGGGAGATGGGCTCCTTGCACAGCAGTGATAAATGCCGTCCTTCCTGGCTGTTTGCAGAGAAAGCCAGCGAGTGGAGCTGTGGGCAGCAGACACTGGAGGTGAATACCCACAGTGTGGACTTCACAGGCATTGCAGCTTTCATCTAGAAGGTAGAGATGTCAACAGGAGATATTCTGCTCTGCTTTTGATCTGGATGCCATCACCCAGTTGCCAAATGCAAAGGTAAAGGATGGAACTGGAGAAAATGTTCTTGCATTGGAGGGAGAATCAGAACAAGGACTGAACAAAGTAGTTACCATTGCTGAACCACAGGCAACCTTGACAAAGCCTGCCAAGATGTTCCCCTTGTTGCTTTGCAAGTGTCAAGGCTAATCTTTATTTTGCTTTAAATACTTTCCAACACTTTTTTCTCCTTTGAAAGTAACCTGCCAAGCATAATGCCTATTACAGATGCTGAAAATTATCATTGTAATGTTCCTCAGAGACATGAAGTTAAACACTCTCCCAATTGTGGCCACCTGCAGCTGACCCCTGAGGGTGGTGGAAGGGTTCACCAAGAGCAGACAACCCATTACACGCTGTTGGGAGCCAGGCAACAGCATTTTCTGATGACGGCGCTAGGCCACAGCAAGCTTCCACCCTACTGGGTGCAGGTGGCTGGGCTGATCCCTCCATTACTATCTGTATGTGGCTGGCAGAGCCAGTTGGTAATTCAGGAGTTTTGCAGAGACTGTGTTGATTCCATTGTGTTCAGGCAGCATCTACCAGAAGGGTAACTAACACAGTTACCACCTAACCCAAACCCAAGAACTACAGTCTTACGTTGCAGCTGATCATGATCTATATGCCTGTATTGGGTTTGGCTGAGCTGGAGTTAATTCTCCTCAGAGCATCTTTCTAGAGCTCTAGCTGGGTGTTGATAACACACCAGTGTTTTGGCTACTGCTGAACACATACCCAGGCTGTGCTTTTCCAACATTTCCCTACCCCAAGAGTACGCTGAGGGGTGGCCAAGATGTTGGGAGGGGACACAGCCAAGCCAGCTGACCCAAACTGGCCAAAGGGGTATTCCATGCCATACAACATCAGCTCAGATATAAGAACTAAATGAAAGAAGGAAGTGTGAGGATATTTGTCCATGGCATCTGTTCTTCAGAGCCAATGTTATGTGTGTTAGAGCCCTGCATTCTGGGACCAAAGATCATCTGCTGATGGCAAGTAGAGAATAATCTCCCTCTTTGCTTTTGCTTCTACACACAATCTTTGCTCTTCATGCACAGTCTTTGCTCTTTGCTTGTGCTTAACATTATTAAATTGCTTCAACCTTATTCCTGGCTTTTATTATATTTCCCCCTCTTCCTGTCCATCTAAGGGGAGTGACAGAGTGGGTTTGGTGGGTATTTGGCCCCCCACCGGGGTCAAACCACCACAAGACCAGTTGGAAACCGGAGATTGTACACCACATTATAGCACATTTTCTTACCAACACTGGCCAAGGGAGCAACCAAACATGTCAGCTGGTCTGTAAACTCACATGCCATAAAATGTTTAATCAAACCTGATATCCTTTCCAGGGTTCTGGAACAGTGTGAGAGTGTAACATGCTTGGAGCAGATGCAGGAGAACTGCACGTCTCTTGTGTTGCCCTTTCTTTCTCCTGGAGAAAGCAACAGACTGTGCAGGCAACAGACTTTTTGGAGAGGTCATCTAATGCTGGGGCATAAACTTCAGTGTGGACTAAGGACCAGCATTAGATTTATCTCTTTTCAGTTCTTTGCCTTTACAAGAGTGACTCATTACAAATAAATATTAACAAAAGGAAAAGAAAGACATAAAGATAAAACCTTACCAGCCCCCCTTTCTTCTCTAACCCAAAAGCAAAACCCACCTCCACCCATGCAGATCTCCCACTGGGGAAAGGGTGAAAGGAAGAGCACTTCATGGCTGTGGCTATGTTATTTAATGCATTGGTAGAAGTTCAGATGAAATACAGGACTGAGAAGTACCCAGAATTGCATTCTGGGAGAGACCATTAGCCACAGTCACTGTACATGTGTACCAGCCACTTTTTTGGGGGGAGTGGTGGGAAAGGAAGCTTGGAATTAGACTACTTATTCAAAATAATACATCCTTCAGAACTCAAAGGTGGTATTGAATGAGAGGAGAAACAACTCACTGAGGCATCAGGGTTTATTTCTGCTTCTCCTGAAATCAAAGAAACATCCCTAGATGTCTGCACTCTGGCATCACTCTTTCCTGAGAAGGAAAAATGTGCATTCAGGGATGTTCTGACAACAGTGGGAGTCCATTTTACACCACTCTGAAAGAACAAGGGAGGCATTCTATGTCTAATCACATGGGAGAGATCTGTTCCTACATCCTGAAATGCTTCAAATGGTAGTTGCTTCTAATGGGACATACACTGGGTACAATTAATGTCTCTTATTGCAACACTTTGGTGACTTGTGCCATTTAGAAGAGAGCTACTCAAAGCTTGACTTGTGCTATTTAGAAGAGAGCTACTCAAAGCTTGACTTGTGTTATTTAGAAGAGAGCTGTGAATAAGCAATAAAAACATGTAGATGCTCTCTTCCTATTCTCTTATTACTGCCCTCAGTAAAATGTTGACACTAAAAATGTGAACAATATTTTTATTTGAACATCAGGCTTGTATTTTGTGGAATAATTGAAAACAGCATATCTGAAAATACTCAAAAGAAGTCAAACACATTTCAAATTTTGCAGAAGATGAAGTTCTCAATACATTTTTGTTTTAAATACCACTCAGATGGTTTTATTTTTCCTACTGAAGAAAAAAAATATGGATTTCATTACTTAAGCTTTTGGTATCCAAAACTGTCATAAAGATTCAGCTGCTAAGGACTTGCATTGCCAGTGGTTTGGGAACTTAGCCAAAATCACAGATTACCAAAACAAATCCAGCCCTGCACAGGACAAAAAGGAATGGTTCAGTTTGAGGAAACATGCTGGCCTTTCATTGCATGAAATGTTCAAAAAGCCATCCCTGAATTGCAAACACCCCACAATTATGGAGTGTCCCAAACAGATGTTTCCTTTAAGAAACTTCAAGGCAGGAAGTGTTGAACACTTGGTTTGGAGGGAAGGGAGCTTAGCAGACTTTGTCACATCAGATATTTGCCTTGGACATGGGTTGGGTTGCTAGCCCTATTAGGTTCAGCATTCTTTCTCTACTTGTTTGTAGTTATACATAGGGTAGAGTTTCTCAAAGCCTGTGCTTTAATAAGAAGAAAGCCTATATCATATTGAGCTATGGGGGCCCCAAAGAGAGAAGCTAACCATGAGGTTTTCCAGCTTGTTTTTATTTACTGGGAATAAGCCATGGTATCCTAGTGGCTTCCTCAAGAAATGAATGCAAACACAGTTTTCTTTTTCCAGCTCTATGGGAACGAAGAGGCTCACCTGTGGGATGTGGGTTGTTTGGGGTTTTTGAGAATAGTGCTGCTGTTATGGTGCCTGCTGAAGGAGAGGGCTGGAGGTGTGTTTTACATTAAGTGCCTGATCTGGCATGGCTCGAAATAATTTCATTTTGCCTGACTTTGCATCCGGTGGCTGTGGCCTGGCTCATGGAGGCACTTGTCTTCTCCTCTTTGCTGATAGCTTTATTATTCCAGCAAAGTGAAGCTGTCACAGAAGGGCATCACCAGGGAAGAAGCAGTGACCTCTCAGGTGGCTGGGATCAGCACAAGGCAGAAGACGACAGAAAAGTGCTGTCTGTTTGCTTCTCACATGGGAGCCTGTCTCAGGAGTACGAGGCACTGAATTAGCAGAGACCTCATCTTTCAGTTCATGTTGTCTAATGCAAGATCAGTGGGGCATAAAGTTTCTATTATCTATGTTTTAATAATGGATGAACTTCACCTCCTCCTGCTCCAAAAAGCCCTACATATATCCCCACTCTACACATGCAGCGCAGCTGGTCCTTTGTTTGCTTGGCTCCTTCCAGATGGGCATCCAGTGCTGCCTAAACTGAGTGGGTTCAGGGAACATTTTGTTACTTACTTTTGATTTCAGACACTGGAGGCTTCCCCTTCTGAGCTAAGATTTATTTAATGGTGTTCCTTTTGGATTTGTGTCAGCCCTGAGGCTGACCAAGGTATAAAAAGTATTCTCCTGAAGGTCTGCATTTTCAACATCACTATCTTAATTATGATTTACCATAATATTGACCAACTACCACGGATGTCAGGGAACATTATTATTATTATGAGTGACAAATGTACATACAGGCAACATGTCTTCAGGTTTGGATCTCCAAATCTGTCTTGCTTCAAATGACTTCCTGCCAGGCTGCAGAAGAATGAACATTGAATCTGCTACTGTGAGGGGTTGGTCACCCTTTATGACTGCCTTTTTCAGCATCAGGACGCTCTCTCCTATGATATAGTTACTTTAGAGTTCCAGGTTATTAGCACAGTGTTAAGGAAATGCAATTTGTCATTATGTCATAAAAATACTGCTCTACCAAAGAAAATCTTGCACAAATTTCTAACCAAAGAAGAAAGCATCAAATTCAAAACAGGCACAGAAGCATAGAGAATTGGAACAGAAATACATAGAATACATAGAATAGAATAAACCAGGTTGGAAGAGACCTTCAAGATCACCGTGTCCAACCCATCAACCAATCAAACACCACCCAAACAACTAACCCATGGCTGGGCTGTTGTAAAAGAGTGGTGAGGAAGGAAAGCACTGGGAAGAGTGACAGAAGGTTTCGCTCACATCCATATCTCCAGGTCATCAAGATCACAGAACTTCCATGTGCAGCTTCTGAGGAGACTCAGGTAGGGGAAATAACAGACTGCTTAAAAAGAGGGAGAGTGGTCAAGACATGGTGATGAAGAAGATGAAGAACAAGGCTGGAGCTTTAACACACCCAGACCCAGACATAAAAAACTGTGAGTAAACCCTAATGATTCACAGAGGTGGGTAAGGATGGAGAGATGAAAGCTTCTATTCACTGTAAGCCTCTGACAAGTTCAAAAGGCTTGTGAATATGCTAGAAGGGGAATGTGAACAAGTAAAATATGCTTGTTTTATTAATAAAGCTACCTTCCTCTTCTGTAAAATCTGACTTCAGGCTTTGCTCACAATTGCAACACTGGTACATAACAATATCTAATACACTTGCTGCTAAGGCAAAATTTGAGATAATGTGATGCATTGGGTACCTATGCAAAACTATTTCTGTATGTTTAGAGCTTCTTCAATTGCCTGTGCAGTGTAACTCCAACCTCCATCACTTAAAATTTCAAGAAAAAATACACCAGCTTCTATGCATAAAGCACACATGGTTGTTGCAGCCCCCAGCTGACATACAAACCCAACAGGGAATGTTAAGAGGTGATCTTTGTTCCTTGTGCCATCCATTGCTGGTATTGTATGACCTTCCTGCTTAGTGTTAGATAGACAGTTTCATGCAGTAATAAAAATGCATTCAGATAAAGGGGAGGATTTCATCATTTGTCACTGATTATGCTTGATGGGATTGAGCCATAACATTTTGAGTCTCCAAATTCACTTCTTTATCTTGGACTATACATCTCCTAAACAAAACCATATATTGATTGTTGTTCTAACAGCTCTGGATTTCTAGTTATTTTCCTAGGGAAAACACCAGAATATTTTCTACTTAACTGTTCATCCCAAACCCACAAATACAACTAATTTATTTGGCTCAGAAATGCCAATCAAGAAAAGAATTATAGACCTGTCCTATTTTCAAATACGATCGGTATGACAGGGGATTAATCAATAGCCTACCATCCCCAAAGCACTTCACAGAAATCATGTCCAATTTTCTGACTCTAGGGCACGCAAAAATTGTACACAGTCAATTTTAATAGTGAAATGGCTATACTTATCTCTTCCAAACAAGATTATATTATCAGAGGAACTCAGAGAAGACAGAAATTGAACTCCTCTCAAGCAAAGCAGGACAGAAGGGCAATGGCACACAGCCAGCAGGAGATGTTATGGCCTTATTCCATCTGCACTCAAGAAAGTGACCTCCTTCCCTAGGACATTGGACATGTCCCACAGAGACTGTCAACAATAAGGTCTAGACAGAAATCCTCCCTCTTTAATTCCCAGAGCTTCAATTTGTGATGAAACAAATGTGACAACTATTGGATAAATGGGAAGAAGGCTCTAGTATAAAGAGCAAACTCAGGTTGTTCCCCCCTCCTTCTGCTGGAAAACCCCACACATGTTCAGAGGGAATTGAAAAATTCAGCTGTCTGTTACAGCTGAAGGCACAGTGCCTTGTAATTCTGCCATATGCTGGTATCTATAATCCACTGTGCTGGAAGAGGTCAGGCACATTTTGAATCTCTAGCAGCAGTGCTACCACTAAGCAGTGGAAGTATGGAGCTGTTTTAATGGAATAAAACCCAATAACATGCAAAAATGTCTCGCTTCACTCAAGGGAACCAATGGTGCATAGGTGAAGAAATGTCCACACTGGTTCTCAAAGAAAATCATCAGAAAATACATCTGGAAAAAAAAAAATAAATTCAAGCAGGCATGTTATGTTCTCTTCTTTAGCAGTGCAGTTTACTGGGAATTGCATGCATATTTCAGTTGCTTTCATTTGTGTGCTTTCACAAGGTGGGCCTGTGCTACGCAGCTGGGTATCATTGGCTGAACAAGCTCTTCACCCAGCTCTCCATCCATCCACTTTTAATAACTGAGTAGGTTCAGGCTGTGCTATGGTTTTAGTGCAAGAGTGAAAAAAGCTCCCCTACTTCTCCCCCTTCCCCCTCCCACCTATTCCCTCAAAGTGACAGGCTTTCACTCAGTTCAATTAAATGAAGCTAGCTGAAAAACTTCACAATGACAAAACAGGGTTTGGGGGTTTTTGTTGTTGTTTTGGCTGGTTTTGTGTTGTTTTGCTGGGGATTGTTTGGTTGGGGGTTTTTTCAGTAGCAAATGACATATTATCAAAAGGTTTATCTTGTAGTTTTTGCCTTTCCACTGTAAAATGAGTTTGAGGAGAAGATGCAGTTATTACTTAAAAACTTGCTGAGGAAAACATTTAGGAGTTGTCTCCTTGTGAAAAGATTCAAGGTTTGAAGTTTAAGGGAGACTTTCTCACAAGTGAGATAAAAGTTAGTAGTCAGTCATAAACCCAAATACTAGGACATACATTTAACGTGTCAAGAAGAAGGGGGCAGTTTCTTTTTGGTGGTGTCCTGTGATAGGACTAGGGCAGCAAATACAAACTAGAACATGAGAAGTTCCACCTCAACATGAGGAAAAACGTTTTCATTGTGAGGGTGTCAGAGCTCTGGTACAGGCAGTCCAGAGAGGTTGCAGAGTCTCCTCTAGAGAATTTCAAGACCTGTCTGGATGCATTCCTGTGTGATCTACACTTAGGCCATCCTGCTTTGGCAGGAGCATTGGACTCAATGATTTTCAGAGGCCTCTTCCAACCTCCACCATTCTATGATTCTATGATTTACTCATTTTCTTCTAAGTGAATGGGCAGGTATTATTTCCCACTACATGATCGAATCAGTTCAATTTGTCTGTGTCTCACAGGACAGACACCTTGCTCTATTGTTGCATAACCAAGTACCTACAAAACTGTCAGAGATGCTTGGAATCCATAACTTCTGAGCATATATATGTAAGTGTGTGCCAAAGCCAATTTACTAAGTTGGAGGTCTTTCCCCAAGTGATCACTCAAGCCCCAGCTCTTCAGACTTTGCCTGCATGTTTTGGTATACCAATGGGTTCAGGTAAAAATAAGTGCAATGATCAGGCTTTTTGTGGTTAAACTTAACTCCAAAACCTCAATACCATCATACATCTGCTGTAGGCTTAGTCTTGTTACTCCAGATGCCTTTCCAATGCAGGGATGTAGGACAGCTACCCAGAGGTGCCTGCCTCATAAGTTAACAGGAATCCTCTTAAGCAGGAGCTGTAGTCTGTTCTTTCTTTTCATAGAGGACCAGGAAAAGGAAAACAGCTTCCCAATGCTCACAGCCTGACTCAGTACAGTACAACTCTCTAGAAAGTCTATGGGAGTTATGAGGTTGCAATAATTACATGGCTGGGACTTTATAAAGAAAGCAATAACATTAGTAAAACAGCAAGGCTAATTTGCTATTCAGGGATTTTTTTTTTCCTAAGTCATATTTAATTACTATCCTTGTTTCTTTGCCCACCACCCTTTTCCTCCCCCTTCCTCTCTGAAGAGCTGTGGAATTTAGACGCTAAAGGAGAAGCTGATTATGCTGCACACTGGCACCGAGCTGTCCAGGCTCCACACAAAAGATCATGAATAGGCAGGCGTGTACTTGCTCTAAATATAGTTCAGACGCTACTTAGGCATTTAGAATCAAAGATCTGCTACTAGCAACAAGTCCTCCAAAAGCATGCGATTTGGCATGCCTGGAGCTATTAAGTGCATGCAGGCAAAAAACTGCTGGAGTTATGGGGAAAGAATATGAAGGGTGCTAATTGCCATCTGCCAATACCTCAGGAAAAAAAGGCTTTGCGATAGACTTTCAGCATGGGAAAACGTAATAGCAGCAACAAAGTGTTTGCAGGAGAATACATCTAACAAAGCAAGAAATGCTCAGGCACCTGGCAGAGAGGAAAATGCTTCTGTGCTCTAAATCAAACACTAATGCTTCTGCTCCAATGTGCATCTGTTACCCTTTATTCTTGAGGACCCATAGTTACAAGGTCTCCTCTCAGAAATAATAATTGGTGAAGTAACAACAAAAGGATTGTTTTTGACAGCATCTTGTGCTGGCATTTTTTCTTCTACAACTGCAACGTTAGTGGACAATTGGATACAATTGAATACAATAACAAACAGCAAAATGCTCTACAGCCACCATACACCTTAACTCATACAGCCCTGAAGCAAACTAGATAGACTGTATACCTCACCCTGCTTTTGCTCAGTGAGATCAGGATATTTTAAGCTGTCTGAAGTATACTCTTGATAACAGGGATTAGCCTTTAAATTAATTGGTAGGGATATTTCCCTTCCCATGCATAAACTGCCTGATGCCTCACTTTCCCAGCCACATACATATGCAGCAGGGTGTAGTACAGAGAAGGAGATCAGCTGGACAGATTTGCCAGACATTTCCCCTCTAAAACATTAGAGAGTGTCTTGGGTATTTATATGACAGAATTACATCAAAAACAGAGGACCATCATCTCAGCTTTTGCCCTTGACTCCCAGAAATCTTTGTGTGGCTTTTTTTTCATATACTACAAATAATGTGGATGCTTTTCTCCAGAAGTGCAAGGGATTTCCCAGATGCTCTTTCTTTTAGTAGCACACATGCACTGATTCCCATGATTTTGCTGCTGCCATATTGACTGTTCATTGAGCATGATCCTATTTTGACTGACATGCTTAGCAGGCATTTGTCAGGATCACCACCTGACAGACGCCCACTTTGAGCCAGGCTGTTTCCAGGAAGAAATCTAGACACCTTGCTCTTTCTGGGTCTAGTTGTTTGAGAAGTCATACCTACACTGCATCAAAGCATAGCACAGTCATAACTACATGTAGCCGTCATGCTTCCAATGTTATCCAAAAAGAATGCCAGCAGCTACCTGCTCCTGATGTTGGCCACCCTGGATCCAGCTGAAGCTCTGGAACGGCTGGCACAGCCCTTATGCTGGAGCAATAGAAATGAATAGTCATGAAGTCTGTGGTGACAGGTTGGACTTGATGATCTTTGAGGTCTCTTTCAACCTTGGTGATTCTGTGATTCTGTGACCCCAGAGGATGCCCAGATCTGGCAAACCACGAGAGGGAGACAAGTTCACATGCCTGGTCAACACTAGCCCTTGGTGCCAGAGGAAATTTCAGGAGGTCCAGTTGTGAACCTGGCAAAGTTGTGACAGGGTAGACAAGAGTGTACCACAGCAGCAGGTCCCATAGCCTGCTTGCTGCCTCAGTCTCCAGGGCAAGCCAAGCCATTTGAGAGTTTGTCCAAAGGAAATGGAGGACACGGTAATACCACATTTTTTTTAACTTGACCCTGCTTGGAAAGTATTTTTCTTCATCAAGCTGAGGACAGGCTTGATAAAATTTGAATTATCAGGTAAAGCCAAATTTGTTTCTCTTATCTGATGGCCATCCCAGATTTTTTCTTGACTGAAAGAGTGGGACTCATAGTCCAAGAAAGGCAAGCTGTTGGGACATTCAAGCACCACAGGGATGAGATAGATCAGATTAATAAAAACAGGCCAGATAACAGATTGCTGGTGAAAAGAGAGGATCCGAGGCAGATCTGGGAAAGCATCCTAGAAAAAGACAAGTTCCAGCCCAGCTATGATCTATCTACACAGAAAAGCATTTCACAGAGAAGGAAATTGCCTTGCAGTTGCTGTAAATGTATGCATTGTAAAAGGCTGTTAAATTCAGTCATTGTTCAGAAACATTTAGCACCTGATACTGACATCAGGCCTATTCTCACACAAGGACTCTCGGTTTCTGGTTTCTAGGATAAAATGATAGTCCATTATGTTGACATATAAGGTCCAAAGTGATTTGAAACATAGCTACCAAAGAGCTTGCCTTCTCTAAACTTCATTTGCTTTGATAGTGGCTGCTACCTCTACTGGTATGTACAAACAGACCAGGGACCTGCATGACATGGACTGTCCCCATAGGGCTCCCAGGCACTTTGTGGAACCCATTTAACCCTGGGACATAGTTAATTTGGGGTGTGTATGGGAAGTGGGATTGCTTCCAAAATGTCTGTAGTGCTGGGATTGTTGTTGCCTCCCATGGTACTATTTTCACAGCACAGGTATGTGTGGTACACAGCAGTGTGGCATGAAAGATGTAAGGCCCCCCAGAATAGCACTGGAGGACATTTGGGGCAGAAAGAGCCAACCACAGCACAGCCTGATCTATACTATCTCTATACATAGAATAGAATAGAATAGAATAGAATAGAATAGAATAGAATAGAATAGAATAGACCAGGTTGGAAGAGACCTTCAAGATCATTTTGTCCAACCCATCACCCAACACCATCTAATCAACTGAACCATGGCACCAAGTGCCCCATCAAGTCTCCTCCTAAACACTTCCAGTGATGGCGACTCCACCACCTCCCCAAGCAGCTCATTCCAATGTCAAATCACTCTCTCTATGAAGAATTTCTTCCTAACATCCAGTCTAAACCTCCCCTGGTGCAGCTTGAGACTGTGTCCTCTTGTTCTGGTGCTGGCTGCCTGGGAGAAGAGACCAACCCCCACCTGGCTACAACCTCCCTTCAGGTAGTTGTAGAGATCAAGGTCTCCCCTGAGCCTCCTCTTCTCCAGGCTAAGCAGCCCCAGCTCCCTCAGCCTCTCCTAATAGGGCTTGTGCTTCAAACCCCTCACCAGCTTTGTTGCCCTTCTCTGGACACATTCCAACAACTCAACATCTTTCCTAAACTGAGGAGCCCAGAACTGGACACAGGACTCAAGGTGTGGCCTAACCAGTGCAGTGTACAGGAGGAGAATGACCTCCCTGCTCCTGCTGGCCACACTGTTCCTGATCCAGGCCAGGATGCCATCGGCCTTCTTGGCCACCTGGGCACACTGCTGGCTCATGTTCATCCTACTATCAACCAGCACCCCTAGGTCCCTCTCTGCCTTGCCACTCTCCAGCCACTCTGACCACAGCCTGTAGCGCTGCATGGGGTTGTTGTGACCCATGTGTAGAACCCAGCACTTCCACAGTGAGGACAGTCTTCTCAAGTGAAGACAGTCCTGGAGCTCTGAACTACATCTGGACACCGTCTTGTAGAGGGTTATACCACATGAGCTTACTTCCTGGAGGTGTTTAGGAGGAGACTTGATGGGGTGCTTGGTGCCATGGTTTAGTTGATTAGATGGTGTTGGATGATGGGTTGGACATGATGATCTCGAAGGTCTCTTCCAACCTGATCTATTCTATTCTATTCTATTCTATTCTATTCTATTCTATTCTATTCTATTCTATTCCTGATTGTGTAGCAAGGAGGATCCTGGACATGCTTACACTTGCAGACCTTTTGTTCAAGGTGCTTTGATCTCTTCACTTTTTAAAAAAAGGATACTTGAAACTCTAGACCAAAGTAGAGTCTTTGATTCAACAGAGAATGTCTACATTTACAGATGACCTGTGGTGGGGTGGCATGAACGAGATTTGACTGATTATTTAAACAATATTTGCATAAGACAAACCTTCCAGGACCCTTGTTGCATTGAGGGAAGTTAGGTGGCAAGAAAGCTGTGGCCGTGCTCGTACTAGAAAAGGGTAAATGAAATGACCCAGTTAACTGTAATCCTGACAACCCAAATAAAATCATGGAGAAGCCAATGCAAGATTCAATTAATAAGGACTAACAGGAAGATAATTTAAACTGCCAATCAAGTTTATGAAACAGACCTTGTCTGACTAACCTAGAATTTATTTTTTTTTATGAGATTGTAATTTTGGCTTATAAAAGTAATTATTGGTGTAATATAACATACTTTAGCTTCTGTGAGCCATAACACCAAATGAATAATTTCACTGGGAATTTAAAATAATGGAAATGATTACATTTTCTTTGAAATGTGTGATAAACATGGCTTATGAATGGCAATAAATTGAGAAAACATCAGTGAGTGTGTGTGTGTGCTTCTACCAAGACCCAGCTGGAATCCTCTCCTTGATCTATATGACTTTTGCAGACAGGTAAGACAACAAAAGATGACAACAAAACTTACTAGAAAAGTTTGCTGATAAAAGGAGTATTTAGGCAAAGTGATGCACAAATGAAGGTGGCAAGCCACTTGGATAGCACCTCCTGCAAAGCTGTGTTTAAATATGATGAAAAATGTTGTCAAGTGTTCTCTAGGCATAGAGAACGAAGGCCATCTGAATGCTCACATGCTGGGCAACTGTGCTGGTAAATTATAGAAACATAGAATGGTTTGGGTTGGAAGGGACCTTAAAGATCATCTAGTTTCAGCCCCTCTGCCATGGGCAGGGACACCTTCCACTAAACCAGATTGCTCAAGGCCCTGTCCAGCCTGGCCTAGAACACCTCCAGGGTGCAGGAATCCAGAATCTCCCTGGGTGTCTCACCACGGGGCGATGAGGGGGAATGGATTGAAGCTGGAAGAGAGTACATTTAGACTGGATATTAGGAAGAAATTATTCACAGTGAGCATGGTGAGACATTGGAACAGGTTGCCCAGGGAGGTCTTGAATGCCTCCTTGTTGGAGATGGTCAAGGCCAGATTAGATGAGGCCTTGAATGACCTGATTTAGTGGAAGGTGTTGCTGCCCTTGGCAGGGGTGTTGGAGCTAGATGATCTTTAAGGTCCAAACTATTCTGTGAATCTATGAATCATTCTCATAGACCTCCTCTGGACCTGCTCCAGCAGTTTGATGTCCTTCCTGTGTTGGGGGTCCCAGAACTGGATGCAGTACTTCAAGTAGGGTCTCATGAGGGCAGAGTAGAGGGGGAAAATCACCTCCCTTGACCTGCTGGTCACATTTCTGTTGATGCACCCCAGACGTGATATTTTCTCCTGCACATTACTTCTTGTGGACCAACATCATGCCCTGCAGGCAGCAGTTCAACCCTGTGGCTGAGGGGCCTCCCCATCACAGGCACAAAACTCCCTGATCACCTCCCATGGCCATGTTCTTTCATGCACCCACCAAAGATTGAGATGGGTTCAGAGAATAGACAAAGATAAAAGCATTAAGAAATTAATCTAGTTATCAGATTGTCGTGGATTCAGTTGAACCTGCTGTTGTTATTCACATCATGCTGCAGTCATGCCATCTTAAAAAAATGAGAGAGCTAACTGGAGCAATCTGTTGTGGGGCTTGAAGTTCATTTTGCAACATGGGAGGCTCCCTGTTCCAGTTGCTGCTTCTGGGTTCCTGGTTCTCGGGTGTTGGCTCTTTTCTGCAGGCATGGCGGCAGAACAGGTGGGAGCTGGGTAGCTGCTGGGTTTGTTTTTCTGTTTCATGCTGTTTTGTCCCCTGTATTTCACTGCACTGCTTCTGCAAATAGGCTAAGCTAAGCTAATCATGCATTGTATTATTAGATTAATTGGATCATTAGCTAATTATGCATTAGGTAATTATGCATTGTGATTATGATATCTTACATTAAGCTTTTATTTTATCTCTTTTTCTCAACCCTGAGTTTTATGTGTTACTTTTCCCCTCTCTTCTGTGTTGGTGAAGAAGACAGGTTAGCCCTTGAGCTAAAACATTACAAAGATGTATGTGCTTCAGTCTATTTATCTTAAAATACATGGAGGGAATGAGAACAGTCAATAGCCAAAAAGAAATTTAGCAGGAGAGATCAAAGTCTAGAAGCTTCATTTGCTTCTAACTGAGCTAGTCTGGCTAAAAGTTAATGCAGGGGGAAGCTTCAACCCACCACATTGTGGCTAGATAGGGTGGCACTAAAAGTAAGACCCAGACTACAGAGGCAAAATTTGATACCTCTGGATTTCTAAAAAATTATCTTAAATTCAAGATGGATCATTTTGAAAACTGAAAGAACTAATCAGGGCAAGGCTTATGGTCAGCATAGATTATTGAGAAAGTTGGGGTTGTTCAGCCTGGAAAAGAGAAGGCTCCAGGGAGACTTTACAGCAGCCTTCCAGTATTTAAATGAAGCCTATTGGACAGCTGAAGGGGGACTTTTTACTAAGGTATATAGTGGTATGTAGTGCCTTCAAACTGGAAGAAGCTAGATTTGGATTAGACATTAGGAAGAAATTTTTCACCATGTGGATGGTGAGGCACTGGGACTGGACTGGTTGCCTGGAGAAGTTGTGGAGGCTCCAGCCTTGGAAGTGTTCAAAGCCCAGGTGGATGGGTCCTTGAGCAACCTGTTCTAGTAGGAGGTATCCATGCCCAGGTGGTGGAACTAGACAATCTTTAAGGTCCCTTCTCCCCAAACCCCTATGTGGCTTTATAACCTGGGGACAGCCTGTTATTGGTAATACTGGGCAATTGTTTTAAAACAAATCAACTGCACCTGGTTACATTATTTTACTGCAGGCACCCTCAATCTGACTTCTGACCATACACAGGCCAAGGGCCTGAGTTACTGCTTTGAAGAGATGCAAAGGAGGATTGTTGCCCACTGGGAAGGTGTTATGAGACAAAACTGCTTTTGTTGCTGCTGTGGTATGAAGAAGTGCCAAAAGAGATGCTTGCCCTAATGAATTAGGCCTTGAATATGAGTCCTGCAAGAGCTGAGCCAAACTTACACGTTAAACGAGATGTATGCGTCAAGAACAGGAAGACAGATAAACTGCCTGTCATTTTAGGTAGAAAATCAAACCACTGAACAAGGCCAAAGACAAAGTGTGGTGGAATGAGGAAACCAGCAGAGATTTCTTCAACTCTGTAGCGCCCGTCCCAGCCTCATACTTACACTCTTCTGCTGCTGCAGGCTGGGGGACAACCTGCTCTCCTGCCAAGCAAAGGCCTCTCATGAACATAGTTTTGTCATTCACTCCCTCTCTGACCACTTCCTTGTAACATCCTTCAGGTCAGAAACATTGCCTTCACAAAGATGACTGCAAAGCACAGATGGACACTGCTCCTCCACTGCAGCTCAGTGCTCCAAGAGCACTTTCCACTGTACTTCTGAGGCTGATCTTATTTATGCTGCCTTACTCTGAATCACACAGACTTGATGTCCTCCCTCCCACAGTGCTTGTTACATGCAAACTCCTTAAAGACATTTGTTAATGCGAGTAGCATATTTAGAACTGCAGTGTATGGGTGGTGTGTGCTCCTCTAGTACATGAGCTGCTTATCAATCATTTAATTGGAATGTCTTGGTCTTCACCCAGATGGTCCCTTTCAGCAGATAGCATTGTGTTTTAAAACTTTGGATAATTATAGCCCTTTAAATGGAGAGTGCAAGATTTGTTGGCTGCAGCCAGCTCATCTTTCTTCTGTAACAGCCTCATTGTCTAGTCATTGCCTTATTCACAATGGGAAGAGATTCGTGCAAATGGAGACACCCATTTAAAGGCACTCCTCAGCTGGGTAAACAGTAGCAGAAGCCTAGTCGCTAGTAAGACCAGGAAGGATTTAAATCCATCAGTAAGTTTGTCTACTGTTTTTCTTTCCCTCTTTCCCTGGGCACACAAAGTAAAACGGAATGAACCCAGCATCTCTGCTGCTCTTTTAGCTGATGTAAAACACATTTAAATCCTATCTACACTGGCCAACAATACCCTGTCAGCACTTTGCTTTTATTTACACGTTTAAACAAAACCAATTAAGGAGACTCCCAAGGGAAAAGCACCCATCATTTCTCTGTTGTTTCCTTACATAATGCAGTGGTGAAAACGCATCTTCAAGCAGAACTCAGGCATTTTTACCAGCTCCTCTCAGCTCAGCCTTTGGCTCAGCTCCACCAAGAGGTCCCCACACCCTCCCAGCTGGCTACCTCCAGTTTGCTCCTTGCTCAGGGGGTCTGCGTTAGCTCTGCTGTCCTGCCCTCCCCTGGGCACCAGCAGCAGCTCCTTGGGACCCCACTGCTAGTTGGTGTCAGCCCATGTCCTCTGCATAACTTCAGGGTGTAGAGGGACTGCCTGGCTCTGAAGTTTAAAAATTACCTTTGTCAAAAGGGAAGATTAATCTCTAAACAAATTGATGGAAGGCAACAGTAGAGTGCTGACAAAGCATATGTCTTTCAAAGACAGAGTTAATGCATGCGAGTCCAAACAGCTGCTATTCAGACTCCACTGTGCCCTCCAGTGAGAGAGGTCTAGCGCCCTGAGTGCCTGGATTTGTGTAAGGACATCTCAGTTAAGGGGAAATCTTTAATTCAAATAAAACATAAAAATCTCAACAATAAACGACCGTGCTCATTGCGTTAAAGAAAATCTGAATTCCTGTTTCTTTCAGAGGTTTAATAGGCCACAAACAAGATGGATGTGCTGCTTTTTGAATGCTTTGCAAACCAGATTTTCTGATTTCCTGTAAGACTCGGTGGATAGCTGGAGACCAAGTTGTATGGTAAGAGTCAGAGAGAAAGCAATTTCTCATCAGCCTCCATCTGTATTTACAATTTAACTGTTTCTCTGCAAAAAACATCCACATAAAAGATAGAACACTGCACTTGGTTATGAGGCAAGAAAGCCTGCAACTCACCCTTGAAAGCGTAGTGCAAAACCACAGGACATCAGAATCAAAACAGACATTATTTTAAGTTTAAATAAAATGCTTTGGAAAGAAACCTTTACTGCCTTCTCTACAGTATTTTTTTGTTTGTTAGTAGCAGAGCACATGGAAAGTTTACAGGCCCTGCTTACCAGTTATGCAGGAAGTTTAAAAAGCACAGCATTTTCCCCTCCCATTCATGAAAGTGTGAGAAAAGGCAACTTAATTTAGGATTTGACTTATTCAAGAACTTGTAGCTAAAGCTATGAATTCTCAATAGTTTTTAACAGGAAACGAAGCACACTCATAAATTACATGTTAGGCATGGGTATGAGAATGTTAGCAGCAATTTCAGTTAAAATGTCCTTCAGCAAAACCTTCTCAGAAAAGCTACACACGCAAATTAACAATAGGTAACTTTTAAGGCAACATCTTGGAGCTTCACCAGAAAGGTACCAACTTCACAAAGACTTAGGTGTATGAGTAACTCCTCTGAGTCAGTTTCTTGTCAAACAATGCACTGTGCTAAATTTAGGCAGGAACTGGGTTACAGGATTCAGATTTTCAGAGTTTCTATTTCTTCTGTCACAGGTGACCTCAATGACTACACCCTCTTGCAAGGCTCATACAAAACACTGAGAGCAAAACTTCAGGGATAGCTCAGATCTGCGGGTTCATACATGGTATTTATCTCAGCAACATCTTATTGCCTCCCACCACAGTATTAAGCAACATGACTAACATCAGCCACGTATCTACTCCTATCATCTTTTCCCTAAGGTAGAAGTGTTCGTAAGGATAGTGTTTTGTTCTGGACTACGTGTGCGTGTGCATGCACTCATACTCATGCCTGGGTACAGTTAACCAATACTGCTTACCTTAGTAGGAGAAACCCAAAGAACAGAGAGCAGACTGTACAATCAGCTCTGATTTCTCAATTAGGTCAAGGACTTCACAGGAGATTTTGCACAGCCTTGTGTGCCTGTTTATTACCATTCTGACTTCAATGAGGCTGGGTTACCACACTTGAATATTTGTGATACTGGAACCTTGTTTCTCAGCCTCATGGCTCACACCACATTTCTAAACCTGAAAATAATCATTGTGTTATCTTTTTCATGCTATTGTTTCACTATTACAGTATCTTTATTACATGTGTTATTTGTTTCCACTGATAGAGGAAAAAGGAAAGTTATGATTCTCCTACTATTGTTCCTGATAAGACTATTTGTTTATGTAATGCTGGAAAACTGTAACAAAATCAGCTAGGAAAAAAACCCAAGCTGCTCCAAATGAAAGTATAACAGCTTTCTGCTTCATCTCAGGAATTAAATTTAATTTACTTGATTTAAACAGACATGCTTTACTAGCAGTAACACAGAGAATTTTGTTCATGGCACATGTTAAATAAAATGAGCTCCCTGTAGGAGAGAGAGAAAAAAAATGTTTATCTAAAAACAAAGGGGTTTATTATTGTTGCTCAGTCAGTTCAAACAGCAATGAGTTTAAACAAACGTAGCATTGACATCACTTACTGCTTACAAAATGTTCAAGTTTGCCCTAATGGCCAATTAACAACATAAAATCCCTGTGTTTGCCTGATCACTCAGTGCATTCTCAAACAACTTTCTTTTTTTTCCCTCCATGATTAAACTGCTCCAAACCTAATGGAAATATTTTATTACATTTTGAATAATGCTAGACTAATAATGTCAGTAATTGAGAGTGGCAACCAAGGATGTTGGATAGTAGCATGCAATTAAACGTTTTTAATATACCAGAATTTTATCAATAGTAGCATATATTTGATTTAATCTTCTCCTAATTGGTTTGTATTTTGGCTTAAATGTGCAAAACAAGCTTCCAGTTACTATTGTTTTACTTTTGCAGACTGCAGATTCACAGCCATTTGCTAAAACATGCAGCTCACTTCTCACCTATATTTTCGTTTGGGTTTTATTCATTCTAAACTGATGCACCTTTCACACTCCCTCTCTGAAAGCAAACAGAGATATCCCAAGATACCATCACAGGAAGCATCCTGGAATAAAAGGAAAACTGGGAGAATTCAGCAAACACTCACTGTTCTTCAGCACTAATGAGGCAGAATCTCCTTGAGATTAATAAGTAACAGTTGACTGTCTGGGAAAGAAGAGGGTTCAGAAAGGTGGGGGCAGCAGCTGCTTTTCTTAGCCAGGCTGAGTGGAAGAGGCACACCACTACTTCGCATAGGCGTGCAAAAACGGACAGCTTTAGCCTTAACCCCTTTTGCTGGTTTGTTGGTCTGAAGCTCCAGCTCGTCTTGTCCCCTTCTCAAGCTCCAGCTCTTTTTGTCCCCTTCTCATATAAATGGGCACTCCTCCTCAACAATTTGACCTTCAATTTCTGCGCTGGTTGTGGCTGGGATAGAGTTAATTTTCTCCACAGTAGCTGTTATGGGGCTGTGTTTTGGATTTATGTTGATGGCACAGGGATGCTTCAGCTGTTGCTGAGCACTGAGTCAAGGCCTTTTCTGCTACTCATACCACTCAACCAGCAAGAAGGCTGGGGATACACGAGAAGTTTGGAGAAGACGCAGCTAGGGTAGCTGACCCCAGCTGACCAGAGGGATATTCCATGATACATTGTGTCATGCTCAGCATATAAAGCTGGGGGAAGAAGGAGAAAAAGGGGGACATTCAGAGTGATGGTGTTTTAGCTTCCCAAGTAACTGTTACGTGTGATGAAGCCCTCCCTTCCTGGAGATAGCTGAACTCCTATCTACCAGTGGGAAATGGTGAATTAATTCCTTATTTTGCTTTGCTTGTTTGCATGGCTTTTGCTTTAGAATCAGCTATTTTAAGCTGTCTTTACCTCAAGCCATGAGTATTCTCATTTTTGCCTTTCCAACTCTTTTCCCCATCCTGCTGCAGGGAGAGTAAGAGTGACTCTTTTGGGGCTTAGTTGGTGGCTGGAGTTAAACCACAACAGTTTCATAAATCATAAATACTTTAGGAACTTGAGAGCTCCTTAAAGCCTTTTGCAATTAACAGATCTGCTAGATACAGTCAGGCTGACTATTAACCTCAGCAGACCAGAGCTGGGCATTTAGATGACATGGAGGTACTGCTCGCATGTGCAGCATATGCAAAGCTCATCAGAACTTCCCTGCTCTGCATGCTTCTCACACCCCTGGCCTCAGCTGCCCTCTCTTGACTCAAGCTCACAGGAGGCCCTCATAAACAGAGATAAGCAAACTTCAAAAAGTCCAGATTCTGTTTGGGTAAGTGCCTGAAAGTTCAGAAACTGGCTTGGAAACACAGTAAGAATAGGCTGTCTTGGGAAGCAGCCAAACATTCTCCAGCTAGGCTGAGCTATAAACACTTCAAGAATAGTCTCTCATAGTATTTTGGTGGTATTTTTTTCTCATCCTGTCTGGCTGGGAACGTAAAGTATCACAAAAACAAAAGGACTCAGGAATAAATTTGCAGGCCTGCTTCTCTCTGGTCTTGTGCCTGAACGCCGGGTAAAGGGGCAGCAGCACTTTCTGCTGGCTTTGTCCACATTGTGTACACCATGCAGGGAGCAGGCAGCAGCAGCGTGGTGCAGGTTTGTTGTTCGGGGACAGCAACTGCATGTTACGGTTAAGCCAGCCAAAACCTGCCTGTCACCCAGGACAAGTCTCCTTCCCCATTGCCTCACTCCTAAATGCTGGAGCTAAGCTGACAGAAAACTGAGCCTGCTGAAAATAAAGCAGCAGCTCACTGCAGGGGTCAGACATGCACCAGGGCAGGAGGACTTTGCAAGGCTGGGAACAGCAGAGAGGGATGAGGATCAACCCCACTCAGCAGCAACCAGCTAAACATGTGGAAACAGAGTCAGAGACCTTGAACTTTAAGTTAAAGCCTCTTATCGTTGTATGGAAACAAATACTTCTCTGCTTTTAGGAACTGAGATGAGTCACTGTGCTCATTCAGCCTGCAGTTGAAGTCAGCTCTCCTTTCTGAAGTTCACTCCCAGCTTGATCTAGGACATCATCATCTCAGAGCATTCTCTCCAGGGTGGGCAATGGCCTAGATGGGGGTAACAGCACCACTGCACATCAGGACAAGTCAAACCACAGGCCCTGCCCAAGGCACACACTTACCATGAGTAGTGGTGTGCCAGAGAGGATGCAGCCGTCACCACCAAAAAGGCCAAGGCAGGATGGCAGAGTGAACAGAGCAGATGGAGAAAACAACAGCCCTGGACGACAAAGCAAATGTTTCCAGGAAGAGGGGAACATATGAAGCATGTCTGATGTGTCTCACTCTTGGTTGGCACCAGAGATTGAGGCAATTACCACGTGGTTTCTCATCAGTCTAGGGGCTCTGCAACCATCTAGTAAGATGTAAGGAGGAGCCACTCTTGCATTGTTCAACCCCAAAATGGGCATCTGACCTCCTCCCTCTCCCTTCTCCACTTGCACTAGTCCTAGTGCTTAACCAACCTTCTGACTTGGCAATCTGGAAGAAAAATTAGTTGAAAATCCAAGAAGTGAGCAGTTTTTTGACAGGTTAAACCTTTGGATCTCACCCCACAGTCAGGGCATGTGTACATGCTCTGGCCTCCCTTCTGGCCTCCCTTCTGGTCTTGCCTGCATGCTGGCTGGGAATGGAGGTGGCCAGCCAGGCTCACGGCTCCTCACCTGCTCCTGGGCAGCCAGAACCTGGAGTCAGTGAGGGCTGCAGCCTCCCTGGAATGTTTCCCCCAGGGTGTATGCAAGATGCTGGAGGCTCTTTCAGGAGGAGGGGATCAGACAGAAACAGGAGGCCCATGGATGGCAGCGCTGCCCTTCTTCTGGTGGGTTGTGCTGGTGGAAGTAGGACATCACTGCTGTCTGCCCTTATCCTCCACTCTCGGGTGATGCATGAGTGGTTATGGGAGGCTAGGCCCTGCCCCCTCTGCCAGGAAGCCAGGCAGAGGCACAGGCCCATAAGGTGCAAGCAGTCACCTCTGCCAGGAGGCTCTCTCCTTCTAAAGATCCTAATCTTGCCCGCCTCTTCTGAAGCCGGCGCTAGAGCTTACGGACAAGATGAGCTTGTGGTGAAGTTATTTATAGCTGCAGCAGCTTCCGCAACAGCAAATAGTAACAGTGCAATGTGAAACCAAGCCAAGCAAAAGTATTTTTCATTGAAAAAGAGTTGACAGCGTGTTTATACTATCGTAGAGGAAAGGACTGTGAAAGCGAGTGGCGGCAGCAGCAAGTTTTCAAAGGGCAATGTCTCAGGTCAGGTTGTTTGGGGCACCCATCTGTACTCCTCTGCAGAAAGAGTCCAAACTCTCATCAGCCTCCTAGGAGCAAGCCCCATGGTACATGTGGTATGGCGATTCAGGTCTCTCAGCATGGTCCTGCTGCCTGAAAGAGCACCCTTACAAAGCTGACTTGGCTTTGGTGAGGACCCACTGCAGATAGGCCAGCCATTGCCTTCTTCCTCAGCTTATAAGGCTATCCACACAAAGAAACATCTGTCTTTCAGGTCAGAGATTTTCCCCAGCTGCATTTGCAGGCAAGAAGCTGATGCCAGGGTCTTTGGCCAGCCATCTCTGCACCTCTGCTGTCTCCAGGTAACATCTACTATGCCTGCAGAAGCTCATCTCCCCCTGCATCTATCAGCTTCCCCCATAAACAAGGCTAATTATGCTTGCCTGCCTCTGCAGCACTGGGATGCTCTGAGATCTGCGGTTGCAAACGCTGCGCAGGAAAGTGGCAAGGGTTCTTTTATTACTTATTCATTCCTTGATGTAGCAACCTTCTCCCAACTTGAATTTGCAGCCCTAAATTATGGCTCACCAGGCTGTCTGATGAGCAATGTAGCAGTTAGACATTACCATCTTGGTACTGTTCTCCCCTTTCCTCCCTCACACAAAATGAGGCTGTGTGAGAGGAAGAAGGGTTGCTCACACATAAGTTCGGCTGAATCAAGCACAGAGTGCCCCCACACATGCCGCCCCCTGGCATCGCTCACCAATCGGCACCACCTCAGCAAGAGAAGAGCCTTTTGCACCTACAGAAAGGAGAGGGAGGCTAAGTACTTTGTCATATGAGGAAAAACTATGCACAGATTTAACAAATCTCCAGTGATATTCAGCTGATGTCAAGGATGGAGATCTTTTTTGCCCCATATGCTTCTGCCAGGGCCCTCCTCAAGACAGTAGGGGAATCTACCCACCTTTCTGAAATGTGGCAGGAACCAGATGTCCACTAAGATGACCTATACCTTCCCATCCAAGGGAAAGCAGAGCTGTGAGCTGACTCTCTCCCTTGCCTTGTAGGAGTGGCCTCCACTGAAGCAGCACTGTCCCTGAGGAGAGGTAAGGCTAAGGCCAGAGTCAGAGGCTGAGAGGGAAATACATCTGTTTCACCAGAGAGGAGAGGGTCCCTCTTCCTCCTATTTGATAGCTGACGTGTGAAGCAATGGCTCTTTTTCAGTGGAGGTTACAGAAAGTGGATAAAAACTGAGGAGGTAGTCCTTTAGGGTTTTGTCTCTTCCCTGTGGCAGTCGTCCTTGTTGCATGAGACACCTCTGAGAATATATTTAGTGTTATACTGCTCTGTAAAGTGAGAAAGCATTTATTATCCTCACTTAACTGTCAGGAGCAGGAAGAAGCAAAATTTCAGCTTATGCTCTCTTTTCTGGTTTCTTAAGTGACTACTTATTTTGGACATCTCAATTTCTGAGGGCTTGGTTTTCAGCCAGGTGTCCTATTTTCTCCCCCAAGGGAAAAAGGAAAGTATCACACCTGAGGCAGCCAGGAATATTGACATGTCTATCTGAGGTCCCTCATGGTCACCTTCTGTCTGGCCTGTGTGAAGGTACCAGACTCTCCATCATCCCTGAGTGACATGGAACTCTCAGGAGGCTGAGATGTGCATAAGTATCCACCCAGGAGGATTTGATTTCTGGTGTTGTAAGGGGAGGGCAGCAGGGCTGCAAGGCTCACAAGGCACCACAGAGATATGACACAGTCTAGTGACACTGGTGGACAAGCATTCCCAAACTGTAGCGTATGGTCTGTTACATAGGTCTTCATCAGGGACATTGCTGGATACTTTAGAGGGCATGGAGGATTCCACAAGTGAGGATGTCCCCTTTTGCTCCCACATCCAAACTTTCATGAGAGTGGCTGGGAACACTGTTCTCAAAATCACTTCTTATGTTCTTACAGAAAGGAACAGCTGTAACTACCAGAGGAGAGTTGTGTCCATGGGTCCTCCTAAGCCAGCCAGGCTCTCAGATCAGCAGGATTCAAGGCATGCTGAGTCCCTTTAACTACTAGTCCAATCAACCAGAAAAGTACCAACAGCCAGGTCATTTCCAGGGCTTCAGCTGGCATCCAAGGGAAGGCTTGAACCTCCAGTTTAGACCCTCTAGGTCTTACTTTAAATGCTGTGCCACTGCACTTCATTTATGAGAGAGGTGGGAAAGTGATACATGCTGCCTGGAGCAAAAACGGTGAAGGACTGAGAAGTCATTCAAAGCCAGTGCACGCTGCAAAAGAAGTTTGAAAACCTCCTGACCCTCAGCATTTATTATCCATTACAGTCTCTTATTCATTCCCACTGAGGAAATCTCCTCTGACATAAAACACTCTTATATGTTGGGTAGACACAAACAAAACAACAGCTTAGTTTGCCCTGAAATTGCTCTTTCTTTCCCCCGCCCTGCAATCTTATAAGCCTATATTTCTTAAGCCAGATTTGTATTTTCAGAGTGGTTGTATTTTCAGAGCAGGTAAGATGTTGGTTTGAATTATCAACTTGCACCTTTATGAAGCACACAGGATCAGAAGTGCTGCTGGAAATTTCATGAACTGAGCTCTCTTTGCAGCTCTGCCAGTAAAATACAGCTTAAGTTTTGCTGTGTGTGTTCACAGCCTGAGGAGTCATAACGGGCCAGGGATAATATAAAACAAAACCAACAAAGTGATAAACAGTGGAGTAACACAAGTAACTCCAAAGCAGAAGAAATGATATATATCAAGAGCAAGGGCAGCCTAACAAAAAATCCTCAATCAGAGAAATGACCTGTGAGCTGGCCTATAAGCTCTGCACATCTCTGCCAGGCAACTCTGCAGCGATCCTTCTGGACGTTACACAAGCTGCAGGAACAGCCACTGCGCAGACCTGAGTGGCAATCACATTGTTGGTCCCATTTGACTTGCTGTCATGTTTAATGTTTATCTCACCTTACAATGGAATGGAGAACAAGCAAAAATTTGAGGATGGGGGAAAAGGGAAAGCAAGAAGTCACAAGCAGCTCAGTCCAAATGCTTGGGAGATTTCAAGTGTTTCCCCTCTAGTTTTACAACTGTAAGCATTTGTTTTTACTGTAAATTAGTTTGGAATGTGAAACAAAAATGCATTTCCAACTTGGAGAAGTAATTCTCAACTTAGTTTTTAAATGAACCATATGGTGCTTTTAAAAAGCCACACAACTTTTTCCTCCTTTCTCCTTTTTAATTGTTTTCTTTTTCTTCTTTTTTCTTCTTCTTCTTTTTTTTTTTTTTTTTTTTTAAATCTGATATTTTCCCTGTGATAAGAGAATCATGCTTGCAGTGGGGATATACTTGGCCCTTTCCTATAACCAGCCTATTCTTCCAGTGAATTTCCAATGTCACTGCAGATTGCTGTCAAATCACTGTAGACAGGCCTCTACACAACTGTTTCTCCACGCTGAGAAGTGGCTGCAGTTGCAAAGGCTGTTGTAGGGACAGCTTGTTCCCTACACAGAGAGGGGAAGAGCTGCCCTTTGTGTGAAAGAGACTGGACTGTCCCGAGCCCATGGTAGGTCTCAATGGCTGCAGATGACTGAAAGAGTCTTCCACAAAGACTGCAACTGGAGAAACAAGACATAGAGATGTGAGAGATATTCAACCATCTGTATGTGTGTGGGACACAGGAAAGGGTGAGTTATCCTCGTCCCTAACAAAAGGTTGTTCTATTCCTGCTGTCAGAGCACGGAGAGACCTGCTCTTGCGGCAAAAGCCTCCTGAAGAGCACAAAAACAGTGGCTCTTCCACCACCAGACTCACTGCAGGTGCTTTACATGTCAGGTGTGCCCCAGTTGTGACTGTAGTGGATGGCAAGGCTGCACCGTGGTGACCATTGCAGTGGCCCCCTTGGTGCCATCCCATGGCACTTCCTCAATCATCCAAGCTGCTGCATCAGCAACATACCGTCTTACAACCTTGCATGTATTATGAGGTGTCAAGGGGCCCTTCTTTTATCTTCAGCTGTTATAATCCAGACCAAAATGTGCATGATTATGTTCATGTCAAGTTAAATGAAAATCGGCATAATTTTCATCCTGCCTGGCTTGTGGTAGCAGCAACAAACTAACAAGTACTAACCCCAGAACTGTGAACATTTTGTTGTTAGCACCACTGATGATTTATGAGGAATGAAGCCCAATGTTGTTTGTGCTGGGAAGCCTTGATGCAGAAAGAGGAGATAAAATGTATGAGTGTTTATCCACTGCTGCAGGAAGGGGCTGAGGGAAGGAGGGGGTATTTTTGCATTGTGGTCATGTGAAAGGCAAATTTCACATGGATTTTCATTCAGACTCATAAATCAGTCCATGTTCCCTCTAAAAGTTCATGGTCTTTAGTAAACCTCTCAGTGAACCAGGGCTGGGCTTAGAGATTGTAATGAAACATGAAACCAAGCAAGTTTCAACTAATGTTGAATTTTGGTGTGTACATTTTGCTTGGGTCTAACTAGTTCGTTTAGGAGCTTAGGCAAGTACAACTATACCCTTCAGGAGAAAAAAAAAAAGGTGCTGTGAGAAATCAAATGCAAAAGGCAATTACAAAAATTCTTTACCTAAATCTAAATTGTTCCCTGCTCTGTGCTCATTTGTATTGCTTACAGAGGTTTCAGTTAAGGTAAGGATTCAGCTTTCAGTTCAATACCTGACTTTTAGTTGTTCATGACTTTTTCCCTCTCAGGAAATTCAGTATGCTGGCCTTAGTCACAGCACAGCTTGCTTGCTTTTGTTCACAGGGGCATTATGGTTTCAGACACATTAGTCAAGCAGTCAGAGGAAACTCCCTCTCCTCATTGCAAAATAAAATTAAAATTTAAAAAAAATCACCTAGTAAGAGCAATTGTAAAACAGTAGATTCTGCAAAAATATTCCTATGCTTGCCCTCTTTGCCCATGCACACCTCACCTTTCTGGTCTTGCAATTACATTGAGAACACTCTGGACTAGGAACTGGTTTAAAGGTTTCAATCCATGGTGCTTAAAATGCAAAACCACAGTCTTTGTCTATGGTCGTGTCCACATCTGAACTTCCAGGATGGATCACCATTAGGACGAAATCCCAGTGGTGTTTAATCAGGCAGGTCTGTAATGCCAGCTCTGATGGCCTCAAGCACAGTGGAGGTGCAGCCAGCTGTGCTGAGGGCCTTACTGTTCAAGGGCAGGTTGCTGCCTGCCTCCTTGCTGCAGCTGCAGCGCTGCTGGGGAGGTCTGGGGTAAACCTCACAGTCAGAAATTGATGAGGGGCAGGGAGAGGCAGTGTGCTTGCAGCTCTGGAATGCCTGACACTGCTGCAAGCACAGCAGAATCCCATCTCTAGCTGCCTGCCTCATCCTTAGCTGACGTGTAGCTCCAGCGCTGAGGAAGCTTGTAATACAATCCTGAAAGTGGTATTATAGCTTAAAACTACGTTTTGCCTTTAGCAAAGCACAGACCTTACGACCAACAGTGCAAACATGAAGTCCTGTCCCACGCTCCTGCCTCGAAGCTGCACATCAGTTTCCAGCTCTTCAGGACAATGAGCAGAGGGGATTGGAATGGAGATACAAGGGCAGTGGCCAATACAAACTTTGTGCTCCTTCACCAGATAGGACTTGTCAGCCCAGGATCAGACAGGTTTCTTCTCACCTGTCCTTACTCCACCACGTCCCTTTGGGTGCCAGGTGAGGAAGGAGAGGGATGTGAAGCCCTCCTGTCTCAACATCTCTGCTGAGATGGCACTTTTGCCTGCTGAGAGCAATGATAGGCGGGTTCCCCCACACCTCCGCAGAAGTTGTTTTTGCAAAGGTTGCTTTTCTTAGCTTGGCATTTAAAAGCAGAAGTTATCAGGGTATAAATCATCCTCTGACTTGTTGCAAAGCCTGTGAGAAGAGATAAAGGCAAGACAGTTTGACAAACCATTGGGAGAGGAAAGAGGAGGGAGAGGGCAAGGGGTGAACATGGAGGGAATCACAGCACCAGCCCTCCTTGGATTATGTCACAGGTCAGACAAAAGGATGCAAATAAGATCAAGAAGATGTTTCCAAACTTTCTGAGGCTGGCTACAACCACACGTACCTGGACAGAGCTGGGCATAATAAATATCACACTCACAGAGAGCATTACATCACGTAAGGGGAAAAGCCAGTAGATGAACTCACACCATAAAACCTTGACTTGGTATCTAGCCAAGCCCAAGTAGACAACCTCATTATTATGGAGCTGACAGAGCTTGGCACATCACTGCAGCTTCAACCTTCCACTTCCCACCACCTCCTCCAGCACAGACAAACCTTCTCTCCCCATCCCTTGCTCCCACAGCCCAGAGAGCAGTCATCCTGGGCACCCATAGCCAGTGCAAAACAGCAAACCAGACATCTAGCAAATTGAAACCCCCTTCTTCTCTTTTCATGGCATACTTCACAGCAGCTCCAGCTTGTTTTCTCTAATTTTTCTAGTAAATTTATTTACCATAAAATGAAATTAGTTGCCACTGTCTGAGTGACAGGCTGACATTTACAGGCAGAGGGTATCTGATTTTCATTTATATTAAACCCCTCTTCTATCTGTTAGGAAGCATCGAGAGTTTTGAAGTGGGTCTAAATTTCATGTGTCACACAGTGTCTTTTACAGCAAAAGGAGAGTTGAAAGATAAGTCTGTCTCCAGTGCCTCTCCACTGAATTTCCTATTAGATAGTATGAACAACATTGGGGGATAGTGTGACTTGGATCACAGCACCCCAGGCCACCTTTCTGGGCCTTGGCAAGGATGAGAGTAACAGTACTCTCTCCACTACCCATCCCACCAGCCCGGCAAGGTTACTGCCAAAAACACTTGACCACGGCTGCAGACATTGCAGCCCTCAGTCTGGTTCAGCCTCAATGTCTTATGGTGGTGTGACATGACTTTCTCCAGGGGTTTTCTGAGAGCAGATGAAATATTGGAATCAGAATGAGCCAAACTGGCCCGCTGGGGCTTTTCTCTCTAATATCTTCATTCTGTCAAAATTATACTTGATCGTGTTTCGTTATTGTTGTTTCTAACTTTCACCTCTGCCTCAGCAATTCCATCTGGTAGGTCATATTACTCTCTCTGATTGCTTTTTGGATAAAAACATGCTCACTGGGGCCTGCTTGAAATTAGTTTTTCTTTTTATTTCCACTAGATGCTTGACTCAACCCCACAGCTTCCCTGACTTAACACAGACAGGGTCAACCCACCTTTGCCTTCGTTGGCACATGCATTCAAGTACTGATTCCCATGTGCTACAGTAACCCCATTACATTTTTTAATAATCTCCAAGGAGGAGATATTTACAGGGACTTGAAGTGAAAAGTGCAAGTTTCGTATCCTCCTCTTGCGTGTGCACTTGTGTAGATATTAAATCAGCAATGATGGGGGGGGGGGGGAATAATGTCTTGGCTATGTCCCCAGGACATTCTTTGAAGACTGATGATGTACATCTGCCTTAACTGTCTGGCTCTGAAATAATAAAAGAGCACTCGTATTTCCTTCCCATTAATTTCACTGAGCATTTGGAAACACTTTTTTATTTAGGATTTCATGCCTGCCTTGTAAGAACACCATCCTAAATAACCTTATTTCCACCCGCCATAATTACAACAACTTGACCACTAGGGTGTAATGAGTGCCTGAAACAATGCTAGCTACTGCACTGTTGCCATTCAAAGCCATTGGCACTCTCTTATGTTATGACAGGGTGGAGGAAGAAGATTTTTCACCTTAAAAGACTGCAAAAAAGCCTCTCTTTATGGTTATGTTGCTGGCTTGCTCTCTGTGTGATCGCAATATTCAAAGGTCTGGAGGCTTTCCAGAGTGTGTACAGGAAAGACTGCAATGCAAACCCTCCTCCAGTCATAAAGATGACAGAATTGCTTGAGGAAAGTCAGAGAACCAATCAGCCACCTAATGGGTAATATATAGATGCTAGTCCTAGTAGATTTCTTAGAGCTCTTAAAAATGCAGAGGAAAACATAACAAAGAAGGAAGTGGTTTAAAATCTGTGTCTTTAGCTAGCTACCCAGTGTCTGGCAACTGTATGTCATGATGGCAGGCCTCAGGGAATCTAGATTTTCTCCCACATGAAAGAGAGACCTGTGCACATCTCTTTTTGTGTGAGCTGAGGCTGAGCAAAGCATTGGCAAAGTGTCTGGGCAGTAGAGTTGGACTCAGGTTGAGGAGAAAAGTTATTCTTGTGGCGATCATAAAAAGAGCCCTTTTCTGGTGGGAAACCTAAGAAAAGAGTGGTCTCCAGCACATCTCTTCTGCTTCTTCCCTTGCATTTCTTCCTCCTTCTTTGGTCTTCCCTTCTGTGAATATTCCTATAGATGTTAGAGAAAAAGGACTAGTTCTGACTGTGCTCCCAAATGCTGGGAAAGAATACTGACCCTCAAGTAGAGACTCTGGCTTGGGGAAAGAGCAATATGCTTCTATTCTAACCAAAAAATCCCTGTTACCTCTTCCCCAGACAGGATAGCAGGTAAATGCAGATTTTTTTTCAAGCCATTACCTAAAAAATAGCAATCCCCAACCCATCTTTTTATTGTACCCAAGTCCTGTTTCCTTCCTTGTACATGTCAATATTTACAAACTCTACCACTTCTAGGATTATTTATTTTCCCTGGTCTGTTTCGCACAGTGAAAAATCTCTCTGGCTCGGAACTTGACAGTTTGTTGTGGATATCCATCTTTATTAACTTCACTGCTGAAAAAAACCAACCACAACAACATATACTCATAAAAAAACCCCAAACAAACAAACAACAAACAAAAAACAATAACCAACCAAACACAAGATGATGCTTCAATCTGGTAGTGTGAGTGGGATAGCTCCAAAAATAGCCAGTGGTTTTCAGCAAGATACATTTTTGTATGGATGTCACTGAAAGGCACTTCTCCCTCCACTTCATTAGCAGTCAGTAAATTCACTGACAATCAGCAAGAGAGATGCTGTCACCACACCTGAGGGGATGGCAGGGAAGGTTGCTCTGCTCTCCTTGCATGGCACTTTTTTCTGCTCAGGGGTAGGACCAAAAGGGCTCAGAGCTGCCAGGCTCCCTCTCATCACCCCCAGTGAGCACTGAAATGTGGGATCCTGACAGACAACAACAGTCCTTCCAGATCACTTTGAAATTTGGCCTTCAAAGGACAATGAACCACTCACTTTTAAAATGTTCCTGTAAAGTGTAATGCAGGATAATGAAAAAGGTTTCTCCTTCTTTGTTAGACAGTCCAGGGCTCAGGCACACATCCATTTTGCAGCTCACCACCACCACCAAAGACAATTCAGGATAATCTGAACTTCTCCCAAGGTGTTTATAACACTTCTCAGATGGAAACCATTGCTCTGTAAGCGGAGCTGCCAGAAAACAGGCTGTACCAGTGGGTCTCATCCTCTTCAGTGCAACATCCGCCAGCTTGGCTCAAGCAGATTTGTTGAAGCCTTGCTGTCTTTGCAGCAAAATGAATCAGAGCCCACCCCCATATTACATCCTCTCCTCAGAATGTGGGGGCAGAAATATTTTAATCAATCTGGCTAGATAGAGCCCATCCCTTTGCATTTTCTCTGTTCTGTGTTTTCAGAGTCAGAGCACAAGCAAGACAGTCTGGCATGCACAGACCCCTTTAGGCTGGCTCTTTTCATCTTTCTAGCCAGACTCTACAGAGTAATCTAAAAATAAACAAAGCCTCTAGCCCTGATAGTGGCAATGATAACCTTTCCACCGTGAACTACCACCCATCTGTGCAGGGGTGAGTGCAGCTCAGCAGACAATGAAGTTAGAGGAGGTGGCGGTGAGCTCGTTTCAGTTTAGGAAGACCCGCTCTCACAATCTGCTGAAGACCTGCTGGGCCACCCTGCAGGCCAAGCCCATAGTGCCACCAAACACTGTACGTCATGAGAAAGCAGCATCAAACCATTCAGCTTTCTTGATGGGATCAGGACTCAAAGACTTGTCTAATACTAATTGGAGAAACCACTGGATCAACAGCAGTCTGGAATGCTGTAAAATGCTCACAGACCAGCGTGGTAGTTCTCTCTGAGGTTTGCTAGCTCGGGTCAGCCTTAGAATTGAGAAAGCAAGCTCTTGTTTCTAAGTGTGGGCATGCCTGAGAAAAGAATTAAACCAGGTGGCTTCACACTAGTCTTAGATTGCTCTCACATTTGTTCTCTTGCCTACTTGTACCTATACTTATTTAAAAGTAGCCATGTGCCTGGATAGAAAAAACTTTTCTGTGAGCTGCTATATTATCCTTTCTAAACAGCACTGTCTGCACTGTGAGAGAGAGAAAGCCAAAGAGCCTGGCTTGCGCCCCAGCGCCATGGGCTCATGCAGGCTGACAGGTCATAGCACAGTGTGTGTGTACATGTTTCCAGTTTGGCAGACACTCACTCCAAAGGGGTTTCCAAATTTCCTTTCTAGTGTCCTGTGACAGCCTTGGATTAATTTTGTCTGGAACAGAAGATTTATTGCCTTTGAGTCACAGTGGTTCACTTATCTGCTCTACATCCTGAACCCAAGGTTCAGGTGGCATTTAACTATCACCCTTCTTAGCAACTCACTGTGGGAATAGCCTGACAAGACCCTATTTTTTCCCACTGACTGCCCATCATTTCCTATTTTTCTTTTTCTTTCAGCTGCAGCAGTCCTACCAGGGAGCCCTTTAGAAAGGATGACTGCAGTTGCATTTGCTGCAGGATGTTAATGGTATGCTTCCTCTGAGCATTTCAGGCACACTAAAGCCAAAATACCAAAACAAGATCTTCCAAATTTTCAATGAGATCAGCTTGATACCCATGGGCCTAACTCTGCCCTGGTGGCTTTAGCTCTGGTTTATGGCCAAAGTTTAGAGAAATCTGTTTTCCAGTTCCCATTTGGATGCAGCTGAAATCCCACCAGCATGGTCCACCCTGGGAGCAGGCTCCATCTCTGTGCCCTGGGACCTGGCACCATCCCAGATGGCAGGAGCGCTGTGAGAGAGGCTTCTCTCACACGGTTCTCATCACTTTGGGCAGAGGTTAGTTCATGGGATTTGGCATCTTCAGGCCCAAGACTAGGCAATTCAACTGAGAGTTAAATCTGCTGCCTAGAAGTCAGTTTGGATCCAATTGTTAATGTCTCTGGACAGCCGTGGAGAGCGTGGGAGATTTTATCCTTTCTGCCTGAGAAAAGCTACTCCAAACGCTGTGTTGTCAGGTAGCCCATATGTTTAGTGGTCTGCTCACTTCCTCAGTTTCTTTCTGATTAATTTCTTGATGGATAGCTATGCCTGGCTTCAGTGACAAGTCCTTCCCACCAGCAGCACTGCGTGTGGACACACGTAAGCCACTCCGTGGGATGTATGATTGTAGGAGGGGGAGGAAGGCAATGACCTAAAGCTCTTCCCTCTTCAAGGCCACCAAAGACACAGTGGAGCAGCGGAGGAATTTTCCGCTGAGCTGGAAAGTGTCCCCATGCTTCAGCACAGAGTCATCGCAGCAGCACACACCGCGCAGCTTCGGAAAGGGCTTGCTTTGAGTCAGAGCTGCACAGAGCAGAGCAGCTGTGGATGCTTTACGTAGCACCGCGCACGGGCGTGTGAGTCTGCCGGAGGTCAGTGTGGCTCACAGCCATGCAGAGGCACATCACTGGCACAAGCAGGGCACTTAGAGTTACTGAACAGCCAATACGCTGTGGGAATCTACCACTTTAAATGAAGGCTTTATCTCAGGAACTTGGTGTTTTATTTCTCATCCTTTATGACTCATTAAGTCAGGAGATCCACTTCTATTATTTACTTACATTTTTGTAGGTCTCAAATTGATATTTGTATCAGCTGAACACCTTCTGAGACCAAGCTACCTCATTTATCTACCTGCATAGCTAAGGATTTACCTTGCATTCATATATATGCTATACAAATGCCTCTTCAACAGCCAGAGCAGTGGGGTTTTGACAATTTGCTTCACAGCCATGATCTAGAGCCTGTGTTCTGTGCTTATCAATAATTACTGGTGCGCTAACAGGAAAGAAAATAACTTCCACACATCATGATTATCATTTTTGTTTGAAAACACAACATAAGAAACTTGTGAAACTGGGGAGTGGAAATGCTGCCATGTGACAGAGACAACGTCCATGCATGTGAGAACTGAGAGACCAAACATACCTATTGATGAACATTTTCAAAGATTATCAGATGCTGATAAAATGACAACAACAACAACAACAATTCCAGCTAACCCCCATTTCAACTTCCACATTTCCTTTCCATAAAATCATTTCAGAGAGAAGAGGGGGTTTCAGAAATTATATCCCCTAGTGCCCACCCCCTGCCAAAAAAAAAAAAGGAAAGGTGCTTAAAAAGAGATTTACAAACCAGTAAATCAAAGGAGACTGTGAAATTCCAGCCAGAGAAGCGAACAGCGAGATTAAGTGGATTAGTCTACTGTACAGGAATCCAAGGAATGCAGCCCTCATGTGCTTTTGTTGTGGATTACTCAGCAGCAACATTATGGTTTTACATCTCCCAGAAACATATGGGTATGTGCACTTGTGCAGACCAACAAGAAACAGCAGTCCCTAACATGCTGCTTTGCTGAACTGGCTGTGCTGATTTCAGCAGATCCGGCATTTTCCAGGGAGAGGAGGAGAGCATCCGAACATTTTGCTGTGTCGGTTAAAATGAAGCAGCAAACAAGCTACTCATACCAGAAACAGGCAGACACATCCATTTAGTTCCCAGGCAAAGGCATCTCCCTTTAATCAGTAGCCACCCACCTGTTAATGATGCAGTGAAATCCCTCACCTCAGACACCGTGAAACTTTAAGAAAGTCAGGTCCTGATCAAAACTTAGCATCTCAGACCAACGAGGATTTTGGAGTTGTTTTAATTAAACATGAGTTCATAGTCTGCACAGGCTGTCAAAAGGGGGTGGGCAGAAACACAGGGAAGAAGCAGTAAGTGACAGATAAATGAACAAACTCTTACTAGCCAGAGTTAACAGTTTGTATTAGCAGTCAGCAATAAATAATTAATATAGCCCTAGGAGATATGGAGCCACTGACATGGTATCTTGCATTTTGGCTCTAAATGGAACTCAAGATAACCTACTTTGAACAGTAATGTGTTCACAGTATGTGGGAATTAACTGCTCAATGTAATAAGTACTATTGAATTTCTCATCTCTGTACAGATAAAGGGCAACTGCCACCAAAAAAAACACCGTAATAACAGTAACTGAATGACAAAAAAAAGCAAGCAAATCTGCTTTTCATTACCTCCTTAAAACATTATAGGTTAAAATAATCTTAAAAGGGCTTAAAAACCAGCAATTAAATCTTTTCCATTTCTGTTTTCCAAGACTGCAGCTGAGAAAACGAAAGAGGACTAAGTGCCATACCGTGCTAGCCTTGCTAATAACTCTCTGTGAAAAATCTCATTAATTCAGTCTGGCTCTTCAGATCAGCCACTAAGACCTTGTATTGTCAGTCATCCTCTGGCCTTTTCAGGATTTCCACAGCCTAACTAGCAGTGTCTCCATGGAAACCATGCAGTCATGCTTTGCACATCCCCAGAACTTTTTGTTCCTGACAAAGCTTGAAAAATCACATGCAGCATGGAGAGTTTAACACAGTGAACTAAACCCTGACCCACACTTATAAATGATAAACCCCAGCATAGCAGCTTTATTATAAATTATTTCCTTACAAGATACTTAGCCAAGCCAGCAAAATGCTGAACCAGACAACAGAGGAGGAACGCAGCTCCAGGGAGAGGAAACAAACAAACTGAAGTGAATCAGAGAGTTTCAGGCTAGTTCTGCTTCCTTTGAAAGCACTTGAAGCACATAGGTATGGAAACATGCAGAGAGCAAAAGGAGTGCTTTGATGTTGCCCTTCCCTGAAAATGGCATCCCTGCAGCCCTCCGAAGAGGAGTCAGCTCTCTGTGACTGTGCATCACAATGGTGCTGATTCACTTCTCTGGCTGTGCATCCCAGCCTGCAGAGATGGCAGGAGTCAGTTCTCAAAATCTGTGGCTGCACGATGCTTCCAACACCCTGCTGCAACTGGGGCAGACCTGTTGAAGCACCACCCAATCCCTCTGGCCCAGGAGCAGGTGTTCAGGTCAAGATAACAAAACTGGTACCGAAGGTAGTAGTGGCACTGACCACAAAATGATTCTCTGGCTTGCAACTGGGAATTGGCAGGCTCAGAGCACACATGTGTCCAATGGAGTGAAAGAAGTTGGTAACCCACTCACTCAACAGCCTGGTTGCCTTTGCCCCAGGCCTGGACACTCCACACCAAGAGCATTTCTGCCCAATAAAAAGTATTGATGATAGCCAGAGTCAAGCAGCCAGTCACTGTCCCCAGAAAGAAGTCCATGGGAAGCCCCACTGCATGGCCAGTGCCTGACTCACTTGTACTTTGGCGCTGAAAGAGTCCCACACCATTTTCCCTCTCTCCTCCCAAGCAGTTTTTCCAGACAGTGCTTGGGGAAGCTGTTGCACAGATATGCTTGAACACAGGAGGACCAATGAAAGTCAGAAAGGTCACATGCAGAGAAGGAGTCACTGCAGGCTGAACTTGCTTTGCCACAGTAAATTCTCAGCTCTGGTGCAGATGAGCAACTGCCTGCTCAGTGCAGCGTCTGGGTTTGTGAGAAAAGACCTGACTCATAACCAAGGGTCATGTTGTAATCTGGGAGGAGTGCCAGGAGAGAGAGAGCACCACGTTCAGCCTGATCTGTGGTGAGCTGACGCCTTACATGGGCTGGAAGATGCAATCCACTGCAAGAGACTCAGAGACCCCCGAGTGGGCTGATTCAGACATTTGGGAGCTGGCAGCTGCATGCTTCCACCCCTGAGTTCCATATAATGAGTTTAAGATTAGGAAGTCAACCTCACACAGGATGGCTCAGGAGGTGTTTGGTACATGCAGTCCCTCCCTGGTGGGATGCAGGAGGTCAGAGCACACTTTGTTTTCATGGGATTCCCCCAGTGTGTCACCACAAAGGATGGAAAACATTTCCCCACCTTCTCCTCCCACAGCGAGGAGTGGTGCATAACCAGCAGGAAGCCTTATATCTCTAGAGTCTTTCAGAGGATAACCACAGGCATCAGAGCTAGCACATGTGGGACATGAAGGCCTGATAGATGTTGCCTGAGCTGCCTGGGACCCTCTGGGACTGGCCTTGAACAAGCTAGCAGAATTACCTTGCCACTGTTGTTCTTAGGCAAGTGGCATATGCTTATTTTCTCTCTCAAAGCCATTCACCACCAATGCCAACCATCTGCTTCACTCACCACCCAAGCAGCTGCCACTTGGCTGTGGAGAACATGAGCAGCTTATGTACTCAAACAGTGGAGACCGTAGGTCATCACCCTCAGGAGGACATCCAGCCCCCTTCCCTGGTGAAGGCCTTGCTGTTCCCTGCAGGCTATTTGCAAGGCCAGAGGAAACAGATAGGGCTGGGCTGGAGCAGGAGCCTGAGTGGAGCTTACAACAGATCAAGTTTATCAATTTGTTCACAAGGACTGAGAGGACCAAAACTCAAGGGACATCCCTGGGAGACAATTTCTTGCAAAAGACTTGATTCCTGTTTGCTGTGCTGTGAAATTTTATGTGTATTGGAGTAAAAGCAATAACACATCATCTTTGCATCTCTTGCTCTGATCTCTTACTTTCTTTGGCTTTGCCTCTCTTGCAGCCAGGGCCAAGAGCTTCTGTCTGTTTACCTGCTAAATATAGAAATAAAACCACCTCTGAAATGGAGGAATTATTAAAACACAACAAGATGACCTCATATGCCACTTCAAAACTTAGTAAGGTGTGAAGATGAGTAGAGGGCAGGATTTGTTGCCATAATTGTCAAGGTGAAGCAGGTCCCCCTGGGGGAGTGTTGATCTCTTACTTCTTGTGCTTGGCTTCTGTTCCTCCTTCTGCTCCACTTGGGTGTTGGCCCATCAGTGAAGGTGACATCTGAGCTCAGTAAATACTGTGGTGGCCTCATATGATCCCCAGCCCTGGATGGAGCAAGCTTACACAGCTGAAGCTCTCTTCATTGCATCAGCTCTTCCCAGTTTCTGCTATATATTGGCGTTCTTCTCTCTTGTGTAGTCTACCTCAAAATGGAAGGAGATCCTCATTCAGTACATATCCAAAATAAGTTATTGTTTTCCTTTTCAGGCAGACAAGTTCCCTTCACCATTTCACTGGCCCCTCTCACCTTGCCTGGTCCAGCACAGTGATGGTAGGTTTGATGTTCAGGCTGCTGGGAGAGGATATTCCCTGGATGAGTAGCTCGTTCTTTGCCATTGGCTCTGGGGAGAGCACAGGCAAGCTGCTTATGGTCCATGGCAAGCTGTGCTGTCACAATCCCCAAATACACGGTGGGAGGTGGATCAGCCAAGGCTAACAGCCCTATTGCCTACTGCTCTGACTTCCCTGGCAGTTTTTCCATGTGATGCTAGGACATTCATGTGTGGCATGCTAGGGTTGCAAAAGTACCTCCAACCCAAAATAAGGGGTCCAAGCCCATATGCCCTGACCCCACTACTGCACAATATGTTCAGACAAAGTGAGGCTCTGAACATGAACAGCAGACTATGAGAGGTCAGCAGAGATTCCCATCACCCCATCAACATCTGGGGAAGACAACTCACCATCTTCAGCTGCAGCTTAGTAGCTAAGGCACTAACCAAGGTTCAAATTACAATTACTAAAGGGGCAAGAGAAAGCCTGTGAGCTTGAAGCTACTGCATAAAACTAGAATAAGCAAGGATTACTCTTCTACTTTGCTACTGAAACTGTATCTGCTTTCCTAAAACTGAAACAGAACCCCATGTTCTGCCTGAAATGAGCTTCTCATCCTGGGACGTGGCTTGGTGAGAGCAAAAGATGCTGGGTACTACAAGGAGACTTTGGTCCTTGAGCAGAGCAGGTGTGTGATGCTTCCTAGTCAGCAATGCTAGATCCTAGCTTTTTGACAAAGGGATCAGAGCTTAACAGCAAATGGAAAAAAATCTACACAGAAATAATATGACAGATCACACTGCTTCAGGCACTGACAATCCAAACCTGCTGCATAAACCTTTTTCTATGAGGTATTTTATTTTCATGCAGGGCCAGTTTGGATTGTGATAGACAAAGCATAGCAAAACCACTCACTTCTCACATGCTTTCTGACTTAGAGCTTCCTCAGCTCTGCAACAACACCAGGTCATAAGAATTCCTAAATGCACTAAGCAAAATCCAAGTTGGATGCTCATAGGATTTGGACTTCAGTGGAAAGGTGACTGTCACAGGGACTTGAGCTTATACGTATAAAAGGAGATGGCACATGTGGGGCATTTAAGAACACTGATCTTTCTTTGGATATAGCCTGGAGAAGAGGAGACTCAGGGGTGACCTTATCGCTCTCTACAACTACCTGAAGGGGGGTTGTAGAGAGACGGATATTGGTCTCTTCTCCCAGGCAGCCAGTACCAGAACAAGAGGACACAGTCTCAGGCTGCGCCAGGGGAGGTTCAGGCTAGATATTAGGAAAAAGTTCTATACAGAGAGAGTGATTGCTCATTGGAATGGGCTGCCTGGGGAGGTGGTGGAGTTGCCATCATTGGAGGTTTTCAGAATACTTGATGGGGTGCTTGGTGCCATGGGTTAGTTGTTTAGGTGGTGTTGGATTGGTTGATGGGTTGGACGCGATGATCTTGAAGGTCTTTTCCAACCTGGTTTATTCTATGCATATATGTATGTATATAGAAGAAAAAGGGAAGCAAGAATGGACAGGTGAGATGGTCACTGAGCTGAGTGTGGAAGGTCCATAATGAAGGACAAGCACAGAAAAGATAGCAGAAATTACATGAAGTCCAGATGAAAAGTACCTGATTGAGGGTCATTTCAACAAACTTAAACCAAGAGTAAACAAAAGCTCTGGTTCAGCAGGTTTTGTTATAGGGCTGCTGAGATTTTGATCTAACGGCAGATACCCTACAGTCTAGCAGTAGCAGAGCCTGACACTCCCTACAGATATGGGCTATTTACTGTTTCTCTGACTTCACTTTCTCCCTTTTGACAATGCTAATAGCAGATGTTTATCAAGCCTCTCATAAAAGCTATTTATCAGAAAAGCACTTGAAGAGCAGCATATGATGCCGTACTTCTCCATTTCTCCCTGGAAGCAGTAGAAGTTACTTATTTTGAAGTTAAAGTTTCATCAATAGCTAGGTTCTATGAGAGTTAAATATTACCCTAAATGGAACCAGAAGATAAGCAAACAGATGATAAGCTTTTAGTGATCTCAGGAGTAGTAGAGAAAAAACCCCTCCCATGCACTTTTTCTACAGGTGTACAATGTTTATTCTCTTCCATGAAGTTGTAACTGAACTTTGCAGTTGGCTTCACAGTGATTCAGCTACCATAAGGTTTTGCCAGGGGTGCAATTTGACTCCTACTTGGACTGACAACACACAAATAGATCTACTGGGTACCCACCTTGAGCTGTCTACTTTTTCTCTAGTTCTGTTAGCAGTCAAAATCCAGACCATGCATAATTTCACAAAGTCCAGCAACAATCACACCTGGACCACCTCTAATATGAGCAAAGTCTAAATAACTTTCACTGTTAAAAGCAATTCAAAAAATCCCTCTATGCATTAAATACTTCACAGATATTTTCATTAGAAGGAAATGAAGATAAACTCTTCACACCAAATTCAAGGAGAACCTCTGTGTCTTGCATAACACTTTGAGGCTCAAGCTCATTTCTAAGTGCCTTCTGAACTCACAAAGAGTTGTTAACCCATCACAAAGTCTCAGTGGGGTGACAGATCTTCTCCATCCATCTCAGATGTTGCCCTTCAACTGTACTCAGCCTCATTAATGTGCATGTATGAATGAGGTCTCACCTGCTATACACACCCAGCTGGCTATTCAATTGGAAGGTGCTGGTATGAACTTTATGCCAAGGAGAAGCACAGATCCAAGCTAGAGATTAATGACTAGCACTCTCTGAGGAGGTTGTGCAGTTTACATTCTGTAGCTGGTGTGCTGGATTTGTGGCTGAAAACTTGGCTTCAGCATTCAAGCTCTTACCCCCTAAGCAAATGAAGCACTAAGAAACTTTGAAGACAGGTCTGGTCTTCAGCCAGAAAAGATGGTCATCATAAAGAGAAGGGAGAAGAAAGGAGAAACAAACAGAAGGGAGAGAATTTTGAAAAAATCTTTTTGTATTTCACCCAGAGCAGGTTTCTTGTGGGTTTCAACATCCAGCTGCTTCCAGGAAGAGAACAGACATGCACGTGCCTGCAAAGCAAAACACAGCTGGAGAGCTAATTTTAAGCCTACCAGTCTTGGCAGTGCCCCTTTAGCAAATGAATGTATAGTTTTAATGCATAAGTACAAACACCAAATTCTTGCAGTTAATTTAGATAGCTGTTCACACAGTTTGGTACCACCAGGTGTGCCTGTCACCCTAAAGTATGTTACTTTCACCTGGATGGTAGAGTTACCTCCTGTTCACAATGCGGTTCTTGTACCTGCAAAATCCAGTGAAGAATACGCCAGACAACAGCTACCCCTCAACGGCAAGGAAAAGCTGGGTTTGAGAAGTTATTTTCTGGTGAAGTTGCAGTAACATTCATCCATTGTAAGGCTGCTGAATGATTCAACATTTTTCTTTAATTAGAGAGAAAATTGTCCTCCTCTTCCCTTCAAAGAAGTAAATGCTAATATTTAAGGAAATTAATAACAGGTAATATGTTTGCACTTGGGACTGGATTTCAGAAGGAACAAGGCAGCCCAGGCTTACAAGGTAAGGCATTATCTCTGCTATAGTAAGAATTTCCCATTCAAGTTCTGTTTGTACTATAGATGGAAAGATCTTTTTTGTCACCCATGAGTGTTCTGTATTTTAAACCTTTTACCCAGACCAGCCAACAAAGGAGATGCTCCAGAAGATTGTTCTTTTGTTCATAATAGGCAATCTAAATCAGAAGTGGCTGAATCCTTAGCACTAGGATTTGAGGGAAGGTGAGATAAACTTACCTAACACCTGGATTTGCCTATCTCAAATTTATTGGTACTTCTGATCCCTTCAATGCTTCCTTTCATTTCCCAGGATGACCATGCATTTTGATTTTCATGGCAACCCAGTCTGAACCGGTGGTAGAGGAACATGGCCTCTGGTACCAAGGGGCTGGCTCAGCACTCCAGCTACAGCCTCCCCTCCCTATTCTCTACTGGAGAATGACAACAAAGCGTCCTAGAAGTCATGCACATACAAACCATCTTTCTCACATCACCAAGGTCCACTCAGAGAAGAGATCTTCCCAATTCCCTGTTTGTGTATGCTGCCAAAAGAAAAGAACAGACTATTTTCTCGGTTCATCTAACATAAGGGATAGTCTCTCTGTCAACAGCATAGTGTTAACTAAGGCAAACCCTCCAGTAATTTATAGCTGAAAAATGGAGCAAGTCCAATGATACAACAATAGGCTGTGACTGAAGATGCTGAACACCATGCAGAAAAGATAATGCAGTGCCTTTTGTCTGCTCAACACAAATTAAACTAAGAAAGTGACTGGGAAATGATGGATTTCTGTCCTAAGTGACACATCTACGTTTTGGGGAAATGAGCAAAAAGATCAAAAGCTGGATGTGCAACACTGCTGACTGCCTTGCTAGTTCCAGTTCAGGCTTGTTCCAAACATATTTATCAGACACTTCTGTAAACTCTTCTTGGACGGCTAAGTAATAACTTGCATGATGTTAAAGCTACTCTCAAACAGGTCTTTCCTTCTCTTTTTATCTTCCTTAACATAAGAGGCATCCAGACCATCATTTATGCAAGAAACAGATTGGATAATTTATGGAAACAAGAAATAGCCTACTGAATTGAAATTAAATGCTTCAATATGCAGCAACAATAATGAATCAGATAACTTTTGTCATCAAATAGACTCTGAGCTTTACCCAAAAATGTGCCCACACCCAGAGTAAATGAAAACACTAATTTCATATGAAACCACCTCCCCAACAAATGAGGTAAGAAAAGCAGATCCTTTTGACAGGCCATGAATCAAGAGATTTCAGGATTAAGCAATGCCTTCATCCTCATAAAATGCTATTACCTAATTCATTTCTAATAGACAGAAGCTTTTCACATAACAGCAGGTCTTCATCAGGTAAAGCAATGCCTGAGATCATCCGAAGCATGCATTCTAATAAAAGTTGTGTTTCGGCTCTTTTTCCAGCTAAGCTAAAACTGGGAAAAAAAGAGATGAAGTTATTTAATGCTTGTTTTCTGCAATTGTGGTCATTAATCTTGTGATTTGTCAGATAGAGCAACTATTGAAAAGTAACTCTTATTATTACCATCTCCCCTGAGATGCAATCTCCCAAACTTGATTCAGCTTGCAGTAGACATATTTCTTTTGAAAGGGAGTGCTAACATAGGTATGTATGCAAAACTTCTGCTAATCAGCTAGCTACATAGTATTTCTCAAATCAAGCAATTCAATTAGCAAACATTTACTACTTGTGGGTTAGGAACTGGCTGGAGGGCCAAGCCCAGAGAGTGGTGGTGAATGACGCCACATCCAGCTGGTGGCCAGTCACCAGTGGTGTCCCCCAGGGATCAGTGTTGGGGCCCATGCTCTTTAATATCCTTATTGATGATCGGGGTGAGGGTATTGAGTCCATCATCAGTAAGTTTGCAGACAACACCAAGCTGGGGGCAGGTGTTGGTCTGTTAGAGGGTAGGAGAGCTCTGCAGAGGGACCTTGACAGGCTGGACAGATGGGTGGAGTCCAACGGCATGAGATTTAACACATCCAAGTGCCGGGTTCTAGACAACAACCCCATGCAGTGCCACAGGCTGGGGTCAGAGTGGCTGGAGAGCGGCCAGGCAGAGAGGGACCTGGGGGTACTGGTTGATAGTTGGATGAACATGAGCCAGCAGTGTGCCCAGGTGGCCAAGAAGGCCAATGGCATCCTGGCCTGGATCAGGAACAGTGTGGGCAGCAGGAGCAGGGAGGTCATTCTGCTCCTGTACTGAGCACTGGTTAGGCCACACCTTGAGTCCTGTGTAGAGTTCTGGGCCCCTCAGTTTAGGAAAGATGTTGAATTGCTGGAACATGTCCAGAGAAGGGTAACAAAGCTGGTGAGGGGTTTGGAGCACAAGCCCTGTGAAGAGAGGCTGAGGGAGGTGAGGTTGCTTAGCTTGGAGAAGAGGAGGCTCAGGGGAGACCTTCTTGTTGTCTACAACTACCTGAAGGGAGGTTGTGGAAAGGTGGAGGCTGGTCTCTTCTCCCAGGCAACCAGCACCAGAACAAGAGGACACAGTCTCAAGCTGTGCCAGGGGGGGTTTAGGCTGGATGTTAGGAAGAAGTTCTTCATAGAAAGAGTGATTGGCCATTGGAATGTGCTGCCCAGGCAAGTGGTGGAGTCACCATCACTGGAGGTGTTTAGGAAGAGACTTGATAGGGCACTTGATGCCATGGTATGGTTGATTAGATAGTGTTGGATGATAGGTTGGACTTGATGATCTCGAAGGTCTCTTCCAACCTGATCTGGTCTATTCTATTCTATTCTATTCTATACTATCCTATCCTATTCTATTCTATTCTATTCTATCCTATCCTATCCTAGTCTATTCTATTCTATTCTATTCTGGTTTTATTTATTTCTTTATCTATTTGCCAGCCTTTAGCAAATCATCAGTTTAAAGGCAGCATAAAATGAATGTCAAATTAGGCAAGAGGGAAAGCTGTATCATTTGTTTTGCTCCCTTCTCTGCTCACTCAATAAAAGAAGCTGTACAGCTTATTATCTGTTGCAGTAGAGGATACCTGATCTCTGGACCTAGCTTCAAAAGGCACTTTGCCACCAGATAAAAAGAAAAATGTAGGGTTTTTAGCTTACAGAAATGCCTTGTGAATTCTAATCACGTCAGTAGGGATTTTTTTGCCCAGATCTGTATTTTTTTACTGTGTATATTTTTTTCCTTTTCCTGCCTTATGGCTCTACCCTTCTCTTTTTATAACCTGCAGGAAGCATATTTCCAAAATATTTATTAGCTTATTAAATCAAATTACCCTTGCTCCTGCTGGACTAAGTTTTATAGAGTGCCCACAAAAAAAAAATATCAAAGAGCCTGTGCTGCAGTGACAAGTTGTAGTGATGGTAGAGAAAACTATTCCTTAATCTTTTAATAAGCAATTGCAAATCTTTCCATTTTCTAAATCAGAAACTACGCCTCTGTCTGTTCAAGATCTGAGGCACGAGTCTGGAAAGATAAACAGTCTCAGGAAAGATTGGCCAAACTGGACAAACATATTTGTTGAAAGCTTCTAGTAAAATGATTAGCAATGAAACAGTTAACTATATTGACCTGTAAATACCTGCAAATATGCTTTACATTGCAAAAGCCATTTAGGAAAATGAGAGCATTCCATATCTCTCTTTCTGCTGTTCCTTGCCTTTCTGTGAACTCAGTAAGTTTGGATAAGGAGAAATGCCTCCCACCACATACAAAGACAGAGGTGAGCTTGTTGCATGGTCTGCTGCTCCAGCACCAACTACTCTCAAAGGGCAGCTGAGCTATCACGCTGTGGTTTTATTTCACCACTAGAGAATATTTTGTAATTAGTTAATGTTTAAGCACATTTTTTGTAATTCAGATGAGTCAAAAATAAAATAGGATACCTATTTGCACTGCATCTGATTTTGGAATTAACATTTATATGATGGAAAATGCAGAAAATTATGCAGTAAGTCTGGGAAGAGGTCTTAAATTCTCAAGGTGCTGTTCAATTTTTTATGTGTAGTGTTCACATCTATATATTTATATACATATGCAGACATGAATATCAAATCAAAGGATTTCCAGGAGTCCAATACAACTGCAATAAGAAAAGCAAATTTGCTAACACTGCACATTTTGTACTCAAATTCAGAATTCCCAGGATGTCCCGAAGGACAGTTCCTGAATGCTGGACTTCTGTTGAGCTGGTTACAAGCAGTCTCACCAGCTGCAAAATTAGAATTGATTCAAAAAATGTTTACACCTGCACCCACTTGGGATTTGGAAGAAGTGAGATGCAGTGATATGTCGCATTTATCTCCAGCATTAAACCAGGAAGATTTGGATGGATTTCCTTTTGCTTTAATTTGTATTATAAATTCAGTTATTGCAAGTTTTCCCTACAAGCATCCCTTGATGCTCAATAAAAGAAAGTTGGTTAACTAAAGTGATTTTGTAAACTTTGGAAAACTGTAATTTGGGGCTTCAAAGAAAGACTTCCTTCCTTCTCTTCATTTTCCTCCCCCTTTCTGTAAATTCATTTCAGTGTTTAGCTGCTTTACAATGCAGTCTTACATTACTTTCTTGACCTGAAAATCCAACAGCTTAAGAAAGAGCAGAAACAAAGCCTTTCTTTAGATCTTGCATTAGAAAGAAGTAAAGTAAGGCATTTCATCCTTGCCTTTACTCATCATTGCAGCCACAGAGGAAGTCAGACAGGCCTTGCTACACGCAAGTTGCAATAATTTAATATAGAATCTCTCTGTGTGTGAGAAAAAAATTTAAACCCTGCATGTGGTACTAAAATAAGTCCTCTGGGTGCTGAGCATAGCCTGCTTTGCTCTGCTCTCCTAGCAGCTGCTCCATGCACGCCACCCCATACCACCAGCCAGTGCACCCTACTGAACTGGCTGCAGAGCTGACCCCTCCACATCTGGTTAAAGCTGAAACCTGCTTGTCCCACAATATCGACTGGTACAAAATCTTATTCTGAATAAAATACCAGAAGAGCAAGGGCAAAATCCTGAGGTGGCTGATGCTCAGGCAGCTCTTTGCCTCTGCTGGAGTACAGGTGCTTGGGGAATTGTAAAATGCTTTGAGTTGGAAGAAATCTTAAAGATCATCTATATCTAACTCCCCTGCAGGGGACAGCTGTGCTGGGGCAAAATAGTGGCAACAGCAGTGGGCAGGGACACCTTCCACTAGATCAGGTTGCTCAAAGCCCCATCCAGTTTGACCTTGAAGGGCAGAAGTGTCCACAACTTAACAATGCAACCTGTTCTAGTGAAAGATTTTTGGGAAGCCTTAGGACACTGAGGCAACAGTGGAGAGGATTGCAAAAGACCTTGGACATTCCTGGGGTAAAAGCCAGAGAGGAAAACAATTGTGGGCATTCAGCAGTTAGCCAGCACTGCTTTCCTGCCCTTCTTGTGCTTATAAGCAGTTTCCATGTGTGACAGGTGCCTGGAGAGCAGGGGTAGGTTTTCCCTGGGTCCAAAGGCTTCAAGTTCTGTTCTATTCTATTCTATTCTATTCTATTCTATTCTATTCTATTCTATTCTATTCTATTCTATTCTATTCTATTCTATTCTATTCTATTCTATTCTATTCTATTCTATTCTATTCTATTCTATTCTATTCTAAGTTAGGTGCAGTCATCACAGGAAGCACAATTAAAGCTGACACCAGGCAGTCTGGTGTAACTCTCATCTGCATTCCTATTGATTTGAAGGCTTAGTCTGCATTCCGGCTTTATCAGCTGACGACATCACGACTGCCATCTCTTCCCTCTCATCCTCCTAACCTGGAAAACACTTCTGAGGCTGCTGAGAGACAGTTATCAAAGATCCACCGCCTCAGAAAAGAACAACACGCTTCAGAAGAAACAGCTGCCTGGCACCTTTGAAGAAAGTTTCCTGACACTTCTTCTATTCAATTTAAAAACCAAACCAAAACAAACAAAAACCAAGAGAAAAAACAAACTCAAACACTCAATATATACATGATGTTTCGCCTTGCAGATCATTTCAGAGCTGCTTCTGACAGTGCTGGATTATAATGAACCTCTTATCAAGATGTTGCCAGCTCAAGACAGACATTGTGTGTATGTATACGCGCAGATCCCAGTCTTGTTAACATCAGAGAGTGAAAGGGGTGGTGTGCAGGAAGATTTATTGCAGGGAATTATCCATGTACACAAAACAAAGCAAAACAAACCTGAATCTTTTGCATAGAGCTTTTTGCTCCTAATCAGCTAGTAGACTGGGAATACCAACCTAAGGAGTAGGGTTGATGAAAGAGCGATCTGCCTGGATTTTGCTCCATTTGACTTAATTATTCCTCTTCTATAGCTGTCACACACACACAAAACTATCTCAAGGAATAAAAAAAATATCAGCCCACCACACCACTGAAAGAACAATGGAATAAATCCCAGATGACTATGTCAAAACAGGCTAAGAAAGAGCTTTCACTTTCCTCTGTTGCTGCTGAAATTTTAAGGCAGCAAAAGAGCATCTTCATGAGGACTGAGGTCTTAAACAACGGTATCACGTTCAGGCAAGACTATAAACTGTCCCTTACATCTTCATACTGCGTACTGAGGCAAAAAGGTTCCCCACTGAGGATATCAAAACTACCTCGTGCATTGCTAAGATTTAAGCCAGGAGCAGGCTCTTAAAGTTGTGCTCTCACCCATGGTTTCTTACCAGGGGCTCAAAGCAAAGCTGTAATTAAGCCCAAGATACTAGAGCTGCTCTGATCTTGAGTATTTAACATTCATATTTTGAGCCACAGAGCTAGGCTGTGATGTTACTGAGGGTGACATTTCAGAGCAGAAGACATGGAACCGCAGTTATGATGCTGTTATTGTTCCTGATGCTAATTCTTGCTAATGAGAATTGCTTACAAAAAAAAAAAGAAAAAAAAGGTAAAACCTGGATATTTTATATGCCTCTTACAACTGGTGGATAGGTTCAGATAACATGAAAAAACTAACAGTCTATGAATCAGGGAGGTTTTACCTAGATAAATGTAAGCTCCTTAGCTCAACTCTAATATTTATTTATCCAGTAAACAGATAAATTGGTATAAGCATGAAAGACCACACAAATGCATGCAGGCAATAAAGACCACACACATAACATGTTTCAGGCTTAGGGCATTAAGAAAACAAGGATGTGCCAAAAAAATTTACCCTATCAGACTGAACAAATGAATAGTGGTCATTAGAGTTGACTAATGGGCCACGAATCCAAACAAATAGTCAAACTTACCAGGCAAAAGCTTCCACAGTTTATTTTAGCATTGCTTTAACATTACTTTCATGCTAACATAATGGGTGAAATCATAGTTCCTTTCCAATCTATAGAAGGTTTTTGTCACTGATTTCTTTGGGGCAAGAATTTGACCCAATGATTTGTAGCATAAAGATCTACAGCAGCTTTTCGTATACTTACGTGAATCTATTTCGATGTTGAATAAATACAAGCCAAATAGTAAACCACAAGGAAGCACAACTAAAAAGACAAGTTTGTATTAGATACACAAACTCTGAGGAAAAAAGAAGTCTGGCTTTAAGCATCATTTGAATTATTGTGGGTGCTCCATGCAGCTATTGGAAAGTTTAGATTCTTCTTTCTAAAGCTGTTGGAAATACAGGGCTAAATCTTGCTGATGTAAAAGTTACTCACTGGCTTTAATAGCAGAAGTTTACTTTGTAAATCTAGACCAAGCATTCTTCTGGATCCATGTTGGAGAATAAGGGTTTTAAACCTGTGATCCATGAACTCTGTGGGGTTGGATGGAGATAATTGAGAAAAGCAAATCAATAATCAGAGAGTCTATGCCTATACAGTGACCCTCTTCAAAGGCAAATAAATGGGGGGGCAGGGGGAAAGAGTTACTAAGAAGAAGTCTAAACAGGAAAAGACACAGTCCTGTGGCTTATTACTCAGGCAGTCATGTCAGATAATTCCAATGGTAATTTCTGTCCTTGTCATTTACATGTAGCACAGGCAGTGATATGTGAGGGCATATAAAACCCTAATATTATTGCACTATTCCACATCTCTAAGTAAACCTTATCTGTCTAAAGTGCTCCTACATTACTGGACATGGGAAGGTGAGCAACTTGGTATTTGCATAGAGCTTTGTACATTCAAAAAAGCTCTGCAAACAATAATGAAATAAGCCTCATAAATACCATGTGCAGGAAACAGAGAAGTTAGAAATGCCACTTTTACAGGTAAGGAAAGTGAAGCAAACACTTAGACACTCATGGCCATGCAGATATTCATTAAAAAATGACAGGAGTTGCAGGTCCATAATGCAGCATAATTCACACCAACTGCCTATGCCTCCATTTACCAGAAAAGTGTCACACCATAACATAATACTATGAATTTTACCCAGTTGTGCAAAGGGAAGGAAAGAGGAATGCAAAATCCTGTCTGATTTAGACGGCCACATACAACAGCAATAATTATATGGAACGTGTCCAGAGAAGGCCCGCGAGGATGATCAGAGGGCTGGAGCACCTCTCCTATGAGGACAGACTGAAAGCTGGAGGTGGGGAGATTCAGACTGGATGTGAGGAGGAAGTTCTTCCCCATGAGAGTGATGAAGCCCTGGAATGGGTTGTCCAGGGAGGTGGTTGAGTCCCCATCCCTGGAGGTGTTTAAGCCCAGGCTGGATGAGGCTCTGGCCAGTCTGATCTGGCATGAGGTGTCCCTGCCCATGGCAGAGGGGTTGGAACTAGATGAATCACTGGAGGTTTTCAGGAGGAGACTTGATGGGGTGCTTGGTGCCGTGGGTTAGTTGTTTGGGTGGTGTTTGATTGGTTGATGGGTTGGACGCGGTGATCTTGAAGGTCTCTTCCAACCTGGTTTATTCTATGTATTCTATATTCTATGTATTCTATGATCCTTGTGGTCCCTTCCAACCCTGACTGATTCTGCGATTCTGTGGTACTTGCCCCATTATGTCTGTATTTTTCAATCAGCTAGAAATTTCTGATATTTCACTTTGGGGTTCAGCTAAGCCAAAGCTTGTACCAGACCACATTTTTAGATCTCATGATGAGCTCATTCTCACATAAGCTAGGATTCCTTGAATTCTCAGTGAGAGTATCCAAAAACAGATGCTTAGGAAATTTGGTAGGTTTAAAACATAACTACCATGATGTAAAATACATTTGAAAAATTATCCTTATATGCTAATAATCAGAGAAAAATTGTGAAGTGAAAAGGAGAATGTTTATTTTCCTAATGAAATAATATTAACTTTTCCTTCCCCAGTATCAATAATTTGCTCTTGGGCAAGATCTTCCACAGCGTTGCCAGCTTTTATTACATGATTACATCCTGAAAGACTTTGGGTGTTTGCTTTAGGGTTTTTTTAATGAATTCTTATTATTTCACCCTCTCCTCTTGCATTGAATTGCCATTTTCATCCTATAAAATGGTTGCCAACTCCTGAAAGGGCCAGCGGGGCAAAAAACATGAGCTGGCCTCACTGCACAGGCCACTTCATCTTCACAAACGTTGTAAGGGGAAGCGACACTATCCTTTGTAAAGAGCGTTTATTATTCATGTTGCAATAGTGCCTGGAGGGGCCCTTAGCAGAGAGGGCTCAGGTTGTAGCTGGCACTCTACATCCATGTAAACAAGACGTACATCTCTGCTTAGCACATAATCATATGGTTAAATAACCACAGAGGAGCAAAATAGGTGGGAACACCACAATCTTTTGGCTCCTCAGGGTGCTTGCTCATACCAGCACACCAGCCACCTAAGTCCAGTTATTTTGTAGGGTGTCTGGTGTGTAGGGGAGGAGAGGAGAGGAGAGGATTTCAGGGTTAAAGACTGACATGAGGAAGGCCCAGCAGATTCTGTAAGCTGCTATTCGGGGTTCCTCCTAGCACAAAACGCAAGGTGGGATCTTCGTTAGAAACCTTTATTAAGGAGCAAGGTTGATGCTAAAAGTGATGTGAACATGCATCTTGAGCCAAGTGGCTTGCTCTCAGGAACACAGCCCAAGAAGCGTTTGGGGGAGCTGACCTCTATTTAAAGACAGATGAGGTCAAAGCAGAGAAATAGCAGCTCTTCAAGCACTGCAGAACAAGAGAGACAATATAGGCTTTCCAAGAAAATGCAGGTTCCTCTGCAGGTGCACATTTGAGAGCACTTAGCAGGAATCATTTGCACCCTACACATTAAAACAAATCCCAAAGCTAACATTCAGCACCATGGGTTTCAAGTCCACTGATGCATCAAAGTAACCACCTCATGCAGGTAACCACCTTTGGTTAAGAAACTTGGTGCCATATTAAAATCAAAGAGACCATGTGCCTCGTCTGACTCCTACGTGACAACTGCTCTGAAGACTCTCTCCAGGATGGCTGGGAAGTCTTACCTAAATTTCATCTGCATTCAGTTATCATCCATTTGTCCTCATGCCAGAGCTGTACTTTAGCTCTTCTTCCTGTTGCTGCTGATTCCTATATATTTAATAGTCAAAAATTAGCCTTCTATTTTACTTTCCTAGACTGAACAAGCCAAGGTCTTCTAATAACCTACTGGGAGATAGAGCCCCTGTTTTCCTAATTTCTCATTTATTGTGTCTCTACCTCAATATGAGTTCAGCTTTTGCCAGTGGAGATGACCATCACCAATGGACTAGTAGTCCCCTTCTCCTCCTCTTTGCTGGAATTCATTCATCAGATACAACTTTGCACATTTTGCCTTTTTTTTTTCCCCTGGCCACATCACTTCAGAGGTTCACTGACATTCAGTGATTGACTAATAGGCCAGTCTTGTCTTTCTCCTTCTCTGTCATTTACAGTTGATGCATTCCCATTTTAACATAAATTCTTATTAGCCCCTAAGTGATTGCCCATGCCATTACATTCTATCACTCAGTTCCTCAAGATCTCATCCCATGTTGCTGAAGGATATTCCATTAATCCCTTTCATTAAGGATGCATCCCAAATTTATCATCAGCAAAGTAAGAGAGTAGTGTTTCAAGTTACGAGATTATTATACACACAGGTTGGTAGCTTAAACAAAAAAGAAAAGAAGAGAAGAGAAGAGAAGAGAAGAGAAGAGAAGAGAAGAGAAGAGAAGAGAAGAGAAGAGAAGAGAAGAGAAGAGAAGAGAAGAGAAGAGAAGAGAAGAGAAGAGAAGAGAAGAGAAGAAAAAAAAAAGAAAAGAAAAAAGAAAAGAAAAGAAAAGAAAAGAGAAGAAAAGAAAAGAGAAGAAAAAAAAGAAAAGAAAAGAAAAGAAAAGAAAAGAAAAGAAAAGAAAAGAAAAGAAAAGAAAAGAAAAGAAAAGAAAAGAAAAGAAAAGAAAAGAAAAGAAAAGAAAAGAAAAGAAAAGAAAAGAAAAGAAAAGAAAAGAAAAGAAAAGAAAAGAAAAGGCAGGTCACAAGAAAGGTGAAACAGGTCCTTCAACCATTCATTTTAAGTCTTGTAAGGTAAGGCTTCCTGTACCTGCTCTCATTTCTTTGTCCTCACGAACCTAAATACCTTTACCGCACAGCGCATGATTCTCACAGCAGTTCTGAGAGAGCATCCTTCTCCCTCATACATGGAGAAAAGAGAGGCAGAGGCATTAAACCTTTTGGCCAAGGTTTCCTGAACAGCTCTAGGCAAAGGGTGCTAATGCCTGAAGATTCTCCTTTTCCTGGAGAGACCCTTATTCCTGACACACTTCCCTCTTTCTCTTCACCCAACCTTTATTCAGTTTGGACTTTCAATTAACCCTGAGAGATACCTGGGCTTGAAAGAGTTGATAAGAAACAAATTGCCAAGTGTCCTTCTGTGTGGTGGGGGAGGAAGACGAATATTGTGGCAGATTCAAAGGAACAGCTTGAAAGCAGCTGGAGAGCTTTGCAAAAAAAACCCACATACACTGCACACACAGAGAGCAGCTGCATAGAGGGTGCCATAAGCAATATTAATTACAGACATGTTATAGAAGACAACAGTCAACATTTCCAGTGCAAAGCATTCAGCATAAGAGCAGCAAGTGACACTATTTCACACTCCTCTCTGCTCCTCCACTAGGACTTGATTTAACATTATAAAGTTCCAAGCCTGTCAAGTTGTGACAATTTGTACAAGTGAGATTTTGGATAACTCACTGAAAAAAAACCCCAAAAACCAACCCTTCATCACAAGCTGCAGAAATTTCAAAGGCTGTCTTGAAAAATGAATAATAAAAGTAAGGGAGTGTCCCTAAAACAAATCAAACTTGGCAGGGCTAAATTTCCTTGCAAAATTAATTTTTAGCATCTTCTCTCCAGTGGCCTGCCTCAGCTGTCTCCCTCTGTGCACGGCTAATGATCTTGTTGAGCAGATAACCAATCTCTGGTTGATTTACAAGGCCTTTTATTGTCTGAACTGTCTATAATTTTTTAATAGAGTTTCAGTTGATATTGCAATAAAACAGGGTTCATTTTACATATTTAATGAAAAAGTGAAAACAAGCCAATAAAGACACCAAAGGACCAATTTGCCAAACTGTTCCACGCAGGCTGAAAGATCTTACATGCCAAATATCTGCAAAACAAATGCACAGGCTCTCTATGCTATGTCTTATGCTTAATACTCCTTTCATGTTGTGAATTGCTGATACATTAAAAGGACTAGTTCCATCTCTGTTCCTAAGCAAGCAGCAATATATATACATATATATATATATATATATATATATATACACACAATTTATTTTTGTTTAGCAGGGTAGTGTGAAGATTTTAATTGAGCTCTGCTCCGAGAGCCCTACCTGATGGGAGCACAAAGCATCGATACTTGTATGCTCCTGAACTGGTGTAACTCAACACAATAAACACCACTCCAGGGAAGCAAGCACTGGGAGCTAGATATTTTAAAGTGATTGATTATTCACTGTGCAAGCACAAATGAAGCCAGTGCATAGGGAGTGTACACGTTCTCAGTCATGACTAAGTCAGGTTTTCTGTTAGTATAAAGTAAAATACACAGGAGCCTGAGGAAACATTTGGCTATTTGTTACAAATGCCAGCATAATACACCTAAAAAAATTGTTATTAAGAAGATGAAAGGTATATCAGTTCCTGATTCTTCAGTGCCCTCCCCCTGTATGGCAGCTACCCCTCAGGTGTAAAGTGGTGGAGGCACAGCCCCAAGTCATCATCAACCCTATGACCAGATCTGGCCCTTGCACTCCTCTGCAGCCATGTGTGCTCACAGGGCTCAGGGACTCACTTGCCTGCACTGCCCCAATCCCTCCCAGGCTCTTTTGGTATACCTATAGTGCAAGTTATGCACTAAACACCATGCACCTAGCATTCTAGACCCTGGACAAGGATCTAGGACAAGTTTCTAATGATAATAGCATAGCCAGGGGCAGGGGTGCTACAAGCAGACAAGAGTATTTGCAGGCAGCTTCTCTCCCTGTCACCTCTGCATTTTTTAAGCCACTGCACACTGTTGTTGCCTTATGGTGATTATTTTCACTGCCAGCAGAGTCTTTTGCATATTAGCAGCCATTAATCCCATTGCATCAGCCAGCTTAATTGGGGTAGGCTGTTCTGATTCCCAACCTCTGTCATCTGCTCTTTCCCTTCCTCTTCCACCCCATGATGTTTAAGGGATGTACCAAATCTATAGTGTTTCTTCATCTGAATGGAGCATATAAAAGCTACTTGGTCATATCTGGTTAATTGGGGGACTTGTGGTTTAGCAGTTAGGAACAGGCCTAATCAGGATGGAGGAGGAAGGAGGGGTAGGAGGGGGGTTTCTTTTTTTATGAAAATGTGGACCTCCCTACAGTAATTCCCCTTCAGCTGCTGCCTCACAGATGGACCTTTTAATTGAATTTTCTTACAGGCCTGAGGGAGGGAGTTCATTTCAGGTCAGGTGAGGCAATTGAAGTGAATCTAATAGCTCTAGTTTCTTTTCATTGGGAGCAGAGGGAAGTGTGTTGTTTTGTTGGGGTTTTTTTCTCTCCCCCCCCTCCCCCTTTCAGCTCAGCTAAAAAGTTTCAATTAAAAATTGAAACACACACATGGTGATTTCCAAGGATTTGTTGTCTTCATTTTGCCACAAGTGGCAACGAGGTCAGCAATGGAAGAAATCTGAAGCAGTTTGCATCCTGTTCTGGTTTTGTTGCCTGCGCAAGGAAGAATGTAGCATGCACAATGTCTGCAAAACCAGCTCAAAAGTATCCTCTTTTCTCATGCTGGCAAAGATAGGAAACAACATCTAGATCTAGAAACTTATCGTGGGTGAGTTACCAAATTATGCAGCCCTGTAGCACTTCTTTTTTAATACTAGGGTACTTTCCAGGCATAAAGGTCACTGCTTCAAGGGGCTTGTATTTAAAGTAGCGAAAGATAAAACATAGCCATCCCAAATGAAGCCCTTCTGAGCACAACCTGCGGTCTGCACTAGATGGTAAAGATTGCTTAAAACACAAGTAGCGTGAATGCAACTTAGACCACTGAAAATCCTTCCTGTGTTGATTTTCCATCATGCAAAGATTTCCAGGTCTAAATAAGCCATGTTTAAGCCATGCCAATAAAAGGACACGCATTCTGGCATAATACATCAATGATAAGGGTTTTCCACGGAGCAATGCCGTGGAATTTTCTGGTGTGGGCCATACCTTCAGCACATCAGACCAGCAAGAGCATGGCGTGTTCTAGTCTAGGGTAGGTACAGCTCTGTGAGAAGGCAAAGGCAGAGGAGGACTGTCAAGTCTGTGGTACAGGTTGACCTCGTCCTCTGGGAACATTGCCACCAGCAGCCGCAGAGCTGGGATGGCTCCACAGAAGCTTTGCCAGCAAAGCAGACAGGATTTTCTCAAGAGGCCATCTGGTGTCCTATGTCCAGGGCAGACAGAGAGTAGAATACCACTCCAGGTCATTCACAGGAAAGGACAGGGGACCTGCAGTGAGAAGGGAACTGAGATGCCCTGAAGCTGTCAGGGCAGAGCCTAGGAGGTCCTGAGTGGTTTGCAGGGAGGGGAAGATGAACACATATATTGTGGTCAGAAAGGTCTGCCCTTTTGGCACACCATCAGCCCCAACCTCAGATGTGTTTCATTAGCAGGCTTACAAGGCTCTCATCTCTCCCTTCCTTCTTAATCACAAGGGCATCAGATGGGGGCTGGAAGGTCTGCTGGTCTTTTGAGGTGAAAAGCAGCTTCCTGCTACTGCTCAGACAAATGCAACTTGAACCAAGTGCAGAGCATGGAACTGAATAGCTGTCCTGGACCTGGCAGCAGCCCAAAAAGTATGCACCGTTCCTCCAAAGAGGAGCCCACATTGCTGCAGCTGTGTTTCTCGCAGGACCGTATCTCCCTCATTTGGTCCAACTTCAGATGTCTGGGGAGTAATAAACCACCTGCAAACCTTTGGAGCTCCACATGGAGCCTCTAAACAAACCTGCTGCTAACAATCTTAAATTCTCTGTACAACAGTTTGCACCTTCAATGGAAAACTGAGATACAGCATACTCAGAAAGTCTGAAAACTCTCTCTTTAAGGGTTTTTCTGATGAAAGAAGACAGCCATAACACGTTTTGTTGCTTTCAAGTGAATATAAAGAAGGAGATCCATAAATGTTGACAATTTCTTGTGTATCAGAGACAGTGAATCCAGGCAAGCATCATGACAAACCAGATCATCCCATGCAGGAAGGGATTCTGCATTATCTACACCAGGTGAGTTGCATAGCTTCTGCAAAACACCTCAACTAAAGATCTACAAATTCACATCTAGAAGAGAGATGAGGAAAGAGAAACACTGCGGAGTGTATAGCTAAAAACTAGGGCTAGTGGCTAGAAGTTAGTGCAAATGTGAATTATCTTCCAGATACAGGCTGTTCAGGTCATCAATTTCTAAGAAAAAACAGAGCACTCCCCTCAAAAAAAGCACGTGGAGATGCTTATTTCATAGTATCAGTCAGGGTTGGAAGGGACCACAAGGATCATCTAGTTCCAACCCCCCTGCCATGGGCAGGGACACCTCACACCAGATCAGACTGGCCAGAGCCTCATCCAGCCTGGGCTTAAACACCTCCAGGGATGGGGCCTCAACCACCTCCCTGGACAACCCATTCCAGGGCTTCACCACTCTCATGGGGAAGAACTTCCTCCTCACATCCAGTCTGAATCTCCCCACCTCCAGCTTCATTCCATTCCCCCTAGTCCTATCACTACCTGATATCCTGAGAAGTCCCTCCCCAGCCTTCTTGCAGGGCCCCCTTCAGATACTGGAAGGCCACAATAAGGTCACCTCGGAGCCTTCTCCAGACTGAACAGCCCCAACTCTTTCGGTCTGTCTTCATAGGAGTGGTGCTCCAGCCCTCTGATCATCCTCGTGGCCCTTCTCTGGACACGTTCCAAATGATTTAGATGATCTCAGAGAAAGCCACAACCAAACAACCACAAAGACTGACTGGATTGCTTCATTTCAGATGATTTGCTTTGGCCACAATTTGTGAGTAAAAAGAAATTACATCTGGGTCAATATATATATTAAAATATGTTTTCATATTTCATAGTGTAACGACACTTCCTTTTTAAATGCAACTTCATTTAATTTTCAAATGCTAAAGCAGCAATGAAAATGTTTTGAAAGTGTTTGGAGGAGGAAGAGGAAAGCTCTTACTTGGCATAGCTCTACTTGCAATATCAAATAGCAAATGTCTGTGTCTGCCTATAGCAAATAACAAGTGTCTGTATCTGGTTGCATCTACGCTAAACCACAGGCTAGAGAAGCTCCTTTTGCAGTTGAGTTCTTTGTATTAAAGCATTCTGGGTGTTACAAGACAAATGCACCTAGCATTTGGCTTCTCTGCTGGTGTTCCCAGCATCATTTGATTAACTTGCCTTTTTTATTTTCTTCCTTTTTTTTTTTTTCCCCTTAAGATCCAGCAATGTACATAAGAGCAGCTTGGCCAATGGGGCCTGGGAGCAGATTAAATTTGGAGAGAGGGTCCAACAGAAGCCTTGGGACTTCCTTATTACTATTCCCTTTATACAGCCCCATTTAGAGGCCCCAAGTGGAAACAAAGGTAGCAAGCCATCGCATCCCTGCTGCCAGGAAAAAGGAGGGGTGGTTTAATCAACCATCCGTGTAGCACTGTGGCAGAAGGGGCAAAAAAGCACACATTTAGGACCAGATGCTTCTCCTTTAGATGAAAGGATGATTAAAGCACTTGTGCTGAAAAACTGCAGCAATCCCTGTGTTATAAATACAGCAGTGCATGTCTGACCCTGCCCTTTCAAAAGCACTGAGCAGATTCTGCGGCTGTGGCAAGGATATACAGAAGCAAGAGGGGAAAGAAACCAGCAGTGAGTAACACTGAACTAAAAAACTCAACCCACACAGGAAGATGTAAATGCTGCATTTGCTCCTCTAAGGAAACCCACTTTAGTTTCACAGCATACCACAGGTGCCCTAAAACTTTTCTAACCAGAAAGAAAGGGCACTGACTAAATTCCTGTGTGGGACTGACTATGGGCAACATATTTGTGTTTGTCCTGAGACACCCACATTTCCATGCTTAACCAGAAATATTTCTGTCAAATACAGGGAAAAACTCAGGAAACAACCAATGCCCTTTACAAACAACCAATGCCCTTTACAACCAACCAGCTGAATGTTACGGGGCAGCTGTCTCTGGGGTGCAAAACATACGCAGGAGAGTGTTGGGGAGCTAGCATAGTTCTTGCTACAAGAGATGGTGGTTTTTTCCATAGCACCTATAGCAATATGCAGAAGGCTTTAGTGTACTGGACAAACATCACATCTGCATTCTCTAATAAAACATTCTTTTGAGATAGTGGTTTTTTAGCTTTATATATCAACAAAGCTGCCAGGGCAGCTTTAAACAGAAATATTTTTTTAAAGACAGATTGACAATTAAGATGCCACTTCAGTCTTTAAAGGGAACAAAATACAAACTCAATTTTCCTTATTGTTGCCCTTATTGTGAAGCATCCATGCCCATAAAAGTGTCTGGCACTACTAGAAAGGATTAAATCTTTATGCAGCTGACATTTCACATCTTGCTGCATCCTGAAATATCTACGATACGTCAGTTGTCTCAAGTAAAGGATAGTTGCAGCAGTTTCTCAAAGCCATAGTTTGTACAAGCAAAGCAGAAGGCAAAACTGTTTCCAGACACTGAGATCCAGACATAAACAAGAGTACATGATGTGACACACACCATTCAGAGACTAATACACCAGTCTGCTCAGTCCAGAGACTCTAAATGCTTCTGTCAAATTAATTTCACATATAATAATGTTCTAGAGATGCAAAGATCTAATTACAGGAAACACCTAATAACAGAAAACATAAGCTTAAAAATTGCTAATAGAAAAGAGGCACAGAGCCAGGAGATTGAATCTTCTGTGCTGGGCATTTCTTTTCTTTTGAATTTTCAGTGTGCAGGGACAAGAAAAATGGGTACAGTTTCCCTTTACATGACAGGAACAATAATTGAGTAGGATTATATGTCATCCATGAAAATACTATATTTATGCCTCATTGTAATCCATTCATTGGTTTATGGATCCAGTGTCCCATGGGTAGTGTCACAAATCCACATAATGTCCCTGAGTAGTGGAGTTTGCATTTGGATCTGTGATGTAGCTGGCGGACACAGAAAATGACATGTAGCCAGACAGCTCCCAGGAGAGCGCGCAGCCGGGCGTGCTGAACACAGCGGCCAGGCCGCAGCTCAGGTGGGAAACACAACCTTTGGCTCTCCAGCCTGGCAGCTTCAGAGAAGCCCCAACCCATTACATATGCTCTGACCTGCACATTGTTTTCTTCCTAGTCAGCAGAGATTTTACACAGCTACCACTTACAAGCGTCAAAGGAGACTGTATCTTGTACATGGTATAGAGACATACCTTCTTTTGCCTAAAGATGGAAGAAGCCCAAGACTAATTTATCTGTTGAACTATCCAGAGATATCAGTGCAGCCAAATCTCATAAATCTGAGACCTGTCTTTTTTTTCTTTTTTTTTTCCCCATGCATTAGAAGTAATTCTGAAGTAGCATAGTAACATGTGATAACTCTCATGGTAGAAGATTTCCTGAGTGGCTTTGTACAAGATCTATACTTCAACTTCCCCCTGGAAATTGAGAGGTTTTGTCTTTTCCTGGCAATGCTTTCCTTACTTATCCTTTTAGGTTGTACATTTCCTGAGACAAAGATCACATTTTGTTTCATGCCTGCACCAGACTTAGCTAGGTTCCTGTCTGGGGTGAAGCTTTAAGGCAATATCATAGCAGTGATTTTTTTTTTTTTTTTTACTTTTTTCTTTTTTTAAAGAAAATAAATAAATAAGAAAAAGAAGCAGCAGTTGACAAGCCACTGCTTATATAGATTACATATGTCTGCTTGTTTGCTGCTAGAGGGAGGTGCACTTTGGCAGAAAGCTTTCTTCGTAAATCATTAATTAGATATTTACTAAGATCTCCACTGACAAACCCCAAAGCTTTTCAGTCTTTAATGAAGGCAGGAGGAGCAGTTAAAGAAGTTGTCACATTTTCTCATGCATCTCAAACATACATCCTCGTACATACATCTCAAAAGATGATATTGGATGTTGGCAAAGTAATAAAATTCTCCACCCGGAGTGCCAGCTTGATTGTTAATCCAGCAATACCTATTGTGCTACATCTAGAGAGAGTCCAAGGGGAAGCAACAGCCTGATGCAGTGGGCTGATGTGTTTACACTCAAAGCATATTCACATTAAAAAAAAAAACCTACCCCTGATAGCAGTTACTCAGTAATGTTCCTATCATAGGCCACAGCATTTGTGTGAACCACCAGGGCCAGGGCAGAAACACCAAGGATTTACTACAGTGATCAGTGCAGCCACACTAGCAAGATGCAGCTGCATGGTTTGCAAGGGTGAAACACTTTCTTCTTTGACTTTAAGTTAAAAAATCTATCAAGAACCATCCCTGGAGGTGTTCAAGAGGGGATTGGATGTGACACTTGGTGCCATGGTTTCAGTCATGAGGTCTGTGGTGACAGGTTGGACTTGATGATCTTTGAGGTCTCTTCCAACCTTGGTGATTCTGTGATTCTGTGAAGAAGGCTCTAGGACCAATCCAAAGTGTGGTCTCAAACAGTGTCAGTAGTAAAGCAGTCAAACCTCTCCTGGCTGTTATGGTTTACCTTTTTATATATGAACAGTGCACACCATATTTGACAGCTGAGGTTTCAATTTTTGCTATTGCCAGCGCAATTTGCAAAACAAAACAGACATAATGTTCTTTGGAAATAGAGAGTCCATGCTGAAAATGACTCCCAAGTTATGAGTGGAATAGAATAGAATAGAATAGACCAGGTTGGAAGAGACCTTCAAGATCATCACATCCAACCCATCATCCAACACCACCTAATCAACTAAACCATGTAACCAAGCACCCCATCAAGTCTCTTCCTAAACACCTCCAATGATGGGGACTCCACCACCACCCCAGGCAGCACATTCCAATGGGTAATCACTCTCTCTGTGACGAATTTCTTCCTAACATCCAGTCTGAACTTCCCCTGGCACAGCTTGAGACTGTGTCCTCTTGTTCTGGTGCTGGTTGCCTGGGAGAAGAGACCAGCCCCTGCCTGCCTACAACCTCCCTTCAGGTAGTTGTAGAGCGCAATAAGGTCTCCCCTGAGCCTCCTCTTGATGGGCAAGAAAAATGGAACCAGAAGTTTCATGGTGTCTCAGCTCCTAATTTGCCAGCTTATTTGCTTTACCTTTTCTTGAAAAGAGATTTTTTTTTAAGATTTCACTATGTAAGTGGATTGACAACCCTGGAACTTGTATTCCTAGTATACATATGGCTCCTATTACACCCTTTCATTTTACCTAGGCTAGCTAATAGTTAACAGATGATTAATTTCAGCCACTACAAAGCCTGAAGACTAGAACCTTTCAAAGGAATTTTTTGACCTCAGCAACAGCTAGTGCTTACACAGCAGTATCACTGAAGCAAGGGTGCTGGTTCTGGTCCCAGAAGACTACTTATGAGGAAGATCTCCACACTGCAAGATGTCCAGCCACATCTGCATTCCACATGTACAAAGCATGTCCTGTAAAGGACCAAAGATGATGTGAAGAAAGCCCATTCAAAGAGAGGAACCTTTTGGGAAGATGCAGAAGATCATTATTAGAATTGTACTGGATGTTTTCTCCCAGTTCCATCGGTTCTTCATTGCCTAAGCAGATCAATAAAGGATAGCAGTCTCTCAGGTATCAACTCACCTTTCATGATTAAATCTACCTAGGAAAGCAACTGGGAAAAATGTTGGAAATCTTATTCAGGCAAAATACTCATCAGCTGGAGATGGGAAAATTTCTTGCATTGCCTTGAACTTGCTGGTGCCCTTCGTTAAACAAAAAAACCTCTGTTTCATAAAGTTTGTAGGAAAAGCACTGTGCACCATGAAGACTGAAAAGGAAAAAGGAAAAAGAAAAAAGAGTGGTCTTTCTGACCCTTCAGGGTCTTGAGAAGGTGTTTAGACTTATGCATAATAACATTTGTCTTAAGTGATTTCTACAGAGCTATCCCAAGCACTGGGAATGGCTCAGCTGTGGGTCTGAAGAAGCCACATCCTCACCCTCAATTTTCTCCCAGGTTACACTGCTTTGCCATCCCCACCCTAGACCAAAACTTCTGTGTCCTCCCCACCAGGGCCTGGAGGCTTCATCCCTTGCTTAGATGGGTGCACCTGTCAAGAAGCCAGTACTGCAAGGGTTAAAAAGTGGACTTTTCCACCCAGAAGGCTGAACTGACTCCTTTGAAGCCATTAGTCTATTGTATAAATCCCTCCTAGTTTTGAGGATTACAGAACAAATACATTGTAATGGCTCTGTAGGAACCTGGCCCACGGGGTCACCCTGACTTTAGTTTGTGCATTATATCCCAAGTGACAAAAATTGAAGCACATTAAGTGCTTCATGAATGTGAAATGTCCAGGGTTTTAATCTTGGGAGCTTTGGGGTCCTACAGTTTGTCTCAAATGCACCAAAATCCACAGTGCAGACCGATTAGAGAGGAGATGGCTACAGCTGGCACACACACACCAGGGAAATTCAGGTAGGTTCAGATCTAGAGTAGTATGTGTTCAGTGTGTGTTGAGGTGGGGTTTATCTGGCCAATGCATTATAGTAGAGCACATCCAGTAAAAAATTACAAAATTTATGCAGAAACAAAATATCTTTTATTAAAATAAAATCTTTTAAAAGGAGTTGATTTACAGACTCTTCATCACTGAGTGACACCAAATAACTACACAATTTCAGTACACTTACCTTGCATTTGCAGTGGCACTGGTGTAGTGCCCATGGTGCTGGGGCTAGATGAACAGGTAACATCAGCAGCTTCTTTCCAGGCAGCTGCTTCCCAGTAGCCGAGGCAAAGGCTTTTCAGGTGGTAACTGGCTCTCAGGGCGTACCTCCCCTGTTGGAGAAAAACCCAAAGTGCCCAAAACTCACCTTGGCTAGTAGCCCACCTGAGCACTCAGGTTTGTCTTTGCTGCTTTCTGCACCTCTTTTACCACCTTCACATGACATTGCTCTGTGCAGGGAGCTGCATGCCATATTGCTATAGCTGCTGTGCAATAGAGCTATATGCTTTCTATTCACTTGAGCAATTCACCTTTGTTATTTCTAACACTGGGGTGAGGACTTTACCAGGCTTCCAGAGGTGCTGTGAGCTTTCCATAGGCATGAATTAGTGCTGAGGACGGTGACCTGTTCTGAACAGCAAATACTCACCAAACTGCAGGACTAAGGAATCAAGTGAAGAATAAGATCACAAGGCTCTCATGCTACAGTGATTTCATTTCACACCAGTGCTTCATTTCTCCTCTCCTTACTACGGAAAAATCCATGTTTATTAAGGGACTCCATCAGTCTTTCCCTGCCTCTACCTTGCTGCAAAATGTTTTTTTCCTCCAGGGCTATTGCAGCAGCTGGCACACTATTTCCTTCTGAGGTGTAGCCAAATAATGGCCTTTGGAGGGGGATCTGTTTCATCTCTTTTCTCCATATGCTCCTTTCAGTCGAGGGGTTTAATACACTCATTTTCACAGTAGCTGTCTAAGTGTTTTTCCTTTTCTATGTCTATTACTGAAATGAATAAAAGTGCACAAGGCAATGAGGTACAAGAGTCAGGTCAATATACCAGAGCTTTCTTTTGGGGCTGTTTTCCCAGGGGGGCTGGAGAAAGGAGGAGCACTACCTTTAGCCAAAAGTTGATCCTGTTGTCTGGTACACAGAAAGGTTATTTGTACTTATGTGAGACAATAGTCCTCCTCTGACACTACAGCACTGCTTTTTTCAAGTGGATGCAACACCCCTGGTCCAAAGGATAACATTTTCTGTAGTAAAAGTATTTTGTGGGGGGCTACAATTTTTCTTACCAAGATTGCCTATATGTGCTTTGCTGTATGGCCAAACTGGAAAACAATAGATATGCAGATAGCTAGATAATGCTAGAAATATGGAGACAGGAACAAACAATAATAACTAAACCCTGCAAGTGTACAGTTGTGCTGTCAAAGCCCTCCTGTTGTAGCCTGGCCTACAAGACCTATTAAAGCTAAAAGTGTTTCAGTATGACTGGATCCAGGGACTCACAGACTTAATCTGTTTATAATACTCATCACTGCATGTGAATTGCTATGTACCTGTACATAAAGCAGAAAAACCAAGGAGAAAGACAGTGCAGAGAGAAGCTTGAAAGAAGGGGTGGAGAATTGAGGGTGATGGAACACTGGAACAGGCTGTCCAGGGGAGTTGTGGAGTCTCCCTCTCTGGAGATATTCAAGACCGGTCTGGATGCACTCCTGTGTGATCTGGTTTGGGTGATCCTGTTCTGCAGGGGGGTTGGACTAGATGATCTTTCCCTAACATTCTGTGATTCTGTGCAAATCTGGCAGGCAATAGTGAAATGTACACTGCATCCTGCCATCACCTGCCACGGATGTTTTGTTTTGAACAGCATCCCAATAACAGTGAACAGTTCGGAGAAGCATGGAGCAAATCCACTCAGGAAAGCCGTCTTCTACCAAGAAATGTGGTGGAAGAGCACGACAGGGTGCTTTGCCTGGGAATTTGGGAAGGCAAGATGCAGGTTGCAAGAGAGTATCAGGCCTCAGAAAAAGAAAAAGCCAGTGACCAGGCATCGAAGCAGAGGAAGCCTGGAGTACAAGAGCTATTACATGAGAGATCCCTTAATGTCCATTTAATTGTCTATTCTTTCCATAACATCAGTAACACAATCTCTCTTTCACTTGGCCATGTATTTAAACAATACCTTCAAAAGCATCACAACTGGGAGATAGGCACTTTCCTGTCAATTTTGGCTGAAATCATTAAGTAGGTTGAAAGTTTAAATGTATGTGGAGTGGTAACATTACTTCCTAAGAAACACAGGCAGATCAGAGCAAGGAATTAGGAAAGGGCAGTGAAATAAAGAACAAGTAGCAAGGACACTTGAATTTGATGTGATGAATGACAAATTGTGACACAAGAAGAGCAGCAGGTTTCAGAAGATAAATCTTTACAATGATGTTTTGCATGGAGGGAATGTGAAAGCTGAAGAGGAGAATGAAGGCATCAATATGAAGGATTGCAGGACCCAGACTGTCACTGTTTGCAGTGATGTGATCAAAATTAACAGTTAAGTTTTACTTCAGGGTAGAAGGAAGTGTTTACTGATCTGCCCAAAACTGCTGCAGCCTGTTCTGTCTGTTCTGAGACATTAAGGTGCTCACTTCCAAATGCCAGGTGTCCTGCTTTATATCTCAGAACCAAGAATCACAAATCTTTACTTATGGGCAGCACAACAGATTGTTCAAAATAGTCCAAGCAGGGTAAATGCCCCAGCTTGTACCCCAGAGAACTTGTAGACTTGAGAAGCTACATATGAGCACGCTTGAAAATATCTGAGGCACATCAAGATGCATTTCTTACACCATCCAGAACTGACTTTGCTGCTCAATTTGCACTCCCTGCAGCATGGCTTGCGAAGAGAAAACAAATGGCGTACCAGACCACACAGAGAAGCAATATGGTTACCAGCAAAACATTTATTAGCTTAGGCAAAGAAACACAAAGGCTTCTTCTCAGAATTTCACCCTGTCCTTCCTATCCTCTTCTCATGTATATCATTTTCTTTGCATGGGCTGTTATTTTACAGCTACCCCCTACACAAACTTCCAGTGTGTTTAAAACAGCATTTTAGGGTGAAATTCCACTCCCGTTATTTAAAGGCAACTATCCCAATCCTCAAAAGCAAGACAAGAAGTGCACCTCCAGAACAGGCTCTAACAATACCAAGGATCTTGAATTTATCCTCCTTGGCTGAGGTCACCTCATCACTCAGAAGATCTGTAACCAAATGAAGACAAGGGGATGGAAAAGCTAGTCACTCACACCAAATAACAATAAATTGAATTTCATCTGCAGTGATAATACATATTTCCTTGTCATAGCTCAGACTTTTTATTTATATTCCCTTAGCTCCCACTGTCTGGGGTTTTAATGTGTAGGGGTTTTGTTTTTTTTGCACTGAAGGTTCTCCAGACTGTTTTTAAAAAAAAATTTCCCAACACTACCCCTTCCTTCTGTACCTTGTGCTCTCTCATTTCATCCTCTCTCCAGCTGCAGCAGCTCTTTCTGTTTCTTTGGCACAGCATCACAGGGCAGAAGCTGAATAATAAACATGCATAACACACTAAATCGCTACTCTATCAGTGTACTTTGCTGTCAGTACATACCCTGACTACCCATCTATTTCCAGAGATCCCAGAAGAGCTGAGGAGGTTTATGCTATTAATATACTGTGGAAAGAAGAAAAGTTCCCATCAGAGGCCTTAACCATCTCCACAGTGCTGCAGCTGACCACCAGCCCCTTCCAGCCGCCATGGCACTTTGAGAATTTGCACTATTTTCCAGCTTGTCCAGGTTTTACATCCAAGTGAAAGGCTTCAATTCCCACTCTCTTTGCATGAATATAGCAGCCTGGAAGGAGTCTTCACAAACAGCAAGCATAATGCCAAGGAGAGAGAAGAATAACCAAGGAGACAACTCACTGCATTGGCTCCTCCGCTTCTCTGGCAGGACTCCCTGGCTTCATTCAGAATATGACTGACTTTGTTGCTTTCAACATTTTCTTCCATTTTGAAATATTTTACTCATTAGCAATCTTCCTTATGCTCAGAGCAGGAGACAGAAATCAAGTTCTCCTTTTCCTAACAGCTAAATGCCTTGATGCCAGCACTTGAAAAACTGCCCTTTTCACTATGTTTATCTTTCCTGGATTTTCACTATTGTTGCTTCAACCTCCCTTTCTGGCAACTCTCACCTGCCCTTGGATGTTTGGGTACCATTTTCCAGGCTGACAATTCATACATACAGCCTTTTGCCAGTAGGATAATCCCTTGTCCTTAGTCCTGGCTCTATACTGCACATTTTGCCATAAGATTTCATTTTCTTGCTTAATTCAGTTCTTCCTGCTCCAGCCTCTTTCAAATTAATTTTTGACTCACTCCTGTGCATATCTCAAAACTCTTTAGTCTCAGCATCATCCAAAAGCCACTCTGGGTTTCACCTTCACAAATGTGTGTCTCCTTTGGGCTTTCATTTATTCTAGCTTGCTCCTGAAGTCTCATTGGGACTTTGTCACAGAGATTCATAAAGGTTGGAGAAGACCTGTAAGATCATTAAGTCCAACTATAATCCAACTACCATGGCTCTTGTGTGGTTCAATAAGGCAAAATGCATGGTCATTTATGTGGGTTGAGGCTATCCTCAATATCAATCTGGGCAGGAGGATGATGAAATTGAAAGCAGTCCTGCAGAAAATTACTTGAGGTACTGGCAGATGAGAAGCTGTACATGAGCCACCAATGGGCACTTGTAGCCCAGAAGGCCAATGGCATCCTGGGCTGCATCAAAAGCAGCATGGCCAGCTGGTCAAGAGAGGTGATTCTGCCCCTCCACTCTTTTCTGGTGAGACTTCACATGGATTACTCTGTTCAGTCCCCACTAGAGACAACTGTCAGAATTTCTTCACATTCATCTCCATTGGAGTCTTAAAATTCCTTTCAACAAAGCTCACTGCTCATTCTTCATCAGTAACATCTTCAACAGAAACATCCAATTTCTAAATTCAGAGATTTCTAGACAGGCAGCCAGTGCAGTATACAGTGCTTCATAAGGCCACTGAAAGTGAGAGATGTCCATACTTAAGTTTTTCCTGAGGGCCTGCTCCTGTCATGCTCCAACGCACCAGTTGACGTGGTCCATGTAAGCTGACCCTATTAGGCTTTTCCTTTGCTCCCTGCTGGTGTCTTGTGTCTCATGTCTCATGGTCTTGGTCCACAGATCCCTAGCTGCTGCATCTAGCACTGTAATGAGTGTCTGCCTCATAAACAAGTCAATACTGCCTGCACTTCTTGGCAGACATTTCTGTGCTGATGCATTGGGCATTGAAATAAGCCTTTATAAGGTAGGGGGATTTTCCCAAATGTACCATAAGCTGGACAGAAAAGCAGCCTCTTCCCACAGTGAAAACTGAACCTCCAAGCAAAATGCTCTGTGGAATCCCTTTGGGTGAGGACTAGCTGCCAGCCCAAGAGATGCAGTCTCCATGCAGCAAAAACATCCCACTGTGTCTGCAGCAATGCTTTTTCCTCTTCCAAGCAATTTGCTAGAAGACACAGAAAAGATGGGGAAGTTTTAAAGCATTCCCTGACTTGGCTGGATGTAACTCTGGTAACCAAACTGTGTGGTAGTCCAAGGACACACAACAAAAATGGAGTCAGGATCTGCTATCATTTCTTGACTTTTCAAGGAGGGGGGGGAAAGAAAAAAAAAGGAGCCACTCACACTCCTGTCTCATGTGAGTGCTCTTGTAAAACAAACCACACAGACAAACAGGATTTGTAGGATCAAGCTGGATTGTTTCCAAAACACATACTCAGAGCAGAAAGCTGTAAGAAAAAGAAAAGATACCAAGAGGAAAGTGAGAGCTTACTGCCCTGACATATCTACAACAGGACTATTTGAGGGGGGAAAAAAGTGGTTGATCTACTGAGGATAATTTATTAGTATCATATCCCGATGCAACTTAAATAAAACCAGAAAGTACAATCTGTGTGAAGCCATCAATGAAGAAAACCCAGCATCACATTTCAAATAGCAGAAAATGTCTGCATTTTTGATTAATCACTTCTGAAATGCAGTTTAAAAACAACAAAAAAAGAAAAAGCCACATTTTTGCTCTACTAGAACACAGAATAAAGCTGCTTGCACTTCTCTTGTCAGTATTTCTGCAAATAGGTTATTAAAAAGGGGGCCCATCATATTTTTTAAAACACTTTGCTTTTAGGCTGAGAGTTTGCTTTTTTTCCCTTTTTAACAGCCAAGTTTCAATGGAGCATTAGTTTTTATAGGCAATATCAAAGCCTCTGTAAACACAGTGCTATCAAAGGAAGCAATAATAAATGTCATCTTGCAGTTATATGAACACTATCGTTTTGGGTGTGGCACTAAAACCCTGAAGACCCAGACAAAGACCTGAGCATCATTTCAATCGGTGAACTGTTGTTGGATAAGCCCCCCTCTTCTCTCCTGGCACAATAACCAACACTCTGAACTCCTCACCTCTCTTCTGGGTTTGGCTTTTCTCTGGGTTTGGCTTTTCTCTTCATATGGCAACAGGATGATGTCCAAGCCCTCTCTAACAGCAGGGCTGCTGCTCCAGGACTTAACATCCCTACTAGCTTAGTGTGCATGATAAATCCTCTCTTTACCCAACTCCACAGCCCAGTTTTTTTTCCAGTGCCCCATAGAGTCACTCCATTCCCCATTGCTATGCTGATGGCTCTCAAACACACGGGTGAGTTGACTGTTTCAATACCCACCCTATCTCTGATAAGGAGGGCAATTAGATTAGTTTACTGCAGGCAAAATCAATAGCAAGCATCTGGGGGGCAGATTAGCCATTGCTAATTAAAGCTTTTAGACATTATTCAAATAAAATGTATGAGGTTAATCAACCAAGGTGGAAAAAAATCCATAATATTCTAAGCCTGCCCTTGGTTTGTCAACCCAGCTCACTTTGGAATTAGAAATGGAATTAAATTCCTGAAGTAAAGGCAAGATTTTCTAGACTGGGAAATACAGAGAAGGGTGGTATTGTTTAGTCCCAGGGAGACAGGAATTTCTTTCTCAGTTCAGAGGTACAATACCAATTTCTAGATATTTAACCTAATTCACAAAACTTCTGGCAATTTATATGCACAAACCTGACTGAAACCAGAGTGATGTACTTCACATACTCACAGATCGCATTGGGTTGGAAGGGACCTTCAAGGGTCATCTTGTCCAACCCCACTGCAGTCAGTAAGGACACCTCCAACTAGATCAGGCTGCCCAGGGCCACATCATGTCTTATCACAAATGTTTCCAGGGATGGGACCTCAACCACATCCCTGGGCAACCTGTTCCAGTATTTTATCACTCTCATTGTAAAGAACTTCTTTGTGTCTAAACTAAAATTACCATAGTCCAGTTTAAAACCACAGCACCTCGTCCTATCGCTACAAGCCCTTCAGATATTGAAATGTAGCTATAAGGTCTCCCTGGAACTACCACTTCTGACTCTACTTGTAATAAACTATTTTAGTTACAGCTAAAGAAGACATCTATTTAAAACTGTAGAATTATGCATGTAACTAACCAGCTATAATTCCACAGCAACATTTCACCAAGATGGCCATTTATTTATATTTACATAAACAGTATTTCTTTGTCAAAATCTGCTACTGTATTTGGCCTGTAAATGCCTGGTTTGATACACACTTTACACATTAATTTTCAGGCCATATAATGCATTACTTTAATATCTTCAGATTATATTGCAGTTGGATAATATGTCCAAACATGAGCAACACTTATTCAGGGTCGCTTCCTTTGAGCATTTATCTGCAGAACATTTTGCTTAAGAAGAGTTTCCTCTGTTGACAATTGGAATTCTCAGCTCTCGAAAGGATTCTTTCTCCATGCAATGAAATATCTCTTTAACAAAATCATATTCTTAAGGAGTGATTGAATGCACAGCTGGAAGAGGAGCACAGCATCTTAGATACAAACGTCAACCACGGTACACTTGAAAAATGTCTTCCTGATTCTCAACAATAGTCATGAAAGCATAAAGACAGAACAGTTGTCTTGCAGTAGATGTCTAAAAATAAAAGCAATTATAGCTCCTAAGTAGAAGTACAGAAAGTGCAAACATGCACACACAATTTAAAGAAGCTTTCTACTTTAGACATAGAACAAGGAATTAGTTTTATATGTATTCATGGTCAGGAAAAACTATAAACCAACAAAACTTGTAGTAAGACCCAGTTATCCAATTCTACAATGGTGTGGTTTGGCACAATCACCCCAAATTAGCCAAACAAATTAATTTTTCCTAAACTATCTGGATCCAGGCAAATCTTCAGAATATTTGGACAACAGTGTCGCTTTAAAAGTGCATTTCCAAGTGCTTCAATGAACCAAGGCTTTGATACAGAAACAAGCAGAGAGAAAGTCCCACTCAGCTCACTATGCCCAGTGGATTTATATCCGAGCCTAGGGGTTGACTTTCTGCCCTCTTAGGATTGTGAACATACCTTAAATCTGGTATAAAACAGATGAGACTGAACCCTATTCACACTGTCACCCTTGTGAATACCAGAAAAATGTTCCAGCAATATGAAGGAGCCTTAAATCATAGAAGAGTTGAATTGAAAGGGATCTTTCAAAGTCTTCTAGTTAAACCCCACCACTTAGTCCAGCTCCTCACTAGACCAGGTTTCTCAAGCCTCCTCCAACCTGACTTTGAATTCTTCCAGGGATAGGGCATCTACAGCTTCTACTGGGCAACTTGTTCCAGTATGTATATGAGAACAATAAGGAATTGGAACCCTGGGCTGTTGCAAAAAGCAAGTCCAACCCTGGTATGACCCCAAATCACTCCAAGCTAATACTGCTACATATAGCTTAAGTGTGAAAAAGCCATCAGGCTGTCAACAGATTCCCTAAAACTCTTTGTGCTTTTTGGGCAGGCAGAAGCAGATGCCTGCCAGTGTGTAGGATACCTGTCAGTTAGCCTGAAAAATACGTTGAAAACAGGTTTTGGTTAAACTGAGTGTGTCTTTTTCAGATCAGCCTCAGAGATCACACTTCTTTCCTTTGCACTGTGCTGTCCGAGGGATGCCACACTGATGCAAAAAACCAAAACCTGTGTGGGTACCTTTCACAGTCCAAGGGATGGACTTAAGAGTGTCCAAGATGGCTGGAGATTAGGGTAAGAAACAGTGCCCCTGTAACGTGCCACTGCTAGGCTGCTGGGTCATTCTGTGTAGGTAGGTACACTCAGTTGTTTCACTATGGTTTGGTTTGCATGATCCCTCTGCCTTTCATATTATCTTTTTAGTTTTTTGGTTTTTTTTAAGACTACAGCATATTTTTTAGCTATTTGCAACTGCACTATTTTTTAATGACTTCTCTTCTTTATAAAGCAGCAAATACTTTTGAACTCATAAATGCAAACACCAATTTCAAGACGCTTGGGCCCCTCTTTGGTGCCTCAAAAGCATCTCATCTCATAGGGATTTGGCACAGACTGGAGGAAATCCCATGCCAGAGTAGAGCAAGGCCATTAGCATTACACCAGTATAAATGGCATCAGAAATGTAATTTTATTAAAAATACATTTCCATGAGAAAGTAATATCTCCAGTTACACACTCTCTGCATAATCCATTTCTGTTTCATATTAGCTCCGTATGCATGATATTTACTATATTTATGCTCTTTTCTTTGGCTGCACTATACATAACAGCACAGCTCTTAGAGCATTTTATTTCCAAAGACTGAAGTGCATGACATAGCCCCAGCCTCCCGAAGCTGTGGAGAAGGGATATCCTTTTGAAGCCAAGTGCCCAAGATTAATAAAGCCATTGCCTCGCTGGAAAGCTGAACAGGGATCCCAAACCACTGGGGTGCCATTTTATCTGGAGAAATAGGAAAGCACTACTCCTGGCACACTCCTTTTGATATTTGTTTGCAGAGGATCCTGTGGCTGCCACTGAGTAAGGAAAGGAGCAGAGAGAACCAAAAGTTAAGGATCAGAGAACATATGTCTATAATAGGCACAGAGTGTTTGTGCCCTGCTGCAACACCTTCAGCTTTTACCATTGCATACAGAATAAAAATTGCTTTATCATAGAGTCAGAATCATTAATGTTGGAAGAGACTTCTTAGATCATCAAGTCCAACCCTCAACACAACACCATCATGCCCACTAAACTCTACCACATCTACATCTTTTTTTAAACACCTCCAGGGATGGTGATTCCACCACCTCCCCGGGCAGCTTGTTCCAATAGAATCAAAGAACTTCTTTGTCTTTTGGTAACTGGACATACACAACTAATAGCAAGCATTCTGGATCTGACAACTGAGTGAAGCTGCTTCTAAATAAACTGGGGGTGTTGTGTGCCTACTTGATGGAGGCCATAGCCTTATGGGTCTCAACATAATGCTTGGGATTTCACATAAAACTTGGAAATGGTGAATTCTAGTGAACTAAACCTTTTACTTACAGCTTACTGCAACTCTGTGAACCAAATTTAGTGATATCTTAAAATACTGGGACAGCAATACACAGATAAACCAACCCATCCTGTAACTACCTTAGTGATACTGTGATACTGTCAATCTAAGCCATCTGAAATACAAGCACAGATAATTTCTGTAATTCAGAGCAGGTACTAAACATCTTTACCTGACAACAGTAGGAGATACATGATTACATAGATGAAAAGTCTGATAGATTTCAAATAGCTTTTTAATTTTTAAGTCATAGCAAATGCTTCAAGAGGAAGTGAAAAAAACAAACTTCAGAGTTTCACTTTGGTACAAAGCATCATGAAAGATTTTTCACATTGTCAAAGCATTTCCTGGTCCAAACAAAACTCAAAAACTTATTAGTATGTTCTGAATTCTATTTGGTTCAGACAAAAAGATAGGTTTCCTTAATTGTGAAGGGTTGTACACAACTCACATTCAATTGCAAAGCCCCCGCTTGTCACACCTGTTTAACAACTATAACCACCTTTTTCTTCCTTAAAAAAAAAACCTCAAACCTCTCTATTGCCTTTCATCCAAAACATTCCAGTTGGCAAACACACTTCCTGATTAAAATAATTTATTATTTTTTTCCCCAGACACATTCTCCATAGGTTTAGCATCCACCTTTCCTGAAGATTTACAGTTATGCAGATGTAGTGCAGCAAAAATGAGACTACTGAAAAACCAACCCACACACATTTACTGTCCCCTCTTGTCTTTCCTGAGAGGACCAAGCAGCCCCAAGGAAATGTCCCACCTGTCCAACAAACTCTGTTTTGCTCCCATGCTGGACATCTACAACAGAGCTCTTGGGAGCTCAAGTGCAAAGGGGTAATATATCCCCTAAACCCCAGTATGTGAAATGGTCTTTTACAAAGTCTAAGGTAGCATAGGGGCTTGACCAGAACTTAATTGCTTATTGGCACAATGGCCAGCCACCACACCATGGCTAAAGTGAGCTGAAAGAGTGCATGACTTGGATGATGTAGTTCAGTCAGTTCCCTTCAGCCCTTTGTCTGTCATATGTCTGACATGTGGATGAAACCTTCCCTATTGTGCCTTCTCTTTTCTGGGAGAACAAAGGGGAGATGACAATGAAGTGGCTGCCAGCCCATTGCCACAGTCCATATATCCATGCAGCTGTCATTACGTAGTCAAAGCAGCCATACTAGCAGGAGAGAATAAGCAGCCTATGTGAAAGACAAATGATCTTGGCTAAAAAAGCATTATCCTCATCTACAGTAAACATACTACTATTAAAATGCTATTAAACAGAGGAAAACAAAACTCCACATGCAGCCCCACAATCTTGAGGAACTCTGATAGCAAAGTGCACTTAAAGAGCAGGCATGGAGGTATTTAAGCACACATCCTCTGCCTCCAACTGTCCCGAGCAGGCATCTAGCCCCTGCCCTAAAAAGCAGATTGTGTCATTATGTAGTCGTGCTCAACACCCAGGTTTTCCACTAAGGAATGCCCGGGTTTGCTAAGGTAGCCAGGACTCCTCCTGTTGAGTGTTGACATGTCACATCAGTGGATTTCTTGTTTACAGAAGTGGCAGATTGTTAATGTGAAGGCAATTTCCTGCATTACAACAAAATCCCATGATATATTTCAGTTGATGAAAACCTGGAATGAAGGAAGAGCTCTGTGATATGGCAATGCCACTGAGAGCTAAGTGGTAACTGAAACTAAAGTTTATGAAGTAAGTTAAGTAAAGTTTAAACACACATACATATATATACATATAAAAGAAGCAGCTCCCCATGTAAAATAAGATCCCTCCTTAAATTACTACTCACTTCTACCACAGCAGGTAAAGGTCATGGGTTTGTTTTCCCTGGTTAAAGGAGAATGGAAATCTATGGGACAGCTGTTCATGGTTTACCAGGGCAGGGTGGAACCTCAGGGACAGCTCTTTTTAAATTGGCTTTTCAATGCATGTAGGTTGTACATGAAAAGAGTCAGAGAGAAATGGAGGTTGTAAGTGAGACTGAGGTCACCTGGGACCTCTGATGCTGTAATACATCTAAGTCTCCACCTTGGGAAAGTCATCTCAGTACTTAGTCTCAGCTTCTGTTTGTAAGATGAAAACAATGCTATTTCTCTTTGAACTGAATATTGACTCTTTGGATTGCTTCAACATCTCTGACACCCTGGGGACCACAGGAATCTCCCTGGAGCCTTGTCAGGACTAACTCTGTCATTCTCCAGCCCCACAGACTATGCACTGGGTGTCAGGGTGCGGCTGGGAGTGTGCATGCTGGATTGTCCAGTAAGTGCCGCTCTCAGACCCAAACAGCCATCCTGAAACCCTGGCTAATTAGAGCAAGCCTAGCTGTCTAGTAGCACCAGATTTCCATCTCTTCAGGTGCTTCCCAAAAGCTTCATTGCCAGAAACAACAAAAGGTGTTGCATAAGCTCAGGGGTGGGGGGGGAATCCCTTCACTGAAGTAACACTCAGGCTGATCCTGAAGATTTTTGTGTCTACATGGGCCTTGGCACTGCCACAGCAAGAGGTGGGGCAGGACTGTGGGACCTTCCCACAACTCTTACTACCCGGTGTGATCCACTGAGTCTGATCTTGTATCATGCTTCTGGCAGAGATCACAGGGCCAAAAAAGGCTGAAACTACACTTAAAGTTGACATGTAGCTTGACAGTCCACTGCTCTGTTCACAGTCCCTCCTGTGCTCTGAGTGGCTTCACAGAGATGTCTTTGAGTCTCTCCCTGATAGTACTTCATGGGAGCCTGGATCCTTGCTCCCCATCTATGATGTCCCCTCCATGGCAAAGCACATTACAGAGCCATTCAGCTATAATTGCTTTTTGACATCATCTGCTTCCCTGTATTCTTTCTTGTCCAAGCATCTTTTCAGGATAGTGGTAACACTGCCAGGCAACTCCACTGCCCCTCTGCTGATCTCAAGAGTCTTCAGTTGCCACAAGCTTCCCTGTCATTTCAAAGTAAAGATCCCATGATCTCTTTGAAATTTTGGGTTACTTCATCCCCACTGCCTGTGTCTTTAAGTATGAGTCTATCTGCTGCCCTCCCCTAATCAGGGTGGAAGATTTTCCTCCTTACATCTACATTTCAGGCAGCTCTGCTGCAATGCAGCTGCTTTATTGCCCTGCTTCTGCCATAGGGGGAAAAAAATATATTTTCCTCCTTTTTCCAGCATCTCTTGCTGTGGATTTGTTCTGTTTTGGTGGCTTTTTTCCTAATTATTCTTTACTGGCAATATTTCCACTTCACTCAAAAATTGCAAGCCAAAGTACATCATGGGAAAGAATACCACCTTGTGATAGTCAAGATACTTCCTTGACATTGGAAAGTTCCATTTCCCTGTTTTTACAAAGGGTTTTTCCACATTCCCCAAAAGAGGATTCAGATTTGTCTTGAGGAGATTAACACCTCAGCTCGTATTTCAAGCCTGCTTACCAGGTTAAGTCCATCTTTGACGGTGAGCTTCATTTTCCACACTAAACCCTTTTTTTTCCACCCATTCCTCCCTCAGAGCCCTGCCACCCTATTATTTGTCTAGGATGGTCCCCAATTATCTGACAGCTTTGTAGTTTCAGTAAACCCCAGAAAAAGGCTTACTTTTCTTATTCTAAGATACACTGACATTGAAAATGCTTTCTGCAAGAATGTCACACTGCCATTCTCCAACCTCAGCAAAACACATGAGCATTGAGGTGATTTTCTCACCAGCTCTCATCTCTTCCCACAGAGATTTGCTTGCAAAGCAAAGGCTGCTTCAGCAGGCTGGAACGGGGGACTGCATGCGTTTTGTTTGAAGCGTGGCAAACTGAAGTGTGATTATTTCTTTCCTAACAGTTGTTCAATAACATGGATTGGGGGTACAAGTACCTATTTGAGGGTGAAGGAGAGGAAGAATGAGTCATTTAGCAGCTTGGATTTCCACTGGGATCAATATGATCAAGACAAAGTCTTGAAACACAAGCCAGTTCTGCAAGAGCATTTCATAGCCTACCAGACAAATGACACATTAGTTGGAGACATGCCAATTTATACTGGCATGAACAATGCTTCTGAGGGGAAAAAAAGTCTCCTTAGGAGACGGACAGAAACTATTATCGTTTGCTGGCAATCACACCATTTTTGCAATAATGTTGTAACACAACACCCGCCTGTGTTTCCACAAGCAGCTGAGCCAGGCTAGTGGTTCACCACCACCACCAAAAGAGAGTTCTCACTCCTCTCTCCCTCAGATCAACTCCAGCACCCATCTCCCTCTCTGGAGATGCTCAAACCCCACCTGGATGTGTTCCTGTGTGATCAGAGGTGATCTTTCAAGGTCCCTTACAGCCCCTAACATTCTGTGATTCTGTGACCTCTGCAAGCAGGTTTGCCTCACTAGCCCCACTAAGGACCCATCTTGTCTTGGTGAACTGAACCAGTTCACAGCTGTGCCTCAGGAGTACCAGAGCTGGTGGTGCAAGGTGAGAGGTGAGGGCATACTGACAGAACACAGAAGAAGTGGGAGGATGCTTGGAATTACCTGTCCACATCATCTTGTCTCCTCGCACTACGCGCTACATCAGAGACATTCATTCTGTCTCTGTTACCCAGCAGGGAGGGCAAATTTTCAGCCACATGCAGTGGCAGACAGGAAGTGAAGGGATAAGATGAGCTTTTGACAAGAAGAAAGCTTTTGACAAGAAGAAAGCTTTTGACAGCGTCTTACCATCTCTGGAAACAGGCCTCACTGCTACCTACTTTATTGGTTTTGAATTCAGAGTCACTGATGCTGTCACGTTTGTTTTTTATTTGTTAGAGCAACACTTTAAAAGCCCAGAGTTGTAAAGATTCAGCAGAGGTCAAACAAATTGTTTGCATTTTTGCTATAAAAGGGGTGTGAGTGAGACCGAGACAGATGGTAAATTGGCTGCTAGGAAGCAGAGCTTGAACTTTTTCAATCATGTCTCCCTCTTAACTCACAGCTGGCGAAACTCTCAGTTCTGCAGCAGGTCTTTCACTGGGCAGATCAAATCCAGCAGCACAGAAAACAAAACTCACCAGGAGCCATGCAGGGTGAGAAATTATTTCCTAATAAAACTACAAAGTCCAGAACAATAACTGGGCAACACTGACATATATTGTTGGCCTTTATCACAATCTCTTTATAAGCCTGGTTAAAGAACAGAGATGCAGTTGTCCTTTGATGTCTTCATTCAAAGGCTTTTACACAAGCTTCCACCAGTGAAAAGGCAGGGAAGGGGGAGAGAAGAGGCTGAAACACAGCAGAAAAAAAACTTGGCAAATAAATACTTTGTTATATTTCTGTATTTCTGGAGACACTACTGTAAAAAATACAGCCACAGAAATCACAAGTTGGATGTGACTCAAGCAGAGCAGCTTATGCCTGTGGCAGTCACTTCAGAGCCAAGAGCTTCTTGGAAACTCACCACAGCTCAATGAAGGGAGATACAGAGTTAAAGTTAGCCTTGCTTTTGGGCACTGGAGTCAGCCCTACTTGGAGGCTCCCTGACATTGGTTTTTCTCTTGTGCAACACCAGCACACAGATGGGACTTCCCAAATTCTCTCTAGTGGTTCCTCAGCTTTTGATGCCCACTTGTTTTTCAGTGAAGACAGCACGGACACAGCTCCATCACTCTTACACCACTAAACGCTTGCCAGACATGAAGCAGAAGCAGCTTAGGGACAACACCTGTGTAAATCTCTAGGGTTTTTTCCACAGTGACAACAAACTGCTAGGGGATGTGTGAACAAAAAGAACATGGCTCTGCCCCCACCACGTTCACAGTGGGACACTGTTCCTCACTGTGCTTTCTCCTTGGTCTGCACCCCTGCTATGAGGCAGTAGTTTTTGGCAGAGGTGCTGCAGAAGATAATGTTTGAAACAGTTAAATACAACAGAGTTTCTCTGTCAGAGACCTAAATCCCGCATTCAGAAGCAATATAAACACTTAGCAGCCAAGGACCAGATGCTCTTGAAAATTGTGCTCCACATCATGCACTGAAAAACCTAGCAATTGCAATATGACACACTAAAAGTAAGCCCCAATTTGGAGCTTGCTGTTAGTGTAGAACCAAGAGAAATTCCAGCTTGGCTCCTGCTCTTGTTCACACAACAATCTACACAATAGGGCATTAAGCTCCATTGAGGTCATGAGGATTTTTTTTAGGTAATAATCAAATTAGCTGCCACAATCTGAAGAGTCTAATAATCAGTCTGATCCTAGGTATTACCATTGTCATTTCATTCCAGACAAAAAGAGAGCATACAACTCAGCAAAGTTCAGACATGAAGTGTGTGCAAGACTTAAAAATTGAACCCATATGTCCCAAGTCTTAACCTTTCAGAGTGAGCTCAGCCCTCCTCAGAGTGGATGTTGACCATGAAGCTGTGGTCACAGTGTGAGGAGACACTCCACATTTATTATCACATCATGGTTGAAACCTGGTTTTCAAAACTGTTCATAAATAAGGTCAAGTTTCCCAACAACACAGGCCAACCAAGCAGATGTCACAGTTGCCTAAGTGTTTTCAGCATGTCTAGACACCACGTGGTGATTAACACCAGCAGACCATGCTTCCGTATGTGCTAAGAAGTACAGAGCCCAAGATGTGGTAGGTGGAAGGATTTTGGAGCATGCACATGAAGTCAGGGAGAGAATCAAGTGCCTGCTCATATTCTGCAATAACTATCTGTGCCTCAGCACCACGCAGTTGAGAAAACAATTAAGAGAGAGATAGACACCAGCCACAACTCCTTTGTCAGGATCATTGTAAGGTGCTGCCAGAACATTAGCCTCCCTTGACTTCAAACATAGCCTGGCAAATGGCAGAAAGGCAATTCCCAAGAACAGCTGTAGTGAGTGCTCCAGCTTCTACAGATACTGGTGTGTAAGAGTTTGGAAAGTGTGTTGAAGCCGAGACTGAGGACTGCAAGCTAAAGCAGTAAAACCTTATACTTCCTAAACCACACACAGGAAGGGGAAACGGTGGGTCCTGGAGGAGCTGGCAGAGGCAAACAAGGTGCTGCTGAGTACTGCTGCAGCGAGCCCTGCTGGGACCCTGAGAGGAGCAGTGCTGTTCCCCCTGCCCCCCAAAAGCCAGGTGCTTCATGCCAGCACTGGCAGATAGGGCACCAGTTCTGCTTATCCCATGCTTTCCTCAAAGCGACATTCTGCTCTTGAAAATCAGTCTCCTTCTTTGCTCAGCCACAAGTCTCACATGGTCAGACATGCACTGCAGATAGTGTTAGCTTTATGATTAGAGCTGTCTGCTGTGAGACACATTTTAAAATTCATGACCTTTCCCATCAGGGTTCAAAACTGGACTGGCCTGAAGATGAAAGACTGGCTTAGACTCCTGCTGTAAGCCGCTTGCCTTCTTTCCTCCCCCCAGTATTCCTGCTTTCAGTTTTTACTTCCAATTATTTTACAGGCTGTCTTCCATTAACTGTGGTTTTAAAAATTGCTAATGAACTGAGGTAAATTAAAGTTCATCGGTATCTGAACCAAGCATGTGTTTCAACTTTACAGTTGTGCCTGACTATCAAAGGTATCTTCTTTTGTCAGGTAGAAGATGCTCTAGGAAGGCTGCAGCTGGCCAAAAGAGATAGAGACGAGTTTTAAAGGAAGAAAAACAAAAGGGAGAGCGCTTACACTGGCTGTGAAAGAGGTATTTGCAGAGGAATTGGCCATAATACCAGAAGGATGAAGGAGGGAGTGGAGGATGGGAGGAAGAGAGGAGGAAATGCAGAACCAGCCACAGCACACGCATTGGCACTTGCAGAGTCCTGGAGACCTTGCCAATGAAAATTACAGAGGAATGTGTTTGCTCCTTACCACAATTAGAAGCAAACAAACTTAAAAAAATTCCTCCTCTCAGTGGGATTGTTGTCATGAATTGTATTTTACCACTCTAACACACTCCCACTGCTGGCTTTTTCTCAAGGAAAATCCATGGGAATACAAATGCATTTTCCTAATTTACACTCTACAGACCATGATGTTTCTGCCAGTTCCCAGCAACTGCATGAGCTGCGTTTCCTAGTTGGGCTGGCCAGAAAGCAGCAATTCATTTTTGCGAGGCACTTTGGGACTGAAAACAAAACCTTCCAAATGCAAAAAGGGGATTCTCTCTAAATCTAAACCACTTGGGACCACTCTTCACAAACCACCTGGCACAGAGGCAGCCAGCCGTTGCAGAGTTATCCAGGGCATATGGTTCAGCAGCCAGGATACCCTGAGTAGTGGCAAAGCTGCACATTGCCCCAGGCAGCAGTGCTACTTGCGCGCTGCTCCTCTCCTCCACTGTCACCCCAGCCCTGGGAAAAGCCCCCAGCCACTGCTGGGATACCAACTGCCAGCTATCAGCACATGGCTTCCTAGGGTTGCCTCTCCCCTCCTTTCCCCACACACTGTCTGCCGTCACTGCCACACAATAGGCTGGACCCTTCCCAGGCACTACGTCTCCAGCTGACCGCTTCTTGGCCGCAGCATGTGTCTGTGCCTGTCACCACTTCCTGGGACCACAGTCACTGCAGCAGGGCGGGGAAGCAGGCAGGGGCAGTCACAGATGGTGGTGCCCTCAGGGCCCTTAAAATAGCCACTATTGAGAGGATGCACTATAGAGCCATGCTCAGCCCATGCTATTTGCAAATGAAAGATGAAGCAGTGGTAAACATCACTTTCATGGGATCTACCTATTGCATGAAAGCCACTACACGTGCACCTCTGATCAGCTTCACCCCATTCTTTACCAGTGATTAATCACATGCTCAGGGACAACCTCCATTATCCTTCTTAAAGCTAGCAGTGGTAAAACACCCATGGAGATGTCTAAATGGCCTAGCAAGATGCATGGCCACCCAAACTCTCCATCTGTCTTGCATGGGAGAGAGCAGGGAAAAGTTCACACTGGAACTGGACCCATGGAAATTAGCAGAACCATTGTGCTGCTAAGTAAAACAGAAGGAACTATGGATAGTCACCCCCATGAGAACCCAGACAGCCAAAAAGTGCCTGGTGCCCAACTCTTGCATGCTGCTTAGTTGCTTTGAATGCAACAAAGCTTCACATATGTGTCTCTTGGCCTTGATCACTGATACTTGCAGATTCTGACAGGCTTGGCAGGGTAACAAATATTTTCTCAGCTCTGAGACTATTAGTCCTCCTGCCGTCCAATCTCTTAAGACCCAGCCTTCTTGATTTCCGCTGGATTCCAGCCCTCCAGAGATGCCAGCAGAATGTGCCTAGAGGATGAGAAGCACATGGCTTTTGTGCAATGCCAAACAGAACAAGCCTTTAAGCACAGCTCAACTGTTTAAACTGAATAAAAGATTACCTACAGTATCAGAAACTCAGGGGAGTGATGGAAGCAACCCAGGTCTCCAGGAGGCTGTTTTTTCTTCCCTGTCTCAAAAGTTACAGGAATCAACAGTTTCTTGTAGGGGGCCACTCAACAGTATTGGAAATGGAGTGGTTCATCCCAGAGAGAGTATGAGTCTGAGGAGAGGAGAAGGCATCCAAGGAGAGGCTGTGCAGCTAAGCTTTATATCTCCAGGAGATCCTGCCTCTTCCATGATTCCAGTCCTGCTCTGCACCAGTGGGTTCTCACCTGGTATTGTCTTTGCTCCTCTTTTCAGCTCAACTTCTTCCACTGAGTGCTGGGATCCCTTATCATTGCAGTACATGGTCATGGCCATGGCTTTCACTCTTTGCCCCAAAAGGGCAGAATTTTTAGAGACAGAAAATAAAAATGGTGAACTCTACTTTTAAGGAGACAGAGCTCCTTCCTCCTTGGTGGGTATCACAGACAGAGCATCATGTCTCTCTTCTCCCCAGTAAGGGCAAGTTCTGACAGTTGCTGTGGTGGCACTACTAACTCATCACCTCAAAAAAGATACAACTGAAAAAGGCAGAGACAGTTTGCAAAGACCTGTGTCTCTGCTCAGCTCAGCATGACAAGCAAGGGCTGGCAGGATTGCACAGTGAGAGATTGAGTCATGTCAAACCAGACCAAGAGAAAGCACTTCTAAGCTGAGCAAGAGTCGCCTTGCCGCTGCTCTGCATAACGCATACTGAACCTACTGACAGAGGCAGTGACTGATGCCACAACATCCAAGAAGCCTATTCTCCTGGGAAACATAGCAGGTAAGGGGTGTGGATTAACTCTGCTGAGTGGAAGTTCAAATTTATCACCCATGATGTTTTGCCAGAGGTTCAGCATTTGATTGATGAAGATCCCTCAAGGGTGGGTAGAGGATGGAGATTAAGGTCTCCCTCTGTATGCATTTCTGCATGGTTTTTTTTCTGTTTAATAAAGATTGGAGTCAATGACAGTGCCTGGGTTTACTGTCTTGAGGTTCACATAGCATAGTTAAAGATTGGAATGGAGAGTAAGATCCAAGCTTCCTGGAACAGAGGGAACAAGGATGGACCACAGTCCAAAGGAGCAATGTGCAGAACTGTGTATCAGGAGAAGGAAAGTGGGAGCTGTGACATAAGCTACTGCCAGTCCATTTTATCCTCAGATTCACACATCTACAAAAGCCAGGGCAAGTTGGGGACTTGGCAAAGGAGAGGGAATAAGGGGCACACCATGCCTGGTTGCTGGTGCTCCTGAGAACTAGCAATAAAGCCTCATAACCTCCAAATAAGATGTTAACTGAAATAGGCAGGGATAACTTGCATTGACACTTGATGCTGACCTTTAGACATGTGAAAGATAGCAAAGAAACACCCACAAACCAAATTCTTTCTGTTCCCAAAGCTTCTTTTCAAATGCTTGTAACTTAGAAAGAGCCTGGCTCCTGGAAACAGTGGGAATTCTCCTCTGTTCTTCAGAGCCTCTTGCAGTCCTTGAAGGTAAAAGAAAAGTTGTTAGATGAAGGGAATATCCAATTTCAGTCCTGTAAAATGCCTATTCTATAACAGCATGATGTTCACATTTTGAGACACATCCAGTTTCTGGCACTCCTGTGGGCCCAGAATTATCCATTATTATTTTTGGCATTCTCATAGGTCCACACCACAAAGTATGTGCTTTGACTACAAACACCTGCTTGGTCCATACTACACTGTCTGGGAGAGGACAACTTCCTTGATTTTCCATCTATTATTGTTTTCAAAGTGCTCTCCATCAAAGACCTGAGTAAGCCCAGGACCTATCCAAATAATGGTGCTGTAAACCATACCTAGAAAATATTTTTGTACTCTTCTGTGACTGAAACTTTACAGTGACACTAGTTCAATCTGGGACAATTGAGTTGTTTTGTATCAAGGTAGCCAGCATTAAAAAAAAGAGGTCTCTGATAATATGACCCAACAGGGAGGATTTTCCTTATAGGTCCAGCTAGAGAGAAAGTTAAATAAGGGCAGAGACCCACCCTAACTCCTGGTAGTAAGCCTACAAAAAAGAGTCCAAATCCATCAGGCATCCAAGAGAAAGGTAAACATTATCATCTCATGTCTAATGATTAAGAAGGACATAAACTTCTGACACCCAAGAACTTGGAACATGAATCTCAGCAAAGGAACAAGAAAGGATCAAAGATACAAGTGCTAGGCTATGTGAGATCCAACTAGGGATGCCAGCTGGCCAATAGAGAATATGATATCAAATCTCTATCAGGACTATTCAGTTACCCTCAGAATGTTCTATAAACAAATTTGAGCCAACATCAAGATACTTGTCTCATGTTGCTGTGGTGTTTCTAATCTGATCCTAGATATTCTACCGGGGGTTTTATCCTAGCTGTAAATGTACATGTTATTCTACTGGTTAGGCCTCTGGCTTTTGATATTGGAGACTGAGGTGTGCAGTCCTGTGCTGAAATGAGCAGTGACCACCAGATACCATACCCCGATTCAGTAGTGATGTGAAAGTGAGGTACTGGAGATACACTAGTCAAAACAAAACAGACCAAAAAAACATGAACACTGAAACAGGCCAAACACTAATCTGGACAGGAAAAATGACTGACTTCTATTAGTAGACACACACAGATTCCATCAAACTCAGTATTTGCACCCACTTCCACCTGAGCTGAGCATGGTTCTAAGAATCATAGAACTTGAACATTGTTGCAGTTCAAGTAAAAAAGAGAAGCCACCCGATATTACACCTCCCTAACCCACCTGCTTTCATGCTGCTATACTAGCTGATAATTCTCTCTTAAAAGAAAAATCCCCACTAAACAGGGAACAAAGATGACACTACAGAAATCTGAAAATAACCTAAAGGGATTCCAACTTCTGCAAGAGAACTCTATTCTCTATTAAACTCTGCAGGGTGGTTTGAAAGTTCAAAGAAGTTCATATCATTTGCTCTCCTACAGAATTTAGAGCAATTGTCATAGTCCCTATTTAAATGCCCTACATCCCCTCTGGTTTCATCCTCATTACATTCAATAAATATTTTTCAGATGGGATACCAGCATTTCATTGCCCTTTCATAAAATGGCAGATTAATTGCCAATTACACCTCTTTCTTCCATTATGGATATATGATTTACCTGCGCCCCTAGTACAACACACCGTCACCAAGAAATTGTGGAGTTCGGTCTACAGGATGCTAAATGAGGCACAAAATACTGAAGTTCTGAGAACAAAAATTTTTTACACCTCTGTGAATGCTAAAGCACACTGACCTGACAGCTACAGTGCAAATTTCTTCCTCTCCTGTACAGATGGGATTCAACAGATGCCTTGTGTATGCCTTGTTCCCTATCACATGAAACAACTACTGCAGCAGGAGCAGCAGCCAAAGCTTACTGATGCTGTTTGGCTGGATGCCTTTGATCTACGCCCAAAAAGACCACTTCTAAAATCCAAAGACCTTCCCACTTTCCCCAGCTCCTCAGCAGGCAGCTTCTCTGCACTGAGGCCAAGTGAAGTGCCAGTCAATACTAACAGGAGGGTTGGTGTGGACATGTCGACAGTGGAGTTAACAAAGTTAAGTGTTTATATCAAATATCCAAAAAGACTTTTTTTCACCCACTGCTTGTACAAAGCAAGGATCTGAAAATTAATTCACTTTAGAAGTTAGGAAGAGATATGAAATATATATTGCCTCAGATGCATGCTACACATACACCCACATCAGTCAGGTCTATGTTTCTTCTTTTGATGAAAAGCTTTATTTGTGTATTTATTTATTAATACACTGTTCATCTGTGTCCTCACCAGGGACTGAACTTGGGGAAATCTCAGACACCACTAGCAATCTCTTTCCAGAAAGAACATAATTTGTAAGAGATTTCTCCCATCTTGTTCATTCTTCACTGGCACAGGCCCCTTTCAGATTTTCCCTAACAAACAGACAGGTGCACTCTCTGCTGAGTGAGAATAAAATGAGCACCGGAGAAGAGATTGTCTTTCATGCAACTTGCTTCCTTCACCATCACCCGAGCTTGCCAGGTTTTTTCCACTCTGTCCTTGTGTCCTCTTCTGCCTTTGAATCTATTAACACCTCTAAGAGGAAGAAAAATCTCCAACTGTTCTCTCTTAAATTGTAATGCACTTGATGAATACATTGTACATGCAATATCTGACCACCTTCACTACCCTCTTCAAAAGAAGATGTTGTCAGATTCTGTTTATTATTAAAATTCTCCTAATTTTCTTAGCTACATGTTAACAGCCAAAGAGCTTAATGAAGAGCTTCATGAAGACCAGCAA